>NC_141188.1:0-1200000 GCF_055505025.1 Bos grunniens | reverse complement strand
GTATGGATGTGAGAATTGAACTATAAAGAAAGCTGAGTGCCAAAGAATTGAGGCTTTTGAACTGTGGTGTTGAAGAAGACTCTTGAGAGTCCCTTGGACGGCAAGGAGATCAAACCACTCTATCATAAAGGAAATCAGTCCTGAATAATTCATTGGAAGGACTGATGCTGAAGCTGAAACTCCAATACTGTGGCCACCTGATGGGAAGAACTGATTCACTGGGAAAGACCTTGATGCTGGGAAAGATTGAAGACGGGACGAGAAGGGGACGACAGAGGATGAGATGGTTGGATGGCATCACCGACTAAATGGACAGAAGTTTGAGCAACCTCTGGCAGTTGGTGATGGACAGGGAGGCCTGGCATGCTACAGTCCATGGGGTTGCAGAGAGTTGGACACGGCTGAGCGACTGACCTGAACTGAAGCAAAAATGTGCATATGAATGTTCATAACAGAGCAGTGTTATTCATAATAACCATAAAGAGCAAAATAAAGCAAAAGCAAGCAAAGGAAAGGAAATAACAAAGAAGAGAAGTCAATGACACTGAAATCAGAAAATCAATTTTTTAAAAAAAATCACACAACCCAAGAGCTGGTTCTTTGAAAACTTTAGTACAATTGATAAGGTTCTAGTACAAATGATCTAAAACGACAGAGAAACACAACTTAACCAATATCAAGAATGAAAAAGAGGGTATCACTAGAGACTGTACTGACATTAAAAATATAATAAGGAAGGACTTCCCTAGTGGCCCAGTGGTTAAGAATCTGCCTGCCAATGCAGGGGACATGGGTTCAATCCCTGGTCCAGGAAATTCCCTCATGCTTCATAGTGACATGCCCATGTGCCACAACTACTGAAGCCCACACACTCTGCAGCCCAGGCTCTGCAACAAGAGAAGCCACCACAATGAAAAGCCTAAAACAAAGAGTAGCCCCCACACTCTGCAACTAGGGAAAGACTGCACACAGCAATGAAAACCCAGCACAACCAAAACTAACTTTCACTTTCCAATAAAAATGTTAAAAATACCTAAGTAATATTACAAACAACTCTATGCATATAAACCAGACAATTTAGATGAAGTAGACCAATTCCTCAGACTGCCAAAACTCACCCAAGATGAAACTGATAATATGAACAGTCCTGTAATGATTCAACAAATTGAATTTGTAGTTTAAAATCTCCTGAACAAAGATGTTCAGGCCTGATGCTTTCATTGGTAAAATCTAACAATTTTAAAGGGATACCAATTCTACACAATCTCTTCCAGAAAACAGCAGAGAACTAATCCAAACCAATTCTATGAAGTCCAGATTACTTAATATTCAGTTCAGTTTAGTTGCTCAGTCGTGTCCAACTCTTTGAGACCCCGTGGATTGCAGCAAGCCAGGTATCCCTGTCCATCAGCAACTCCCAGAGTTTACTCAAACTCATGTCCATTGAGTTGCTGATGCCATCCAACCGTCTCATCCTCTGTGGTCCCCCATCTCCTCTTGTCCCCCAATCCCTCCCAGCATCAGAGTCTTTTCAAAGGAGTCAACTCTTCGCATGAGGTGGCCAAAGTATTGGAGTTACAGCTTTAGCATCATTCCTTCCAAAGAACACCCAGGACTGATCTCCTTTAGAATGGACTGGTTGCATCTCCTTGCAGTCCAAGGGACTCTCAAGAGTCTTCTCCAACAGCACAGTTCAAAAGCATCAATTCTTTGGCGCTCCAAAAATCAAGACACTGTGGTATTGGTGGTGAAGTAGGCACAAAGATCAACAAGACAGAATAGAGAACCCAAATATAAATCTATACAAGGACAGATAACTGATTTTTGAGGAAGAAGCAAAAGTAGTTCAATGGTGGAAGGATAGATAGCCTTCCCAACAAATGGTGCTTAAGCTATTAGATATTCACAGGCAAAAAAATGAAACTCACTTGATACAAATTAACTCAAAATTGATCATAGATTTAAATGTGAGACATAAAGCTATAAAACTTCAGAGAATTTGCAGACCCACTGAAGAATTCTTAGAAACGACACCAAAAATGCAGTCCCTAAAAGGAAAAAAACTTGGTAAACTGGACTTTGTTAAAATTTAAGACTTCTAGTCTCCTAGACTTTGTTAAAAGGCTGAAAAAGCAAGCTACAGACTAGAATAAACTATTTACAAACTATATTTCCAACAAAGGATTTGTATCTAGAATCTATAAAGAACTCTCAAAGCTCAAAAGTAAAAAGCAATTCAACTGAAAATGAACAATAGACATGAACAGACATTTTATCAAAGAAGATACATGAATGGCACATGAAGATGTTCAATATTATTAGTCATAAGGGAAATGCAAATTGAAATCATGTAAGATATCACATCATCTGAGAAAAGCTGAATAAAAAATAGTGAAAATACCAAACGGTGGTAAGAATGCTGAGAACATACGTCTCTCATACACTGCTGGTAGAATGTAAAATGGTAGAACTTCTATGGAAAATAGCTGAGTAGTTTCTTAAAAATTCAAATACATGCTTATCCTGCAACCCAGCAATCACACTCCTGGGCCTTTATTTACATGAAAGGAAAATTTACGTCTGCACAGAAACCTGTACATGAATGTTCAGAGCAGCTTTATTTGCAATAGCAAAAAGCTGGAAACAACTCAGTATTCTTCAGTGGATGATTAAACAAACTGCAGAACACCTCTGTAACCGAATACTTCTCAGCAATTAAAAACAGTCACTAGTGGTACATGAAGCACCTTGGATGGGTCTCAAGGTATTATGCTAAATGAAAAAAGTCAATCAAAAGATTATACACTGTATGAATCTATTTATATAACATTCTTGACAAAATTAAAGGGACAGAGAACAAATTAGTGGTTGCCTGGGAACAGGAAAGAGTGGTAGGGAGAAAGGAAGCACAAGAAAGATGTGGTGATAAAAACAGTTCTGTATCATTTTGGGGTTTTGTTTTCTTTTTGCCACACTGGGGGTCTTGTGGGATCTCAGTTCCCCAACCAGGGATCTGAACTCGTGCCCCCTGCAGTGGAAGCACAGAATCCTAACCACTGGATTGCCAGGGAATTTCCACAGTATCTTAACCAAAGTGATGACTACATGAACTTATACATGTGATACAAATGCAAAGACAATAAAAATACATGGACATGTGCATATACAGACACAAAAATGAGTACATGTAAAAACGGGTGAAATATGATAACGGGCTAAAGAGTATACCTATGATAACTTTCCTTTTTTTTTTTTAGATCACCTGTGCCTTTAAAACTTTTTATTTATTTATTTGGCTGTGCTGGGTCTTCACTGCTGAGTGCAGGCTTTCTCTAGCTGCAGTGAGTGGGGGCTACTCTCTAGTTGCAGTGTGCGGGCTTCTCATTGCAGCGGCTTCTCTTGTTGCAGAACACAGACTCTAGGGAATAGAGGCTTCAGTAGTTGTGGTACCTGGGCTCAGCTGTCCCGAAGCATGTGGGATCTTCCTGGATCAGGGATCAAACTGGTGCCCCCAGTATCAAACTGGCAGGAGGATTCTTAACCACTTGACCACTAGGGAAGTCCAAGGTCCCAGTTTTGATACTAATGGCTACATAAGATAGCAAGGCACAGTTCCCCAGCCCCCCGCCCCCAGTGAAACTAGCTACAGTATATAGAATTTCTACACTCCTTTAATTTCCTGAGCTGCTGCTGTTGCTAAGTTGCTTCAGTCGCGTCCAACCCTGTGCGACCCCATAGATGGCAGCTCACCAGACTCCCCTGTCCCTGGGATTCTCCAGGCAAGAACACTGGAGTGGGTTGACATTTCCTTCTCCAATGCATGAAAGGGAAAACTGAAAGTGAAGTCGCTCAGTCGTGTCCGACTCTTAGCCAGCCCATGGCCTGCAGCCCACCAGGCTCCTCCATCCATGGGATTTTCCAGGCAAGAGTACTGGAGTGGGTTGCCATTGCCTTCTCCCTGTGAGTCTATAACTATTTTCAAGTTTAGGGATTCCCTGGTGGTCCAGTGGTTAAGAATCCACCTTGTAATGCAAGGGACACCAGTTCAATCCCTGGTCTGGGAAGATCCCACATGCCACAGGGCAACTGAGCCAGTGGGCCACAACTAGTGAGCCCGAGCTCTGGAGCCTGCAAGTTGCAACTATTAAGCCCACGCTCCATGACTACTGAAGCCTATGCACTTTCGAGCCTGTGCCCTGAAACAAGAGAAGCCCCTGCAACGGAGAAGCTCTTAAACCACAACTAGAGAAAGACTGTGCACAGCAACAAAGACCCAGTGCCACCAAAAAAAAAAAAATTCAAAGCTTAAAAATGCATTATATTCACATGCTGATGTATGTATAGACATCATACATACAAGCATATGTATGCCTTAAGTAAGTCTCAAACTTGCTTAGTCCTCAACTATACAATACCAACTAATCTGACATTGATATGTTACCATGTTAGTAAAACCTGCATTTGTGAGCCCCATCATGAATTATAAAACTGACTTGAATCACCATTTTGTGCTGTTTGCACTGAGTATAAGGCTTTAAGTGTATGCTTCTGTCACTCACTAGCTCTAAGTATCTTGTGCTGTGGCTCAGCTAGCATTGATGGACGCTCACTACAGGCTGGGCAGTGCTGTAAGTGCTTCACACACCTAACTTAATCTTCTCAACAATCCCATAAGGCAGGTACTATCATTAGTCATACCATTTGATAATAAATGTGAAGAAAAGAAGACACAGAAAGCTAAGTAGCTCGCTGAAGATCACAGAGCTACAGAGACAGTCCCAAGAGTTCAACCTTGGCATTCTTGTCCAGAGCCCTTGAGCTTATTAACCAGTTTGTTCTCTGTAACCTCTCTAAATTTCAGCTTTTCCTCTATAAAATGGTGTTAATATATATAGAAGTATTAAGGAGATCAAACCAGTCCAGTCAATCCTAAAGGGAATCAACCCTGAATATTCACTGCAAGGACTGATGCTGAAGCTCCAACACTTTGGCCACCTGATGTGAAGAGCCGACTCACTAGAAAAGACCCTGATGCTGGGAAAGACTGAGGGCAGGAGGACAAGGAGATGACAGAGGATGAGATGACTGGATGGCATCACAGACTCAATGGAGATGAGTTTGAGCAAATTCCGGGAGATGGTGAAGGACAGGGAAGCCTGGCATGCTGCAGTCCATGGGGTTGCAAAGAGTCGGACACAACTTAGCGACCGAACAACAACAACATATACAAATAAGAATATATAAAATAGGATACAGCTCCTAGTAAATGACAGCTTAAAAACAGATTAGGAAAGAGTTACAAATTAATAAAGCTGCAGAAGGCCTATTTGATGGGCACCAGGAACCCTGCTCAATTCCCTGTGCGCAATCAACTACCAAGTGAAAAAGTCAATTGTCAACTGGAATGGTGTTTTTAAGAAGCAAAATAAAACATGCATTAAAATCTAAATCCCAATTCTGGGTGAAAGAAACCAGACATAAAAAAGTACATTCATATAAAACTCTAGAAAATGAACACACTAATCCACAGTGACAGAAAGCAGATCAGTGGCTGTTTCTGCAGGGAGTCAACTCAGAGGGGTGGACTACAATGGGCACAGGGAAGCTTTTGCAGCGTAGTAGTGTCAGTTGCCTGGAGAATCCCAGGGAGGGGAAGCCTGGTGGGCTGCCGTCGATGGGGTTGCACAGAGTCGGACATGACTCAAGCGACCTAGCAGCAGCAGCAGCAGTGTTAGTCGCTCAGTAGTGTTGGACTCTGTGCGACCCCACGGACTGTGGCCCACCAGGCTCCTCTGTCCATGGGATTCTCCACGCAACAATACTGGAGTGGATTGCCATTCCCTTCTCCAGAGGATCTTCCCAATCCAGGAATCGAACCTGGGTCTCCTGCATTGCAGGCAGATTCTTTAGTGTCTGAGCTACAGGGAAGATCCCTAGGAAGCTTTTGAGGTGATGGAAATGTATGATTTCTTGATAGTGATGATGGTTTCACAGATATATACTTCTGTCAAAACTCAAGCTGAACACTGTTCAATGGGTACAGTTAACCGTATACAAATCATACCTCAATACAATTATGTCAAAACAAAAAACATTAATATTTTTCAAATAAGCAAACTGCCCTGATTAGAACTCTTCACAATTTTTAACTTCATCAAAGTAAAAATTAAATGTTAGCCAGCATACTGCCAAGTTGAGAATATATATAAGGAACACAGACTATCAAAGCTCTATAAAGGAGGAAAAAAGAACCTTCAGCTGATAAAGTTTTTAGAAGATTCTTACTGAGTCCTCCCCTAAGCAGCAGCACTTTTATTCACTAAATTAAGACCAGGGTATATGAAGTTTACAAACTCAAAAATAACTTTCTAATATTAAATTTCTGGTTTCTTCAACAAAGGTGCAAGACAGGGAACCTTGTATTTTTTGTTCAAAGTCAAATCAACCAAGCCTTTGTGCTCCTATTCTCTTTCTTCTTTGAAATTTCCATTCCTGTTACCATAGGAACCTGCTAGCTGACAAGCCTTCAAGCATAGCAACAGCCCAAGCTTAGCAAGGAGTGTGAAAGGGGAACAGAGTCAAAGGCCAACATTTGACTCGTGAGATTCAGAATTCCAATCTCTGTCACTCTACAAAGGGTCTGAGAACCACAGAAACTGTATCCTACTGGGTTTGGGAATATTATGACTAAATTTACTAAATGTGAAACCAAATGTGGAACGGCCTTGAAAATTCAAATATGGTATTCATTCTATTTTAGATCCAAATTAGAGTAAGACATTATTTTAAACAATTTTTTAGAATAATTTTAAGTGACGTAAAATAAGACCTTTGAAAACGTTTTTGTAAGAATAAAATTCTAAAGAGAAAAGGTCTAAAACTTTAAGAATTACTTTATATAGAATATATAAAAAATTCTATGTTTGTAAAATACCTTTAGTCCCATAGATTTGCTTTTCTTTTACAAATTCATTTTGTTAATGTCTTATGACAGCATATTAAATACTTTCCAATATTAGTTCAGTGAGCTAGTTTGCAGAAATATGACTTTATCACAGGAGTATATTTATCTTAAGTCAAAGGGGAGCTCCTGGAGCAGCCCATAAAATCTGACTTTTCTTCAGGAAGTACTTTTAACATTTCAAGTATCATGAATGGTTGTGAATTATAGTCTGACTCAAAAGATAAAACTTTACAAACCAAATTCATCACAATTAATACTTTACAATAAGCATTTTAAGGCATTCTTTTAAAGTGATCTAAAATGCAAGATAATCAATTAAAATTTTTAAAGCTTATTTTTTCTTCAAGTCAGAAATCACTAAATGCAATTAATTCTCCACTACTTGTGTATTTTCCACACTTTTCGATTCAGAAGTTTCCTAATTCCTGGCTGCTTTCCCTATCACACAATAGGCTCTTCAATCCACTTCACCAGGCTGTTGTTTGCTTAGGGAAAACCACCGTAATAATACTAACCCAAATAGAAGATAATAAGTCAGTCTGCTGGATAATGCACGTATCCTAAAAATATAAGCCATGAGTTTAAAGAATAAATACAATCAAAGAAATTTCATTTCCTCAAATGCCTATCCACAAAATGTTAATCACGGGTACAAAGAGGTATTAAATTATAGTATCCTCTTAAAAACAAAACAACAGAAAACTCTGTCTTTCAAGGTCAATTCAAACATCATCTGCAACTGATCCTTTCCACACATGATCCTTTTCTTTCTCTTTGAATCCTCTCAGCACTATATGCCTATTTATGGCATTTACCAAGTTCTTCCTTAAGTTTCAGTCATTCAGATAAAAACATATTTAATAAAAGTTACTAAGTCTTAGACACTGCAACTGGGAGCTAGACAAAAAAGGACAGCTGGGATTTTTAAAAATAAAGTTTCTGTACTAATTTTACTATTTTAAAAATACAATGTGTTTCTTACAAAAAAAAACCGCAGAAAACACAAACATTAAATGAAAAACACAGAAAACACAATAAACTGTGCTAATTCAAGAACAATCACTGTTGGTCTTGACAAAAATCTTTCCAGATCACTTACACTACATGAACATGAATATACTTCTTTTCTTCAACAAAAACAGGATGATACCATATATAGTATTTTATTATCTCTTCCTTTTTTTTCCCTATTAATTAATGTATCAGATTTGGCTTCCCTGGTGGCTCAGTAGTAAAGAATCCACCTGCCAAGCAGGAGACTCTGGTTCAATCCCTGGCTCAGGGAGATTCCCTGGAGGAGGAAATGGCAAAGCCACTCCAGTATTCTTGCCTGGGAAATCCCACTGACAGAGAAGCCTGGAGGGATCCATCAAGTATAACCATTAGAATTTGACAGGCAAAGATGGAGATGAGATGATTCTTTAGGCAGAAAGAGAATGAGAGGTCTAGAGATAAGAAAGCAGGTTTGTTTTAGTCCTTTACTTTACTATACTACTTACAAGTGTAAACACATACTGTCGAAAGCTTCAAGTCACTTTGACCTTTCCCTGCTCCAAAAAAAAAAAAAAAAGGGGGGGGCCAAGTAAAACACTGGTGTTCACAGAAAAGTGGTATCTCTGGTACTCCTGTCAGGACTACCATTACTAACCCCAACAAACTCACAGCTACTTACAATTCCAGGAGATCATGTGCTTGGGTACAGCTCTACAACCTCTACACGACTACCACCACCTCTTCTGGAATTCACAGTTTATGAAGTTCATTAACTCACTCAAACATTTATTTAGCACTTACCTATGACTGGTTCCAAATAGGAAAAGGAGTTCGTCAAGGCTGTTTATTGTCACCCGGTTTATTTAACTTCTATGCAGAGTACATCATGAGAAACGCTGGCCTGGAAGACACACAAGCTGGAATCAAGATTGCCGGGAGAAATATCAATAACCTCAGATATGCAGATAACACCACCCTTATGGCAGAAAGTGAAGAGGAACTAAAAAGCCTCTTGGTGACAGTGAAAGAGGAGAGTGAAAAAGTTGGCTTAAAGCTCAACATTCAGAAAACGAAGAGCATGGCATCCGGTCCCAACACTTCATGGGAAAAAATGGGGAAACACTGTCAGACTTTATTTTTCTGGGCTCCAAAATCACTGCAGCTGATGACTGCAGCCATGAAATTAAAAGACACTTACTCCTTGGAAGGAAAGTTATGACCAACCTAGATAGCATATTCAAAAGCAGAGACATTACTTTACCAACAAAGGTTCGTCCAGTCAAGGCTATGGTTTTTCCTGCAGTCATGTATGGATGTGAGAGTTGGACTGTGAAGAAAGCTGAGCGCTGAAGAATTGATGCTTTTGAACTGTGGTGTTGGAGAAGATTCTTCAGAGTCCCTTGGACTACAAGGAGATCCAACCAGTCCATTCTAAAGGAGATCAGCCCTGGGATTTCTTTCTTTTTTTTTTTTTTTTAGCACAGAAAGAGTTTTTTTTTTTTTTTTTTTTTTTATTCCAAAAATCATTTACTTT
Organism: Bos grunniens; assembly: GCF_055505025.1. Lineage (NCBI taxonomy): Eukaryota > Metazoa > Chordata > Mammalia > Artiodactyla > Bovidae > Bos > Bos grunniens. The sequence goes on along the minus strand of NC_141188.1, from coordinate 1,190,509 downwards.
GTTGCAAGTATAGGAGTCAATGCACATTTTGCCATTTAAGAGGAAAGAATGTGTGGATATCTGAGGGAACATATTTGTGGCTTGTTTCCATGATATCTCAGAACTCCCTACCCTGCCTGCCTAAAGATCAGCCCTGGGATTTCTTTGGAAGGAATGATGCTAAAGCTGAAACTCCAGTACTTTGGCCACCTCATGCGAAGAGTTGACTCATTGGAAAAGACTGATGCTGGGAGGGATTGGGGGCAGGAGGAGAAGGGGATGACAGAGGATGAGATGGCTGGATGGCATCACTGATTCGATGGACATGAGTCTGAGTGAACTCCAGGAGTTGGTGATGGACAGGGAGGCCTGGTGTGCTGTGATTCATGGGGTCGCAAAGAGTCGCACACGACTGAGCGACTGATCTGACCTCATCTGATCTGATGTGTTAGGTACTATGTTACCTGCTGGCCCTACAAAGATGAATAAGGACCTCAATAGCAAGTTCTGCTTTCAAACGCAAGTGTCCTGCAGTAGGACCTGAACTAAAAAATGAGGACAAGTTCGTACCCAATACAATGGCTATTATTCCAAAACAAAAACCCAGAAAATAACTAGTGTTGGTGAGGATACAGAGATACTGGAACCCTTGCGCATCGCTAGCAAAAATGTAGAATGGATCAGCTGCTATACAAAACAGTTCAGAGGGTCCTCAAAAAATTAAACAGAATTATCATGCTATCCTAAAATTTCACTTCTGAGAATAACCAAAAAAATTTAAAGCAATGTCTGGAACAAATATTTATACATCTGTATTCATAGCAGCTATATTCATAATAGCCAAAAAGTGGAAGGAACTCAAGTGTCTGATGCATGAATGATTAAACTAAACGTTGGGCATAAATATGCAACAAAATATTATTCAGTCTTAGAAAGGAAGGAAATTCTGACACTTGTTACAACATGTGTGAATCTTGAAGACATTGTACAAAGTGAAATAAGCCAATCACAAAAGGACAACTATTTTATGATTTCACTTAAATGAGGTACTGGAGTAGTCAAATTCAGAGAGAAAGAAAAAAAGTAGAATGGTGGTTGCCAAAGGTTGAGGGGAGGGGAGAACAGGGAATTAGTGTTTAATAGGTAGTGTTTCAGTTTCAGAAGCTGAAAAAGTAAAGGATAGTGGTAATGACATACCAAGGTGACTGTACTTAATGCCACTGAACTGCACACTTAAAAATGACTGGAATGGGGGAATTCCTTGGTGGTTTCATGGTTAGGACTCTGAACTGTCACTGCTGGGGACTGGGTTGAATCCCTCGTTGAGGAATTAGGATCCCACAAACTGCATGGCATGCCAAAAAACAAACAAGAAAAGATTCAAATGGTTAAGTTTTATGTTATATATATTTTGTGTACATGCATGATAAGTCACTTCAGTCATGTCGAACTCTTTGCAACACTATGGATTGTAGCCTGTCACACTCCACTGTCCATTGGATTCTCCAGGCAAGAATACTGGATTGGGAAGCCATGCCCTCCCTCGAGGGGATCTCCCCAACCTTAGGCTCGAACCCACATCTCCTGCATTGGCAGGCAGTTTCTTTACCACTAGTGCAACATATATATTTTGACACAATTTAAAAAAAAATTCTGAGGAATATTATCTATAAGTGCTACTATGAAATAGCCAGGATATATTGTTAAGTAAAAAAAAAACAAGGTAGAGAAAACAAACAGTATGACACTATACCAAAAGAGCGTGGAAGAATATATAGCTATACACAGATATTATATAGACATTTTCTACAATTACTATAACTTTTAATGGAAGGATAAACAAAAAGCTTTAAAAAAACAACTACCCCCAAGGGAAGGAAAGAATAAGGTTAGGATTCAGCTGGTAAAGAATCCAGCTGCAGACTCCGATTCAATTCCTGGGTCGGGAAGATCCCTTGGAGAAAGGATAGGCTATCCACTCCAGTATTCATGGCCTTCCCTGGTGGCTCAGATGGTAAATAATTTGCCTGAAATTCGGGAGACCTGAGTTCAATCCCTGGGTTTGGAAGATCCCCTGAAGGGGGGCATGACTACCCACTCCAGTATTCTTGCCTGCAGAATCCCCACGGACACAGGAGCCTAACAGGCTACAGTCCATTGGGTCTCAAAGAGTCAGACACAAATGAGGGACTAAGCACAAACACAGTCCAGAAACTAGACTCCTCTCAATGTACCTTGTCATATATATCAAGTTGTTAAACATGATTATAAAATAAATTTAAACAAAAAAATATTTTTAAGTCATTCCTCAAAATCAAAATGAAAAACAAACCTACACTGTGTATTGAGTTAAACCAAACAGAGGAGTGCTTAACTCTAAAACACAGCAATCTGACTGCACATCCTTGGTGAAATGCATCCTAAGGACATAAGGAATACAAAGAAACCTTACAGTGCTTTCAGTAATGATACTGATATTATTCTGAAATTATGTAATGTCTGTATATCATAAGGTTTCGGTATGAGAAGAAACAAAAATTCTAAAATTTTAAATAAAAACTCTCCAATAATATTTCATTACAAGTTATCAGTATAAACTCATGCTGAACTTTCTTTTTTTAAAAAAGTATTTCCTAGCTCCATCTTTGAAGAGACCTATCAATTACTAACCTAGTATCAATAAGCATAGCACCCAGAGAGCAGTCTGTAAAAATCCGTGAAAATTCCTTCCAACTAAAAGGAACCAGCGCTCACAAAAGAAACTGATAATTCAACTTCTGAGGCAGAATTTTACGAAATGAGGTTGGATCATACCAGAAAGCAAGGAAGCAGTCAGAAACCACTAGGATAGTATCAAAAACACTTAGGAGCTATCTTGAAGAGGTGCTCACTGCCAAAAGCAGAACAGACTGAGCCGCAACAAAATAATAACTGCAAAAGGACTGAAACACATAAAATATGATAAAAATCCATGACTTCATAATGATACTTGAAAGGAGAATGATGATATTTGAAAGGAGAAAGATCTCATTAGTCACTTTTGAAAGATTCTTATGAATCAATTTATTATCCTAAAAACTAACAAAGGAGAACAGTTGCATATTTACTGTCTTTTTTATATAAACTGAACACAAGAGTAACTCAACAGTCCAATAATCAAAATGAGGAAGTTTCTGTTGATAAAGTATTCTAGCTGAGAAACGAAGAATGACAGAATATCACCATTTTACAAACCCCTAATAAAATTCTTGACCTAGGGAAAGATCGACGGCTGCTAAAATTATACAGAGTAACAAGCAGATATTACAGGGCCTTGGAACTATTCTTTCAAAACAAAAACAGACAGAGGAACATGGTCAAAAGCATCACAGGGATGCAAACAGCAAAATAAAGTCTGAGACAATCTGCAGGGCAAGTGTGTTACGAGAAAAAAGGAAGATGGGAAAGGGAAGGAGAAACTATAAATTAAGAAGCATATCAGTTCAGTTCAGTAGCTCAGTCATGTCCAACTCTTTGTGATCCCATGAACCGCAGCACGCCAGGCCTCGCTGCCCATCACCAACTCCCAGAGTCTACCCAAATCCATATCGATCGAGTCAATAATGTCATCCAACCATCTCATCCTTTGCCGTCCCCTTCTCCTCCTGCCCTCAATCTGTCCCAACACCAGGGTCTTTTCCAATGAGTCAGCTCTTCGCATCAGGTGGCCAAAGTATTGGAGTTTCAACTTCAACATCAGTCCGCCCAATGAACACCTAGGACTGATCTCCTTTAGAATGGACTGGTTGCATCTCCTTGCAGTCCAAGGGACTCTCAAGAACCTTCTCCAACACGACAGTTCAAAAGCATCAATTCTTCAGCGCCCAGCTTTCTTTATAGGCCAACTCTCACATCTATACATGACCACTGGAAAAACCATAGCCTTCACTAGACAGACCTTTGTTAGCAAAGTAATGTCTCTGCTTTTTAATATGCTGTGTAAGTTGGTCGTAACTTTCCTTCCAAGGAGTAAGCATCTTTTAATTTCATGGCAGCAATCACTATCTGTAGTGATTCTGGAGCCCCCCAAAATAAAGTCAGCCACTGTTTCCACTGCGTCCCCATCTCTCTGCCATGAAGTGATGGGACCGGATGCCATATCTTCGTTTTCTACATGGTGACCTTTAAGCCAACTTTTTCACTCTCCTCTTTCACGTTCATCAAGAGGCTCTTTAATTCTTCTTCACGTTATGCCATAAGGGTGGTGTCATCTGCATATCTGAGGTTATTGATATTTCTCCCGGCAATCTTGATTGCAGCTTGTGCTTCTTCCAGCCCAGCGTTTCTCATGATGTACTCTGCATAGAAGTTAAATAAGCAGGGTGACAATATACAGCCTTGACGTACTCCTTTTCCTATTTGGAACCAGTCTGTTGTTCCATGTCCAGTTCTTCCTGACCTGCATACAGGTTTCTCAAGCGGCAGGTGAGGTGGTCTGGTATTCCCATACCTTTCAGAATTTTCCACAGTTTATTGTGATCCACACAGTCAAAGGCTTTAGCGTAGTCAATAAAGCAGAAATAGATGTTTTGCTGGAACTCTCTTGCATTTTCCTTGATCCAGCGGATGTTGGCAATTTGATCTCTCGTTCTTCTGCCTTGTCTAAAACCAGCTTGAACATCTGGAAGTTCTCTTTCCACGTATTGCTGAAGCCTGGCTTGGAGAATTTTAAGCATTACTTAATTGCCAGCATCTGCTGGATCATGGAAAAAGCAAGAGAGTTCCAGAAAAACATCTATTTCTGCTTTATTGACGATGCCAAAGCCTTTGACTGTGTCAACCACAATAAACTGTGGAAAATTCTGAAAGAGATGGGTATACCAGACCACCTGACCTGCCTCTTGAGAAATCTGTATGCAGGTCAGGAAGCAACAGTTAGAACTGGACATGGAACAATAGACTGGTTCCAAATAGGAAAAGGAGTACGTCAAGGCTGTATGTTGTCACCCTGCTTATTTAACTTCTATGCAGAGTACATCATGAGAATTGTTGGGCTGGAAGAAGTACAAGCTGCAATCAAGACTGCCAGGAGAAATATCAATAGCATCAGATACGCAGATGACACCACCCTTATGGCAGGAAAGTGAAGAAGAACTAAAAAGCCTCTTGATGAAAGTAAAAGAGGAGAGTGAAAAAGTTGGCTTAAAGCTCAACATTCAGAAAACGAAGATCATGGCATCCGGTCCCATCACTTCATGGCAGAGAGATGGGGACATGGTGGAAACAGTGTCAGACTTTATTTTTCTGGGCTCCAAAATCACTGCAGATGGTGACTGCAGCCATGAAATTAAAAAACGCTTACTCCTTGGAAGGAAAGTTATGACTAACCTAGATAGCATATTGAAAAGCAGAGATACTACTTTGCCAACAAAGGTCCGTCTAGTCAAGGCTATGGTTTTCCCAGTGGTCATGTATGGATGTGAGAGTTGGACTGTGAAGAAAGCTGAGCGCTGAAGAATTGATGCTTTTGAACTGTGGTGTTGGAGAAGACTCTTGAGAGTCCCTTGGACTGCAAGGAGATGCAACCAGCCCATCCTAAAGGAGATCAGTCCCGGGTGTTCAATGGAGGGACTGACGCTGAAGCTGAAACTCCAATATTTTGGCCACCTCATGTGAAGAGTTGACTCATTGGAAAAGACTCTGATGCTGGGAGGGATTGGGGGCTGGAGGGGAAGGGGACGACAGAGGATGAGATGGCTGGATGGCATCACCGACTCGATGAACATGAGTCTGAGTGAACTCCGGGAGTTGGTGATGGACAGGGAGGCCTGGCGTGCTGCGATTCATGGGGTTGCAAAGAGTCGGATGTGACTGAGCGACTGAACTGAACTGAACTGGAGTGTGAGATGAGTGCAATTGTGCGGTAGTTTGAGCATGCTTTGCCTTTGTCTTTCTTTGGGATTGGAATGAAAACTGACCTTTTCTGGTCCTGTGGCCACTGCTGAGTGTTCCATATTTGCTGGCATATCGAGTGCCGCACTTTCACAGTGTCATCTTTTAGGATTTGAAATAGCTCAACTGGAATTCCATCCCCTCCACTAGCTTTGTTCGTAGTGATGCTTTCTAAGGCCCACTTGACTTGACATTCCAGGATGCCTGGCTCTAGGTGAGTGATCACACGATCGTGATTACCTGGGTCATGAAGATCTTTTTTGGACAGTTCTGTGTATTCTTGCCACCTCTTAGTATCCTCTGCTTCTGTTAGGTCCCTACTATTTCTGTCCTTTATTGAGCCCATCTTTGCATGAAATGTTCCCTTGGTATCTCTAATTTTCTTGAAGAGATCTCTAGTCTTTCCCATTCTATTGTTTTCCTCTATCTCTTTGCACTGATCGCTGAGGAAGGCTTTCTTATCTCTCTTTGCTATTGTTTGGAACTCTGCATTCAAATGGGGATACCTTTCCTTTCTCCTTTGCTTTTCCTTCCCGTCTTTTCACAGCTATTTGTAAGGCCTCCTCAGACAGCCATTTTGCTTTTTTGCATTTCTTTTTCTTGGGGATGGTCTTGATTCCTGTCTCCTGTACAATGTCAATTGTACATTGGAGACAACTGTACTGTACCGTGTACTTGGCAATTGAGACAGTTCAAAACAGAGTGCCAAACTCAGGAATGAGCAATCTTGTTTCTATCAAAAGCCACAATACTCGGGGAAAAGACAGACATCAAGTTAAGAACTTAAGAAAAATTTAACATGTGTGTTTGTGTATAAATGCACGTTTTGTAAAGAGAAATAAACATACTAACATACTAACAAGGATCTTTTCTCCAATTTAATAAATGGACATTCACCCCATTTATTTGAACATGTTCCAATTTCAATCGAAGTATTGAGGAGGAATTCTCTCTACCCAATGAAAGAACACCCAACTTGTTGATTGTGAACAATAATAAGCCAATTTGAAATAACCCAAATTCTGCAATTTCTCTCCTGGCATCCTTAGCTCAATACCATATATTATTTCATTCGAAGCACTCATTTTGATTTCACCAAACATCAGTACAGGAATGAACCCAAGGCAGGCTTGAAGCCTGGGTCTGCTGAAAGATGCTTTACCTAGGAAATGTCTTTCAACTCATCCAGTCCCACAAAGAACACTCAAGAATGTGCTGAGGTTACCTGCTCCAATTATTTGCTCCCACTAAAAGCTGGCAAGCTGATCCAAAGTTCCTGGATCAGAGACAGGAGGGTGTCATCAGCAGACAAGTCCTTGTAAGGATCTAAGAATCCTTACTTCTATTTGCAAGTGTGCTGTGTTGATTGCTGAATTTCCATATCCTTTGCTATTACAGAAACTTTACACTCTCCGACTGTCAGGAGACTCTGTCAGTGGCATCACTGGCCTGATATGACAACCAAGCCAACTATCCCTGACATCACTTCATATCACCAGAGCTTTCTCTTACACATCTAGGTGCTCTCCCTAGAAGGAGTGAAATTCAAAAAGATGCAGTCTCACTGCCAGCAAAATGTCTAGCCTATATGGGCATGTTTGAAGAGAGGACAGAGACAGCTCACCATGCCACCATTAGGAAAGACCATTATGAAAGCCCCAGGAGCCCACAATGAGAGATGCAAATTCATATGAAACAAATACATCGTCTTTCTAGTACTTTCTCTCTAGGGTCACTTAGAAATGAAATTTGGAATAGAAGTAACACTTCTGGACCATCTATTCTGCATCATGCATTGTGCTAGCTACTTAAATCTCTCATTTAATCCTAATAGCCATTCAAAGTATTTTTGTTATTAGTGCCTTTTCACAAATGATTTTCACAAAGATGTTGAAGTGAAGTGAAGTGAAGTGACTCAGTCGTGTCTGACTCCTTGCGACCCCATGGACTGTAGCCTACCAGGCTCCTCTGTCCATGGGCTTTTCCAGGCAAGAGGACTGGAGTGGGTTTCCTTCTCCAGATCACAGAGATGTTAGGTGTCTTAATTTCAAAGTCTGAAAGCTACTACGTGAAAGAGGCAAAAGTTAAACCCAAATCACTATATAAATCTTTATGACTTATTTCTGACAACTCTATTTGCTTTCCAAAGGAATTATACTGACTTAAAATGATACCAGAACCAAAGATAGTCCTCTTTCACTTTTTTGGTGAGAGAACTGGGTAGTTTTAACACCCAACAGGGACTACCATGCAAGGAACCAAATTCCTATATTAAACCAATACCCATTTTCATATACCCACTCTAACAGTCTATACCAAATCTCTCCTTACCAGTTAGACTGTGTGTAGTCAGTGGAAGAGCAGAAATATTTTATTCAACCTCTACAATATTTTCAAGTATTTGGACTATACAACTTGCCCTCTATGTTTCAAAATCTATGAATAATCATCTTTCTACAAAATTTCCCAGATTTAGGCTAGTTTACTTGGAAGTATTAAATCTTTGAATTTTACAATAAAATGAAGATTCCAAAACAAGTAGTATTTGATTTGCTGAAAGCACTGTAACAAAGACTTAAAGACTAAAATTAAAACAACAACTTTAAATTCTATGTACTATGTAGCTACATTAATCTTAGAATATGAGAAAACGGTAAAAGCTATCACTTTAACAGAACTTACTCCAAAAGTACTGTGCCAAATACTTTATAAACGCTTCATTTTGTATCAACACTTCATTTTGTATCTTCCAAAGTGTTAACTCTATTTTACAAGCAAAGTGACAATGGTAAGAAAGCCCAAGTAACTTGACCAAAGTAATACAGGTAGAAAGTGGTAGCTGCTGCTGCAGTTTATACAATTCCAAAGCTTTTACCTCTTGTTGTCACAGTTTACTGCCCCCTAATTCCTATCTGGTAAACATATCTTTGTCCACAATTCTAAAACCACTGTCGAAACACATACAAAATTATTTAAACCTATTATTAACTGTATCCATTAATTTGTCATAGCTTCTAAAGTAAAATAATTAAAAAGTGCCTAAAGATGGTAACAACAACCCTGTATGCGAGACAGCAAAAGAGACACAGATGTATAGAACAGTTTTTTGGACTCTGTGGGAGAGGGAGGGGGGATGATTTGGGGAAATGGCATTAAAACATGTATAATATCATATAAGAAACGAATCGCCAGTCCGGGTTTGATGCAGGATACAGGAAGCTTGGGGCTGGTGCACTGGGATGACCCAGAGGGATGGTATGGGGAGGGAGGTGGGAGGGGGGTTCAGGATGGGGAACACGTGTATACCTGTGATGGATGCATGTTGATGTATGGCAAAACCAATACAATATTGTAAAGTAAAAAAAAAAAATAATAATAATAAATAAATAAAAAGTGCCTAAAGAATTATCATTAGAAAAATTCAAGTTAAGGCAACAGATTTTCATGACGTATTGAGAGGTCAAGAACAGATAATTCACACAACAAAACCTCTATCACTGCTTGGGAGTCACTGTTCTTAAATTGATGTAAAGATAGTAAGACCAGGATACCATCTTAAGTATTTAAGACAATGTAAATACTGTAAACCCACCAGCCTCAAGGCTGAACCAAAGCACCCATTTTCAAAATCATGTTACCTTCAATATTTACTAAGTGAATTATGAATATTATTATTATAGTCTGCTCTTTAAAGTCTTATTATCAAATAACAGAAAAGATGTAACCATAACTTGGACAATTTAAACTTCTGAAAAGCTATTACTTCCCCAGTTCCAATGTTTCAAAGTTCTTCATAAAAGAATAATATCTGAAAACTAAGATAAGTAACATCCCCCAAACATGAAATCTTCAATCTATCAGAGTCTGAGCCTAAATACATAACTTTTTAATGTACAAGATGCAATTAAAAATAACATGTTAGTTGTTCCTGTTGTTTATCAAACACATTCATTAGACTGATTAAAAGGGCAATACAAGAATAATTTTCTACGATATGCCAAATAATAGATGAAGTCTTACCTCCATTGCTAAAACTACCATCTGTTGGTCATAGTGATTCAGAAGATTGGGCATGAAGGCAGTGTTATAAGGCAAATCCTGGCACACCCTCAAGGTAATAGGCTCAAAGAAAATAAACTGTGCCCACCGGTTTGGCCCACAAACATAGTCAAGGGCCACAGTTAAAAGATGATCCAACCCATAGCCACGCTTTCTCGATTGAATGGGATTCAGATGATCAGGCCTACTCAGTATGTATTTTAGATCTTTGTACACCTACAGGTCTCAGCTTGAAAGTACTTCTTCTCTCTTACTGTTAAGTTCTTCAAACAGAATTACTCTGCACCGTCAGAGGTTTGTTAGCTTGGTCTCACAAAAGGCATTTGTTTTTGGTTTCACAATATGGGAAAATGACATCATCTTGCCTCTTCTTTTCATTTTCTTACATCGGGTACCATGTGGCCAACGTGTCAAGTTGATCAACCACATTCCCAAACAACAGGTTCCATCTTAGGAGAAGAGCTATTTATTCCTTTGACTGAAGTATCTGAAAAATAATTGAAAAAAAATTGGGTGAAATTAGCAATTTCCTCTTAAAATATTGCAAGCTTGATATTAAAACTTTGATTAGCTCAGTAAAGTTGCAGGATACAAAATCAGTATACAAAAATCAGTTGTGCTTCTACAAACTAACAATCAGGTACTAGAAAGAGAAATTTTAACATACTGCCTTTGGGACTTTCCGGTGGTCCAGTGATTAAAACTGCACACATCCACTGATGAGCTCCAGTGTACTCCCTGGTGGAGAACTAAAATTCCAAGTGCCAGGCGTGTGGCTAACAACAACAACAATCACAAACTTTGACTGCCTTACAGAGAAAATACATGGATATTTCAGAAAAAATACGACGGTTTCTCTACCTTCTCATTCTTGCTATAGATATACAAGAGAATCCATAAACAGCATTTAAAGGAAAGCATTATTTCCTCCCTCAGTTGTTTATATAACATCTAGTTTAATTTCCCATCTACAGTGGTAGTTGTTCCTTTGTCACAAGACATAATTGATCCATTTTGAAAAACTTGCATGCTGTTGTCCTAAATTTTATTTAAATATCTGCCACACTTAATAACAAGTTATTTAAATGTTATTATATACGTTTTAATCATTACATGATTCAGCAGATGGTATCTGTGAAAGGTGTAAACTATAAAGAAATCAAAAGATATGGATTGAAGCCTCTTTCCAACTATGTGAATCACTTAACTTCTCTGAGCTCAGAATTTTCCTTTCTAAAAATTGCACCTCCCTATCAAAGATGTATGAGTAAATTATAAAATAATGCACTCTATAAAAGGTAAAGCAACATCAAACTTTAGGTAGTTTTATTACTGAATGACAGCAGATACAAAGACTTACTTCTATCAACCAATACTGAACTGGCAAACAGAAGATTCTAAAAGTACTATCAGGACATTTTCCCAACAATGCTTCATCCTTTTAGATAGTGCAAAAATTCAGTACATAGATGGAGAAAACGTTTGACCAACAAATGCTTCGTTATACAGAGTCAGGCTGCAGAGAAGAGTCAACTCTAGAAAGTTACAGCATGGAATATGAATGATTTCCAGTGAAGAGTTTCTACCAAGTTTCAGAGTTGGATTTGACACTGCCTTTCCTGGGGGCTTCCCTGGTGGCTCAGACAGTAAAGAATCCACCTGCAATGCTAGAGACATGGGTTCGATCCCTGGGTTGGGAAGATTCCCTGGAGGAGGAAATGGCAACCCACTCCAGTGTTCTTGCCTGGAGAATGCCATGGACAGAGGAGCCTGGCAGGCTACAGTCCGTGGGGTCGCAGAGAGTTGGATGCAACTTTCACATTCACTTTTTTTTCTAGGGGCAAAAACATGCATCTCTTTTGGGGCTGGAAGGGTAGGTAGAGTGGAAGGCAGGATTGGTAGGAAAAAAGCGTATTCTAAAACTATCATACTTCCATTTGGTTTTGTAATGATGTTAAGTCTGCTTTTACTTTATTTTTGCTTCACAGATGTCAAATATTTCTGTTTGAAGTACACAACCTCAGCTGGGAAAACATGAGAAAGTCAGGTTCAGAAATTCTCAGAGACCCAGGTTAACAGGACAACTCAAATAGATACTAGGGCCTGTGACAGAGAACTTGAACCGTCTTGGCTAAAGCAGAGAAAGAAACTGTCCTTTGCGCACTACCAATGACAGGGCCCTCTGCATCCCAGGCTTTCATTACTGGGCAGAAAAAACTATTTGGAGAAAGTCAAGCCATGGCTGAATCTTCCCAATTTCTCCCCCAAGCATATGGTCTTTAGAAGAAGAGAAAAGTAAAGTCTACAACCTTAGGAATTAGAGACACCAAAGTTACAAGCAACCTCTGCCCCAAACGTTTCATCTCTCTAATACGGAAATCTCTAAACCAGAAATATTTGTTAAAGCTTCTTGGCCTGCCATATTTTTTCCTCCTTCAAGCTGGGCCCAGAAATGTGATGTCTGGCTATGGAAAAGAGATATTAAACACAGTCATGTATATTTAAGCTTAATTATCATGCAGCATGGTAACAATTATGCCTATCATTAAATGTGTCAAATAAGCCCTGAAAGCTTTATTTGGCTACAGTATCAAACATCCATAGAAGTTCCATGTTTGTAGTTTGCTCCTTATGCAGCATGTTCATCTGCTTGCAACTTAAAAAAAATTAAAGGGAACATTGCTCCCTACTGAATATGTGTATAACAATGAGAATTTCAAAATTTTCATTTAGACTATTATTCAAGCTGTATGGGTTCTAAATTGACGGTTCAAAGAAGATGACCACACAAAACTTGAGGAAGAAACAAAGTAATATTGAGTTTTTTAAACTAGATGAGAAACCCCCTTATACTTCTGTCTACTCTATTTTACTTGGTTTTCCCTCAGTTATTCCTTTTGCCTCATTTACAAACAATACTTCTCACAGACTTACAAAAGTGCTTTCCTTTATGTACTTTAACATTCAAATTTCCATATATCCAAACATTTTTGTAAAATTATTGTTAGGCTGGAATAGGATAAAACCTTAATACATTAAGACTGTAGTTTATGATTATTAAGATAAATAAGAAAAAACAGTAGAATGCCATGAGACAAGAAGAAAAATAGGAACAGTAAAAATATTAAGGAATTCATATTTCTTCCAAATTAGAGGTTCCCTAATTTTAATGTGCAGTAGATTCATAGAAACCCCACGGGTCTAAGAAATCCGAACCTCTGGAAAATGAATGATATACATGCTTTCTAACGATTATCTCTGTACTGTTACAAGTGATCTATAAGTCATATTTTGAGAAATGCTATCCTAAAATAGAATAACTTAAAATAGTACAGGATATTTGCACATAATTATGTGCTTAGCAAAAGTAATATATAAAATGAATTTTTTAAAAAGCAGATAAAGAATACTACCTTAATAGAAGAATCGAAAAAGGACATAAATTTACAAATGGCCAACAAACATATGAAAAGATACTCAACTTTACTAATAAAAACATACAAACATGATATTTAACATTTTTGCCAATCAGATGAGCAAAGTAAGAATAACAGAACACAGTATAGGAGAGGGTGCAGAAAAAGGAATATATTCAACATTCCAACACTTGGAAGTACTTTCTTTTGTTTTTTTTTTTTTTTGGCTGTCCCACACGGCTTGCAGAATCTTAGTTCCCCAAACAAGGACTGAACCCGGGCCAGAGTAGTGGAGTGTCTAACCACTAGACCACCAGGAAATTCTCCATTTTCAAATACTACTGGAGGAAAAGCAAACTAGTTGGTATTTCAAAAAAAAAAAATAGCTATGTACATCAAAAGCCCTTAAAATGTATATAATTTGATTCAGCAGACCTATTCTACAATTTATGCTAAGAAAGTAAACACAAGTACACATGATGTATAACTGAAATGTTAGTACAAAAACCCAGAGACAATCTGAAAGTCTGCCAATAAGGAATTGGTTAAACTAAGGTACAACCAACATATAATACACTAACTAAAAATGATGAGCAGGATCTGTATATACTGACTTCAAAAGACAGTAACAATACAAAAACTGAAAAATAAAATTTTAAATGGTTTACAAAACAGCATATAGTCTCCCACTTCTGTCAAAAATATACATACACAGGACAGAATAAAATTACCTGAACTGTTTAAAAATACAATATTATAGGGACTTCCCTGGCAATCCAGTGATTAGGACTCCACACTTCTATGTCAGGGAGCTCGCATTTCATCACTGGTCAGGGAATTAAGGTCCCACAAGCTGCAAAGCGTGGTCAAAAAACAAAAACAAAACAAAAAAGTAGTACAGTATTATAAACGCTGCAATGTTATTTTAAAGTCTGTCGCATGTTATTTATGTATGGGAACATTAAGTGCTAAATCTATGAATGTGTGCTGACAATACTACTACTTGAATCAATGATTTACTGGCTGTTGATTAAATAACAAGCCAAGGGACACAAAAATACCCTACTACAGGTAGCAAGAAAAGCAAAAAAAAAAAAAAAAATGATGATAAATTTAGAATGGGTCAAAAATTGGTTTTGAATACTGAAAAAAATCAGATCACCTCTCACATGAACCAAATATTATGCACATTAAAAAAAAACAAACTTTTGATATATATTCTAAGTTGCTTTTCAATAACATAATGAAATGAATGCTTCTAATCAGGATCACGTGAGAATGCATAGCAACAGTCCTTTTTCCTAAGAGAACCATCCTTGAAGAAGCTGTAAGTTTCAGAGAGGACACAGAAGATTGAGGAAACCAGGAAATACTGACCAAATACAGCAACTGATCACATAAAGGTTAAAAGATTTTTTTCCATTCTTTTTGATATTATATCTTTTACTATAGCAATCTGCAGAATCTCAGTTGAATAAAGGGAATTGGTGGATTAACTGGAGGGAACAGTCTCAGGCATCAAGGACCAGTAAAAAGTGAGGGGTCTGGCAACAGTTTTTCATGCCCTAACCCTGAGCGAAGACATTCACTTCTTTACAGAGCAATATATGTGGAAAACTAATTTCCAATTAAGTGACCTGATGACTATTTCCTCAGAAAACAAAAAGGACTAGATACATTTAACCCTACATTTTAATTTTTATCAATGTGTAACATCAGAAATCTGATATTCCCCAATTTACCAGTTCTCTTTTGATGATAAAAAGTTCAGTTCAGTCGCTCAGTCATGTCCGACTCTTTGCAACCCCGTAAATCACAGCAAGCCAGGACTCCCTGTCCATCACCAACTCCAAGAGTTTACCCAAACTCATATCCATTGAGTTGGTGATGCCATCCAGCCACCTCATCCTCTGTCATCCCCTTCTCCTCCTGACCCCAATCCCTCCCAGAATCAGGGTCTTTTCCAGAGTCAATTCTTCGCATGAGGTAGCCAAAGTATTGGAGTTTCAGCTTCAACATCAGTCTTTCCAATGAACACCCAAGACTGACCTCCTTTAGGATGGACTGGTTGGATTTCCTTGCAGTCCAATGGACTCTGAAGAGTCTTCTCCAACACCACAGTTCAAAAGCATCAATTCTTCAGCGCTCAGCTTTCTTCACAGCCCAACTCTCACATCCATACATGACCACAGGAAAAACCATAGCCTTGAATAGACGGACCGTTGGCAAAGTAATATCTCTGGTTTTTAATATAGTATCTAGGTTGGTCATAAATTTTCTTCCAAGGAGTAAGCGTCTTTTCATTTCATGGCTAAAATCACCATCTGCAGTGATTCTGGAGCCCCCAAAAATAAAGTCTGATACTGTTTCCCCATCTATTTCCCATGAAGTGATGGGACCAGATGCCATGATCTTCGTTTTCTGCATGTTGAGCTTTAAGCCAACTTTTTCACTCTCCTCTTGCACGTTCATCAAGAGGCTCTTTAATTCTTCTTCACTTTCTGCCATAAAGGTGGTGTCATCTGCATATCTGAGGTTATTGATATTCTCCTGGCAATCTTAATTTCAGCTTGTGCTTCCTCCAGCCCAGCGTTTCTCATGATGTACTCTGCATATAAATTAAATAAGCAGGGTGACAATATACAGCTTTGACGTATTCCTTTTCCTATTTGGAACCAGTCTGTTGTTCCATGTCCAGTTCTGTTTAATTTTTATCAATGTGTAACATCAGGAATCTGATATTCCCCAATTTACCAGTTCCCTTTTGATGTTAAAAAGTAAAAGCCCCGAAAATAAGTTGAGTATTTGTCCTGAAGAGCAGCAATAAAGGGCATGCAATCTTGGAAGACTGTCTTCAGAGGCTGGCTACAAAGCCAGACCCAAAGAACTCAGGTGGGAAAAGCAAGAGATGGCAACTGTGAAGAGGAAAGAAAGCCGGCAGAATCCCAGAAGAGACAATGACAAAAGTGGGCCCTGGGGGCTTGTCAGCAAGGCCCTGCAACAAAAGATACTAGCAATTCTATTCCAATTCACATTTTCTGTACAGAAAGTGATTCCTTTCATCTTTCTCAGCTTAGATTTACTTATCTGGACACACTATACATATACATAGCATTTTGCGTTTCCAATTCACAAATTAAAGGTTGCCTCAAACACACTGGCTACAATGGGAACTGGAGGATATTCTTTTGTCTTCTTTCAGAGTTTTCCAAGACTGCATTATAAGGATTAGCACTCACTACCTCTAAAGCTTCTTCTCTCAAGGAAATCATCATCTTGTAAGAGAGCAAAGTACACACTGAGAGCATATCACTGCTCGAAGTGCTAGATTCCTTTTCCTAAAACTCATGTGGGTTTTGGCCTTTTGTTTTCCATATCTTGTTTAAAAAATAAATTCGTTCTCAGGATACTGTTTTCTGGTTGCTAAAGCATCAGTTCAGTTCAGTCGCTAAGTCGTGTCCGACTCTTTGCGACCCCATGAATCGCAGCACGCCAGGCCTCCCTGTCCATCACCAACTCCCGGAGTTCACCCAGACTCACGTCCATCAAGTCAGTGATGCCATCCAGCCATCTCACCCTCTGTCATCCCCTTCTCCTCCTGCCCCCAATCCCTCACAGCATCAGAGTCTTTTCCAATGATTTAATTCTTCACATGAGGTGGCCAAAGTACTGGAATTTCAGCTTTAGCATCATTCCTTCCAAAGAAATCCCAGGGCTGATCTCTGCTCCATATTTAATTCATCAGAGAAGGCAATGGCAACCCACTCCAGTACTCTTGCCTGGAAAATCCCATGGGCAGAGAAGCCTGGTAGGCTGCCGTCTGTGGGGTCGCACAGAGTTGGAAATGACTGAAGCGATTTAGCAGCAGCATATTTAATTCATAGGGCCTAGATTCTTACAAATCTCTAGGTATCACTTTGCTACATTATCTCATTTTTAAAGTCCGTCTAGTCATCTACTGATTACAAAAGATAATCTAATCTTCCAGTGTGCTGAGTGATGTGGCTTAAAAAAATACAGGAAAAACAAATAAAGTTCAAAACTAAAATGAATAGTAGGCATCAAAATCCAGTCCATCTTACAACTTATATATACTTTTAATTCTAGAGACAGCAGAAGCAGAAGATCTTTTAAAACTAAAACCGGAAAGTTAAAAGATGGCCAGAAGTGAAGTGGAGTCTCTCAGTCGTTTCCGACTCTTTGTGACCCCATGGACTGTAGCCTACCAGGCCTCTCTGTCCATGGGATTTTCCAGGCAATAGTACTGGAGTGGGTTACCATTGCTTTCTCCAGGGGATCTTCCCAACCCAGGGAGTGAACCCAGGTCTCCCACATTGTAGGCAGACACTTAACCATCTGAGCCACCAGGGAAGTCCTAAAAGATGGCCAGAGTCTGGACTTTAAAAAAACAAACAAATAAAAAAACCTGGTTGAAATTCCAGCCTCGTTTCCCTGTTCCATTAAAATGTGTTCAGGAAATGCTCTAATATCAAGCTCCTGATTTTTTTCCCCCTTTAGCATGGTTGCATGTTTTAACTATAAAATTAGTTTAATGAGATAAACTTTGAGGACCAGGATTTTTTTTTTTTTAGGCCTACTAGCCTAGTTGTTTGGAGAAGGCAATGGCACCCCACTCCAGTACCCTTGCCTGGAAGATCCCGTGGATGGAGGAACCTAGTAGGCTGTAGTCCATGGGGTTGCACAGAGTCAGACATGACTGAAGTGACTTAGCAGGAGCAGCAGCAGCCTAGTTGTTTTTTCTTAAACTTCATTCACAGCGCATTCCTTGGATCCCCCAAAACTGTTGCTAGTTCTCAGCGTAACAAATTGTAACTCAAAGACAGATTCATCATTTCTGATGCAACAGTCAGTTAAAACTAATTTCTACTCAAAGAGGAGCTGGTACTCTTCAAACATTCATTCCTAACCTTCTGGAAATGCCACTATTAAAAACCTTCACTTCTTTCCTTAAGACGCTGCGACCCTTCTTCTCCCAAATCTATACTGAACAATTCCTCTCATACATATTTCAAAGTTTTGCTTTTCATTTGCACTACTGCTCTTTTTGTGGGCAGCTGCAGCTTTCAATGTCTCTAATTCTAGAGATTTAGAGGTTAAAAAATGCTTGAGGCCAACACTGCTCTTCCCTGTGAAAGAAGGTAAAGATGCAGTAAGAACTGTTTCCTAGCACATGTCTCCTGAAGAAAATAAAAGTCAACAGCAGTCTACCATCAACAAACTAACATGCTCAGAATAAGTTTTCAGTATGAAATCTCACAGTTTTACTAACACTTACGAAATTTAAGTCGGGGAGAGAGATGTTTTGCCTGTCAAGTGGGCAACAGAGGACTTACAGTGAATTTAAAACCCCCTCTCTTTGCCCAGTGATGACACGCTCACAACACTGTGCTATACAAACAAAGAACGTGCACTTTACTATTTAGCTTCCCCGGAGAAGGCAATGGCACCCCACTCCAGTACTCTTGCCTGGAGAATCCCATGGACTGAGGAGCCTGGTGCACTGCAGTCCATGAGATGGCCAAGAGTCGGACACGACTGAGCGACTTCACTTTCACTTTTCACTTTTACGCATTGGAGAAGGAAATGGCAACCCACTCCAGTACTCTTGCCTGGAGAATCCCATGGACTGAGGAGCCTGGTGCACTGCAGTCCATGGGATCACCAAGAGTCGGACACGACTGAGTGACTTCACTTTTACTTTTCACTTTTACGCATTGGAGAAGGAAATGGCAACCCACTCCAGTGTTCTTTCCTGGAGAATCCCAGGAATGCGGTAGCCTTGTGGGCTGCTGTCTATGGGGTCGCATAGAGTCGGACATGACTGAAGCGACTTGGTGGCAGCAGCAACAAGTCTCCCTACTTCAAATATCTCAATCATGGCTGGGATCTCTCTAGAAAAATCCACCTGAATGTTCAAAGCACAAAATAAAGGTCAGAGGAATATAGTACCTAAGATGAAAAAAGGGATCAAAGAACCTAAAGTGCTTTCTTCCTCTATTAATAGGGCACTGGTAGATTTAGGAGAGATGTAGAGGCAGGGAATATTAGTGGAAGAGAAAAAGAAATAAGAAAAAATGGAGGAGGAGGAAATAGAAGGTAAGACCATAGGCTTTACTAATTGTTGAGGTCCTTTAACGGACCAGACCCTGGTGGTCCAGAGTCAACGATAAGAAAGTAAAGGAGAGAAAGAGGCTGATAGTCCTTGGTTTACGCAGAAAGCCAAGAAAGCCCCTGGCACGGGGCTCGCTCAGTTCACGGAGGCCTCAGGCTCCCTCTCAATGCGGTGAAGGCACACAGCGCCTTCTCAAGAGGGTCTTAGAAGCCTGGGCAGAAAAGTGAATTCAGAGGGCTTCTGTGCTCCAAAGAAATAGCCTGATAGAGAAAAAGAAAGACACGGGGATCAGAGCTCTGATGGAGCAAAGGTGTTTTAATGAACATGGTGTGGGCATATAAACTGTCTTACAAGGTAGTTATTCTCAGCAAAGATAAAGATTAAAATTCCAGACTTATAAAACATAGGCGATCCATATTAAAGAGAGAGAGAGAGTTGTAAACAATCACTTTTACTGTATGGTTCACAAGAAGGAGAGGGTACTTATCTCCGTATAGAAAATCTAATGAAGGAAATGCCTGGATTCCTCAGCCCCCGGGAGACGCTTGAGTATTTAGGAATTAATAAGGAACAGAGAATTTCTGACAGATCCAAAACAGCACACAGGAAGCCTCCTGTTAAATGCTTCCTGAAAACTAATTACCTTATTTTCCTGACAGTTTCAAAGCATTTGTGGGGAGGGGAGTAGAGGAGGAACCTCTTATTTCACTAAATAAAAGGCAACACTGTAAGAAGAACTGCATCTCAATTATCTTTTATTTTCAGCTACATCCTTGCAAGCCTGCCCACTTAAACTTTTACATCACTTTCCTATCTTATTACCTCTATGTTGTGGTTTGGTACTTCAAACAAACACTTTTTTTCCCCCTTCTTCTTATGCAGGAAAAAGATGGTATTGATTTGCTTAAAAGTACGGATGGGTAAAAAAAAAAAAAGGACGGAGGGAAATCATTATCTTGAGGAGTAAATGGTTCTTAATAACAGAACTATGGATTTATCCATCCCTTTGACTGTTAGCATGCCACTAAAGGCTTCAGAAGGCTCAAGAGGGAGGTTAACATCCCCCTTGTCAAGTGTTTGTTTCCTTGCTCCTGCGGTATTGGCTTTGCCAAGTAACCCAATTCCCGTATATAAACATTACAGGTCTCTCCAAACTACTTCTATAAAATAAGATATGGTTCGACCAATCTTATAGAGCAGTCATTTATTTCTATAGCTGCTGGTCTGCTCTGCTGCTCTGTCTGCCTACATTCAGAAGGGAACAAAAATTCAAAATTTCATTTATTCTGGGCCCAAAACCAGACCTTTTGTCCTTCCTAGATATTTTGCAACTTCGAGTTGACTCCTCTGCCTAAATTAGTGGCATATTTTTTGTTAAGAAAAAAGAAAGAAAGAAAGAAAGAAAGAAAGAAAAAACCACCCCTTATTCTCTTATTGAGGAAGGCAACTAATTCTGAAAAAGGCCTCTAGGAAGATGTTAAAATGTCTTGAAATGTTTAACAGAACCTTATTTCAGAGGCTATGGATGAACCTCCCCGAGGTACCCCAGGGCAAACACACGGAGCGTCCAAGGGGGCAGAGGGGAAAGCCTCGAGGAGGAATATGCAGACTTTGCAAAACTGACGGGAGGGAGGAGAGGGGACAACTTTCAGGACTAGAAACAGGAAACAGTCCAGATGCTGCGATGCCGCCTGCACCCCCGCACCCAGCCCTCCGTGCATCGTCCTCCCCGCCAGCAGCTGCATGTTCCACCCACAGCCCCCAGTGGCCTGGGAGTGCCACACGCCCCTGCGGCGCCAACCGAGCCCCAGGGCTGGGCCGAGGGCGGCGTGCAGGGAGCGTGGGCCACACTCGACCAGGTTGCTCGGCGCAGATTCGGGACCGAGAGGGTTAATCCAGTCCGCGCACACAGTCCGCCCAGCCCCAAACCCGGGCTCCCCTGCCGGCCCGCCACCCACCCGAGAAAGCCCGGAGACACCCCTCCACAGCACAGCGCCCAAGGCTTTTGTTTTGTCAGAGACGAGAATAACGATCCTTGAGGAGGAGGTGCCGCAGCTGCTCGTGGCTCTTTGGCACAGGCTTAGACCGAGGAGCGGGCAGCCGCGGCGGCACCTCCTAAGTCCCCACTCCCAAGTCCTTTTTCCCGCTGAGCAGGACGGGAAGGGGCCTGCACGGCCCAGGGCTCACCTCACACCTCGGGGCTGGGCTCCCGGGGGGCTGTGGCGCCGACCGGGGGCGGCCAAAGGTCCCTCAGGTAAACGGACCCACCGAGGACCACCAGCGTGTGCCTCCGAGCGACCAAGAGCTTTCGCGATGGCCGCGGCACATGCGCACGCACGTACTGCGCAGGCGCACTGCGCACGCTCGCCCAAGCGCTCCTATTTTGAACCCAGCTTCTGGATACCCGTCTGCAGGTTTCGTTACACTTTACCTCGCGCCGAGGCTGATGCCTGGCCCTGTCCTGCTCCAACGGAGTCGTTCTGCCCTCTGGAAGCTTTTCTTAAATGCCCTCAGTCCCCTTTGCAAAGCTCTCCCTCCCTTCTCTGCTGAGCCAGTGCAGCGACTCTCATCACTCAAGCCTGGAACGCTATTATTGAGAGACCACCAAAACCTGTTTGAGAACCAGCGTGCCCCCTGGGAACCCGGGGATTGGAATTGATTAAGAGGTGGGTGCTGAGAGTGGTACTGGGTGCAGATAGAAGTAGTCAGCTTTCATATTGCAGAGCTCCAGGCTGAAGCAGCAGAGCAGATACCCTCTTTACCGACACCCACTTTAGTCAGCAGGTGGGGCTTGAGGTTATTGGTGGCATTCCCCATCTTCTGTTCTTTAGGAAATGTTTCTTCTCTCTTTTTCTTCGTAAGTGATTTTATTTTTTTCTCCATAAGCTATTCTAGAACTTAAAGATTCCTTAGAAATCATCTAAACCTAACCTCTCATTATTCAGACGCGGAAAAGAACGGCCCAGAAAGGTTAAAAAGACTTAGCCAAAGCCAGGCAGCGTTTTAAGGGCTGAGTCTGGATTCACTCATTCCAAGCCAAAGCTGTTACCTTTGCCTCTATCATTTTACCTACCTTCCTTTCTCTTCCTTTCCCTCCCTTTTCAACCTAGACTTCACAGGCATCATTTTGTTCTATGGTAGCACACAGGACTTAAAGAAATACTTTGATCTTGTAGCTTAGTATGACTGTACTTAACGTTCTTCAACTGTACACTTGGTTAAAATGGTGTATTTTAGTATAATCTTCTGTCTGAATCTTTGCCACCCCATGTCAGGAGACTGACCAAAAACAGCTATATAATCTGTGGTTTGTCCAAACCCTTGGGACACATCTCTGTGGCATCTTTAATTATAGGCAACTATTTTATACAAAGAAAAGTGGAAGTGTTAGTCCCTCAGTCGTGTCCGACTCTTTGTGACCCAATGGACTGTAGCCCACCAGGTTCCTCTGTCCATGGACTTCTCCAGGCAAGAATACTGGAGTGGGTTGCCATTCCCTTCTCCAGGGGATCTTCCCGACCCAGGGATGGAACCCAGGTCTCCTGCATTGCAGCCAGATTCTTTACTGTTTGAGCCACCAGTGAAACAATCTGTTTTAAAGATGCTCCCTAAATGATAATAAATACTGAGCTTAGACAGTCATAAATATCATTTAATGTCAGAAGATGAGCTATGCGAATTGCACCATAAAAGGGATCTGAAATGACATTTTCAATTTCGTTAATAAACACTAATGCAGTAATACTTAAAAAAAAATAACATTGATCCATAGGCTGATTCTTATCAAGTCATTGTGTCTTGTGGAGCCAACACTGCCTCTACTGAAGGTGAGTGAAGCAGCTAAAAGCATTTATGAAAAGCAGTATAGACGTGCTTCGCGTACTTCTAGATCCCTTGTACCTTCAGATCCTCTAGAGATGTGCTGCTCTCACATTTTTATGCAATTTACACATGGTCTTGTGAAAACTGTCAGGCATAGAACATATCTTGGCTCCTAGTGGGAGGTGGGAATGATGTAGAAATTATCATTGAATGTATCAACATGATCACATCTCAGAAATAGACCACTGAGTGAAAGAAGCGAACTACAAAGTATGTAAATTATGATAGCTCTTTAAAACAGTCACACTGTTTACAAGGCCAAACATGTATATGTAATAAGCATAAAAAGTGGACAAGTAGGCAGCACACTAAATTTTATGACAGTGGATGCCTCTAGGCAGGCAGGGTGGGAAATGAGATCTGGGCAGCATGTAAAAGAGGCTTCAACTCTTAATCACACACATGAAGCAAAATGTTAACACTTTAAAAAATCTCTGCAGGGAGAAAAGGGTGTTTCTTAGGCAAGTCTGTAAACTTTTCTTTATGGTTGAAATGTTTCCTTTAAAAATAATGTTGAGGGGCTTCCCTGGTGGTCCAGTAACTAAGATTCCACCCTCCCAATGCAGAGGACCTAGGTTTAATCCCTGGTCTGGGAACTAGTGAAAGACAGGGAAGCCTGGAGTGCAGCAGTTGATGGGGTTTCAGAGTCACACACGACTTAGCGACTGAAGAACAACTGGGAACTAGATCCCACAAACTGCAACTAAAGATCCAAGATCTTGTGTGCTGCAACTAAGATCCAGTGCAGCCAAATAAATATTTTTAAAAGGAATTAAAAAAATTTTTAAATGAAAGTAATGTTAAATTTTCAAGGACATTGAGCCAATGTGCTCACCATGAACACAATGTGAATGGTGGTGTTCATTGGGGGATCAGCAGTCACACTGATGAAGGGCTGAACAAGGAGAGGTCCAGAGGATGCTAGTTGAGAGGATCAATGAAAGGGACCTTATTTTCAGGGATAAAAATATTCAGATCTAACAGGGATAAAGCGTTGGGCTCTCTTTAATCCCATCTTTCTTTCATTCAATATTATAACCACCAATAGAAAGTCTTTATATATATATATATGTTATAATATATATAACATATATATATCTCAACATATCTCAACATAATAAAAGCTATATATGACAAACTTACAGCAAACACTATCCTTAGTGGTGAAAAATTGAAAGCATTTCCCCTCAAGTCAGGAACAAGACAAGGGTGCCCACTCTCACCACTACTAATCAACATAGTTTTGGAAGTTTTGGCCATATATATATCTTTTGTTTCTTTAGGTAGGTATATTCTAAATATTTTATTCTTTTCGTTGCAATGGTGAATGGAATTGCTTCCTTAATTTCTCTTTCTGTTTTCTCATTGTTCATGTATAGGAATGCAAGGGATTTCTGTGTGTTAATTTGATATCCTGCAACTTTACTATATTCATTGATTAGCTCTAGTAATTTTCTGATGGAATTTCTAGGGTTTTCTATGTAGAAGATCATGTCAACTGCAAACAGTGAAAGTTTTACTTCTTCTCTTCCAATCTGGATTCCTTTTATTTATTTTTCTGCTCTGATTGCTGTGGCCAAAGCTTCCAAAACTATGTTGATTAGTAGTGGTGAGAGTGGGCACCCTTGTCTTGTTCCTGACTTGAGGGGAAATGCTTTCAATTTTTCACCACTGAGGATAGTGTTTGCTGTAAGTTTGTCATAAATAGCTTTTATTATGTTTAGATATGTTCCTTCTGTTCCTGCTTTCTGGAAAGTTTTTATCATAAATGGATGTTGAATTTTGTCAAAGGCTTTCTCTGCATCTGTTGAGATAATCATATGGTTTTTATCTTTCAATTTGTTAATGTGGTGTATTACTTTGATTGATTTGTGGATATTGAAAAATCCTTGCATCCCTGGGATAAAGCCCACTTGGTCATGATGTATGATCTTTTTAATATGTTGTTGGATTCTGTTTGCTAGAATTTTGTTAAGGATCCTTGCATCTGTGTTCATCAGTGATATTGGCCTGTAGTTTTCTTTTCTTTCTTTCTTTTCTTTTCTTTCTTTCTTTCTATTTTTTTGTGGCATCTTTGTCTGATTTTGGTATTAGGGTGATGGTGGCCTCCTAGAATGAGTTTGGAAGTTTACTTTCCTCTGCAACTTTCTGGAAGAGTTTCAGTAGGATAGGTGTTAGCTCTTCTCTAAATTTTTTGTAGAATTCAGCTGTGAAGCCATCTGGACCTGGGCTTTTGTTTGCTGGAAGGTTTCTGATTACAGTTTTGATTTCCATGCTTGTGATGGATCTGTTAAGATTTTCTATTTCTTCCTGGTTCAGTTTTGGAAAGTTAAACTTTTCTAAGAATTTGTCCATTTCTTCCAAGTTGTCCATTTCATTGACATATAGTTGCTGATAGTAGTCTCTTATAATCCTTTGTATTTCTGTGCTGTCTGTTGTGATTTCTCCATTTTCATTTCTAAGTTTGTTGATTTAATTTTTCTCCCTTTGTTTCTTGATGAGTCTGGCTAGTGGTTTGTCAATTGTATTTATCTTCTCAAAGAAACAGCTTTTTGCT
Source organism: Bos grunniens (assembly GCF_055505025.1). Lineage (NCBI taxonomy): Eukaryota > Metazoa > Chordata > Mammalia > Artiodactyla > Bovidae > Bos > Bos grunniens. The sequence goes on along the minus strand of NC_141188.1, from coordinate 1,164,552 downwards.
TTGTTTACTATGGTCTCCTTTGTTACTTTTGCATTTCTTTCTGCCCTAATTTTTAAGATTTCTTTCCTTGTACTAGCCCTGGGGTTCTTCATTTCTTCCTTTTCTAGTTGCTTTAGGTGTAGAGTTAGGTTATTTATTTGACTTTTTTCTTGTTTCTTGAGGTAAGCCTGTATTGCTATGAGCCTTCCCCTTAATGCTGCTGTTACAGTGTCCCATAGGTTTTGGGTTGTTTTGTTTTCATTTTCCTTCATTTCTATGTATTTTGATTTTTTTTTAAATTTCTTCTGTGATTTGTTGGTTATTCAGAAGCGCATTGTTCAGCCTGCATATGTTGGCATTTTTAATAGTTTTTCTCCTGTAATTGACGTCTAATCTTACTGCATTGTGGTCAGAAAAGATGTTTGGAATGATTTCAATTTTTTTGAATTTACCAAGGCTAGATTTATGACCCAGGATGTGATCTATCTTGGAGAAGGTTCCATGTGAACTTGAGAAAATGGTGAAATTCATTGTTTTGGGGTGAAATGTCCTATAGATATCATTTAGGTCTAACTGGTCCATTGTGTCATTTAAAGTTTGTGTTTCCTTGTTACTTTTCTGTTTAGTTGATCTATCCATTGGTGTGAGTGGGGTATTAAAGTCACCCACTATTATTGTGTTATTGTTAATTTCCACTTTCATACTTGTTAGCATTTGCCTTACATATTGTTTGACTTTTTTCTTGTTTCTTGCTCCTATGTGGCTGCATATATATTTATAATTGTTATATCTTCTTCTTGGATTGATCCATTGGTCATTATGTAGTTTCCTTCTTTGTTTCTTTTCACAGCCTTTATTTTAAAGTCTATTTTATCTGATATGAGTATTGCTACTCCTGATTTCTTTTGGTTTCCATTTGCGTCAAATAACTTTTTCCAGCCCTTCACTCTCAGTCTGTATGTGTCCCCTGTTTTGAAGTGGTCTTTTGTAGACAACATATATAGGGGTCTAGTTTTTGTATCCATTCAGTCAGTCTTTGTGTTTTGGTTGGGCATTCAACCCGCTTACATTTAAGTTAATTATTGATAAGTATGACCCCATTGCCATTTACTTTGTTGTTTTGGGTTCAAGTTTATACACCTTTTCTGTGTTTCCTATCTAGAGAAGATCCTTTAGCATTTGTTGAACAGCTGGTTTGGTGGGGCTGAATTCTCTCAGCTTTTGCTTATCTGTAAAGCTTGTGATTTTTCCTTCATATTTGAATGAGATCCTTGCTGGGTACAGTAATCTGGGTTGTAGCTTTTTCTCTTTCATAAATTTAAGTATGTCCTGCCATTCCCTTCTGGCCTGGAGTTTCTATTGAAAGATCACCTGTTATCCTTATGGGAATCCTCTTGTGTGTTATTTGTTGTTTTTCCCTTGCTACTTTTAATATTTGTTCTTTGTGTTTGACCTTTGTTAATTTGATTAATATGTGTCTTGGGGTGTTTCACCTTGGGTTTATCCTGTTTGGGACTCTCTGGGTTTCTTGGACTTGGATGACTATTTCCTTCCTCATTTTACGGAAGTTTACAACTATTATCACCTCAAGTATGTTTTCGTGGCCTTTTTGTCTTCTTCTTCTGGGACTCCTCTGACTCGAATGTTGGGGCATTTAGCATTGTCCCAGAGGTCTCTGAGGTTGTACTCATTTCTTTTAATTCTCTTTTCTTCTTTTCCTCTCTGCTTCATTTATTTCTACCATTCTATCTTCTAGCTCACTTATACTATCTTCTGCCTCCACTATTCAACTCTTGGTTCCCTCCAGAGTGTTTTTGATCTCATTTATTGCATTATTCATTATTGATTGACTATTTTTTATTTCTTCTAGGTCCTTGTTAAACATGTCTTGCATTTTCTCAATCCTTGTCTCCAGGCTATTTATCTGTAACTCCATTATGTTTTCAAGATTTTGGATCATTTTTACTATCATTATTCTGAATTCCTTTTCAGGCAGACTCCCTATCTCCTCCTCTTTTGTTTGGTTTGCTGGGCATTTATCATGTTCCTTTACCTGCTGAGTATTTATCTGCTTTTTCATCTTGTTTAGATTGCTGTGTTTGGGGTGGACTTCCCGTATTCTGGCAGTTTGTGGTTCCTCTTTATTGTGGAGGTAGCTCGCTGTGGGTGGGGTTGGACGATTGGCTTGTCAAGATTTCCTGGTTAGGGAAGCTGGTGTCGGTGTTCTGGTGGGTGGAGCTGGAGTTCTTCTGTCTGGACTGCAATGAAGTGTCCCGTAGTGAGTTTTGGGATGTCTGTGATTTTGGTGTGACTTTGGGCAACATGTATATTGAAGTTCAGGGCTATGTTCCTACGTTGCTGGAGAATTTGCATGGCTTGTCTTGTTCTGGAACTTGTTGGCTCTTGGGTGGTGCTTGGTTTCTGTGAAGGTATGGAGACTTTTGGATGAGTTCTTATAGATTAATGTTCCCAGGAGTCAGGAGTTCTCTGGTGCTCTCAAGTTTTGGACTTAAGCCTCCTGCCTCTGGTTTTCAGTCTTATTCTTACAGTAGCCTCAAGACTTCTCCATCTATACAGCACCAATGATAAAACATCTAGGTTAATGATGAAAAGCTCCTCCACAGCGAGGAACACCTGGAGAGGTTCACAGAGTTACAAAGAGAAGAGAAGAGGGAGGAAGGAGACAGAGGTGACCAGGAGGAGAAAAGGGTCAATGAAAAGGAGAGAGACAGATCCAGGCACTAATCAGGTCCCTAAGTATTCTCCACAGTCCGGGACACACAAAGAGATTCACAGAGTTGGGTAGAGAAAAGAAGGGGGAGGGAGGAGATAGAGGCGACCTGGTGGAGACAAAGCAGGGTCAAAAAGGTCAGAGAGCAATCAAGCCAGTAATCACACTCCCAAGTAAAAATGGGTACTGAAGATTGGGTTCTTAAAGGTACAAATTGATAACAAATACCAAAAAGAAAATATTAAAAATCTAGAGTAGAGGTTAGATGCTGAAAAACACAATATTAGAAAAACAAAACAAAGTCACAAAAATTATGAAATATATACATGGTGTTTGCTTTAAAACTAGGGTCTTTGTTTTTTTTTTTTTTGCAAGGTAATAGTAGCCTGTAAAAATGAAAATTAAAGGAGTAATGTCAGGGGACATTCAGCTTTAAGGAATCCAATATGTTATTCTTTTCTTTTGTGTGCCATTTCTCAAGGATTCTCTATTCCTAATCAGTTGCTGCAGGTACAAGCAGAGCTGCACGCAGTTCCTGGGACTGAGATCCTGAGAAAGGGCACTTGCTTAGTCCCTTCAGTGACTCCCTCCAGGGACCTCACTGAAACGTGATCTGCTCAGTTATGTGGACACGCAATGCTTTCTGGCCCTTTGAAGACTGTTATTTGCTTGGCTTTGTTTTTGCTCAGGTTTTTTCTTTTTTTTTTTTACTGCCTAAAGCTGCCTTGTATGAAGATATATAAACATGCTTTTCTGCAAATAAAGAACCCTTGTTTCACTCGAGACTTGTGTCCCCTGTGTCCCTCTTCTCGTCAACTCCAGTTCCCAGGTCCTGGTCTACAAAGACCATGACAGAGTAATAGAGAACTTTAAAAAATTAAATATTTAGAGGGAGGAGGAGCCAAGATGGCGGAGGAGTAGGACGGGGAGAACACTTTCTCCCCCACAAATTCATCAAAAGAGCATTTAAACATCGAGTAAATTCCACAGGACAGCTTCTGAGTGCCGGCAGAGGACATCGGGCACCCAGAGAAGCAACCCAACTCTTCGAGGGGAGGTAGGAAAAAATATTAAAAACAAAAAAAGGGAGACAAAAGAGGGAGGGACGGAGTTCCGTCCCGGGAAGGGAATCTTAAAAAGAGAGAAGTTTCCAAACATCAGGAAACCTTCTCACTGCCGAATCTGTGCCGAGCTTTGGAAGCACAGAGGGCAACATAACAGGGAGAAAAAATAAATGAACAATTTAAAACTCGCAGATTGCGAACCCTACAGTAACTCCCCCAGCAGAGAAGCAGCGCAGACGCCTGCATCCGCCATTAGCAAGACGGGGCTGGGCAGGGAGGCGCGGCGTGGGCTGCATCGCTGAGAGTAAGAATTTGGCCTGAATACCCTGAGCGCTGTCTGAGTGAAATAATTTGGGCTAGCAAACCAGACTGTGGGATACCTACCACGCGAAAAGCCAGCCCTAACCTAAGACCGCCGGGCCCGCGCACGAAACAAAGGACTGAGCAGAGATAGCCGGCTGCAGACCTTCCCCCTCCGGTGACAGGCAGCCAGAGCCAGAAGGGGGCAATCGCAGCCCCAGAGAGACATTATCTATAAAATTGTAAGCAGGCTTCTTTGCTAACTAAAACTTCTTGGGGGTCTGGACGGTCAACATCTGCCTGAGAAGGTGCGCCGGTTTTACATCCAGATAACCAAGTGGCGGGGAGGCGATAAGTCGCAGCATTGGCGCTCGCCTGGGAAGAGCAAATTGGCGCTCGGACCTGGGAAGAGCACAAAACGCAGGCCCAACTGAGTCTGCGCCTCTGAGGACTACCCGAGTGCCTGAACCTGAGCAGCTTGGACCTGGGAGGTGCATGCAGCCCAGGGCCAGCCTCGGATTGTTCCCGGCGGAACAACCTAGAGTCCGAGCAGTGTGGACAGGGAGGCTACACGCGCCGTGAGCGGGGGCAGACCCAGGGTGGCTGAGGCACTGCGAGCCCACGCCAGTGTTATTTGTTTGCAGCATCCCTCCCTCCCTCCCCACAGCGCGACTGAACAAGTAAGCCTAAAAAAAAAAAAAAAAAAAGTGTCCTCCACCGTGCCCTTTGAGTCAGGGCGGAAACCAGATACTGAAGAGACTAGCAAACAGAAGAAGATATAACAGAGGGAAACGCCTTGGAAGCTACAGGCAATAGATCAAAACCCTGTGGTTACTACGGACTACATAGGAAGGGGCCTATAGATCTTGAGAAATATAAATCTGACCAAGGAACTAGCCAAAAATGAACTGAACCCACAACACCCACAAAAAAAAAACAAAAACAAAAAAGTCCTAGATATTTTTATTATTTTTACGATCATTCTTTTTTTTTTAATTAAAAAAAAAAATTTAAGTCCTCTATTGTTCCTTTAATTTTCACTTTTATAACCTATTACTTTGCAAAAAAAAAAAAAAAAAGGAAAAAAAAAAAGGAAAAAAAAAAAAAGACCCTATTTTTTTCTTCTTCAGCAAACTTCATATATATATATTTTATAATTTTTTGACCTTGGTTTTTTTTGTTGTTGTTGTTTTTGTTTTTTTCTTCTTTTCTTTAACATTGTATTTTTGAAATTCCAAACTCTACTCTAGATTTTTAATTTTCGCTTTTTGGTATATGTTATCAATTTTGTACCTATGGTTTTTTTTTATATAATTTCTGTGACTTTTTTTTTCTTCTTCTTCTCTGTTTCTTTCTCTTCTTCTTTTATATAACATTGTATATCTGAAATTCCAAACTTTACTCTAGATTTTAAATTTATGCTTTTTGGTATTTGATATCAATTTTGTACCTGTATTTTCTTTATAATTTTTGTGACATTGTTCGTATCTGTTTGTTTGTTTTCTCTCTTTATTTTTCTTCTTTTCTTTTTTTTTAACATTGTATTTTTGAAATTCCAAACTCTACTCTAGATTTTTAATTTTTGCTTTCTGGTATTAGTTATCAATTTTGTACCTGTACTTTCTTTATAATTTTCGCAACCTTGTTTGTTTTTGTTTGTTCGTTTTTTCTCTCTTTCTTTTCCTTCTTCTTTTCTTTAACATTGTATTTTTGAAATTCCAAACTCTACTCTAGATTTTTAATTTTCGCTTTCTGGTATTAGTTATCAATTTTGTACCTGTACTTTCTTTATAATTTTCGCGACCTTGTTTGTTTTTGTTTGTTCGTTCTTTCTCTCTTTCTTTTCCTTCTTCTTTTCTTTAACGTCGTATTTTTGAAATTCCAAACTCTACTCTAGATTTTTAATTTTTGCTTTTATGTATTTGTTACCAATTTTGTACCTTTAAGGACCCAATCTTCAGGACCCATTTTTCACTAGGGAGTGAGATTACTGGCTTGACTGCTCTCTCTCCCTTTGGACCCTCCTTTTTCTCCACCAGGTCGCCTGTGTCTCCTCCCTAACCCCTCTCTACTCTACCCAACTCTGTGAATTTCTGTGTGTTCCAGACCGTGGAGAACACTTAGGGAACTGATTACTGGCTGGATCTGTCTCCCTCCTTTTCATTCCCCCCTTTTATCCTTCTGGCCACCTCTGTTACCTTCCTCCTTCTTCTCTTCTCTGTAAAACCCCGTGAACATCTCTGAGTGGTCCAGTTGTGGAGTGCACATAAGGAAGTGACAACTGGCTAGCCCACTCTCTCCACTATTGATTCACCTCATCTCATCTGGGTCACCTCTAACTCCCTCCTCCCTCTTCTCTTCTCCATGTAACCCTGTGAACCTCTCTGAGTGACCCTCACTGTAGAGAAACTTATCATCTTTAATGTAGATGTTTTATCAATGGTGTTGTATAGAAGGAGAAGTTTTGAAACTACTGTAAAAATAAGACCGATAATCGGAAGCAGGAGACTTAAGTCCAAACCCTGACTCCAGGGAACTCCTGACTCCAAGGAACATTCATTGACAGGAGCTCATCAAATGCCTCCATACCGACACTGAAACCAAGCACCACACAAGGGCCAATAAGTTCCAGGGCAAGACATACCAAGCAAATTCTCCAGCAACAAAGGAACACAGCCCTGAGCTTCAAGATACAGGCTGCCCAAAGTCACCCCAAAACTATAGACATCTCATAACTCATTACTGGACATTTCATTGCACTCCAGAGAGAAGAAATACAGCTCCACCCACCAGAACACCGACACAAGCTTCCCTAACCAGGAAACCTTGACAAGCCACCTGTACAAACCCACACACAGTGAGGAAACGCCACAATAAAGAGAACTCCACAAACTGCCAGAATACAGAAAGGACACCCCAAACTCAGCAATTTAAACAAGATGAAGAGACAGAGGAATACTCAGCAGATAAAGGAACAGGATAAATGCCCACCAAACCAAACAAAAGAGGAAGAGATAGGGAATCTACCTGATAAAGAATTCCGAATAATGATAGTGAAATTGATCCAAAATCTTGAAACTAAAATGGAATCACAGATAAATAGCCTGGAGACAAGGATTGAGAAGATGCAAGAAAGGTTTAACAAGGACCTAGAAGAAATAAAAAAGAGTCAATATATAATGAATAATGCAATAAGTGAAATTAAAAACACTCTGGAGGCAACAAATAGTAGAATAACAGAGGCAGAAGACAGGATTAGTGAATTAGAAGATAGAATGGTAGAAATAAATGAATCAGAGAGGATAAAAGAAAAACGAATTAAAAGAAATGAGGACAATCTCAGAGACCTCCAGGACAATATTAAACGCTACAACATTCGAATCATAGGGGTTCCAGAAGAAGAAGACAAAAAGAAAGACCATGAGAAAATACTTGAGGAGATAATAGTGGAAAACTTCCCTAAAATGGGGAAGGAAATAATCACCCAAGTCCAAGAAACCCAGAGAGTACCAAACAGGATAAACCCAAGGAGAAACACCCCAAGACACATATTAATCAAATTAACAAAGATCAAACACAAAGAACAAATATTAAAAGCAGCAAGGGAAAAACAACAAATAACACACAAGGGAATTCCCATAAGGATAACAGCTGATCTTTCAATAGAAACTCTTCAAGCCAGGAGGGAATGGCAAGACATACTTAAAATGATGAAAGAAAATAACCTACAGCCCAGATTATTGTACCCAGCAAGGATCTCATTCAAGTATGAAGGAGAAATCAAAAGCTTTTCAGACAAGCAAAAGCTGAGAGAATTCTGCACCACCAAACCAGCTCTCCAACAAATACTAAAGGATATTCTCTAGACAGGAAACACAAAAATGGTGTATAAACTCGAACCCAAAACAATAAAGTAAATGGCAACGGGAACATACTTATCAGTAATTACCTTAAATGTAAATGGGTTGAATGCCCCAACCAAAAGACAAAGACTGGCTGAATGGATACAAAAACAAGACCCCTACATATGTTGTCTACAAGAGACCCACCTCAAAACAGGGGACACATACAGACTGAAAGTGAAGGGCTGGAAAAAGATTTTCCATGCAAATAGGGACCAAAAGAAAGCAGGAGTAGCAATACTCATATCAGATAAAATAGACTTTAAAACAAAGGCTGTGAAAAGAGACAAAGAAGGTCACTACATAATGATCAAAGGATCAATCCAAGAAGAAGATATAACAATTATAAATATATATGCACCCAACACGGGAGCACCACAGTACGTAAGACAAATGCTAACAAGTATGAAAGGAGAAATTAACAATAACACAATAATAGTGGGAGACTTTAATACCCCACTTATACCTATGGATAGATCAACTAAACAGAAAATTAACAAGGAAACACAAACTTTAAACGATACAATAGACCAGTTAGACCTAATTGATATCTATAGGTCATTTCATCCCAAAACAATGAATTTCACCTTTTTCTCAAGCGCACATGGAACCTTCTCCAGGATAGATCACATGCTGGGCCATAAAGCTAGCCTTGGAAAATTCAAAAAAATAGAAATCATTCCAAGCATTTTTTCTGACCACAATGCAGTAAGATTAGATCTCAATTACAGGAGAAAAACTATTAAAAATTCCAACATATGGAGGCTGAACAACACGCTGCTGAATAACCAACAAATCACAGAAGAAATCAAAAAAGAAATCAAAATTTGCATAGAAACGAATGAAAATGAAAACACAACAACCCAAAACCTGTGGGACACGGTAAAAGCAGTCCTAAGGGGAAAGTTCACAGCAATACAGGCACACCTCAAGAAACAAGAAAAAAGTCAAATAAATAACCTAACTCTACACCTAAAGCAACTAGAAAAGGAAGAAATGAAGAACCCCAGGGTTAGTAGAAGGAAAGAAATCTTAAAAATTAGAGCAGAAATAAATGCAAAAGAAACAAAAGAGACCATAGCAAAAATCAACAAAACCAAAAGCTGGTTCTTTGAAAGGATAAATAAAATTGACAAACCATTAGCCAGACTCATCAAGAAACAAAGGGAGAAAAATCAAATCAACAAAATTAGAAACGAAAATGGAGAGATCACAACAGACAACACAGAAATACAAAGGATCATAAGAGACTACTATCAACAATTATATGCCAATAAAATGGACAACGTGGAAGAAATGGACAAATTCTTAGAAAAGTACAACTTTCCAAAACTGGACCAGGAAGAAATAGAAAATCTTAACAGACCCATCACAAGCATGGAAATTGAAACTGTAATCAAAAATCTTCCAGCAAACAAAAGCCCCGGTCCAGACGGCTTCACAGCTGAATTCTACCAAAAATTTAGAGAAGAGCTGACACTTATCCTGCTCAAACTCTTCCAGAAAATTGCAGAGGAAGGTAAACTTCCAAACTCATTCTATGAGGCCACCATCACCCTAATACCAAAACCTGACAAAGATCCCACAAAAAAAGAAAACTACAGGCCAATATCACTGATGAACATAGATGCAAAAATCCTTAACAAAATTCTAGCAATCAGAATCCAACAACACATTAAAAAGATCATACACCATGATCAAGTGGGCTTTATCCCAGGGATGCAAGGATTCTTCAATATCTGCAAATCAATCAATGTAATACACCGCATTAACAAATTGAAAAATAAAAACCATATGATTATCTCAATAGATGCAGAGAAAGCCTTTGACAAAATTCAACATCCATTTATGATAAAAACTCTCCAGAAAGCAGGAATAGAAGGAACATACCTCAACATAATAAAAGCTATATATGACAAACCCACAGCAAACATTATCCTCAATGGTGAAAAATTGAAAGCATTTCCTCTAAAGTCAGGAACAAGACAAGGGTGCCCACTTTCACCATTACTATTCAACATAGTTTTGGAAGTTTTGGCCACAGCAATCAGAGCAGAAAAAGAAATAAAAGGAATCCAAATTGGAAAAGAAGAAGTAAAACTCTCAGTATTTGCAGATGACATGATCCTCTACATAGAAAACCCTAAAGAATCCACCAGAAAATTACTAGAAATAATCAATGACTACAGTAAAGTTGCAGGATATAAAATCAACACACAGAAATCCCTTGCATTCCTATACACTAATAGTGAGAAAACAGAAAGAGAAATTAAGGAAACAATTCCATTCACCATTGCAACGGAAAGAATAAAATACTTAGGAATATATCTACCTAAAGAAACTAAAGACCTATATATAGAAAACTATAAAACACTGGTGAAAGAAATCAAAGAGGACACTAATAGATGGAGAAATATACCATGTTCATGGACTGGAAGAATCAATATAGTGAAAATGAGTATACTACCCAAAGCAATTTATAGATTCAACGCAATCCCTATCAAGCTACCAACAGTATTCTTCACAGAGCTAGAACAAATAATTTCAAAATTTGTATGGAAATACAAAAAACCTCGAATAGCCAAAGCGATCTTGAGAAAGAAGAATGGAACTGGAGGAATCAACCTACCTGACTTCAGGCTCTACTACAAAGCCACAGTTATCAAGACAGTATGGTACTGGCACAAAGACAGAAATATTGATCAATGGAATAAAATAGAAAGCCCAGAGATAAATCCACGCACATATGGACACCTTATCTTCGACAAAGGAGGCAAGAATATACAATGGATTAAAGACAATCTCTTTAACAAGTGGTGCTGGGAAATCTAGTCAACCACTTGTAAAAGAATGAAACTGGACCAATTTCTAACACCATACACAAAAATAAACTCAAAATGGATTAAAGATCTAAATGTAAGACCAGAAACTATAAAACTCCTAGAGGAGAACATAGGCAAAACACTCTCCGACATACATCACAGCAGGATCCTCTATGACCCACCTCCCAGAATATTGGAAATAAAAGCAAAAATAAACAAATGGGACCTAATTAACCTTAAAAGCTTCTGCACATCAAAGGAAACTATTAGCAAGGTGAAAAGACAGCCTTCAGAATGGGAGAAAATAATAGCAAATGAAGCAACCGACAAACAACTAATCTCAAAAATATACAAGCAACTCCTACAGCTCAACTCCAGAAAAATAAACGACCCAATCAAAAAATGGGCCAAAGAACTAAATAGACATTTCTCCAAAGAAGACATACAGATGGCTAACAAACACATGAAAAGATGCTCAACATCACTCATTATCAGAGAAATGCAAATCAAAACCACTATGAGGTACCATTTCACACCAGTCAGAATGGCTGCGATCCAAAAGTCTACAAATAATAAATGCTGGAGAGGGTGTGGAGAAAAGGGAACCCTTTTACACTGTTGGTGGGAATGCAAACTAGTACAGCCACTATGGAGAACAGTGTGGAGATTCCTTAAAAAACTGGAAATAGAACTGCCTTATGATCCAGCAACCCCACTGCTGGGCATACACACTGAGGAAACCAGAAGGGAAAGAGACACATGTACCCCAATGTTCATCGCAGCACTGTTTATAATAGCCAGGACATGGAAGCAGCCTAGATGTCCATCAGCAGATGAATGGATAAGAAAGCTGTGGTACATATACACAATGGAGTATTACTCAGCCATTAAAAAGAATACATTTGAATCAGTTCTAATGAGGTGGATGAAACTGGAGCCTATTATACAGAGTGAAGTAAGCCAGAAGGAAAAACATAAATACAGTATACTAACGCATATATATGGAATTTAGAAAGATGGTAACAATAACCCGGTGTGCGAGACAGCAAAAGAGACACTGATGTATAGAACAGTCTTATGGACTCTGTGGGAGAGGGAGAGGGTGGGAAGATTTGGGAGAATGGCAATGAAACATGTAAAATATCATGTAGGAAACGAGTTGCCAGTCCAGGTTCGATGCATGATGCTGGATGCTTGGGGCTGGTGCACTGGGACGGCCCAGAGGGATGGTATGGGGAGGGAGGAGGGAGGAGGGTTCAGGATGGGGAACACATGTATACCTGTGGCGGATTCATTTTGATATTTGGCAAAACTAATACAATTATGTAAAGTTTAAAAATAAAATAAAATTAGAGAACCCCCCCCCCCAAAATTAAATATTTAAATAATGATAATAATAAAAATATATCTAGGCATTTCTCTGGAGCTGTTGTGGGCAATGTGGGGTCAATTCAGTTTCAGATAGTTCCTTGATCCAGCTTATACTTTTCAAGATAGGCCCCTTCCAATGTAGTCACTGCTAACTATAGGGTTTTAATCTGTTGCACCTGTCATTTCCAAAGCAGTTCCCTCTATTTTAGCTTCTTCCGTTTGCTGTTCTCTTCAGTGTCTAATTTCTGTCCTGACACAAGGGGGCGAAGGTGGTCACTTTTTTAGGCTCACTTTTTCAGTACTGCTGTGGGAACAGAGGAACACTGCAAACAAATATCATTGGCATGTGTGGGGAGTGCTTGCAGTGTCTCGGCCACACTGGGTTTGCCCTTGTTCATGGCACGTGCACTTTCCCACTCTACAATTCTCAGGCTCTAGGTTACTCTGCCGGGGAACTATCTGAGGAGGGCCCTGGGTTGCATGCACTTCCGTGGTCTAAGCCACTCAGGTTCAGGTTCTCAGGTAGTCCACAAAGGGGCAGACTCAGTTGGGCCTCTGTTTTTTACCCTTCCAAGGTCCGAGCAGCTGAGGCGACCAGGTGCTTGGCAAGCGCTGTCTCCCCAGGTGGGGAGTGCATCTTATCACCTCCCTGGTCCCATCTGCTCTGTTTCCTAGGTGGCAGCAGGTGCACCCGTCTCCAGTGTGCTGTATATCTCTTCTGGGAGCTGATCTCTGGCTCGACCCTCCTGGCAGAAGTCAACCATCCAGAATCCCAAGGGGTTTTGGTTAGCGACTGGGTGCCTGCTTGCAGCTTGGTAGAGGATGCATCTCTGGGGCCGAGTTTGCCTCTTTCCAGCTGTGGCTGCCCCGCTCCTGCCTCCCTGTCTCCAGTGGGGGATTGGCCGACATGCAGCCATCTAGCTCTCCTCTGGTATTCGCTCAGTCCTTTGTTTTTTGAGCTGGCCTGTTAGTGCCTTAGGTTAGGGCTTTTCACAGGATAGTTCTCCCTCTCTCTCTCTTTATCTTCTCTCTCTCTCTGGATATCCCACAGTGTGGGTTGCTATCTCATGTTAGTTTCCTCAGATTGCCCCCTGAGGGCACTCAGGCCCAGTCCTTACCCTAAGCAGTGCAGCCTGCACCTCCCAATTCAGCCCCCACTTGCTGGTGGTGGATGCAAGCACAGGGAGTTCCGGTTAGGCACATGATCTGTGGGTTTTATTTATTTATGTGTTTATTTTTCCTCCTGGTTATGTTGCCCTCTGAGATTCCAAAACTCCCCACAGACCTGCCAGTGACAGTGTTTCCTGGTGTTTGGAAACTTCTCCCCTTTTAAGACTCCCTCCCTGGGATGGATCTCCATCCCTACCTCTTTTGTCCCTCTTTTTATCTTTTATATTTTGTCCTACCTCCTTTCGAAGACAATGGGCTGCCTTTCTGGGTGCCTGACATCCTCTGCCAGCATTCAGAAGTTGTTTTGTGGAATTTGCTCAGCGTTCAAATATTCTTTCAATGAACTTGTGAGGGAGAAAGTGGTCTGCCCGTCCTATTCGTCTGCCATCTTAGGACCGCACACCGCCCCCCCCCCCCCATATTACTTTTAAGAAACTTTATTAATTTCAGTGTTTATAGATGTTAAATTACCAGGTCAATTCTTTGTTATGTGAAACTAACGTGTAAATTCTTCCATATAGAAAAGTTAGTCATTGTGGTTACTTGATTTTATTTAGTTGTTTTTTTCTTTCCTTATGTGAATATTGAGTCCTTGTGGATCATCATAAATGTATTTGAAAACTTTTAAACCTTCAACTTGGATAATCATAGTTTTACTCCTTTTTGTATATCTAGGTCATTCCTTTAATCTTTACCTGCCATTCCAGAAGACATAGATAAGAAGTTACAGTCGTTAGTGTGCTGTTTACAGGGAAAGAGGCAGTAAACCATCTGAATATTCAAATAGGGTTGTAAAAAATTCATTTATTCTTAAATGAAAGATAATTGCTTTCCAGAATTTTGTTGTTTTCTGTCAGACATCAACAAAAATCAGTCTTAGGTACACCCATGTCCCCTCCCTCCCAAACCCTCCTCCAATCTCCCTCTCCATCCCACCCTTCTAAATTGTTGAAGAGCCCCTCTTTGAGTTCCCTGAGTGATAGGGCAAATTCCCATTGGCTATCTATTTTACATATGGAATTGTAAGTTTCCATGTTACTCTTTCCATCCATCTCACCCTCTCCCCTCTTCCCCTTCACCCGTGTCTGTAAGTCTGTTCTCTCTGTCTGTTTCTCCATTGCTGCCCTGCAAATAAATTCATCAGTACCATTTTTCTAGACTCCATGCATATACATTAGTATCAGATATTTATATTTCTCTTTCTGACTTACTTCACTGTGTATAATAGGCTCTAGGTTCATCTACCTCAATAGAACTGACTCAAATGCATTCCTTTTTACAGCTGAGTAATGTTTGTTTGTAGATATGTACCACCACATCTTCGTCCATTCATCTGTCGACGGCCATCTAAGTTACTTCCATGTTCTAGCTGTCATAAACAGCACTGCAATGAACATCGGAGTGCAAGTGTCTCTTTCTAATTTGGTTTCCTCATGGTATACTCCTAGGAGTGGGATTGCTGGGGCACATGGTGGTTTTATTCCTAGTTTCTTAAGGAGCCTGCATACCGTCTTCCATAATGGTTGTATCAGCATATCTTGCCACCAGCAGTGCAAGAGGGTTCCATTTCCCCCCACACCCTCTCCGGCATTCATTGGTTGTGGACTTTTTGTTGATGGCCATTCTGACTGGTGTGAAGTGGTATCTCATTGTGGCTGAGCGGTAAAGAATCTGCCTTCAGTGGGAGACCTGGGTTTGATCCCTGAGTCGGAAAGGAGGGCATGACAACCCACTCCAGTATTCTTGCCTGGAGAATCCAATGGACAGGGAAGCCTGGAAGGTTTCAGTCCTAGGGTAGCACAGAGTCAGACATGACTGAAGTGACTAAGGAGAAGCAGAGGTAACAGACTTATGCATGGTGGCCATTCTGCCTGGTGTGAGGTGATATCTCATTGTAGTTTTCATTTTTATTGCTACTGTGGTTTTTTACCAAATTGACGTTGACAAGATAGTGCTTGAGGCTTGAAAATATTGCTATATTTGGATTGTCAAGTTGATCTGCTAGGAACATTTCAAGATAAGCAAAAGCATGGGAAATAGTAATAAATATGTGGGGCTATAATAACAGAAGTTAGCTTTAGTGATGTTTTAGTAAGTGCAAACCATTTTGTATAGCTTAAGTAGCACGTGCAGAGTACCTTTATGACAGCCGTACTTGAAGTAACATAAAGTAACGGTGCCCTGTTTGAAGATGGCAGCTATGGAAGGAGATAAGAAGGGCCTGATCTCTTAGATGTGGCAGCCACTGCTTGGTGATGCAGCACCGTGTTTGAATTCAGCATCCTGGTTCTGTCACATATCAACTGTGAGATCTTGGCAAAACCTGTCTTAACCAGGTTAAAAGTAAGGTATTTCTTCAAAAGTGATTAGGAAAACTTCATGCAACTCATTGTTATCATCCATTCTAGCAGAGTATCTCTGAAAGCCTTCCACAGAAGTATGTGGATCATTTACCTGGAACTGCTGGTCAAAGAGGAAAAAAGACATTAATTGGACAAGTAGAAGGTAAGAACTGTATTTTACAGAAAAATCATTTGACAGAACGTTGATTGAAAATGGGAATGCTGATACATTCTAATAGGCAAAGAAAATCACCTGTCAGATGGGTAGTGAGAAAAAAAGATGAGAAAAGGAGGGCAATTATGTATCTTATCAGGTGTCTACCACAGATTACATTGAGAATCCAGTTTAAGGAGCTAAAAATTATTAGTTCTTAGACTAACTTTGCAGTCCAACGTTTAAGACTTTGTCTGGTTAAGATTCTCCAATGCAGGTGGTGCACTTTCGATCCCTGCTCAGGGAATTAAGATTTCATGTGACACATAACCAAAAACAAATTATTAGTTCTATTTCAAGATACTCTATGACCTAAGGAAAGTCAAGAAATAAGAGGCAAGAGAGAATGAAGGATGAGAGAGGCAGAGGGTAGATGGAGGAAATGAAGAAAAGGAAGCACAGGTCTGTGGGGGAAGAGGGCAGTAAGTAATGAAGGTCTTTAGATAAAGGGAGAGTATTTGACATGGACAGTGAATTGGAAGTGAGCTTTTGCACCAAAACTTGTCAGAGAAGAACAGCAAAGTTCTCACCTCTTTCTGTTTACTCGTTATTAGGAAGACGTTCAGAACTGCGGTCCCTGGGCGTGCAGAGTGGTGTGTTATCCTCTGGGGGAGCGTGGGCATAGATGCTCAGCTGTAATGTGTGCAAACTGGTGTCATACGAAATATGCTGCTTTCCAGCATGGTGTCACATGGGACAAAACAAGAGAGCTGGAAAGAAGGAGAGAACAGGGGGCATGATGGGGGAGACCAAGGAACCCACAGCCTCATAGAGAGTCCACTGGAAGGTTTCCAACTTCTAATGCCACTTCAGTTTGAGGGGACGTGTTCACATGAGGAAACAGAGGTTGATATTTCCGGAGAATGAATTAAGTTGAAGTCATGTAGAAGCAGACTTCATGTAGACCAGCGTTTCTCAAATTTTAGTCACTTGAGGACCATGTGTGAAGTGCACATGCTGAGCAGGAGGTCTGAGATTCTGTGTTTCTAATAAGCTCTCTGAGTAGCAAGGGTGTAGCCTTACATATAGAGAAATCTGGAAGAAGAGCATTGGATAGTGCAGGACATAACAGGATCAAGGAAAAACATTATTTTGTGTTTCTTTCTGAGCATGTTTATAGCCAGAGGGAAGCAAAGAGTTGAAGTCGCAGTTATAGGTGTAAGATACCATTGCTAAGCAAAGAGGAGAAAGAAATGTTAGGTATCAGGTAATGTTTAACTTTAGGACTCCTGTATGTTGTTTTCTGTTTTTCATGAACCCTCTGTTCCTTATCAGTTCCTGGTATACAGGAACAAGTGGAGCGGCACACTGTTCCCAGGACTGAGGTCACGGAATGGAACGCATACGTGAATTTCCTTCAGTAACTGTTACCCTACAGTAAAACTGCTTAGTCACGACCCTCTTACTCAAGATATGGATTGTCTTCTGGCCTTGTGGCGATTGTTATTCCTTGTTATTCCCTTGGTAACCATTGTTTTATATCTGGCTTTTGTTCTTTTCTTAACTTTATTTTTTGCCTAAAGCTTCCTTGTATAACAATATATAAACTCACACAAACATGAATAATGCACCCTTGTTCCACTAGAGACTTGAGTCTCCCGTGTCCTTCTTTGTCTCTCTGGCTAGTTCTTTGGAGCATGGAGGCCTGATGAGCTCACTTTCCTCCCCAGGCTTCCAAGACCTTCTTGAGAAGACTCCCTGTGCCTTAGTGAGTGGTACAAGCCCTATTCTAGGGCTTTATTGGTTTTCCACATAACCCAGGGAATATTAGTCTCTCTCTTTTGCTTTCTTTTCATTGACTCCCGTCCACCAGGCCCCAGTCTTTAAAGAAGACCACAGGTAGGGATGATCCATAGAAAGGATGTCAAGGGGGAAGATTTAAGTCCACAGATCCAGAGATTACTACCCTTTTGATAGGAGAGAATCTAGTGAAAGGACAAAGGGAGGAAAGGAAGGCCTTAGGGAGGTGAGTTTGGAGTTCATAATGACACTTGAGAGAACTCCTTCTAGATGACTTCAGTATATTTGCCCTGAAAAGAGATAAGATCATTATTGCTCCAGAGAATCCTGGAGGTGGGAGGGAGTGCTAGAAGTAGGGGAAACGACAGCCCCTCCGAGTAACTCTTAGGCATCAAAGATATATGTTGTGCTGGTATTTGTTATTCAAATTAGATTAATTTGAAAAAGGAGGCATTGACTTTTTTTAAGAAAGCTGATTCTTTGAAAGTTGTTTCATAGAAATCCTTTGAAGCATTCACATGATGTACCAAACCAAACTAAATTTTGAAGCCAAACAGATTAATAGGGTTCATTCCCTAAATGCTAGAAATACTTGTAATAAATACTACACTGATTTTGAAACATGCAAGATTTTTAATTTCTAATAATTCCATGGCAATTAAATGTAGTATTTCCTTTTCACTATCTTTAGTGCACTCCTATGTCTGACTTACCAGTGTCCTAAGATCCCCCTAAAAACAAGACACTAAAACTGAATGTATTCAGTGTCAAGGATGAGTGTGAGGATTCTGCTCGGTACTAACTCTGCATGAATGTACAGCTGGCTTTCATATTTACATGTAATTAACTTTGTGTCCCTTTTTCCTTTTAGATTCTCCTGGAAAATATCCTAACGTAAAGGTAAAAAGGTTTATGATTTTATCTTGAATTCTGAACTGTGGATCGTCTCCTATGTACATTATTTAGTAATCAACTTGTTTCCAAACCCAATTCAGCCAGCAGTCAGAATGAAAGAGTCTGTTGCTAATAAAACAGTCAGAATGAAGGATTTACAAACATCCAGTTGAGGTAAATTTTGCAGTACACAGTTAAGTTTGGAAAGAGGGACACTGAACTATTTGAAATGCTCAGTCTTCATACTTCTAATATTTTCTTTGCAAATTTAATTGATGAATTTGACATACACAAAGCAAATGTTATTGTTGATACCTGTGTCTTGAAACAAAAGATATTTACAAGGATAAGAACAAGAAAATTTTAAATTGTAAGCTTCAACTCAATATGTTTCTGTATATGCTTCGACACTCTGAAGTTCTCAGTCTGGAATCTCTATACACCTCAGGAACTCTCCAAGATTAAATTTTAGACTGTAAGTTTTTTCCAATGTCCAAAAATCCTTGTTTGAACTCTAACCTTTCCCTAGAGTAAAACTTCACTTGCTAATATGTCAGTTGTACTTCAGCTTATAATTGTTTCATTATAGTATTGTTACACAGATGAATGTAGGCCAATTGGATGTTTTGATGAGCAGGCTGTGTGTGTCTATGTTTGTATGTGCATGTGTTTGTGTGTGTGTGTGTGAGTTTGTGTCGTCTTTAATTATTAGAAGTAGGGGAAGTAATCATACTTTAATGACTATTGGATAGACATAATCTTTTGAAACATTGATTCTGAAAATTGTTGGCTTTAGGATCCTATTATACTTCTAAAAATTATTAAGAATTACAAGGAACTTTTGTTTATGTCTATTGATGTTTACTATATGGGAGTTCATTTGAGTTCAGTTGCTCAGTCGTGTCCAACTTTTGTGATCCCATGGACTGCAGCACACCAGGCTTCACTGTCCATCAGAACTCCTGGAGTTTACTCAGACTCAAGTCCATCAAGTTGGTGATGCCATCCAACCATCTCATCCTCTGTCTTCCCTTTCTCCTCCAGCCTTCAGTCTTTGCCAGCATCAGGATGTTCTCCAGTGAGTCAGTTCTTCACGTGAGGTGCCCGAAGTATTGGAACTTCAGCTTCAGCATCAGTCCTTTCAGTTAATATTCAGGACTGAATTCCCTTCGGATGGAGTGGTTGGAAATCCTTGCAGTCCAAGGGACTCTCAAGAGTCTTCTCCAATACTACAATTCAAAACCATCAGTTCTTATGTGTGCAGCTTTCTGTACAGTCCAACTCTCACATCCATACATGACTACTGGAAAAACCATAGCTTGGACGAGACAGACTGATGTTGGCTAAGTAATGGCTCTGCTTTTTAATATTCTGTCAAGGATGGTCATAGCTTTTCTTCCAAGCAGCAAACGTCTTTTAATTTCATGGGTGCAGTCACCATCTGCGGTGATTTTGTACCCCCCCCCCCCGCAAATAAAGTCTGTCACTGTTTCCATTCTTTCCCCCTCTATTTGCATGAAGGGATGGGACCGGATGCCACGATCTGAGTTTTTTGAATGTTGAGTTTTAAACCAACCTTTCCACTCTCCTCTTTCACTTTCATCCAAAGGCTCTTTAGTTCTTCTTCAATTTCTGCTATAAAGGTGGTGTCATCTGCATATCTGTGGTTATTGATATTTCTTCTGGCTATCTTGATTTCAGCTTGCACTTCATCAAGCCCGGAATTTTGCATGATGTACTCTGCTTATAAGTTAAATAAGCAGGCTGACAATATACAGCCTTGACATACTCCTTTCCCAATTTGGAATCAGTCTGTTGTTCCATGTCCATTTCTAAGTGTTGCTTCTTGACCTGCATACAGATTTCTCAGGAAGTAGGTCAGGTGGTCTGGTATTCCCATCTCTCTAAGTATTTTCCAATTTGTTGTGATCCACACAGTTAAAAGCTTTGGGGTGGTCAATAAAGCAGAAGTAGATGTTTTTCTGGAACTCTCTTGCTTTTTCCATGATCCAGTGGATGTTGTCAGTTTGATCTCTGGTTCCTCTGCCTTTTCTAAATCCAGCTTGAATGTTTGGAAGTTTACATTTCATTTTCTGTTGAGACCTGGCCTGGAGAATTTTGAGTATTACTTTGCTAGCATGTGAGATGAGTGCAATTGTGTGGTAGTTTGAGCATTCTTTGATATTGCCTGTCGTTGGGATTGGAATGAAAACTGACCATTTCCAGTCCTGTAGGCACTGCTGAGATGTCCAGATTTGCTGGCATATTGAGTGCAGCCCTTTCATAGCATCATCTGTTAGATTTGAAATAGCTCAACTGGAATTCCTTCACCTCCACTAGCTTTGTTCGTAGTGATGCTTCCTAAGGCCCACTTAACTTCGCATTCCAGGATGTCTGGTTCTAAGTAAAGGATCACACTATTGTGCTTATCTGGATCATGATCTTTTCTATATAGTTTTTATGTGTGTGTTCTTACCACCTCTTCTTAATATCTTCTGCATCTGTTAGGTTCATACTATTTCTCTCCTTAATTGTGCCCATTTTTGCATGAAATGGTCCCTTTGTGTCTCTTACTCTCTTGAGATCGCTAGTCTTTCCCATTCTATTATTTTCCTCTATTTCTTTGCATCGACCACTGAAAAAGGCTTTCTTATCTCTCCTTGCTATTCTTTGGTACTCTGCATTCAAATGGGGATATCTTTCCTGTTGTCCCTTGCCTTTAGCTTCTCTTCTTTTCTCAGCTATTTGTAAGGCCTCGTCAGACAACCATTTTGCCTCTTTTCTTTTTCTCTGGGATGTTCTTGATCAATGCCTCCTGTACAATGTCATGAATCTCCATCCATAGTTCTTCAGGCACTCTGTCTATCAAAACTAATCCCTTGAATCTATTTGTCACATCTACTGTATAACCCTAAGGGATTTGATTTAGGTCATACCTGGATAGTCTAATGGTTTTTCCTACTTTCTTCAATTTAAGTCTGAATTTGGCAATAAGGAGTTCATGATCTGAGCCATAGTCAGCTCCCGGTCTTGTTTTTGCTGACCGTATAGAGCGTGTCCATCTTTGGCTGCAAAGAATAGAATCAGTCTGATTTCATCCTTGACTATCTGGTGATGTCCGTGTGTAGAGTCTTCTCTTGTGTTGTTGGAAGAGGGTGTTTGCTATGATCAGTACATTCTCTTGTCAAAGCTCTGTTTGCCTTTGTCCTGCTTCATTTTGTACTCCAAGGCCAAATTTACCTGTTACTCCAGGTATCTCGTGAATTCCTTCTTGTACATTCCAGTCCCCTATATTGAAAAGAACATCTTTTTTCGGTGTTAGTTCTAGAAGGTCTTGTAGGTCATCATAGAACTGTTCAAATTCAGCTTGTTCAGAGTTACTGGTCAGAGCATAGACTTGCATTATTGTGATATTGAATGGTTTGCCTTGGAAACGAACAGAGATCATTCTGTCATTTTTGAGATTGCATCCAAGTACTGCATTTGGGACTCATGTTGACTGTGATGGCTACACCATTTGCTCTAAGGGATTCTTGCCCACAGTAGTGGACATAATGGTAATCTGAGTTAAATTCACCCATTCCAGTCCACTTTGGGGCTTCCCTGGTAGCTCAGTCAGTAAAGAACCTACCTGCCATGCTGGAGACCAGAGTTCAATGCCTGGGTCAGGAAGATCTCCTGAGGAAAGTAATGGCAACCCACTCCAGCATTCTTGCTTAGAAAATCCTATTGCCATAGGAGTCTGGAAAGCTACAAATAGCCCATGGGGTCAGAAGCATCGGACACGACTTACGGCCTAAACCACAAACCAGTACATTTTAGTTCACTGATTCCTAAAATGTTGATGTTCACTCTTGCCATCTCCTGCTTGACCACTTCCAATTTCCCTTGATTCATGGACCTAGCATTCCAGCTCCTATACAGTATTGCACTTTAAAGCCTTGGACTTGACTCCCATCACCCGTCACATCCACAGCTAGGTGTTGTTTTTGCTTTGGCTCCATCTCTTCATTCTTTCTGGATTTATTTCTCCACCAATATTTAGTAGCATATAGGACAGCTACTGACCTGCTGATGGGGAGTTCATCTTTCGTGTCCTATCTTTTTGCCTTTTCATTCTGTTCATGGGGTTCTCAAGGCAAGAATACTGAAGTGGTTTGCCATTCCCTTCTCCAGTGGACCATGTTTTGTCAGAATGTTCCAGCATAACCCGACTCTCTTAGATGGCCCTTCATGGCATGGCTCGCTCATAATTTCATTGAGTTAGACAAGTCTGTGGTCCATGTGATCAGTTTGGTTTGTTTTCTGTGATTGAAGTTTTCAGTCTGCTTGCCCTCTGATGAATAAGGATAAGAGGCTTATGGAAACTTCCTGATAGGAAAGACTGACTGAGGGGGAAACTGGATCCTGTTCTGATGGGCGGGGCCATGCTCAGTAAATCTTTAATCCAATTTTCTGTTGATGGGTGGGGCTGTGTTCCCTCCCTTTTGTTTGACCTGAGGCCAAACTATGGTGGAGGTAATGAAGATAATGGCACCTCCTTCAGCAGGTCCCATGCTTGCACTGCTGCACTCAGTTATCCTGACTGTGCATCAGGCCACCTCCAACCCTCGCCTCAGCCAGAGACTCCTGGAAAATAAAACTAAAAAAGGTAAAAATACAGGCACGCACAATCATAATGGCTAATTCCATTCATCACTAAAGTTCTTATATCACATATCCTGTCTCTGGAGAACTCCTGTGTGCACTCAGAACATAATTGAGCATGGAATTAGGTTTAGAGTTGTTATGAAAAGAGTTTTGACCTCTTAGATCCCCTGGCCCAGTGGGTTTCTGGACTTCAGGGATTCTCAGGGCACACTACAGAACCACCATTTTAAACCATTGGCATGGTTGGATGTGAAGTGATAAAGGGACCCTTGTATTGACACGGGTTTTAAAGTTTCACTTTTACATTTCTTGCTTGTTTCTTTGATTTCTCTGAAGAAATTTAGACCTGAGAGTTCCTTTTTTGTTAAGCAAATATTTCTGTGTTGCATTCATTCTTCCCTCATGGTGTTCTGTGCTCTTTGAATCCAGTGTGGTCCTAGACTTACCCTATTTTCATGTGGAAACAATTGGTCACCCACAAGACTATCATGTCTCATATAAGTTTATGATATCTATCCAGGGCTTAAAAAGTCAGTCCTGAAGATATTGATAACCTGAGGAAAGACCGTCTCATTGTAATTAAAGACGTTGTCATTGGTGGTGGTGTTCAGTCTCTAAGGTGGGTCCAACTCTTTGTGAGTCCATGGGCTGCAGCACGCTAGGCCTCCCTGTGCCTCACCATCTCCCGGAGTTTGCCTGAGTTCATATCCATTGCATCAGTGATGCTATCCTACCATCTCATTCTCTGCTGTCCCCTTCTCCTCTTGCCCTCAATCTTTCCCAGCATCAGGGTCTTTTCCAGTGATTCAGCTCTTCACATCAGGTGCGCAAAGTATTGGAGCTTTAGTTTCAGCATCAGTCCTTCCAGTGAATATTCAGCATTGATTTCTCTTAGGATTGACTGGTTTGATCTCTTTGCTGTCCAAGGGACTCTCAGATGTCTTTTCTAGCACCACTCTTTGAAAGCATCAATTCTTCAGTGCTCAGCCTTCTTTATGGTCCAACTCTCACATCTGTACATGACTACTGAAGAAACCATGGCTTTGGCTGTACTGACCTTTGTCAGCAAAGTGATGTCTTTGCTTTTTAATGTTGTCTAGGTTTGTAACATTAACTAAAGTAGTAACATTCATTAAAAGTGTTTTTAAAACCATGGTCTCTAGAGCACACAGTATTATAAGGCATAATTAAGTATAAAATAAGGTAAATATACATTTTCTTAATAATATATTTGTATGTTGAAAAATAGTCATGTATGGATGTGAGAGTTGGACTGTAAAGAAAGCTGAATGCAGAAGAATCGATGCTTTTGAACTGTAGTGTTGGAGAAAACTCTTGAGAGTCCCTTGGACTGCAACGAGATCCATCCAGTCCATCCTAAAATAAATCAGCCCTGGGTGTTAATTGGAAGGACTGATGTTGAAGCTGAAGCTCCAATATTTTGGCCACCTGATGCGAAGAGCTGACTCATTTGAAAAGACCCTGATATTGGGAAAGATTGAGGGCAGGAGGAGAAGGGGATGACAGAGGATGAGATGGTTGGATGACATCACTGACACAATGGACATGAGTCTGGGTAGATTCCAGGAGTTGATGATGTACAGGGAGTCCTGGCGTGCTGCAGTTCATGAGGTCGCAAAGAGTCAGACATGACTGAGTGACTGAATTGAACTGAACTGATATTGAAAAAATAATTATTGGTAAAGTTCTTATGGAATACAGAATATGTAATAGAAGTTGAGTGAATCAAAATCAGTAATACTAGGCAATTAAAAAATAGAAGAAATGAGACACACTAGTTTACATCTCTTCATGAATGATGGTGACCTGTGAGATACTGTAAGCTGTGAAGGACTAGTGAGTTTCAGGGGACAGGAGGGCATGGAACTGATTCTCTGAAGAAAGACTTTGTATAGTTAGTCAGAGTTGTATTCTCACATTCTAATAAGTGGAGACTTTGTTTTCACATTTTTCAAATGGGGCTTCTGCTGCTTTGAGCCTCAATAATGAGACTTATCAAAGAGCCAGGCATTTGAAAGTTGATGGTCAGTGTGCGTTGGTGTCCTGTTCAATGACCAAAAATAAGTCAGCATCCACAGAATTTGGACAGAAGACCATAATAGATAAAATGAAGATGAAGACTGTAGCAGTGTTCCTGGTAGGGAATTACTCGCTCCGTCAGCTATGCAAGTTGGAGCTGCCAGGAAACAGAGGAAGCAAAGAAGGTAATGCAGAAGCCTAGAGCACTCAGCCGTGGGCCACCTGGGCATGGCCTTACCATCCTTCTGATGGTTCCAAATTAGATAGATTCTGTGGCAAAGTCTACCTTGTGCTGACTCCTTTTATGCAGCCTACAGCCAATCAATACCTCTTAGCAAGGTGTTTGCATTCTCCCTCTGACCATAGTAATATAATAAATAACAAAGAGAGTTAGGAAAATGTAAGTTCGTTCAGGCAGGTGTTTAGCATACACCTGAGAGTGGGTAGCAGGATTACGTTTAGAACTCTGGGACTAGTTGGGAGACTAAGTAGCCATCTACAGACTGCCTTCTCAAAACGGGACTTCTTACCAGTGTTTTTATATGGCTGTCAATTCATAAGAATTAGTCATGATTATATTCAGTATAACTGCAAAAACAACTCTGATACCAAATACTAAAAAAGTTTTTGTGTTTTCTGTGACTTCGTGTATTTTAGAATTGGCTTTCTTAGTGGGAATGGGTGTCATGGGAAATTTGCTACATAGTACCTCCTTCTCAGCTGTGTCCATGTAGTATATAAACTTGTTTTAGTATTTGTAATGAATTAAGAGTTCACAAGAAAGGTTGGTATAAAGGAGTGGTGTATCACTTAAAAGCAGTATATAGAAAGTCAATTCTGATTCTACCAGTTTATTGAGTAACCATGTCTAAGAAAGTGTTGTCCATAAATACTAATTAATTTAGCGCCCTTAATCAGTCATACGGTCAGGACTATGGTAAGAAATCATCCATTCTTTCTTTTTTCACTCCTGTACTTTATTCTTTTCTATCCTCACATTGCATTTACAGAATATTCTCAGTTATCTCCTAGAATAGTGACTACAGGCTCTAAACTCAACATGTTCGTCTTTTTTCTTGTAATCTATACAACTGAGTCATTTGCTCTTGTCTCTCCATGAGCTTGGTAGGTCCAGGAAAAACAAATTCAAAAAAATGCCTACATGAGTCCCTTCAACACTAGACCATGTGAGATAGGAAAGCTACAAAATAGATAGAAGCCACTTCAGTCAGTTCATGTTGATCATTTTCTTCTCAGTCAATACATTTTATAAAATAGCGAGCAGTTATTTTATCCTTTAGGATCCCTGGATTTGTACATTTATTGGTTTCTTAAAGATGTATTCTATACTGTACCCTGAAAGTTTTATATCCTAAATATTTCTGTAAACACTCCCTCAGTTCAGGCCTGCATTACCTTGTTATTCCTAGTATCAATGCCTTCAGATTCACCTTCCTCTGGTTATTTGTATGCCCTTCAGATTCCTCCCTCCTGTGGTCTTTAGGGTCACCAATCTCAAAAGCACATGTGACTATGAGGCACTCTGAGTCACATTAATGTCTAGACATCTTAAAGCACCGTTGATGTTCTCATAATCTGACTTATGCCTGACCCTCTATCTCTAGCCCTTTCAGTCCTTTGCTCTAGAATTCTGAACTGCTGCTGGCGCCCTCATCACTTGTTCCTGTTGTTGTTGTTCAGTCGCTCAGTTGTATCTGATTCTACATGGCCCCATGGACCGCAGCACACCAGGCTTCCCTGTGCTTCACCATCTCCTGGTGCTTGCTTAACTCAAGTTCATGGAGTCGGTGATACCATGCAACCATCACATCCTCTGTCATTCCCTTCTCCTCCTGACTTCAACCTTTCCCAGCATCAGGGTCTTTTCTAATGAGTCAGCTCTTCGAATCCGGTGGCCAAAGTACTGGAGCTTCAGCGCCAGAGTCAGTCTTTCCAATGAATGTTCAGAACTGGTTTTGTTTAGGATTGACTGGTTGGATATCTTTGCAGTCCAAAGGACTGTCATGAGTCTTTCCGAACACCACAGTTAAAAAGCATCAGTTCTTTGGTGCTCAATCTTCTTTTTGGTCCAACTCTCATATCCATACATGACTACTGCAAAAGCCTTTGCTTTGACTAGACGGACCTTTGTCAGCAAAGTAACATCTCTGCTTTTTAATATGCTAAGTTTGTCATATCTTTTCTTCCAAGGAGCAGGTGTCCTTTAATTTCATGACTGCAGTCACCATCTGCATTGATTTTGGAGCCCAAGAAAATACAGTCTGTTTCTGTTCTCATTGTTTCCCCATCTCTTTGCCATGAAGTGATGGGACTGGATGCCATGACCTTCGTCAGTCCCATCCCTTCACTTTGGACAAATATCTACCCTGTGGTGTGTGTGCTCCTCTCCCCATCTTGCTACAGCCTGAAATGTTCTCCCTCTCCTGCCCTCTGTTCCCTTGAGCTGTGTAAGTCTGCACTCAGGCATTATCTCTAGAAAAGCCATCCCTGACACCTTTTTCTACATTTTTCGTGAAACTCCAATGTCTAGTACTGAGCAAAAACCTGAGAAATAGTTATTGAATAAGAGACACTGGGGCTCTCTATCAACCTAGAGGGGTTGGATGGGGAGGGAGATGAGAAGGGGGTTCAAAAGGGGGGATATATGTGTACCTATGGCTGATTCATGTTGAGGTTTGACAGAAAACAACAAAATTCTGTAAAGCAGTTATCCTTCAATAAAAAAAAAAAAAAATGCTATATATACCGAGGCGAATTTTAAGAGCTTGTCCCCTGCAGTCCAGGAACCAAGAGGATAGACATGTACAGAAATAATTTACAGTTCAGATCTATATCTATCACTAGGAAAATCTAGAAAGATACACTATAAAAATCTTTAAAGTACTAAGGGAGCTACAAGGAAAGGTGTACCTCTTTATAAGGGAAAAGATGGCAGTAATCAAAGACAACTTCACAAAGCAGGTTGAGCCTTAAAAGATGAAAAGTAATTTGTTGGAAGAGTATAGGGAAGCATTTCAGATGAAGGAACTGATAAAAGCTAAAAAGTAAGAGGAATTTTGTAAACCATGAATAATGTTGCAGTTGCTGCTTGGCATGTTGCTAAAAGGTCCTGTTAGGAAGTAGAGAAGAGAATGTATGGTGACTTTATATGTCTGTCCTGTATTTTGTTTGGTTTCTGATTGTTTTGTTCACTGCTGTTTGGATCAATCTGTGACTGAATCTTTGAGCTGTTTGTGTTCCTGTAACCTGGTGACATCTGGTATTTCCCAAATGGTTTGTTGAAGTTTTCAGGTCATTGGAAGTAGTTCTTAAAGAAGTAAATATTCAGCTGAAGATTAAGATTGATTTAATCTGTTGTTTCATACATTTTAAGTCTCTGTTTTAAATGAGGATTATGTCTTTTATCTAAACATTCTAAGTAACTTTAACTAAACATGCAGATCTGTCAAGAGAACTAGACTTGGAAATGATAACAGAGGAAGAACAAGAAAAACTTGAAGATGAGAATAACCATGCACAGGTATGTAAAACTGTAAATTTCAATATCTGGTGTAGTACTGTATGAAAAAAAAAGTGTATCAAACAAGGCAAATTAGAATGAAAAGATAAGTTAACACCCATCACAAATGAGTTAAAGCAGAAGTTCAGTGAAATTTTGTGAGGAATACCAAAATACTGACTACGTGATAACCCTAAATAAGAAGCAAACCAAAAGGAAATAGTTCTTAATCTCACAAATAATATACCTGATTGTGAGGAAAAGATGCATTTGGAGTATCTGTCTCTCTAGTATTCCAAACATTTCCTGAACTAAAAGAACCCAGTTTCAAAAATGTTTTCCCATGGTCTGTAAACTCTGGGTCCCTTGGATAGACTTGTCAGTCATCTTCAAAGCTTTGTTTCCCTGAAAATAAAGTAGACTTTGAAAATTATCAACTAGACATTGGACATGTGTTTATGAAAATTGAGGAGAGTTTTTATAATGATACAGAAAATAAAAAAGTAGGGGAGCTGGTAGTTATATTTGAAGTGAAAGATCAAGAGATTGATATGCAAATGTCACAAAATATGAGGCAAGATCCCACTAATCGGAAATTATACACGGGACAGGCATGTCATTCTAGTCTGTGACTTGTCTACTCTGGTTAGATGAAACATAGAATTCAAATAAAAATTCACGTTCCCCTTGCTGTTGTTAAAATACTGATCTGAAAAATAAAGCAATACAGGACTGGTTCCAGAAGCCACTGCATGCAGATAATTGCAGCAGTAGTGACAATAAAAGCATGGAACCCGAATTAGAAAATGGGAATTTTTCTCCATCTAATAGTCACAGCGCATCTGAAATGTATGTAAATGAATTAGAAAAGGATATGCAGAGGTTTAAGAATAAAATAGACGTTTCAAGTAGAGTTGCTGGCTCTGGAAAAAGAAAATGTAACTTCCAAAAGAGTTTCTCATTTTCTCTTGCTTTGGTTTTTCTCTTTCTTGATGATGTGGCCCATTTTGATTTTCCATTTATGGATAAAGCAGGGTCATCCAAAGAGGTAATTTTGTAGAAATCGATTATTACCTCAATAACAGGAATTCAGGAAACTATTTTCATGGCTTTTATCCTTCAATCAATTTTCATATCTAATTCTTCTCCGTCAGTCTTCATATGGACTGGGAAACTCACTTACCTATGTACCATGTGGTCTTTTGAGCTAGAATAAGCACCAAGGAAATTGCTTAAGAAGAATAATCAGCTAGGGTTTTGTGTCTTTTTTTTTTTTTTCCCCTTTAACACTGTTGGGTTAAATATAAGTTATATTTCCATAGAATGGGAAGAAAGCACTGACTGAGAGGTGGGACATGAACATGTGTCCCCTCTAATCTCTTCATTGTGGTTGACTATGTGTGATCTTCTCTGCTTTCCGCAATCGCTGGGCACTTAGATTTCCAGCATGGCCTCTTCAGGATCTTTTTAATAATAAATACATGTGCTCCCACATATGCTTTAATCAGCACTCTCAGATGTTTCTTTTGAGACAGACCTTTCCATTATGTTGTTTACTAAAATGTAGAAAGATTTGACACGTGTGATTTTGTTACATAGATAGTGTATGTGTGTGTGTGTGTGTGTGTGTGTGTGCACCCGTGTGTGTGCATGTGTGTGTGATAGTTACTCAGTCATGTCCAAATCTTTTCAAACCCTTGGACTGTAACCTGCCAGGCTCCTCTGCCCATGGAATTCCCCAGGCCAGAAAGAATACCAGAGCAGCTAGCTGTTCCCTTCTCCAGAGGATCTTCCTAACCCAGGGATTGAACTCAGGTCTCCCCCATTGCAGGTGGATTCTTTAATATTTGAGCCACCAGGGAAGCCCATAGGAAGTATAAACCCTGAGCAAAAAAGAAAAAAAATAATAAGTGTTTATCTACAAAGGAGAAGACTGAGTTCTGAGATGCTGTGAGATTTTTCTTTCTTCAGTAATAGGTTTTTAAAATTGTTTTTTTGCTGTTTTGTGTAAGAGGTGCTTTGACTGAGTTTGAACAACACACAAAAAGACAAAACAAACAAACAAAAAAAGAAACAAAAAAACTCTATGTATTCTCCTGTTTAAAAAAAAAAAAAAGGAGATGAGCCCTACCCCCAACTAAGGCATTGAGTTACTGTGCCACAGTTATGCTTTTAACTTATCTGATTAATCTGATGAATTCATTTGGTAATATATAACAGTCAACGTTCCAGAATTGTATCATCTCTTTTGGTGCCATAAAATGCTAGGGAGTGCCAGTTTAGGGCCTTAAACAAAACCTTGAACATTTTTTTAAATTTTATTGCTGCTTTTGGTAAATAGTGGGGCAATACTAGGTAATTATTTCTATACCCTCTAGCTGTAAGGTTTGATGGTTATTGAATGTGGAATTGGGAAGCATTACTCATATTCCAGAATTCCACACTAACTAACAACTCCTCAGTTTCATTCTGCTCCTTGTGTTTTGGTAAACTCTGCTTCATTTAATTTAGTGAACACCGTCACTTTTTTGCTATCTTCTGGATCCAAGTGAAAAAAGAATTGTAAAAGGCAGAGGGGAAAGAATAGCTTTAGTGCAGAGAGAAGATTGTTTCCTTTCTGAGGCGCGAAGGTGTCGCATCCTCTATATCTGGCTGCTTAATGGAAAATCCAGGTAGTAAAGACCAAAGAGGACAGATTTTGTGTCTTTGTCTTTTTATTTCACTGTCTCTGCCCATCAGATGGGGAAGACTGAATATGAATAATTGCATCTTATTAAGAAAGCCATTTTTGAAATTTTGGGGAAATTGTCTTTTCCTCAAACAGAAAGGAGCAGATTTTACAAAAATTTCAGTGACTTGTAAGTGATAAAATTAAAATAAACCCAAAAATATTTTTATCACTTAAAATCAGGGTGAGCACTGAGTCAAATAATAAAATTGAAAACAAAGGTCTTTATAATCACTACATAGCAATTATTCTTAGTGTCAAACTTCCATTAAAGGTTGAAGAAGAAAAGAAACACAAAAGTAGTGAAGTGGAAATATCAGAGAACATATGTGATGCTGCTGATGAGAGTGGATTGTTTCAGCGGAGAAAGAGTGGAGGAAACAGCAACCAGGAGTTTCCTGCTATGCCGAATGAGGGTTCTGATAGGTAATCCTATATCAATATTTAACAGCACATCCCTTGTTATGTTCCTATAAAATAATTTCTAACTTGAGCTAATGTTTGTGATGTACAGATTTTATATTTTACTAGAGATATGGTTATTTTTAATATTCTTGTCCTTAGGCTTATTACTAGAGTTCCTTTGTTAACATACCACCATGTTACATATAAGAGTATTCTGGATTTGACTGCATATTTGCCTTAATCAGTGTGTTGTATATTTAAATTTGTTTTGTCACTAATGAACATCCTTTCATTTCAGTTTGAGGACTTCTTTCAGCCTTTCTCATGAGGCGGGACTAGTGGTGATGAACTCCATCAGGTTTGCTTTGTCTGGGACAGTTTTTATTTCTCTTTCATTTCTGAAAGACAACTTTTCTGGAAAGAGTACTCTTGGCTGACAGGTTTTTCTCTCCTAGCACTTTGAGGTTGTCCATGGAGGGAGGCCAAATTGCTGATGGTGGCAGGAGAACCGATGAGGCATCGGTCTTTCAGCCGTGATGCTGCTGTCGCCGCATCATGCGGGTGGTTTAAAAGTGAGCTCTCCTCCCCTGGCCAAATATTTCCTTGGTTCCTTCTTTCATGGTATATATGCCTAATGTCATTTAAAATACCACCTAAATTAAGTGTGGCTTTTTTCTGTGAATTCTTTTTTTCATTTATTTTTGGCTATGCTGGGTCTTTGCCGCCACAGTGCTTGGGCTTCTCAGTGTGGTGTCTTCTCTTGATGCTGAGCGTGGGCTCTAGGGTGCTGGCTCCAGTAGCTGTGTAGCACGGTTTAGTGGTGCCATGGCATGCGGGATCTTCCCTGACCAGGAATGGAACACCTTCCCCCTTTATTGGTAGGTGGAGTCCTAAGCACTGGACCACCAGGGAAGTCCCTAAATTCACCATTATTATATTTAGAAGCAAAACAAAAAATATAGTGTAAATCTACTTATGACTCCCATGTCTAAGAGTCAAGGCGTTTAGCCAGTGGACTCCAGGTTTGCAGTGTAGCCCTTGAGGTTCTTCTCAGTGTCTTTCCAGATGCATCTCTCTATTCTCTTCCATGTATTTTGTGCTCTTCCTTCCAGGTTCCTCGGAAAGAACCCAGATGCCCTGTGCCTGATGTTTGTGTTCACATTTGAATCTCCAAGTAGAATGATTTTCTCCCTTTTCTGTTTCTCATGACCTCCTCTCTTCACTTCTTCTGCAAATCCTTCCTTATTTTACTTATCACTTTCATATGTCAAGCTTTATATATCATATTGTACATAATCATATCTGCGTTTGAAGGAAGAATTTGTTTTCTTGCATATGGTTGGTACTCTATAACTGTCTTGTGAATTAATCAATGACTTAAGATGGGTAAGAGTTGGAATTTTGTAAGAATTGGTTGTTTTTTTATTCTTTATCAGTTGAATTATTAGAAAACATTGGCTTTTTTGTGGACTTTTAAAAGTAGAAATCCTGGTTTGCACAGGAAGGAAGTAAAGAAAAAGAATGATGACAAATGGACACCAGAAGAAAGTGTGATTGCACCAATATTTGAAAAGACCTGACTGGTGGTCTGCTGCATGTGAATGATGACAGCATTTTAAGGGAATTGGATCAGGTTGATGACAGGTACATTCTCCAGATTCCTTGTTTGTAGGGAAAGAAATATTAGCACTGAATACTTCTTCTAGAAATAGAGCAGCATTATACAGTGCTCAGGCCAAGACAAGAGATTGCTCAACTCTAGTGGATAAACACTGCTGAAAGGTTAAGGTGAGGACCAATACCTTTGGCCAGGAAGTCCTTTCAGTAAATAGTCCCCTTGGACAAGCTGGACTGTAATGAATACACCTAAACATTCAGTAGGGAATGTTATTGGGATAGGCAATGAAGAACTGGATGGTAACTGAAGAGGAATGTGGAGTTCACAGTTGTTACTTGTTTTATGTTAAGAAGGGAGCTTTTAGAGTATGTATGCTATTGGAGGGAGAAGGCAATGGCACCCCACTCCATTACTCTTGCCTGGCAAATCCCATGGACGGAGGAGCCTGGTAGGCTGCAGTCCATGGGGTCACTAGGAGTCAGACACTACTGAGTGACTTCACTTTCACTTTTCAATTTCACGCATTGGAGAAGGAAATGGCAACCCACTCCAGTGTTCTTGCCTAGTGAATCCCAGGGACGGGGGAGTCTGGTGGGCTGCCATCTATGGGGTCACACAGAGTCAGACACGAATGAAGTGACTTAGCAGTAGCAGCAGCATGCTATTGGAAATGAGCCAGTAGATGGCGTGTTTATTTAGTTTAGTCTTGTTTGCATTTCCAATACTAGAAAGCTTATTGATTGCATGACATTGTCTTTAAACTATTGCAGTGAACTAATTGTACATACTACTTCTGTTCATGTGTAGTTTTATGGTAAGGGCTTGTTCATTGGTTCTGAAGTGTAATATTTCTATGTAATGGAATATGCAGATGATTGCTTAAGGTAATTCTATTATATATAGATTTTCAAATATACGTAATTGTGAATTTACAAACACTTATGCTATACTGAATAGGATATGGTCATCCCTTGATGATTCTAGTTGACAGTAACATGATGAGTAGCTATGATTTTGTAAGGTGCTCTGAAACATCACATCATATTAACTTCATAGTCGTTTATAGATTCCAGGGAAAAGGGAAATATTTTGTTTATATTCAATAGGAAAACATTATTAACAAGCTTTCACAAATTATTCCTTTTGCATGATAAAGATCTAAATGACAAAACCCGTGCTTCCTTTATTAAGCGTGTCATTAACACATATTGTGTGCTCAATACATGTACATCAGATGCATGAAGAAACAGCAAAATGGGTGAATGAATGCCTATTGATGAATTTCTTTACAGAAAACAAAACTTTATTGACAGTAGATTTGCAGGCTTGCCTATCTCTGAAGTCTTTTTAATTTTTGAGAAATATGTTTTAAGATTCAGAAATCATTATTTACAGCTATAGCTAGACCTGAAATAATACTATAGATTCATTTGCTATTGTATTACTTAAAAAGACTTTTCAGTATTACTTTCTCAGCATATTTTGGAAGAGCAGTGTAGAAGCCAGACTTCGTGGCTTTGAATTCTGGGTTTGTTGGTGACATGATGAGTGGGCTTGGACAAGTTCCTCAGCCTTTGTGAGCTCCATTTCTTCCTATACCTATCTCCCAGAATGATTGTGGGGATGAAAATGTCTTTAGGACATGTCAGGTGCTTCTAATAATGAATGGCCAATGCATAGGAAGTCCTCAAAAAGCTAATATCTTGGTTATTCAAATGGATTCCTTTCTTAGAAGAACTGAAGAAATACCTCCCAGATAGGTTGTATTGCCATAAAAGTTAGTTCTTATGGAAAAGAACAGGTGCCAAAAACACTAGTATACTGTTTCCTATCACACAACGCAAGTAACTTTATGTTTTTCCTTTTCCTTGGATCTAACTTTAATACTTTATTAATATTACTGACATATTTTCTGTGTCCTTTAATGCTGCTCTTATTTATTTCTGCATCCTTTATAGACAATTACTTGCCAATGCAAAGGGTTTATATAAAAAAGAAAAGTTGAGGTATTGTTTGTATTTTTGAATATTTAATATTAGCCTGAAAAGAATCCTTTGTTCTTTTAGGCCTGCAAGGAAAACACCGTATGAAAAGAAGAAAGTATAGTAAAAAAAAAAAAAAAAAATGAACTTTCAAAAATATTATCCTTGTCGAAAATACTTTGTCAAAGGAATAGTGGTAAAATAGGAAATCTGCCTTTGTTGTAGAGAAGTTTACTTTGAACACATCATTTAGAAACACTGTTTATAAAGTTATCCTTTTGATAAAAATCTCTTCTTTTAAGAAATGTCTGTTTTTGTTTTGATACGGAGATTTATCACCTCTGTACACTTGGTGTATTTATATAGATTTTAAGGACATTGTGAAACAGTATTGTTTATGTGTAGGTCTGCTAAGCTGCTAAGTCACTTCAGTCGTGTCCGACTCTGTGCGACCCCATGGACGGCAGCCCACTAGACTCCCCTGTCCCTGGGTTTCTCCAGGCAAGAACACTGGAGTGGGCTGCCATTTCCTTCTCCAGTGCATGAAAGTGAAAAGTCAAAGTGAAGTCGCTTAGTCACGTCCGACTCTTAGCGACCTCATGGACTGCAGCCTACCAGGCTCCTCTGCGTAGGTCAAAGAACAAATTAATTACGTGAATGAACTGGATGACTTAACTCAGTCGTCCAAGACTGTTTCTGAGGATGGTGACGTGCTTTACTCTACGAATTACACGTTGCAAATAGACTCTCAACGTGGGGTGTAAAGGTAGGACCACAGTGTAAATGTTAAGGGAAAGCCTGTCTGTGTATAGAGTAGTGATATATGCACACCTTGTCAGTACTGCTGTAGAGCCAGGGATATATTACAGTGCTGTGCATCTCAGAAGTTTGACTTGCATTAAAAGGACATGAAAGTGAGTGTATACTCTGAGACACAGGCCTATGATACTCTCACTCACTGTACCTTCTGTTGACTCTTCTTCTTTCCTATGCCTTCACCCATGGTCAGGTCAGCATCATTTTCCTCCTAGAGTAACTGAAATAATCTCAGGACTTCTTTCCATGCCACTCTACCTGGCAGAACCTCAGTCTGCACAGCAACTGTAATTATTGCCTATTTTTAAACATTCAGGTCTCATCATGCTACCCCCTTGCTTCAAGCCCAACTGTTGCCTCTCTTTGCTGCGTGGTTAAAGGTCACAATTGTGTGGTTCCATCTGGTTTTAGTTTTCACCCTTCTTTCTACATGAATTTTAGAATCAGCTTGTCAATTCCCTAAAATGTCTGCTGGTCTTAACATTTTCATTTTCCTTCAGTTCAAAATACTTTGTACTTTCTCTTTTCATTACCTTTTTGATCCAAGGGTTATTTAGACCCGTGTGATTTAGTTTCCAAATATTGAGAGTTTTCCAGAGATCCTTCTTTGGCTCTTGTTTCTCATGATTCGATAGGTGCATCCAGAGGGGCTCTGGGGCTAGGACTGATTATTTCCTGCCTTGGAGGCAAGACCTTGCTGACTACTCTGTTCATTCTGCTGGTATCTAGGAATTTCCCAGCCTAGCTCATGAGAATTGGAGAAGGAAATGGCAACCCACTCCAGTGTTCTTGCCTGGAGAATCCCAGGGACGGCAGTGCCTGGTAGGCTGCCATCTATGGGGTCGCCCAGAGTCGGACATGACTGAAGCGACTTAGCAGCAGCAGCAGCAGCTCATGAGAATAGATAGAATTCCTGGGACTGAGTGAGCACCAGTCACAGGTTCCTATAGTCTTTTCAGATGGTTTCTTCCTGGTCTCAGGTGGTTTCTCCCAGATGGGCTCTGTTCCTTCCTCTGCTGAATATCCGAGGGGCTCCTCCTCAGATCTCCAGGGTCCTTTTTCTCTCTGTTCCCCTCTCTCCTCTCCACGGTTCTAATCTGTGATCTCTGCCCACTTTGGTTCACCAGACTGTCAGCTTCATCACCTCCTGTCAGGGAGTCTGGCTAACTCAGCTTCCATTCCTTCTCCCTGTATTGGGGCCTGGAAATTCTCTCAAGGCAGTGAGCTGGGGCATTCCTTAGGCTAACTTCATGTGTTTCCAGGATTGTCTTTCATTCCCTGAAGTCCTTTATCATGAAAATAATTGTTTAATGTATTTTGTAGGTGTTGTTTTTGCTTGCTCCACTAAGGAAGGTAAATCAGTAGCTGTTTACTCTATCTTGGTTAAAAACATAATGGCAGCTGCAGACTGTCCACAGGGTTGTTCTTCCTACTCTACTTACTACTTTCTGCTCATCCTTCATTTCTCAGTGTGACATCTCTTCCCCAGGGAAATCTTTCCTGGACCCAGTCTATGTCAAGTTCTGTTATATGATCATAGAACTCTCTTTTCTTAGAGTATCTATCTGAACTCATAATTATTTTATTTTTCTTTGTCTTCTACTAGACTTAAAGCTAAACAAAACCCAGGGGCATCTGTTTTATTTGCAGAGCTTTGGAATAATATCTTCCACATTATAGACCCTTAACACTTGTTCAGGGCGTGGATGAGTGAACGTGAATTGCACAGTCCTTTATACTCAAAAATTACTCACATAAATTTTTGTTTGTTTCTATCTTTGTTTTCTTCATCATGCAGGTTCTGTTGGCTTGTTGAAAATTCAGGATACAATTCTTTCGCATGAAAGATTAGTAGATTTTCAAAGAAGCCACTGTGGACTACTTAGAGGAGAATTTTACAGAATGAAAAGTAAGGTTCGTGGGCTACAAAAAGAGCTCTCAGAAATGAAAGAAGTGAAATCACAGTTAGAGCATCAGAAAGTGGAGTGGGAACGAGAGCTCAGCAGCTTGAGGTACTGTACACCTCACTTTAAAAAAAATATTTGAACTATTGTTTCCTTTAATACTGCAGAGATGTAGACATGTTATAATGACTAACTTATCCTCTAGGATTTTACAGAGGAGAAAATGTTAGTAGTATTGTGGAGTGTGAAATTCTTAGAAATAACATAGCATTTTCTTAACAGTGAATGCTTCCAATAACTTAATGTGTATTTTTCCAAATCATCATTTTCATGAGCATACAGAAGTCCACCATAATGGAAACCCCATTAAATATTTACCAAATTGACTTTCAGTTGTTTTTTCACTTTTATGTATTCTATTTCATATTGCAAGGAACACGTTTTCTATAAATTCATTTCTACCTTTCTAATTATTTTAAATACATTTTAAAAATAATATTGTATAATTTGGTCAAAGTATGAGAACTTAAAAATGGTCTGTGATCTATATTTCTAAACTATTCTTAGGAAAGTTTATATTACTTTACATTCCCATTAGCAGATTTATGAAGTAGCCATTTTTCTCAAGAGAAAATTAGGATAGAATTTATGCAGTTTTATTCTTAACACTCTGTCTGAAAACAGTGACCATTATTAAGTGTTTTTCATTGTATTCATTGTATTCATTGTATTCCCCCCATGTTTACTATTTTAAACATTGGAAACTATTAGCAAGGTGAGAAGGCAGCCTTCAGAATGGGAGAAAATAATAGCAAATGAAGCAACTGACAAACAACTAATCTCAAAAATATACAAGCAACCCCTACAGCTCAACTCCAGAAAAATAAATGACCCAATCAAAAAATGGGCCAAAGAACTGAATAGACATTTCTCCAAAGAAGACATACAGGTGGCTAACAAACACATGAAAAGATGCTCAACATCACTCATTATCAGAGAAATGCAAATCAAAACCACTATGAGATACCATTTTACGCCAGTCAGAATGGCTGCAATCCAAAAGTCTACAAGCAATAAGTGCTGGAGAGGGTGTGGAGAAAAGGGAACCCTCTTACACTGTTGGTGGGAATGCAAACTAGTACAGCCACTATGGAGAACAGTGTGGAGATTCCTTAAAAAACTGGAAATAGAACTGCCTTATGATCCAGCAATCCCACTGCTGGGCATACACACTGAGGAAACCAGAAGAGAAAGAGACATGTGTACCCCAATGTAAATCACAGCACTTTATAATAGCCAGGACATGGAAGCAACCTAGATGCCCATCAGCAGATGAATGGATAAGAAAGCTGTGGTACATATACACAATGGAGTATTACTCAGCAATTAAAAAGAATACATTTGAATCAGTTCTAATGAGGTGGATGAAACTGGAACCTATTATACAGAGTGAAGTAAGCCAGAAAGAAAAACACCAATACAGTATACTAACACATATATATGGAATTTAGAAAGATGGTAACAATAACCCTGTGTACGAGACAGCAAAAGAGACACTGATGTATAGATCAGTCTTATGGACTCTGTGGGAGAGGGAGAGGGAGAGGGTGGGGGGATTTGGGAACATGTATAATATCATGTATGAAATGAGTCGCCAGTCCAGGTTTGATGCACGATACTGGATGCTTGGGGCTGGTGCACTGGGATGACCCAGAGGGAGGGTATGGGGAGGGAGGAGAGAGGAGGGTTCAGGATGGGGAGCACAGGTATACCTGTGGCGGATTCATTTTGATGTTTGGCAAAACTAATACAATATTGTAAAGTTTAAAAATAAAATAAAATTAAAAAAAACATTAAAAAAATGTATTAAACAATTTCTGATTTAAGGCGACTACCCCACCTCTGTTTGCACCTCCCAGGGCTTAGGAATTCCCCAGTTTACATCCAAAGCCTCCCAGAGCATTGCCTAAGGCTGAAAAAGATTTTAAAAAATTCATTTAAACTAAGGAGCTTTTAAAGAATACACAATATACAGAGGCTGCTCCTTGCAGAAAAACCCCCTCAGGAGGGCCTCACCAAAGCCAAAAAAAAAAAAAAAAAAAGAGAGAGAGAGAGAGAAATAAAAAGAAAAAAAAGCGAAAAAGAAAAAAGGAAAGAAAATAGAGAAAGATCTAAAGATAGAGGAAGAGCTAAAGAGAAAAGGAGAGAGGAACGGAGAAGGAAGGAATCAGGGAACGCAGCAAGATAGAGAAAGGAAGAAAGGAAGTTAGAAAAAGAGATACAGAGAGAAAGAGAGAGAGGAGGGAAGAAAAAGAGAGCTAGAGGGTAAAGGGAAAGAAACAAAGGAAAGAGAAGGGTAGCGAAAAAGGAAGGGGGAGAGAAAAGTGAGAAAGGCAGGAAAAGAGGGAGAGAGAGAGACAGTAAGAGACGCTGTGACCAGGCTCCCTGGCAAGCTCCCTCCGCCTCTGCGCAAACCTTAAAAAAAAAAAACTTATCCACCACTTTCTGATTTAAGGCCATTGCTGCCACCTCCGTTTGCGCCTTCCAGGGCCCAGGAGTTCCCCACTTTGCCCCAAAAGCCTCTCAAAGTGTTGCCTAAGTCTGAGGAAGATAAAAAGTTTTTTGAGCAGTGGAGCTTTTAAAACAGACTGCACTATATGCAGAGGTGCTCCTTGGAGAAAACCCCCTCAGGGGGGTCTCACCCAGGCTAAAAGAAAATTGGAACGGTAAGGGGATTTAGCAACAGTATTAACCCCTGACATGCTGGGTGCTCCGATTCCAATGGGAGTGGCTGGTCCCCTGCCTGAGGGCATTGTAGGACTTGTGCTAGGGCGTAGCTCGCTTTCTTTTCAAAATATTTCGGTGGTGCATGGTGTAGTAGATTCTGATTATATTGGAGAAATTAAAGTTTTGATCTCGCCACCTACCAAAACTGTGCAAATTAATAAAGGTCAAAGAGTAACACAGCTTTTGCATTTACCTTACTATCAGACAAGAAAAACCTTGACTTCTCAAGCTAGGAGCCCCAGAGGATTTGGATCTAGTGATCTAGGTTTTTGGGTACAGGAAATTACAGCCTCTAGGCCTTTAAAATTTTTTTTAATTCAAGAAAATGTCAGGGCTATTAGACACAGGAACAGACGTCTCTTAACATTGCTGGGAAAGACTGGCCCAGCTCATGGCCAACACATACTACTGAAAATGAGTTGGTGGGATTAGAGAAAGTGGTATGTGGGGTGGAAATGCTGTAGAGAAAAGGTGAGGGAGAGTTTAAAACCTTGAAGAGTAGTGAGCTCCCCATTGCTGGAAGTATTCAAGCAAAGATTAGATGGTTGCTTGTCATCTAAAAAGCTATAGACCAGATTTAGGTTACAAAATGATAACTGGAGAAGCTTATAAAGATGTTGTAGAACACCTCTTTACTTGCTTCTCATATTTAGGCCTGCCAAAAGTTTTGAAAACTGATAATGCCCCTTTGAAGCTGCAGAGAGATTGTTTACTAACTTTAAATGATTTCCAAAAATTATTAGAGTACATTAATTGGATACACCCACATTTAAAACTGACTACTGCAGATTTAAAGCCTTTGTTTGATTGCTTAAAAAGCGACCCTCATTCCAGTTCTAAGAGAAAGTTGACTAATGAGACAGAGTCGGCTTTTGTTAAAGTAGATGAGACTTTAAATGATCAGTTAATTAGGATTAATATTACCAAAAGATGAGATTAAATTATTCTTGCCACAAAACATACACCTACAGGGTGCTTGTGACAAAAAGGCCCATTGGTTCCATCTACCAGTGACCCCAAGAAAAATAGTTTTATCTTATCCCAGCTTGGTGGCATAATTAATTATAAAAGGAGGAAAAAAGAAGTGTGGAACTTTTTAGAAAAGAAGTAGCAAATATAATAATTCCATTCAGTAAGGATCAACTACAAGTCTTTTAAAAATAGTGATGATTGGCAAGTTGCCCTGATAGATTTCAGGGGTCAAATTTTGTTTCATTTGCCCTCAAGCCCCCACAGTAGTTAAAAGTTCAAAAATGTTAGATTGGCAATTTGAGGATACCTGTGAAACTTTCCAACCCTATGTAGTTCCTATGCTCCCCTTTACCCTATGGGGGAGGGACGTGCTGTCTCAAATAGGAGATACTCAGAGAAGGGTTTTCTCAATTTCTTAGTTATCAACAGGCAGTACAATTAACAATACTTTATATATTGTTATAAATACATAATGTAAATATAGTTGCCTAATTACAGTTTGTCTAATTAGGTATGGGTATAAATAAGGTATACCTAATTCTATTTATAGATCTACACTTAATTAATTTGTATATAAATTAATATGTATACTATATATGCATATTATATATATACTGTATAATTAAATATATATTGCAGTAATATAATGTGTGTGTGGCTGATATTAATTGGTATGGATTGATGTGCTGTGATGATATATGTTCTATATACTGTATAATTATATATGTGTGACATGTACTATTGCAGTACATTGGTTTGTGTTGGTTGGTATTAGCAGTGTACGTGCTGTATTGCTGTAATATATATTAATTAATATATTAATTATAAAGATTAATTCAAGTATATTGATTTATATATATTATATGTCAATAAGTTTATACTTGTTGACATATATAAATACATATATAAATACATTTTGCATTTAGGTATATCTGTATACCAAGATGAGATAAGGAGGTTATACATTTATTATTTAAATTTATACAGAAACCTAAACTAAACATTAGACCTAAATAACATATCCCTGAATTTATGTTGTTAAAATGTAAATTTTAAAAATTTTAAAAATTAAATTGACAATTGCTTGACAATTCCTTTGCCATAAAACCCCCATAGGTGTAATTGGGGTAGCCAGACAAAAAATTGGTTTTATGGCAAAACAGCCCCCTAGAGTGCATCCACTTTCCCGCTCAAATTAAAAAAAGTAGCGGCTTCTTATCCAGGACTGATAGGTACGTTGATATTAAAGGAAAAAAGTGGAGCATTGAATTATTTGGTAAAGAGCCATCAGAAATTGTAATTCCATATAATAAAGAACAACTTGATGCTCTTCTAATCTTTGAGGATTGGCAGATTGCCATAGAAAATTATTGTGGTCAAATTTTGCATCATTTACCCTCGCATGTTTTGCTGAATTTTATGTCCAAACATCCAGTTATTTTTCCCATCAGATGCAAACAGTCTCCTATTCCAAATGCTCAGATAGCCTTTACTGATGGTTCAGCAAACGGTAAAGCCTCCATAGTTACTAAAAATCATCAGAAAGTTTTAGAAACACAGGAAACTTGAGCTCAAAGAGCTGAAATAACAGCAGTCATAGAAGCTTTTGCTGTTTGCAGATGAAGAATTTAACCTTTATTCTGATTCTCAGTATATTGTCAGGTTGTTTCCACACATTGAAACTGTGGTTTTGCATTAAAATAAAACTACCATATTTCATTTGTTAACTAAATTACAGCAACAAATTTGGAAAAGAAATAAAATATTTTTCATTGGACACATTTGGGCTCATTCTGGATTGCCCGGCCCTTTAAATGCCTTTAATGATTTGGCTGACTTGTTAACCAGAAATACAGTGGCTACTGTGATTGATGAGGCCAGAGCCTCTCACTCACTTCATCATTAAAGTGCTACTGCCTTAAGATATCAATTCCAAATTCCCAGAGAGACTGCTCGAGAGATTGTGCGTTCTTGCTTACACTGCCCCACTGTTTATAATAGTCTACCTATGGGAGTTAATCCTCGCAGTCTCAAACCTAACGTAGTCTGGCAAATGGATGTAATTCATGTCTCTTCATTTGTAAAACTGTCCTTTGTTCATGTAACTGTAAATACCTTTTATCACGTTATTATTGCAACTGCTCATACCGGAGAGGCAGTTAAAGATGTGATACAACATCTCTTTACTTGTTTTTCATATTTGGGCTGGCCAAAAGCTTTAAAAACTGACAATGCTCCTGCTTACACTTCTAAGTCTTTTCAGGAATTTTGTATAAAATTTCAAATTAAACATAATACAGGCATCCCTTATAATCCACAGGGACAAGCCATTGTGGAAAGAGTACATCAAACATTAAAAATCTAAATTCAAAAATTAAAAGAAGGGGAGTTTAAGTATAGTTCTCCCCATCAAATCTTGCAACATGCTCTTTTCATAATAAATATTTTAAATACTGATTCAGCCGGAACTACTGCAATGCTTCGCCATTGGTGCCCGGAGCAATTGAATGCAAAACCATTAGTTAAATGGAAGGACATCCTCTCCGGACAACGGAAGGGTCCTGACCCATCATTAACTAGTGGTCGAGGATGTGCTTTTATTTTTCCACAGGACGCAGATTCTCCAATTTAGATCTGGGACAGGCTGATTCGCCATGTTGCAGTCCCCCAGACATCCAGTTCCCTCATTGCTTCGATCACAAAAGAGGAGCCCGCCAGAAGAGGAGACAAGATAAACATCGAGATCCCGGCGAGACTGAGGAGGCTGCTGCAGCGCGAACTCCAACCAGAAAATAATTCTACTTATTTTGTTTTGGCTTGTCTACCCTCTCCTTATGTTTTTCGCTTTACCAACGATTCTGGAAAACTTGA
The DNA here is from genome assembly GCF_055505025.1 of Bos grunniens. Lineage (NCBI taxonomy): Eukaryota > Metazoa > Chordata > Mammalia > Artiodactyla > Bovidae > Bos > Bos grunniens. Next base: position 1,119,730 of record NC_141188.1, on the reverse strand, counting down.
TGTACATATGACTTTCACTGGTGGACCCAATGTAGTGACTTGTGAACAATGCATGCTCTCATCTTGTTTAAACCCTCAATATAATGTTTGCTCCTTTGTAGTGTTACAACGTCCACCTTATCTTATGATGTAACCACTTATTGATATGATAATTTTGGTCTTGCTGTATTACAACAACTACAGGATTTAATGTGATTGCAACAGTTTGTGGGCTTGCTTATCCTGGAAATAGCAGCTTTAATAACAGCAATTACTTCTGTTACTGTGGCAGCAATATCATTGACTCAACAAGTGCATACTGCCCAATTTGTTGATACCATGTCTAAAAATGTTTCTCTAACTCTAGCAACACAGGAAGCTATAGATAGAAAGTTGGAGATGAGGGTAGATACCTTGGAGGAGGCAATAATGCATATTGGGACTGAGTTACAGGCTTTAAAAGTGAAAATGGCTGTCTTGCCACACTGATTACCGGTGGATATGCATGACATCTTTAAAGGTAAATGAGACAGATTATGAATGGGAAAAAATCAAAAATCATATCTCAGGTGTTTGGAACAGCTCTGACATTGGCCTGGACTTAGGGAAACTTCATAATCAAATACAGACCCTGGAACACTCTCAACTGGATTTTACCACCGCTGGAGTAGCTAATGACTTTTTTCACACCTTCTCTAACTTTATTTCTGGAAAAAAACATTCTGTCTAATCTTTTCATGATCATTCTTCCTTGTATTGTCAGGATTTTTGGCAGAACATTCAGAAGCTCGCGACTGAGCTGCATCTGGCTGTTTTAAGAAATAAAAAAGGGGAGATGCTGGGAGCAGGAGCTCTGCCCGTGGCAAAGGTCATGAGGAAGGAGGCTCGGCATACGCAAAGGCGGGATCAAGCCTCAGGAGTCCCCCTGGAAATTCTCGAGCATCTACCCACAAAACCAGAGTCTGCCTACTCTCTGCTTTGTGCTTTCACCTACACCTCTGACTTTACAGGGGGCTGTCCCCCACTACCTCTCTCTGAAAAAAGAGTTAGCTTACAGCTCCAGTTAATAATTCCTGGGTGTGAGAGTGTTTCAACCTACAAACTCCTTTGGAAATCCTCTAGCCTGCCTGAATAGGTTTTTCCGGCCACATGTGATTGTTCAGAGCCTCCCAACTGTGAGAGGCAGGAGATGTTCTAAACTGTCTAAACACAGATTCCTTTGAGTAGTTAAAAGATTGATTAGAAATTGTATTGGTGAAGGGTTTTTCACTTGTTGGGCCAATGTTTGCTGCTAAGTCTCCATATCCCTTACCTACTGTGTCCTTGGCAGTGTATTGATTGATATAATGGGTGTATAGAAATGTAAGTAGTAGCCTCAATGTTTGTAACCTTGGACTCTTGAGTTAATTCTTTTTCTTGTTGTAGCCCACCACACCTTTGCCCTATAGGAATGCAACTTTATCTAATGCTTTTGGATGGTGGCGCCTGACTTTAGAATAATCACCTTTAGAGAAAAATAAGTTTCTTAAAATGTTAACAGGCCTCCAGGCCAGAAGATGAGGCAAATCACCTAAACTTTTGCATATGATAAGTTTGCAGGAAGAAAGCCTGGCTTACTGCATGACTCTACCCCTTCCCCCATTATCCTCTATGCATAACTTAAGGTATAAAAACTACTTTGGAAAATAAAGTGCGGGCCTTGTTCACCAAAGCTTGGTCTCCCCATGTCGTTCTTTCTTTCTACTTCTGGCTGAAGCTTTTCCTCTGAGGCAGGGAAGCTCGTCAAGCCTACTAATTTTGCCTGGGCTTCTAAGATCCAACCGGGGAGGCCTTAGTGTCTCCTCTCCTTTGGGAGAATGGGAGGACGCCTGTGGCCTTCATAGGTGACGTAAATTCCCTGCTTTGGAATTTTATTCAGCCTCTTTTCTTCAATGAATTTTCCTACTGAGCTATCCTCATTCTATTACTCTTTATATCTTTGATGAATATTTAAATAAATAGGTCGCCGATGCCATCTCTCCTTCGAATACCCTGGATCCACCGGGGCTGGACCCCGGCAGGAGTGGGTTGCTATTTCCTTCTCCAATGCATGAAAGTGAAGAGTGAAAGTGAAATTATGTTGTATAAATGGAGTCTATCCTCCTTTCCAGTTTTGAGAGGGAACTTGGAATTACTCTCCACGCGCTGCAGGAAAAGGGGGTCTCATCTTGCGTTCAAGGGGGAATCTTGTGGTTTTTCTTGAGTTGCCATGGAAACCTTGGGGTTCTTTTTGAGTTATGATGTAGAACTCAGGGAACCTCTCAAGTTCTGACATGGATCTTGGGTTTCCTATGGCGTTTGTACAGGGGAGTCAGGCCTCGTCTCGTGTTGAGGCATGGAACTCTGCTTTCCTCTTGAGTTGTAAAAGGGGTATGAGGCCTCCTTTCGAGTTGAGGTAGGGATCTGGGGCTTTTTCTAAAGGTGCAACAAGGGTGTCAGTCCTCCCTTCATGTTGTGAGTTGGTGGGGTTATATTCAAGTCAGTGCAGGGGAATCAGGTGCAAGGGAATCTTGAGTGGATGGGGAAATCAGTGTACTTTTGAATTGTGGCACGACTCTGGGGATCCTCTCGAGTTTCCAGGTGAGACTGGCCTCCTCTTGAGGTGTGATGGGAACGTCGGGATTCCTTTCCACACGAAGCAGGGGAATAGACTCTCATCTCAAGATGAGGAGGGGAAAACGGGGCTCTTCTTCAGTTGTGGCGGGAAACTCGGTATTCCTCTAGAGTGAGGATGGGTATCTGAGGGAACTTCTTGAGTTGCATAAAGGGTGTCAAGTACCCTTTGAGTATAAACAGGGAACGTGGGGTTTCTCTCGACACACTGCAGCGGAAAAGGGCCTCATCACGTGTTGAGGGGAGAATCTTGTGGTTTTTCTCCAGTTGTGCCTGGAAATTTGGTGTTCCTCTTGGGTTGTGATGGGACCTCAGGGACCCGCTTATGATGCCTCAGGGAACTCAGGTCTCCTTTCAAGTTGTGAGGGGCACCTCGGGATTCCTATCGAGTTGCTGCAGTGGAATAGGGCTTCATCTCAAGTTGAATCGGTAAAGTCAGTGTACTCTCCAGTGGGGACAGGCATCTTGGGGTTCCTATCAGATTCATCTGGGGAGTCAGGCCTCGTCTAGTGTTGAGGCATGGATCTCTGCTTTCCACTCGAGTTGTCAAAGGGATGTCAGACCTCCTGTTGAGTTCAGGTGGGGAATTTTGGCTTTTTCTCGAGGATCAGCAGGGGAGTCTGGCCTCCCGTCATGTTGTGAAGAGATACTCACTGTTCCACTGAAGGTCGTGCAGAGGAATCATGAATGATCTCAAGTTGAGGGGGAACTTGGGGTCCTTTTTCCTTGCAGAAGGATCTGCGGGGTTCCACTCGAGTTTCAACAGGTGGCACAGGCTTCCCCTTGTGGTGCGAGGGGAAGTTGGGATTCCTCTTGAGTTGAAGCAGGGAATGGGCCCTCATCTCCAGATGAGGTGGGAAACACGGGGCTCTTCTCGACTTGTGGCAGGAAACTCGGGTTTCATCTCGAGTTGTGACGGGGATCTCTGGGCCCCCTTGAGTTGCATGAAGGGAGTCACGCCTCCTCTGGAGTTTGGAGAGGGAACTCAGGATTGCTCTCTAGGTGCTGTAAGAGAAAAGGGCCTCATCTAGCGTTGACGGGGGAATCTCCTGGTTTTTCTCGAGTTGCGGTGGGAGGCTTGGGGTTCCTCTTGAAGGCTATTGCTGACATGCTTATAGACGTCAGGATTATTGACCTCCTGAATTGGGGAAGAATTCAATCCGGGGCCAGAGATGAGGCTTGATCACTCAGAGCTTTGTGTAGTAAAGTTTTATTAAAGTATAAAGGAGATAGAGAAAGCTTCTGACATAGGCATCAGAAGCGGGCAGAAAGAGTACCTCCTTGCTAGTGTTAGCCATGGAGTTATATAGTCTCTAATTAGTTATTACAGTGAATCAAAAGAATGTCTGGAGGTTGTAAAGATCTCACTAGACCTACTCCCATAATTTACACCTTAAGAAAACAGGATTAGTCAGAAGGTTTTTTTCCAGAGACTGTCCTCAAGCAGGATACATTAATTTTATATAATGCTAAGGAATGTAGAGGAATAAGAAAGTTTGTCCTTTATTCCTCCTTGAGAATTCCAGACCCCTCTGTCCTTGGGGACCCCTGGGCTTCTTATCAATCTGCCTAGGAATTGACTGTCTCATTCCCCCTTTTCTTTTAGGAGAATTATGTTGCCAAGGGAAAGGGGTGTCATTTTCGTTCTATAACTACTTCCTGCTGTTCAGGGGTGTGGTCCCTAAATTGTTAAGGCAACATATTTTCCTAACCCTCATATTGAGGGTCTCTGATCCAGGGGCCCCAAGTAATAGTTGGAGGAGGCTGTGGCACTTGTAGGAGCTCAGACAACCGTTTGTAACTTAAAAGCATTCATGCGACTAGAAACAATTCCAATTACACAGTTACAGATGCAGGGAGCAAACAGCAAAGTAGAACAACCAGAATTATTGTAATTAAGATAGTTTTCCACCATGGAGAACAAGTTAACATCTCCCAAAATGAGGCAATTGAGGCTTCATGAGTATCCATGGCCCCAATCATCTTGGTTATGTGTTTAGTAAAATGAGTAACATTAGTGCTCATATCAGGTATATAAGTACAGCATTAGATATGAATAATGACACAAGTTCCTCCTTGTGCAGCTTTCAGAATATCTAAAGCTAATCTGTTTTGTAAAACTAGCTTTTAAATTTGTGCCCGTTCAGCATTAAGAGCTGAAATAACTTTTTAAGAATCTTGTAATGTCTTTTGAGTAAAAGTAGTCAAAGCATCCATTTGTAGCATAGTATCTGTAGTTCCCAAAGAGGGAACAAACACTGCAGCCAAATAATCATACCAGTGAAATATAGACCTTGCCCACCAAGTTTTAAGGTGGGGTAAATTAGAAGGCTTTCCTGGAATCTCTGAAAATATAAAGCCATGAGTAAAGGCTAGACCTAGGGTGCACCTCCCTATCCAACCAGGGCAAAGCCATGCCCATAGGTAAGAGCCAAATATTCAATAGGTCTCTTGGAGCAAACCAGCTGAATGAGATATCCAGTCCTAATCAGCCCATGAACAGACAAAGAAAGGACTTGAATTGGGTTTGGAAAACACAAGAATTATTACATTGAATATTTCTTGAGGCAAAAATCCCAAGTGTTTTCAATCACTATAATTAAGTTGTTGACTAACTTTGGGGGATGGCTCTGTTTCTTCCCAGCATATAGGGGCAGTAGATATTAGAGTCCTTTCTCAGGAGTTAGCCATATAACCTCACCCCATATTTGATAAATGTCAGGAAAATACCCATTAGATCTAGGCCTATTTGCCTTATGTGTAGCGATATAGTCATTGAATCAAGACAATGTATAATCAAAATTAAAAGTCACATTATGTCCATAGTTAAAGTACAATGTGTTTCAGCAGTCCATTTTAGGGTTGTTAGATATCATCAGATGAAGAATAGATATCCCATATGATTGTTGTAAAGGTATTTGCAGACTTGGAGAAAGACTTTTCCTTGAGGTGGAGATGTCCACCACAGGAAGCCTTCCACTTATTAAGACGGGAGTGCTCTACTGACCCAGCAGTTAGACTGATTGTGAAATGCTGCGTGGGAGTGAGCCCAGGACAAGAAGGCATTGTCTTGAGGATCAAACGTCAGACTCAGGATTTTGGGAGTCAGCAGAAGTAGGCTCACATTGATTATCAGGCCCATCTGAAAAGTATAAAGTCAGAGCATAGAAAGTAAAGACATAAAATGAAGTCACTTAGTTCTGGTTAGGGTGCTACCTCTTAACTCAAGTGTGACGTACCCACAAATCAATTCCTGGCACTTTGACAGCTGTGGGAAAAGAAAGAATAACCTGGTAAGGTTCTTCACAGAGAGTCTCAATAGATGGGCCCCCAGACCCTAATGTTTTTATTTCCTGGCTCAAATAGAGGCTTGCTTGACTCAGAGGCTGAGCCAGGAGTCATCACCCGAAGTTCTGTTAATGCCTGTTGAAAAGCTGAGAGCTGAGTTACATAATTAGTTAATTCCAAGGCTTCAGGGTCTATAATAATGTCTGTGTGTAAGAAAGACCTTCCATAAATGCATTCGAAGGGGGGCAGTCCCTCCTTTTTTGGGGCAGTTTGAGCCCTCATTAAAGCTATGGGTAGGACTTTAATCCAATTGTCCTGTGTCTCTTGAGTTAACTTGCACAGATGTCTTTTGATAATGTCATTAGCTTTTTTAAACTTTCCTGAGGATTGGTGTCTTCAGGAACAGTGTAAGTGATATTCTATTCCTAGAGCTTTAGACAACCCCTGAGGCAGAGCCATTGTCACTCTGAAAGCTCCATGGCAGTCCAAACCTGGGGACAATTACATGGGTTAAAATCTTTATAACCTCCTTAACCTGTTCACTATGACAGTGAAAAGCCTCAATCCATACAGTAAAAGCATTCACCCAAACTTGTAAGCAAGAATACCCATTAGCTTTTGGCATATGAGTGAAATCAATTTTCCCATCCTCTCCAGGATACTTTCCACTTCATTGTAATCCAGACTTTGTGAGCTTTTTAAACTTTGTGTTATTTTTCTGACAAACCTCACACCTTTTGATAATGTTCTTTAAAGTTTTCTTTACATTTTTACCTTCAAACAAAGAAGAAGCCATCTGGTAAGTACTCTCTGCACCCAAATGAAAGCTTAAGAATTTTCCATTTAGCATTTTCAGGAATTATTAATCATCCATCCTCAGACTGTAACCATCCTTTATCAGTAATCTTTGCTCCTCTTTTCTCATATATTTTTATTTCTTTCTCAGTATATTATGGTGTTTCCTGTTCCACAGGACCTGTCCAGATCAAGGGCATCTGTAGTGAAGGGGTTTCATAAAGTGCCAGTTTTTTGGCTTGACAGTCAGCCAAGCTGATTACCTTCAGCTACTTTACTCCCATTCCTGTTGTGTCCTTTGCAGTGCATAATAGCTACTTCTTTAGGGCAATATATAGCAAGTTAAAAGTCTCCCAATCTCTCTGAAATATTTAATATGTTCTACTATTGCTGTTTTAAATTGTCTTTTTTCCACATATTGTAGCATGAGCATGTAAAGTCAAATAAACATACTTAGAATCAGTGTAGATATTTACCCGCTGCCCTTTGCTTAATTCTAGAACTCTGGTCAGAGCCACAAGCTATGCTAACTGAGCACTGGTTCCCTGGGGGAGAGATTTTGCTTCCAAAACCTGTTCAGCAGTCACCACAGCGTAACCTGTTTTACACTTTCCATCCCAAACAAAAGAACTGCCATCTGTAAATATTTCCATGTCAGGATTTTCTAATGGGATATCCATTAGATCTTCCCGAGCTGCATAGTTTAAAGTTAGGAATTGGGAACAATCGTGATCAGGTGTTTCATTTTCCTTCTCAGGAAGGAAAGTAGCAGGATTTAAATTTCCACAGACTTTAAGCTTAGTTACTGGTCCTTCTAACAACAATGACTAAGAAGCCTACTGTCTGTCATCCAAATATTAAGCTTAGAATTTAAGATTCTACTCATATCATGAGAAGTCAGTACAGTAAGGTTTCATCCATTAATTATTTTTAAAGCTTCAGGGGCTAATAAAGCTGCTGCCCCAATTACTCTTAGGCATTGGGGCCACCCATGTGAAATTACATCTAATTCTCTGCTTAGATAAGCAATAGGTTGCTGGTCAGGCCCTTGGGTTTGTGTCAAAACTCCCAAGGCCACACCTTTTCTTTCAGTGACAAACAATTTAAATTCTGACCCTGTGGGCAAGCTCAGAGCGGGAGCTTGCAGCAGAGCAGTGTGAAGAACCTTAAAAGCCTTTTGAATATCTGGAGACCAAACCAGTTTGTCGGTTTTGGCCTGCTGAGTTTCAGCTATAAGTTTATATAAAGGCTGGGAAAGTTCCCCATAACCTGCAGTCCAAATGGACAGTAGCCTGATATTCCCCAAAATTCTCTCAACTGTCTTAAAGTCATAGGCAAGGGATGATTTAGTATAGGTTTAATTCTCTCAGGGCCTATGGCCCTAGTCCCTTCTGATATAATTAGGCCCAGGTATCTAACAGATTGTTGACAAAGCTGAGCCTTTTCCTTTGATGCCTTGTAACCACAGCCTGCCAGAAAGTTTAAGAAGTCTTCTGAGGCTTGTGAACAAGCTTCCTCTGTCTCAGCACAGAGCAAACTATCATCTACATATTGTAACACCACTGCTTCGGAGCCATTAAAGTTTTGTAGATCCCATGACAGACTTTGTCCAAATAAGTGAGGACTGTCACGAAATCACTGTGGCAAAACTGGCCAGGTTAACTGAGAAACTGGCTGCGTAGGGTCCTCAAAGGCAAATAAAAATAGACTTTCCTCCTCCAAAGACACTGAATAGAAGGCATCTTTTAAATCAATTACTGAGAAATATTTGGCTCATTCAGGAATTTCAGACAATAGAGTGTAAGGATAGGTGTAAAGGAACTACAGCCTTGTTTATTATTTGTAAATCTTGAATTAGTCTCCATTTACCATTTGATATCTTTACACCCAAACTAGGAGTGTTGCACGGACTGTTACAGGGAATTAATAGTCCCTGTTCCTTTAAACTTTTGATGATGGGTTTTAACCCTTCCTTAACCTCAGGTTTCAGTGGATACTGCTTCTTAGGTGGAAATAAGTGCTGGTCTTTGAGCTTGACAACTACAGGAATAGCATTTTGTGCTCTACCCACAGATTTTCCATCAGCCCATACTCTAGGATTTACATTTTGTTCAATTAAAGGGAGAAAAAGGGAGGGTTCCATATTTATTAAAACAGAGACATGGAACTTGCTCAGTATATCTCTCCCCAAAAGAGGTGAGGGAGACTCTGGTACAATCAGAAACTCGTGCAAAAATAGCACCAAATCCCAGTCACAACAGACAGAAACACTGAAGTAATACGTTTTGGTTCGTCCAGACAGCCTCATTATGGAAGTGGATCAGGAAGTAAATGGACCAGGGGCTTCAGTAAGCACACAGTAAGTTGCCACATTATCTAAAAGGAAATCAAGAGATTTGCCCCCCACAGTTATTAATACCTGGGGTTCTTCAGGTGTAATTAGGATTGGAGCTTGTGTGGGGACCCCTGGGCACCTTCAGTTCTGACTGTCTTTAGAGTCCTACCCCTGAAACCTACACCTCTGGGGGCAGTATCTCTTCCATTGTGGTCCTTTGCAGACCGGACATGGAGCTGGGGTCGGGTTAGATGCTTGAGGGCAATTCTGTTTGATGTGTCCCTCCTTTCCACAGTAATAGCAAGCCTATCCTTTTTCACCTTGGTCCCCCTGGGCTTTTTTCTCAGGCTGTTTAAGAACGGTTCTCATAGACATTTTGAGGGCTTCTGACTGTCCCTTTGTCTTTTTCTGCCTTTCTTTCTTTTCCTCATATTCCCTACCATAATAGACTGTCTGAGCCAGTTGTAACAGATTATCTAAAGACTGATATGTTTCATACGCCTGTTTTAATAGCTTACGGGGGATATCTGGAGCTGACTGAGTGAGAAATCTATTTTTTAAGATCACTTTTCCCTCTTCACTTTTGGGATCATTTTCAGTGAATCTGCGAAGGGCTTCTCTCAGTCTATCTAGGAAATTGCCAGGAGCTTCCTTCTCCTCCTGTTCTATGTCTGACCATGTGCCATAGTTTAAAGGCTTAGCACGCACCTGCCTGAGTCCTTCAAGAATACATCTGACAAAATGACTCTGATCCCATCTTCCTTTACCTGTGTTGTAGTCCCAGTCTGGTTCTGTAGTTGGGACTGCCTGATTCCCAGTGGAGAGGCCAGTTATCTCATCCTCCCTCTTCCCTACTGATTCATTACAAAACCATTCATCTCCATAAGCAACTGCTTTTCCCAAAACTCAAGTCTTTGAGTCAGGAGTCAGCATTTGCCCCAAGATATACATCACATCCTTCCAAGTAAGGTCATAAAGCAGAGTAACACCTTTAAAAGCTCTAGTGTATTTTTCTGGGTCCTCTAAATAGTCTCCCAGATCCTCCTTGATTCTTTTTTTTTTATTTCTTGACAATAAAAAGGATTATAAACTCTCATAGATTGATTATTTCTCCCAGTGGATGCTTCATGAAGAGGCAACAGTTTGTGTGGCTGTTCTTCAGTCTCTCTGGCTGCTCTGTGCATATGATCCGAGGGATAGATTGGATAAATCTGCTTTCCTTTATCTATTTATCTCCTGTCCTCCATCTCATCTAGCAAAGTAGGAGGACAGGAAGGAGCTGAAAGAGTCACACTCAAATCTATACCCTTAAGACATAAGTCTGGCATATTTTGCAGAGAGAAAAAGGGGAGAACATAGGCTACATCTACCCATTTTCCTTGTTTTCTACAGAACCAGTCTAATTGTAAAACAGTATTATACTTAAGAGACCCTCCAACTGGCCACCATTCGCCATCCTCCAGTGGGTACCACGGCCATGCAGTATCACATAGGAAGACCACGTGTGTCTTCTTTAAGCCCTAGGGATCAAATCTATCCCATTTTTTTCAGGATACAGTCCAAAGGAGTGAGGCTGGAATTGTTAGCTCCCATCTGTAAAAGAGAAAAAAAGCGACCAGCACCCTCTTTCTACCCAAGGCACCCCTCTCTGCTCTAGATGGGGTTTAGACAGACTTTACACCAAAGCATTTTTTTCCTGGTCGGACTTAGTCTGTCTCTTACTGACACAAGTGACATACTCATCCCTCCCATTTCTACCACCCAGACGAGGTGGGGATGGACCAGGGGTAGGCCTGAGGGCGTCCAGCTCCTCACCATTAAAACCTTGCTTACCTCTGATGCCACCTGGGGTGCAATCAGAGTAACATTCCGGAATGTCTCCCAGGCTAAGACCACTTGGGAGAAACATTTTCTCACTTGAGTGCCTGTGCACGACCCTAAGTATATTCCTGACCACAATAGGACCAAAACAAACATAAAACTAAGATGTTCCTTCCAAGCATCACCACACCAGTATAAGAGTCCTCTGGTCCACTAAGACCCAGCATTACCAAAGGGAAAAAGAAAATCCATTGTAGTTCCAATCTGAGTAACATTTAACCTCAGAGATGCTCTTGGAGCTAGAGCTCCATCTAGCTTCCAAACATTCCATGCCTAGCAAGGCTAGGTGCTTCCTTACTACCAATCCAAGCTTGGGATCTAAGTAACAGTACACAGTAACAGCATAGATCACAAGTCCCTTGAAAGTCTATGATCCTACAGATTAGGTTAGTACTTCTAATTCTCAAGGAGTTATGAAATGGTCAAAGAGACCAAAAAGTTTGACTGAGAAAGGAGAGTTCAGTCCACATGCTTTGCCTATCTCTGGTTGGTTCCCAAAGGAGATATTGGGTGCCTCTTGGCATTGGCAGGTCAGTATAAACCCCTGACAGGTTTCTGCCATAAGCCATATGAGGTGGCTGCAGAACTGAAAATCAGGGCTCCTCACTTGCTTGGCGCAGGGTGTTTCATTCATTCATTCACACAAGCACACCGTAGAGTTAGCAAAGTACAGCAGAAAATGTGTTCACTAGGAGAATAAAGAACTAGAGCTCCAAGCATCCTTACCTTGTCCTGAAGAATCCTGGACAAGCCCCCAGGATGAAAGGTTGTTACTGACACACAAAAAGATGCCGGGATTCTTGGCCTCCAGAGGAGAAGAATTCAATCCAGGGCCAGAGAGTAGGCTTGAACGCTCAGAGCTTTGTGTAATAAAGTTTTATTAAAGTATAAAGGAGATAGAGAAAGCTTCTGACATAGGCATCAGAAGGGGGCAGAAAGATTACCCCCATTGCTACTGTAAGCCTTGGAGTTATAGACTCTCTAATTAGTTATTACAGTGAATCAAAAGAATGGCTAGAGGTTGTAAAGACCTCACTAGACCTACTCCCTGGAAAAGGCAATGGCACCCTACTGGGGTCCAGCCCCGGTTGGATCCAGGGATTCCCTCGGGAGGATGGCGTTGGCGAAAAGAATAGCAAAGCAGAGAGACTAGAGGCTCATTACAACTGGTTTACACGGAAAGTCAGCAAAACCCCTGACATCAGGTTTGCTCTGACCACGGAGGCCGCAGGCACCCTCTCGAATCGCTGAAGGTGCCCCACCTTAGGCACCTTCTCAAGTGGGTCTTAGAAATCCAGGCAAGTAAGTGGTCCCAGAGGACCCCTGCATTACAATTAAATGTCCTGAAGGAAGAACATAAAAGAAAAGGAGAGAAAAAGAAACAAGAAAGAACGACACGAGGAGATCAAGCTTTGAGTAAGGCCCATAGCTTTATTTTCAAAGGGAGCTTATATACCTTAAGTTGTGCATAGAGAATAATAGGGGGTGTGAAATCATGCAAAGTCAGCAGTCTTTGATCCTTATTGAGACCAGGCTTTCTTTTCTGCAAACTTATTGTATACAAACGGTTTAGGTAATGTACATCATCTTCTGGGCAGAAGTCCTGTTAACATTTTATGACTCTGATAAAGGTTTGTCAACCATAATCTTATTTTCTCTAAGAGTAATTATTTTAAAGTTTGGCTCCATCCTCTGAAGGTGTTAGATAAAGTTGCATTCTTATAGGGCAAAGGTGCAGTGGGCTTACAACAAAGGAAAGAATTTATTACCTTAAGGGTCTAAAGTTGTTAACACCAAGGCCACTACTTATTTTTTCTATATACCAACTATATTAATTAATACACTTCCAAGGATACAATACAGGGGATGTGGAAACTTGGCAGCAAGCATTGGCTCAACACTGAAATCCTCTACTAGTTCTATTCTAACAATTTCTAACTCTCCAAGAGGCTCTATACTATTTGAATACCTTAAGCTTCCCTTGCCTCTCGGGGTTGGGAGACTGTAAACAATTGTATGCATAGCTATAGGAGTCCGGGTAAACCTGTCAGGCAAGTTAGAGAGCCATCTGAGGGGTTTGGATTGAAACACTCCTATTATGCCCAGGAGGCTCATTAACTAGAGCTTTAAGTTGATTTCAGAGAAAGGTGGTCAGGGATAGCCCCCCGTTAATGTCAGAGGAGTTGGTGAAAGTTGTAAAATAGTAAAACAGACAGATTCTGGTTTTGGGGTAGACGCTCAGGCAGATCTGGGGCGAAGGGGTGGTCCTCGAGCCCTGACTCGCCTTGCCTGTCAGGGTTCTCCCACATGTCCTTGTCATGGGTGGGAACTCCCGTGCTGGCTCCCGGCAGCACCCCACTCCAGTACTCTTGCCTGGAAAATCCCATGAACGGAGGAGCCTGGTAGGCTGCAGTCCATGTGATTGCTAAGAGTCGGACACGACTGAGCAACTTTATTCTCACTTTTCAATTTCATGCATTGGAGAAGAAAATGGCAACTCACTCCATTGTTCTTGCCTGGAGAATCCTAGGGAATGGGGAGCCTGGTGGGCTGCCATCTATGGGGTTGCACAGAGTGGGACATGACTGAAGCAACTTAGCAGCAGCAGAAGACCTACTCCCATAATTTACTCCTTAAAATAACAGGATTAACCAGAAGGATTTTTCCAGACACTGATCTCAAGCAGGATACATTATTGTTATATAATCCTAAGGAATGCAGAGGGACAAAAAAGTTTGTCCTTGCTATCTTGCTCTCCGCTACAGCATTGGGCACACCAGGGGACAGCCCTCAACCCTTCACTGGGGCACATGGAGGTGCCAGGTGCCCTCGGCCCGGTGACCCTGGCATTGCACCTGGCCCCCCCTCAGACGCACTCCTGCAGCCTTCTCACCCATTGAAAGGACCACCCTGATCTAGGAATGTGTTTGCAAGGCTCGCAGAGTGCAGTCAGACATCTGGCCCTTAATCAGGAATTGAGGCCCTGGGAGCAGGTTCAGAGGTCTGGCGTCTGAGCAGCCACACACTGGCTGCACGCTAGAGGCCTGAAAGCCCATTCCCTGGGGCTGCTTTACCTGCCTCCATAGATGATAGTGTCACTAGCTGCCTGCAGGCTGAGAGACATCCCCCAGCTGGCAAGACCTGGATTTGAGTTCATTTTTTGGTGGAAATGACCCCTGGGGCCCTGGGACCAGGGAGGGCTCCCACAATACCAGGGAATGTCCAGGCAACCTCCACACTGCTGTTCCATCATGCTTGCACTGCAGAAGAGAGCTCACGAGCCTAGGCCTGTCTGCATCATGCTTGGCTCCTGCAGGCAGAACACCCTGGGCGCCCACCTGGAGTCCGGGCCTAGAGGTCCCAAATTGCATTTTTCGCCCGGGGAGCCCTGATGCAGGGTGGCCCAGCAACTGCTTGCAAAGGGCTTCCATGGCTGTTTGCTTCCTTCTGCCAGAGCTAGCTTTGCTCCCCACTCTGGCATTGGGCATGCAAGGGGCCGGCCCGACACCCCTTGCTAGGGGCCCATGGGAGGTGACAGGTGCCCTTGGCCAGATAACCCCAGCATGGCACCTGGCCCTCTCAGACGCACTCCCACAGCCTCCTCAACCATGGGCATGAGCATGCTAACCTAGGAATGTGTTTGCAAGGCTCGCAGAGTCAGGGAGACACATTCTGGCTGTGCGATAGAAGCCTGAAAACCCAGTCTGTGTGGCTGCCTTTCCTGCCTCCAAGGATGATAGCATCCTCAGACACCTGCAGGCTGATGAACATCCAGGCTAGGAAGCGCTGGCTGGGAGGTCATTTTGCAGTGACAATGGCCCCTGTGGCCCCGAGCCCAGGGAGGGCTTTCACCCTCCCAGGGAATGTACAGGCAACCTCCACATGGTTGTTCTGTCACATTTTCTCTGCAGGAGAGAACTTGAGAGCCTAGTTGTGTCTGCACCAGGTTCAGATCCTGCGGGGAGGACACCCTGGGTGCTCACCTGGATCCCATGCCTAGGGGCCCCCACTGGCATATTTCTCCCGGGGAGCCCTAAGGAGAGGCAGCCCAGCAACTGCTTGCAAAGGCTGCCCATTGCTGTTTGCTTCCTTCTGTCAGAGCTAGCTTTGATCCTAATTTTGGCCTTTGCCTAGCAAGGGGCCAGCCAACCACTCCTCGCCCGGGGCCCATGGGAGGTGCCAGGTGCCCTTGGCCAGGTGACCCTGTGAGGCATTCAGCCCCCTGAGATGCACTCCTGCAGCATCTTTTTCCATGGGCAGGACCTCACTGACCTAAGACTGTGTTTTCAAGGCTCGCATTGTGCAGGCAGGCATCTGACCCTGACTCGAGATTTGAGGCCCTGGGAGCAGGCCTGGAGATCTGGCATCTGAGGGGCCACACACTTTCTGTGTGATAGAGGCCTGAAAACCCACTTTCTGGGCTGCCTTTCCTGCCTCCAAGGAAGATAGCGTCTCCAGCCACCTGCAGGCTGAGTATCACATCTGGCTGGGAAGCGCTGGCTAGGAGGTCATTTTTCGGTGACAATGGCTGTTGAGGGCCTGCACCCAAGGAGGTCACCAACACTCCTGGGGAACATCAAGGCAATCTATACACAGCTGTTCCATCATGTTTGCTCTGCAGGAGAGAGCTCGTGCACCTGGGTCTCTCTGCACTGGGCTCCGATCCTACGGGCAGAACACCCTGGGCACCCACCTGGATCCCAGGCCTAGGGGGTAAAACTGACATTTTCTCCCGGGGAGCCCTAACCCGGGGCTATGCAGCAACTGCTTGCAAAAGCATCCTGTTACTGTTTCCTTCCTTTTGCCAGAGCTAGCTTTGCTCCAAACTTCGACATTCAGCAATACAGGGGCTGGCCTGGCACTCCTCGCCGGGAGCCCATGGGATGTGCCAGGTGCCCTTGGCTGGGCGACCCTGACATGGCACCCAGCCCCCTCAGATACACTCCTGCAGCCTTAAGTCGCTGCAGGAGAATAGGGCCTCATCTCGAGTTAAGGCCAGAAACTCAGGGTTCCTATCCAATTAAGACAGGGATCCTGGGATTCCTATCGGATTTCAACAGGGGAGTCAGGCCTCATCTCATGTTGAGGCATGGAAGTCCGTTTTCCTCTTGAGTTGTAAAAGGGGTGTCAGGACTCCTGTCAAGTTCAGGCGGGGAACTTGAGCTTTTTCTAGAGGTTCAACAGGGGAGTCAGACCTCCCTTCGTATTGTGAGATGATACACAGAGTTCCATTCGAGTTGTTGCTGGGGAATCAGGCCTTATCTCTAGTTGAGGGGGAACTCAGTGTCCTTTCTACTTGCAACAGGAACTGCAGGGTTCCTCTGGACTTTCTAAAGGTGAGACAGGCCCTCTCTTGAGATGCAAGGGGAAAGTCAGGATTCATCTCGAGTTGAAGCTGGGTAATTGGCCCTCATCTCAAGATGAGGTGGGGAACGTGGGACTCTTCTTGAGTTGTGACTGGAAACTCAGGGTTCTTCTCGAGTTTGACTGGTATCTCGCGGAACCCCTTGAGTTGCATAAAGGGAGTCAAGCCTGCCTTTGAGTTATAGGAGGCAACTTGGGATTGCTCTTGAGGCTGTGCAGGGGAAAAGGGCCTCATCTCACATTGAGGGGGGAATCTCGTGATTTTTCTAGAGTTGTGGCAGGAAGCTTGGTGTTCCTCTCAAGTTGTGATGGGGAACTAAGCGAATCTCTCATGTTGCCTCAGAAAAGTCAAATCTCCTTTCAAGTTGTGAGCAGGAGCATGCTATTGTTCTCTAGTCACTGCAGAAAATTTGTGCCTCATCTCTCATTGAAGGGGGAATCTCGTAGTTTTTCTCAAGTTGCAGCAGGAAGGTTCTGTTCCTGTCCAGTTGCAATGGGGTTCTTAGGGAAACTCTCATATTGCCTCAGGGAAGTCAGGCATCCTTTCAAGTTGTGAGGGTCATCTTCGGGATTCCTCTCCAGATGGTGCAGGGGAATAGGGCCTCATTTCAAGTTGAGGCTAAAACTTAGGGTTCCTCTACAGTTGCAACAGGGATCTTGGGGTTCCTATGGAGTTTCCACAGGCAAGTCTGGCCTCGTCTCTTGTTGAGGCATGAAACTCTGCTTTCCTCTTGAGTTGTAAAAGGGGTGTCAGGGCTCTTGTCAAGTTCAGGCGGGGGGAACTTTGGCTTTTTCTATAGGTGCAACAGGAGAGTCAGACCTCAATTCCTATTGTGAGTGGATATTCTTGGTTCAATTCGAGTCAGTGAAGGGGAATCAGGCTTTATCTCGAGTTGAGTGCGAACTTGGTGTCCTTTCTACTTGTGGCAGGAATTGTAGGGTTCCTCTAGAGTTTCAAAAGGTGAGACAGGCCTCCTCTTGTGGTGCGAGGGAAAAGTAGGGATTCCTCTCGAGTTGAAGCAGGGGAATCGGCCCTCATCTTGAGATGAGGTGGGGAACACAGGGGCTCTTCTTGAGTTGTGTCAAGAAACTCAGGGTTCTTCTCGAGTATTGACTGGTATCTCAGGGAACACCTTGAGTTGAATAAAGGGTGTCAAGCCTTTTTTTGTATAACATGAGGCAACCCTGGATTGCTCTCGAGGCTCTGCAGGGGAAAAGGGCCTCATCTCGTGTTGAGGGGTGACTCTCGTGGTTTTTCTAGAGTTGCGATGGAAAGCTTGGTATTCCTCTTCAGTTTAGATGGTAACATCAAGGAACCTCTCGTGTTGCCTCAGGGAAGTCAAGTTTCCTTTAGGGTTGCAAGGGGGAGTAAGGGATTGCCCTCAAGGCACTGCTGGGGAAAATGGCCTCAACTTGCATCGAGGGAGGAAATCTCCTGATGCTTCTCGAATTGCAACAGGAAGATTTGTGTTCCACCCGAGTTGTGCTGGCGACGTCAGGGACCTCTCATGTTGCCTCAAGGAAATCAGGCTGCCTTTTGAGTTGCAAGGGGTGCCTCAGAATTTCTCTGTAGTCCCTTCAGGGGAATAGGGCCTCATCTTGAGCTGAGACGGGAAACTCTGGGCTTCTAACCAGTTGCAACAGGGATCTCAGATTTCCTATCAAGTTTCAACAGGGGAGTCTGTCCTCGTCTCATGTGGACACATGGAAGTCCACTTCCCTCTCATGTTGTAAAAGTGGTGACAGCCCTCCTTTCAAGTTCAGGCAGGGAACTTGGGATTATTCTAGATATATAACAGGGGAGTTAGACCTCCCTTCATGTTGTGAGGGGATATTCAGGTTTCCATTTGTGTCAGTGCAGGGGAATCAGGCCTTATCTTGAGTTCAGGGGAACTCAGTATACTTTTGAATTGCAGCTCAAACCTCAGAGTTCCTTTTGAGTTTCAGTAGGTGAGACAGGCATCCTCTTGAGTTGCGAGGGGAACATCGAGATTCTTCTCGAGTTGAACCAGGGGAATTGGCCCTCATCTCGAGATGAGGTGGGGACTATAGGACTCTTCTAGAGTTGTGGCGGGAAACTCGAGGTTCCTCTCAAGGTGTGTGGGTATCTTGGGGAACCCCTTGGGTTGCATAAAGGGAGTTAAGCCTCCTTTCGAGTTTCAAGAGGGAACTCGGGATTGCTCTTGAGGCGCTGCAGGGGAAAAGAGCCTCATCTCACGTTAGGGGGTATCTCTAGTTGTTTCTCGAGTTCAGCAGGAAGCTTTGGATTCCTCTCGAGTTGCAACAGGGAACTAAGCGAACCTCTCTTGTTGCCTCAGGAAAGTCAAGTCTACTTTTGAGTTGTGAGTGGAAGCATGGGATTGCTCTCGAGGTACTGCATAAAAATTTGTTCTCATCTCACATTGAAGGGGGAATCTCGTGGTTTTTCTCGAGTTGCAGTGGGAAGATTGTGTTCCTCTCTAGTTGCAACAGGGATCTTAGGGAACCTCTCAAGTTGCCTCAGGGAAGTCAGGCCTCCTTTCAAGTTGCGAGAGTCACCGTCTGGATTCCTCTCCAGACGGTGCAGGGGAATAGGGCCTCATTTCTAGTTGAGGCAGAGACTCGGGGTTCCTATGGAGTTTCCACAGGGGAGTCTGGCCTCGTCTCATGTTGTGGCATGAAACTATGCTTTCCTCTCGAGTTGTAAAAGAGGTGTCAGGGCTCTTATCGAGTTCAGGTGGGGAACTTAGGCTTTTACTAGAGGTGCAACAGGGGAGTCCTTTGTATTGTGAGTGGACACTTGGGGTTCAATTCGAGTAGGTGCAGGAGAATCATGCCTTATCTCTAGTTGAGAGGGAACTCAGTGTCCTTTCTACCTGTGGCGGGAATCGCAGGGTTCCTCTTGAGTTTCAAAAGGTGAGACAGGCCTCCTCTTGAGGTGCAAGGGAAAAGTCAGGATTACTCTCGAGTTGAAGCAGGGGAATTGGCCCTCATCTCAGGACGAGGTGGGGAACACAGGGCTCTTCTTGAGTTGTGACGAGAAACTCAGGGTTCTTCTCGAGTTTCGACTGGTATATCAGGGAACCCCTTGAATTGCATAAAGGAAGTCAAGCCTCCTTTCGAGTCACATGAGGCAACTCAGGATTGCTCTTGAGGCTCTGGAGAGGAAAAGGGCCTCACTAACGCTGAGGGGGGAATCTCATGGTTTTTCTAGAGTTGCAATGGAAAGCTTGGGGTTCCTCTCCAGTTGCGACAGTAACATCAGCAAACCTCTCGTTTTGCCTCAGGGAAGTCAAGTCTCCTTTCGAGTTGCAAGGGGGAGTGAGGGATTGCCCTCCAGGTGCTGCAGGGGAAAACTACTCTCATTGAGGGGGGAATCTCATGATGTTCCTCGAGTTGTGGCAGGAAACTTCGTGTTCCTCTCAAGTTGCATTGGGGACGTCAGGGACCTCTTATGTTGCTTCAGGGAAATCAGGCCGTATTTTGCGTTGTGAGGGGTGCCTCGGAATTCCTCTCGAGTCCCTGCAGGAGAATAGGGCTTCATCTCGAGTTGAGGTGGGAAACTCAGGTTTCATCTCCATTTGTGAAGGTTATCTCGGGGAACTTCTTGAAGTGCATTAAGGGAGACAAGCTGCTTTTCGAGTTTTGAGAGGGAACTTGAAATTGCTCTTTACGTACTGCAGGGGAAAGGGCCTCATCTGGCGTTGAGGGGGGAATCTCGTGGTGTTTCTCGAGTTGTAGCAGGAAGATTTGGGTTCCTCTCTAGTTGCTACCGGGACCTCAGGAAACCTTTCATGTTTCCTCAGGGAAGTCAAACTCTTTTCGAGTTCCGATGGGAAGCATGGGATTGCTTGAGCCACTGCAGGGGAATCAGGCCTCATCTGGCATTGAGGGGGAATTCTGTGGGTTTTCTCGAGTTGCTGCGGGAAGCTTTGGGTTCCACTCGAGTTGCAATGGGGACCTCAGGGAACCCCTCTTGTTGCCTCAGGGAAGACAAGTTTCCTTTCAAGTAGTGAGAGGGAGTGCAGGATTGCATTTGAGTCACTGCAGGGTATTCAAGATTCATCTCACATTGAGGGGAAAACTCGTGGTGTTTCAATAGTTGTGGCAGGAAGTTTGAGTTCCTCTTGCATGGTGACGGGGACCTCAGAGAACCTCTCATGTTTCCTCATGTCAGTCAGCCCTTCTTTCAGCTTGTGAGGGACACCTCGGGATTCCTTTAGAGTCACTGCATGGGAATAGGGCCTCATCTCAAGTTGAGGCAGGATACTCAGGGTTCCTCTCCAGTTGTGACAGGGATCTCGGGATTCCTATCAACTTTCAACAGGGGAGTCTGGCATGACTCGTGTTGTCATGACTCATGAGCCATCTCGTGTTGAGGCATGGAACTCTGCTTTTCTGTCGAGTTGTGAAAGGGATGTCTAGTCTCCTGTCGAGTTCAGGAGGGAACTTGGGCTTTTTCTAGAGGTACAATAGGGGACTCAGACCTCCCTTCATGTTGTGAAGGTATACTCGGAGTTCCATTTGAGTGAGTGCAGGGGAATCAGGGCTTATCTCTAGTTGAGGGGGAACTTGGTGTCCTCCTTTCATCTTGAGACAGGAACTGTGGGATTCCTCTCAAGTTTCAATAGGTGAGACAGGCCACCTCTTAAGGTGCAGTGGAAATTTGACATTCCTCTGGTGTTGAAGCAGGGAAATCAGCCCTTATCTAGAGATGAGGTGGGGAACATGGGACTCTTCTCGAGTTGTTGTGGGAAACTCAGGGTTCCCCTTGAGTTGTGATGGTTTTTTCAGGGAACCCCTTGAGTTGCATAAAGTGAGTCAAGGTTCTGATTGAATTTTGAAAGGAAACTCGAGATTGCTCCCGAGGTGCAGCAGGGGAAAAGGGCCTCAGCTCACGTTGAAGGGGGAATCTCGTGGTTTTTCTCAAGTTGCGACAGAAAACTTGGGGTTCATCTTGAGTTGCAATGGCACCTCAGGGAACCTCTCGTGTTGCTACAGGGAAGTCAAGTCTCCTTTCGAGTTGTGAGGGGAAGAATGAGATTGCTCGAGACACTACAGGGGAATTGGGCCTCATCTCACATTGAGGGGGAAATCCATGGTGTTTCTCCAGTTGCAGCATGAAGTTTTGGGTTCCTCTAGAGTTGCCACAGGGACCTCAGTGAATCTCTCCTGCATCCTCAGTGAAGTCAGGTCACTTTCGAGTTTTGAGGAGTGCCTTGGAATTCGTCTCCAGTCGCTGTTTGGGAATATGGCCTCAGCTCTAGTTGAGGTGGGAAACTCAGGTTTCAACTCCAGTTGTGAAAGGTATCTCGGGGAACTCCTTGAGTTGCATAAGGGGAGTCAAGCTTCCTTTTGAGTTTCAAGAGGGAACTCGGAATTGCTCTTTAGGTGCTGCAGGGGAAAGGGCCTCATCTGGCGTTGAGGGGGGAATGTCACAGTGTTTCTCGAGTTGCAGTGGGAAGATTTGGGTTCCTCTCTAGTTGCTATGAGGACCTCAGGGAACTTCTCGTGTTGCCTCAGGGAACTCAAACTCCTTTTGTGTTGTGATGGAAGCACAGGATTGCTCGAGCCACTGCAGTGGAATCAGGCCTCATCTCACATTGAGGGGGGAATCTCATGTTTGTTTGTTTTTTTTTTTTTTATTCGAGTTGCTGCAGGAAGCTTTGGGTTCCTCTCAAGTTGCAATGGGAACCTCAGGGAATCTCTCCTGTTTCGTCGGGGAAGTCAGGTCGGCCTTCGAGTTGCGAGGGGCACCTCGGTATTCTGTAGTTGCTGCAGGGGAATAGGGCCTCATCTCGAGTTGATGCGGGAAACTCAGGGTTCCTTTCGAGTTGCAACAGGGATCTCGGAGTTTCTATTGACTTTCAACAGGGGAGTCAGGCCTTGTCTCGTGTTGAATCATAGAACTCCACTTTCCTCTTGAGTTATAAAATGGGTGTCAAGCCTCCTGTTAAGTTGAGGTGGGGAACTTGGGCTTTTTCTAGAGATGCAATAGGGGAGTCAGACCTCATTTCGTGTTGTGAACAGGTAATCGGGGTTCCATACAAGTCGGTGCAGAGGAATCAGCCCTTAGCTCGAGTTGACAATCATCTCGATGTCCTTTTGTCTTGTGGCAGGTACCATGGGGTTTGTCTTGAGTTTCATTTGGTGAGACCAGCCTCCTCTTGAGATGCGAGGGGAAAGTCGGGATTCCTCTCGAGTCAAAGCAGAGGAATCAGCCCTCATCTCGACATGAGGAGGGGAATATGGGGCTCTTCTGGAGTTGTGGTGGGGAATTCGGGGTTCCTTTAGAGGTGTGTGAGTATCTCGGGGAACCCCTTGAGTTGCATAAAGGGAGTCAAGCCCCCTTTCGAGCTTCAAGAGGGAACATGGGATTGCTATTGAGGCCCTGCAGGGGAGAAGAGCTTTATCTCACATTGAGGGGGGGAATCTCTTGGTGTTTCTCGATTTGTGGCGGGAAACTTTGGGTTCCTCTGATTTGCCACAGGGACCACAGTGAGTCTCCCATGTTGCCTCAGGAAGTCAGGTCTGCTTTCGAGTTTCAAGGGGAGCTTGGGATTCCTCTCGAGTCACTGCCAGAAAATATGACCTCATCTCTAGTTAAGGCAGGAAACTGAGGGTTCCTCTCCAGTTTTGACAGGAATCTCGGGGTTCCTATTTAGTTTCCACAGGGGAGTCTGGCCTCATCTCATGCTGAGGCATGGAATTCATTTCCTTTCGAGTTGTAAAAGGGGTGTCGGGCCTCCTTTCGAGTTCAGGCGGGGAACTTGGGCTTTTTCTTGAGGTGCAACAAGGGTGTCAGACTTCCCTTCATGTTGTGAAGGGATACCCGGAGTTCCAACCAAATTGATTCAGGGGAATCAGGCCTTATCTCTAGTTGAGGGGGAGTTCAGTGTCCTTTCATCTTGTGGTAGGAACCGCAGGGTTCTCGAGTTGAGTGGGAAGTCACTGTCCTATCAAATAGCAACACGAACCTTGGGGTTCCTCTAGAGTTTCAATAGGTGAGACAGGCCTTCTCTTGATGTGCGAGGGAACATCGGGATTCTTCTTGAGATGAAGCAGGGGAATCGGCTCTCACCTTGAGATGAGGTGGAGGACACGGGGCTCTTCTCAAGTTGTGGCGGGAAAATCTGAGTTCCTCTTGAGTGGCGACGGGTATTTTGGAGAACCTCTTGAGTTGCATAACGGGAGTCAAGTCTCATTTCGAGTTTTGAGACGGAACACAATATCACTCTCGAGGCGCTGCAGGGGAAGAGGGCTTCATATTGCGTTGAGGGGGGAATCTGTTGGTTTCTATAGTTGTGGCAGGAATTTTAGGGTTCCTCTTGAGTTGCCACGGGGACCTCAGGGAACGTCTTATGATGCCTCATGGAAGTCAAGTCTCCGTTCGCATTGTGAGGAGGAGCAGAGGATTGCTCTCGAGTCACTGCATGGGGAATCAGGTCTCATCTCTCAACCAGGGGTGAATCTCGTGATGTTTCTCGAGTTTCAGCAGGAAGCTTGGGGTTCCACTCTAGTTGCCACGGGGACCTCAGGGATCCTCTTGTATTGCCTCAGCAAAGTCAAGTCTCCTTTCAAATTGTGAGGGGGAGCGTGGGATTGCTCTCGAATTACTTCCAGGGAATTGGGCCTCTTCTCGCCTGGAAGAGGGAATCTCGTGGTGTTTCTCAAGTTGCGGTGGATAGCTTTGGGTTTGTCTCGAGTTTCGATGGGGACCTCAGGGAACCTCTCATGTTGCCTCAGGGAAGTCAAGTCTTTCAAGTTGCGAGCGGCACTGCATATTCCTAACAATTTGCTGCAGGGGAATCGGGCCTCATCTCTACTTGAGGTGGGAAACTCATGGTACCTCTCCAGTTTTGACATGGATCTCGGGGTTCCAGTCGAGTTTCATCAGGGGAGTCAGGCCTCAGCTCATGTTGAGGTATAGAACTTCACTTTCCTCTCATGTCGTAAAAGGGGTGTCAGGCCTCCTGTCCATAACAGGCGGGGAATTTGGGCATTTTCTAGAGTTTCAACATGGGAGTCAGATCTCCCTTCGTGTTGTGAGGGGATATTTGGGTTCCATTCGAGTCGGTGCAGGGGAATCAGGCCTTGTCTTGTGTTGAGGGGGAACTCGGGGTCCTTTCGATTTGCGGCAGGAACCGTGGGGTTCCCGTCAAGTTTCACTAGGTGAGACAGGCCTCCTCTCAAGGTGCTAGGGGAAAGTCGGTATTCCTCTCGAGTTGAAGCAGGAGAATTGATCCTTGTCTCGAGATGAGGTCGGGGACATGGGACTCTTCTCAAGTTGTGGTGGGAGACTCGGGGTTCCTTTTGAGTGGTGGCAGGTATCTCAAAAAACCTCTTGAGTTGCATAAAGGGAGTCAGAAACCTCTTGAGTTGTGTAAAGGGAGTCAAGCCCCCTTTCAAGTTTCAAGAGAGAACTCGGGATTGCTTTAGAGGTGATGCAGGGGAAAAGAGCCTCATCTCGCACTGAGGGGGGAATCTCATGGTTTTTCTCGAGTTGTGGCCTGAAACTTAGGGTTCCTCTCGAGTTGTGACAGGGATCTCAGGAACCTCTCGTCTTGCCGCAGGGAAGTCAAGTCTCCTTTCAAGTTGTGAGGTGTACGCGGGATTGCTCTCAAGTCACTGCAGGAGAATCGTGCATTATCTTGCATTTGGGGGGAAAACTCGTGGTGTTTCTTGAGATGCAGCAGGAAGCTTTGGGTTCCTCTCGCATTGTGACGGGGACCTCAGGGAGCCTCTCATGTTGTCTCAGGAAAGTCAGGCCTTCTTTCAAGTTGTGAGGGACTCCTCAGGATGCCTCTAGAGTTGCTGCAGCTGAATACGGCCTCATCTCGAGTTAAGGTGTGCAACTCAGGGTTGTTCTCCAATTGCCACAGGTATCTCAGAGTTCCTATCATGTTTCAACAAGTGAGTCAGCCCTCATCTCATTTTGAGGCATATAACTCCTCTTTCCTCTGGAGTTGTAAAAGGGGTGTCGGGTCTCCTATCGAGTTCAGGTGGGGAATTTGGGCTTTTTCTACATATGCAACAGGGGAGTCAGACCTCCTTCATGTTGTGAGGGAATACTCGGGGTTCCAATTGATCAGTTCAGGGGAATCAGGCCTTATCTTGAGTTTACGGGGGGACTCGATTTCCTTTCTACTTGTGCCAGGAACTGCGGGATTCCTCTCGAGTTTCAGTTGGTGAGACAGGCCTCCTCTTGATGTGCGAGGGGAAAGTTGAGTTTCCGATGAGTTTACGCTGGGGAATCGGCCTTATTCTCGAGATGAGGTGGGGAAGAAGGGGCACTTCTTGAGTTGTGGCGGGAGACTCCGGGTTCCTCTCAAGTGGTGACGAGAATCATGGGGAAGCTCTTGAGCTACATAAATGGTGTCAAGCCCTCCTTTCGAATTTCAAGAGAGAATTCGGGATTGCTCTCGAGGCGTTGCAGGGGAAAAGGGCCTCATCTCGCGTTGAGGGGGAAATCTCGTGGTTTTTCTCAAGTTGTCTTGGAACACTTGAAGTTCCTCTCAACTTGCGACTGGGATGTCAGAAAACCTCTCGTGTTGCCCTGGGAAAGTCAAGTCTCCTTTTGAGTTGTGAGGGGAAGCACAGGATTGCACTCGAGTCACTGCATTGTAATGGGGCCATATCATGCATTGAGGGGGGGAAATCTCATGGTGTTTCTCGAGTTGTGGGTGGGATCTTTGGGTTTCTCTCCCCTTGTGACAGTGAACCTCAGGGACTTCTCATATTTCATCAGGGAAGTCAGGCCTCCTTTCAAGTTGCAAGAGGCACCTCAGGATTCCTCTTGAAACACAGCAAGGGAATAGGAACTCATTTCAAGTTGAGCCGGGAAACTCCGGGTTTCTCTTGAGTGGTGACAGGTTCTTGGGGATACTCTCGAGTTGCATAAAGGGAGTCAAGCTTCCTTTTGAGTTTCAAGAGGGAAGTTGAGATTGTTCTTGAGGCACTTCAGGGGGAAAGGGCCTCATCTCATATTAATGAAAGAATCTCGTGATTTTTCTCGAGTTGCAGTGGGAAGCTTGGGTTCCTCTCGAGTTGCGAAGGGGAGTTCAGCAAACCTTTCATGTTGTGAGGGAGAGCATGGGATTGCTCTCGAGTCACTGCAGGGAATCGGGCCTCATCTCACAGGGAGGGTGGAAACTCGTGGTGTTTCTCGAGTTGTGGCGGGAAGCTTTGGGTTCATCTCGAGTTCCAACGAGAACCTCAGGGAACCTCTCATGTTCCCTCAGGGACGTCAGGCCTCCTTTCAAGTTGCAAGGGCCACCCAGGATTCCTCTGGAGTTGCAGCAGGGTAATAAGGCCTCATCTCAAGTTGGGGCAGCAAACTCAGGGCTCCTCTCCAGTTGCGACAAGGATCACGGGTTCCTATCGAGTTTCAAGAGGGGAGTCAGGCCTCGGATCGTGTTGAGGCATGGAACTCGGCTTTCCTCTAGTGTTGTAAAAGGGGTGTCAGACACCTGTCGAGTTGAATTGGGGATTTTAGGCTTCTTCTACAGGTGCAGCAGGGAATCAGACCTTGCTTTGTATTGTAAAGGCATATTCAGGGTTCCATTCAAGTTGGTGCAAGAGTATCAAGCCTTATCTCGAGTTGAGGGGGATCTCGGTGTGCTTTCTACTTGCAGCAGGAAATGCGGGGTTCCTGTCGAGTTTTGGTAGGTGAGACAGGCCTACTGTTGAGGTCGGAGGGGAAAGTCGGTATTCCACTTGAAGTGAAGAAGGGGTATCAGCCTTTATCTTGAGATGAGGAGAGGAACACGAGGCTCTTCTCGAGTTGTGTGGGAAACTCGGAGTTCCTCTTGAGTTGCGATAGGTATCTTGGGGAAACTCTTGAGTTGCATAAAAGGAGTGAAGCCTCCATTTGAGTCTCGAGAGTTAACTCTGGACTGCTGTAGAGGCGCTGCAGGGGAAATGGTTCTCATTTTGGTATGAGGGGGTAATTGCGTGGTTTTTCTTAAGTTGTTGCAGGAAACTCGGGGTTCCTCTCGTGTTCTGATGGGTATCTTGGGGAACCTCTTGAATTGCATAAAAGGAGTCACCCCTCCCCTCAAGTTTCTAAAGGGACTGGGGATTGCACTCCAGGCGCTGCAGGAGAACTGGGCCTCATCTCGCATTAAGGGGGGAATCCCATCGTTTTTATCGAGTTGCAGCGGGAACCTTGGGGTTCCTCTCAAGTTCGGATGGGGACATCAGGGAACATCTCGTGTTGCCTCTGGGAAGTCAAGTCTCCTTTCGAGTTGCATGGGGGTGTGCGGGTTGCTTTTGAGTCACTACAGGGAAATTGGGCCTCATCTTGTGTTGAGGGGGGAATCCTGTGGTTTTTCTCATGTTGCGGCTAGAAGCTTGGGGTTCCTCTTGAGTTGCAATGGGGACTTCAGGGAACTTCTCGTGTTGCCTCACGGAATTCAAGTCTCCTTTCTAGTTGTGAGCAGGTGCACTGGTGTGCTCTCGAGTCACTGCAGGGGAATCGGGCCTCATCTCACATTGAGGGGGGAATGTCGTGTTTCTCAAGTTGCGGCCAGAAGCTTTGGGTTTGTCTCGAGTTGCAACAGGAACCTCTAGGAACTTCTCATGTTTCCTCAGGGAAGTCAGGCCTCCTTTCAAGTTTGAAGGGGCACCTCAGATTTCTCTTGAGTCACTGCAGGGGAATAAGTCCTCATCTTCAGTTGAGGCGGGAATCTCAGTTCTCCACTCCAGTTGCAATAGGGATTTTGGGGTTCCTATCGAGTTTCATCAGAGTAATCAGGCCTCATCTCATTTTGAAGCATGGAACTCATTTTTCCTCTCGAGTTGTAAAAGTGGTGTCAGGCCTTCTGTCGAGTTGAGGTGGGGAACTTGGGCTTTTTTGCAGGTGCAAGAGGGGAGTCAGACCTCCCTTCATCTTGTGAGGGGATACTTGGGATTCCATTTGAGTCACTGCAGGGGAATATGGGCTTATCTCGAGTTGAGGGGGAACTCAACTCGAGATGAGGTGTCCTTTCAATTTGTGGCAGGGACAGCAGGGTTCCTCTCAAGTATCAATAGGTGAGACAGGCCTCCTCTTGAGGTGCGAGGGGAAAGTCTGGATTCCTCTTGAGTCAAAACAGGGGAATCAGCCCTCACCTCGAAATAAGGGGGGAAACGCGGGATTCCTCTTGAGTGGTGATGGATATCTCAGGGAACCTCTTAAACTGCATAACAGGAGTCAAGGCTCCTTTCGAGTTTGGGGAGGGTACTCGGGATTGCTCTTGAGGTGCTGCAGGGGAAAAGGGCCTGATCTCGCATTGAGGGTGGAATCTCGTGCTTTTTCTCAAGTTGAGGCTGGAAGTTTGCAGTTCCACTAGAGTTGCGACAGAGACTTCAGGGAGTCTCTCATCTTGCCTCAGGGAAGTCAAGTCTCCTTTCAAGGTGCAAGTAGGATTGCCAGATTCCTCTCGAGTCACTGCAGGTGAATTGGGCCTCAACTCACATTGAGTGGGGAATCTCGTGGTGTTTATTGAGTTGCGGTGGGAATGTTTGGGTTCCTCTCAAGTTGCAATAGGACCTCAGGGAACCTCTTATGTTGCCAGGGAAGTCAGGCCTCCTTTCAAGTTGCAAGGGGCACCTCGGGATTTGTCTGGGGTCACGGCAGGGGAATAGGGCCTCTTCTTGAGTTGACGCTGGGAACTTGGGCTTTTTCTACAGGTGCAACAGTGGTGTCAGACCTCCTTTCATGTTGTGAGGGGATACTCCAGGTTCCATTCAAGTCAGTGCCTCAGTCTGGGCATTAGGCCTCATCTCTAGTTGAGGGGGAAGTCAGTGTCCTTTTGACTTCTAGCAGGAACTGTGGGGTTCCTCTCAATTTTCAGTAATTGAAACAGGCCTCCTCTTGAGGTGTGAGGGGAAAGTCAGGATTCATCTCAAGACAAAGCAGGGGAATTGGCCCTAATCTCCAGATGAGGTGGGGGACTCGGGGTTCTTCTCGAGTTGTGGCAGGAAACTCTGAGTTCCTCTCGAGTTGAAATGGGTGTCTCGGGGAACCTCTTCAGTTGTTTAAAGGGAGTGAAGCCTTCTTTCAACTTTTGAGAGGGAAATTTGGGGTTGCTCTTGAGGCGCTGCAGGGGAAATGGGCCTCATCTCACATTGGGGGGTGAATATTGTGGTGTTTCTTGAGTAATGGCAGGAAGCTTGGGGTTCCTCTCAAGTTGCGATGGGGACCTCAGGGAACCTCTCATGTTGCCTTAGAGAAGTAAGACCTCCTTTCAAGTTGCAAGGGCCACCTCGTGATTCCTCCCAAATCACTACAGTGGAATAGGGTCTCATCTCATGTTGACAGGGGAAACTCAGATTTCCTCTCCAGTTGTGCCAGGGACCTCGGGGTTCCAATCGTGTTTCAACAGGGGAGTCAGGCCTCGTCTTGTGGTGAGGCATTGCCGGGGTCCAGCCCCGGCTGATCCAGGGTATTTGAAGGAGAGACGGCATAGGCGACCTATTTATTTAAATATTTTATCAAAGATATAAAGAATAATAGGATGAGGATAGCTCAGTAGGAAAATTCAGGTGGAGAAAAGAGGCTGAGTAGCTTGGTTTACGCGGAAAATCAATATAACCCGTGACACCAGGTTAGCTCTGACCACGGAGGCCGCAGGAGCCCTCTCGAATAGTGGAAGGTGCCCCACCTCAGACACCTTCTCAAGTGGGTCTTAGAAGCCCAGGCAAATAAATGGTCGCAGAGGACCTCCGCGCTCCAGATGGAGACTTCAGCCAGAAGTTAAAGGGAAGAATGACATGGGGAGACCAAGCGTTGGTGATCAAGGCCCGTAGCTTTATTTTCAACAGGGGCTTATATACCCTAAGTTAAGAGGATAATAGGGGATGCAAAGTCAGCAGTCTTTGACCCTTATCAAAAACCAGGGTTTCTTTCCTGCAAATTTATCGTATACAAATGGTTTAGGTGATTTACATCATCTTCTGGCCAGAAGGCCTATTAACATTTTATGACTCTTGACAAGGACTTATCAACAAAGACTTATTTTCTCTAAGAGTAATTATTTTAAGGTTTGGCGCCATCTTCCAAAGATAAAATTGCATTCCTATAGGGCGGATGTGTAATGGGTTAACAACAAAGGAAATAATTTATTACCTTAAGGGTCTAAAGTTACTAACACCAAGGCCACTACTTATTTTTTCTACATACCAACTATATTAATTAATACACATTCAAGGATACAATTCAGGGGATGTGAAAACTTGGCAACAAGCATTGGCTCATCAATGAAATCCTTTACTAGTCTTATTCTGACAGTTTCTAACTCTCTGAGAGGCTCTAAGCTACTTGAATATCTTAAGCTTCCTGTGCCTCTCGAGGCTGGGAGACTGTAAGCAATCGTATGCATAGCTGTAGGAGTCCGGGTAAACTTGTCAGGCGAGTTAGAGAGCCATCTGAGGGGTTTGGATTTAAACACTCCTAATTGCCCAGGAACTTTATTAATTGGAGCTGTAAGTTAACTCTTTGACAGAGAGAGCGAGATGGTGGTGGGGGACAACCCCCAGTAAAGTCAGAGGTGAGAGCACAAAGCAATAAAGTAGGCACACTCTGGTTTTTGGGGGGCAGATGCTTGAGAATATCCAGGGGGACTCCTGAGGCTTGATCCTGCCTTTGCTTATGTCAAGCCTCCTTCCTCATGACCTTTGTCACGAGTGGAATGCCTCACTGGCTCCCGGCAAGGCATGGAACTCCACTTTCCATCAAGTTGTTAAAGGGGTATCAGGCTTTCTCTCGAGATTAGGGAGGGAACTGGGTCTTTTTTCTAGATGTGCAACATGGGAATCAGCCCTTTCTTTGTGTTGTGACGGGATACTCAGGGTTCCATTCAAGTTGGTGAAAGAGAATGAGGCCTTATCTCGAGTTGAGGGGGAATACGATGTCCTTTGGACTTGAGGCAGGAACCGCGGGGTTCCTCTCAAGTTTCAATAGATAAGACAGGCCTCCTCTTGAGATGCGAGGGGAAAGTGTGAATACCTCTCAAGACAAAGCATGGGAACTGGTCCTCATCTCGAGATGAGGTGGAGAACATGAGGAACTTCTCGAGTTGTGGTGAGACACTCAAGGATCCTCTCGAGTTTTGGCAGGGACATTCTCATGTTGCCTCAGGAAATTCAGGCAACCTTTCAAGTTTTGAAGGGCACCTAGGGATTCCTGTCGAGTCCCTGCAGAGGAATAGAGCCTCATCTCGAGTTGAGGCAGAAAAGTCAGGGCTCCTCTCCAGTTGTGACAGGGATCTCGGGGTTCCTATCGAATTTCAACAGGGGAGTCAGGCCTCATCTCATTTTGTGGCATGGAACTCCTCTT
The DNA here is from genome assembly GCF_055505025.1 of Bos grunniens. Taxonomy (NCBI): domain Eukaryota; kingdom Metazoa; phylum Chordata; class Mammalia; order Artiodactyla; family Bovidae; genus Bos; species Bos grunniens. The sequence goes on along the minus strand of NC_141188.1, from coordinate 1,088,138 downwards.
TCCTCTCAAGTTGGAAAAGGGGTATCAGGCCTCCTGTCGAGTTCAAGTGGGGAACTTGGGTTTTTTCTAGAGGTGTAACAGGGGAGTCAGGCCTCCCTTCATGTTGTGAGGGGATACTCGGGGTTCCATTTGAGTCAGTGTATGGGATTCAGTCCTTATCTTGAGTTGAGAGTGAACTTGGTGTCCTTTTGATTTGTGGCAAGAACAACAGGGTTCCTCTAGAGTTTCAGTTCGTGAGACAGGCGTCCTCTAGAGGTGGGAAAGGAAAGATAGGATGCCTCATTGGCCCTCATCTCAAGATGAGGTGGGGAACACAGGGCTCTTCTTGAGCTGGGGTGGGAAACTAGGGGTTTCCCTCCAGTGGCTTGAGTATCTTGGGAAACCTCTTGAGTTGCATAAAGGGAGACAAGCCTCCTTTCAGATTTTGAGAGGGAACTCGGGATTGCTGCAGTGGCACTGCAGGGGGAAAGGGCCCCGTCTTGTGGTCAGGGGCGAATTTTGTGTTTTTTCTCAAGTTTAAGAAGGAAGCTTGGGGTTGCCCTCAAGTTGTGATGGGGTCCTCAGCAAGCCTCTCATGTTGCCTCAGGGAAGTGAAGTCTCCTTTTGTGTTGTGTGTGGGTGCATGGGATTGCTCTTGAGTCACTGCAGGGGAAGCAGGCCTCATCTTTCATTGAGAGGGGAATCTCCTGGTGTTTTTCGAGTTGTGCCTGGAAGCTTTGGGTTCCTCTCCAGTTGCAACGGTGACCTCAGGGAATTCAGGCCTCCTTTCAAGTTGTGAGGGTCCTTCTGGGTTCTTCTCGAGTCGCTGCAGTGGTATAGGGCCTCATCTCGACTCAAGGCAGTTAACTCAGGGTTCCTCTCTAGTTGAGACAGTGTTCTCAGGGTTCCTATCGAGTTTCAACAAGGGAGTCAGGGCTCATCTTGTTTTGAGGCATGGAACCCTGCTTTTCAATTGATTTGGAAAAAGAGTGTCAGGCCTCTTGTTGAACTGACACGGGGAACTTGGGCTTTTTGTAGAGGTGCAACAGGGGAGTCAAACCTTCCTTCGTGTTGTTAGGTGATAATCGGGTTTCCATTCAAGTCTTTCCAGGGGAATGAGGCCTTATCTCTGATTGATGGGGAAGTTGGTGTCCTTTCAACTTGCAGCAGGAACCGCGAAGTTCCTCTTGGGTTTCAATAGGTAAGACAGGCCTCTTGAGGTGCTAGCAGAAAGTTGGAATTCCTGAGTTGAAGCAGGAGAATCAGCGCTAATCTCGAGAAGAGGTGGAGAAAACAGGGCTCTTCTCAAGTTGTGGCATGAAACTCGGGGTTCCTCTTGAGTGGTGACGGGTATCTCGGGGAACCTCTTGAGTTCCGTAAAGGGATTCAAGCATCCTTTCGAGTTTCGAAAGGAAATGCAGGATTGCTCTGAAGGCGCTGCAGGGGGAAAGGTCCTTATCTCACGTTTGGGGGGAATCTCGTGGTTTTTCTTGAGTTGCAGCAGGAAACTTTGGGTTCCTCTAGATTTCTAAAGGTAACTCAGGGAACCTCACATGTTGCCTCAAGGAAGTCAAGTCTCCTTTTGTGTTGTGAGATGGAGAGTAGGATTGCTCTTGAGTTCCTTCAGGGGAATCGGGCCTCAATTCACATTGAGGGGGGAATCCAGTGATGTTTTTTGAGTAGTGATGAGGACCTCAGGGAATCTCTCATGCTGCCTCAGGAAGTCAGGCCTACTTTCAAGTTGCAAGGGACTCCTAGTGATTCCTCTTGAACCCCTGCAGGGAAATAGCACCTCATCCCTAATTGAGGCAGGAAACTCAGGGTTCCTCTCCAATTGTGACAGCAATCTCGGGGTTCCTGTAGAGTTTCACCAGGGGAGTCAGGCCTAGTCTCATGTTGAGGCATGAACTCTGCTTTCCTCTAGAGTTTTAAAATGGTTTTCAAGCCTCCTGTTGAGTTCAGGTAGGAAATTTTGGCTTCTTCCATAGGCGCAACAGGTGAGTCAGACATCCTTTCATGTTGTGAGGGGTTACTCGGGGATCCATTAAAGTCGGTGCAGGGGATCAGGCATTATCTCGAGTTGAGGGGGGCCTCGGTGTCCTTTCAACTTGCAGCAGGACCTGTGGGGTTCCTCTTGACTTTCAATCAGTGAGACAGGCCTCCTCTAGAGTTGCAAGGGAAAAGTCGGGATTCCTCTGGAGTGGAAGCTAGGGAATCAGCTCTCATCTGGAGATGAGGTGGGGAACACGGGGCTCTTCTTGAGTTGGTGAGGGAAACTCGGGGTTCCTCTCGAGTTGTGATGGGTATCGGGGAACCTCTTGAGTTGCATTAAGGGAATCAAGCCTCCTTTCAAAATTCGAGAGGGAACTCGGGATTGCTCTCGAGTTGCTGAAGGAGAAAATGGCCTCATCTCGTGTTGAGGAGTGAATATTGTTTTTCTCGAGTTGCGGTGGGAAGCTTGGGATTCCTCTTGAGTTGCAGGGGACCTCAGGGAACCTCTCCTGTTGCTTCAGGGAAGTCTAGTCTCCTGTTGAGTTGCAAGGCAGAACATATGATTGCTCTCGAGTCACTGCAGGGGAAATGGGCCTCATCTCGCATTGAGGGGGGAACATCGTGGTGTTTCTCAAGTTGTGGCGGCAAGCTTTGGGTTCCTCTTGAGTTGTGATGGAAACCGCAGCGAACCTATCATATTGCCTCAGGGAAGTCAGGCCTCCTTACAAGTTGCAAGGGGCCTCTCCAGATTCCTTCAAGTACCTGCATGGGAATAGGGCCTCATCTCGAGTAGAGGCGGGAATCTCAGTGTTCTTCTATTCTTGCGACAGGCATCTGGGGTTCTTATCGAGTTTCAACAGGGGAGTTAGGCCTCGTCTCTTGTTGAGGCATGGGACTCCGCTTTCCTCTCGAGTTGTATAAAGGGTAGCAGACTTTCTTTTTAGATGAGGTGGGGAACTGGGGCTTTTTCTAGAGGTGCAACAGGGGAGTCAGATCTCCCTTCATGTTGTAATGGGATCCTTGATGTTCCATTCACGTTGGTGCAGGAGAATGAGGCCTTTTCTCGAGTTGAGGGGAACTCGGTATCATTTCGACTTGAGGCATGAACCTCGGGTTCCTCTCGAGTTTCAATAAGTGAGGCAGGCCTCCTCTTTCCTCCCCAGATGCATGGGGAAAGTCAGAATTTCTCTCTAGATGAAGCAGGGGATCTGGGCCTCATCTTGAGATGAGGTAGAAAACACAGGGCTCTTCTCCAGTTGTAGTGAGACACTCGAGGCTCCTCTTGAGTTGTGATAGGTATCTTGGGGATGTCCACAGTCTCCGGGGGTGACCCCACCTCACCTCCCAGTCATGTACCTGGTGTCATATATCCACAGTCTCCTTGGTCAGCACCCTCTCAGGACTCTGCTTATGGGGTCAGACATCCACAGTCCCCGAGTGACCCCACTTCCCTGACCCTTCACCTGGGTTCTACATCCATGGTCTCCAGGGTGACCCTCCCATGCCCTGCACCTGAGGGAACATGTCCATAAACTCCACGGTGGCCCTACCTCCCAGTCATGTACCTGGTGTCATTTGTCCATAGTCTCCCGGGTGAGAACCCTCCCCAGAATCTGCACATGTGGTCACATGTCCACAGTCCCCGAGTGACCCCAACTCCCAGACCCTGTACCTGGGGTCACATGTCCAGTCTCCTGGATGACCCCAGTTCCCCAGACCTTCCACTTGAGGTCAAACATCCAATCTTTCCAGGGACACCACACTTCACATACAATACACCTGTTGTCACACCTTTACAGTCTTCATGGTGACCCCCTCCCCATTCTGTACCTGTATCACATTACCACAGTCTATAGGGTGACACACCTCTGTGGACCACATCCAGAGTCTCCAGGGTGAACCACTTCCAGAACCTGCACATTGGGTAACATGTCTGGAGTTCAGGCTGACACCCCTCTCCAGATTCTACCCCTAGGGTCACATGGCCACAGTATTCAGGGTGACACCCTCTCGACCCTGGACCTGGGAACGCATTTCCACACTGTCTAGCATGACACTCCCCTCAAAAACTGTGCCTGGGCTTACATGTCTAGAGTGTCCAGTGTGACCCTATCCCCATACCGAGTAACAAGGATCACATGTTCACAGTCCAGGGTAATCCCACCTCCCAGAACTTATACATGGAGTCATATGTCCACAGTCTCCATGTTGACCTCCTCCCAGACCATGAACCTGGGATCACACATCCACAGTGTCCAAGTGGCCCCACCTCCAAGACATTACACCTGGGGTCACATGTCTGTGGTTCCCAGGTTCACCCCTCCCAGTCCCTGAACTTGGGCTTACACATCCATAGTCTTCATGGTGACTGTTGAGTCCAGTTCAGCAGCACAGGTTCCTGAAAGTGTGTCATGGCAAAAGAATGAGAAACATTCAAGAAAGTTACAGTGGGAATCAGGGGACCAACACCACCATGAAGTGTAGGTGCCCAAACTGATCTCTCATGTCTGCTTTATTATACTTTTTTTTTCCTAATTTTATTTTTAAACTTTACATAATTGTATTAGTTTTGCCAAATATCAAAATGAATCCGCCACAGGTATACATGTGTTCCCCATCCTGAACCCTCCTCCCTCCTCCCTCCCCATACCATCCCTCTGGGTCGTCCCAGTGCACTAGCCCCAAGCATCCAGTATCGTGCATCGAACCTGGACTGGCAACTCGTTTCTTACATGATATTTTACATGTTTCAATGCCATTCTCCCAAATCTCCCCACCCTCTCCCTCTCCCACAGAGTCCATAAGACTGTTCTATACATCAGTGTCTCTTTTGTTGTCTCATACACCGGGTTATTGTTACCATCTTTCTAAATTCCATATATATGCGTTAGTATACTGTATACTTTTTGAGACTAGCTTGTACGTGCTTACAGAAGCATAGCAGGCCAGATGGCCTTCAATGATAATGTTGTGCAGTTAATATTTAGCATTTTTGTATCCCTTTTTTTCTGCCTCAAGTGCAAAGACCTAGTTAATCTTTATGTGCCTCCCAGGTGACAAAGATAGGAACAGTCTGTTGATGTCTTTCCACCCCCAGGCATACATCCTGCTTTCAAGATGTTTTTTGTTCCTTCTTGGATTCCTTCAGCAATGACATGCTGAGTCATGTCCTCTCAGCAAGATTGCTTAACTCTTTTGCCAGTCCTTTGAGTAGGCCTGTCTCCTACAGGCGATCCCCTCCCATATCCTGCACATTGGTAACATGCCCACAGTCTACAGGGTGACAAACCACCCCAGACACTTTACCTGGGATCACACGTCCCAGTCTCCAGGATGAGCCCACCTCCAAGCACTGTACCTTGGGTCAGATGACCACAGTGTGCGAGGTGACAGTACCTCCCACATCCTGCACCTAGGGTCACATGTCTACAGTCTCCAAAATGACTCTAATGCAGACCATGCACCCAGATAACCTGTCAACGATCCCAAGAGTGACCCCACTTTCCAAACCCTGCACCTGAGGTCACATGTCCACAGTATCCATGGTGGCCCCCTCCTAGACCATATACAATGGGACACATGTCCACACTTTCCAGGGTCAGTCTCTTCCCCAGACACTGCACTTTGTGTCTTACATGCACAGTCCCCAGGGTGACCCCACATCCCAGAGTCTGTATCAGGGGACAAGTATACACAGTCTCCAGGGATATCCCACCTCACAGACCCTGCATCTGGGATTGCATGTCCAAAGACACCAGGGTGACCCCACCTTCTAAACCCTGCACCTGAGGTCATATGCCCACAGTATCCAGGGTGATCCCCTCTCGACCCTGGACCTGGGGACACATTTCCACAGTGTCCTAGGTGACACCCCTCCACAGACACTGTACCTGGGGTCACATGTGCACAGTCTCTAAGGTGATCCTGACCCCCAGACCGAGCATCTAGGAACACATGTCCCACAATCTAGGGTAACTCCACCTCCTAAATCATATATCTGGTGTCAAACATCCACAGTCTCCATAGTGACCCCTTCCCAGACCATTCACCTGGGATTATACGATCACCTTATCAAGGGAGAGCCCCATTCCCAAACTCTGCACTTTTAGTCACATGTCCACAATCCCCAGGGTGACCTCACCTCCAAGATCCAGTAACTGGGGTCACACATCCACAGTCGCCAGGATGACCCCACCTACCATTCCCTACATCTGGAGTCACATGTGCATAGTCTCCTGGGTTACACCCTCCCAGTCACAAGTCCACAGTCTCTTGGGTCAGCCTCTTCCCCAGACACTGCACTTTGGGTCACATGTCCACAGTCCCCAAAATGAACCTACCTCCCAGAACCTGAAATGAGGGACACATGCACTCAGTCTCCAGGGAGACCCCACCTCACAGACCCAGCACCTGGGTTCCTACACCCAAAGTCTCCAGGGTGATGGCACCTTCTATACCCAGCACCTGGGGTCACATGTCCACAGTATCCTGGGTGACCTCCTTTTGACCCTGGGCCTAGGGGGTTGCTTCCCAGAGCCTAAACCTGGAGTCACACGTCCATAGTCTCCATGGTGACTCCCTCATAGACCACGCACCTGGGATCATACGACCACTGTCTCCAGGTTGACTCTCATCCAACCCTGCACCTGGGGTTACATTTCCAAAATCTCTAGGGTGACACTTTTCCCCAGATCCTATACCTAGGTCACACCTGCACAATCTCCAGAGTGACCCCACATTCCAGACCCTGTACCTGGGGTCACATGTCCGTAATTGGCAGTGTAACCCCAAGTCCTACACACTATATCTGGATTCACAGGTCCACAGTCTCTGTGATGACCCCTTCCCATACCATGCACCTTGGATCACGTGTCCACAGTCTGAAGGGAGAGCCCCCTCCCCAAACCATGCACTTTGAATCACACATCCATAGTCCTCATGGGGGACCACACCTCCCAGATCCTGTATCTAGGGTCACATGTACAGTCTCTGGGGGACACCACCTCACAGAACCTGCACTTGGGGTCACACATCCACAGTGTGCAGTGTGAACCTACCTCCCAGACCCTGTACCTGGGACACATGTTCACAGTCTTTAGTGTGACACCTCTCCCAGACCCTGTACCTGGGAAGAAATATCTTCAGCCTCCCAAGTGACACCCTCCTAGGCCCTGTACCTGGGGTCACACTTCCACAAAGTCCTATGTGACAGCCCTGCCCAGATCCTGAACCTGGTGTCACATGTCCAGAGTCTCCAGCATGACCTCCATCCCAGGCCCTGTACCTGGGGTTACATGTCCACAGTCTCCAGGGTGACAATACTCTCCATATTTTGCACATGGTGTCACATCCACATTCTCCAGGGTGACCCAAGCTCCCTGTCCCTGTACTGGGGTCTTACAACCACAGTCTACAGGGAACCTCCCCTTTCAGGCCCTACACCTGATGTTTATTATCTCCAGGATGACCCCACATCCCAGACCATGTACCTGGGGCCATATGTATAACAGTCTCCCAGGTGAGCTCCCTCCCCAGAACCTGCACCTGGTGTCACTTCGACTGTCTCCAAGGTGACACGTCTGTATACACCCAGCACCTGGGGTCAAACGTGCACATTCTCCAGGGTAACAACCCTCCCAGACCTTGCTCCTGGGGTTATACATCCACAGTCTCCATTGTGACACCCACCTACCAGACCCTGCACCTGTGGTCACCTAACCACTGTCTCCAGGGTGACAATACCCCCCAGATTATGTACATGGGGTCACACATCCACATTCTCTAGGGTAACCCAACCTTCCTGACCCTGTACTGGGGTATCACAACCACAGTCTTCAGGATGACCATCTTCCCAGACCCTGCACCTGGCTTCTTGTGTCCACGGTCTCCAGAGTAAATCCTACCCAGACCCTTCACCTGGGGTCACATGTCCACAGTCTCCTTGATGACACCCCTCCCAGACCTGTACCTGGGATCACATTTCCAGTTTCCAAGGTAACCTCCTTTCCCAGAACCTACATGTGAGGTCACATGTACACAGACTCCAGGGTGACCCCACCTCACCAGAATTTTTACTTTGGGTCACATGACTACAGTGTCTAGGGTGACCCCACCTCATCAAAATTTTAGCTCTGGTCACAAGTCCACAGTCTCCAGGGTGACACACTCCCCAGAGCCTGTACCTGTGGTCACATGTCCACAGACTTCAGGGTGACTCACCACACCTGTTTGAGCACCTGGGATCACCTGTCCACAGTCTTCAGGGTAACCTCCCCTCACAAACCCTACACCTGGTGTCACATGTCCACAATTTCCAGGGTGACAACTTCTCAGACCGTGTACCTGAGGTCACATGTCTTCAGTCCCCAAGGTGACCCCTCCCAAGCACTGTCTTGGGTTCACAGGTCCACAGTCTCTTCTGTGACCTATCTCTCATACACTGTACCCGGGGTCACATGTCCACAGTCTCCAGTGTGATACCCTTTCCCAGACACTGTACATGGGCCACACGTCCAGTCTATAGGGTGACCACCCTCACAGATCCTGTACCTGTTGTCATACTTCCACAATATACAGGGTGATTCCCTACCCAGATATTGCACCTGGTGTCACATGTCCACAGTCTCTAGTGTGACCTACCTCACAGACCCTGCATCTAGGGTAACATGTACACCATCTCCAGGTGACCTCACCTCCCAAATGATGTACCTAGGGTCAGATGTCACTGACTCCAGGGTGAGTAACCTCTCATGTCCCCGCACCTGGGGTTACACTTCCACACTCCTCAGAGTGACCCTACCTCCCAGACCCTACACCTGGGTTCAAACATCCACAGTCTCCAGGGTGAACCCACCTCCAAGACCATGTACCTGGAATTACATTTCCAGTTTCCAGAGTAAACCTGCCTCCCAGACCCTAGACCTGGGGTCACATGTCCACAGTCTTCACGATGAAACCCTCCCAACCCTGAACCTGGGTCACCTGTCCATAAGCTCCAGGGTGACAACTTCTCAGCCCCTGGGCTGGGGTCACATGTCTACAGTCTGAAGGGTGATTCCACTTTCCAGATCCTGCACCTGTCTCACACTTAAACAGTCTCCAGTGTGACTGCTCCTGGTCCTACACCTGGGGTCACATTTCTACAGTCCCCTGGATGACACCTCTCCAAGGTCCTGTACCTGGGGTCTCATGTGCATAGTCTCCATGGTGAACCCCCCTCCCAGACCCTGTCCCTAGGGTCAAATATCTGCAGTATCCAGTGTAACTTTCCCCAGACCATAAACATGGGGTGACACCTCCAGTTTCCAGGATGAGCCCACCACCAGACCCTCTACCAGGGGTCTCATGTCCACAGTCTGCAGGGTAACTCCAACTCCTAGGCCCTATACCTGAAGTCACAAGTCCACAGTCTCCATGGTGACCCCCTTTCAGACCATGCACCTTGGATCACACATCCAAGTATGAGTCTTCAGGGAGAGCCCCCTCACCAAATTTGGCACTTTTAGTCACATGTCCATAATGACTCCACCTCACAGACTCTGTTCCTGGGGTCACATGTCCCCAGGTACTACGGTGTGTCCCTACCTCCAACACCCAATATCTGGGCTTACACGTCTACTCTTAAGTCCCTGCACATGTCCACACTCCACAGAGTGACTCCACCTCCCAGAACCTACATCTGGGGTCAAAGGTCCACAGTCTCCATAGTGACTCCACCTCCAAGACCCTGACCCTGCCGCCACTTGTCCACAGTCTCCAGGGTGAACCCACCTCCCAGACCATGTATCTGACACTACATTTCCAGTTTCCAGAGCAAACCCAGCTCCCAGACCCTACAACTGGGGTCACATGTCCACATGGTACATCCACAGTGTCCTGGGTAACCCCCCTTCCCAGACCCTATACCTGGGATCAAACTTCCAGTGTCCAAGGTGACCCACCTCCACACACCCTTCACCTGGGTTTACATGTCACAAACCTCCAGGGTGACCCACCTCCCAGATCCTGCACCTGCAGTCACATGTCCACAAGCTCCAGGGTGACATCCTCCCAGACCCTGGACCAGGGTCACATGTCTACAGTTTGAAGGGTGATCCCACCTCCCAACCCTATACCTACAGTCTCGCTTAAACAGTCTCCAGGGTGACTGCTCCTGATCCTGCACTTGGGGTCAAATTTTTACAGTCCCCTGGATGATACCTCTCCCAGGTCCTGTACCTGGGGTCACATGTGCATAGTCTCCATGGTGACCCCCCTTGCAGATCCTGTCCCTGAGGTCAAATATCTGCAGTATCCAAGGTAACCCCCAGACCATAAACATGGGGTGACACCTCCAGTTTCCAGGATGAGCCCACCTTCAGACCCTGTACCAGGGTCACATATTCACAGTCTTAGGGTAACCCTAACTCCTAGACTCTGTTCCTGGAGTCACAAGTCCAAAGTCTCCGTGGTAACCCCTTCCCAGACCATTCACCTTGGATCACACATCAGAGTCTCCTGAGAGAGCTGCCTTGTCAAAACCTTCACTTTTAGTCACAAGCCCAAAGTCCCCAGGGTGACCCCACCTCGCAGACTCTGTACCTGGGCCACATGTCTACAGTCTACTGTGTGACTCCGCCTCCAACACCCAGTACCTGGGGTCCCATGTTCACAGTCTCCGGGGAGATCTCACTTCTCAGACCCTGCACTTGGAGTCACATGTCTACAGTATTCAGTGTGACACCCTCTAGACCTGGAACTCGTGTCACATTTCCAGTGTCTAGTGTGATACCCCTCCACAAACACTGTGCTTGTTTCACTCGTCCACAGTCTCCAGTGTGACCCCATCTCCCACACTGAGTAACTGGGATCACATGTCCACAGTCCAGGGTAACCCCACCACCCAGGCCATATACCTGGAGTCATCCAGTCTCCATGGTGACCTCCTCCCAGGCCATGTACCTGGGATCACATGTCCACAATCCCCAGGGTCTACCCCTCCCAGACCCTGTAACTGGGGTTACACATCCACAGTCTCCACAGTGACCACCTCCCAGACCCTGCATGTTGGTAACATGTCCAGAGTCTACAGGGTGACAAACCACCCCAGACACTTTACCTGGGGTCACACATCAACAGTCGCCTGGATAAGCCCACCTCCAGACCCTGTACCAGGGGTCGTATGACCACAGTTTGCAGGGTGACAGCACGTCCCTGACCCTGCATCTGGGATTGCAAATCCATGGTCTACAAGGTGACTCTTTCCCACACCATGCACCTTGGATAACCTGCCAGCAATCCCAGGAGTTATCCTGCTTCCCAAACCCTGCACCTGGGCTCACACATCCACAGTCTCCAGGGTGAACCCCTCCCAGACCCTTTACCTGGGGTTACATGTCCACAGTCTCCATGGTAACACCCCTACCAGACCCTGAACCAGGGTCACACATCCACAGTTTTCAGGGAGAGGACTCCCAAACAGTGCACAGGGTTCACATATCCAAAGTCTCCTATGTAAACCCCCTCCAGACCATGCACCTGAATTCACAAGTCCACAGTCTCCAGGGTGACATCCCTCCCAGACCCTGAACCCGGGGTCATATGTCCACAGTCTCCATTGTGACACCCCCTGCCACAACCTGCATCCGGGGTCACATGTCCACAGTCCACCAAGCACAGTCCTCCCCAGATTTGTACATAGGGTCACACGTCCACATTCTCCAAGTGATCCAACCTCCCTGCCCCTGTTCTGTGGTATCACGACCACAGTTACCAAACCTCACAGGCCTGGCACCTGGGTTCTCAGGTCCACGGTCTCCATGGTAAACCACTCTCAGACCCTGCACCTGAGGTAACATGTTCATAGTCTCCAGGGTCACCCCACCTCCCAGACCAGGTCCCTGGGGACATATGTCCACAGTCTCTTGGATGAGCCCCCTCCCCAGACTCTGCACATGGGATCACACATCCACAGTCCCTGAGAGACCTCACCTCCAAGACCCTGGGATCACATATCCAGTCTCCAGGGTGACCCCACTTCCCCAGACTCTGTACCTGGGGTCACACTTCCATAGTCGCCAAGGTGATCCCCTCCAGAACCTGCACCTGGGTCATACTTCCACTGTCTCTACGGTGGCATCACTGCCCAGACACTGTACCTGCGGTCACATGTCTACTGTCTTCAGGGTGAGGACTCCCAATTACTGCACATGGGTTCACATATCCCAAACTCTCCTACATGACCCCTATCCTGTCCCTGTACATGAGGTCACATGTCCACAGTCTACAGGGTAAGCCTGACTTCCAGACCCTTTACCTGGGATTACATGTCCACAGGCTCCAAGGTGAACCCTCCTCATCAGAACTTTTAGCTGTGATCACACATCCATAGTCTCCAGGGTAACACCCCCCCAGGCCCTTTACCTGTGCTCACACATCCACAGACTTCAGGGTGACCCCACCACACCAGTCTGAGCACCGGGAATCACATGTCTACAATCTCCAGGGTAACCATTCCTAACAGACCTACACCTGGGGTCACATGTCCAGTTTCCAGGTTTACATCCTCCCAGACCCTTTTCCTGAGATCACGCATCTTCAAATCCCAGGGTGTCCTCTCCAAGGCACTGTACTTGAGGTCATATATCTAAAGTCTGTACTGTGACTATCCTCCCAGACACTGAAATTAGGTTCACATGTCCACAATTTCTAGGCTGACACCCTTTCCCAGACCTTGTACCTGGTTCACACATCCACAGTCTCCAGCTTGACGCCCTTTGCTAGACCCTGTGCCTGGTTCACACATCCACAGTCCCCAGTCTGAAGCCTTTTCCCAGACTCTGTACCTGGGGTCATACTTCCATAATATCCATGGTGACACCCCTGCCCAATTCTGCACCTGGTGTCACATGTCCAGTCTCGAGTGGACCCTGCACCTGGGATCATACTTCCACAGTCTCTAGTGTGACCCTCCAACCAGACTCTGTACCTGGGGTCAAATATCTGCAGTCTCTGGTGTGGCGCCCCTTACAGACCCTGCACCTGCAGTCACACGTTGACAGTCTCCAAGGTGACCCACCTCCAAACACACTGCACGTGGGGTCAAACATGCACAGTTTCCAGGGAGACACCCCTGCCAGACCTTGAACCTTGAGTCACACATCCACAGACCAGGGTGAGGACTCCCAAACACAGCACCTGGTTTCCCATATCCAAAATCTCTTATGTGACCCCCCACCAAATCCTGCATTTGGGTTCACATGTCCACAGTTTCCCGGGACACACTCCCAGACCCTGTACCTGAAGTCACATGTCTTCAGTCCCAAGGGTGACCCCTCCCAGGCACTGTATTTGGGGTCACATGTCCACAATCCCCAAGTGACCCCACCTGCCAGATCCTGTGCTTGGAGTCACACGTCCACTGTCTCCAGGGAAACAACACCTCTCAGACCATGCACCTGGGGTCACACGTTCACAGTCTCCAGGGTGACCCCTTCCTGAACCTGCACCAGGGGTCACATTTCCACTGTCTATAGGGTGACACATGTACCCAGAGGCTGTACCTGGAATAAGACATCCAGAATCTCCAGGGTGACCTCCTTCCATAACCTGCACCTGGGGTAACATGTCCAGAGTCTTCAGGCTGACACCCTACCCTAGACCATGTACCTGGGGTTACATGGCCACAGTCACCATGGTAAATCCCCTCAAAGACTCTATGCCTGAGGTCACATCTCCACCATCTCCAGGGTGACCCCCTTCCCAGACTATGTACTTGGGATGTCATATCCAGTCTCCAGCCTGACTCCACCTCCCAGATTCTATACCAGGGTTCAAAACTGCACAGTCTCCAGTATGACCCCACCTCCAAGATGCTATACCTGGGGCCACACATCCGCAGTTTCCAGGGTAACCATCCTCTCTGGCCCTGCAACTGGGGTCACAGGTCCACAGTCAGCAGGGTGCTCCACCTCAGCAAACCCTGCACCTGGGGTCACATGTCAGTCTCTGGGGAGAACCTTCTCAGCAGATCCTGAACCTGGGGTCACACATACATAGTCTCCAGGGTGACCCCACCTCCCAGACCTATCACCTATGGTCACAGGTCCACAGGCTCCAAGGTGACCCCTTTGAGAAACCTGCACCTGGGTCACAGGTCCAGAGTCTCCTTGGTGACACCCCCACCATGATCTGGGGTCACATTTCTAGTTTCCACAGTAACCTCCCTTCCCAGACCCTGCACCTGAGGTCACACTTCCAGGGTCTCTGGGGTGACAAACCTCCCAGACCCTGTACCTGGGGTCACACGACCACAGCCTCCAGGGTGACTGCACCTCACCAGTACTTGTACCTTGGGTTACATGTTCACAGTCTCTAGGGTGACCCCACCTCATCAGAACTTTTACCTGTGGTCACACCTCCACAGTCTTTAGAGTGATCACCACTCCCAGACAGTGAACATCTGGTCACACATCCATAGTCTCCAGGGTGACACCACCCAGGACACTGAACCCGTGGTCACACATCCACAGACTTCAGGGTGATCCTACAGTACAGTCCGAGCACCTGAGATCACACATCCGGTCTCCAGGGTAACCTTCCCTCACAGACACTACACCTGGGGTTACATTTCCCCAGTTTCTACTGTGACCATCCTCCCAGACCCTGTACCTGGGGTCACACGTCAACAGTCTCCAGGGTGACACCATCCAGGACACTGAACCTGTGGTCACATGTTCACATACTTCAATGTGACCCCACAACTACAGTTTGAGCACCTGGGATCACACATCCACAGTCTCCAGGGTAGCCTTGCCTCACAGATACTACACCTGGGGTTAAATTTCCACAGTCTCTGCTGTGACCATGCTCCCAGACACTGTATGTTGGGTTACATGTCCACAGTCTCCAGGGTGACAATCCTCCCCACATCCTGTCTGGAGTGACACATCCACATTCTCCAGGCTGACCCAACCTCCCTGACCCTGTACTGGGGTATCACAACCACTGTCTCTTGGGTGACCAAATCTCCCAGACCCTGCACCTGTATTCTAACATCCACAGTCACCAGAGTAAGTCCCTCCGAGACCCTGCACCTGAGGTAACATGTCCACATTCTCCAGGGTGACCCCACCTCCAAGACCCTTTACCTGGGGTCACATGTCCACTGTCTCCAGGGAGACCACACCTTCAAGACCATGCACCTGGGTTCACATGTTCATAGTCTTCAGGGTGATCCCCTCCCGAACCTGCACCTGGGGTAACATTTGTACTGTCTATAGGGTGGCACACATCCCCAGACATTGTTCCTGGAATCACATTTCCAGAGTCTCCAGGCTGACACCCCAGGCCAAACCCTGTACTTGGGGTCACATGGTTACATTCTCCAGGGTGAACCCCCTACACACATATGGAGTGTACGTGAGGTCACATGTCCACCATGTCCAGGGTGACATCCTTCCAAAACTATGAACATAGGGTCACATGTCCCATCTCCAGCGTGAACCCACCTCCCAAAACCTGTACCAGGTTTCAAAACTCCAGTCTCCACGGTGATCCCACACACCAAACCCTGAACCTGGGGTCACATGTCCACAGGCTCCAGGGTGACCCCTTCGAAATACCTGCACCTGGGTCACATGTCCAGAGTTTCCTTTGGGACTCCCCTCCTAGACTCTATCTGGGGTCACATTTTCAGTTTCAAGGGTAAACTCACCTCCAAACCCTGCATATGGAGTCACACATCCATGTCTCCAGACTGACCACACTTTACCAGAACTTGTACCTTGGGTCACATGACAAGTCTCTAGGGTAACCCCACCTCATCAGAACTTTTACCTGTGGTCATATCTCCACAGTCTCCGGGGTGACCACCATTTCCAGACCCTGAACATCTGGTCACATATTCATAGTCTCCAGGGTGACACCACCAAAGATGCTGAACCTGTGGTCACATGTCCATAGGTTTTGGAGTGACCCCACAACACTGGCCCAAGCACCTGAGATCACATGTCCACAGCCTCCAGGATAACCTCCCCCTCAGTCACTACACATGGGATCACACATCCACTGTTTCCAGGATAACAACCTCCAAGACCCTGTAACTGAGGTCACATGTCTTCGGTTCCCAGGGTGACCCCTCCCAGACACTGTATTTGGGATCACATGTCCACAGTCTGTACTGTGATCATCCTCCAAGACATTGTACCTGGGCTTACACATCCACAGTGTCCATCATGATGCCCTTTCCCAGACCCTGTACCTGGGTCACACATCCACATTCTCCAGGGTGACTCCTTTCCCAGACCCGGTGAAGTGAAGCGAAGTTGCTCAGTCATGTCTGACTCTTTGCAACCCCATGGACTGTAGCCTACCAGGTTCCTCCTTCCATGGGATTTTCGAGGCAATAGTACTGGAGTGGGATGCCACTTCCTTCTCCAGGGGATCTTTCCTGTACCTGGGGTCAAATATCTGCAGTCTCCAGAGTGACACCCTCCCAGACCCTGTACCTGGGTTCTCACATCCATGGCCCCTCCCAGGCCCTGCACCTGAAATAACATGTTCACAGTCTCCAGGGTGACCCCACCTCCCAGACCCTGTACCTGGGGTCACATACATAGTCTCCAGGGTTACCCCGCCTCCAAGACCCAGTACTGGGTTCACACGTCCTCAGTCTTCAGGGTGATCCCCTCCCAGACCCTGCATCTAGTGTCACATGTCCACAGTCTTCAGGGTGACCCCCTTCAAATGCTGCATCTGGGGTCACATGTCCACAGTCCCCAGGATGACAACCCTGCCCAGACCCTGTACTTGAGTCACATGGCCAGTCTCATTGTGACCTCCCTCCCAGGCCCTATACCCGGTGTTAAATGTCTGCAGTATCCACGATGACCCCCTCCCAGACCATATACACGGGTCACACATCCACAGTCTCTAGAGTTAGCCTCTTCCCCAGACATTGCCCTTTGGGTCACATATCCACAGTCCCCAGGGTGACCCCACCACTTAGACCCTGTACCTGAGATCCCACGTCAACAGTCTCCAGGGTTACCCCAGCACTCAGACCCAGCGCCTGGGTTCACATCCATAGTCTCAAGGTGACCCCCCATCCAGACCCTACACCTGTGGTCACATGTAGATAGTCTCCAGGGTTACCCCCTCCCAGGCCATATACATGTTATCACAAGTCCACAGTCTCCAGGGTTAGCCTCTTCCCCAGACACTGCACTTTAAGTCACACGTTCACTGTCCCAGAAATGAACCGACCTCCCAGAACCTGTACCAGGGTCTCCTTGGATACCCTACCTCACAAACCCTATATCTGGAGTCGCACATCCAAAGTCTCTAGGGTACCCCACCTCCTAGACCCTATAACTGGGGACAATGTCCACAGTATCCAGGGTGATCCACTCTCAACCCTGGACCTTGGGTCACACTTCCACAGTGTCTATTGGTGACATCCCTCTTCAGACACTTACCTGGCGTCACATGTCCAGTGACCCCACTCACCAGACTGAGCAACTAGGATCACATATCTACAGTCCAGGGTAACCCTGACCTCCCAGACTTTATACCTGGAGACACATGTGAATAATTTCCACGTTAACTCCCTCCCAAACCACGCACCTGGGTTCAATGACCACTATTTCCAGCGTGATCCCCTCCTGACCCTACACCTGGGGTCATATTTCCACAGTTTCAAGGGTGACACTTCTCTCCAGACCCTGTACCTGGGGTCACATCTGCACAGTCTCTGGATGACACCACACCCCAGACACTGCACCTGGGGCCACATGTTCCGTTCAAGTTGCTGCAGAGGAATCAGGCTTTATCTCGAGTTGAGGGGGAACTCAGTGTTGTTTAGACTTGTGGCGGGAAACTCGAAGTTCCTCTCGAGTTGCAATGGAGATCTCGGGATTCCTCTTTTGAGGGGCGAGGGCGAGGGTGAGGGCGAGGGCGAGGGTGAGGGCGAGGGCGAGGCTCCTATCTTATTGAAATGATGTGTGGCTACTAACTAGTGCTGGCAAGGGACTACTCTCTCCTTGTGGTCCGGGTCAACTCTGTAGTTGCGGAAGTTTAAATTCTCTCCAATGGTGATGTGTAAGCTCTTCTCTCCTTGTGATATGAGGTTCATCTGTATTAGCAGAAGAAGGATCCCTCTCTTCATGTGATGTCCAGTGGTCTCCTATCAAGTTGTGGTGGAGGGCTCCTCTCGAGGGGTGAGGCTGGGGTGTGCACGTCTCTATGGGGGAGGTCCTCTCTACTTTTGGCTCTATAGATTCCTCACTAACATTAGTGGAATTGCTGTTCTCTAGTTGTGAGGGACTCAACTAGACTTCGTTTAAGAAGCTCTTCTCCATTGGAGGCAGAAGGTCTTCTCTCTCAGTGTGATATCCTGGGGAACACCACTCTAGTTTTGCCTGGGGAATCTGCTTCAGTTTTGGCTGGGGAGCCACTCAGTCATTTGGTCCAGTGGCCCCTTTTTTTGTTACAGCCTAGGGATCCTGTCTCTTGAGTTGCACCATGTGACTTGGGATTCATTTAAAGTTGTGGTGGAGACTCTTCTGGAGCTTCAGTGGGACAGATCCTATCTAGTAGTGATGTGCAGGCTGGTCCCTGTCTAAGTGCAATGTGTGGGAGGCTACACTCTAGATGCAGCATGGGCTCCACTCTAATTACAGTGGGGATGCACTCTTTATTTGCTCTGGTTGGCTCATCTGTACTTGTCATTTGCAGCCACCTCTCTAGTTGTGGCAGAGTAACTCCTCTTTAATTGTGGTAGTTGGGCTCCTCTCTAGATGCGGTAGAGTGCTCTTCTCAAATTAGGAGTCGGGTGACTCCTCTATTGTTGTAATGAGAAGGGGTGCTTTTTCTAGTTGTGATGTGCAGAAAGCTCCTGTTTATTTGTGGCAGGGTGCACATCCTGCTTAGTTGTGGTCTGAGGCTTCCTCTCTTGTGGTGGTAGAATGCTCCTCTCAAATTGTGGTGGGGTAAGCTCCAAGATCACTGCAGATGGTGGCTGCAGCCATGGAATTAAAAGACACTTACACCTTGGAAGAAAAGTTATGATCAACCTAGATAGCATATTGAAAAGCAGAGACATTACTTTGCTAACAAAGGTCCATCTAGTCAAGGCTATGGTTTTTCCAGTGGTCATGTATGGATGTGAGTTGGACTGTGAAGAAAGCTGAGTGCCAAAGAATTGATGCTTTTGAACTGTGGTGTTGAGACGACTCTTGAGAGTCCCTTAGACTGCAAAGAGATCCAACCAGTCCATTCTAAAGGAGATCAGCCCTGGGTGTTCTTTGGAAGGAATGGGCTAAAGCTGAAACTCCAGTACTTTGGCCACCTCATGCGAAGAGTTGACTCATTGGAAAAGACTCTGATGCTGGGAGGGATTGGGCACAGGAGGAGAAGGGGACAACAGAAGATGAGATGGCTGGATGGCATCACCGACTTGATGGACGTGAGTTTGAGTGAACTCCGGGAGTTGGTGATGGACAGGGAGGCCTGGGGTGCTGTGATTCATGGGTCGCAGAGTCGGACAGGACCGAGCGACTGAACTGAACTGAAGCTCCTCTTGGGAATCCTCTGGAGTTGCATCAATAGGCGAATGTTCTACTTGTGTTGTGACGGGAAACTTGAAGGTCCTCTTGTGTCACTGCAGGTGAATCAGTCCTCATGTAGTGTTGAGGTGGTGAAGTCAGGGTACTTGTTGAGTTGCGGTGGGAAACTTGGGGTTCTCTCGAGTTGCAACAGGAGTCAGGCCTGCTTTCGAGTTGAGGCGGGTAACTAGGGGTTCCTCTTGAGTTGCATCAGGGATCTTCATGTTCCTCTCAAGTTGCAGCTGGGGAGTTGGGCCTCCTCTCGAGTTGCAGGGGGGAACTCGGGGTTCCTCTTGAGTCACAGCAGGGAATCAGAGGTACTCTCCAGTTTCAGTGAGAAATCAGTGATCCTCTTGAGTTGCAGTGTGGGACTTAGGGTTCCACTGGAGCCATGTCAGAGAACTCAGGATTCTTCTTGACTTGGGCATTACTCAGGATTCCTCTAGACTTGTGTTGGGGCCTCCTCTCAAGTTCTCTTGACATGACTCATCTCTAGCAGGGATGTGAAGGGTGGCCCTTGTCTTGCTGCAATGTCGGGTGGCTACTCACTAGTTTTGACATCGTACATCTCTACCACTCTGGTCAGGGTCAACTCTGTAGTTGTGATGGTTTTGATTCTCTCTAGTTGTAGTGTCCAAGCTCCTCTCTACTTCTGGTGTGAGGTTCACCTCTTTTAGCAGCAGCAGGGCTCCTATCTATGTGTCATGTCCAGCAGGCTCCTCTCGAGTTGTGGTGGTGACCCCGAGTAGCAGCTGACTTGGGGTTCCCTTAGACTCATGGTGGAGCCTCCTCTCGAGATACAGTGAGGCAGATCCTCTCTAGTAGTGATGTGCAGGCTGGCCCCTGTCTAGTTACAGTGTGCCAGAGGCTACTCTCTAGTTGTGGCATGAGGCTCCACTCTAGTTGCAGTGAAGATCCACTCTATTTGCGGTGGGATGGCTATTCTCTAACTGTAATTTGCATACTCCTCTCTAGTTGTGATATGGGGACTCCTTTTAGTTGTGATAGTGCGATGGTGTGGTTCCTCTCTAGTAGCAATGTTCAGGGTGGCTTCTGTTTAGTTGTGATGTGTGGGTGGCTAAACAACCTGTGGCATGGTGCTCTTCTCTAGTTGGTGTTGGAGGTTAACTCTTATTGTGTTGGATGAGCTCCTCTATAGTTGTGATGTGCAGTATCCTCTTGAGTTTTTTTAGGGGCCTATTCTCTAGTTATGACTATGGAAGTGTGTCTGGAACCTCCAGAGTTGCAGTGGAGTGTTCCTCTCAAATTGTGGAGGGGATTTCCTCTCTGGTAGTGATGTGCACAGGCACTCTTTCCAGGTGCGATATTTATGAGCCTGCTCTCTAATTTTGGCACAGCCCCTCCTCTTTAGTTGTGGCATGGGAGCCTCCTCTCTAGTTGAGGAAGGAGAGCTTCTGTGTAATTGCATTGTATGCGAATGCTCCTCTCAAGTGGTAAAGTTCAAGGGGCTGTTCTCTAGTTGTGCAGAGGTTACTCTTCTCTGATGTTGGTAGGGGGGTCTACTCGACTGGCACAGGTGGTGTGTCTCTATTTGCTGTGGAGGGGACCCTATTGAGGTGCAATGTCCAGGATCTCCTCTCAAGTTGTTGTGGTGGGTCACTCTCCAGTATTGTCAGGTGGGCTCCTCTCTTGTTGTGGCCATGGGATTCTCTTGAGTTATGGCATAAGCCTCCTCTCAAGTTCAGGAGGAGAATTGTGGCTCCTTTCTAGTTGCCATGGTGCCTCCTCTGGGGGATTTCTGTGGGGAGTATGTTCTCTCTACTTGTGACATTTGGGTCTCCTCACTAGTTTACATGGCTCCACTCTAGTTGTGAGAGTCTCATCTCATGTTACTTCAGGGATCTCATCTCTATTTGTGGCAGAGAGTCTTCTCTCTAGGTGCAACGTGCCAGAGGACACCTCTCTAGTTTTGGTAGGGGAATCCCCTCCAGTTCTATCAGGTGGCTCCTCTGCTTTTCACCGGGGGCTCTTTTCTTGTGACAGCATATGGCACCTGTCAAGTTGTGGTTGGGGACTCGGGGTTCCTCTCAAGTTGGGACAGGTGATTTAGTGTTCCTTTAAAGTTTTGGTGGGGCCTCCTCTCGAGCTGCATGGGGCAGCTCCTCTCTAGTAGAGATTAGCAGGGTGGCTCCTGTCTAGTTGTAGTGTGTGGTAGGTTACTGTATAGTTATGCTTGGGACTCCACTCTTGTTGCGGTTGGGTCAACTGATGCATCTGTTTCAGCTCCTCTCTAGTTGTGGCAGGGGTGGGGGGTGCTTATCTTTAATTGTGGTATGGGTATTCCTCTCTTGTTCTGGTCAAGTGCTCCTCTTGAATTGTGGAGGGGTAGGCTCTTCTTGGGAATCCTCTGGAGTTGCATCAGGGGGCTTTGGTTCATCTCGAGTTGTGATGGGGAACTCGAGGTTCCACTGAAGTTACTGCAGGGAATCGGGCCTCCTCTTCAGTTGAGGCAGGGAACTCGGGGTTCCTAACAAGTTGCAGCATGGAACTTGGGGTTCCTCTAGAGTTGCAACAGGGGAGTCAGGGATCCTCTGGAGTTGTGAAGGGGAACTCGGGGTTCCTCTTGAGTTGCAACAGTGGACTCAGAGCTCCTCTCGAGATTTTGCAGGGGGAATTCAGTGTTCTTCTCGGGGCATGGCAGGAATCTTGGGATTCCTCTCATGTTGGGGTGGTATTCAGTATTCTTCTTGACTTGTGGTGGGGCCTCCTCTTGAGTTGTATTTGGGTGACTCATCTCTAGAAGGGATGTTCAGGGTGGCTCCTGTGTTGTTGCAATGTGTGGGTGTCTACTCACTAGTTTTGGCATGGGACTTCTCTAGTTAGGGTCCAGGGCAACTCTGTAATTGTGGTGGGTTCGAGTCTCTCTAGTGGTGGTGTGCAAGCTCCTCTCTAATTGTGGTGTGAGGTTCATCTCTATTAGCAGCAGATGGGCTCCTCTCATGTGTGATGTCCAGCTGGCTCCTCTCGAGTTGTGTTGGAGGGCTCCTCTCAAGTTGTGTGGCTGTGTCCTCTCTGGTTGGGGTGTGAATGGCTCCATGGGAAATATCCTCTCTACTTTTGGCATTAGGGGTTCCTCACTGATATTAATGGGATTGCTTCTGTCAAGTTTTGAGGGACTTCAGTCAACTTACTTTAGGGAGCTTTTCTCTATTTGCAGCAGAAGGGCGTCTCTCTAGGTATGATATCCTTGGGGATTCCTATCCAGTCCTGCTGGGGGAATCCACTTCAGTTTTGGCTAGAGACCCCCTCCGTCAGTTTGGCCTGTTGCACCTTTTCTTGTTGCAGCCTAGGGCTCCTGTCAAATTGCAGCAGGAACCCAGAGTGCCTCTTGAATTGCAGCAGGTGACTCGGAGTTCCTTTAGAGTTGTGGTGGAGCCTCCTCTCAAGCTGCAGTGGGGCAGATAATCTCTAGTAGTGATGTGCTGGCTGGTCCATGTCTAAGTGCCATGTGCAGGAGTGTACTCTATAGTTGTAGCATAGGGCTCCATTCTAGTTGCAGTGAGGGTCCACTCTTTATTTGTAGTAGGTCAGCTCCTCTCTATCTCATTTGCAGACTCCTTTCTAGTTTTGGCAGGGAGTCCTTGTTGTGGTAGCTTTGCTCCTGTCTAGCTGCAGTAGAATGATCTTCTCAAATTGTGATTGGGATGACTCCTCTCTGGTTTTGATGAGAAGGGACACTTTTGCTAGTTGCAATGTGCAGGAGGCTACACTCTTGTTGTGGCAGTGGGAGTTCTTTTTAGTTGTAACATGATGGGCCCCTCTCTACTCGTGGCAGGTGGCTTCTGTCTAATTGTGATGTGTGGGTATGCTCCTCTCTAATGGCTATGTTCAGGGGGAGGGGGGCTTAGCTCTATTTGCAGCAGTGGTCTCCTCTAGTTGTGGGTGTTGGCCTCCTCTTTCGTTATGATCCGTGTGGGAGTTCCACTCTAGTTTTGATGTGCATGGTCACTTTTTTTTATTATGATGTGTGGGGTGGGCACCTATCTACCTTTAGCAGGTGTGTCCACTCTAGTTGTGGCAGTGGTTCTCCACTCTAGATGTGATGTACAGGAGGGGTTGGGTACCTCTCTATTTACAGCTTTGTGTTACTCACTATTTGTGCCTGAGGGTCAACTGTCAAGTTGTGGCATGTATTCAACTCTAGTTTTGGCATTTGGGCTTCTCTCAAGTTGTGTTGTGCTGCAGTGGTCCTCCTTAGTTGTGCTGTGCCTGGGGAGGTCCTCTCTAGTTGTGGAGCAGGAACTATTGTCTTGTTGCATCATGCTGTGTGGCTCTTCTCTAGCTGCAGTTTGCTGGTTCATCTCTATTTGTTGTTTGAGGGGCTACTCTCTAGGAGTGGTGTGGAGCCTCCTCTCTTGATGTGGTGTATGAGATTGCTCCACTCTAGGGGCAGGGTGTGGGGCCTCCTTTCTTAATGTGGTGTCTGGGTGGGCTCCTCTATTGTTGAAATATGTGGGTTCCTCTCTAGTTGTGGTGCAGGACTCCTCTCGAGTTGCATTGGGGGAATTGCTGCTCCTCTCGGGTTGAGGTGAGGCCTCCACGTGAATTACTGATGTGGTGGCTCCTCTCGAGTAGCAATGTGCAGGGTGGCTTCTGTTTAGTTGTGATGTGTGGTTGGCTAAACTCCCTGTGGCCTGGGGTACTCTCTAGTTGATGTTGGGTGTCAACTCAGTTGTGTCGGATGGGCTCCTCTCTAGTTGTGCAGTCTCCTCTCAAGTTTTGTTAAGGGGGCTTTTCTCCAGTAAACGTGTGTGTGGGGCACCTCTAGTGTTGCAGTGCACTGTTCCTCTTGAACTGTTGAGGGGGTTTCCTCTCTGGTAGCGATGTACACAGACACTATTTTCAGATGTGATATTTGCGAGCCTACTCTCTAACTTTGGCACCTCCTCTCCTCTTTAGTTGTGGCATGGGGCAGCTCCTCTGTAGTAGAGATTAGCAGGCTGGCCTCTGTCTAGTTGTGATGTGTGGTAGGCTACTGTATTTTTATTGCATGGGGCTCCACTCTAGTTGCAGTGGGGTCAACTGACTTTTTTTTTTCTGCCCATCTCTTGTGATTTGCAGACTCCTCAATAGTTGTGGCAGGGCGGGGGAGGTCTCCTCTTTAGTTGTAGTATGTAGCTTCTTTTCTTGTTGTGATGGAGTGCTTCTCTCAAATTGTGTTTGGGGTGGCTCTTCATGGGAATCCTCTGGATTTGCATAAAGGGTCTTGGGGCTCATCTTGTGTTGCTTTCTCACACCCTTGCACACACTTGTATGCTCTCACACAATCTCACACACACTTGCACACTTTTGCATGTCCTCGCATGTCCTTTTCATGCCCTCACACACCCTCAGATGGCCTTGCACACTCTCGCATGCCCTCTCCCTACCTCCCATGCTCTCACATGTCCTTGCATGCCTTCGTACATTCTAGCACACCCACCCATGACCTGGCATGCCCTTGCAGCAAATCTCACTCCTTTGTACATTCTGGCACGATTTCAAACACCCTCACACATCCTCACATGAACTTGCATGCTCTTGCACATCCTCACAGGCTCTAGCAAGGCTTCTCACAGTCTCATGGCCTTGCATGCTCAAATACCCTAAGACACCCTCCCATGTCCTCACACAAAGTCACATGCCCTTGCACACCCTCAGAGGTACTTGTATGACGTTGCACATCCTTGCACCCTCTTGCAAGCCCTCGCATGCCCTCTCATGCCCTCACATGGCCTCATATACTCTTGCAAGACCATGCACGCCCTCACATGCTCTCACACGTCCTTGCACACCATCACATGGCATTGCATGCTCTCACACGCCCTCACTTGCCCTTGCATGTTCTTGCATGGACTCTCCTGCTCCTTCCCCCCATGCATGCTCTCGCACTCCCTCACATGGCCTAGCAGACTCACACATGAACTCACATGTCCTTGTATGATGTTATATATCCTAGCATGTCATCACAAGGCCTCACGTGACCCAGATGCTCTCACATGCCCTTGCACCCCCTAGCTCATCTTTGCAAAACCTGGCACTCCCTTTCATGTTCTCTCACACCATCACACTCTATCACATGCATTTGCACGTCCTCACATGCCCTTGCATGGTCTCAATGCCATCGCACATCCTCGCATGTCCTCAAATACAATTTCATGGCCTCACTTGGCCTTGCACAGCCTCGCACACTCTCGCATTCCCTCCCAAGAGTTTGTATATCTTCACATGCCCTCACACATCTTTGCATACCCTTGCATGTTCTCCCATGCCCTGCCATGGTCTCACACATCCTTGCATGCCGTTGCACATCCTAGCATGCCCGCCCACACCCTCGCACATCCTCAGTCACCCTCTCAGAGAATCATATGACCTCACATGCTCTCACACATTCTCGCACACCCTTGCACACTCTAACACAAACTCGTACACTTTTGCAGGTCCTCACACACTCTCTCATCCTCTCGAATGGCCTCACATGTCCTTGCACACCCTCTTATGTCCTTGAACACTCTCATATGGCCTCACACCTCCTCACACATCCTCGCACACCATCAAAAGACCTCACACGCACTTGTAAGTCCTTGCATGTTCTCCCATGCTCTTGCATGAGCTTGCACATCCTTGCACGCCCTTTCACAACTTTGCACACCCACACATGCCCTTGCAAACTCCCGCATGACCCTGCACACACTTGCACGTTCTTGCATGGCATTGCACCCCGTCAGAAGTCCTCACATGAACTCAAACACCTTTGCACATCCTGACACACTCCCACACATTCTCACAAGTCCTCGCATGTCCTCACAAACTCTAGCATGCCCTCACAAACTCTAGCATGCCCTCACATGCCCTCGGACACCCTCAGAAAAATTTGCATGCCCTCACAGGCCTTTGCCCGTTCTCGCATGAACTGGCACACCATTGCACATCCTCGTACAACCTTGCATGCCCTTGCACGTCTTCTCATGAAATTGCATGCCCTTGCACATCCCTGAATGCTCTCACATACTCTCGTACAGCCTCACATGTCCCTGCATATCCTCACATGCCCTCAAATGCCCTTGCACACCCTAGAATGCTCTCACATGGCCTTACATCATCGCACATCCTCACAAGCCCTAGCACACCCTTGTATGACCTCACATGTCTTCACAGACACTCACATTTCTCTCACATCCTCACACACCCTCGCATGCCCTCGCATGTCCTCGCACATTGTCGCACGTCCTCGTTCAGACTCACACATCCTCACATATGCTCGAATGCCCTCTCACACTCTTGCACATGCTCACATCCTCACACACCCTCACATGGTCTCATACACCCTCGTATGCTCTTGCATGCTCTCCCAAGTCTTTTGCACTCCCTTGCATTCTCTCACACCTTCTCCAATGCTCTCAAATACCTTTGTATGCTTGTGAAAGCCCTCGCATGCCATCACATGCTCTCCACTCTCGTTGCATGCTCTCATGCCCTCACTTACCTTCCCACCTCCTCGCATGCCCTGACAAGGTATTGCACAGCATCACACGAACTGACATGCTCTTGCATTCTCTTGTATGTCCTCACATTTCTCGCATGTACTCGCATACACTTGCAAGCCTTCTCATGGCCTTGCACTCCCTAGCACGACCTCACCCATGCTGGCACATTCTCTTACACTCTTGCAGGTCCATGCATGCTCTCACATGTCCTTGCACATCATCACATGCCCTCACATGCTCTTGCACATCTTAACATGCCCTCGCACAACCTCATACACTCTTGAACGCCCTCTCACATCCTTGCATGCTCTCGCATGACCTCAAAAGCCCTTGCATGCCCTCACACACTCTTGCATGCCCTAGCATGCCCTCTCACACAGTCACATGTTCTTGCATGTCCTCACATGTCCTCGCATGATCTCATATTTTCTTGAATGCTCTTGCACGCCCTCACACGGTCTGGCACATCCTTGCACACAATCACACACCCTCACATGCCCACACATGCTCTTCCATGCCCTCGAATGACCTCACATGTCCTCACATGCTCTTACACATCCTCACATGACCCCATACACCTTTGCACCCCCTTGCGCCTTCTCACATACCATTGTATGGCCTCTCACGCCCTTGCATGCTCTTGTATGGCCTCACACAAACTCACACATCCTCTCATGCTCTCACACGTCCTTCCAGGCTTTCACACCCTCACACACCTTCCCACCTCCTTGCATGCCCTGACAGGGTATTGCACACCCTCACACTACCTGACATAGTCTCTCATCCTCTTGTACGTCCTAGCATGCAATTGCACACCATAGCACATCCTCACAAGCCCTCACACACTCTTGCACACCCTTAATTGCCCTCCCACACCCTCACACGTCCTCACACGCCCTCACACACTCTTGCATGCCCTAAATTGCCCTTGCATACCCTCACAAGTCCTCCAATATCCTCACACACTTTTGCATGCACTCTCACACTGTCACCTGTTCTCTCATGACCTCACATACTCTCCCACATCATTACACATCCTTGCATGCCCTCGCACACTCTTTCACGTTCTTGCATGTCCTCCCACACTCACACTCCCTTGTATAGGCTCCCGCATGTCCTCACATGCCCTTGCACATCCTCATATGCTATCACACACTCTTGGACATCCTCACATGCCCTCATATGGACTAGCATGCCCTCACACACCCTCATACGCCCTTGCATACTCACACATCCTAGAGTGCTCTCAAATGCCCTTGCACACACTCGTTTCTCTTGCACGGCCTCGCACAGCCTCGCACTTCCTCACACAAATCCTTGCAAATCCTCACAAATCCTTGCATGCCTTCCCATGCCTTCACAGGGCCTTGCACACTCTACAACTCCCTCGTATGGCCTCATATATACTCACATGCCCGTGCAGGTCTTTGCATGCTCTCTCACTTCCTCGCACACTCTTGCTTGCCTTTGCCTTCTCTTTCATGACCCTGCATGCCCTTGTACGTGCTTGCATACTCTTGTACAGTCTTGCACAGACTCACATGCACTTGCACATCCTTATACACTCTGGGACGTCACCAAACAACATTACACACTCTTGCACGTCCTCCCATGCCCTTGCACAATTTCGCATGGACTCACATGCTCTTTATGCCCTCCCATGTACTCACCCACTCTCGCACATTCTCACACACATTCATATGCCTTCACACAGGGTTGCATATCCTTGCACTTTCTTGCATGCCCTTGCAAGCTCTCACATGCCCTTGAACGTTCTTGCATCCTTTCACACACCCTAGCACACACTTGCACACCATCACACAGCCTTGAACATCCTCTCACACCCTTGGATGCTCTCAAAAGCTCTTACACTCACACGTGTATCTCGCACAGCTACATACCTCCTCACACACACTCATACACCCAAGCACATCCTCCCATGACCTAACATGTCCTCAAATGCCCTTACACACCCTTTCATGCCTTCATGCTCTCTCACACAATGTCAAACTCTCTTGCACGTCCTCACACACCCTCACATGCCCTCGCATACCCTTGCACACACTCCCACACCCTCTCATGTCTTTATACATCCTCAAATATTTTCACATGCACACTCTTGTATAGCTACACAACTCCTTGCATGCCCTTGCACACACTTGCATGCCCTAGCACCTTTCCCCATGCCCTAGTACCTTTCCCCATGCCCTAGTACATCCTCAAATGCCCACACACACTCCTGCATGCCCTTGCACTCTCTTTCACAGTGTCAAACATTCTCACACATCCTCACACACCCTAGTATGACTTCACATGCTATTGGACGGCATTGCACACCCTCACGTGTTCTTGTACACTCTTTAATGTTCTCCCATGTACTCACACACCCTTGCACACTATCACATGGCCTTACACTCCCTCGCATGTCCTTGCACCCTCTTGCAAGTCCTTGCACGTTCGCACTTGCTCTCACAAGCTCTCCCACAACCTTGTTCACTCTCACACGTCCTCACATGCCCTTGAATGCTTTCACACGTCCTCGCATACACTTGCACACCCTCACGTGCTCTTACATGTACTTACACACACTCACACGCCCTCACATGACCGTGTATTCCCTAGCATGCCCTCGCCCATTCTCTCAGATCCTCACACACTCTCATATGTTCTAGCAAGCCCTCACATGCCCACACAAACCCTAGAATGCCCTTGCCACACTCACAAATTCTCGCACATCCTCTCATGCTCTCTCACGTCTTTGCACGCCTTCACATGCCCTCACATGCCTGAAGATGCCCTAGCATACCCTCACACATTTTCACACATCCTCGTATGCACTGGAAAGTCCTTGCATGCTCTCACAAGTCCAAAATGCCACCTCATGCCCTTGCATGGCCTCACACACCCTCACATGTCCTTGTATGCTCTCACACATCATGGCACATTCTCACACATCCTCGCATGCCCTAGCAGATTCTTGCACGTCCTTGCATCCCCTCACACACTCTCTGACGACCTTGCACACACTTGCACATCCTTGTACAACCTCGCACATCCCTGAAAGCCCTCACACACCTTCACACAGCCTCACACACACTTGAACACCCTCACACATGCTGGCTGCTCTCACAAGGCCTTGCATGTCCTCACACACACTTGCATGCCCTCTCACGCCCTCACATGGCCTCACAAATCCTCGCACGTCCTCCAAGCTCTTGCAACCCCTCGCACGCCCTCAAACATCCTTGCATGCTTTTGCATGCCCTTGCACGCCCTTGTTGGAAGAGGGTGTTTGCTATGACCAGTGTGTTCTCTTGGCAGAACTCTATAAGCCTTTGTCCTGCTTCATTCTGTACTCCAAGGCCAAATTTGCCTGTTACTCCAGGTGTTTCTTGAGTTCCGACTTTTGCATTCCAGTCCCCTGTAATGAAAAGGACATCTTTTTTGGGTGCTAGTTCTAGAAGGTCTTGTAGGTCTTCATAGAACTGTTCAACTTCAGCTTCTTCAGTGTTACTGGTTGGGGCATAGACTTGGATTACTGTGATATTGAATGGTTTGCCTTGGAAACGAACAGAGATCATTCTGTCTTTTTTGAGATTGCATGCAAGTACTGTATTTAAGACTCTTTTGTTGACCATGATGACTATTCCATTTCTTCTAAGGGATTCCTGCCCACAGTAGTAGATATAATGGTCATCTGAGTTAAATTCACCCATTCCAGTCCATCTTAGTTTGCTGATCCCTAGAATGTTGACACTCACTCTTGTCATCCCCTGTTTGACCACTTCCAATTTGCCTTGATTCATGGGCCTAACATTCCAGGTCCCTATTCAATATTGCTCTTTACATCTTCAAACCTCGTTCCTATCACCAGTTCCATCCACAACTGGGTGTTGTTTTAGCTTTGGCTCCGTCCCTTCATTCTTTCTGGAGTTATTTTCCCAGTGATTTCCAGTAGCATATTGGACACCTACCGACTTGGGGAGTTCATCTTTCAGTGTACTATCTTTTTGCCATTTCATACTGTTCATGGGGTGTTGGAGAAGACTCTTGAGAGTCCCTTGGACCGCAAGGAGATCCAAACAGTCCATTCTAAAGGAGATCAGTCCTGAGTGTTCATTGGTAGGATTGATATTGAAGGTGAAACTCCAATACTTTGGCCACCTGATGCGAAGAGTGGACTTATTTTAAAAGACCCTGATGTTGGAAAGGATTGAGGGCAGGAGGAGAAGGGTACAACAGAGGATGATATGGTTGGATGGCATCACTGACTCAATGGACATGGGTTTAGATCGACTCTGGGAGTTGGTGATGGACAGGGAGGCCTGGCGTGTTGCTGTTCTTGGGGTCGCAGAGTCAGACACAACTGAGCGAATGAACTGAACTGAACTGAACTAAGCATGCCCTTGCATGGCCTCGCATGTCCTTTCACACCCTTGTTTGTTTTCAAATTCTCTTGCACACACTCACACACTCTCGCACAGCCACAAAGCCCTAACATGACCATGCACACCCTCACACACCCTTGCAGGCCCTACCACACTCTCACCCATGCTCATACATTCTCACGCATCCTGGCATGCACTCGCATGATCTCAAATGGCCTCGCATGCCCTTGCACACTCCCTCACGCATGCCCTTGCACATTTTCACATGCCCTCTCAAGTGCTCACTTGCCCTCACACACTCTTGAACATACTTGCACACTCTCACACACCCTCAATGACCTCCTGCACCCTTGTACACCCTGCCATGCCCTCACATGCACTTGAACACCCTAGCATGCCCTTGCATCCCCTTGCATGCCCTCACATTCTCTTGCATTCACTCACATGCCCTTGTGATCTCTCACATTTCCTCACACACCCTCACATGACCTCACATGCTCTTGCGTGTCATCACATATCCTGCCATGCCCTCATATGCATTCGCACACCCTAGCACACCCTTTCTTGTCCTTGCATCCCCTCGCACATACTTGCACTCTCTCGCACATGTTCACATTCCCTCCCATGCTCTCATGTGGCCTCACACTCCTTTGCACATTCTTTGCACACACTTGCATGCCCTTGTATAGCCTCGCACACCCATGCATGTCCTCACATGGCCTCACATGATCACCTCCCCTTGCATGTCCTTGCACCTTCTCACATGTACTCACATGCCCTCACACGCTCTCACATAGCCTCACACTCCCATGAATGTCCTCACACACTCTTGCAATTCCTTGCATGCCCTCACATGCTCTTGCATGCCCTCACATCCCCTTGCATATACTCATACTCTCACACCCACTTGCACTGTCTCACATGCCCTCCCACACCCTCCCACACTTTCACAGGCCCTCACAGGCCCTCACACGCCCTTGCACATCCTCACACACTCACATGACCTCGCACATCCTCGCATTCCCTAATATGCCCTTGCATACCATCGCATGGTCTTGCATGCCCTTGCACACTCTCGCTCAGTCTCTCATGTACTGTCACATGCCCTCGGAAACCCTCACATGCCTTCACATGCCCTCGCAGGCTCTTGTAGGGCCTCACATGCTCTCACACTCCCTCTATGTACTTGCACATCCTCCCACGCCCTTTCACATCTTCGCACACTCTTTCATGTCCTCATACATTCTCTCACGCCCTTACCTGCTTTCACACAGCATCACATGGCCTCGTACACCTCTGCATACTCTTGCACGTCCTTGTACATCCTCTCGTGCTATTGTATGCCCTCACATGCTCTCACACATTCTCTCACACTCTCACACATCTGTGCATGTTCTCACATGCCCTCAGATGCCCTTGCATGCACTCACATGGCCACTCATGCCCTTCCATGTCCTCACATGCTCTCATATGTCCTCACACTCTTGCCCAACCTCACACACCCTTGCACATCCTTGTATGCTCTCACACGTCCTCACACATCCTCGAATGACCTCATCTGCCCTTGCACACCATCACACACTCTTGCACATCCTCTCATGCTCTTGCACACCCTTTTACACTCTTAACGTCCCTCATACACCATTGCACACTACTACACTCCCTCCCACTACTTCACACACTGTTAGACTCCTCCCATACATTTGCATTCTTACACTTCCTTGTTCACCCTTACACTCCCTCACACAGTCACACACTCTACATTCCCTTGCACACCCTTGAACACTCTTACACTCCATTGAATGCCCTCACACACTCATATTCTGTTGCACACACTCACACACTTACACTGTGTTGCTCACTTTTACACTCCTTTCACACCCTCGCACATTCTTATACTTCCTCCCATGTTCTTATAATCCCTGAAGTGACCATTAGTTCCAAGTGACTCCCAATCTACTCTGCACCTGGGATCTCTCTTAAACTCCACGGAATACCCTCTCACACTCTTACATTCCATATCACAACCTAGCACACTCTTACACTCCCTCACACACCCTCACACACTCTTATACTCCCTTGCAGACCCTCACACACTCTTACACTCCCTCACATGCTCTTCCACTCCCTTGCAAATCATCCCACACTCTTACACTCTCTTGTATGCTACTACGCTGCCTTGCACCCTCCTAAACTCCTTGCACACCCACATACTCTTATACTTCCTCACTTATCTTCACACACTGTACAATTCTTTGCATGCTCTGACATTTCCTTGCCTACCTTCACACACCCTTACACTACATCGCACACTCTTTCACACTCTTACACTACCTTGCATGCTGTTGTACACCATCACACACTGTTACACTCCCTTGCATGCTATTATACACCCTTGTACACCCTCACTCACTCTAACACTCCATCAGACACACACTCCATCAGACACCCTCACACACTCTTTCACTTCCTTGCATGTTCTTACACTCCGTGGCACAATCTAACAAGCTAACACTCCTTTGCACATCCTTGCACATTCTTACACTCCCTCTCGTGCTCTTACACTCTCCTGCATACCATCCCACACTCTTACATTCCATTGCACATCCTCACACACCCTTACACTCCCTCAAACACCCTTGCACACTATTACCTTCCCTCACATGCTCTGACACTCCCTCACACACCCTCCACACTCGGTCACCCCATCATACACCCTCGAACACTTTTACACTCACTCTTACACACACTTGCACATCCTTGTACACTCTTACACACTCTCCCATATTCTTACACTCCCTTGCATGTCCTCACACACTCTTACTCTCCCTCACACACCCTCACATACTCTTATACTCCCTTGCACACTCTTACATTCCCTCTCACACCCTCACACACTCTTATACTCCCTCACAAACCTACACCTGTGGTCATATGTACATAGTCTCAGGGTTAACCACTCTCAGACCATATACATGTTGTCACAAGTTCACAGTCTCCATGATTACTCCACCTATCAGATCATGTACCTGGAGTCACATTTCCAGTTTCCAGGGTAATCACCACACCCAGACCCTACACCTTGTGTCACTTGTCCACAGTCTTCAAGGTAAACCTCTCCCAGACCCTACACATGCAGTCACATGTCCACAGTCTTCACAGTGACCTCATGTCACCTACCCTGTACCTGGGGTCATGGTGACCCTCCTTCCAGACCCTGTACCTGGGGTCACATGTCCACAGTCACCAGTTTGACTCCTTTCCCAACACTGTACCTGGGGTCACACGTACACAGTCTCCATGGTGACGCCCCTCTCCCAGACCCTGTCTATTTTCTACTTACTAAACTCTCACCCCTTAACAGTCCTTAGTGGTGGTAGTTTAGTCACTAAGTCATGTCCAATTCTTGTGACCCCCATGGACTGTAGCCAGTGAGGTTCCTCTATCCATGAGATTATCCAGGCAAGAATACTGGAGTGGGTTGCCATTTCCTTCTCCAGGAAATCTTCTCGACCCAGGATCCGAACCAGGGTCTCCTGCATTGCAGGTAGATTCTTTACCAACTGACCTATGAGGGAAGCTTTTGAGCTATGAGGGAATGCTCAGACCCTGTGCCTGGGTCACAGTTTGACAATATCCAGGGTGTCCCTCCTGCCCATAACCTGCACCTGTTGACATATGTCCAGTCAACATGGTGGTCCCCTCTCTCAAATCCTGCACTTGGGGTCACATGTACACAGTCTAGGATGACATTCTCCCAGAAACTGTGCCTGGAGTCACACATCCACAGTCTCCAGGGTGACCCCCCTCCAAGACCCTGCACCTGGGATCACGTGTCCACAGTCCCCACGGTGATCCACCTGTCAAACAATGTACCTAGGGTCTGATGTCACAGTCTCCAGGGTAAGCCACCTCCCAGACCCTGCACCTGGGATACTATGTCCACAATATCCAGGGTGACTCTAGACTGGGGTCACATGTCTACAGTCTAGAGTGTGACCCCCCCCCACCTCCTATACCCTATGTGGAGTCACACAATCAACAGTCTTTAAGGTAACATCCTCCCAGACCATTCACCTGGAATCACACCTCCAGTCTTCACGGTTAGCCCTCTCCTCAGACCCTACACTTTGGGTCAAACGTTCACATTACTCATGTTGACCCCACTTCCCAGACACTGTACCTGGGGTCACATGTCCACAGTCTCCAGGGTGACCCTGCCCCCAAGACCCAGTAGCTGGGGTCACACATCAACAGTGTTCATGGTGACCTCCTCCCAGACCCTGCACCTAGGGTAAGATTTCCACAGTCTCTACAGAGGCTCCCTTCCAGATGCCACACATGGGGTCAGATGCCCACAGTCCATAGGGTGACCCCATCACTCAGACCCTGTACCTGATGTCACATGTCCACAGTCCCCAGGGTGACAGCAGCCCCCAGAACCTGTACCTGAAGTCAAAGGTCCACCACCTCCAGGGTGACAAACATCCCAAACACTGAAACTGGGTCACACATGCACAGTCTTCAGGGTGACTGCAGCTTACATCCAAGAACCTGGTATGCGTGTCTGCAGTCTCCATGCTGACATCCCTCTTCAGAAACTATACCAGGTCTCACATGGCCACAGTCTCCCTGGTGAACACCTTTGCAGACCCTGTACATGGGATCACATGTCCACATTCTCCAGGGTGAATGTCCTCCAAGACCCTGAACCTGGGGTCACATATCCACAGTTGCCAAGGTGAACCCATCTCAAGACCCTGCACCTGGGGTCACACGCCCAGTTTCAAGGGTGACCTCACCTCCCAGACCCTTGCCCTGGGTTCACACATCCACAGGCTCCATGTTGACTGCTTCAAAGTACCTGCACCTGGGGTCACATGTCAAAATTCTCCTTGTTGACACTACTCACTCCTCACATTTGGGTTCACATGTCCACAGTCTCCAGGGTTACTACAAATTACCAGGTTCATAAGTCCACATTCATCAGGGCGACACCCTCCCAGAGCCTGTATGTGTGGTCACACATCCACAGTCTCCTTGGTGTGACCCCTCCCTAGACCCGGGACCTTGGGTCACATGTCCACTGTCCCCAGGGTAACTCCACCTCCCAGACCCTGAACCTGGGGTCACATGTTTAGAGTCTAAAGGGTGACCCATCTCCCAGACCCTGCACCTGGGGTCACATGAAAATAGTCTCCAGGATGAGACCACTTTCAGACTATACTGGGGTCACATGACTACAGTTCCCCTTGTGACATCTCCTCCCAGTCCCTGCATCTAGGCTTGCTGATCCACAGTCTCCAGGATAAACCCCTCCCAGGTCATACACCTCGAGAAACATGTCCACAATCCCCAGAGTGACACCACTTTCCAGACCCTGCACCTAAGGTCCCGTGTCCACAAGATCCAGGGTGACCTCCTCCCACACTCTGGACCATGGTCACATGTCTACAGTCTGAAGTGTGACTCCACCTCCCAGAAACTGCACGTGAGGTCACAGATGAACAGTCTCCAGGGTAACCCCCCTCTTGACCCTACCTGGATTCAAATTTCTGTAGTATCTAGGGTGACTTCCTCCCGGACCACATACATGGGATCACGACCACAGTCTCTAGTATGAGCCAACATCCAGACTCTGTACCTGAGGTCTCATGACCACAGTGTCCTGGGTGACACCACCTCCCAGTCCTTGCACTTAAGGTAACACGTCCAGCGGCTCCAGGGTAACCCCTTCCCAGATCATTCACCTGATGTAACATGTCCACAATCCCCAGAGTGACCCCATGTCTCAGATCCTGCATCTGGGATCACACATCCACAGTATGCAGGGAGAGCCACTTCCCCAGACCCTGCACTTTGGGTCACACATCCATAGTCCTCAGGGTGACCCCATCATCCAGACCCAGTAACCAGAAACACCTGCAAACAATCTGCATGGTAACCCCACCTTCCAGATCCTATCCCTGGAATTTCACATCCATAGTCTCCATGATGAACCCCTCCAAGACCATGCACCTGAGATCACACACCCACAGTTTCCAGGGTGACCCCCTTATGCCCTGCACTGGGCATTATATGACCACATCTCTACATTCACATCCCACATCAGATCCTTTACCTGGTGTCACATGGCCACAGATTCCCTGGTGAACCCCTTCATAGACTCTATTCATAGGGTCACATGTCCATAGTCTCCAGGGTGAACACTCTCCCAGACCCTGCACCTAGGTTCACACGTCCACATTCTCCATAGTGACCCCACCTCCCAGACACTTCACCCGGCTTTACACATCCACAGGCTCCAGGGTCAGCCTCTACCCCTGACATTGCATTTTGGGTCACCCGTCCACTTTTTCCAGGGAGAAAACACCTCACAGAAACTTCACCTGGGATCACATGTCCACAGTCTCCACAGAGAGCCCTCTCCACAGACCCTGCACCTGGTGTTAGACGACCATAGTCCAGGGTGATCCCTACTCCCAGACCATTCACTTGGGGGTCACACATCCACAGGCTAAAGGGTCACCCCTTTGAAATACAAGCACCTGGGATCAAATGTCCATAGTCTCCTTGGTGACACCTCACCCAGACCCTGTACCTGGGGTCACATTTCCAGCTTCCAGGGTAACTGCCTCTACCAGACCCTACACCTGGGGTCACATGTCCACATTCTCCATGGTGACCCCACCTTTCCAGAAATTTTACCTCTGGCCACATGTACACAGTCTCCAGGGTGACCACCACTCTCAGACTTTGAACTCTGGTCACATTTCCAGTACAGACCCTTACCTGTGGATACAGTCCACAGACTTAAGGGTGACACTACCACATCAGTCCGAGCACCTGGGATGACATGGGCACAATTTCCACTGTGAGCTCCCCTCCCAGACTCTACCCTCATGTTACATGTCCACAGTTTCCAGGATGACACCCTCCCGGATCCTGTATCTGAGATCACATATCTTCAGCCCCCAGGGTGATCTCTTCCAGGCACTGTATTTGGGGTCACATATCCAGTCTCTACCGTGTGCATTCTTCCAGACCCAGTACCTGGTGACACATGTCCATAGTCTCCGGGGTGATGTAATTTCCCAGACCTTGTACCTGGGTCATATGTCCACAGTCTCAAGTGTGAACCCCCAACCAGACCCTGCACCTGAGGTCACATGTCCACATTCTCCATTGTTACACCCCCCTGTCAGACCCTGCACCAGGTGTCCACAGTCTCCAGGGTGACGATCTTCCCCAGATTGTATATTTGGGGTCACACATCCACATTTTTCAGGGTGACTCAACCTCACTGACCCTGGTCTGGGGTATCAGGACCACAGACTGCCCCTGGATTCCCGTGACCATTGTCTCCAGGGTAAACCCCTCCCAGAACCTGCACCTGAGGTAACATATTCAGTCTCCAGGGTGACCCCATCTCACTGACCATGTATCTGGGGTCATATGTCCACAATCTTCTGGGTGAGACCCTCCCCATAACCTGCACCTTGGGTCATACATCCACAGTCTCCAGGCTTACCCCACCCCCCAGACCCTGCACCTGGGGTGGCACATCTACAAGCTCCAAGGTGTCCCCCTCCCAGACCTTGGACCTGGGGTCACATGTCCACAGTCTCCAGGGTAACCCCACCTCCTCGACTCTGTACCTGGGGTCAAATGTCCATAGTTTCCAGGGTGATCCCAGCTCTCAGGCTCTGCACCTGGTTTCTCACATTTACAGTCTCAAGGTGAAACCCTTCCCAAACCTACACCTGTGGTCACAAGTACATAATGTCCAAGGTTACCACCTCCCAGACTATATACATATTGTCATAAGTCCACGGTCTCCAGGGTCAGTCTGTTCCCCAGACACTACACTTTGGGTCACATGTCCACAGTCTCCTAATGAACCCACCTCCAAGAACCTGTACTGTGGGCCATGTGTACAGTCTCCAGGGAGACCCCACCTCAGAGATCCTGTATCTGGGGTCACATGTTCAAAGTCTCCAATGTGACCCTACCTCCTAGACCCTGCACATGGGATCACATGTCCACAATATCCAGGGTGAATGCTCTCGACCCTGGACCTGGGGTCACATTTCCAGTGTCTAGGGTGACACCCCTCTGCAGACACTGAACCTGGGGCCACACATCCACAGTCTCCAGGGTGACTCCACCCTCAGATCAAACAACTAGGAGTACATATCCACAGTTCAGGGTAACCCCAAAGCCTAAACCTGTAGTCACACATCCATAGTATCCATGGATACTCCCTCCTAGACCATGCATCCAGGATCACAAGATGACTATCTCCAGGTTGACCCCAATCCAACCCTGCACCTGGGGTCACATTCCACAGTCTCTAGGGTAACACTTCTCCCCAGACCCTGTAGCTGGGGTCATATAGGCACAGTCTCTGGGATGACTCCATCCCCCAGGCCCTGACCCTGTGGAAACATGTCCACAATCGGCAGGGTAACCCCACTTCCTAGACCCTATATCTGGAGTTGCACATCCACAGATTCTATGGTGACCCCCTCCTAAATCATGCACCTTAGATCACATGTCCACAGTCTCCAGGGAGAGCACCCTCCCCTAAATCTGTACTTTGAATCATACATCCACAGTCCTCAGGGTGACCCCACTTCCCAGATGAATGAAAGACAAAAATAGAGTGCTTTTCAGACATCTGTCTATCAGCAACTGTCTACATTCTAAGATGTGAGAACTCCAGGTTTGCAAGAGGCCCTAATTTCCAGAGTCATAGACAGTATATTTCCCTGCATTTTCTGAGCCTTTTGAACTCATTCCTAGCTCATATTGTGTCTGCCCCTGAGGAAACTTGCTTGGGAAATTGTCTAAGAGTGCTGAGTGCCATACTGTTGTTACCTTGATTAGTTGACATTCTAATGGAAATGATCCTGCAGAAAGGAGTTGCAAGCTGCCTGGTTGCACCCAAAATCAAACAAGTTTGACCAAACCTATTGATGTTATAAGTAGGACAACATCATTTGAATGGATTATCAGGCAGCTGCCAGCGCTTTTAGTGCCAACAGAGAGAAAATACCAATTTTGCCAACACGGTTCAATAACCAGGTTCACATTCAGTATGTGTCCCTGAAGTATCCAAGAATTTTCCAAGCAGACCTAGGATCACTGGATCTCTCCTACAGAGATAACTTGATGGAACGTTTACTCTGAAGGGTGAGTCTTGTTGAGGTAAGTCCTTCCCCAAGGCCACAGAAGTGCAGCCCAGAACCAAGGTCACCTGTGAATCTGACTGAGTCCCTTTGCAACTGTTGCCAAAAGCCCCTGATCATCACGAACAAGCTTCCTGACTCCCTACTAGGCAAAGATGTCCACTCCAGTAAACACCCTATGGTGCCCCAACCAATCACCTAACATCAACCTTTCAGCAGGAATTTTCTTTGTCTTGAAGCCATAAAATCTGTCGACTTTCCCTAGTCTGTCAGCAGGTTGCCCTGCTGTGCTCACAGTGCCCACATTATCTCTGCTCTTTGTTCTTAATAAAAACTCACTCCCTTCTGAAATGATCTGTATCTTGAAATTATTTTCCAACTCATGCTCAGACTGCCTCAACAAGCTTCCCATCACTAGGGCCATTTTCCTGGATCACATTCACCATTTGTTGTCCACTCCAAGCTCAGAGCAGAAAGGCCCTCTCAGTCTGGCTCTTCCCTCTCACATCCCATGCCTGGTCACCAGGAGCTCCCACTGTTCCTGGGAAGGCTGTCTTCTGTGTCCTGGAGTGCGGGGAGCTGCCTGTGAGAACGGAGTCCTTTGTCTGAAGGACACAGCTCTGGGAGCTGCCTCAGTCCTTGAGGGTTTGCTTGCAAACATAGCTCTCTGTCCAGCCACCCCAGAGATTAGGCGATTATTTACTGCAGACACCTGGAGTTCTGGGCTAACTTCTCACGCACAGGGAAATGTTATCTGGTGTAAGAAATAATAACAGGGTGCCATTCCCATGCTCTCAAGATTTCTTGTGACTGTAAGATGTATAGGTCAACCAAGAAAAATGTTAACTGTCTTGTCTTTCTCAAGCTCCCCTTTATAAATATAAGATGCTGAATAAAGTCAGTGTCAGACTGCTTCCCTTTGTGGAGACGTGTCTGAACCTCTTGACCCCATCTTTGTTGTAGAATTCTTTTGCTGTAGTTTTCCTTCTCAGCCACGCCATGCACGTTCTCGGGACCTGATCGACTTTGCCAGCTGGCACCGGCACTGGAGGGGCCTGCATTGTGTCAGGTGGGAGGAACAAGAAGTACCTATTAGGTCTCCCACACCAGCACAGCAACCAGTACCCCGCTACTGACCTCTTCACTCTGGATGGGCCTGGGGATATTTCAGGGGATGTCCCCCAACATGTCCTTGTTCTCATCTAATCCCAGCACTGCCCACATGAGAGTCGCTAAGCAATTCTGTGATGACTGCACAGAGAGAATACTTGTTCACTCACACCTCCCAGGAGCATGGGGTTCTTATGTGCAGGTGCCTCCCAGCATATAGGGTTCACCTGGGTAGGTATCCCACAGGGCTCAGTACCCAGGAACTGCCCACAAAGCCCTCATTGCAGAGCACCCTCAGCCCCTCTGTTGGAAAGATCTGACCTTGAGCCCCTCAGAGCAGGACCTGAGGTAACAAACAACAGCTTCTGGACAGGTCTGTGACCCTGGGCTTCACTGTATGTGGCCTCTTTCCAGCAGGTTTTCCAGAGGCTTCCATTGCACCTGGGCACTGATCCTGTCTCCACCCACAACCCCTCCTGTCTCTGACTCATGAGCCCCTCTCATTAGAGAAGTCCTTCCTGAAATTATCTCCCAGTTGTGGGCCAGATAAAATGATTAGAAAAACAAGTCAGAGCTTCAACCCCATATCCATCCGCACCCTCAGGACCCACAGGTGCTCCTGGAACCTTGGCCAGAACAAAGAGGCCCATTTTCTGAAACCACAAGCCCAGATGGGCAATGATTGGCTAACCTGGCTGGCCTGCCCTTTGCACGTGTACATGGGTTGAGATCTGTTTAAACCTCCTCAAGTGCCTGAAGCTGTACTTGATGCCGTCTTTTCTGCTTAGATATTGCAGTGCCAGTTTGGTGAGAGAGAGTGAGGGGCCATGGCATTTCAGGGGACCTGGCCTGCGTGGGGCTCTGCTGGACCTTCTTCTGGAGGTGCATGGCTGTCACTTGCTAAGGATGGGCTGTGTTGCCTGTTCCTGCTGTTGGAAATCTTTTCAGGCAGAGGTGAGGAAGTAAGAAAACACGCAGTGGGAGCAGGACAGGAGGAGTAACTCAGATAGGAAAGTGGAAAGCTTCCAGATGATCACCCAGGCCAGGACTATCCTGACTGACCTATAGGAGCCAACTCGGTAAGTGTGCTGTCACTGGAGTGGCTCCACTTTTCTCCAGCCTGTGAGGTATTTGCACATATCCAAGTGTTTTACCTGGGACGTGTGGATGAGGTTCAGGAGTGGCTAGCCTGGGGGTCAGCCAGGGTTTACTTAGAGATGACTCTGTGGGGTCTCCCAGCTACCCACTGAAGACCCTTGTTGGGAGGGGAGTGGGCAGAGAGTGTGGAAGGGCTGCTGGCTTCACATGCATAAGTCTCCACCGCTGACCATCTTCAGAATTGCTCATCCCTGGAGTAAGCATCCTAATTGGGTTTTCACCTGTGTAACTAGTGACTTCTTAATTAGCAGTATGAACAGTGATTAACAAAAAAAATGTCCTCAGGCAGGACTGAGATGTTACACCACATATATCATTGTAAGAACCTGAGAAGGCATGTGCAGCTAGTACCCTTAGGGACAGACTTCAAACTTGACCCCTCAACATTCTGACATCCAGCTACTGCTTTAGC
Source organism: Bos grunniens (assembly GCF_055505025.1). Lineage (NCBI taxonomy): Eukaryota > Metazoa > Chordata > Mammalia > Artiodactyla > Bovidae > Bos > Bos grunniens. The sequence goes on along the minus strand of NC_141188.1, from coordinate 1,044,839 downwards.
TTTTCTGAGGGCCCAGTGCTGACTCTAAGTGTTCTGTAATCCAGGCTCCATCTGCCTTTAGTGAGACCCAAACTTTTAAGATCCTACAGAGCAGGGTCTGTGTGGCTGCTCTGTGGCTTCTTTAACAAATGATCACAAGCTAGGTGGGTTAAAACAACAGGAGTTCATCATCCCCAAGTCCGGAGACCAGACACCTGAGATCAACATGGCACAGGGCTGAGGTCCCTCCAGAGGCTCCAGGATAGGGTCCTTCCTGCCTTTTCCAGCTTCAGGGGCTCCAAGGGTCCCTGGGCTTTTGGCCCCCTCCCTCCCATCTCTCTCTCTGCCTTTAAGAGGCTTCTCCACTGTGTCTTCTTTTGTCTCTTAGAAGGACTCTGTCAGTTGGATTGAAGGTCACCCTAACCCTAGAAGACCTTACCTTGATATCCTTAACTACATCTACAAAGACCCTTTCCCCAGATATGGCCCTGTTCTGTGGGGACACATCTTTGGTGGCCACCATTCACCCCATTCTCTGTTTATCAAATAACCCTCATTTTAGGAGATCACCACAGGGCCATATAGATGGGAGCAGACAGTGGCCACACACGTGGAGTCTGGAGAGAATGAGGCCCTTGGAGTCACCTGGAATGGATGCAGGCCTGGCTTCATCAGGCGAGGAAAATCACAGGGAGAAGAGGGACATGGTCTTGTTCAGGCTTCAAAAAGCACGTTGGGGTGGGATGTGAGATGTATCATGGGGGCAGGGAACTTTGTCAGGGCCTGGTGGAGGGGTTAGGCTTGGATCAGGGCTGTGGATGTCGAAGGGAATTAGTGGGGGGTTGGCCATACACCCTGGGGGAGTAGCTCACAGTCACTGGGGCACAAGGAACTGGGAATCTGGGAGGCCTCCGTGTTCCTGAACCTGAAGAGGATACGTTAAAATTTTACATCAACTCATGCTCCTTCTGCCTCTGTAACTCAGTTTGCTCCTTTAAAAGTCTGGATCATATAGGTCACGCAGTCTCAGAAAGTGGGGACTTACGATACTTGGAGCTGGAGCTTGCCTCCCTCACCCTTGTCTTGGCCCCTGAAAACCTGCATGATCATGCCTGTCCATGATAATGCAAAGCCTGCCTCCCTGACACTCCTCCACCAAGTGGAACTACCTGCTCTGCTGGAGCACTTCCAGTGGCTGTGGGTCGCCACTGACAGGACTCTGGCTTCCTCAGGACCCGCTGAGGCTTCAGCTTCAGGACAGTGTGAGGTTCAGTTCAGGCTGACAGGACCCCTGTGGTTTCAGCTTTGGAGCATGGTGGGGTTCAGCTCAGGTAGGGGGAAGTCTGGCCTCCTCAGAACCTGATGGGGGTTCAGCTTTGGGACATTATGGGGTTCAGTTCAGACTGACAGGAGATGGGTCACCACAGGACCCATGTGGTTTTGGCTTTGGGACATTGTGGGGTTCAGTTCAGGCTGATGGAATCTGGTCTCCTCAAGACCCACTTGGGCTTCAGTTTTGGGGCATGATGGGGTTCAGTTGAGGCTTATGGGAGCCCGGTCCCTCAGGACCTACTTGGGCTTCAGTTTTCAGGCATTGTGGGGTTCAGTTGAGGCTGACAAGACTCTGATATCCTTAGGATCCGCTGAGGCTTCAGCTTTGGGACATTGTGGGGTTCAGTAGAGCCTGACAGGAGTCTAGTTTCCTCAAGACCTGCAAGGAGATGGTGCTGCTGAAGGGAAATGTGAGGAAAATTGGGAAGAAGCTTTCTGTATATGGTTGTTGCTGAAAGTCTGCCTTATGAGGACCCAGGACTGTTAGGCTTGATGTAGAAAGTTGTGTGATTTTAGTCAGTTTTTGTCTGTGGTATAAGATGGTGTCCTGTATTGTTCCTTGGTGTGTGGTTTCCATTTTTCCCAGCACAGTTTATTGGTGGGGGGGGGGCTGTCCTTTCCTGTGTGTATGTTCTTAGTTCCTATCTTGTAAATTAATTACCATGTGCCTGTAGGTTTACTTCTGAGCTCTCTTGTCTCTGTGCCTACTTCTGTGCCAATTCCACATGTCTTGTGGTGACTATAGGCACACACTCTAGATTGAATTCAGGGATAGACATACCACCAGCATGTTCTGCTTTCTCAGGGTCCCTTTGGCTCTTCTGGTTCCTTTGTGGCTTCACAGAGATGTGAAGATTGCATTTGTTTCTATGAAAAATATCATTGAAATGTTGGCAGTGATTGCATGAATGTGTACATTGCTTTGGTTAGAATGAGTATTTTAATGGTATTTTCACCCACAAACATGAGATATTTTTTACTTGTGTCCATTCAGTTTCTTTGATCCTTGTCTTGTAGTTTTTAGCTTGCAGGTCTTTCAAGTCCTTGGTAAGATTTTTAGTTTTTTGGCAGGGGGGAGGGGGATGCAATTGTAAAAGGGATTATTTTCTTAATTTCTCTTTCTAATAGTTCATTGTTAGTGTAGAGAATCGCAAATGATTTTGCAGTTCTACTGACTTTCTTTTCTTTTTGGGGGGGTCTTCAGCTCAACATGTTGGATCTTAGTTCCCTGACAAAGGATCAAACCAGTGCCCCTGCAGGGGAAGTGCCGAGCCTTAACCACTGGACTGCCAGGAAAGTCCATGAATTCACTTTTTAGTTCTGACCAGTTGCTTTGGTGTAGTGTTATGTGGAAAACTAGAATTAAGACATGTCATAGTTTCAGTTCCATCTGGGTCATCCACAGCAACCAAGACGTGGTGTCTACTAATATGCTCTTCCTACAGTGCCTTTTAATACCATGTGGACTAGTACAAGGCAATTAACATCATTACGTTAGTTGAAGTTGGTTTGGTTAAGTCTTGGCCTCTATTGCAATGTTCAATATCATCTCTGATTTTCTGGCATGTGACATACATGGTTGTTTTGAAAAGTAATTTACTTTCTAGTAAAATTTCAAATGTTTCAACTTTGAATAGTGGTAGAAAGCTTTCTATATTCACACCAAATACTGCAATGTGTTTTATCCCAAAGAGGGTCACTTTCCTGGGGAACTAGCCTGTAACCCCAAAATGGGGGATATTTATGTTTTCCACATTATAATCCTATCCATAGGACCAGTTCAACTTTCATCAGCTGCCCAAGCTTTGTGCAAATGTCTTTCTCCATTCTAATGCAGTTTTCTTTTTCTGGAGCCATCACTGGGGCTTTCCCTCATATTAAAAACCTTCATGGATTTAAAGTGACAAGATGCCTATGATCTAGGTGGCTTTTTCTGTGTGGTTTCTTTCACTGAGAATGTTTTTCATGTTGTGCCATGTGTCATTTTTTAATTTTGTTTACAAACCTATGACAACATTTATCATTTGAGTCATTTTAAGTATGCACTTCTATAGCATTAACTGCACTCACATTGTTGTAAAAATTTCCCCACCATTCATCTCCAGAATCTTTTTATTTTCCTGAAGTGACACTGTAACCATTAAACACTCACCACCCTCAATCCCTGGCCATCTTATTCTACTTGGAATTTGTCTTATATGGATATCTCCTACTCTTGGAATCATAGAACAGTTTTCCTTTTGTGTTGGGCTTGTTTCACTTGGCATAATGACTTAATGTTTCATCCACATTATAGCATGTGTGAGAGTTATCTTGTTTTTAAAGGTTGAATCATATTGAATTGTGTTTATACTACATTGTGCTTATCTGGTTATCTGTTGAACACTTGTGTTGCTTCCACCTTTTGGCTACTGTGAATAATGTTGCTATGAATACAGGGTCTGAATATCTGTTCCAGTTCTTGGTTTTAAATATTCTGGGTGTATAACCTGGACCAGGATTGATGGATTCTATGTTAACTCTGTATTTATGTATTTGAGAAGACCCCTACTGTTTTTTGCAGTTTTGGAACTATTTTACTATATTCCTTTCTATGGCAGAGTAATTCATCTTATGGATGTATCTACCCTATTTGCTCTTCCATTCACCTGTTCGTGGGCATTTTCATTGTTTTCAACTTGCGTTCTCAAGAACACTGCTGCTAGGAATATTGGTGTACAAGTTTATATTTGAACACCTGTTTTAAATTATTTGGATGTATATCTAGGAGTGGAGTTGGCAAAACATATGATAATTCAGTTCAGTCACTCAGTCACGTCCAACTCTTTGTGACCCTATGGACTACAGCACACCAGGCTTCCCTATCCATCACCAACTCCTGGAGCTTGCTCAAACTCATGTCCATCGAGCTGGTGATGACATCCAACCATCTCATCCTGTTATCCCCTTCTGCTCCTACCTTCAGGCTTACCCAGCATCAGGGACTTTTCCAACAAATCAGTTCTTCACATCAGGTGGCCAAAGTATTGCAGTTTCAGTTTCAGCATCAGTCCTTCCAATGAATATTCAAGGCTGATTTTCCTTAGGATTGACTGGTTGGATCTCCTTGCAGTCCAAGGGATTCTCAAGAGTCTTCTCCAGCACCACAGTTCAAAAGCATCACTTCTTAGGCACTCAGTTTTCTTTGTAGTCCAGCTCTATCATGTATACATGACTACCGGAAAACCATAGCTATGAGTACACAGACCTTTGTTGGTAATGTCTCTGCTTTTTAATATGCTGTCTAGATTGGTCATAACTTTTCTTCCAAGGAGCAGCATCTTTTAATTTCATGGCTGCAGTCACCATCTGCAGGGATTTTGGAGGCCCCCAAAATAAAGTCTGTCACTATTTCCATTGTTTCCCCATCTATTTGCCATGAAGTGATGGGACTGGAGGCCATGATCTTAGTTTTCTGAATATTGAGTTTTAAGCCAACTTTTTCACTCTCCTCTTTCACTTTCATCAAGAGGCTCTTTAGTTCTTCTTTGCTTTCTGCATAAAAGTAGTGTCATCTGCATGGCTGAGATTATTGATATTTCTTCTGGCAGTCTTGATTCCAGCATGTACTTCATCCAGCCCTGGAATTTCACATGATGTACTCTGCATGTAAGTTAAATAAGCAGGGTGACAGTATACAGCCTTGCCATACTCCTTCCCTGATTTGGATCCAGTCTGTTGTTCTATGTCCAGTTCTAACTGTTGCTTCTTGACCTGCAAACAGATTTCTCAGGAGGCAGGTAATGTGGTCTGGTATTCCCATCTCTTTAAGAATTTTCCACAGTTTGTGGTGCTCTGCACAGTCAAAGCCTTTGGCATTGTCATTAAAGCAGAAGTAGACATTTTTCTGGATGTTTTTGCCTCTTTTTTTTTTTTTCTTCAATGATCCAGTGGATGTTGGCAATTTGATCTCTGGTTCCTCTGCCTTTTCTAAATCCAGCTTGAACATCTGGCAGTTCATGGTTCACGTACTGTTGAAGCCTGGCTTGGGGAATTTTGAGCATTACTTTGCTAATGTGTGAGATAAGCGCAACTGTGCAGTAGTTGGAACATTCTTTGGCATTGCCTTTCTTGGGGATTGGAATGAAAACTGACCTTTTCCAGTTCTGTGGCCACTACTGAGTGATATAATATTACATTTTTATGTTTTTGAGAAAATGCTGGTTTTGTACACATAGATCACATCATTTTACACCTCTACAAGTAAAGTTTGAGTTCCAATTTCTGTACATTTTTGCCAACATTTGTCATTTGTCTTTATTGTTGATTTCCCCCACATCCATCCTGAGTGCCTTATTAAGGAGGAAGTCTTAATGCAGGACCCACATTTGAGGAGAGAGGAGTTAGCTTCATATACGTGATGGACAGCTGAGTGTCTGTATCAATTATTTAGAATCTTCCTGCATAGATATTTTTATTTAACACTACTCATAAAACCTATGTTTTTTTTTTTTCTTTTTTAACTGTTTGGACACCTGAAAATTATTTTAATCTTTTGGGAGCTACCCTAGTGGTTCAGACTGTAAAGCATCTGGTTGCAGTGCAGGAGACCTGGGTTCGATCCCTGGGTGGGGAAGATCCCCTGGAGAAGGAAATGATGACCCCTCCAGTACTCTTGCCTGGAAAACTTCATGGATGGAGGTTCCTCATAGCCTACAGTCCATGGGGTCTGAAAGAGTCAGACATACTGAGAGACTTCCTTTTCTCTTTCTTTTGGCTATAATCCAGCCAACTATACAGCTTAGTTCATTCTTGCTTTGGCTATTGAGAGATTTTTCCATGCTCTTATGCTTTTATTTTACATAATTCAGCTTTCATTGGGTTTTTTGGTTTTTCTTTCTCATATTTTAAGATTATGGTGCTTTACATATTTACTGTCTCAGTCCTAGTATAAGCCACATTTTAAAGAATCCTTGTTCCTTTTTATTAAAGAATGTTACTAAACATTTTCATGTGGGAACTTAATAATCTCAGCAGAAAGTGCATCGAAATACTTATGCAAGTATCCAAGACTATGCATACACATGGTTATGAAGATTTTCACATGGAGCTATGTGTTTCTGTATTAGGCTAAAGATAGTTTATAATGATGTCTCCAACCTGATTTCTTATGATACAGGTATTATAACCTTTTCCCTTTGTCTGCCTGTAACTTCCCACTCCAGTGGTAAAAATCCTGGCTTCCACTACTTGTCAGTTATCAAATTCAGTGCTTGTTCCATTAAATGACTGATTCTGTAAGTTTCAGTCCTGTTAGCTACAAACCCCTGTGGAAAGAACTTACAGAGATCATTGTTTATGTACATTTTGCCTTTGGCCTGCAGATTCTAATCATTTTCACAATGAACTTAGGTCAGATAACTTTGTCCTAATACTAAGAGTGGCTTTTTTTTTTTTTTTTTTTTTTTTACAAAAATTCCTTCTTCTTCTTTTTTAATCTCTTGGCTGTGCTGTGGCATGTGGGATTTTAGGTCCCTGACCAGGAATTGAACCCACCTCTCCTGCATTGGCAACATGGAGTCTTAACCACTGGCCCACCAGGGAAGTCTGAATCTTTTCATATATTTCTCAATCTGTTAGATTCTTTGTTAAATTCTGCATTCCAGTCTTTGACACTCTCATACCATAAATAAAAGTTAATAGGTAATAATTTACTTGTTGGGTTCTGAAAACAAAAATCTATGTGCTTAGAAAAATGTATAGTGTCAGGTATTCATCACTAAAGTATCATGTATTTCAGCCACATATTCCATAAACTGTTTATCATGTCTGTTTTACCTTTTCTAGAATGTCTTATAAGGTCATACAGTGTGTAGCACTTGAGGCTGGATTCCTTCACTTAGTAATATAAGTGTTAGATTCATGCTTTTCTTTGTTTTATAAATGGGTTGGTTGTTCATTCCTTTATACCTCTGAACACTATTGTATTGAATTATATAAGAGGAAAAATAATATTCCTTCTACCCTCAGTGTTCTTCATTGAGATGCTCGTAGTGAAAGGGAGATGGACTGGAGAAAAACAATCAGAAGTTTAATATATGCCATGCATATCTCCTGTATAGTTGAGAGATACCTGGGAAAACTGAGTCACTTCCTGAAATGGTCCAATATTTTACCTTAAATGCTATCATCAGCTATCAATGAAGGAGGAGTTTAGGGGATGGAAGAAGCCATTTAAGGGAGATTATTATATGAAGCACAGTAAACAAAGGTATGGTGGTTATGCAGATTAACATCCAGGTCCATTCCATACATCTTTTTGATATTTAGTCAAGTCATTTAGTCAAGTCAAGTCATTCTTGAGATTTAGTCATCCTCCATATCCTTGTCCACAAAAGGACACATCCTTACAAATGGAGATATTCTTAATAAATGTAAATCTACTTCATAAAATGACATTTCTATTTGGTTTTCAGATTCTCCAGGAGTTCCTGTTTTTTTAAATTAATCAGTCTAAAATAATCCTTTTGTCAAATGGGCATATTTTGGGTGTGCTGTTTTGTGCTTCTCTTGAAATTTCCATGCCATAATATGCCTAGGAATGCACATCTGTGGAAGGATATCCTGATATTTTTAAGTTTTTAATTATTATGAATTATGAATAGTGCTCTTGTACATTACTCAATGCTAGTTTTTATTTCAGTTTTCCAAAGCAGTTGTGTAAATACAAGAGGTACACTTCTTGATTCCTAAGGTGAGACCGTTTAGATTTGGAGAAAAATGCCAAACTTTCTTCCAAAGTTGACTGTACATGCATCCAACCAGCATCTTGAGTATACTCTTGTATGCTTATTTACAGTTTTTTATCTTCTTTGGCCAGGTGTGTGTTTCAATCTTCACCAAATTTGTATACTGTGGATACAGTCTTGAATAATTGAACTTTTCTAAGAATCTGTCCATTTCTTTCATTTATCGCTTTTATTGATGTATAGTTGTTCATAATAGTCTATTAGAATCCTTTGCATTTCTGCACTGTCTGTTGTAACTGCTACCCAGGTGCAGGTTCTGGGAGGTGTGTTCACAAAGGAGACTGTGGATGTGTGACCACAATATAGGGTCTAGAATGTGGGGTCACCCTTGAGGCTGTGGATGTGTGAGCCCAAGTACAGTACTGGGAGGTGGGGTCAACCAGGAGACTGTAGACATGTGAGCCTAGATGTGGAGTCTTGGAGGTTGGGTCACCCTGGAGACTGAACATGTAATCACTGGTACAGGATGTAGGGAGGGGTGTCACCTTTGAGACAGTGGATATGTGACCCCAGGTACAGGTCTGGAGAGTGGGGTCACCCTGGTGGCTGTGGACGTGTTACCCCAGACACAGGGCCTGTGGAAGTGTTTCACCATGGAGACTGGATGTGTGACCTCAGGAAAAGGGTCTGGAGTGTGGGGTCACACTTGAGACTGTGGATATGTGTCTGCAGCTACAGGGTCTGGGAGGGGGTAACCCTGGAGACTGTGGAAATTTGACCTCAGGTGGAGGCACTGTGAGGTGTTGTCACCCCAGAGACTGAGGATGTGTGATTCCAGGTTCAGAGTCTGGGAGGGGTGTCACCTGGAGACAGTGGACATGAGACCCTGGGTTCAGTATCTGGGTGGTGGGGTCACCCTGGAGACTGTGGATTTGTGAACCCACAAACAGGGTCTTAAGTATGACGTCAACCTGGAGACTGTGGACCTGTGATTCCAGTTGCAGGGTGTATGGAGTGTGTTCACCATGAAGTCGGTGGATATGTGACCCCAGGTTCTGGTCTGGAGGATGCAGTCACCCTGGATCTGTGACCCCAGTTTCAGGGTCTGGAAAGGTGTCACCCTGGAAAGTGTGGACGTGTGACCCCAGGTTCAGGGTCTGGGGACGAGTGTCACCCTGCAGAGTGTGGATATGTGACCCGAGGGGAATGGTCAGGAGGAGGCCACCCTGGAGACTATGAAATTGTGAGTCCAGTTGCAGGGCTTGGGAAGGGGTCACCCTAGAGACTGTGGATGTGTGACTTCAGGTACGGTGTCTGGGAGGGATCACCCAGGGGGCTGTAGCTATGTGATCCTAGGTATAGGGTTTGGGAGAGTGTTACCCTGCAGACTGTAGACATATGACCCCAGGTGCATGGTCTGGTGTGGTGGGGTCACCCTGGAGATTGTGGAAGTGTGACCCCAGGTGCAGGGTCTGGGGTGAGGTCACTCTGGAGACAGTGTACAAGTGACAAATGTGCATGGTTAGAGGACGGGATCACCTTGGAGACTGTAGACATGTGACTCCAGGTACACTATCTGGGAGGGACATCATCCTGGAGCCTGGACATGTGACCATAGATACAGGGTCTGAATGGGGTCACCCTAGGCACCTGGATATCTGACCCCATGTACAGGGTCTGGGATGCTAATAACCAAGGAGACTCTGGACATGTGACCCCAGGTAGTGTATGGGGGGGTCACTCTAGAGACAGCAGAATTTTAACCACAGGTAAATGGTCTTCAAGGGGTGTCACCCTGGATAATGTGGACATATGAGCCCAGGTGCAGTGTGTGAAATGTAGTTCACGCTGGAGACTGTGGACATGTTAATCCAGCTGCAGGGTAGGGGAGGGCGGTCATCCTCGAGATTGTGGATGTGTGGATACAAGTACAGGGTCTGGCAGGGGGCTTCACCCTGGAAACTGTGGACACCTCACCCCAGGTACAGATTATGAGAGGTGGGGTCACACTGGAAACTGAGGACATGTGATCCCAATTACAGAGTCTGGGAAGGGGGTTACACTGAAGCCTGTGAACCTGTGATCACAGGTTGTGTCTGGGAAGTGGCATTACACAGGAGACTCTGGACATGTGACCCAGGGTTCAGGGTCTGGGAGGGAGTCACCCTGGAGACTGGACTTGTGACCCCAGGTACAGGATTTTGGATGAGTCACTCTGAGACTGTGGATATGTGACTCCAGGGGGAGTGTCTGTGAGGGGCTCACCTTGGAGACTGTATTTGTGTGACCCCAGGTACAGGGTCTGGAAGTTTGGGTAACTCTGGTGACTGTGCCCATGTGACACTAGGTACAGCCTCTGGGGAAGGTTGTCATCCTGGCCACCATGAGTATGTGATCCCAGGTACAGGGTCTGAGATATGGGGTAACCCTGGAGACTGAGGCCAAGTACACTGAGGTAAAAAGTTTGGTGAGGTGGGGTCACACTGGAGACTGGATGTGTAACCCCAGTTGCAGGGTCTGAGAGGGATGTCACCCTGGAATCTACAGACGTGTGACCCCAGGTGGAAGAGAGGAGTCACATTGGAGACTGTGGTCATGTGACACCAGGTGCAGTGCCTGAGACATGGGGTCACACTGGAGACTGTGGATGTATGAGCCAGGTACAAGAAATGGGAGGGATGTTAACCCGAAGACTGTGGATGTGTGAGACCAGGTACATGAATTGGGAGAGTTTACACCCTGGTGAACGTGGATGTGTGACCCTGCTTCAGGATCTGTGAAGGGTGCCACTCTGGAGAATGTGGAAATCTGATCCCAGGGTTCCTCTAGTTTTGCAGTGGGGAACATGGGATTCCTCTCAAGTTGTGGCAGGAAACTCGGGATTCCTCTTGAGTTGTATCAGGGAACTCAAATCTCCCCTCTAATTGCAGCGGGATCTCAGTGTGCCTCTCCAATTGAAACTCAGGGTTCCACTCGAGGCATGGCAGGGAACTTGTGTTCCTCTAGAGTTGGGGGGTTACTCAGGGTTCTTCTCGACTTGTGGTGAGACCTCCTCTCGAGTTACCTTGGGGCAATTCATGTCTAGCAGGGATGTGCAGGGTGGCTCCTTTCTTGTTGCAATCTGCGCATGGCTACTCACTAGTTTTGGCATGGGATTTCTCTAGTTATGGTCCGGGTCAATTCTGCAGTTGTGGTGGGTTCAATTCTCTCCAGTTGTGGTATGAAAGCTCCTCTCTAGTTGTGGTGTGAGGTTCATCTCTATTAGCAGCAAGGGGCTCCTCTCAATGTGTGATGTCCACTGGGCTCCTCTGAAGTAGTGGTGGAGGGCTCCTCTCAAGTTGCAGGGCAATGTCCTCTCTGGTTGAGGTGTGGGTGGCTCCATGGGGAAGGTCCACTATTTTTGGCGATAGAATTTCCTCACTAACATTAGTGGGATAGATTCTGTCTAGTTATGAAGGATGCCACTCAACTTACTTCAGGGAACTTGCCTCTATTTGTGGCAGAGCAGCTTCTCTCTAGGTGTGATGTTCTGTGGGAATCCACTCTAGTTTTTCTGGAGGAATCGTTTCAGTTTTATCCAGGGAGCCCCAGTATCATTATGACCAGAGGCCCCTTTTCTTGTTATTGCCTAGGGCTCCTGTCAAATTGCATCAGGGAACTCGGCGTGCTTCTTGAGTTACAGCAGGTGACTCAGGTTTCCTTTAGAGTTGTGGTGAAGCCTCCTCTCTAGCTGCAGTGGAGCCAGTCCTCTCAAGTAGCGCTGTGCAGGCTAGTCCCTGTCTACCCCCATTGTGTGGGAGGCTGCTCTCTAGTTGTGGCATGGGGCTTCAATCTAGTTGCAGTGGGTATCCACTCTTTATTTGTGGTGGGTCGGCTCCTCTCTAATTGTTATTTTCATACTCCTCTCTAGTTGTGTCAGAGGGGCTTCTCTTTAGTTGTGGTAGTTGGGCTTCTCTCTAGTTGTGGTAGAGTGCTCTCATCAAACTGTGATGGGGGTGGCTATTGTCTGGTTGTAATGTGAAGGGGCACTTTTTCTAGGTTTAATGTGCAGGAGGCTACTCTCTAGTTGTGGCAATGGGAGGCCTCTTTAGTTTTAACCTGGTGGGCTCCACTCTACTTGTGGAAGGGGGCTTCCATCTAATTGTGATGTGTGGGTATGCTCCTCTCTAATGGCGATGTTAAGGGGGGATTACCTCTAACTGTGGGAGGGGTCTCCTCTCTAGCTGCAGTGTTGGCCTCCTCTTTCATTTTGATCCATGTGGGAATTCCATTCTAGTTGTGATGTGTATGGGCACGTTTTGCTAATTGTGATGAGTGGGGAGCACTCATATCTACCTGTGGGAGGGGTGTCCACTCCAGTTGTTGCAGTGGTTCTCCACTCTAAATGCAATGTAAGGGAGGGCGGGGCACCTCTCTAGTTTCAGCAGTGTGCTCCTTTAGTCGCACCTGAGGGTCAACTATCTAGTTGTGGTATGTATTCAACTTTCCAGTTTTGATGGTTGGACTTCTGTCTAGTTGTGATGTGCCAGAGTGCTCCTCCCTAAGTGTGCTGTGCCTGGGAAGTCCTCTCTAGTTGTGAAGTGGGAACTCCTGTCTTGTTACATTAAGCTGTGCAGCTCTTCTCTAGGTGTAGTTTTCTGGCTCATTTCTATTTTTGGTTTGATGGGCTACTCTCTCATGGTGGTGTAGAGCCTCCTCTCTAGATGAGGTGTTCGAGATTGCTCCTCTCTAGGGGCGGAGTGTGGGGCCTCCTTTCTTCATGTGATGTCTCAGTGGGCTCCTTTCTTGTTGCAGTGTGTGGGCTCCTCTCTAGTTGTGGTGGGGACTCCTCTTGAGTTTCATCAGGAGACTTTGTATTCCTCTCAAGGTGAGGTGGGGCCTCCACTTGAGTTTTGCTGGGGTAGCTCCTTTCTAGTAGCTTTGTACAGCATGGCTTCTGTTTAGTTGTGATTTGTAGGTGGCTAAACTCCCTGTGGCAGGGTCTCCTCTCTAGCTGGTGTGGGGGGTCAACTCTTAGTTGTGTTGGTTTGGCTTCTCTCTAGTTGTGGTGTGCAGTCTCCTCTCAAGTTGTGTTAGGGATCTCTTCTCTATTTATGGTGTTCTGGGGGCACCTCTAGAGCTGCAGTGGAATGTTCCTCTTGAATTGGGAAGGGAGTTTCCTCTCTAGTAGTGATGTGCACAGGCACTCTTTCCAGGTGTGATATATGCGAGCCTACTCTCTAATTTTGGCATGGCCTCTCCTCTTTATTTGCAGCATGGGAGCCTCCTCTCTAGTTGTGGAAGGAGGCTTCTGTCTAATTGTGATGTATGGAAATGCTCCTCTCCAGTGGCAGTGTTCAAGGGGCTTCTCTTTATTTGTGAAATGAGGTCTACTCTCTAAATGTGGTGAGGATACTACTCTCTGATGGTGGTAGGGGGTGTACTAGAGCCTACCACCTACAGTCCCCTAGAGGGGACCCTCTCTAAGTGTAATGTCCAGGGTTTCCTCTCCTGTTGTGGTGGGGGAACACTCTCCAGTTTTGGCAGGTGAGCTCTTCTCTCATTGTGGCCATGGGCTTCTCTTGAGCTGTGGTATAGGGATACTCTCAAGTTCAGGAGGGGACTCGGGGCTCCTCTCTAGTTGGGGTGATGATTTATCCGACGGTTCTATGTGGGGAGTTTGTTCTCTCTACTTGTGGCATTGGGGGTTCCTCACTAGTTTTCACGTGGTTCCAAACTTTAGTTGTGACAGGCTCAAGTTACTTCAGGGCCCTCATCTCTATTTGCAGCAGAGGGATTCCTCCCTAGGTGCAATGTGCTGGAGGGCTCCTATCTAATTTTGGCAGGGGAATTCTCTCCAGTTTTGGGGGCAGGGGGCTCCTAACTTTGTCACTGGGTTATCCTTCCTTGTGATGGCATAGGGATCCTCTCGAGATGTGGTGGGGGACTCGGGGTTCCTCTCAAGTTGGGACAGGTGATGGGATTCCTTTAGAGTTGTGGTGGGGTTTACTCTTGAGATGCATGGGGCAGCTCCTCTCTAGTAGCAATTAGCAGGCTGCCTCCTGTCTACTTGTGATGTGCGGTAGGCTACTGGGACTACACTCTATTGCAGTGGGGTCAACTGACGTTTTTGTTTCCACTCCTCTCTAGTTGTGGTTTGGACTCCTTTCCAGTTGTAGCAGGGTAGGACTCCTCTTCAGTTGTGGTGTGAAGCTATCTCTCTTGTGGTAGAGTTCTGCTCTTGAATTGTGGTGGTGGTGGCTCCTCTTGGGAATCCTCTCGAGTTGCCTCAGTGCTTGGGGCTCGTCTTGATGTGCAACGGGGAAGTCTGTGTTCCCCTCCAGTAGCAGCAGGGGAATTGGGCCTCTTCTCCAGTTGAGTTGGGTAACTCGGAGTTCCTCTCAAGTTTCAGCAGGAAATGCAGGATCCCTCTTGAGTTGTGATGGGGAAAGTCGGGGTTCATCTCGAGTTGCAACAGGGGAGTGAGGTCTTTTCTCGTGTTAAAATGAGGAACTTGGGTTTCCTCTCGAGTTTCAGCAGGGGAGTCGGGCCTCCTCTCAAGTTGTGAGGGGGAACTCAGGGTTCCTCTCTGGTTGCAAAAGGGGACTTGAGTTTCCACTCGAGTTGCAGCTGGTAACACTGGGTAGCTCTCAAGTTGCAGCATGAATCTTGGGGTTCCTTTCAAGTTACATCAGGGTACTCAGAGCTCCTCTCGAGTTGTGGCAAGAACTCAGGGTTCCTCTTGAGTTGCAGTGTGGGACTCAGGGTTCCACTTGATCCATGGTGGGGAACTCAGTTTTCTTATCAAGTTATGTGTGTGGGGGGGTGCTACATATGGTTCCTCTCATGTTGTGCTGGGGCCTCCTCTCATGATGTTTTGGGGTGACTGGTCTCTAGTAGGGATGTGCAGGTTCTTCTTCTTTCTTGTGAGGGTGACTACTCACTAGTTTTGGCATGGGACTTCTCTCTAGATATGGTCGGGGTCAACTCTGTAGTTATGGTGAGTTCAATTCTCTCTAGTTGTGGTCTTCTAGCTCCTGTCTAGTTGTGTTGTGAGGGTTATCTCTATTGTCAGCAGAAGAGCTCCTCTTTATGTGTGATGTCCAGCAGGCTCCTCTTGAGTTGTAGTGGAGGGCTCCTCTAGAGTTGTGGGGCTGTGTCCTCTCTGTTTGGGGTGTGGGTGGCTCCACAGGAAGGAGCCACTCTACTTTTGGTGCTAGAGGTTCCTAATATTAGTGGGCTTGCTTCTCTATAGTTGTGAGTCAATCCACTTGCTTTAATTCAGGGAGCTTATTTTATTTGCTTCAGAGGGACTTCTGTCTTGGTGTGATGACCTGAGGGATTCCACTCTATTTCTGCCCAGGGAATCTGCTACAGTATTGCCAGGGGAGCTCCTCTGTCATTTGGCTAGGTTATCCTTTCTTGTTACAGCATAATATTCCTGTCAGATTGCAGTAGGGAACTTAGCATTTCTCTTAAGTTTCAGCAGGTGTCTCAGGTTTCCTTTAAGTTGTGGTGGAGACTCCTCTTGAATTGCACTGGGGCAGATACTCTAGAAAAGATGTTCAGGCTGGCTCCTCTTTTGTTGCAATTTGTGGGACTCTATTCTCTAGTTTAGGCAAGGGGTCTCCACTCCAGTTGCAGTGTGGTTCCACTGTTTATTTATGGTGCTTCAGCTCCTCTCTAGTTGTCACTTGCAGACTCCTTCTAGCTTTGGCAGGGGGCGCTCATCCTCCCTAGTTGTGGCAGGGGTGTCCTCCTTAGTTGTGCATTTGGGCTCCTCTCTAGTTGTGGTAAAGAACTCTTCAAATTGTGATGGGTGTGGCTCCTCTCTGGTTGTGATGTGAAGGGGCATTTTTCTAGGTGCAATGTGCAGGAGGCTACTCTCTAGTTGTGGTAGTGGGTGTTTTCTTCAGGTGTGGCATGGTGGCCTCCTTTCTACTCGTGACAAGGGACTTCTGTCTAATTGTGATATGTGGATATGCTTCTCTTTAATGGTGATGTTCAGGGGGGCTTATCTCTGGTTGTGGCAGGGATCTCCTCTTATTTGCAGTGTTGGCCTCCTCTTTTGTTTCGATCCCTGTGGGAGTTCCACTCTAGTTTTTATGTGCATGGGCACTTTTCTCTAATTGTGATGTGTTGCACTCCTATCAATCTGTGCAAGGGTTATTCACTGCAGTTATGGCAGTGGTGCTTTGCTCTAGTTTTGATTTAAGGCGGGGGTGGCAGCTCTGTAGTTGCAGCGATATGCTCCTTACTATGTGGTTGCAGCTATATGCTCCTTATGCCTGAATGTCAGCTATCTAGTTGTGGCATGTATTCAACTCTCTAGTTTTAGCACTTGGGCTTCACTCTAGTAGTGAAGTGCTGTGGTGCTCTTCCCTAGTTGTACTCTTCCTGGGGTTGTCCTCTCTAGTTGTGGAGTGGGACCTCCTGTCTTGTTGAATTGTGCTGTGCTGCTCCTCTCTAGGTGCAGTTTTCCGGCTCATCTCTATTTGTGGTTTGAGTGGCTACTCTCTGGTATTGAAATGGATCCTCCTCTCTAGATGTGGTGTGCAAGACTGATTTTATCTAGGGGCAGGGTGTGGGGCCTCCTTTCTACATGCAGTGTCCAGTTTGGCTCCTCTATTGTTGCAGTGTTTGGCTCCTCCCAATTTTGGTGGGGAACTCCAATCGAGTTGCATTAGGGGACTTGCTCCTCTCAAGTTGAGGTGGGGCCTGCATTTGAGTTTTTTTTTTTTTTGGGGGGGGGGTGGATCCTCTCTAGTAGCAGTGTGCAGGGTTGCTTCTGTTTAGTTTCAATGTGTGGGTGGCCAAACTACCTGTGGCATGGAGCTCCTCTCTAGTTGTTGTGGGGGGTCAACTCTTAGTTGTGATTGGTGGGCTCCTCTCTAGTTGTGGTGTAAAGGCTTCTCTCAAGTTGTATTAAGGGAGGTCTTCCCTATTTGTAGTGTTTGGGAGACACCTCTAGAGTTGTGGTGAAGTGTTCCTCTCGAATTTTGGTAGGGGTTTGCTCTCTGTGAGTGCTGTGCACAGGCACTCTTTCCAAGTGCAATATCTGTGAGCCTACTCTCTAATTTTGGCATGGCCCCTCCTCTTTAATTGTGGCATCTGTGCCTCCTCTCTTGATTTGGCAGGAGACTTCTATCTAATTGCATTGGACTGAAATGCTCCTCTCGAGTGTTAATGTTCAGGGAGCTTATCTCTATTTGTGGTCTACTTGCAAGTTTTGGCTAGTTTGTTCCTCAATGATATTTGTAGGAGCATCTACTTGACTTGCAGGAGTGGGTTAGTCTCTTTTTGCTGTGGAGGTGACCCTCTCTAGGTGCGATGTCAGAGGTCTCCTCTCTAGCTGTGATGGGGTGATATACTCCAGTTTTGGTGGGTGGACTCCTCTCTCATTGTGTCCATTGGCTTCTCTCTCATTGTGGTATAGGCCTCCTCTCAAATTCAGGAGGGGTTTGGGGGATCCTCTCTCATTGCAGGGTGCCTCACCTTGGGGTTCTCTGTGGGGTGGGTGTTCACTCCACTTGTTGTTTTGGGGCTCCTAACTGTTTTTCATGGGGTTGCTCCACTCTAGTTGTGACGGGCTTCTCTTGAGTTACTTCAATGTCTTCTTCACTGTTTGCAGCACAGGGGCTGCTCTCTAGGCACAATGTGCCAGAGGGTTCCTTTCTAGTTTTTGCAGGGATATTCTCTCCAGTTTTGGTGGGGTTGTCTTCTAGTTTCATCGCTGGGGGCTCCTTCCTTGTGATGGCAAATTACTCCAGTCGAGATGTGGTGGAGTACTTGGTGTTCCTCTCAAGTTGTGACAGGTGACTTGGATTCCTTTAGAGTTGTGGAGGGGCATCTTCTAGAACTTCATGGGGCAGTTCCTCTCTAGTAGCAGTTAGTAGGCTGGCTCCCATCTAGTTGTGATGTGTGGTATGCTACTGTATAGTTATGGCATAGGGTTCCACTCTAGTTGCAGTGGGGCTCAACTGACATTTTAATTTCTGCTCCCCTCTAATTGTGGTTTGCAGACTTGTCTACAGTTGGGGGGGGGCTCCTCTTTAGTTGTGATATGGGGATTCCTCTCTAGATGTGGTTACATACTCTTCTTGGACTGTGGTGAGGGTACTTCTTCTCTGCTTGTGATGTGAAAGGGCACTTTTTCCAGTTGTGAGTTGAAGGAATATACTCTAATTGTAGCAAGGGACATCCTCCTTTGTTGTGGTGTGTTGGCCACTTCTCTACTCATAGCAGGGGGCTTATGTTTAGCTGTGAAGTGTTGGTGTGCTTCTCTCTAGTGTCAATGATCAGTGGGGCTAATGTCTAGTTCCTGTGGGTGTCTCTCCTCTAGTTGTGTTGTGGAGCTCCTCTCTTTTTATGATCTGAAT
The DNA here is from genome assembly GCF_055505025.1 of Bos grunniens. Lineage (NCBI taxonomy): Eukaryota > Metazoa > Chordata > Mammalia > Artiodactyla > Bovidae > Bos > Bos grunniens. The sequence continues at coordinate 1,026,442 of NC_141188.1, read as the reverse complement.
GAAATGTCCTTTCTAGTTGTGGGGGCCTTTTCTCTAGTTGTATTGTGCAGGCTCGTCTCTAGTTATGGAGGGGTGCTCCTTTCTAGTTGTGACAGGAGGCTCTGAGTTAGCTACTGGGTGCACAAGGCTCTCAACTTGTGCCTGGAGCTCCTCTCCAGTTGTAGCATTAGTCACCTCTTGAGTTGCTGCAGGAGGCACCTCTTGAGTTTTGGTGGAGAGGGGGGGCTCATCTGAAATTGGAGATGGAAATGGCAACCAACTCCAGTACTCATGCCTGGAAAATCCCATGGGTGGAGGAGCCTGGTAGACTACAGTCCATGGGGTTGCAAAGAGTCAGACACTACTGAGGGAATTCACTTTCACTTTTCATCATAGGCCCCCAGTGGCTAAGATGGTAAAGAATCTGCCTGGGATGCAAGACCTGTGTTTGATCCCTGGGCCAGGAAGACCCCCTGGAAAAGTGCATCACAACCCACTCTGGTGTTCTTGCCTGTAGAATTCCATGAACAGAAGAGCCTGGCTAGCCACATGGTCCATGGGGTCACAAAGAGTCTGAGATGACTGAGCAGCTAACACACAATCATCTGTCACTGTGGTGGGGGACTTTGTGCCTCCTTTCTAGTTGTGTTATGCTGGTGAGCTCCACTTCAGTGGGCAGCTCCTCTCTATGTGTGATTGTGGACTCACCTATAGCTGTAATATGGGGACCTCTTTCTAGCTGCAGTGCACAGTGTCCTCTCTAGTTGTAGTGAGGTGCTCTTCTTTAGTTATGATGTCTGTGGGGATTCCTCTCTCATTACGATGTGCAGGGGGTCTCCTCTCTAGTTGTGATGTGAGGTTTGTTTTTGTAGTGAATGGGCTCCTGTCTAGATTAGATGTCCGGAGGACTCCTCTCCTGTTGTGGATGGGGGCTTCTCTCAAGTTGGGTCAAAGGTCTCCTCTAGAGTTTTTGCAGGGTACATGGAACTCTTCTTGAGATGTGGTTGTGCCTCCTCTAGCATTTGTCATGTGGGGGACTACACAGCAAGGGGTCTTCTCTAATTTTTGTGCTATGGGTTCCTCACTCATTTTGGTGGGGTTGACCCCCTCTAGTTGTGACAGATGGTCGACTCTCTAGTGGTGAGGGAGCTCCTCTCTAGTTTCATTGGGCGTGGCTTTTCCTCAATAGTTGTGGTTTGTCTGGGGGTCTTCTCCACATGAGGAATGCAGGCTCCTCTGGAGTTTCAGCAGAAGGCTTGTGTATTAAGGTAGGCTCCACTCTAAGTCTAATTCCAGGGTTCCTGTTTAGTTGTGGGGGGCTTCTCTCCAGTTTTTTTATGCAGGCTACTCTCTAGTGGTGGCAGGGTGCAACTTTCTTATTGTGGCAAAGGACTCCAAACTAGTTGCATTGTTCATGGGGTTCTCTAGTTGTGGTGGTGGCATCTCTCTATTTGTGGTCATGGGCTCCTCCTCATTTGTCTCAGGAGACACATATCATTTTGCTGTGGTGACTCAGGGATCCTCTAAAAGAAGACAGAGGATCCTGTCAAGATGAAGCAGGGGGCTCCTCTGGAGTTCCTTTGGGGGGCTCCTCTCTAATTGTGGTTGGGGGCTCCTCTCTAATTGTGGTTGGGGACTCCTCTCTGCCTGTGGCATTGGGGTTTCTTTCTAGTTGTGGTGTGCTGGTGAGCTCCTCTCAAGTATCAGTGGGGACTTTTCTGTAGTTGTGGTGGGTGATTATCTGTAGCTGCAGTGTGCCTGCTCCATTCTATCTGTGGTGTGCTGGTGGGCTACTCTATAGATGTGATGTGCAGGCTCCTTTCTAGTTAGGGAGAGGGTCTCTTTAGTTACAATATCTGAAGGGAGTCCTCTCTCATTGCAATGTGAAAAGGCTTTCTTTCTTGTGGTGGGGTAGCTCATCAATATTTGTTGCAGTGTGACTCCACTCTAGGTATGATGTGTGGGGACATCATCTCACATTGTGTCCAGCGGCTTTTCGTAAGTGGTAGTAGAGTTCTTTTCTTGAGTTCTGGAAGTGTACTAAAGGATCCTCCCGAGTTGCATTAGTCTCTCCTCTTAGGTTGTGAGGGAGGCTCTGCATGTGGCTCTGCTCTTCTTTTAACATTAGATGTTCCTCACAAATTTTAGCATGGCTACTCCTCTCTACTTGTGAGAGCCTCTTCTCGATTTATTTCAAGGGGCTCAGCTCTATTTGCAGCAGAGGTGCTCTTCTCTATGTGTGACGTCTTGGTGAACTCCTCTCTACCTGTGGTGGGGGAAACCTCTCCAATTTTGGTGGAGGTCTCCTCTGTCATGAGGAGACCGTGTCGTGAGTTGATACACGGGGTGACATTCGAGTTGTTGCAGGGGCATGAGGCCTTACTCCAGTGGATGGGGACTTCGGGGTCTTTTCGAATGGTGGCCCAACCCCTGGAGTTCCTCTCGAGTTTCAAGGTGAGAACAACCTCCTGCTGAGGCGCAGCAGGAATGTCGGTATTCCTTTGCAGACGAAGCAGGGGAATGGACCCTCATCTCAAGAGGAGAAGTGGAAAACGGGGCTCTTCTTGAGTTGTGGCGTGAAACTCAGTATTCCTCTCACGTCGGGACAGGTATCTTGGGGACCGTCCTGAGTTGCATGAAGGGTTTCAAGTACCCTTTCGCGTTTCCGGAGGGAACGTGGGATTTCTCTGGAGACACTGCTATGGAAAAGGGCCTCATCTCGCGTTGAGGGGAGAATCTCCTGGTTTTTCTCTAGTTGTGGTGGGAAGGTTGGGGTTCCTCTCAAGTTGCAATGGGGACCTCAGGGAACTGCTCGTGTTGCCTCAGAGAAGTGGAGTCTCTTCTTGAGTTGCGAGGGGCACGTCGGGATCCCTCTCAGGTCGCTGCTGTCGAATAGGGCCGTGTCTCGAGTTCAGTCGGGAAACTCTGTGTTCCTCTCCAGCGGTGACAGGGATCTCGGGCTTTTTATCAAGGTTCAACTAGGGAGTCAGGTCTTGTCTGGTGTTGACGCATGGAACTCTGTATTCCTCTCGAGTTGTCCAAGGGGTGTCAGGGCTCCGGTCAAGTTCAGGCGGAGAATTTGAACTATTTCTAGAGGATCAGCATGAGAGACAGGCCTCCCATCCTGTTGTGAGTGGATACTTGGGGTTCCACTGGAGCCGGTGCAGGGGAATCAGGACTTATCTCAAGCTGAAGGGGCACTCGGTGTACTTTTTCCTTGAAGCAGGATCAGCGGGTTCCACTCAAGATTCAACAGGTGAGACAGGTTGTGGCATGAAACTCAGTATTCCTCTCACGTCGGGATGGGTATTTTGGGGACCGTCCTGAGTTGCATGAAGGGTTTCACCACATGAACGCACCACCTCCTCATGTGGTGCGAGGGGAAGCTGAGATTCCTCTTGAGTTGAAGCAGGGAATGGGCCCTCATCTCCAGATGAGGTGACAAACACGGGGCTCTTGTCAACTTTGGTGGGAACCTTGGCTTTCATCTTGAGTTGTGACGGGGATCCTGGGCCCCCTTTTGTTGCCTGAAGAGAGTCCAGCCTCCTCTCGAGTTTTGACAGGGAACTCGGGATTGCTCTTGAGGAGCTGCAGTAATAAAGGGCCTCATCTCGTGTGGACGGGAGAATCTCGTGGATTGTCTCGAGTTGCGGCCGGTGGCTTGGGATTCCTCTCCAGGTACCACAGGGAACTCAGGGAGCCTCTCATGTTGCCTCAGGCAAGTCAAGTCTCCATTTGAGTTGCGAGGGCGAGCCCGGAAGTGCTCTGGAGTCACGGGAGGGTGATCAGGCCTCATTTTGCATGGAAGGGGGAATCTCCATGTGTTTCTCGAGTTGTGGCCAGAAGTGTGGGTTCCCTCGAGTTGCCTCGGGGACCTGAGGGAGCCTCTCTTGTTGTCTCTGGGAAGTCAGGAATCCTTTCATGTTGTGAGGGGCCTCTCGGGATTCCTCTCGAGTTGGTACAGGGGGCTAGTGCCTCATCTCGAGTTGAGGCAGGAAACTCAGGGTTCCTCTCCAGCTCTGACAGGGATCTTGGGCTTCCTATGCAGATTCCACTGGGGAGTCAGCCGTCATCTCATGTTGGGGCACGGAACTCCGCTTACCTCTCAAAGTGGATAAGGGGTGTCAAGCCTCCTGTGGAGTTGAGGTAGGGATCTCGGGCTATTACTAGGGGTGCCATGGGGCTCTCAGATCTCCCTTCGTGTTTTGAGTTGATATTCTGGGTGACATTCGAGTCGTTGCTGGGAAATGAGGCCTTGTCTCAAATGGATGGGGACATTGGGGTCTTTTAGAATGGTGGCCCGACCCCTGGAGTTCCTCTCGAGTTTCAAGGTGAGAACAACCTCCTCTTTAGGTGCGGCAGGAACGTCGGTATTCCTTTGCAGACGAAGCAGGGGAATGGACCCTCATCTCGAGAGAAAGAATCGAAAACGGGGCTCTTCTTGAGTTGTGGCGTGAAACTCAGTGTTCCTGTCACGTGGAGACGGGTATCTCATGGACCTTCTTGAGTTGCATGAAGGATGTCAAGTGCCATTTTGCGTTTCCAGAGGGAATGTGGGATTTCTCTGGAGACTGCTCCAGAAAAGGGCCTCATCTCGCGTTGAGGGGAGAATCTCATGTTTTTTCTCGAAATGTGGCGCAAAGCTTGGGCTTCCTCTCAAGTTGCGACGGGGACCTCAGGGACCCACTTGTATTGCCTCAAAGAAGTCGAGTCTCTTCTCAAGTTGTGAGGGGCACATCGGAATTCCTCGCGAGTCACTGATGGTGAATAGGCCGTGTCTCGAGTTCAGTCGGGAAACTCAATGTTCCTCTCAGGCGGTGACAGGGATCTCGGGCTTTTTATCAAGATTCAATTAGGGAGTCAGGCCTCGTCTGGTGTCGAGGCATGGAACTCTGCATCCCTCTCGAGTTGCCTAAGGGGTGTCAGGGCTCCGGTCGACTTCAGGCAGGGAATATGGGCTTTTTCTAGAGGATCAGCATGGGAGACAGGCCTCCCATCCTGTTGTGAGGGGATACTTGGGGTTGCTTTGGGGCTGGTGCAGGGGAATCAGGACTTATCTCGAGCTGAGGGGGCAGTCGGTGTCCTTTTTCCTTGACCCAGAATCAGCAGGGTTCCACTTGAGATTCAACAGGTGAGACAGGCCTCCTCTTGTGGTGAGAGGGGAAGTTGAGATTCCTCTTGAGTTGAAGCAGGGAATGGGCCCTCATCTCCAGATAAGGTGACAAACACGGGTCTCTTGTCAACTTGTGGCAGGAACCTCGGCTTTCATCTCGAGTTGTGACAGGGATCCTGGGCTCCCTTGAGTTGCATGAAGCAATTTCAGCCTCCTCTCGAGTTTTGAGAGGGAACTCGGGATTTTCCTCAAGTCGCTGCAGGAGAAAAGGGCCTCATCTCGTGTGGACGGGGGAATCTCATGGTTTGTCTCGAGTTGCAGCGGGTGGCTTGGGATTCCTCTCCAGGTACCATGGGGAACTCAGGGAGCCTCTCATGTTTACTCAGGAAAGTCAAGTCTCCATGGGCATTGTGAGGGCGAGCCCGAGAGTGCTCTGGAGTCACGGGAGGGTGATCAGGCCTCATTTCGCATGGAAGGGGGAATCTCCATGTGTTTCTCGAGTTGCGGCTGGAATTGTGGGTTCCCTGGAGTTGCCACGGGGACCTGAGGGAGCCTCTCATATGTCTCCTGGAAGTCAGGAATCCGTTAGAATTGTGATTGCGTCTCAGGATTCCTCTCGAGTTGGTGCAGGGGACTAGGGCCTCATCTCAAGTTGAGGCGAGCAACTCAGGATTCCTCTCCAGCTCTGAGGGGGATCTCTGGCTTCCTATGCAGATTGCAGTGGGAAGTCAGACGTGGTTTCATGTTGGGGCGTGGAACTCTGCTTCCCTCTCGAGTTGGAAAAGGGGTGTCAGGCCTCTTGTGGAGTTGAGGTAGGGATCTCGGGCTATTTCTAGAGGCACCATGGGGCTCTCAATCCTCCCTTCGTGTAGTGAGTTGATACTAAGGGTGACATTCAAGTCATTGCAGGGGCATGAGGCCTTATCTCAAGTGGATAGGATCTTCGGGGTCTTTTCAGACGGTGGCCCAACCCTTGGGATTCCTCTCGAGTTTCAAGGTGAGAACAGCCTCCTCCTGAGGTGCGGTGGGAAGGTCGGGACTCCTTTGCAGACGAAGCAGGGGAATGGACCCTCATCTCAAGAGGAGGAGTGGAAAACGGGGCTCCTCGTGAGTTGTGGCGGTAAATTTAATGTTCCTCTCGAGTGGAGATGGGTATGTCAGCAACTTCTTGAGTTGCCTAAATGGGGTCAAATACCCTTTCGAGGCTCAAGAGGGAAGGTGGGATTTCTCTCAAGATGCTGAAGGGGAAAAGGGCCTCATCTCGCATTTAGGGGATCATCTTCTGGGTTTTCTCAAGTTGCGGCAGGAAACTTGGGGTTCCTCTCGAGTTGCGACAGGGACCTCAGGGAACCACTCGTGTTGTTTCCGGAAAGTCAAGTCTCCTTTCAAGTTGTGAGGGGCCTCTTGGAATTCCTTTTCAGTCAGAGCACAGGCATAGGGCCTCATCAGGAATTGAGGCCGGAACCTCAGGGTTCCTCTCCAGTGCTGACATGGATCTCGGGGATCCTATGGAGTTTCCACAGGGAGTCAGGCCTCGTCTCATAAGGAGACATGGACCTCTGCTTCCCTCTTTAGGTCTAAAAGGGTTATCAGGCTTCCTCTTGAGTTGGCCTTGGGATCTGGGGCTTTATCTCGAGGTGTCCCGGGGCTGTCTCACCTCTCTTGGTGGTTTGAGTTGATACTCGTGGTTCCAGTCAAGGCATTGCAGGGGAATCAGGCATATCTGGAGTGGATGGGAAATTGGGGTCTTTTCGAATTGAGGCACGACTCCTTGGGATGCGCTCGAGTTTCAAGGTGAGACCGGCCTTCTCTTGAGGGGACACAGCAACTTCGGGATTCCTTTCCCAATGAAACAGAGGAATCGACACTCATATCGAGTTGAGGAGGATAAAAAAGGCGCTCTTCTTGAGTTGTGGCGTGAAAATCAGTGTTCCTCTCATGTGGGGACGGGTATCTCGGGGACCTTCCTGAGTTGCATGAAGGGTGTGAAATACCCTTTCTCGTTTCAGGAGGGAACGTGGGATTTCTCTGGAGACACTGCTCTGGAAAAGGGCGTCATCTCATGTTGAGGCGAGATGGTTTTTCTCGTGGTTTTTCTCGAGTTGTGGCGGGAAGCTTGGGGTTCCTCTCAAGTTGCGACGGGCACCTCAGGAACCCGCTTGTGTTGCCTCAGAGAAGTGGGGTCTCTTCTCGAGTTGCGAGGGGCATGTTGGCATTCCTCTCGACTCGCTGCTGGAGAATAGGGCTGTGTCTAGAGTTCAGTCGGGAAACTCAGTGTTCCTCTCTGGCAGTGACAGGGATCTTGGGCTTTTTATCAAGGTTCACCGAGGGAGGCAGGCCTTGTCTGGTGTCAAGGCATGGAACTCTGCATTCCTCTCGATTTGTCCAAGGGGTGTCAGGGCTCCGGTCGAGTTCAGGCGGGGAATTTGGGCTTTTTCAAGAGGATCAGCAGGGGAGACAGGCCTCCCATCCTGTTTCGAGGGATACTTGGGGTTCCATTGGAACCAGTGCAGGATAATCTGGACTTATCTTGAGCTGAGGGGGCACTCGGTGTCCTTTTTCCTTGAAGCAGGATCAGCGGGTTCCACTCGAGATTGAACAGGTGAGACAGGCCTCCTCTTGAGGTGTGAGGGGAATTTGGCATTCCTTTTGAGTTGAAGCAGGGAATGGGCCCTAATCTCCAGATGAGGTAGGAAACACGGGGCTCTTCTCTACTTGTGGTGGGAGCCTCAGCTTTCATCTCGAGTTGTGATGGTGATCCTGGGCCCCCTTGAGTTGCATGAAGGGAGTCCAGCCTGCTCTCTAGTTTTGAGAGGGAACTCAGGATTGCTCTCGAGGCACTACAGGAGAAAAAGTCCTCATCTCGCGTTGATGGGGGAATCTCGTGGTTTGTCTCCAGTTTCAGTGGGTGCCTAGGGATTCCTCTCCAGGTACCACGGGGCTCGAGAAGCCTCTCGTGTTGCTTCAGAAATTCAAGTCTCCATTCGCTTTGCGAGGGCGAGCCAGGGAGTGATCTAGAGTCACGGGAAGGGTATTAGGCCTCATTTCCCATGGAAGGGGGAATTTCCATGTGTTTCTTGAGTTGCGGCCAGAGGTGTGGGTTCCCTCAAGTTGCCACGGGGACCTGAGGGACCTTCTCATGTTGTCTCTGGAAAGTCAGGAATCCGTTCGAGCTGTGAGGGGCTTCTTGGGATTCCTCTTGAGTTGGTGTAGGGGACTAGGGCCTTATTTCAAGTTGAGGTGGGAAACTCAGGGTTCCTCTCCATCTCTGAAAGGGATCTGGGGGTTCCTATGGAGATTACACTGGAGAGTCAGACATCGTCTCATGTTGGGGCATAGAACTCCACTTCCCTCTCGAGGTGGAAAAGGTGTGTCAGGCCTCCTGTGGAGTTGAGTTAGGGATTTGGGGCTATTTCTAAAGGTGCCACGGGGCTCTCAGTCCTCCTTTCTTGTCGTTAGTTGATACTTGGGGTGACATTCGAGTTGTTGCAGGGGAATGAGGCCTTATCTCCAGTGGAAGGGGACATTGGGGTTTTTGCGAACGGTAGCCCCACCCCTGGAGTTCCTCTCGAGTTTCAAGGTGAGAACGGCCTCTTGAGGTGCGGCGGGAAGGTCAGGATTCCTTTCCAGACAAAGCAAGGGAATCGACCCTCATGTCGAGATAAGGACGGGAGAAGGGACTCCGATTAAGTTGTGCTTGGAAACTTGGTGTTCCTCTCAAATGAGACTGGTATGTCGGGGAACATTTTGAGTTGCATCAAGGGTGTCAAGTACCGTTTCGAATTTTAAGAGGGAATGTGGGATTTCTCTCAAGATGCTTCAGTGAGAAAGGGCCTCATCTGGCGATGATGGGGGAACCTCGTGGTTTTTCTCGAGTTGCAGCAGCATTCTCGAGTTAGGACGGGGAACTCAGGGAGCCTTTTGTGGTGCCCCAGGGAAGTCCAATCTCCATTTGAGTTGTGAGGGGGAACTGGGGGTCGCTCTCGAATCACTGCAGGGCAAATAGACCTCATCTAGGCTTGTGTCCAAAAACTCCGTGTTCCTCTCCAGTGATGACAGGGATCTTGGGGTTGCATTCAAGTTTCACCCAGGGAGTCAGGCCTTGTCTCAAGTTGAAGCAAAGAACTCCACTCTCCTCTCGAGTTGTGATGGGTATCTCTTGGAGCCCATTGAGTGGCCTAAAGGGAGTCAAGCCTCCTGTGGAGGTTTGAGAAGGGACTCGGTATTGTTCTCTAGGCCCTGCAGGAAAAGAAGGGCCTCATCTCACGATGACAGGGAAATCTCGTGGTTTTACTTGAGCTGTGGCGCGAGGTATGGCTTTCTCTCAAGTTACTAGGGGGAACTCAGGGAACCTCTCGTGTTGCCCCAGGGAAGTCCATTCTCCTTTCAAGTTATGAGCGGGAGCATGGCATTGCTCTCGAGTCATGGCAGGGGAATCAGGCCTCAAGACGCATTGAAGGCAGAATCTGGAGGTCTTCTCGGGTTGCGGCAGGAATCTCTGGGTTTCCTCAACTTGTGATGGTAACATAAGGGAGCTTCTCATGGTGCCTATGGAAAGTCAGGAACACTGTGGAGTTGGGAGGGGCCTCTCGGGATTCCACTGGGGTCGGTGCAATAGAAGAGAACCTCATCTCATGTGGAGGCAGGAACCTCAGGGTTCCTCTCCTGTTCTGACGTGGGTCTCGGGGTGTGTATGCCATTTCAAACAGGGAGTCAGGTCTCGACTTGCATGGAGGCATGGAACTCTGCTTTCCTCTCGAGTTGTCAAAGAGATTTCAGGCTCCAGGTGAGTTGAATTTGGGGACTGGGGTTCTTTTTGAATTAGCAACTGGGGTATCAGTCCTCCCTTCGTGTTGTGAGTTGACTCTTGGCTGACATTCGAATCGGTGCCAGGGAATCAGGCCTTATCTCGAATGGATGGGGAAATCCGTTTCTTTCCAATTGTGACAAGATCCACGGGTTCCCCTCCAGTGTCACATTGATACCAGCCTCCTCTCGAGGTGCGACGAGGACGTCAGATTTCCTTTCCAGACGAAGCAGGGGAATCGACCCTCATCTCGAGTTCAGGAGGGGAAAACGGGGCTCTTCTTCACTTGTGGCAGGAAACTCAGTGTTCCTTTCAAGTGGGGATGGATATCTGGGGAAACTTCTGGAGTTCCATAAAGGGTGTCAAGTACCCTTTCGAGTTCCAAGAAGGAAGGTGTGCCTTCTTTGGAAATGCTGCAGCGTCAAAGGGCCTCATCTTGCATGCAGGGCAGAATTTCGTGGTATGCTTGGAGTCATGGTGGGAACCTTAGGGTTCCTCTCGAGTTGCATGTCGACCTGTTGGACCACTCATGTCTCCTCAGGGAAGTCAGGTGTCCCTGGGCGTTGTAAGGGGCAGCTCGGGATTCCTTGTGCATCGCTGCACGGATGAATAGGGCCTCATCTTGAGCTGAGGCGGGAACCTCAGGGTTCCTTCTGTTCTAACCTGGGTCTCGGGGTGTGTATGCCATTTCAAACAGGGAGACAGGTCTAGACCTGTGTGGAGCAATGGAAGTCTGCTTTCCTATCGAGTTGTCAAAAGGATTTCAGGCCTCCGGGCGAGTTGAATTTGGGACCTGGGGCTGTTTTCGAATTTGCAAACAGGGTATCAGTCCTCCTTTCGTGTTGTGACTTGATTCTCGGCTGACATTCGAATCTATGCCAGGGAATCATGCCTTATCTCGAGTGGATGGGGAAATCCATGTCTTTCGAATTGTCACAAGACTCCCGTGTTCCCCTCCAGTATCAAGTAGATACCAGCCTCCTCTCGAGGTGCAACGGGGACGTTGGCATTCCTTTCCAGGTGAGGCAGGGGAATCGACCCTCATCATGAGTTGAGGAAGGGAAAATGGGTCTCTTCTTGACTTGTGGCGGGAAACTCAGCATTCCTCTCGAGTGGGGAAGGATATCGGGGGAAACTTCTGGAGTTTCATAAAGGGTGTCCAGTACCCTTTCATGTTCCAACAGGGAACGTGGGCTTCCTTTGGAACTGCTGCAGCATAAAAGGGCCTCATGTCATGTGCAGGGGAGAAATTCGTGGTTTGCATGGACTTGTGGCGGGAAGCTTATGGTTCCTCTCGGGTTGTGTGTCAACCTGGAGGACCTGCTCATGTCTCCTCATGGAAGTCAGATGTCCTTGGGCTTTGCAAGGGACACCTCGGGATTCCTTGAGCATCGCTGCCGGGATGAATAGGGCCTCATCTCCAGTTGAGGCAGGAACCTCAGGGTTCCTCTCTATTTCTGACATCCATCACGGGGTCTTTACAGAGTTGTAACAGGGGAGTCATTCCTCCTCTTGTGTTGAGGCATGGAACTCCGCTTGCCTCTAGAGTTGTTAATGGGGTGTCAAACCACTTGTTGAGTTGTATTTGGAACCTGCGACTTTTTCCTGAGGATGAAACTGTGGTGTCAGTGTCCCTTCGTGTTGTGACTTCATCCTCGGGGTTACATTCAAAGAAATGCCCGGGCATCAGGACTTATCTTGAGTGGACGGGGAAATCGGTGTCTTTCCGAATGTGGCACAAAACACGAGGCTTCCTCTCGAGTTTCAATGGGAGACCGGCCTCCTCCTGAGGTGTGAGGGGAAGGTCAGGATCCCTTTCCAGACAAAGCAGGGGAATCGACCCTCATCTTTAGAGAAGAAGGGGAAAAGGGCCTCAGATTCAGTTGTGCCAGGAAACTCGGTGTTCCTCTTGATTGAGACCGGTATGTCAGGGAACTTTTTTGGTTGCATAAAGGGTGTCAAGTACCGTTTCAAATCTCAAGAGGGAACGTGGGATTTCTCTCGAGACGCTGCAGTGGGAAAAGGCCTCATCTAGTGATGACGGGGGAACCTCGTGGTTTTTCTCGAGTTGCAGCGGGATTCTCGAGTTACGACGGGGAACACAGGGAACCTCTCTTGTTGCCCCAGGGAAGTCCAGTCTCCATTAGAGTTGCGAGGGGGAGCTGGGGATTGCTCTCGAGTCACTGCAGGGCAAATAGACCTCATGTAGGCTTGTGTCCAGAAACTCCGTGTTCCTCTCCAGTGGTGACAAGGATTTCAGGGTTGCATCCAAGGTTGCATTCAGGCCTTGTCTCGAGTTGAAGCAAAGAACTCCACTCTCTTCTTGAGTTGCCACGGGTATCTCTCAGAGCCCTTTGTGTGGCCTAAAGGGAGTCAAGCCTCCTGTGGAGTTTTGAGGGAGGATTCAGGATTGCTCTCTAGGCCCTGCACTAAAAGAAGGGCCTCATCTCGTGATGACGGGGGAATCTCGTAGTTTTTCTCAAGCTGCGTTGTGACGTGTGGGGTTTCTCTCAAGTTACAATGGGGAACTCAGGGAGCATCTTGTGTGGCCCCAGGGAAGTCCAGTCTCCATTTGAGTTATGAGGGGGAGTGTGGCATTTCTCTCGAGTCACGGCAGGGGAATCAGGCCTCAAGATGCTTTGAAGGGGGAATCTCAAGGTCTTTCTCGAGTTGGGGCAGGAAACCCTGGGTTCCCTATACTTGTGACGGTGACTTCAGGGAGCTTCTCATGGTGCCTATGGAAATTCAGGAATACTGTGGACTTGGGAGGGGCCTCTTGGGACTCCACTGGGGTGGGTGCAGTGGAAGACGGCCTCGTTTCTACTTTAGGCAGGAACCTCAGGGTTCCTCTCCTGTTCTGACGTAGGTCTCGGGCTGGGTATGCCATTTCAAAAGGGAGTCAGGTCTCGACTTGTTTGGAGGCATGAAACTCTGCTTCCCTGTCGAGTTGTCAAGGGCGTTTCAGGCCTCCAGGCAAGTTAAATTTGGGACCTGGGGCACTTTCCGATTTAGTAACCAGGGCTTCAGAACTCCCTGCATGTTGTGAGTTGATTCTAGGCTGACATTCAAATCGGTGCAAGGGAATCAGGCCTGATCTCGAGTGGATGGGGAAATACGTGGCTTTCGAATTGTGACAAGACCCCCGAGTTCCCCTCCAGTGTCAAGTAGATACCAGCCTCCTCTTGAGGTGCGACGGGGACGAAGGCATTCCTTTCCAGGCGAAGCAGGTCAATCGACCCTCATCTCGAATTGAGGAGGGGAAAACGAGGCTTTTCTTGACATGTGGTGGGAAATTCAGTTTCTCTCGAGTGGGGACGGGTATCTGGGGAAACTTCTGGAGTTTCCTAAAACGTGTCAAGTACACTTTCGAGTTCCAAGAGGGAAAGGGGGCTTTCTTTGGAAACACTGCATCGTACAAGGGCCTCCTGAAGCATGCAGGGGAGAATTACGTGGTTTGCGTGGAGTTGTGCCAGAAAGCTTAGGGTTCCTCTCGAGTTGTGTGTTGACCTGTGGGACCCGATCATGTCTCCTCAGGGAAGTCAGATCTCCTTTGGCGATGCGAGGGGCAACTCGGGATTCCTTGTGCATCGCTGCAGGGATGAATAGGGCCTCAGTCGAGTTGAGGCGGGAACCTCAGGATTCCTCTCCATTTCTGACATCGATCTCGCGGTCTCTGCAGAGTTGGATCAGGGAAGTCAGGCCTTGTCTTGTGTTGAGGCACGGAACTCCACTTGCCTCTCGAGTTGTTCATGGGGTGTCAGGCTACTTCTCGAGTTGTATATGGAACCTGCGACTTTTTCTGGAGGATTTTACCAGGGTGTCAGTGCCCCTGTGTGTTGTGACTCCATCCTCGGGGTTACATTTGAAGAGGCACCCGATCAACTGGACTTAGCTTGAGTGTATGGGGAAATCAGTGTCTTTTGGAATGTGGCACGACCCACGTGTCTTCTTTTCGAGTTTCAATGTGAGTCCTTCTGAGGTGCGACGGGAAGGTCGGGATCCCTTTCCAGACAAAGTAGGGGAATCGACCCACATATCGAGATCAGGAGGGGAGAAGGGGCTCAGAATAAGTTGTGCCGGGAAATTGGGTGTTCCTCTCGAGTGAGAACGATATGTCGGGGAACTTTTTGAGTTGTCAGGGGTGTCAAGTACCGTTTCGAATTTCAGGAGGGAATGTGGTATTTCTCTCAAGACGCTGCAGTGGGAAAGGGCCTCATCTGGCGATGATGGGGGAACCTCGTGGGTTTTTTCAAGTTGTGATGGGATTCTCGAGTTATGAAGGGTAACGAAGGAGCCTCTCGTGTTTACCCAGGAAAGTCCAATCTCCATTCGAGTTGTGAGGGGGAGCTGGGGATTGCTCTCAAGTCACTGCAGGGCAAATAGATCTCATCTAGGCTTGTGTCCAGAAACTCCGTGTTCCTCTCCAGTGGCGACAGGGACCTCGGTGATGCATTCAAGGTTCACCCTGGGAGTCAGGCCTCTTCTCGAGTTGAAGCAAAGAAATCTGCTCTCCTCTCGAGTTGCCATGGGTATCCCAGAGCCAATTGAGTGGCCTAAAGGGGATCAAGCCTCCTGTGGAGTTTTGAGAGGGGACACAGGATTGCTGTCTAGGCCCTGAAGGAAAAGAAGGGACTCATCTCATGGTGACAGGGGGATCTCATGGTTTTTCTTGAGCTGCGACACGACGTGTGGGGTTTCTCTCGAGTTATGAAGGGGAACTCAGGAAGCCTCTCATGTGGCCCCAGGGAAGTCCAGTCTCCATTCGAGTTGTGAGGGGGAGCACGGCATTGCTCTCGAGTCACGGCAGGGGAATCAGGCCTCAAGACACGCTGAGGGGGAATCTCGAGTTCTTTCTCGAGATGCGGCAGTAAATTCTGGGTTCCCTCGACTTGGGACGGTGACCTCAGGGAGCTTCTCATGGTGCCTATGGGAAGTCAGCAATACTGTGGAGTTGGAAGGGGCCTCTTGGGAGTCCACTGGGTTTGGTGCAGTGGAAGAGGGCATCATCTCGAGTTGAGGCGGGAACTTCAGGGTTCCTCTCCTGTTCTGACGTGGGTCTCGGTGTGTGTATGCCACTTCAAACAGGGAGTCAGGTCTCGACTTGTTTGGAGGCATGAAACTCTGCTTTCCTCTCGAGTTGTCAAAGGGGTTTCAGGCCTTCAGGCGAGTTGACTTTGTGACCTGGGGCTCTTTTCGAATTAGCGACAGGGGCATCAAAACTCCCTTCATGTTGTGAGTTGATTCTCGGCTGACATTCAAATCGGTGCAAGGGAATCAGGCCTGATCTCGAATGGATGGGGAAATACGTGGCTTTCGAATTGTGACAAGACCCCCGGGTTCCCTACCAGTGTCAAGTAGATACCAGCCTCCTCTCGAGGTGTGACCGGGACGTCAGCATTGCTTTCCAGGCGAAGCAGGGCAATCGATCCTCATCTCAACTTGAGGAGGGGAAAACGGGGCTCTCCTTGACTTGTGGCGGGAAATTCAGCATTCCTCTCTAGTGAGGACGGGTGTCTGGGGAAACATCTGTAGCTTCATAAAGCCTGTCAAGTACCCTTTCGAGTTCCAAGAGGGAACGTGGGCTTTCTATGGAAATGCTGCAGCGTCAAAGGGCCTCCTCAAGCGTGTAGGGGATAATTTTGTGGCTTCAGTGGAGTTGTGGCGGGAAACTTAGGGTTCCTCTCGAGTTGCGTGTCAACCTGGGGGAACCGCTCGTGTCTCCTCAGGGAAGTCAGATCTCCTTTGGCTTTGCAAGGCGGCACGGCGGGATTCCTCGCACATCGCTGCAGGGATGAATAGGGTCTCATCTCGAGTCGAGGCTGGAACCTCAGTGTTTCTCTCCATTCTGACATCCATCTCGGGGTCTCTGCAGAGTTGTAACAGGGGAGTCAGGCCTCGTCTTGTGATGAGGCATGGAACTCTGCTTGCCTCTCGCATTGTTCATGGGGTATCATGCCACTTGTTGAGTTGTATTTGGAAGCTGAGGCTTTTTCCCAAGGATGCAACCGGGGTGTCTATGCCCCTTCATGTTGTGACTTCATCCTCGGGATTACATTTGAAGAAGTGCCCGGGCATCGGGACTTATCTTGAGTAGACGTGGAAACCGGTGTCTTTCAGAATGTGGCACGACCCACGAGGCTTCCTCTCGAGTTTCAATGTGCGACCGGCCTCCTCCTGAGGTGCGACGGGAAGGTCGGGATCCCTTTCCAGACAAAGCAGGGGAATCGACCCTCATGTCGAGATCAGGAGGGGAGAAGGGGATCAGAGTAAGTTTTGCTGGGAAACACGGTGTTCCTCTTGAATGAGACTGGTATGTCGGGAAACATTTTGAGTTGCATCAAGAGTGTCAAGTACCTTTTCGAATTTCAAGAGGGAACATGGGATTTCTCTCAAGACGCTGCAGTGGGAAAGGGGCTCATCTCGCGATGATGGGGGCACCTCGTGGTTTTTCTCGAGTTGTGGCTGGATTCTCGAGTTGAGACGGGGATTTAAGGGAGCCTCTCGTGTTGCCCCAGGGAAGTCCAATCTCCATTCGAGTTGTGAGGGGGAGGTGGGGATTGCTCTCGAGTCAATGCAGTGCAAATAGACCTCATCAAGGCTTGTGTCCAGAAACTCCGTGTTCGTCTCCAGTGGCGACAGGGATCTCGGGGTTGCATTCAAAGTTCACCCAAGGAGTCAGGCCTCATCTCGAGTGGAAGCAAAGAACTCTGCTCTCCTCTCGAGTTGCATCTGTTATCTCTTGGAGCTCTTGAGTGGCATAAAGGGAGTCAAGACTCCTGTGGAGTTTTAAGAAGGGACTCAGGATTGCACTCTAAGCCCTGCAGGAAATGAAGGGCCTCATCTCGTGATGACGGTGGAATCTCGTGGTTTTTCTCGAGTTGCAGCAGGATTCTCGAGTTACGATGGGGAACTCAAGGAGCCTCTCTTGTTGCCCCATGGGAAGTCCAATCTCCACTCGAGTTGCAAGGGGGAGGTGGGGATTGCTCTCGAATTACTGCAGGGAAAATAGACCTCATCTAGGCTTGTGTCCAGAAACTGCATGTTCCTCTTCCATGGCAATAGGGATCTCGGAGTAGCATTCAAGGTTCACCAGGAAGTCAGACCTAGTCTCGAGTTGAACCAAAGAACTCCACTCTCCTCTGGAGTTGCGACGGATATCTCTTGGAGCCCACTGAGTGGCCTAAAGGGAGTCAAGCCTAGTGTGGAGGTTTGAGAGGGGACTCGGGATTGCTCTCTAGGCCCTGCAGGAAAAAAAGGTCCTCATCTCGTGATGATGGGTGAATCTCGTGCTTTTTCTCGAGCTGCAGTGCGACGTGTGGTGTTTCACTCGAGTTATGACGGGGGACTCAGGGAGCCTCTCGGGTAGCCCCAGGGAAATCCAGTGTCCATTCGTGTTGCGAGGGGGAGCGCAGCATTGCTCTCGAGTCACGGCACAGGAATCGAGCCTCAAGACACGTTGAAGGGGGAATCTCGAGGTCTTTGTCGAGTTGCGGCAGGACACCCTGGGTTCCTTCGACTTGTGACAGTGACCTCAGGGAGATTTTCATGGTGCCTATGGAAAGTCAGGAATACTTTGGAGTGGGAGCGGCCTCTCGGGACTCCACTGGGGTCGTGCAGTGGAAGAGGGCCTCATCTCGAGTTGAGGCGGGAATCTCAGTGTTCCTCTCCTGTTCTGATGTGGTTCTCGGGGTGTGTATGCCGTTTCAAACAGGGATTCAGGTCTCAACTTGTGTGGAGGCATGGAACTCTGCTTTCCTCTCTAGTTGTCAAACCGTTTTCAGGCTTCCAGGCGAGTTGAATTTGGGATGTGGGGCTCTTTACGAATTAGCAACCGGGACATCAGAACTCCCTTCTTGTTGTGAGTTGATTTTCTGCTGACATTCGAATCAGTGCAAGGGAATCAGGCCTGATCTCGAGTGGATGGGGAAATATGTGACTTTTGAATTGTGACAGAACCCCTGGGTTCCCCTCCAGTGTCAAGTAGATACCAGCCTCCTCTCGAGGTGCGACGGGGATATCGGCATACCTTTCCAGGCGAAGCAGGACAATCGACCCTCATCACGAATTCAGGAGGGGAAAACGGGGCTCTTCTTGACTTGTGACGGGAAACTCAGCGTTCCTCTCAAGTGGAGACGGGTATCTGGGGAAACTTCTGGAGTTTCATAGAGTGTGTCAAGTACCCTTTCAAATTCCAAGAGGGAAGGTGAACTTTCTTTGGAAATGCTGCAGTGTAAAAGGGCCTTCTGAAGCATGCAACGGAGAATTTCGTGGTTTACGTGGAGTTGTGGCTGGAAAATTAGGGTTCCTCTCGAGTTGCGTGTCGACTTGGGGGACCCACTCATATCTCCTCAGGGAAGTAAGGTCTCCTTTGACGTTTTGAGGGGCACCTCGGGATTCCTCACACTTCACTGCAGGGATGAATAGGGCCTCATCTCGAGTTGAGGTGGGAACCTCAGGGTTCCTCTCCATTTCTGACATCGATCTCACGGTCTCTGCGGAGTTGGAACCGGGGAGTCAGGCCTCATCTTGTGTTGAGGCACAGAACTCCGCTTTCCTATTGAGTTGTTCATGGAGTGTCAGGCAACTTGTTGAGTTGTATTTGGAACCTGCGGCTTTTTTCAGAGGATGCAACCGTGGTGCCAGTGCCCCTTCTTGTTGTTTCTTCATCTTCGGGGTTACATTCAAAGAGGTGCCCGAGCATTGAGACTTACCTTGAGTGGACGGGGAAATCGGTATCTTTAGGAAAGTGGCACGACCCATGAGACTTCCTCTCGAGTTTCAATGTGAGACTGGCCTCCTCCCGAGGAGCGCTGGAATGGTAGATATCCCTTTCCACACAAAGCAGGGGAATCAACCCTCATGTCAAGATAAGGAGGGGAGATGGACTTAGATTAAGTTGTGCTGGGAAACTAAGAGTTCCTCTCGAGTGAGACCGGTATATCAGGGAACCTTTTTAGTTGCATCAAGGGTGTCAAGACAGTTTCGAATTTCAATAGGGAACGTGGGATTTCTCTCGAGACGTTGCAGTTGGAAAGGGCCTCATCTCGCGATGACAGGTGTATCTCGTGGTTTTTCCCGAGTGCGACACGACGTGTGGGGTTTCTCTCTAGTTACGAATGGGAACTCAGGGAGCCTCTCGTATTGCCCCAGAGAAGTCCAATCTTCATTAGAGTTGTGAGGGGGAGCTGGGGATTGCTCTCTAGTCACTGTAGGATAAATAGACCTTATCTAGGTTTGTGTCCAGAAACTCCATGTTGCTCTCTTGTGGTGACAGGGATCTCGGGGTTGCAGTCAATATTCACCTGGGGAGTCAGGCCTCGTCTCGAGTTGAAGCAAAGAACTCCGCTCTCCTCTAGAGTTGCCACGGGTATCTCTTGGAGCCCACTGAGTGGCCTAAAGGGATTCAAGCCTCCCTTGAAGTTTTGAGAGGGGACTCGGGATTGCTCTCTAGGCCCTGCAGGTAAAGAAGGGCCTCATCTTGCGATGACGGGGGAATCACGTGGTTTTTCTCCAGCTGCGGAGCTACGTGTGTATTTTCTCTCGAGTTACGACGGGGAAATCAGGGAGTCTCTCATGTGGCCCAAGGGAAGTCCAGTCTCCATTCGAGTTGTGAGGGGGAGCGCGGCATTGTTCTCGAGTCTCCTCAAGGGAATCCTTCCTCAAGGTGCGTTGAAGGGGGGAATCGCGACGTCTTTCTCGAGTTGCAGCAGGAAACCCAGGGTACCCTCCACTTGTGCCGGTGACCCCAGGGAGCTTCTCATGGTGCCTAAGGGAAGTCAGGAATACTGTGGAGTTGGGAGGGGCCTCTCAGGACTCCACTGGGGTCGTGCAATGTAAGAGGGCCTCATCTCGAGTTTAGGCGGAAACCTCAGAGTTCCTCTCCATTTCTGACATTGATCTCGGGGTCTCTGCAGAGTTGGAACAGGGGAATCAGGCCTCGTCTTGTGTTGAGGCACGGAACTCTGCTTGCTTCTCGAGTTGTTCATGGGTTGTCAGGGACTTGTCGAGTTGTATTTGAAACCTGAGGCTTTTTCCAGAGGATGCAAACAGGATGTCAGGGCCCCTTCGTGTTGTGACTTCATCCTCAGTGTTACATTCAAAGAGGTGCCCGGGCATCAGGACTTATCTTCAGTGGACGGGGAAATTCGTGTCTTTCGGTATGTGGCATGACCTATGAAGCTTTCTCTCGAGTTTCAATGTGAGACTGGCCTCCTCCTGAGGTGCGCCTGGAAGGTCGAGTTGCCTTTTCAGACAAAGCAGGGGAATCGACCCGCATGTTGAGATAAGGAGGGGAGAATAGGCTCAGATTAAGCTGTGAAGGGAAACTCAGTGTTCCTCTTGAATGAGACAGGTATATCGTGTAACTTTTTGAGTTGCATCAAGGGTGTCAAGTACCCTTTCAAATTTCAAGAGGGAACATGGGATTTCTCTCGAGACCCTGCAGTGGGAAAAGGCCTCATCTCTCAACGACGGGGGAACCTCGTGATTTTCCTCGAGTTGCGGCAGGATTCTCAGATTACAACGGGGAACTCAGAGAGCCTCTCGTGTTGCCCCAGGGAAGTCCAATCTCCAT
Source organism: Bos grunniens (assembly GCF_055505025.1). NCBI lineage: Eukaryota > Metazoa > Chordata > Mammalia > Artiodactyla > Bovidae > Bos > Bos grunniens. Next base: position 1,005,970 of record NC_141188.1, on the reverse strand, counting down.
TCGCATTGTGATGGGGAGCTGGGGATTGCTCTCGCGTCACTGCAGGGCAAATAGACCTCATCTAGGCTTGTGTCCAGAAACTCTGTGTTCCTCTCCAGTGGTGACAGGTATCTCGGGGTTGCATTCAAGGTTGCATTCACCGCTCATCTAGAGTTGAAGCAAAGAACTCCGCTCTCCTCTTGAGTTGTGACGGGTATCTATCGGAGCCCATTGAATGCCCTAAAGGGAGTCAAGCCTCCTGTGGAGTTTTCAGAGGGATAGCTCTGTAGGAAAAGAAGGGCCTCATTTTGCGATGTCGGGGGAATCTCGTGATTTTTCTCAAGCTGCGGCGTGACATGTGGGGTTTCTCTCGAGTTACGAAGGGAAATCAAGGAGCATCTCATGTGGCCCCAGGGAAGTCCAGGGAAGTCGAGTGTCCATTCAATTTGTGAGGGGTAGCGCGGCGTTGCTCTTGAGTCAAGGCAGGGGAATTGGGCCTCAAGACGCGTTGAAGGGGGAATCTCAAGATCTTTCTCGAGTTGCGGCAGGAAACCCTGGGTACCCTTGACTTGTGACAGTGACCTCAGGGAGCTTCTCATGGTGCCTATGGGAGGTCAGGAATACTGTGGAGTTGGGAGGGCCTCTCTGGACTCTACTTTGGTGGGTGCAATGGAAGAGGGCCTCATCTCGAGTTGAGGCGGGAACCTCAGGGTTCCTCTCCTGTTCGGATGTAGGTCTCAGGGTGTGTATGCCATTTCAAACAGGGAGTCAGGTCTCGACGTGTGTAGAGGCATGAAACTCTGCTTTCCTCTCGAGTTGTCAAAAGGGTTTCAGGCCTCCAGGTGAGTTAAATTTGGGACCTGGGGCAGTTTACGTTTTAGAAACCGGAGCATCAGAACTCTCTTTGTGTTGTGAGTTGATTGTCGGCTGACATTTGAATCAATGCAAGGGAACCCGGCCTGATCTCAAGTGGATGGGGAAATAAGTGGCTTTTTAATTGTGACAAGGCCCCAGGTTCCCCTGCAGCATCAAGTAGTTACCAGCCTCCTCTCGAGGGGCGACGTGGACAAGGGCATTCCTTTCCACATGAAACAGGACAATCGACCCTCATCTCGACTTGAGCAGGGGAAAACGGGCTTCTTGACTTGTGGCGGGAAACTCAATGTTCCTTTCGAATGGGGACGGGTATCTGGGGAATCTTCTGGAGTTTCCTAAAGCGTGTCAAGTACCCTTTTGAGTTCCAAGAGGGAATGTGGGCTTTCTTTGAAAACCCTGTAGCATAAAAGGGACTTCTCAAGTGTGCAGGGGAGAATTTTGTGGTTTGCATGGAGTTGTGGCAGGAAGCTTAGGGTTCTGCTCGATATGTATGTCAACCTAGGGGACCTGCTCTTGTCTCCTCAGGGAAGTCAGATCTTCTTTGGCATTGCCAAGGGCACCTCGGGATTCATCTCGAATAGCTGCAGGGATGCATAGGGCCTCATCTCAAGTTGAGGCGGGAACTTCAGTGTTCCTTTCCATTTTTGACATCGATCTCGGAGTCTCTGCGGAATTGGAACAGGGTAGTCAGGCCTCATCATATGTTGAGGCACGGAACTCCGCTTGCCTCTCGAGTTGTTCATCGGGTGTCAGGCCACTTGTCGATTTGTATTTGGATCCTGCAGCTTTTTCCGGAGGATGCAACCGGGGTGTAACTGCCCCTTCGTGTTGTGACTTCATCCTCGTGGTTACATTTGAAGAGGTGCCCGGGCATCGGGACTTACCTTGTGTGGACGGGGAAATCGCTGTCTTTCGGAATGTGGCATGACCCATGAAGCTTCCTCTTGAGTTTCAATGTGAGACCCGCCTCCTCCTGAGGTGCAACGGAAGGGTCAGGATACTGTTCCATCCAAAGAAGGGGAATCGACCCTCATGTATAGATCAGGAGGGGAGAAGGGGCTCAGATTTAGTTGTGCCGGGAAACTCAATCTTTCTCTCGAGTGAGACCGGTATGTTGGAGAACTTTTTGAGTTGCATCAAGGTATCAAGCACCATTTTGAATTTCAAGAGGGAACGTGGGATTTCTCCTGAAACGCTGCAGTGACAATGGGCCTCATTTTGTGATGACCTGGGCACCTCGTGGTTTTTCTCGAGTTATGGCAGGATACTGGAGTACGACGGGGAACTCAGGGAGCCTCTCGTGTTGCCAAGGGAAGTCCATTCTCCAATCGAGTTGCAAAGGGGAGCTGGGGATTGCTCTCGAGTCACTGCAGGGCACATAGACCTCATCTAGTCTTGTGTCCAGAAACTCCATGTTCCTCTCCAGGGGCGACAGGGATCTTGGGGTTGCATTCAAGGTTAACCCGGGGAGTCAGGCCTCGTCTTAAGTGGAAGCAAAGAACTCTACTCACCTCCCGAGTTGCCACGGGTACCTCTTGGAGCCCACTGAGTGGCCTAAAGGGAGTCAAGCCGCCTGTGGAGTTTTGAGAGGCTGACTTGGGATTGCTGTCTAGGCCCTGCAGGAAGAGAAGGGCCTCATTTCGTGATGACGGGGGAATCTCATGGTTTTTATCGAGCTGCGGCGCAATGTGTGGGGTTTCTCTCGAGTTACGACTGGGAACTCAGGGAGCCTCTCGTGTGGCCCCAGGGAAGTCCAGTCTCCATTCGATTTGTGAGGGGGAGCGCAGCATTGCTCTCGAGTCACGGCAGGGGAATCGGACCTCAAGATTCCTTGAAGGGGGAATCTCGAGGTCTTTCTCGAGTTGCAGCAGGAAACCCTGGGTTCCCTTGACCTGTTTCGGTGACCCCACAGAGTTTCTCATGGCGCCTATGGGAAGTCAGGTATACTGTGGAGTTGGGATGGGACTCCCAGAACTCCACTGGGGTCGGGGCAAAGTAAGAGGGCCTCATCTCAAGTTGAGGCGGGAACTGCATGGTTCCTCTCCTGTTCTGACGTGGGTCTCGGGGTGTGTATGCCGTTTCAAACAGGGAGTCATGTCTCGAATTATGTGGAAGCATGAAACTCTGTTTTCCTCTTGAGTTGTCAATGGGTTTTCAGGCTTCCAGGCGAGTTGAATTTGGGACCTGGGGCTCTTATCCAATTAGAACACGGGACATCAGAACTCCTTTCATGTTGTGAGTTGATTCTCGGCTTACATTCGAATTGGTGCAAGGGAATCAGGCCTGACCTCGAGTGGATGGGGAAATACAGAGCTTTCGAATTGTGACAAGACCCCCGTTTCCCCTCCAGTGTCAAGTAGATACCAGCCTCCTCTCGAGGTGTGACAGGGACGTCACATTCCTCTCCAGGAGAAACAGGACAATCGACCCTCATCTTGACATAAGGAGGGGAAAATGAGGCTCTTCTTGACTTTTGGCAGGAAACTCAGCGTTGTTCTCGAGTGGGGACGGGTATCTGGAAACTTCTGGAGTTTCCTAAAGCGTGTCAAGTACCCTTTAGAGTTCCAATAGGGAATGTGGGCTTTCTTTGGAAATGCTGCAGCGTAAAAGGGCCTGTTCTGTTCCTCTCCTGTTCTGATGTTGGTCTCAGGGTGTGTGTACTTTTTCAAATGAAAGCCGAGAATCAACTCACAACCCGAAGGGAGTTCTGATGCCCTGGTTGCTAACTCGAAAAGAGCCCCTGGTCCCAAGTTCAACTCACCTAGAGGCCTGAAACCCCTTTGACAACTCGAAAGGAAAGCAGAGTTCCATGCCTCCACACAAGTCAAGACCTGACTCCCTGTTTAAAATGGCATACACACCTTGAGACCCACATCAGAACAGGAGAGGAACCCTGAGGTTGCTGCCTCAACCTGAAATGAGGCCCTCTTCTACTGCACCGACCCCAGTGGAGTCCTGAGAGGCCCCTCCCAACTCCACAGTATACCTGACTTCCCATAGGCACCATGAAAAGCTCCCTGAGGTCACCATCACAAATTGAGGGAAACCTGGGCTTCCTGCTGCAACTCGAAAAAGACCTTGAAATTCCCCCTTCAATGCGTCTTGAGGCCCTATTTCCCTGCCGTGACTCGAGAGCAATGCCGCTCTCCTCCTCACAACTCGAATGAAGACTGGACTTCCCTGGGCCACATGAGAGGCTCCCTGAGTTCCCAGTCATAACTCGAGAGAAACCCCACACAATGCAACACAGCTCGAGAAAAACCATGAGAATCTTCCGCCATCGCGAGATGAGGCCCTTCTTTTCCTGCAGGACCTAGAGAGCAATCCCGAGTCCCATCTCAAAACTCTGCAGGAGATTTGACTCCCTTTAGGCCACTCAGTGGGCTCCAAGAGATACCCATAGCAACTCAAGAGAAGAGCGGAATTCTTTGCTTCAACTTGAGACAAAGCCTGCCTCCCCAGGTGAACCTTGAATGCAACCCCGAGATCCCTGACACCACTGGAGAGGAACACGTAGTTTCTGGACACAAGCCTAGATGAAGTCTATTTTCCCTGCAGTGACTCGAGAGCAATCCCCAGCTCCCCCTCACAACTCGAATGGAGATTGGACTTCCCTAGGGCAACACGAGAGGCTCCCTGAGTTGCCCGTCGTATCTCGAGAATCCCACCACAACTCCAGAAAAACCACGAGGTTCCCCAGTCATCACGAGAAGAGGCCCTTTCCCACTGCAGCATCTCGAGAGAAATACCACGTTCCTTCTTGAAACTTGACACCCTTGATGAAACTCAAAAAGTTCCCAGACATACCGGTCTCACTCGAGACAAACACCGAGTTTCCCAGCACAACTTAATCTGAGCTCCTTCTCTCCTCCTTATTTCAACATGAGGATGGATTCCCCTGCTTTGTCTGGAAAGGGATCCCATCTGTCCCATCACACCTTAGGAGGAGGCTGGCCTCACACTGAAACTCGAGAGGAAGCTTCGTTGGTCGTGCCACTTTCCGAAAGACACCGATTTCCTCGTCCACTCAAGGTAAGTCCTGATGCCGGGGTACCTTTTCAAATGTAAGCCCGAGGATGAAGTCACAACATGAAGGGGCACTGACACCACGGTTGCATCCTCCGGAAAAAGCCACAGGTTCCAAATACAACTCAACAAGTGGCCTGACACCCCATGAACAACTCAAAATGCAAGCAGAGTTCCATGCCTCAACACAAGCCGAGGCCTAACTCCCCTGTTCCAACACCGCAGACCCTGAGATCGATGTCAGAAATGGAGAGCAACCCTGAGGTTCCCACCTCAACCTGATATGAGGTCCTATTCATCCCTGCAGCGATTCACCTGGAATCCCAAGGTGCACCTCGCAACGCCAAAGGAGATCTGACTTCCCTGAGGAGATATGAGTGGGTCCCCCAGGTCCACATGAAACTAGAGATGAACCCTAAGCTTCACGCCACAACTCCACACAAACCACGAAATTCTCTCCTGCACTCTTGAGGAGGCCCTTTTACGCTGCAGCGTTTCCAAAGAAAGCCCACTTTCCCTCTTGGAACTCGAAATCGTACTTGATACGCTTTATGAAACTCCAGAAGTTTCCCTAGATACCCATCCCCACTCAAGAAGAATGCTGAGTTTCCCCCCACAAGTCAAGAAGAGCCCAGGTTTCCCCTCCTCAAGTGGAGATGAGGGTCGGTTGCCCTGCTTCGCCTGTAAAGGAATGCTGACGTCCCTGGTATCTAAATGACACAGGGGGAAACTTGGGGACTTGTCACAATTCAAAAGCACGTATTTTCCCATCCACTCGAGATCAGGCCTGATTTCCTTGCTCCGATTCGAATGTCAGCCGAGAATCAACTCACAACACGAAGGGAGTTCTGATGCCCCGGTTGCTAATCCGAAAAGAGCCCCAGGTCCCAAATCCAACTCGCATGGAGGCCTGAAACCCCTTTGACAACTCCAGAGGAAAGCAGAGTTCCATGCCTCCACACAAGTTGAGATCTGACTCCCTGTTTGAAACGGCATACACAAACCGAGACATACATCAGAACAGGAGAGGAACCGTGAGGTTCCCACCTCAACTCGAGATGAGGACCTCTTCCATTGCACTGACCCCAGTGGATTCCGTTGAGGCCCCTCCCAACACCAGGGTATTCCTGACATCCCATAGGCACCATGAGAAGCTCCCTGAGGTCACTGTCACAAGTCGAGGAAAACCAGGGTTTCCTGTCACAACTTGAGAAAGACCTTGAGATTCCCCCTTCAACTCGTCTTGAGGCCCGATTTCCCTGCCGTGACTCGAGAGCAATGCTGCGCTCCCACTCACAACTTTAATGGGGACTGGACTTCCCTGGGGCCACACGAGAGGCGCTCTACTTTCCCCATTGTAACTCGAGAGAAACCCCACACGTTTCACCACAGCTTGAGAAAAACCACGAGATTCCCCTGTCATCCCCAGATGAGGACCTTCTTATCCTGCAGGGCCTAGAGAGTAATCCCGAGTCCCCTCTCTTAACTCCACAGGCGGCTTGACTCCCTTTAGGCCACTCAATGGGCTTCAACAGATACGCGTGGCAACTCGTGAGGAGACTGGAGTTCTTTGCTTCAACTCGAGAGGAGGCCTGACTCCCCAGAATAACCTTGAATGCAACCCCGAGATACCTGTCGCCACTGGAGAGGAAAACGAAGTTTCTGGACACAAGCCTAGATGAGATCTATTTGCCCTGCAGTGACGCGAGAGCAATACCCAGCTCCCCCTCACAACTCCAGTGGAGATTGGACTTCCCTGTGGCAACACGAGAGGCACCCTGAGTTCCCCATTGTAACTCGAGAATCCCACCATAACTCGAGAAAAACAACGAGGTGCCCCCGTAATCGCGAGATAGGCCCTTTCCCAATGCAGCGTCTCGAGAGAAATCCGACTTTCACTCTTTGAATTCGAATTGGTACTTGACATTCTTGATGCAACTCAAAGAGTTCCCCGACATAGAGTTCTCACTCTAGAGGAACACCAAAGTTCCTGGCACAACTTAATCTGAGGCCCTTTTCCCCTCCTTTTCTTGACATGAGGGTCAATTCCCCTGCTTTGTCTAGAAAGGGATCCCGAAGTTCCCTTCGTACCTCAGAACTCTGGTATCACATTGAAACTCGAGAGGAAGTCTCGTGGGTCGTGCCACATTCCAAAAGACATCGGTTTCCCCATCCACTCAAGATAAGTCACGATGCCCCGGCACCTCTTCAAATGTAACCTCGAGGATGAAATCACAACAGGAAAGGGCACTGACACCCCGGTTTCATCCTCTGGAAAAAGCCACAGGGTCCAAATACAACTCAACAAGTGGCCTGATACCTCATGAACAACTCGAAAAGCAAGCGGAGTTCCATGTCTCAACACAAGACGAGGCCTGACTCCCCTGTTGCAATTCTGCAGAGACCATGAGATCGATGTTAGTAATGGAGAGGAACCCTGAAGTTCCCGCCACAATTGGAGATGAGGCCCTATTCATCCCTGCAGTGATGCACGAGCAATCCCGAGGTGCCCCTCCCAACACCAAAGGAGATCTGACTTCCCTGAGGAGACACGAGTGGGTCCCCCAGGTCGACATGCAACTCGAGAGGAACCCTAAGCTTCCTCGCACAACTCCACGCAAATGACGAAATTCTCACCTGCACACTTGAGGAGGCCTTTTTACGTTGCAGCAATTCGAGAAAAACCACGAGGTTCCCCCATCATCGCCAGATAAGGCCCTTTCCCGCGGCAGTGTTCGAGAAAAGTCCCACGTTCCCTCTTGAAATTAGAAACAATACTTGACACCCTTGATGCAACTCAAAAACTTCCCCGACATACTGGTCTCACTATAGAGGAACACCGAGTCTCCCAGCACAACTTAAACTGAGCCCCTTCTCCCCTCCTGATCTTGACATGAGGGTCGATTCCCCTGCTTGGTCTGGAAAGGGATCCCGACCTTCCCATAGCACCTCAGGGGGAGGCCGGTCTCACACTGAAACTCAAGAGGAAGCCTCATGGTTCATGCCATATTCCAAAAGACACCGATTTCCCAGTCCACTCAAGGTATGTCCCGATGCCCAGGCAACTCTTCGAATGTAACCCCGAGGATGATGTCAAAACATGAAGGGGCAGTGACAGCCCACTTGCATCCTCTGGAAAAAGCCGCAGGTTTCAAATACAACTTGACAAGTGGCCTGACACCCCATGAACAACTCGAGAGGCAAGTGGAGTTCCGTTCCTCAGCACAAGACGAGGCCCGACTCACCTGTTCCAACTCCGCAGAGACACCGAGATCGATGTCATAAATGGAGAGGAACTCTGAGGTTCCTGCCTCAACTCGAGATGAGGCCTTATTCATCCATGCAGCGATGCGTGAGGAATCCCGAGGTGCCACTCGCAACGCAAAAGGAGATATGACTTCCCTGAGGAAACACGAGGGGGTCCCCCAGGTGACACACAACTCGAGAGGAACCCTAAGCTTCTCGCACAACTCCACACAACCCACTAAATTCTCCCCTGCATGCTTGAGTAGGCCCTTTGACGATGCAGCATTTCAAAAGGCCACGTTTGCTCTTGGAACTCGAAAGGGTACTTGACAAGCTTTACGAAACTCGAGAGATTTCCCCAGATACCCGTCCCCATTCAAGAGGAACTCTGAGTTTCCCACCACAAGTCAAGAAGAGCCCCGTTTTTCCCTCCTCACGTGGAGATGAGGGTCAGTTGCCCTGCTTCACCTTGAAAGGAATGCTGACATCCCTGTCGCACATGGATAGGTGGCTGGTATCTACTTTACACTGGAGGGGAACCCTGGGGTATTGTCACAATTTGAAAACCATGTATTTCCCCATCCACTCGAGATCAGACCTGATTCCCTTGCACCGATTATAATGTCAGCCGAGAATCAACTCACAACACGAAGGGAGTTCTGATGCCCCAGTTGCTAATCGGAAAAGAGCCCCAGATCCCAAATCAAATCACCTGGAGGCCTGAAAACCCTTTGACAACTCGAGAGGAAAGCAGAGTTCCATGCCTCCACACAAGTCGAGACCTGACTCCCTGTTTGAAACGGCATACACACCCCGAGACTCACGTCAGAAGAGGAAAGGAACCCTGAGGTTCCTGCCTCAACTCGAGATGAGGCCGTCTTCCATTGTACAGATCCCAGTGGAGTCTCCAGAGGCCACTCCCAACTCCACAGTATTCCTGACATCCCATAGGCATCATGAGAAGCTCCCTGAGGTCGCTGTCACAAGTCGAGGGAGCCCAGGGTTTCCTGCCGCAACTAGAGAAAGACCTCGAGATTCCCCCTTCAATGAGTCTTGAGGCCCCATTGCCTTGCCGTGACTCAAGAGCAATGCTGCGCTCCCCCTCACAACTAGAATGGAGACTGGACTTCCCTGGGGCCATACGAGAGGCTTCCTGAGTTCCCAGTCATAACTCAAGAGATTGATTAATATAATTGGTGTATAGAATGTAAGTAGTAGCTTTAATGTTTGTAACCTTGGACCCTTGAGTTAATTCTTTTCTTGTTATAGCCCACCACATCTTTGCCCTATAGGAATGCAACTTTATCTAATGATTTGGAGGGTGGCACCTGACTTTAGAATAATCACCTTTAGAGAAAAATAAGTTCTCTGAAGAAAGGATCTTAAAATGTTAACAGGCCTCTTGGCCAGAAGATGATGTAATTCACCTAAACTTTTGCATATGATAAGTTTGCAGGAAAAAAGCCTGGCTTACTGCTGACTCTACCTCTTCCCCCATTATACTCTATGCACAACTTAAGGTATAAAAACTACTTTGGAAAATAAAGTGTGGGCCCTGTTCACCGAAACTTGGTCTCCCCATGTCGTTCTTTCTCTCACCTTCTGGCTGAATTTCCATCTGGGGCGTGGAGGCTCATCAAGCCTACTAATTTTGCCTGGGCTTCTAAGATCTGACTGGGGAGGGCTTAGTGTCTCCTCTCCTTCGGGAGAATGGGAGGATGCCTGCAGCCTATGTAGGTGACGTGAATTCCTTATTTTGGAATTTTATTACCTTTCCACCTAAACCAAGTTATTCAGCCTCTTTTCTCCACTGAATTTTCTCACTGACCTATCCTTATTTAACCACTCTTTATATCTTTAATTCTATCATATCCTGATCACTGAAGCCATCTCCCCTTTGAATTCCCTGGATCCACTGGGGCTGGATCCCGGCTAGTGGCACCTGGACAGGCTTTTCAAAGGTAGGTCCCTTTGGAACAATTAGGGTCATCAGCCCTATTGCTCCCCCTCCGAACAATCTGGGTCATCAGCCCTGTTGTTCCCCCCTCGGAACAATTAAGGTCATCAGCCCTATTGTTCCCCCTTTGTTGAGTTTTCGGGAAGGCTAGGACCCCACTCAGGGTGCCGAGGACCCCCTGTAGGATAGACAGGGTGAGTAGGAGTGGGAAGTATTGAAAGTGTTAAAGGGTTGAGGAAAACCCGGTTTCTGAAGACTAAAACTAAATCTTTTACTACACTTAACTTTCTGACATGGGTAACAGTGAATCAAACGAAAGGCAGCTCTTTATAGGAGTAATTTTGCAGCTATTAAGTAAGACAGGAATTAAAGTTAAAAAATCTACTATTCATTCATTTTTTTCATTTGTGCAAGAACATCGTCCCTGGTTTCCAGAAGAGGGCACGGTTAACTTAGACACCTGGGAGAGAGTAGGAAAACAGCTGAAAACTTACCATGCCGAACATGGCTCAGAAAAGGTGCCTAATGACGCCTTTTCCTTACGGAATATCATTAGAGATGCTTTAGACCCTGCCCCAGAATCTGAAAAAGTACATTTTAAAGAGGAAAGAGAGGAAAAAAACTGTAGTTAAACCTGAGGAGGATGAGAAAGAGGAGGACCCGCCTGACTATCAGCAACTAAGAAAAATGTTAGCCGCCATGACTGCTCAGGAACAAATTAAAGATAGGGAGGAGAAACAAGATCAGCTTTCCCCTCAGGATGAAGAAGATTTAGATGAGATAGCAGCTCGATATCACTCTAACAAAGATTGGCTTCTTTTAAATGAAAACGCCCCAAGGAGCTTAAGAGAAACTCCCCCCATCAAGCCATCTGCTCCAAGGAGCTTAAGAGAAATGTCTCCTATTAGGCCATATGCCCCTAAGAGCTTACAGGAGACATCCCCAGTTCAGTCATCTGTAAAATCTGAACACCGAACAGCCCAATGAGCCCTGGAGTACAGAGCAAGAGACATAGGACCCATACCTTTGCCACCACCTCCTAGAGTGGGGTGTGTGGGACCCATACCTCTGCCATCACCTCCTAGACCAAGCAATATAGGATCCATTCTGAGGGACATGAGACTCATGCCATTGACACCACCACCTTATCAAGGAGGAAGAGCTTCACTATCAGCTCCGTGAGGAAGGGTTTTTTCTGCCCCCGACAATAAATTTGATCCCCAACTTGAGGCTTGTTTTCCTATAATATTTGAGCTGACTGACAATGGAAGGACTATCAGATGGGAAGCCGTTCCTTTAAAATTGGTAAAAGAACTGAAAGATGCTTGTGCTTTGTATGGGCCTAAAGCCCCATACACAATGCAGCTGGTAGAAGCCTTAGCAGGCAAATGGCTGACACCCTATGATTGGAAATCAGTCTCTAAGGCCTGCCTGTCTGGAGGACACTTTATACTTTGGAAAGCTGAATATGATGATCTTGCTCACTGGCATGCCAATAATAATCAACAGGGACATTTAAACTATATCACTGAAGGTATGCTAGCTGGAAAATATGATTACCCCACACTTAACAAGCAGATGGAACTAGAAAAAATACGCTCTACAACAGGTAGCTGATTGTGGTTTTACTGCTTGGCGCTCATTGCCCGACGGTAGAGAATCAAATTCTGCTCTATCTAATATTAAACAAAAGTCAGAGAAGCCATATGAAGACTTTGTCTCACAGCTTTCAGAGGTTGTCCAGAGAATAATCTCTGATTCTGAGCCAGCTGGAATATTGACAAAACAATTGGCTTTTGAAAGTGCTAACTCTACCTGCCAAGCTATTTTACACCCTATAAGAAGATATGGAGACCTAATTGATTATATAAGGCAATGTGAAGATGTAGGACCATCCATGCTGCAAGGTGTTGCTATAGATGCAGCAATAAAAGGGAATTCTTATCAGCAGGCAGTCCAGTCCTTTTTTACTAACAAGAATAAGCCACCACAAGGTGATCCCAGTAGCCAAGGCGGGAATTATTTGCCCAGAACTTGTTTTTCCTGTGGCCAGGAGGGACACATTTTCCGTGCTTGCCCTCAAAGAACACTTGGTTCTTATCCACCTAATCCTGCCCCACCGGCTGTTTCTGCTCCGCAAAATCCTGCTCCCCCGCCCGTGAACCCTAGGTCTCTCTGCTCTCGCTGTCAAAGAGGATATCATTGGGCAAGGAACTGTAAGTCAAGATTCCATAGAAATGGAACATTTTTGGGCCCCAACCAGCAGTCTGGAAATGGATTGAGGGGCCAGCCCCAGGCCCCGACAACGATTGGGGCAGCCTCACTGAACCCATTCATTCCCTTCGTCCCGTCACAGAATTCATCAGAGCAACCCCAGGCAGCGCAGGACTGGACCTCAGTTCCACCACCTCAACAATGTTAACACCAGATAGCCCCACTATAAACATCCCTACAGGAGTTAAAGGTCCATTACCAAAAGGCTTGGTGGGAATTATACTAGGCAGAAGTTCCTTAGCTATGCAAGGTCTTACAATTATTCCTGGAGTAATTGATTCAGATTATACAGGAGAAATTCAGATAATGATTTCACTCCCAACTAAAACTTTCCAAATACATCAGGGACAGAGAATAGCCCAACTTTTACTTTTGCTTTACCATACTGCAATTGGGCATACAGCTACTCAAAATGAAAGGTCAGACAAAGGATTTGGGTCTAGTGATATGGTTTTTTGGGTAACAGAAATTACTCAGAAACACCCTGTGAAAACTATTCTTGTCAGTGGCAAGTCTATTATAGGACTACTAGATACAGGAGCAGATGTTTCTTGTATTTCTGGGAAAGACTGGCCCAGCTCCTGGCCCACCCATATTACTGAAAATGAGTTGGTGGGCATAGGAAGGGCCCCTGCAGTAGCTAAAAGTGCAAAGATTTTAGACTGGCAATTTGATGATACTCATGGAACATTCCAACCATACGTAGTTGTTCGCTCCCCTTTACCCTTTGGGGGAGGGATGTGCTGTCTCAAATGGGAGTGTTACTTTTTAGACTTGATGATAAAGTGACCTCTCAAATGCTACATATGTGTTATGATCCTTCAAAAGGATTGGGTAAACAGCAGACAGGAATAATTGAGCCAATTTGCCCAACTCCTCAAAAGCTACGTACTGGATTGGGGTATCCAAATTTTTAATGGAGGCCATTGTTTTTGCTGCCGACCCCATTACATGGAAATCTCAGGACCCATTGTGGGTGGAACAATGGCCTCTGCCTAAAGAAAAATTACTGGCAGCTAAAACGTTAATTTTTGAACAACTAGATTAGGGGAATATTGAGCCCTCCAATAGCCCTTGGAATACTCCTATTTTTGTCATTAAGAAAAAATCTGGTAAATGGAGACAGGATTTAAGAGCCATTAATGCCACCATGGAGGACATGAGGGCCCTACAACCTGGGCTCCCTTCCCCTGTAGCCATTCCAGAGGGACATAACGTAATTATAATTGATTTACAAGATTGCTTTTTCATCATTCCCTTAAATACTGAGGATAAAAAGTGATTTGCTTTTAGTCTGCCATCAGAAAATCTTAAGCAGCCTTATTTACGTTTCAATGGAAGATTTTGCCTCAGGGAATGAAAAATAGCCCCACCCTATGTCAAAAATCTGTTAGTCCTGCTTTAGAAGATGTTAGAGCTAAATATGAACAAGTCTATACAATTCACTGTATGGATGACATTTTAAAAGATCATCCTGATAGAGCTCGTTTACAAACTGTCCTCCAAGATTTGACCCAGGCATTGACAGCCAGAGGCTTAAAAATTTCCCCAGAGATGATCACTACATAATGACCAAAGGATCAATCCAAGAAGAAGATATAACAATTATAAATATATATGCACCCAACACGGGAGCAACGCAGTATGTAAGACAAATGCTAACAAGTATGAAAGGAGACATTAATAATAACACAATAATAGTGGGAGACTTTAATACCCCACTCACACCTATGGATAGATCAACTAAACAGAAAATTAACAAGGAAACACAAACTTTAAACGATACAATAGACCAGTTAGACCTAATTAATATCTATAGGACATTTCATCCCAAAACAATGAATTTCACCTTTTTCTCAAGCGCACATGGGACGTTCTCCAGGATAGATCACATCCTGGGCCATAAAGCTAGCCTTGGTAAATTCAAAAAAATAGAAATCATTCCAAGCATCTTTTCTGACCACAATGCAGTAAGATTAGATCTCAACTACAGGAGAAAAACTATTAAAAATTCCAACATATGGAGGCTGAACAACACACTGCTGAATAACTAACAAATCACAGAAGAAATCAAGAAAGAAATCAAAATTTGCATAGAAACGAATGAAAATGAAAACACAACAACCCAAAACCTGTGGGACACTGTAAAAGCAGTCCTAAGGGGAAAGTTCATAGCAATACAGGCACACCTCAAGAAACAAGAAAAAAAGTCAAATAAATAACCTAACTCTACACCTAAAGCAACTAGAAAAGGAAGAAATGAAGAACCCCAGGGTTAGTAGAAGGAAAGAAATCTTAAAAATTAGAGCAGAAATAAATGCAAAAGAAACAAAAGGGACCATAGCAAAAATCAACAAAGCCAAAAGCTGGTTCTTTGAAAGGATAAATAAGATTGACAAACCATTAGCCAGACTCATCAAGAAACAAAGGGAGAAAAATCAAATCAATAAAATTAGAAACAAAAATGGAGAGATCACAACAGACAACACAGAAATACAAAGGATCATAAGAGACTACTATCAACAATTATATGCCAATAAAATGGACAACGTGGAAGAAATGGACAAATTCTTAGAAAAGTACAACTTTCCAAAACTCAACGAGGAAGAAATAGAAAATCTTAACAGACCCATTACAAGCACGGAAATTGAAACTGTAATCAAAAATCTTCCAGCAAACAAAAGCCCCGGTCCAGACGGCTTCACAGCTGAATTCTACCAAAAATTTAGAGAAGAGCTAACACTTATCCTGCTCAAACTCTTCCAGAAAATTGCAGAGGAAGGTAAACTTCCAAACTCATTCTATGAGGCCACCATCACCCTAATACCAAAACCTGACAAAGATCCCACAAAAAAAGAAAACTACAGGCCAATATCACTGATGAACATAGATGCAAAAATCCTTAACAAAATTCTAGCAATCAGAATCCAACAACACATTAAAAAGATCATACACCATGACCAAGTGGGCTTTATCCCAGGGATGCAAGGATTCTTCAATATCCGCAAATCAATCAATGTAATACACCACATTAACAAATTGAAAAATAAAAACCATATGATTATCTCAATAGATGCAGAGAAAGCCTTTGACAAAATTCAACACCCATTTATGATAAAAACTCTCCAGAAAGCAGGAATAGAAGGAACATACCTCAACATAATAAAAGCTATATATGACAAATCCACAGCAAACATTATCCTCAATGGTGAAAAATTGAAAGCATTTCCTCTAAAGTCAGGAACAAGACAAGGGTGCCCACATTCACCATTACTATTCAACATAGTTTTGGAAGTTTTGGCCACAGCAATCAGAGCAGAAAAAGAAATAAAAGGAATCCAAATTGGAAAAGAAGAAGTAAAACTCTCACTATTTGCAGATGACATGACCCTCTACATAGAAAACCCTAAAGACTCCACTAGAAAATTACTAGAACTAATCAATGACTATAGTAAAGTTGCAGGATATAAAATCAACACACAGAAATCCCTTGCATTCCTATACACTAATAATGAGAAAACAGAAAGAGAAATTAAGGAAACAATTCCATTCACCATTGCAACGGAAAGAATAAAATACTTAGGAATATATCTACCTAAAGAAACTAAAGACCTATATATAGAAAATTATAAAACACTGGTGAAAGAAATCAAAGAGGACACTAACAGATGGAGAAATATACCATGTTCATGGATTGGAAGAATCAATATAGTGAAAATTAGTATACTACCCAAAGCAATTTATAGATTCAATGCAATCCCCATCAAGCTCCCAACAGTATTCTTCATAGAGCTAAAACAAATAATTTCACAATTTGTATGGAAATACAAAAAACCTCAAATAGCCAAAGCGGTCTTGAGAAAGAAGAATGGAACTGGAGGAATCAACCTACCTGACTTCAGGCTCTACTACAAAGCCACAGTTACCAAGACAGTATGGTACTGGCACAAAGACAGAAATATAGATCAATGGAACAAAATAGAAAGCCCAGAGATAAGTCCACGCACATAAGGACACCTTATCTTTGACAAAGGAGGCAAGAATATACAATGGATTAAAGACAATCTCTTTAACAAGTGGTGCTGGGAAATCTGGTCAACCACTTGTAAAAGAATGAAACTAGAACACTTTCTAACACCATACACAAAAATAAACTCAAAATGGATTAAAGATCTCAATGTAAGACCAGAATCTATAAAACTCCTAGAGGAGAACATAGGCAAAACACTCTCTGACATACATCACAGCAGGATCCTCTATGACCCACCTCCCAGAATATTGGAAATAAAAGCAAAAATAAACAAATGGGACCTAATTAACCTTAAAAGCTTCTGCACATCAAAGGAAATTATTAGCAAGGTGAAAAGACAGCCTTCAGAATGGGAGAAAATAATAGCAAATGAAGCAACTGACAAACAACTAATCTCAAAAATATACAAGCAACCCCTACAGCTCAACTCCAGAAAAATAAATGACCCAATCAAAAAATGGGCCAAAGAACTAAATAGACATTTCTCCAAAGAAGATATACAAAGGGCTAACAAACACATGAAAAGATGCTCAACATCACTCATTATTAGAGAAATGCAAATCAAAACCACTATGAGATACCATTTCACACCAGTCAGAATGGCTGTGATCCAAAAGTCTACAAATAATAAATGCTGGAGAGGGTGTGGAGATAAGGGAACCCTCTTACACTGTTGGTGGGAATGCAAACTAGTACAGCCACTATGGAGAACAGTGTGGAGATTCCTTAAAAAACTGGAAATAGAACTGCCTTATGATACAGCAATCCCACTGCTGGGCATACACACTGAGGAAACCAGAAGGGAAAGAGACACGTGTACCCTAATGTTCATCGCAGCACTGTTTATAATAGCCAGGACATGGAAACAACCTAGATGTCCATCAGCAGATGAATGGATAAGAAAGCTGTGGTACATATACACAATGGAGTATTACTCAGCCATTAAAAAGAAAACATTTGAATCAGTTCTAATGAGGTGGATGAAACTGGAGCCTATTATACAGAGTGAAGTAAGCCAGAAGGAAAAACACCATTACAGTATAATAACGCATATATATGGAATTTAGAAAGATGGTAACAATAACCCTGTGTACGAGACAGCAAAAGAGACACTGATGTATAGAACAGTCTTATGGACTCTATGGGAGAGGGAGAGGGTGGGAAGATTTGGGAGAATGGCATTGAAACATGTAAAATATCATGTATGAAACGAGATGCCAGTCCAGGTTCAATGCACGATACTGGATGCTTGGGGCTGGTGCACTGGGATGACCCAGAGGGATGGTATTGGGAGGGAGGAGGGTTCAGGATGGGGAACACATGTATACCTGTGGAGGATTCATTTTGATATTTGGCAAAACTAATACAATTATGTAAAGTTTAAAAATAAAATAAAATTAAAAAAAAAATTCCCCAGAGAAAATTCAGGTCAATCTGCCCATAACTTACTTAGGACGGGTTATCAATTCAGAAACAGTGACTCATGCCGCATTACAATTAAGAAAAGATCACCTTGTTACTTTAAATGATTATCAAAACCTTTTAAGCGATATTAATTGGATTCAGATCTGATCAGATTAGATCAGTCGCTCAGTCGTGTCCAACTTTTTTTGACCCCATGAATCGCAGCACGCCAGGCCTCCCTGTCCATCACCAACTCCCAGAGTTCACTCAGACTCATGTCCATCGAGTCAGTGATGTTATCCAGCCATCTCATCCTCTGTCGTCCCCTTCTCCTCCTGCCCCCAATCCCTCCCAGCATCAGAGTCTTTTCCAATGAGTCAACTCTTCGCATGAGGTGGCCAAAGTACTGGAGTTTCAGCTTTAGCATCATTCCTTCCAAAGAAATCCCAGGGCTGATCTCCTTCAGAATGGACTGGTTGGATCTCCTTGCAGTCCAAGGGACTCTCAAGAGTCTTCTTAGACCCTATTTAAAATTAACCACTGCTTAATTAAAGCCTCTTTTTAATATTTTACGTGGTGATCCTGACCCAACTTTTAAAAGAAAATTAACTGCTGAGGCTCTGGAGGCTTTAGACAAAGTAGAAGCAGCCTTATCTGATAGCTATGTAAAAAGAATTGATTTACAAGCAAACTGGCAATTCCTTTGCCTAGCTACTCCAACTGCACCTATGGGAGTCTTATAGCAAAACGGCCCCCTAGAATGGGTTCATCTTCCTGCCCAAGCTAAAAAAGTAGTAGCTTCTTATCCAGGATTGATAGCTACGTTGATATTAAAAGAAAGAAAGTGGAGCATTGAATTGTTCGGTAAAGAGCCAGCAGAGATTGTAATTCCACAACTTGATGCTTTTCTAATGTTTGATGAGGATTGGCAGATTGCCATAGGAAATTATTGTGGTCAAATTTTGCATCATTTACCCTCGCATGTTTTGCTGAATTTTATGTCTAAACATCCAGTTATTTTTCCCATCAGATGCAAACAGTCTCCTATTCCAAATGCTCAGATACCTTACTGACGGGTCAGCAAATGGTAAAGCCTCCATAGTTACTAAAAATCATCAGAAAGTTTTAGAAACACAGGAAACTTCAGCTCAAAGAGCTGAAATAACAGCAGTCATAGAGGCTTTTGCTATGTTTGCAGATGAGGAATTTAACCTTTCTTCTGATTCTCAGTATGTATTCAGGCTGTTTCCACACATTGAAACTGCAGTTTTGCCTGAAAATAAGACTACCATATTTCATTTGTTAAGTAAATTACAGCAACAAATTTGGAAAAGAAATAAAATATTTTTCACTGGACACATTCAGGCTCATTCCAGATTGCCCGGCCCTTTAAATGCCTTTAATGGTTTGGCTGACTCACTAACCAGAAATAAAGTGGCTACTGTGATTGAGGAGGCCAGAGCCTCTCATTTACTTCATCACCAAAATGCTACTGCCTTAAGATATCAATTCCAAATTCCCAGAGAGACTGCTCGAGAGATTGTGTTTTTTTGCTTACACTTCCCCACTGTTTATAATATTCTACCTATGGGAGTTAATCCTCATGGTCTCAAACCTAACGTACTCTGGCAGATGGATGTAACTCATGTCTCTTCATTTGGAAAACTGTCTTTTGTTCATGTAACTGTAGATACTTTTTCTCACATTATTATTGCAACTGCTTATACCAGAGAGGCAGTTAAAGATGTGATACAACATTTCTTTACTTGTTTTTCATATGTGGGCCTTCCAAAAGCTCTGAAAACTGATAATGCCCCTACTTACACTTCTAAGTCTTTTCAGGAATTTTGTATAAAGTTTCAAATTAAACATAATACCGGCATCCCCAGGGACAGGCCATTGTGGAAAGAGCACATCAAACATTAAAAATCCAAATTCAAAAACTAAAAGAAGGGGAGCTTAAGTATAGTTCTCCCCATCAAATCTTGCAACATGCTCTTTTCATAATAAATATTTTAAATACTGATTCAGCCGGAACTATTGCAATGCTTCGCCATTGGTGCCCTGAGCAATTGAATGCAAAACCATTAGTTAAATGGAAGGACCTCCTCTCCGGACAATGAAAAGGTCCTGACCCATTGTTAACCAGCGGTCGAGGATATGCTTGCATTTTTCCACAGGATGCAGATTCTCCAATTTGGGTTCCAGACAGATTGATTCGCCATGTCTCAGCCCCTCGGATACCGGATTCCCTGGCCGCCATGACCTCAAAAAAGAAAGGGACCTCCTCTACCTTCATTCCCCCTGCCAGCACGGGAAACGCCACTGGCTTCAGGACAACTGACATTGGAGATCCCGGATGAGCAAGGAATGGATCCGCACACCAAGCAGATGTCTCAACTTCACATACAGGATATTACTCCCCCAGATCCCCTGCCCCACAGGAAGATGCCAGGTCGCCTGACCCAGGCAACTCAGCATGCCCCCATACCCAGTTGGGGACAAATAAAAATACTCTGCCACCAGGCACAGGGAATAGCTTCCTTACAAGGATCTCCAGCTTCTCCTGAGAAAATGTTTATTACCATGCTTGCTTTGCTTTCCTGCCAGGTAAGTGCCTCTCCTATTCCAACCAAATATTGGGCATATCTCCCAGATTCTCCAACTTTACAAGTTGTTACTTGAAATAATGAGCCTATACGGGTCAACACAGACCAACCTCAGCTTTTGGGAGGATCCTATACTTCTTACACTAGAGATAAATATCCTATTAACTTCAGTTATACCTTCAGGGGATTAACAGATGATTTCCCTGTTTGCTTTAACTGCCCCAATGATCCTAGAAGCTTTATTACTGCTGCCAAAGAAGGATGTGCTGGGGCTTCTAAAAAAATAATTATAACAGATTTCTGGTCTTTACCTCATTGGTCAGCTTGGGTATTATTGGCTCGTATGCCCGGGATTCTTAACCCTTATGTAACCCTGCATTTCAAATCTCCACCAAAATATCCGAATTGTTATAAGATTGCTCCTTCAGACAAAGTATGGAACACCATAGACAGTTGTACAGGGTATCCGACTTGGACTTCTTGTACTTATGATTCAAGGATTGATTATAGGATACCAGGAGGTGGAGATTATACTATTCAGGACTGGAGCAACCTGAATTCAGGTGAGGATCCATTGGCCGATGATACATTTGAGGGCAGATTCGAGAATTGGGATAGGATTCCTCTTCCTTGGCCAATACGTGCCACTAGATGGCATCGTAATCAATTTGTTCCTCCTATGCTGTCTTATACAACTAAGAAACAGACCTATTGGCAACCTGAAATTTGGAGAGCCCTTGCTGCTACTGCTCCTGTTTCCTTATACCGCCCAGATAGCAATTCTACTTATTCTGTTTTAGCTTCTCTACCCTCCCCTTATGTTTTTCTTTTTACTAATGACTCCAAAAGACTTAATGTATGCGTGAATTATTCAGGTGGACCTAATATAGTAACTTGTGAACAATGCATGCTTTCATCTTGTTTGACCCCTCAATATAATGTCTGCTCTTTTGTGGTATTACAACGCCCACCCTATCTCATGATACCCGTGACCATGACTAGCCATTGGTATGACAATTACGGCCTCACCGTGTTACAACAACTACAAGATTTAATGTGACAACAGCAATTTGTGGGCTTACTTATTTTAGGAATATCAGCTTTAATAGCAGCAATTACTTCTGTTATTGCAGCAACAATATCAATGACTCAACAAGTGCATACTGCCCAATATGTTGATACCATGTCTAAAAATGTTTCTCTAACTCTAGCAACACAGGAAGTTATAGATAGAAAGTTGGAAATGAGGGTAGATGCCTTGGAGGAGGCAATAATGCATATTGGGACTGAGTTACAGGCTTTAAAGGTGAAAATGGCTCTGTCATGCCACGCTGATTACTGGTGGATATGCGTGACATCTTTAAAGGTAAACGAAACAGATTATGAATGGGAAAAAATTAAAACTCATATTTCAGGTGTTTGGAACAGCTCTGACATTGATCTGGACTTAGGGAAACTTCATAATCAAATACAGACCCTGGAACACTCTCGACTGGATTTTACCACCGCTGGAGCAGCTAATGACTTTTTTCACACTTTCTCTAACTTCATTTCAGGGAAAAAACATTCTGTCTATTATCCTTAGTTATGTTGAGGTTCGTGCTCTATTTTTGCTACTCATAATCATTCTTCCTTGTATTGTCAGGATTCTTCGGCAGAACATTCAGAAGCTCGTGACTGAGCTGCATCTGGCTGTTTTAAGAAATACAAAAGGGGGGATGCCGGGAGCCAGCGTGAGGAACTCCGCCTGTGGCAAAGTTCATGAGGAAGGAGGCTTGGCATACGCAAAGGTAGGATAGAGCCTCAGGAGTCCCCCTGGAAATTCTCGAGCATATACCCCCAAAACCAGAGTCTGCTTACTTTACTGCTTTGTGCTCTCACTTACACCTCTGAATTTATGGGGGTCTGTCCCCCACCACCTCTTTCTGAAAAAGAGTTAACTTACAGCTCCAGTTGATAAAGTTCCTGGCCGTGATAAGAGTGTTTCAACCTACAAACTCCTCTGAAGGTTATTCCAGCCAAATGTGATTGTTCACAGCCTCCCAACCGTGAGAGGCATGAGATGTTCTAAACTGTCTAAATACAGATTCCTTTCAGCAGTTAAAAGATTGATTAGAAATTGTATTGGTGAAGGGTTTTTCACTTGTTGGGCCAATGTTTGCTGCTAAGTTTCCATATCCCTTACCTATGGTGTCCCTGGCAGTGTATTGATTAATATAATTGGTGTATAGGAATATAAGTAGTAGCTTTAATGTTTGTAACCTTGGACCCTTGAGTTAATTCTTTTCTTGTTATAGCCCACCACACCTTTGCCCTATAGGAATGCAACTTTATCTAATGCTTTTGGAGGGTGGCACCTGACTTTAGAATAATAACCTTTAGAGAAAAATAAGTTTTCTGAAGAAAGGATCTTAAAATGTTAACAGGCCTCTTGGCCAGAAGATGATGTAATTCATCTAAACTTTTCATATGATAAGTTTGCAGGAAGAAAGCCTGGCTTACTGCTGACTCTACCCCTTCCCCCATTATACTCTATGCACAACTTAAGGTATAAAAACTACTTTGGAAGATAAAGTGTGGGCCCTGTTCACCGAAACTTGGTCTCCCCAGGTCGTTCTTTCTCTCACCTTCTGGCTGAATTTCCATCTGGGGTGTGGAGGCTCGTCAAGCCTACTAATTTTGCCTGGGCTTCTAAGATCTGACAGGGGAGGCCTTAGTGTCTCCTCTCCTTCGGGAGAATGGGAGGAAGCCTGCGGACTACATAGATGAGGTGAATTCCTTATTTTGGAATTTTATTAGCTTTCCACGTAAACCAAGATATTCAGCCTCTTTTCTCCACTGAATTTTCTCACTGAGTTATCCTTATTTAACCACTCTTTATATCTTTAATTCTATTGTATCATGAACACCGAAGCTGTCTCCCCTTTGAATTCCCTAGATCCGAAGGGGCTGGACCCCGGCAAATATCCGTCAGAACTTGAGAGGAGAGCAGAGTTCTTTGCTTCAACTCGAGACAAGGCCTGACTCCCCGGGTGAACCTTGAATGCAACTCTGAGATCCCTGTCGACACTGGAGAGGAACACGGAGTTTCTGGACACAAGCCTATATGAGGTCTATTTGCCCTGCAGTGACTCTAGAGCAATCCCAAGCTCCCCCTGGCAACTCGAATGGAGATTGGGCTTCCCTGGGGCAACATGAGAGGCTCCCTGAGTTCCCCATTGTAACTCGAGAATCCGGCCGCAACTCCAGAAAAACCACGAGGTTCCCCCATCATCACAAGATGAGGCCCTTTCCCGCTGCAGCATCTCAAGACAAATCCCACATTCCCTCTTGCAATTTGAAACGGTACTTGACACCCTTGACGCAACTCAAAAAGTTCCCTGACATACCAGTCTCACTCGAGAGGAACAACGAGTTTCCTGGCACAACTTAATCTGATCCCCTTCTCCCCTTCTGATCTCGACATGAGGGTGGATTCCCCTGCTTTGTCTGGAAAGGAATCCTGACCTTCCCATCGCACCTCAGGAGGAGGAAGGTCTCACATTGAAAGTCGAGAGGAAGCCTCGTGGGTCGTGCCACATTCGGAAAGACACCAATTTCCCCATCCACTCAAGGTAAGTCCCAATGCCTGGGCACCTCTTCGAATGTAACCCTGAGGATGAAGTCAGAACACGAAAGGGCACTGACACCCCAGTTGCATCGTATGGAAAAATCCGCAGGTTCCAAATACAACTCAACAAGTGGCATGACACCCCATGAACAATTTGAGAGGCAAGCAGAGTTTCGTGCCTCAACACAAGATGAGGCCTGACTCCCCTGTTCCAACTCCCCAGAGACCTCGAGACCATGTCAGAAAAGGAATGGAGAGGAACACAGAGGTTCCCATCTCAACTCGAGATGAGGCCCTATTTATCCCTGAAGCAATCTACGAGGAATTCCGAGGTGCCCCCTCACAATGCCAAAGGAGATCTGACTTCCCTGAGGAGACACGTGCGGGTCCCCCATGTCGACACGCAACTCGAGAGAAACCCTAAGCTTCCGCCACAACTCCACACAACCCACGAAATTCTCCACTGCATGCTTGAGGAGACCTTTTTAGGCTGCAGCATTTCCAAAGAAAGCCCGTGTTACCTCTTGGAACTTGAAAGGGTACTTGACACGCTTTACAAAACACCAGAAGTTTCCCCAGATACCCGTCCCCACTTGAGAGGAATGCTGAGTTTCCCGCCACAAGTCAGGAAGAGCCCCATTTTCCCCTCCTCAAGTTGAGATGAGGGTCGATTGCCCTGCTTCGGGTGGAAAGGAATGCTGACATCCCTATCGCAACTTGAGGGGAGGCTGGAATCTACTTGACACTTGAGGGGAACCCGGGGGTCTTGTCACAATTTGAAAGCCATGTATTTCCCCATCCACTCAAGATCAGGCCTGATCCCTTGCACCATTTCAAATGTCAGCCGAAAATCAACTCACAACACTAAGGGAGTTCTGAAGCCCTGGTTGACAATTCGAAAAGAGGCCCAGGTCCAAATTCAACTCTCCTGGAGGCCTGAAACCCCTTTGACAACTTGAGAGGAAAGCAGAGTTCCATGCCTCCACACAAGTCGAGACCTGACTCCCTGTTTGAAACGGCATACACACCCTAAGACCACGTCAGAACAGGAGAGGAACCCTGAGTTCCCACCTCAACTCGAGATGAGGCCCTCTTCCATTGAACCGACCCCAGTGGAGTCCTGAGAGGCCTCGCCCAACCCCACAGTATTCCTGAGTTCACATAGGCACCATGAGAAGCTCCCTGAGATCACCGTGACAAGTCGAGGGAACACAGGGTTTCCTGCTGCAACTCAATAAAGATCTCAAGATTGCCCCTTCAACACGTCTTGAGGTCCAATTCGACTGTCTAGACTCTAGAACAATGCTGCGCTCCCCCTCGTAACTCAAATGGAGACTGGACTTCCCTGGGGCCACACGAGAGGCTCCCTGAGTTCTCCATCATAAGACGAGAGAAATCCCACATGTCGAGCCACAGCTCAAGAAAAACCACGAGATTCCCCCGTCATTGTGAGATGAGGCCATTCTTTTTCTGCAGGGCCTAGAGAGCATCCCATGTCCCCTCTCAAAACTCCACAGGAGGCTTGACTCCCTTTAGACCACTCAGTAGGCTCCAATAGATACCCGTTGCAACTCGAGAGGAGAGCGGACTTCTTTGCTTCAACTCGAGATGAGGCCTGACTTCCCGGGTGAACCTTGAATGCAACCCCGAGATCCCTGTCGCCCCTGGAGAGGAACACGGAGTTTCTGGAAACAAGACTACATGAGGTCTATTTGCCCTGCAGTGACTCGAGAGCAATCCCCAGCTCCCCCTCGCAACTCAAATGGAGATTAGACTTCCCTGGGGCACCACGAGAGGCTCCCTGAGTTTCCGTCATAACTCGAGAAAAACCACGAGGTTCCCCCGTCATTGAGACAGAGGCCCTTTCCCGCTGCAGCGTCTCAAGAGAAATCCCATGTTCCCTCTTGCAATTCAAATCGGTACCTGACACCCTTGATGAAACAAAAAAAGTTCCCCAACATACCGGTCTCACTCGAGAGGAACACCAAGTTTCCTGGCACAACTGAATCTGAGCCCCTTCTCCCCTCCTGATCTCGACATGAGGGTCGATTCCCTTGATTTGTCTGGAAAGGGATGCCAACCTTCCCATCGCACATCAGGAGGAGGCTGTTCTCACATTGAAAGTCGAGAGGAAGCCTCCTGGGTTGTGCCACATTCCAAAAGACACCTATTTCCCAGATCACTCAAGGTTAGTCCTGATGCCTGGGCACCTATTCAAATGTAATCCCGAGGATGAAGTCACAACACAAAGGGGCACTGACACCCCGGCGGTTGCATCCTCCTCAAGAAGTCGCAGGTTCCAAGTACAACTTGACAAGTGGCTTGACACCCCATGAACAACTCGAGATGCAAGCGGATTTCCGTGCCTCAACACAAGACGAGTCCTGACTGCCCTGTTCCAACTCTGCAAAGACCCCAAGATCGATGTCAGAAATGGACAGGAACCCTTAGTTTTCTGCCTCAGCTCGAGATGAGGCCCTATTCATCCCTGCAGTGATGCGCCAGAATCCCAAGCTGCCCCTCAAACAGCCAAAGGAGATCTGACTTCCCTGAGGAGACACGTGCGGGTCCCCCAGGTTGACACGCAACTCTAGAGGAACCCTAAGCTTCCCGCCACAACTCCACGAAAATCACAGAATTCTCCCCTGCATGCTAGAGGAGGCCCTTTGACGCTGCAGCGTTTCCAAAGAAAGCCCACTTCGGTCCTGCAACTCGGAAGGGTACTTGACACGATTTATGAAACTCCAGAAGTTTCCTCAGATACCCATCCACACTCGAGATGAATGCTGAGATTCCCGCCACAAGTCAAGAAGAGCCCCGTTTTCCCCTCCTCAAGTCGAGATGAGGGTCGATTGCCCTGCTTTGCCTGGAAAAGAATGCTGATGTCCCCATCGCACCTCACGAGGAGGCTGGTATCTACTTGACACTGGAGGGGAAACCGGGGGTCTTGTCAAAACTCAAAAGCCACCTATTTCCCCATCCACTCGAAATCAGGCCTCATTCCCTTGCACCGATTCGAATGTCAGCCGAGAATCCACTCACAACACGAAAGGAGTTCTAATGCCCTGCTTGCTAATTCGAATAGAGCCCCAGGTCCCTAATTCAACTCGGGTGGAGGCCTGAAACCCCTATGACAACTCAAGAGGAAAGCAGAGTTCCATGCCTCCACAAAATTCGAGACCTGACTCCTTGTTTGAAACGGGAAAAACACCCCCAAAAACACGTCAGAACAGGAGAGGAACACTGAGGTTCCCATCTCAACACAAGATGAAGCCCTCTTTCATTGCACCAACCCCAGGGGAGTCCCAAGAGGCCCCTCCCAACACCACAGTATTCCTGACTTCCCATTGGCAGCATGAGAAACTCCATGAGTTCACCGTCACAAGTCTGGGGAACCCAGGGTTTCCTGCCTCAACTCGAGAAAGACCTCGAGATTTCCCCTTCAACGTGTCTTGAGGCTCCATTCCCATGCAGAGACGCGAGAGCAATGCCACACTCCCCCCCACCCCCCCGTAACTCGAATGGAGACTGGACTTCCCTGGGGCCACATGGGAGGCTCCCTGAGTCCCGGTCATAAATCAAGAGAAACCCCAAACGTCGTGCCGCAGCTCGAGAAAAACCACAAGATTCCCCCAACATCGCGAGATGAGGCCTTTTCCCACAGCAGCGTCTCGAGAGATGCAGGGAGCGAGCTCCGCCCGTGGCAAAGGTCATGAGGAGGGAGGCTTGGCATACACAAAGGCGGGATCAAGCCTCAGGGGTTTCCCTGGAAATTCTCGAGCATCTACCCCCAAAACCAGAGTCTGCCTACTTTCTGCTTGTGCTTTCACCTACACCTCTGACTTTACGGGGGGCTGTCCCCCACTACCTCTCTCTGAAAAAAGAGTTAGCTTACAGCTCCAGTTAATAATTCCTGGGTGTGAGAGTGTTTCAACCTACAAACTCCTTTGGAAATCCTCTAACCTGCCTGAATAGGTTTTTCCAGCCACATGTGATTGTTCAGAGCCTCCCAACTGTGAGAGGCAAGAGATGTTCTAAACTGTCTAAACACAGATTCCTTTGAGTAGTTAAAAGATTGATTAGCAATTGTATTGGTGAGGGGTTTTCACTTATTGGGCCAATGTTTGCTGCTAAGTCTCCATACTCCTTACCTACTGTGTCCTTGGCAGTGTATTGATTGATATAATGGGCGTATAGAAATGTAAGTAGTAGCCTCAATGTTTGTAACCTTGGACCCTTGAGTTGATTCTTTTCTTGATTGAGCCCACCTCACCTTTGCCCTATAGGAATGCAGCTTTGTCCAGTGCTTTTTTGGAGGCTGGTGCCTGACTTTGGAATAATCACCTTTAGAGAAAGATAAGTTTCTTAAAATGTTAACAGGCCTCCTGGCCAGAAGATGATGTAGTTCACCTGAACTTTTGCATATGATAAGTTTGAAAGCCTGGCTTCGATTAGGACCAGGAACTGCTGTCCTTGCATGACTCCACCCCTTCCCCCATTATCCTCTATGCACAACTTAAGGTATAAAAACTACTTTGGAAAATAAAGTGCGGGCCTTGTTCACCGAAACTTGGTCTCCCCATGTCACTCTCTCAAATTCTGGCTGAGTTTCCATCTGGAGCGCGGAACCCACCATGCTTGCTAATTATGCCTAGGCTTCTAAGATCCGACCAGGGAGGCCTCAGTGTCTCCTCTCCTTCGGGAGAACGGAAGGACGCCTGTGGCCTACGTAAGTGGTGCAAACTTCTTGTCTTGAAGTTTTATTGGTCTCCTGCGTAAACCAAGCTACTCAGCCTCTTTTCTCCACTGAATTTTCCTACTGAGCTATCCTCATCCTATCACTCTTTATATCTTTGATAAAATATTTAAATAAATAGCTCACCGACGCTGTCCCTGCTTCAAATACCCTGGATCAGCCGGGGCTCGTCCCCAGCAGAGAGAAATCCCATGTTTCCTCTTGAAATTTGAAACAGTACTTGACACCCTTGATGCAACTCAAAAACTTCCACGACATACCGGTCTAACTCGAGAGGAACACCTAGTCCACGGTACTACTTAATCTAAGCCACTTCTCCGCTCCTGATTTCAACATAAGGGACGATTCCTCTGCTTTGTCTGGAAAGGGATCCCGACCTTCCTGTCACACCTCAGGAGGAGGCTGGTCTCACATTGAAACTCGAGAGAAAGCCTCGTGGTTCATGCCACATTCCAAAAGACACCGGTTTCCCTGTCCACTCAAGGTAATTCCCGATACCCGGGCACCTCTTCGAATGTAAACCCAAGCATGAAGTCACAACATGAAGGGGCACTGAAACCTTGGTTGCATCCTCCAGAAAAAGCTGCAGGTTCCAAATACAACTCGACAAGTGGCCTGACATGCCATGAACAACTTGAGAGGCAAGCGGAGTTCCATGCCTCAACACAAGACAAGGCCTAACTCCCCTGATCCAACTCTGCAGAGAGCCCGAGATCTAAGTTAGAAATGGAGAGGAACCCTGAGGTTCCAGCCTCAACTCGAGATGAGGCCCTATTCATACCTGCAGTGATGCATGAGGAATTCCAAGGTGCCCCTTGCAATGCCAAAAGAGATCTGACTTCCCGGAGGAGACACGAGTGGATCCCCCAGGTAGACATGCAACTCGAGAGGAATCCTAAGCTTTCCTCCACAACTCCATGCAAACCACGAAATTCTTCCTTCCACACTTGAGGAGACCCTTTTACACTGCAGCATTTGCAAAGAAAGCCAGCATTGCCTCTTGCATCTTGAAAGGGTACTTGACACGATTTATGAAACTCCAGAAGTTTCCCCAGATACTCGTCCCCACTCGAGAGAAATGCTGAGTTTCCTGCCACAAGTCAAGAAAAGCCCTGTTTTCCCCTCCTCAAGTTGAGATGAGAGTCGATTGCCCTGCTTTGCCTGGAAAGGAATGCTGACATTCAGTTGCACGTCGAGAGGAGGCTGCTATATACTTGACACTGGAGGGGAGCCTGGGGGTCTTGTCCGAATTCAAAAGCCACGTATTTCCCCATCCACTGGAAATCAGGCTTGATTCCCTTGAACTGATTCGAATGTAAGGCAAGAATCAACTCACAGCACGAACGGAGTTCTGATGCTCCGGTTGCTAATTCAAAAAGAGCCTCACTCCCAAATTCAACTCGCCTGAGGCCTGAAACCCCTTTGACAGCTTGAGAGGAAAGCAGAGTTCCATGCCTCCACACACGTCGAGACCTGACTCCCTGTTTGAAATGGAATACGCACCCCGAGACCCACATCAGAACAGGAGAGAAACCCCGAGGTTCCTGCCTCAACTCGAGATGAGGCCCTCTTCCATTACACTGACCCCAAGGGAGTCCCGAGAGGCCTCTCCCAACTCCACAGTATTCCTGACTTCCCAAAGGCACCATGAGAAGCTCCCAGAGGTCACCGTCACAAGTTGAGGGAACCCAGGGTTTCCTGACTCAACTCGAGAAAGACCTCGATATTCCCCCTCAATGACTCTTGAGGCCCGATACCCCTGCCATGACTCGAGAGCAATGCCGTGCTCCCCCTCACGACTCGAATGGAGACTGGACTTCCCTGGGGCCACACAAGAGGCTCCCTGAGTTCCTCATCGTAACTTGAGAGAAACCCCACACGTTGCGCCGCAGCTCGAGAAAAACCATGAGATTCCCCCATCATCATGAGATGAGGCCCTTCTTTTCCTGCAGGGCCTAGAGAACAATCCCAAGTCCCCTCTCAACATCCACAGGAGGCTTCACTCCCCTTAGGCCATTCAATGGGCTCGAAGAGATACATGTGACAACTTGAGAGGACAGAAGAGTTCTTTGCTTCAACCCACGATGAGGCCTGACTCTCCGGGTGAACCTTGAATGCATCCCTGAGATTCTGTCGCCACTGGCGAGGAGCATGGAGTTTCTGGACAAAAGTCTAGATGAGGACTATTTGCCCTGCAATTACTCGAGATCAATCCCCAGCTGCCCCTCGCAACTCGAATGGAGATTGGACTTCCCTGGGGCAACACGAGAGGCTCCCTGATTTCCCTGTCATAACTCGAGAAACCCGCTGCAACTTGAGAAAAACCACAAGGTTATCCTGTCATCGCGAGATGAGGCCCTTTCCCACTGCAGCCTATAGAGTGAAATCCCACATTCCATATTGAAATTCGAAACAGTACTTGACACCCTTGATGCAACTCAAAAAGTTTCATGACATACCAGTCTCACTCGAGAGGAACATGGAGTTTCCCAGCACAACATAATCTGAGCCCCTTCTCCCCTCCTGATATTGACATGAGGGTAGATTCCCCTGCTTTGTCTGGAAAGGGATCTCAAACTTCCCATTGCACATCAGAAGGAGGCCAGTCTAACATTGAAACTTGAGTGGAAGCCTCGTGGGTCATGCCACATTCCGAAAGACATCGATTTCCCCGTCCACTCAAGGTAAGTCCCGATGCCCTGGCACCTCTTCGAAAGTAACCCCGAGAATGAAGTCACAACACAAAGGGACACTGACACCCCGGTTGCATCCTCTGGAAAAAGCAGCAGGTTCCAAATACGACTCGACAAGTGGCCTGACACCAAATGAACAACTCAGGAGGCAAGCGGAGTTCCATGCCTCAACAGAGGACGAGTTCTGACTCCCCTGTTCCAACTCTGCAGAGACACTAGATCGATGTCAGAAATGTAGAGGAACCCTGGGGTTACCACCTCAACTCGAGATGAGGCCCTATTCATACCTGCAGCAATGCGCCAGGAATCCTGAGGTGCTCCTTGCAATGCCAAAGGATATCTGACTTCCCTGAGGAGACACCAGCGGGTCCCCAGGGTGACACACAACTCTAGAGGAACCCTGAGCTTCCTGCCACAACTCCACACAACCCACCAAATTTTGTCCTGCATGCTTGAGGAGGCCATTTGACGCTGCAGCATTTCCAAAGAAAGCCCACGTTCCCTCTAGGAACTCGAAAAGGTACTTGACAAGATTTATGAATCTCCAGAAGTTTCCTCAGATTCAGGGCCCCACTCAAGAGGAATGCTGAGTTTCCGCCACAAGTTAAGAAGAGCCCCGTTTTCCCCTCCTCATGTCGAGATGAGAGTCGATTGCCCGGCTTCGCCTGGAAAGGAATGCCGACATCCCCGTCGCACCTCGAGAGGAGGCTGGTATCTATTTGACACTGGAGGGGAGCCCGGGGGTCTTGTCAGATTCAAAAGCCACGTATTTACCCATCCACTCGGGATCAGGCCTGATTCCCTTGCACTTATTGGAATGTCAGCCAAGAATCAATTCACAAAACAAAGGGAGTTCTGATGCCCCGGTTGCTAATTCAAAAAGAGCCCCAGGTCCCAAATTCAACTCGCCTGGAGGCCTGAAACCCTTTTGACAACTCAAGAGGAAAGCAGAGTTCCATGCCTGCACACAAGTCGAGACCTGACTAAACGGCATACACACCCTGAGACCCATGTCAGAACAGCAGAGGAAACCTGAGGTTACGGTTTCAACTCGAGATGACCCTTTCTTCCATTGCACCGACCCCAGTGGGAGTCCTGAGAGGCCCCTCCCAACTCCACAGTATTCCTGACTTCCCATTGGCACCCTGAGGAGCTCCCTGATGTCACGGTCATAAGTCGAGGGAACACAAGGTTTCTTGCCTCAACTCGAGGAAGAACACGAGATTCCCCCCTTCAAAGCATCATGAGGCCCGATTCCCCTCCAGTGACTCGAGAACAATGCCGTGCTTCCCCTCTCAACTCGAATGGAGACTGGACTTCCCTGGGGCCACACGAGAGGCTCCCTGACTTCCCAGTCATAACTCGAGAGAAACCCCACACATTGCACCTCAGCTTGAGAAAAACAACGAGATTCCCCCGTCATCGCGAGATGAGGCCCTTCTTTTCCTTCAGGGCCTAGAGTGCAATCCCGAGTCCCCTCTCAAAATCCACAGGAGGCTTGACACCCTTTAGGCCACTCAATGAGCTCCAAGAGATACACGTGGCAACTCGAGAGGAGAGTGGAGTTCTTTGCTTCAACTCAAGACGAGGCCTGACCTCCCGGGTGAACCTTGAATGCAACACTGAGATACCTGTTGCCATTGAAGAGGAACACAGAGTTTATGGACACAAGCCTAGATGAGGTCTATTTGCCCTGCAATGACTTGAGAGCAATCCCCAGCTCACCCTTGCAACTCGATTGGAGATTCGACTTCCCTGGTGCACCACAAGAGGCTCCCTGAGTTCCCCTTCATAACTCGAGAATCCTGCCACAACTCGAGAAATACCAAGAGGTTCTCCCGTCATCATGAGATGATGCCGTTTCCCACTGCAGCATCTCGAGAGAAATCCCACGTTCCCTCCTGAAATTCGAAACGGTGCTTGAAACCCTTTATAGAACTCAAAAAGTTCCCTGACCCTGTCTCACTCGAGAGGAACACCAAGTTTCCCGACACAACTTAATCTGAGCCCCTTCTCCCCTCCTCCTCTCGCCATGAGGGTCGATTCTCCTGCTTTAGGTGGAAAGCGATCCCGAACTTCCCATCACACCGCAAGAAGAGGCTGGTCTCACTTTGAAACTCGACTGGAAGCCTCGTGTGTCGTGCCACATTCCCAAACACACCAATTTCCCCGTCCACTCAAGATAAGTTCTGATGCCTGGAACCTCTTCGAATGTAACCCCGAGGATGAATTCATAACACAAAGCGGCACTGACACCCTAGTTGCATCCTCTAGAAAAAGACACTGCTTCCAAATACAACTTGACAAGTGGTCTGACATCCCATGAACAACTTGAGAGGCAAGCGGAGTTCCATGCCTCAGCACAAGAAGAGGCCTGACTCCCCTGTACCAAGTCCGCAGAGACCCCGAGATCGATGTCAGAAATGGAGAGGAATGCTGAGCTTCCTGCCTCACCTCCAGATGAAGCCCCACTTATCCTGCAGCGATGCGTGAGGAATCTGAAGGTGCCCCTCTCAACGCAAAAGGAGATCTCACTTCCCTGAGGAGACACCAAGTGGTCCCCCAGGTCGACACGCAACTCGAGAGGAACCCTAAGCTTCCTGCCACAACTGCACGCAAACCAGAAATTCACCCTGCACGCTTGATGAGGCCCTTGACACTGCAGCATTTCCAAAGAAAGCCCACGTTCCCTCTTAGAACTTGAAAGGGTACTCGACACGCTTTAGGAAACTCCAGAAGTTTCCCCAGATACCCATCCCTACTCGAGAGGTACACTGACTTTCCCACCACAAGTCAAGAAGAGCCCCGTTTTCCCCGCCTCAAGTTGAGATGAGGGTAGATTGCCCTGCTTCGCCTGGAAAGGAATGTTGACATCCCCGTCGCACCTCGAGAGGAGGCTGGTATCTATGTGACACTGGTGGGGAACATGGAAGTCTTGTCACAATTTGAAAGCCACGTATTTCCCCATCTACTCGAGATCAGGCCTGATTCCCCTTCACCGACGCGAATGTCAGCCGAGAATCATCTCACAACATGAAAGGAGTTCTGATTCCCCATTTGCTAATTGGAAAAGAGACCAGGCCCAAACTCAACTCGCCTGGAGGCCTGAAACACCTCTGACAACCTGAGAGGAAAGCAGAGTTCCATGCCCCCACACAAGTCGAAACCTGAGTCCATGACTGAAATGCCATACACACCCCAAGATGGTCGTCAGAATATGACATGAATCCTGAGGTTCCCGCCTCAACTCGAGATGAGGCCCTCTTCCATTGCACCGACCCCAGTGGAGTCCCAAGGTGCCCCTCCCAAATCCAAAGTATTCCTGACTTCCCATAGGCACCATGAGAAGCTCCCTGAGGTCACTGTCACAAGTTGAGGGAATGCAGGGTTTCCTGCCGCAGCTCGAGAAAGACCTCTAGATTCCCCCTTCAACACGTCTTGAGGACCGATTCCACTGCTGTGATTCGAGAGCAATGCCTTGCTCCCCCTCGCTACTCGAATGGAGACTGGACGTCCCTGGGGCCACATGAGAGGCTCCCTGAGTTCCCCGTGGTAACTCCAGAGAAAACCCACACATCGCGCCACAGCTCGAGAAAAACCACATGATTCCCCCGTCATCGGGAAGAGGCCCTTCTTTTCCTGCAGGGCCTAGAGAGCAATCCCGAGTCCCCTCTCAAAACGCCACAGGAGGCTTGACTCCTTTTCAGCCACTCAATGGGCTCGAAAGAGGAACACGGAGTTTCTGGACACAAACCTAGATGAGGTCTATTTGCCCTGCAGTGACTCGAGAGCAATCCTCAGCTCCCACTCACAAGTGGAATGGAGATTGGACTTCCCTGGGACACCACGAGAAGCTCCCTGTGTTCCCTGTCATAACTCGAGATTCCCGGTGCAACTTGAGAAAAACCACAACATTCCCCCATCATCGCGAGATGAGGCCCTTTCCCACTGGAGTGTCTCGAGAGAAATCCCACGTTCCCTCTTGAAATTCAGAACGGTACTTGACACCCTTGATGCAACTCAGAAACTTCCTCAACATACGGGTCTCAATCGAGAAGAACACCGAGTTTCCTGGCAGAGCTTCAACTGAGCCCCTTCTCCCCTCCTGATCTTGACAAGAGGGTCTACTCCCCTGCTCTGTCTGGAAAGGGATCCCGAACTTCCCGTTGCACCTCAGGAGGAGGCCAGTCTCACATTGAAACTCGAGAAGAAGCCTCGTGGTTCATGCCACATTGCGAAAGACCGATTTCCCCGTCCACTCAAGGTAAGTCATGATGCCCAGGCACCTCTTCAAATGTAACCCTGAGGATGAAGTCATAACACGAGGGGCATTGACACCCCGGTTGCATCCTCCGTAAAATGATGCAGGTTCCAAATACAACTGGAAGGTGGCCTGACACCCCATGAACAACCCGAGAAGCAAGCTGAGTTCCGTGCCTCAACAAAAGACGAGTCCTGATTCCCCCGTTCCAACTCCACAGATACCCCGAGATCAATGTCAGAAATGGAGAGGAACCCTGAGATTCCCGCCTCAACTCGAGACAAGACCTGACTCCCCGGGTGAACCTTGAATGCAACCCCGAGATACCTGTTACCACTGGAGAGGAAACGGAGTTTATGGACACAAGCCTAGATGAGGTCTATTTGCCCTGCAGTGACTCGAGAGCAATCCCCAGCTCCCATTCACAATGTGAATGGAGATTGGATTTCCCTGGGGTACAACGAGAGGCTCCCTGTGTTCCCCATCGTAACTCGAGAATCCCACTGCAACTCGAGAAATACCACGAGGTTTCCCCATCATCGCGAGATGAGGTCCTTTCCCACTGCAGTATCTCGTTAGAAATCCCACGTTCCCTCTTGTAATTCGAAATGGTACTTGACACCCTTGAGGCAAATCAAAAAGTTTCCCGACATACCGGTCTCACTTGAGAGGAACACCAAGTTTCCCGGCACAACTTCATCTGAGCCCCTTCTCCCCTCCTGATCTCAACATGAGGGTTGATTCCCCTGCTTTGTCTGGAAAGGGATCCCGACCTTCCCGTTGCAACTCAGGTGGAGGCCAGTCACACATTGAAACTCGAGAGGAAGCCTCGTGATTTGTGCCACATTCTGAAAGGCACCAATTTCCCAGTCCACTCAAGGTAAGTCATGATGCCCGGGCAACTCTTTGAATGTAACCTCGAGGATAAAGTCACAACACGAAGCGGCACTGACACCCCGGATACATCCTCTGGAAATGACTCATTTTCCAAATACAACTGGACAAGTGGTCTGACACCCCATGAACAACTCGAGAGGCAAGCAGAGTTCTGTGCCTCAACACAGGATGAACCCTGACTCAGCTGTTCCAACTCCGTAGAGACCCCAAGTTAGATGTCCGAAATGGAGAAGAACCCTGAGGTTCCCGCCTCAACTCGAGATGAGGTCCTATTCATCCCTGCAGGGATGCATGAGGAATCCCGAGGAGCCCCTCCCAATGCCAAGCAAGATCTGACTTCCCTGAGGATACACAAGCAGGTCCCCCAGGTCAACACGCTACTCGAAAGGAACCCTAAGCTTCCCGCCACAACTCAACACAAACCACGAAATTCTCCCCTGCACGCTTGAGGAGGCCCTTTCACACTGCAGCGTTTCCAAAGAAAGCCAACGTTCCCTCTTGGAACTCGAAAGAGTACTTGACACGCTTTAGGAAACTCCAGAAGTTTCTCCAGATACCCGTCCCTATTTGAGAGGAATGCTGAGTATCCCACCACAAGTCAAGAAGAGCCCCGTTTTTCCCTCCTCAAGTCGAGATGAGGGTCGATTGACCTGCTTAACCTGGAAAGGAATGCTGAGATCCCCGTCGCACCTTGAGAGGAGGCTGGTATCTACTTGACCCTGGAGGGGAACCGGGGTTCTTGTCACAATTCGAAAGCCATGTATTTACCCATCCACTCGAGATCAGGTCTGATTCCCTTGCACCAATTCGAATGTCAGCTAAGAATCAACAAAGGGAGTTCTGATGCCCCAGTTGCTATTTGAAAAGAGTCTCAGATCCCAAATTCAACTCGCCTAGAGGCCTGAAACCCCTTTGACAACTCGAGAGAAAAGCAGAGTTCTGTGCCTCCACATAAGTCGAGATCTGACTCCTGGTTGCAACGTCAATCACAACTCGAGCCAAAGTCAGAACAGGAAAGGAACCCCGAGTTTCCTGCCTCCATTCGCGATGAGGCCCTCTTTCATTGCACCGACCCCAATGGAGTCCCGAGAGCCCCCTCCCAACTCGACAGTATTCCTGACTTCCCATAGGCACCATGAGAAGCTCCCTGAGGTCACAGTCACAAATCTAGGGAACCCAGGGTTTCCTGCCACAACTGGAGAAAGACCTCAAGATTCCCCCTTCAATGCGTCTTGACACCTGATTCCACTGCCGTTATTCGAGAGCAATGCCGCGCTCCCCCTCTCAACTCGAATGGAGACTGGACTTAACTGGGGCCACACGAGAGGCTCCCTGAGTTCCCCGTCATAACTCGAGAGAAACCCGACACGTCGCACCGCAGCTCGAGAAAAACCACGAGATTTCTCCGTCATTGTGGGATGAAGCCCTTCTTTTCCTGCAGGGCCTAGAGAGCAATCCCGAGTCCCCTCTCAAAACTCCTCAGAGGCTTGAGTCCATAGATACCTGTGGAGACTGGAGAGGAGAGCCAAGTTCTTTGCTTCAACTCGAAACGAGGCCTGACTCCACAGGTGAAACTTGAATGCAACCCTGAGATCTCTGTCGCCACTGCAGAGGAACATGGAGTTTCTGGACACAAGTGTAGATGAAGTCTATTTTCCTTACAGTGACTCGAGGGCCATCCCCAGCTCCCCCTCGCTACTCAAATGGAGATTGGACTTCCCTGGGGCAACAAGAGAGGCTCCCTGAATTCACTGTCCCAACTCGAGAATTCTGCCGCAACTCGAGATGTAACAAGAGGTTTCCCCATCATCGCGAGATGAGGCCCTTTCCCATTGCAGCATCTCGAGAGAATCCCACGTTCCCTCTTGAAATTTGAAACTACTTGACACCCTTGATGTAACTCAAAAAGTTCCCTGACTTACCGATCTCACTCGAGAGGAACACCGAGTTACCCGACACAACTTAATCTGAGCCCCTCCTCCCCTCCTTATCTCGACAAGAGGGTTGATTCCCCTGCTTTGTCTGGAAGGGGATCCCCACCTGTCCATCACAGGGTAGGAGGAGGCCGATCTCACCTTGAAACTCGAGAGGAAGCCTCATGGGTCGTGCTACATTCTGAAAGACACAGATTTCCCTGTCCACTCAAGATAAGTCCTGATGCCCGGGCACCTCTTAATGTAACCCCAAGGAAGAAGTCACAACACGAAGGGGCATTGACACCCCGGTTGCATCCTCTGGAAAAAGCCACAGGTTCTAAATGCAACTAGACAAGTGGCCTGCCATCCCATGAACAACTCAAGAGGCAAGCAGAGTTCCATGACTCAACACAAGACGAGGCCTGACTCCCTTGTTCCAACTCCACAGAGACCCCGAGATAGATGTCAGAAATGGAGAGGAACCCTGAGGTTGCCGCCTCAGCTCAAGATGAGGCGATATTCATCCCTGCAGCGATGTGAGAGGAATCCGGAGGTGCCCACGTAAAGCCAAAGAATATCTGATTTCCCTGAGGAGACATGAGAGGGACCACAGGTCGACACGCAACTTGAGAGGAACCCTAAGCTTCTCGCCAAAACTCCACGCAAACTACAAAATTCTCCCCTGCACACTTGAGGAAGCCCTTTTACGCTGCAGCGTTTTCAAAGAAAGCCCACCTTCCCTCTTGGAACATGAAAGGGTACTTGACAGGCTTTAGGAAACTCCAGAACATTCTACATATACCCGTCCCCACTCGAAGGAATGCTGAGTTTCCCGCCACAAGTCAATAGAGACCCTTTTACTCTTCTCAAGTCGAGATGAGGGTCGATTGCCCTGCTTCGCCTGGAAAGGAATACCAATGTCCCCGTCGCACCTCGAGAGGAGGCTGGTATCTACTTGACACTGTAGGGAAACCTGGGAGTCTTATCACAATTCGAAAGCCACATATTTCCCCATCCACTTAAGATCAGGTCTGATTCCCTTGCACTGATTCGAATGTCAGCCGAGAATTAACTCACAACACGAAGGGAGTTCTGATGTCCCGGTTGCTAATTCAAAAAGAGCCCCAGGTCCCAAATTCAACTCAGCTGGAGGCTAGAAACCACTTTGACAACTCGAGAGGGAGGCAGGATTCCATGCCTCCCCACAAGTCAAGACCTGACTCCCTGTTTGAAATGGCGTACACACCCTGAGAACCACGTCAGAACAGGAGAGGAACCCTGAGGTTCCCGCCTCAACTTGAGATGAGGCCCTGTTCCATTGCCCCGACCTCAGTGGAGACCCAAGAGACCCCTCCCAACTCCACAGTATTCCTCACTTCACATATGCACCTTGAGAAGCTCCCTGATGCTGGGGTCCTGCCCCGGCTGATCCAGGGTATTCGAAGTGGGGACGGCATCGGCGACCTATTTATTTAAATATTTTATCAAAGATATAAAGAGTAATAGGATGAGGATAGCTCAGTAGGAAAATTCAGTGGAGAAAAGAGGCTGAGTAGCTTGGTTTACGCAGGAGACAAATAAAACTTCAAGACAAGAAGTTTGCACCACTTACGTAGGCCACAGGCGTCCTTCCATTCTCCTGAAGCAGAGAAGACACTGAGGCCTCCCCGGTCGGATCTTAGAAGCCCAGGCATAATTAGTAAGCATGGTGGGTTCCGCGCTCCAGATGGAGACTCAGCCAGAGTGAAAGAGAGAGCGACATGGGGAGACCAGTATTTCGAGAAACTGATCCCAATTCTTTATTTTCCATGGTCTACTTTTGTACACTGAGATGTTATGCAAAAGTCACGCGGGGTCAGCAGTCCTGACTTTTATCAAAGTCAGGTGCTTCATACAAATGTATACAGAGGTCTTAGGGGTGTTACATCATCTTCTGGCCAGGGGGGCCTGCTGACAATTTATGACCCTCTCCTTGTGGCAACAGTCAACCAGGACACTTATTTCTCCAGGGGTGATTATTCTTAAAACAGACACCACCCAAATAAAGTTACATTCCTATAGGGTGAGGGTGTAGTGGGTTTTAGTTAAGGAAAGAATTTACTTAGCCTAAGGTATAACGTGATTAATATCAAAGGTTAATACTTATTTCTCCTATATATTCATTAATGTGTGTAAGGGCAGGGGATGTGGAGACTTAGCAACAAACATTGGCTCAACAAATGAAAAACCCTTCACCAATACAATTTCTAATCAGCCCATTATACTTATACTAATAGTTTTCTAACTTTTCTAAGGAACCTGTTTTTAGAAGGTTTAAAGCATCTCATGCCTCTCACGGTTGGGAGGCTGTGAGCAATCACATGGGGGCGGACAAGCCTGTGAGGCAGGCTAGAGAACCTTCAGAGGAGTTTGTAGGTTAAAACACTCTTATCACGCCCAGGAATTATTATTAACTGGAGCTCTAGGTTAACTCCTTCTCTGAAAGAGGTGGTGGGGGACAGCCCCCCGTAAAGTCAGAGATGTAGGTGAGAGCACAAAGTAGTAAAGTAGGCAGGCTCTGGTTATGGGGGTAGATGCTCGAGGAGTTCCAGGGGGACTCCTGAGGCTCGATCCCGCCTTTGTGTATGTTGAGCCTCCTTCCTCATGACCTTTGTCAGGGGAGGAGTACCTCACTCTGGCCCCCAACATCTCCCCCTTTTTTATTTCTTAAAACAACCAGATGCAGCTCAGTCGTGAATGCTCTGCCAGAGAATCCTGACAATACAAGGAAGAATATGAGAAGTAGGATTAGAGACTAGGGATATTAGACAGAATATTTTTTCCAGAAATAAAGTTAGAGAAGGTGTGAAAAAAGTCATTAGCCGCTCCAGCGGTGGTAAAATCCAGTTGAGAGTGTTCCAAGGTCTGTATTTGATTATGAAGTTTCCCTAAGTCCAGGCCAATATCAGAACTATTTCAAACACCTGAGATATGCTTTTTAATTCTTTCCCATTCATAATCTGTCTCGTTTACCTTCAAAGATGTCACGCATATCCACCTGTAATCAGCGTGGCATGTCAAAGCCATCTTCACCTTTAAAGCCTGTAACTCAATCCCAATATGCATAATTGCCTCTTCTAAGGCATCTACTCTCATCTCTAATTTCCTATCTATAGCTTCCCGAGTTGCTAGAGTTAAAGAAACAATTTTAGACATGGTATCAACATATTGGGCAGTATGCACTTGTTGAGTCAATGATATTGCTGCCGCAGTAACAGAAGTAATTGTTGCTATCAAAGCTGATATTCCTAGGATAAGCAAGACCACAAACCGTCGCAATTGCATTAAATCCTGCAGTTGTTGTAACACAGTAAGACCATAGCTATCATATAGGCACCATAAGATAGGATGGGCATTGTAACACTACAAAGGAGCAAACATTACATTGAGGGTTTAAACAAGATGAAAGCATACATTGTTCACAAGTCACTACGTTAGGTCCACCTGAATAATTCATGCCTACATTAAGTTTGTTGGAGTCATTAGTAAAAAGGAAAACATAAGGCGAGGGTGGACAAGCTAAAACAGAATAAGTAGAATTATTTTCTGGTTGGAGTTCACGCTGCAGCAGCCCTGTCAGTCTCGCCGGGATCTCGATGTTTATCTGTCTCCCCTGCTGGTGGGGGTCGCGCTGGTCTGGTCGGCACTTTGCGGGTGCGCTCTCCTCTCTGGCCCTCACTCGCTGCACAAACTTCTTTGCTCTAGGTCGCGGGGTGCAGCGAGGAGGGTGCGGGGCGAGGCTGGAGGCGCAGAGGCGAGGGCTGCCTGGTGGGCGGGGTGAGCTAGTGCACGCCGCGAACCTGGCCTGTCTGGAACCCAAATTGGTGAATCTGCGTCCTGTGGAAAAATACAAGCACATCCTCGACCGCTAGTTAATAATGGGTCAGGAACCTTCCATTGTCCGGAGAGGAGGTCCTTCCATTTGACTAATGGCTTTGCATTCAATTGCTCTGGGCACCAATGGCGAAGCATTGCAGTAGTTCCGGCGGAATCGGCATTTAAAATATTTATTACAAAAAGAGCATGTTGCAAGATTTGATGGGGAGAGCTATACTTAAACTCCCCTTCTTTTAATTTTTGAATTTGAAGCTTTAATGTTTGATGTGCTCTTTCCACAATGGCTTGTCCCCGGGGATTATAAGGGATGCCTGTATTGTGTTTAATTTGAAACTGTAAACAAAATTCCTGAAAAGACTTAGAAGTGTAAGCAGGAGCATTGTCAGTTTTCAGAGCTTTTGGTAGGCCCAAGTATGAAAAACAAGTAAAGAGATGTTGTATAACATCTTTAACTGCCTCTCCGGTACGAGAAGTTGCAATAATAATGTGATAAAAGGTATCTACAGTTACATGAACAAAGAAAAGTTTTCCAAATGAAGAGACATGAGTTACATCCATCTGCCAGAGTACGTTAGGTTTGAGACCATGAGGATTAACTCCCGTAGGTAGACTATTATAAACAGTGGGGCAGTGTAAGCAAGAACGCACAATCTCCCTAGCAGTTTCTCTGGGAATTTGGAATTGATATCTTAAGGCAGTAGCATATTGATGATGAAGTGAGTGAGAGGCTCTGGCCTCCTCAATCACAGTAGCCACTGTATTTCAGGTTAAGTCAGCCAAATCATTAAAGGCATTTAAAGGGCCGGACAAACCGGAATGAGCCCGAATGTGTTCAATGAAAAATATTTTATTTCTTTTCCAAATTTGTTGCTGTAAATTACTTAACAAATGAAATATGGTAGTTTTATTTTCAGGCAAAACCGCAGTTTCAATGTGTGGAAACAGCCTGACAATATACAATCAGAATAAAGGTTAAATTCTTCATCTGCAAACATAGCAAAAGCCTCTATGACTGCTGTTATTTCAGCTCTTTGAGCTGAAGTTTTCTGTGTTTCTAAAACCTTTTGGTGATTTTTAGTAACTATGGAGGCTTTACCATTTGCTGCCCATCAGTAAAAACTATATGAGCATTTGGAATAGGAGATTGTTTACATCTGACAGGAAAAATAACTGGATGTCTGGATATAAAATTCAAAACATGCAAAGGTAAATGATGCAGAATTTGACCACAATAATTTCTTACGGCAATCTGCCAGTCCTCATCAAACATTAGAAGAGCATCAAGTTATTCTTTATTATATGGAATTACAATTTCTGCTGATTCTTTACCGAACAATTCAATGCTCCATTTTCTCCCTTTTAATATCAACATAGGTATCAGTCCTGGATAAGAAGCCACTATTTTTTTAGCTTGGGCGGGGAGATGGACCCATTCTAGGGGGCCGTTTTGCCATAAAACTCCCGTAGGCGCAATTGGAGTAGCTAAGCAGAGGAATTGCCAGTTTGTCTGTAAATTAACTCTTTTTACATAGCTATCAGATAGGGCTGCTTCTGCTTTGTCTAAAGCTTCCTGAGCTTCAGCAGTTAATTGTCTTTTAGAAGTTGGGTCAGGATCCCCACGTAAAATATTAAAAAGAGGCTTTAATTCAGCAGTGGCTAATTTTAAATAAGGTCTGATCCAATTAATATTTTCTAAAAGTTTTTGATAATCAATTAAAGTAACAAGGTGATCTTTTCTCAATTTTAATGGGACATGAGTTACAGTTTCTGAACTGATAACCTGTCCTAAGTAGGTTATGGGCAGATTGACTTGAATTTTCTCTGGGGCAATTTTTAAGCCTCTATCTG
Source organism: Bos grunniens (assembly GCF_055505025.1). Taxonomy (NCBI): domain Eukaryota; kingdom Metazoa; phylum Chordata; class Mammalia; order Artiodactyla; family Bovidae; genus Bos; species Bos grunniens. The sequence continues at coordinate 961,712 of NC_141188.1, read as the reverse complement.
TTAATGCCTGGGTCAAATCCTGGAGGACAGTTTGTAAATGAGCCCTATCAGGGTGGGCAATTAAGATGTCATCCATATAATGGATCATATAGACTTGTTCATATTTACTTCTAACATCTTCTAAAGCAGCACCAACAAACTTTTGACATAGGGTGGGGCTATTTTTCATTCCTTCCATTGAAACCATAAATAAGGCTGTTTAAGATTTTCTGATGGAAGACTAAAGGCAGATCGCTTTTTATCCTCAGTATTTTTATCCTCAGTATTTATGGGGGGCTGTTTTGCCATAAAACCAATTTTTTGTCTGGCTACCCCAATTACACCCATGGGGGTTCTATGGCAAAGGAACTGTCAAGCAGTTGTCAATTTAATTTTTTAAATTTTTAAAATTTACATTTTAACAACATAAATTTAGGGATATGTTAATTTAGGTCTAATGTTTAGTTTAGGTCTCTGTATAAATTTAAATAATAAATGTATAACCTCCTTATCTCATTTTGGTAAACAGATATACCTAAATGCAAAATGTATTTATATATGTATTTATATATGGCAACAAGTATAAACTTATTGACATATAATACATATAAATCAATATACTTGAATCAATCGTTATAATTAATATATTAATTAATATATATTACAGCAATACAACACGTACACAGCTAATACCAACCAACACAAACCAATGTACTGCAATAATATATGTCACACATATAGAATATAATTATACAGTATATAGAACATATATCATCACAGCACATCAATCCATACCAATTAATATCAGCCACACACACATTATATTACTGCAATATACATTTGATTATACAGTATATGCATAATATGCATATATAGTATACATATTAATTATATACAAATTAATTAAGTATAGATCTATAAATAGAATTAGGTATACCTTTATTATATTTTATTTATACCCATACCTAATTAGGCAAACTGCAATTAGGCAAATATATTTATATTATGTATTTATGATAATATATATAGTATTATTAATTGTACTGCCTGTTGATAACTAAGAAATTGAGAAAACCCTTCTCTGAGTACCTCCTATTTGAGACAGCATGTCCCTCCCCCATAGGGTAAAGGGGAGCGTAGGAACTACGTAGAGTTGGAAAGTTCCACAGGTATCTTCAAACTGCCAATCTAACATTTTTGAACTTTTAACTACTGTGGGGGCTTGAGGGCAAATGAAACAAAATCTGACCCCTGAAATCTATCAGGGCAACTTGCCAATTATCACTATTTTGTAAAAGACTTGCAGTTGATCCTTATTGAATGGAATTACTATATTTGCTACTTCTTTTCTAAAAAGTTCCACACTTCTTTTTTCCTCTTTTTATAATTAATTGTGCCACCAAGTTGGGATAAGATAAAACTATTTTTCTTGGGGTCACTGGTAGATGGAACCAATGGGCCTTTTTGTCACAATCACCCTGTAGGTGTATGTTTTATGGCAAGAATAATTTAATCTCATCTTTTGGTAGTATTAATCCTAATTAACTGATCATTTAAAGTCTCATACACTTCAACAAGAGCTAACTCTGTCTCATTAGTCAACTTTCTCTTAGAACTGGAATTAGGATCAATTTTTAAGCAATCAAATAAAGGCTTTAAATCTGCAGTAGTCAGTTTTAAATGAGGGCATATCCAATTAATGTCCCCTAATAATTTTTGGAAATCATTTAAAGTTAGTAAACAATCTCTCCACAGCTTCAAAGGGGCATTATCAGTTTTTAAAACTTTTGGCACACCTAAATATGAGAAGCAAGTAAAGAGGTGTCGCACAACATGTTTATAAGCTTCTCCAGTTAGTTTTGTAAACTAAATCTGGTCTATAGCTTTTTAGATGACAAGTAACCATCTAATCTTTGCTTGAATACTTCCAACAACAGGAAACTCACTACTCTTCAAGGTTTTAAACTCTCCCTCACCTTTTTTTTTTTTTCTACAGCATTCTCACCCTGCATATCACTTTCTCTAATCCCACCAACTCATTTTCAGTATTATGCGTGGGCCAGGAACTGGGCCAGTCTTTCCCAGCAATGTTAAGAGACGTCTGTTCTTGTGTCTAATAGCCCTGACATTTTATTTTCTTGAATTAAAAGATCTTTTAAAGGCCTTGGAGCTGTAATTTTCTGCACCCAAAAGGCTAGATCACTAAATCCAAATGTTCTGTGGCTCCTAGCCTGAGAAGTCAAGGTTTTTTCTTGTCTGATAATAAGGTAAAAAGCAAAAGCTGTGTTACTCTTTGACCTTTATTAATTTGCACAGTTTTAGTAGGCGGTGAGAACAAAACTTTAATTTCTCAATATAATCAGAATCTACTACACCATGCACCACCGAAATTTTCTTTTTCTTTTCTTTCTTTCTTCTTCTTTTTTTTTTTTAGAAAGCGAGCTATGCCCTAGCACAAGTCCTACAATGCCCTCAGGTAGGGGGCCAGCCACTCCCATTGGAATCGGAGCAACGGGCAAGTCAGGGGTTAATATTGTTGCTAAATCCCCTTACCAGTCTTTTTCTTAGCCTAGGTGAGACCCCCCCTGAGGGAGTTTTCTCCAAGGAGCATGCTCTGCATACTGTGTACGCAGTCTGTTTTAAAAGCTCCACTGTTTAAAAAACTTTTTGTCTTTTTCAGGCTTAGGCAACACTTTGAGAGGCTTTGGGGGCAAAGTGGGGAACTCATGGGCCCTGGAAGGCGCAAACGGAGGCGGCGGCTATTGCCCCAAATCAGAAAGTGGTGGATACGTTTTTTTAAAAGTTTGCGCAGAGGGGGAGGTAGCTCGCCAGGGCGTCTGGCCACAGTGTCCTGTAAGTCCTCTCCTCTCTCCTCTGCTGATTTTTTCTTCCTTCTTCTCTTTAAATCTCTCTCAAGTTTTCTTTCCCTCACTCTCTTTTTTCCTTCCTCTTCTCTTTTCTTTTACTTTCTATCATTTCCTTTTTGTTTCCCTCTTTCATTCTCCCTTCTTCCTTCTTACTACCTTCTCTTTCTTTCGTTTCTTTTCCTTTACCCTCTTTCTCTCTAACTTTTTCTTTCCTCCTCCCTTTCTTTCTCTCTGTATCTCTTTTTCTAACTTCCTTTTTTTCTTTTTCTACCTTGCTGCATTCCCTGATTTCTTCTTCCTCCGTTCCTCTCTCCTTTTCACTCTTTAGTTCTTTTTCTATCTTTAGATCTTTCTCTATTTTCTTTCCTTTTTTCTTTTTTACTTTTTTTTTCTTTTTTCTTTTTATTTTTCTCTCTTTTTTGCTTGGGTGAGGCCCCCCCCAGAGGGGGTTTTCTGCAAGGAGCAGGCTCTGTATATTGTGTATTCTTTAAAAGCTGCTTTGTTTAAAAATAAAACTTTTTTAATCTTTTTCAGCCTTAGGCAATGTTCTGGGAGGCTTTGGATGTAAACTGGGGAATTCTTAGGCCCTGGGAGATGCAAGTGGAGGTGGAGTAGTCGCCTTAAATCAGAAATTGTTGGGTAAAGTTTTAAAGGTTTGTGTAGAGGGAGAGGGGGCTCGCCAGGGTGCCCTGCCGCAGCGTCCTGTAAGCCCTCTCACTCCTCGGGAGGTAGAGCACAGTGTCCCTCCTTTTCCTAGTCAATGGCAGAAAATATGATCTGCGCAGAAGGTGGAGACCCACTACCATCCACCGCTATAGCCTCTCCCATAGGCTATCCCACAGCCTCATGACGAGGATCCAGAACATTTTTAATCATATTTATAGGATAAGTGTTTAGTTGTTTTTTTTTTACCTTCACCCAAGTATCTAAATTAACAGTAGCCTCTTTAACAGTTTCAAGATTACTTGTATAAAGAGTTGCCATTCTTAGTTTCAGGGTTATCCATGTCAGAAAGTTAAATATAATAGAAGATAAAGCTTTTAGCTTTCAAAAGATCAGGCTTTTCTTTGGCCTTTCAACTTCAGAAACCATTTTTTTCTCTCTAACTCTAACTCTTTAACACTTTCAACACTTCCCACTCCTACTCGCCCTGTCTAACATACAGGGGGGTCCGTGGCACCCTGAGTGTGGTCCTATCCGTCCCTAAAATTCAACACTGGGGGAAAGGGTTGGGGACCTACCTTCGAATCGTCCCTGTCTCGGGCGCCACCTGCCGGGGTCCTGCCCCGGCTGATCCAGGGTATTCGAAGCGGGGACGGCATCGGCGACCTATTTATTTAAATATTTTATCAAAGATATAAAGAGTAATAGGATGAGGATAGCTCAGTAGGAAAATTCAGTGGAGAAAAGGGGCTGAGTAGCTTGGTTTACGCGGGAGACCAATAAAACTTCAAGACAAGAAGTTTGCACCACTTACGTAGGCCACAGGTGTTCTTCCGTTCCCGAAGGAGAGGAGACACTGAGGCCTCCCCGGTCGGATCTTAGAAGCCCAGGCATAATTAGTAAGCATGGTGGGTTCCGCGCTCCAGATGGAGACTCAGCCAGAGTGAAAGAGAGAGCGACATGGTGAGACCAGTATTTCGAGAAACTGATCCCAATTCTTTATTTTCCATGGTCTACTTTTGTACACTGAGATGTTATGCAAAAGTCACGCGGGGTCAGCAGTCCTGACTTTTATCAAAGTCAGGTGCTTCATACAAATGTATACAGAGGTCTTAGGGGTGTTACATCATCTTCTGGCCAGGGGGGCCTGCTGACAATTTATGACCCTCTCCTTGTGGCAACAGTCAACCAGGACACTTATTTCTCCAGGGGTGATTATTCTTAAAACAGACACCACCCAAATAAAGTTACATTCCTATAGGGTGAGGGTGTAGTGGGTTTTAGTTAAGGAAAGAATTTACTTAGCCTAAAGTATAACGTGATTAATATCAAAGGTTAATACTTATTTCTTCTATATATTCATTAATGTGTGTAAGGGCAGGGGATGTGGAGACTTAGCAACAAACATTGGCTCAACAAATGAAAAACCCTTCACCAATACAATTTCTAATCAGCCCATTATACTTATACTAATAGTTTTCTAACTTTTCTAAGGAACCTGTTTTTAGAAGGTTTAAAGCATCTCATGCCTCTCACGGTTGGGAGGCTGTGAGCAATCACATGGGGGCGGACAAGCCTGTGAGGCAGGCTAGAGAACCTTCAGAGGAGTTTGTAGGTTAAAGCACTCTTATCACGCCCAGGAATTATTATTAACTGGAGCTCTAGGTTAACTCCTTCTCCGAAAGAGGTGGTGGGGGACAGCCCCCCATAAAGTCAGAGATGTAGGTGAGAGCACAAAGTAGTAAAGTAGGCAGGCTCTGGTTATGGGGGTAGATGCTCGAGGAGTTCCAGGGGGACTCCTGAGGCTCGATCCCGCCTTTGCGTATGTCGAGCCTCCTTCCTCATGACCTTTGTCACGGGCGGAGTACCTCACTCTGGCCCCCAACACCCTGAGGTCACCGTCACAAGTCAAGGGAACCCAGGGTTTCCTGCCACAATTCGAGAAAGACCTCGAGATTCCCCCTTCAATGCGTCATGAGGCCCAATTCCCCTGCCATAACTCGAGAGCAATGCTGCACTTCCCCTCGCAAGTCAAATGGAGACTGGACTTCCCTGGGGACACAAGAGAAGCTCCCTGAATTCCCCATTGTAACTTGAGAGGAACCCCACACGTCACACCGCAGCTCGAGAAAAAATCACGAGATTCCCCCATTATCATGAGAAGAGGCCCTTCTTATCATGCAGAACCCAGAGAGCAATCCCAAGTCTGCTCTCAAAATTCCACAGGAGGCTTGACTCCCTTTAGGCCTCTCAGTCGGCTCCAAGACATATCCATGGCAACTAGATACGAGAGTGGAGATCTTTGCTTCCACTCGAGACAAGGCCTGACTCCCCAGGTGAACCTTGAATGCAACCCTGAGATCCCTGTCGCCACTGGAGAGGAACAAGGAGTTTCTGGACACAAGCCTAGATAAGGTTTTTTGCCCTGCAGTGACTCAAGAGCAATCCCCATCTCCCCCTCGCAACTCGAATGGAGATTGGACTTCCCAGGGGACACACGAGAGGCTCCCTGAGTTTCCCGTCATAACTCGAGAATCACGCTGCAACTTGAGAAAAACCACGAGGTTCCCCCATCATTGCGAGATTAGGCCCTTCCCACTGCAGCGTCTCGAGAGAAATCCCATGTTCCCTCTTGAAATTCGAAATGGTACTTGACACCCTTGATGCAACTCAAAACATTCCCAATACTGATCTCACTTGAGAGGAACACCGAGTTTCCCAGCACAAATTAATCTGAGCCCCTTCTTTCCTCCTGATCTCAACATGAGGGTCGATTCGCCTGCTTTTTCTGGAAAGGAATCCAGAACTTCTGGTCGCACCCTAGGAGGAAGACGGTCTCACATGTAAACTCGAGAAGAAGCCTAGTGGGTCGTGCCACATTCTGAAAAACACCGATTTTCGCGTCCGCTCAAGATAAGTACTGATGCCCGGGCACCTTTTCGAATGTAACCCTGAGGATGAAGTCACAACACGAAGACACACTGACACTCCAGTTGCAACCTCCGGAAAAAGCCGCAGGTGCCAAATACAACTCGACAAGTGGCCTGACATCCCATGAACAACTCGAGAGGCAAGCGGAGTTCCGTGGCTCAACACAAGACGAGGCCTGACTGCCCTGTTCCAATTCCACAGAGACCCTGAGATTGATTTCAGAAATGGAGAGAAACCCTGAGGTTCCTGCCTCAACTCGAGATGAGGCCCTATTCACCCTGCAGTGATGTGCGAGGAATCCTGAAGGGCCCTTCCCAACGCCAAAAAGATCTGACTTCCCCGAGGAGACATGAGCGGATCCCCTGGTCGACATGCAACTCAAGAGGAACCCTAAGCTTCCAGCCATAACTCCATGCAAACCACGAAATTCTCCCCTGCACGACTGAGGAGGCCCTTTGATACTGCAGCATTTCCAAAGAAAGCCCACGTTCCTTCATGGAACTCAAAAGGGTACTTGACATGCTTTACGAAACTCCAGATGTTTCCCCAGATACCCGTCCGTACGCGAGAGCAATGCTGAGTTTCCCACCACAAGTCAAGAAAAGCCTCGATTTCCCCTCCTCAAGTCGAGATGAGGGTTGATTGCCCTGCGTCGCCTGGAAAGGAATGCAGACGTCCCCATCACATCTTCAGAGGAGGCTGGTATCTACTTAACACTAGAGGGGAACACGGGGGTCTTGTCACAATTCAAAAGCCACGTATTTCCCCTGCCACTCGAGGTCAGGCGTGATTTCCTTGCACTGATTCCAATGTCAGCCGAGAATCAACTCACAACACGAAGGGAGTTCTGATGCCCCGTTTGGTATTCTGAAAAGAGGCCCAGGTCCCAAATTCAATCGCCTGGAGGCCTGAAACCCTTTTGACAACTCCAGAGGAAAGCAGAGTTCCATGCCTCCACACAAGTTGAGACCTGACTCCCTGTTTGAAACGGCCTAACACCCCGAGACCCACGTCAGAACCGGAGAGGTACACTGAGGTTCCCGCCTCAACTCGAGATGAGGCCCTCTTCCATTGCACAGACCCGTGTGAACTCCCGAGAGGCCCCTCCCAATGCCACAGTATTCGTGACTTCCATTAGACACCATGAGAAGCTCTCTGAGGTAACCATCACAAGTCGAGGGACTCCAGCGTTTCCTGCCACAACTCGAGAAAGACCTCGAGTTTCCCCCTTCAATGTGTCTTGAGGACTGATTCCCCTACAGTGACTGGACAGCAATGCCACGCTCCCCCTCACAACTCGAATGTAGACTGGAATTCCCTGAGGCCACACGAGAGGCTCCCTGAGTTCCCCGTCGTAACTCGAGAGAAACCACACATGTCGTGATGCAGCTCGAGAAAAACCACAAGATTCCCCGTCATCACGAGGTGAGGCCCTTCTTTCCAGTAGGGCTTAGAGAGCAATCCCGAGGCCCTGTCAAAACTCCACAGGAGGCTTGACTCTGTTTATGCCACTCAATGGGCTCCAAGAGATACCCGTCGCAACTCGAGAGGAAAGTGGAGTTGTTTGCTTCAACTCGAGACGAGGCCTGACTCTCCAGGTGAACCTTGAATGCAACACCGAGATCCCTGTCGCCACTGGAGAGGAACACGGAGTTTCTGGACACAAGCCTAGATGAGGTCTATTTTCCCTGCAGTGATTCTAAAGCAATCCCCAGCTCCCCCTCACAACTCGAATAGGGATTGGATTTTCTGGGGCAACACGATGGGCTCCCTGCATTCCCCATTGTAACTCGAGAATCCCACCGCAACTCGAGATACCATGAGGTTCCCCCGTCATTGCCATGTGAGGCCCCTTCCCACTGCAGAGTCTCGAGAAAAATCCCACGTTCCCTCTTGAAATTCGAAACGGTACTTGACACCCTTGTTGAAACTCAAAAAGGTCCCTGACATACCGGTCTCACTTGACAGGAACAGCGACGTTCCAGGTCCAGCTTAATCTGAGCCCCTTCTCCCCTCCTATCTCAACACAAGGGTCGATTCCACTGCTTTGTCTGGAATGGGATCCCGACCTTCCTGTCGCACATCAGGAGGAGGCCGGTCTGACATTAAAACTTGAGAGGAAGCCTCTTGGTTCATGCCACATTCTGAAAGGCACCGATTTCCCTGTCCACTCAAGGTAAGTCCCAATGCCCGGGCAACTATTCGAATGTAACCCCGAATGAGGTCACAACACAAAGGGGAACTGACAACCTGATTGCATCCTTTGGAAAAAGATGGAGGTTCCATATGCAACTCGACAAGTGGCCTAACACCCCATGAACAACTCGAGAGGCAAGCGGAGTTCCATGCCTCAACACAAGATGAGGCCTGACTCCCCTGTTACAACTCCACAACAACCCTGAGATCGATGTCAGTCATGAAGAGGAACCCTGAAGTTCCCGCCTTAACTCGAGATGACACCCTATTCATCCCTGCAGAGATGTGCCAGGATTCCTGAGGTGCCCCTCGCAATGCCAAAGGAGATCTGACTTCACTGAGGAGACACGAGCGGGTATCCCAGGTTGACACGCAACTCAATTGGAACCCTAAGCTTCCGGCCACACATCCACTCAAACCACGAAATTCTCCCCTGCACTGTTGAGGAGGCCCTTTTATGCTGCAGCAGTTACAAAGAGAGCTCACCTTCCCTCTTGGAACTCGAAAGGGTACCTGACATGCTTTATGAAACTCCAAAAGTTTTCCCAGATACCCGTTCCCACCCAAGAGATATGCTGAGTTTCCCGACACAAGTCAAGAAGAGCCCCATTTTCCCCGCCTCAAGTTGAGATGAGGGTCGATTGCCCTGCTTCGCCTGGAAAGGAATGTCGACATGCCCGTCACACCTCGAGAGGAGCTGGTATCTACCTGACACAGGAAGGGAACCTGGGGGTCTTGTCAAAATTCGACAGTCACGTATTTCCCCATCCACTGGAGATCAGGCCTGAATCCTTGCACCAATTCGAATGTCAGCCAAGAATCAACTCACAACACGAAGGGAGTTCTGATGCCCCAGTTGCTAATCTGAAAAGATCCCCAGGTCCCAAATTCAACTCGCCTGGAGGCCTGAAACCCCTTTGACAACTCGAGAGGAAAGCAGAGTTCCATGCCTCCAAACAAGTCGAGACCTGACTCCCTGTTTGAAACGGCATACACATCCATTCAGACCCATGTCAGAACAGGAGGGGAACCCTGAGGTTCCCACCTCAACTGGAGATGAGGCACTCTTCCATTGCACCGACCCCAATGAAGTCCCAAAAGGCCCCTCCCATCTCCACAGTATTCCTGACATCCCATAGGCACCATGAGAAGCTCCCTGAGTTCACTGTCACAAGTCGATGGAACCCAGGGATTCCTGCCGCAACTCGAGAAAGGCCTCGAGATTTTCCATTCAACGTGCCTTGAGGTCCGATTCCCCTGCCGGGACTCGAGAGAAATGCCGCGCTCCCCCTCACAATTCAAATGGAGACTGGACTTCCGTGGGGCCACAAGAGAGGCTCCCTGAGTTTGCCATCATAACTCGAAGGAAACCCCAGACATCACGCTGCAGCTCGAGAAAAACCACCAGATTCCCCAGTCATCATGAGATGAGGCCCTTCTTTTCCTGCAGGGACTAGAGAGGAATCCCGAGTTCCCTCTCAAAACTCTACAGGAGGCTTGAATCCATGTAGGCCACTCAATGGACTCCAAGAGATACCTGTCGCAACTTGACAGGAGAGTGGAGTTCTTTGCTTCCACTCGAGACGAGGCCTGACTCCCTGGGTGAACTTTTAATGCAACCTTGAGATTACTGTAGCCACTGAGAAGAACACGCACGAAGGTTCTCAGCACAAGCCTAGATGGGGTCTATTTGCCCTGCAATGAATCTAGAGCAATCCCCAGCTCCCCCTCGCAACTTGAATAGACAATGGACTTCCCTGCGGCAACACGAGAGGCTCCCTGAATTCCCCATCATATTTCGTGAATCCTGCCACAACTTGAGAAAAAGCACGAGGTTCCCCCGTTATTGCAAGATGAGGCCCTCTCCACTGCAGCGTCTCGAGAGAAATCCCATGTTCCCTCTTGAAATTTGAAATGGTATTTGACACCCTTGATGCAACTCAAAAGTTCCCAAACATACCGGTCTCATTCGAGGTGAACACTGAGTTTCCCGGCACAACTTAATCTGAGCCCCTTCTCCCCTCCTGATCTCGACATGAGGATCAATTCCCCTGCTTTGTCTGGAAAGGGATCCCGACTTTCCTTTTGCACCTCAGGAGGAGGCCGGTCTCACATTGAAACTCGAGAGGAAGCCTCGTGGGTCGTGCCACATTAAGAAAGAAACCGATTTCCCCGTCCACTCAAGATAAGTCCTGATGCCAGAGCACCTCTTCGAAGGGAACCCTGTGGATGAAGTCACAACACGAAGGGGCACTGACAACCCAGTGCATCCTAAGGAAAATTCAGCAAGTTCCAAACAGAACTCAACAGGTAGCCTGACACCCCATAAACAACTTGGGAAGCAAGTGGAGTTCCATGCCTCAACACAAGACAAGGAGTGCCTCTCCTGTTCCAACTCCGCAAGACCCCGAGATCAATGTCAGAAATGGAGAGGAAGCCTGAAGTTCCTGCCTCAACTCCAGATGAGGCCCTATTCATCCCCGCAGCGATGCAAGAGGAATGCCGAGGTGCCCCTCACAAAGCCAAAGGAGATCTGACTTCCCTGAGAAGACACTAGCGGGTCTCTCAGGTCGACACGCAACTTGAGAGGAACCCTAAGCTTCTGCCACAACTCCACGCAAACCACGAAATTCTTCACTGCACACTTGAAGAGGCCCTTTGACGCTGCAGTGTTTGGAAAGAAAGCCCACGTTCCCTCTTGGAACTCGAAAGGGTACTTGACACACTTCATGAAACTCCAGAAGGTTCCCCAGATACCCGTCCGCACTTGAGAGGAACGCTGAGTTTCCCGCCTCAACTCCAGATGAGGCCCTATTCATCCCTGCAGCAATGCGTGAGGAATCCCGAGGTGCCCCTTGCAACGCCAAAGGAGATCTGACTTCCCTGAGGAGACACGAGCAGGTCCCCCAGATTGACACCCAACTCGAGAGGAATGCTAAGCTTCCCACCACAACTCCACACAAACCACGAAAATCTCCCCAGCCTGCTTGAGGAGCCCTTTGACGCTGCAGCATTTCCAAAGAAAGCCCACCTTCCCTCTTGGAACTCGAAAGGGTACTTGACATGCTTTATGCAGCTCCAGAAGTTTCCCCAGATACCCGTCCCCACTTGAGAGGAACGCTGAGTTTCCTGCCACAAGTCAAGAGGAGCCCTGATTTCCCCTCCTCAAGTCGAGATGAGGGTCGACTGCACTGCTTCACATTGGAAAGGAATGCTGATGTCCCCGTTGCACCGCGAGAGGAGGCTGGTATCTACTTGACACTGGAGGGGAACCTGGGGGTCTGGTCACATTTTGAAAACCTCATATTTCCCCATCTACTCAAGATCAGGCATGATTCCCTTGCACCGATTCGAATGTCAGCCGAGAATTAACTCACAACACGAAGGGAGTTCTGATGCCCTGGTTGCTAATTCCAAAAGAGCCCCAGGTCCCAAATTCAACTCGCCTGGAGGTCTGAAATCCCTTTGACATCTCTAGAGGAAAGCAGAGTTCCATGCCTCCACACAAGTCGAGACCTGACTCCCTGTTTGAAACTGCATACACACCCCGAGAACCACATCAGAACATGAGAGGAACACTGAGATTCCCGCCTCAACTCGAGATGAGGCCCTCTTCCATTGTGCCGACCCCAGTGGAGTCCCGAGAGGCCCCTCCCAACTCCACAGTATTCCTGACTTCCCATAGGCACCATGAGAAGCTCCTTGAGGCCACTGTCACAAGTAGAGGGAATCCAGGGTTTCCTGGCACAACTCAAGAATACCTCGAGATTCCCCCTTCAATGCATCTTGAGGCCTGATTCCCATGCCATGACTCAAGAGCAATGCCGTGCTCCCCCTTGCAATTCGAATGGAGACTGAAATTCCCTGGGGACACAAGAGAGGCTCCCTGAGTTCCCCGTCATAACTGGAGAGAAACAACACAGGTCGCGCCGCAGCTCGAGAAATACCATGAGATTCCCCTGTCATCGCGAGATGAGGCCGTTCTTTTCCTGCAGGGCCTAGAAAGCAATCCCGATTCCACACTCAGAACTCCACAGGAGGCTTGACTCCCTGTAGGCCACTCAATGGGCTCCAAGAGATACCCTTGGCAACTCGAAAGGATAGCAGAGTTCTTTGCTTCAACGCCTGATTCCCTGGGTGAACCTTGAATGCAACCCCGAGATTCATGTCTCCACTGGAGTGGAACTTATTTTCTGGACACAAGCCTAGATGAGGTCTATTTGCCTTGCACTGACATAAGAGCAATCCCCAGCTCCTCCTGGCAACTCAAATTGATATGGATTTCCCTGGGGCAACATGAGAGGCTCCCTGAGTTCCCCGTGGTAACTCGAGAATCCTGCTGGACCTTGAGAAAAACCACGAGGTTCCCCCGTCTTCGCGAGATGAGGCCCTTTCCCACTGCAGTGTCTCGAGAGAAATCTCACGTTTCCTCTTGAAATTCGAAACTGTACTTGAAAGTCTTGATGCAATCAAAAAGTTCCCAGACATACCGGTCTCACTCGAGAGGAACACCGAGTTTCCCGTCACAACTCAATCTGAGCCCCTTCTCCACTCCTGATCTCGACATGAGGGTTGATTCCCCTCATGTGTCTGGAAAGGGATCCCGACCTTCCCGTCGCACCTCAGGAGGAGGCTGGTCTCACATTGAAACTCGAGAGGAATCCTCACGGGTCGTGCCACATTATGAAAGACACCAATTTCCCTGTCCCCTCGAGGTAAGTCCCTATGGCCTGGCATCTTCGAATGCAACCCCGAGGATGAAGTCCAAACATGAAGGGGCACTGACACCCCGGTTGCATCCTCTGGAAAAAGCCACAGGTTCCAAAACAACTCAATAACTGACCTGACACTCAATGAAGAACTCGAGAGGCAAGCAGAGTTCTGTGCCTCAGCACAAGACGAGGCCTGACTCCCCTTTCTAACTTCGCAGAGACCCCGAGATCGATGTCAGAAATGGAAAGCAACCCTGAGGTTCCCGCCTCAACTAGAGATGAGGCCCTATTCATCCCTGCAGTGATGCGCGAGGAATCCTGTAGTGTCCCTCACAAAGCCAAAGGAGATCTGACTTGCCTGAAGAGACACCAGCGGGTGCCCCAGGTCGACACGCAACTCGAGAGGATCTCTAAGCTTCCCACTGCAACTCCACCAAACAAACGAAATTCTCCCTTGAATGCTTGGGGAGGCCCTTTGACACTGCAGCCTTTCCACAGAAAGCCCACGTTCCCTCTTGGAACTCGAAAGAGAACTTGACATGCTTTAGGATACTCCATAGGTTTCCCCAGATACCCGTCCCCACTTGAGAGGAACGCTGAGTTTACCGCCACCAGTCAAGAAGAGCCCTGTTTTCCCCTCCTCAAGTCGAGATGAGGGTCGATTGCCCTGCTTCGCCTGGAAAGGAATGTCGACGTCCCCGTTGCACCTCGAGAGGAGGTTGGTATCTACTTGACACTGGAGGTGAACCCGGGGGTCTTGTCACAATTCGAAAGCCACGTATTTCCCCATACACTCGAGATCAGGCCTGATTTCCTTGCACTGATTCGAATGTCAGCCGAGAATCAACTCACAACACAAAGGGAGTTCTGATGCCCCGGTTGCTAATTCAAAAAGAGCCCCAGGTCCCAATTTCAATTCCCCTGAAGCCTGAAACCCCTTTTACAACTCGAGAGGAAAGCAGAGTTCCATGCCTCCACACAAATCGAGACCTAACTCCCTGCTTGAAACGGCATACACACCCCGAGACCCACATCAGAACAGGAGAGGAACCCTGAGGTTTACCGGATCCACTAGAGATGAAGCCCTCTTCCATAGCTCCGACCCCAGGGGAGTCCCGAGAGGCCCCTCCCAACTCCACAGTATTCCTGACATCCTGTAGGCACCCATGAGAAGCTCCCTGAGGTCACCGTCACAAGTCAAGGGAACCCAGGATTTGCTGCCACAACTCGAGAACAACCTAAAGATTCGCCCTTCAACGCATCTTGAGGCCCGTTTCTCCTGCCGTGACTCTAGAGCAATGCCACACTCCTCCTCACAACCCAAATGGAGACTGGAATACCCTAGGGCCACATGAGAGGCTCCCTGAGTTCCAGGTAGTAACTCGATAGAAACACCACAGGTCTTGCTACAGCTCGAGAAAAACCACAAGATTCCCCTGTCATCATGAGATGAGACCCTTCTTTTCCTGTAGGGCCTAAAGAGCAAATCCGAGTTCCAGCTCAAAACTCCACAGGAGTCTTGACTCCCTTTAAGCCACTCCATGGGCTTCAAGAGATGCATGTATCAACTAGCGAGGAGAGCGGAGTTCTTTGCTTCAACTCGAGACAAGGCCTGACTCCCCGGGTGAGCCTTGAATGCAACCCCGAGATCCCTGTCACCACTGGAGAGGAACACGGAGTTTCTGGACACAAGCCTAGATGAGATCTTTTTGCCCTGCAGTGACTTGAGAGCAATCCCCAGTTCCCCCTCGAAACTCAAATGGAGATTGGACTTCCCTGGGGCAACACGAGAGGCTCCCTGAGTTCCCGGTCGTAACTCGAGAATCCCACCACAACTCGAGAAAAACCACGAGGTTCCCCCGTCATTGCCAATGAGGCCATTTCCCACTGCAGCATCTTGAGAGAAATCCCACGTTCCCTCTTGAAATTCGAAACGGTACTTGACACCCTTGATGCAACTCAAAAAGATCCCCGACATACTGGTCTCATTCCAGAGGAACACCAAGTTTCCCGGCATAACTAAATCTGAGCCCCTTCTCCCCTGAAGATCTCGCCAAGAGGGTCAATATCCCTGCTTTGTCTGGAAAGGGATGCTGACCTTCACTTTTCACCTCCGGAGGAGGCCGGTCTCACATTGAAACTCGAGAGGAAGACTCATGGGTGTTGCCACATTCCAAAAGACACTGATTTCCCCATCCACTCAAGGTAAGTCCCGATGCCTGGGCACCTCTTCGAATGTAACCCCGAGGATGAAGTTGCAACACTAAGGGGCACTGACACCCAAGTTGCATCCTCTGGAAAAAGCTGCGAGTGTCAAATACAACTCAACAAGTGGCCTGAAACCCCACGACCAACTCGAGAGGCAAGTGGAGTTCCATGCCTCAACACAATACGAGGCCTGAATCCCCTGTTCCAACTCCACAGAGACCCCGAGATCTATGTCAGAAATGCAGAGGAACCCTGACGTTCCCGCCTCAACTTGGATGAGGCCCTATTCATCCCTGCAGTGATGCAAGAGGAATGCTGAGGTGCCTTCACAACGCCAAAAAAGATCTGATTTCCCTGAGGAGGCACGAGCGGGTGGCGAGGTCGACACGCAACTCGAGTGGTAAGCAACTAGGCTTACCA
This sequence comes from Bos grunniens, assembly GCF_055505025.1. Classification (NCBI taxonomy): domain Eukaryota; kingdom Metazoa; phylum Chordata; class Mammalia; order Artiodactyla; family Bovidae; genus Bos; species Bos grunniens. Next base: position 945,736 of record NC_141188.1, on the reverse strand, counting down.
CCACAACTCCACGCAAACCATGAAATTGTGCCCTGCAGGCTTGAGGAGCCCCTTTTCCGCTGAAGTGTTTCCCAAGAAAGTCCACATTCTGTCTTCGAACTCAAAAGGGTACTTGACACGCTTTATGAAACTCCAGAAGTTTCCCCAGATACCCGTCCCCACTCGAGAGGAACGCTGAGTTTACCGCCACCAGTCAAGAAGAGCCCTGTTTTCCCCTCCTCAAGTCGAGATGAGGGTCGATTGCCCTGCTTTGCCTGGAAAGGAATGCTGACATACTCGTCTCACCTTGAGAGGAGGCTGGTATCTACTTGACACTGGAGGGGAAACCAGGGGTCTTGTCAAAATTCAAAAGCCACGTATTTCCCCATCCACTCGAGATCAGGCCTCATTCCCTTGCACTGATTCGAATGTCAGTGGAGAATCACTCACACCAGAAAGGGAGTTCTGATGCCCCTGTTGCTAATTCGAAAAGAACCCCAAGTCCCAAATTGAACTCGCCTGGAGGCCTGAAACCCTTTTGACAATTCGAGAGGAAAGCAGAGTTCCATGCTTCCATACAAGTCGAGACCTGACTCCCTGTTTGAAACAGCATACACACCCTGAGACCTACATCAGAACAGGAGAGGAACCCTGAGGTTCCAGCCTCAACTCGAGATGAGGCCCTATTCATCCCTGCAGTGATGCGAGAGGAATCGCGAGGTGCCCCTCGCAACACCAAAGGAGATCTGACTTCCCTGAGGAGACATGAGCAGGTACCCCAGGTCGACATGCAACTCGAGAGGAACCCTAAGTTTCCTGCCACAACTCCATGCAAAGCATGAAATTCTCCCCTGAACGCTGGAGGAGGCCCTTTCACGCTGCAGCATTTCCAAAGAAAGCCCACGTTCCTTCTTGGAACTTGAAAGGGTATTGACACGCTTTATGAAACTCCAGAAGTTTCCCCAGATACCCGTCCCCACTCGAGAGGAACGCTGAGTTTCCCGCCACAGGCCTGATTCGCTTGCACGGATTCAAATGTGAGCCGAGAATCAACTCACAACACGAAGAGAGTTCTGATGCCCCAGTTGCTAATTTGAAAAGAACCCCAGGTCCCAAGTTCAACTCGCCTGGAGGCCTGAAACCCCTTTGACAACTAGAGTGGAAAGCAGAGCTGCATATCTCCACACAAGTCGAGACTTGACTCACTGTTTGAAGTGGCATACCCCATAACCCACGTCAGAACAGGAGAAGAAACCTGGGGTTCCTGCCTCAACTCGAGTAGAGGCCCTTTTCCATTGCTCCGACCCCAGTGGAGTCCCAAGAGGCCCCTGCCAACTCCAGTGTATTCCTGACTTGCCATAGGCACCATGAGAAGCTCCCTGAGGTCACCGTCACAAGTCGAGGTAACCCAGGGTTTCCTGCCGCAACTCAAGAAAGACCTTGAAATCCCCCCTTCAACGCATTTTGAGGCCTGATTCCCCTGCCATGACTCGAGAGCAATGCCGCACTCCCCCTAGCAACTCAAATGGAGCCTGGACTTCTCTGGGGCCACAAAAGAGGATCCCTGAGTTCCCCATCGTAACTCAAGAGAAACCCCACACGTCGTGCTGCAGCTCGAGAAAAACCACAAGATTTCCTGTCATTGAGAGATGAGGCCCTTCTTTTGCTGCAGGGCCTAGAGAGCAATCCCGATTCCCCTCCCCAAACACTACAGGAGGCTTGACTCCCTTTAGGCCACTCAATGGGCTCCAAGACATACCCGTGGCAACTCGAGAGGAGAGCAGACTTCTTTGCTTCCACTCGAGACGAGGCCTGACTCCCCGTGTGAACCTTGAATGCAACCCCAAGATCCCTGTCGCCACTGGAGAGGAACATGGAGTTTCTGGACACAAGACTAAATGAGGTCTATTTGCCCTGCTGTGACTCGAGAGCAATCCCCAGATCCCCCTCGAAACTCAAATGGAGATTGGACTTCCCTGGGGCAACACAAGAGGCTCTGAGTTCCTGTTGTAACTCGAGAATTCTGCCGTAACACGAGAAAAACCACAAGGTTCCCCCGTCATCACGATATGAGGCCCTTTCCCACTACAGTATCTCGAGAGAAAGCCCACGTTCCCTCTTGAAATTCGAAATGGTACTTGACACCCTTAATGCAACACAAAAAGTTCCCCGACGTACCAGTCTCACTCCAGAGGAACACCGAGTGTCCCAGCACAATTAAATTTGAGCCCTTTCTCCTCTCCTGATCTCAACATGAGGGTGGATTCCCCTGCTTTGTCTGGAAAGGGATCCCTACCTTCCCTTCGATTGCAGCTGCTTGATTAGTCCCTGCTCAGCTGCGTGATTAGTGCCTGCTCAGCTGTGTGATTAGTCCCTGCTCAGCTGCTTGATTCATGCCTGCTCAGTTGTGTGATTCGTGCCTGCTCAGCTCCTTGATTATTGCCTGCTGAGCTGCGTGATTAGTGTCTGCTCAGTCACAGATTTAGTGCCTTCTCAACCAAGTGATTCATTCCTGCTTAGCTCCATGATTAGTGTCTGCGCAGTCACGGGATTAGTGCCTGCTGAGTCACATGATTAGAGTCTGCTTAGCCACGTCATTACAGCCTGCTCAGCTCCTTGATTATTGCCTGCTGAGTCAAGTGATCAGTGCCTGCTCAGTCACGTGATCAGTGCCTCTCAGCCACGTGATCAGTGCATGCTCAGTCACGTGATCAGTACATGCTCAGTCACGTGATTAGTGCCTGCTCAGTTACGTGATCAGAGCCTGCTGAGTCACAGGATTAGTGCCTGCTCAGCTGCTTGATTTGTGCCTGCTCAGCTCCGTGGTTAGTGTCTGCTCAGTCACGGGTTTAGTTCCTTCTCAACCAAGTGATTAGTTCCTGCTCAGCTCCATGATTAGTGTCTGCTCAGTCACGGGTTTAGTGCCTGCTGAGTCACGTGATTAGTCTGCTTAGCCACGTCATTACAGCCTCCTCAGCTCGATTATTGCCTGCTCAGCCAAGTCATTAGTGCCTTCTCAGTCACGGGTTTAGTGCCTACTCAGTCACATGATCTGTGCTTCTCAGCCACGTGATCAGTGCATGCTCAGTCACGTGATCAGTACCTGCTTAGTCACGTGACTAGTGCCTGCCCAGTCACAGGTTTGGTGCCTGCTCAGTCACGTGATCCATGACTGCTCAGCCACGTCATTAGTGACTGTTGAGTCAAGTGATTAGTGCCTGCTTGGCCAAGTGATTAGTGCCTGCTCAGCTCCGTGATTATTGCCTGCTCAGTCACGGGTTTAGTGCCTGCTGAGTCATGTGATCAGTGCCTGCTCAGTCACACCATTAGTGCCTGCTCAGTCACGTGATTAGTGTTTGCATAGCCACATCATTACAGCCTGCTCACCTCCGTGATTATTGCCTGCTGAGCTGTGTGATTAGTGTCTGCTCAGTCATGGGTTTAGTGCCTGCTTGCCAAGTGATTAGTGCCTGCTCAGCTCCGTGACTTGTGCCTGCTCAGTCACGGGTTTAGTGCCTTCTGAGTCACTTGATCAGTGCCTGCTCAGTCATGTGATCAGTGCCTCTCAGCCACGTGATCACAGCATGCTCACATTGAAACTAGGGAGAAAGACTCGTGGGTCGTGCCACATTCCGAAAGACACCGATTTCCCTGTCCACTCAAGATAAGTCCCGATGCCCGGGCACATCTTCGAATGTAACCCTGAGGATGAAGTCACAACACGAAGGGGAACTGACACCCCAGTTGCTTCGTCCGGAAAAATCCGCAGGTTCCAAATAATCAAAAAGTAGCCTGTCACACCCTGAACAACTATCGAGGCATGCCAGAACAGGAGAGTAACCCTGAGGTTCTCACCTCAACTTGAGATGAGGCCCTGTTCCATTGCACCAAACCCAGTGGAGTCCTGAGAGGCCCCTCCCAACTCCACAGTATTCCTGACTTCCCATAGGCACCCTACGAAGCTCCCTGAGGTCACCATCACAAATTGATGGAACCCAGGGTTTCTAGCTGCAACTCGAGAAAGACCTCGAGATTCCCCTTTCAAAGCGTCTTGAGGCCGGATTCCCGTGCCGTGACTCGAGAGCATTGCTGCACTCCCCCTTGCAACTCGAATGGAGACTGGACTTCCCTGGGGCCACACAAAAGGCTCCCTGAGTTCCCTGTCATAATTCTAGTGAAGCCACACACGTCGCACCACAGCTAGAAGAAAACCACGAGATTCCCCCGTCATCGTGAGATAAGGCCCTTCTTTTCCTGCAGGGCCTAGAAAGCAGTCCCTAGTCCTCTTCAAAACACCACAGGAGGCTTGACTCCCTTTAGGCCACTCAATGGGCTCGAAGAAATACCGTTGCAACTCGAGAGGGGAGAGGAGTTCTTTGCTTCCACTCGAGACGAGGCCTGACTCCAAGGGCGAAACTTGAATGCAACGCCAAGATCCCTGTCGCCACTGGAGAGGAGCACGGAGTTTCTAGACACAAGCCTAGATGAGGTCTATTTGCCATACAGTGACTCGAGAGCAACCCCCAGTTCCCCCTTGCAACTCGAATGGAGATTGGACTTCCCTGGGCCAACACGAGAGGCTCCCTGAGTTCCCTGTGGTAAGTCGAGAATCCCGCTGCAACTCGAGAACAAACAAGAGGTTCCCCCTGTCATCCCCAGATGAGGCCCTTTTCATCTGCAGTGTCTCAAGAGAAATCTCACATTCCCTCTTGAAATACGAAACGGTACTTGACACCGTTGATGCAACTCAAAATGTTCCCTGACATACCGTTCTCACTCGAGAGGAACACCGAGTTTCCCAGCACAACTTAATCAGAGACCCTTCTCCCTTCCTGATCTCTACACGAGAGTTGATTCCCCTGCTTTGTCTGGAAAGGGATCCCGACCTTCCCCTCACACCTCAGGGGGAGGCTGGTCTCACATTGAAACTAGGGAGAAAGCCTCGTGGGTCGTGCTACATTCCAAAAGACACTGATTTTCCCGTCCACTCAAGTTAAGTCCCGAAGCCTGGGCACCTCTTCGAAGGTAACCCTGAGGATGAAGTCACAACAGGAAGGGGAACTGACATCCCAGTCACTTCATCCAGAAAAAGCCGCAGGTTCCAAATAACTCAAAAAGTAGCCTGTCACACCGTGAACAACTATAGAGGTAAGCGGAGTTCCATTCATCAGCACAAGATGAGGCCTGACTCTACTGTTCCAACTCTGCAGAGACCCCAAGATGGATGTCAGAAATGGAGAGGAAGCCTGAGGTTCCCACCTCGCTCGAGATGAGGCCTTATTCATCCCTGCAGTGATTCACAAATAATCCCAAGGTGCCCCTCACAAAGCCAAAAGAGATGTGACATCCCTAAGGAGCCACAAGCAGGTCCCCCAGTCAACATGCAACTCGAGAGGAACCCTAATCTTCCCACGACAACTCCACGCAACCCACGAAATTCTCCCCTGAACACTTAAGAGGAGCTTTTATGCTGCAGCATTTCCAAAGAAAGCCCACATTCCCTCTTGGAACTCGAAAGGGTACTTGACACGCTTTACGAAACTCCAGAAGTTTTCCCAGATACCTGTCCCCACTTGAGAGGAACGCTGAGTTTCCCGCCACAAGTCAAGAGCCCTATTTTCGCCTCCTCAAGTCGAGATGAGGGTCGATTGCCCTGCTTCGCCTGGAAAGGAATACTGACGTCCCCATCACACCTCGAGAGGAAGCTGGTTTCTACTTAACACTGGAGGGGAACCCGGGGGTCTTGTCACAATTTGAAAGACCGTATTCCCCCATCCACTTGAGATCGGGCCTGATTCCTTTGCACCAATAGGAATGTCAGCGTAGAATCAATTCACAACACGAAGGGAGTTCTGATGCCCCAGTTGCTAATTGGAAAAGAGCAACAGGTCCCATATTAGACTCGCCCGGAGGCCTAAAACCCCTTTGACAACTCGAGAGGAAAGCAGAGTTCCATGCCTCCACACAAGTCAAGACGTGACACCCTGTTTCAAACAGCATATACACCCCAAGAACAATGTCAGAACAGGAGAGGAAACCTGAGGTTCCCACCTCAACTCAAGAAGAGGACCTGTTCCATTGCACCGACCCCAGTGGTGTCCTGATAGGCCCCTCCCAACTCCACATTATTCCTAACTTCCCATAGGCACCATGAGAAGGTCCATGAGTTCACCGTCACAAGTCGAGGGAACCCTAGGTTTCCTGCCGCAACTCAAGAAAGACCTCGTGATTCCCCCTTCAATGCGTCTTGAGGCCCAATTCCCCTGCTGTGACTCGAGAGCAATGCCGTGCTCCCCCTTACAACTCGAATGGAGACTGCACTTCCCTGGGGCCACAAGAGAGGCTCCCTGAGTTTCCCGTAGTAACTCGAGAGAAACCCCACATGTCGTGCCCCATCTTGAGAAAAACCAGGAGATTCCCCCGTCATTGCGAGATGAGGCCCTTCTTTTCCTGCAGGGCCTAAAGAGCAATCCTGTGTCCCCTGTCAAACTCGATTGGAGTCTTGACTCCATTTAGGCCACTCAGTGGGCTCCAAGAGATACCCGTAGCAACTCGAGAGGAGAGTGCACTTCTATGCTTCAATTCGAGATGAGGCCTGACTTCCCGGGTGAACCTTGAATGCAACCCTGAGACCCCTGTTGCCACTGCAGAGGAACACGGAGTTTGTGGACACAAACCTAGATGAGGTCTATTTGCCCTGCAGTGACTCGAGAGCAATCCCCAGATCCCACTCGCAACTCGAATGGAGATTTGACTTCCCTGGGGCACGACGACAGGCTCCCTTAGTTCCCTGTCATAACTCGAGAATCCCGCCACAACTCGAGAAAAACCACGAGGTTCCCCCGTCATCGCGAGATAAGGCCCTTTCCCAGTGCAGCCTCTCGAGAGAAATCCCACGTTCCCTCTTGAAATTCGAAATGGTACTTGACACCCTTGATGGAACTCAAAAAGTTACCCGACATATTGGACATACTGGTCTCACTCGAGAGGAACACTTAGTTTTCTGGCACAACTTAATCTGAGCCCCTTCTCCCCTCCTTTTCTCAATATGAGGGTCGATTCCCCTGCTTTGTATGGAAAGGGATCCTGACCTTCCCGTCGAACCTCAGGAGGAGGATGGTGTCACATTGAAACTCAAGAGGATGCCTCGTGGGTCGTGTCCAGAGTTTCTGGACACAAGCCTAGATGAGGTCTATTTGCCCTGCAGTGACTCGAGAGTAATCCCCATCTCACCCTCACAACTTTTATGGAATTTGGAGTTCGGAGTGGTAACATGAGTGGCTCCCTCAGTTCCCTGTTGTAACTCGAGAATCCTGCCGCAACTTGAGAAAAACCACGAGGTTCCCCCGTCATCGCGAGATGAGGCCCTTTCCCAGTGCAGCATCTCAAGGCTAATCCCACGTTCCCTCTTGAAATTCGAAATGGTACTTGACACCCTTGATGGAACTCAAAAAGTTACCTGACATACCGGTCTCACTCGAGAGGAACACTTAGTTTCCTGGCACAACTTAATCTGAGCCCCTTCTCCCCTCCTTTTCTCGATATGAGGGTCAATTCCCCTGCTTTGTCTGGAAATGGATCCTGACCTTCCCGTCGCACCTCAGGAGGAAGATGGTCTCACATTGAAACTTGAGAGGAAGCCTCGTGGGTCATGTCCAGAGTTTCTGGACACAAGCCTAGATGAGGTATATTTGCCCTGCAGTGACTCGAGAGTAATCCCCATCTCACCCTCGCAATTTAATGGAATTTGGAGTTTGGAGTGGTAACATGAGTGGCTCCCTCAGTTCCCTGTTGTAACTCGAGAATCCCGCCACAACTTGAGAAAAAACTACAACGTTCCCCCGTCATCGCGAGATGAGGCCCTTTCTCACTGCAGCATCTCAAGGCTAATCCCACGTTCCCTCTTGAAATTCGAAATGGTACTTGACACCCTTGATGCAACTCAAAGAGTTCCCCGACATACCGGTCTCACCTGACAGTTACACTGAAGTTCACAGCACAACTTAATCTGAGCAACTTTTCCCCTCCTTATCTTGACATGAGGGTCGATTACCCTGCTTTTTCTGGAAAGGGATCCCGACCTTCCCATCGCACCTCAGGAGCAGGCCGGTCTCACATTGAAACTTGAGTGGAAGCCTCGTGGGTCGTGCCACATTTCGAAAGACATCGATTTCACCGTCCACTCAAGGTAAGTCCCGATTCCCGGGCACCTCTTCGAATGTAACCCCGACGATGAAGTCACAACACGAAGGGGCAATGACACCCTGGATGCATCCTCCAGAAAAAGCCGCAGGTTCCAAATACAATTCGACAAGTGGCCTGACACCCCATGAACCACTCGAGAGGCAAGTGGGGTTCCGTGCCTCGAAAAAAGACCAGGCCTGACTCCCCTCTTCCAACTCCACAGAGACCCCGAGTTCAATGTCAGAAATGGAGAGGAACCCTAAGGTTCCCGCCTCAACTAGAGAAGACGCCCTATTCATCCCTGCAGTGATGTGTGAGGAATCCCAAGGTGCTCCTCTCAACTCCAAAGGAGATCTGACTTCCCTGTGTAGACAAGAGCGGTTCCCCCAGGGTGACAAGCAACTCGAGAGGAACCCTAAGCTTTCTGACACATCTCCTCACAAACCACGAAATTCTCCCCTGCACACTTGAGGAGTCCATCCCCAGTGGATCCAGGAAAACTCGAAGGGGAGACAACTTCAGTGAACTGGATACACTGGCTTTAAGTAAATGTTAATTAGAGATATAGAGTATTAGAATAAGGATAGCTCAGTAGGAAAATTCAGCAGAGAAAAGAGGCTGAATAACTTGGTCTACGTGGAAAGCTAATAAAATTGCAAGAGACAAGGAATTTGCATCACCTACATAGGCAGCAGGCGTTCTCCCATTCTCCCAAAGGAGAGGAAACACTAAGGCCTCCTTGGTCAGATCTTAGAAGCCCAGGCATAATTAGTAGGCTTGACGAGCCTCCACGCTCTGGATGGAATTCAGCCAGAAGGTGAGAGAAAGAACGACATGGGGAGACCAGTCTCTCTGGGAACTGATCCCACTCTTTGTTTTCCAGGGTCTGTTTTTATACACTGAGATGTTATACAAAAGTCATGCGGCATCAGCAGTCCTGACTTTTATTAAAGTCAGGTGCTTTATACAAATGTATACAAAGGTCGTAGGGGTGTTACATCATCTTCTGGCCAGGGGGCCTGCTAACAATTTATGACCCTCTCCTTGTGACCGTGGTCAGTCAACCATGACATTTGTTTTTCCAAAGTGATTTTTCTTAAAACAGACACCACATTCTGAAGGTACCAGATAAAGTTACATTCCTATAGGGTGAGAATGCAGTGGGTTCTAATTAAGAAAATAATTTACTTAGCCAAAGGTCCAACGTGATTAATATCAAGGTTAATACTTATTTCTCTTATATGTTAGTTATATTCATTAATGTGTATAAGGGGCAAGGGATATGGAGATGTAGCAGCAAATATTGGCTCAACAATGAAATCCTCCACCAGTATAATTCCTAAATAGCCCACTAACACTACAATAATAATTTTCTAACTTCTCAAAAGAATCTGTTTTTAAAAAGGTTACAGCATCTCGTGCCTCTCACGGTTAGGAGGCTGTGAACAATCACATGTGGCCGGACAAGCCTGTCAGACAGGCTAAAGGACCTTCAGAGGAGTTTGTAGGTTGAAACACTCTATTCACGGCCAGGATTTTTATGAACTGGACCTCTAAGTTAACTCCTTCTCTGAAAGTGGTGGTGGGGGATAGCGGCCCATAAAGTCAGAGGACTAGGTGAGAGCACAAAGCAGTAAAGTAGGCAGACACTGGTTTAGGGATAGATGCTTGAGAATTTCCAGTGGGACTCCTGAGGCTTGATCCCACCTTTTCATATGTCGAGCCTCCTTCCTCATGACCTTTGTCCAGAGTGGAATGCCTCACCGGCTCCCGGCACGTGATCAGTGCATGCTCAGTCACGATATCAGTGCATGCTCAGCCACGTGATCACTGACTGCACAGTCACGAGATCAGCGCCTCTCAGGCACGTGATCACCGTATGATAAACACGTGATCAGTGAACGATCAGCCACCTGATCACTGCATGCACAGTCAGGTGGTCAGTTCCTGATCAGCCACGTGATCAGTGCGTGCACAGTCCCATGATCAGCGCCTGTCAGTCACTGATCACTGCCTGATAAACACGTGATCAGTGCATGATGAGCCACGTGATCAGTGCCCGGTCAGCCACGTTATCAGTGCATGCACAGTCACGTGATCAGTGCATGATAGCCACGATATCAGTGCATGCTCAGTCACGTGATGTGTACTTGATCAGCGACGTGATCAGTGCCTGCAGAGTCACGTGATCAGGGCCTGCTGAGCTGCGTGATTCCTGCCGGCTCATGTGCATGACATTTGCCAGCTGAGCTGCGTGATTCCTGTCGACTCATCTGCATGACAATTGCCAACCGAGCTGCGTGATTCCTGTCGGCTCATCTGCTTGACAATTGCCAACTGAGCTGCGTGATTCCTGCCTGGTCACCTGCTTGATTATTGCCAGTTGAGCAGCATGATTCGTCACTGCTGAGCTCCATGCTTATTGCCTGCTGATTGTGTGGTTCGTGTCTGCTCAGCTCTTTGAGTATTGCCTCCTGAAGTCCCTGTTCGGGCGCCACCTGCTGGGGAACAGCCCCAGCTGATCCAGGGTATTCGAAGGAGAGATGGCCTAGGCGACTATTTATATGCTAATCAGAGATATCAAGAATAATAGTATGAGGATAGCTCAGTAGGAAAATTCGGTGGAGAAAAGAGACTGAGTAGCTTGGTTTACGCGGGAGACCAATCAAACTTCAAGACAAGAAGTTTGCACCACTTACGTAGGCCGGAGGCGCCCTCTCGAATAGCGAAAGGTGCCTCACCCTAGACACCTTCTCGAGTGGGTCTTAGCAGCCCAGGCATAATTAGTAAGCGTGGTGGGTTCCGAGCTCCAGATGGAGATTCGGCTGGAAGCTACAGGGAAGAATGACAAGGAACTTTATGAATTGGATCTGTAAGTTAACTCTTTGACAGAGAGAGCGAGATGGTGGTGGGGGACAGCCCCCAGTGAAATCAGAGGTGAGAGCACAAAGCAATAAAGTGGGCAGACTCTGGTTTTTTTGGGGGGGCGATGCTCGAGAATATCCGGGTGGACTGCTGAGACTCGATCCCGCATTTGGGTATGCCTAGCCTTCTTCCTCATGACCTTTGTCCAGAGTGGAATGCCTCAACGGCTCCCGGCACATGATCAGTGCATGCTCAGTCACGATATCAGTGCATGATCAGCCACGTGACAACTGACTGCACAGTCACGTGATCAGCGCCTCTCAGGCACGTGATCACCGTATGATAAACACGTGATCAGAGAACGATCAGCCACGTGTTCACTGCATGCGAAGTCAGGTGGTCAGTTCCTGATCAGCCACGTGATCAGTGCGTGCACAGTCCCATGATCAGTGCCTGTCAGTCACTGATCACTGCCTGATAAACACGTGATCAGAGCATGATGAGCCACGTGATCAGTGCCCGATCAGTCACGTCATCAGTGCACGCGCAGTCACGTGATCAGTGCATGATAGCCACGTGATCAGTGCATGCTCAGTCACGTGATCTGTACTTGATCAGCCACGTGATCAGTGCCTGCAGAGTCACGTGATCAGTGCCTGCTGAGCTGCGTGATTCCTGTGGGCTCATCTGCTTGACAATTGCCAGCTGAGCTGCGTGATTCCTGCCTGGTCACCTGCTTGATTATTGCCAGTTGAGCAGCATGATTCGTCACTGCTGAGCTCCATGCTTATTGCCTGCTGATTGTGTGGTTCGTGTCTGCTCAGCCCTTTGAGTATTGCCTCCTCAGGTCCCTGTTCTGGCGCCACCTGCCGGGGACCAGCCCCAGCTGATCCAGGGTATTCGAAGGAGAGATGGCCTAGGCGACTATTTATATGCTAATCAGAGATATCAAGAATAATAGTATGAGGATAGCTCAGTAGGAAAATTCGGTGGAGAAAAGAGACTGAGTAGCTTGGTTTACGCGGGAGACCAATAAATCTTCAAGACAAGAAGTTTGCATCACTTAGGCAGGACGCAGGCGCCCTCTCGAATAGCGGAAGGTGCCTCACCCTAGACACCTTCTCGAGTGGGTCTTAGCAGCCCAGGCATAATTAGTAAGCGTGGTAGGTTCCGAGCTCTAGATGGACTCGGCTGGAAGGTACAGGGAAGAATGACAAGGAAGTTTATGAATTGGATCTGTAAGTTAACTCTTTGACAGAGAGAGCCAGATGGTGGTGGGGACAGCCCCCAGTGATATCAGAGGTGAGAGCAGAAAGCAAAAAAGTAGGTAGACTCTGGTTTTTTTCAGGGGGAGATGCTCGAGAATATCCGGGTGGACTCCTGAGGCTCGATCCAGCATTTGCGTGTGCCGAGCCTCCTTCCTCATGACCTTTGTTCAGAATGGAATGCCTCACTGGCTCCCGGCACATGATCAGTGCATGCTCAGTCACGATATCAGTGCATGCTCAGCCACGTGATCACTGACTGCACAGTCACGTGATCAGCGCCTCTCAGGCACGTGATCACCGTATGATAAACACGTGATCAGTGAACGATCAGCCACGTTATCACTGCATGCCCAGTCAGGTGGTCAGTTCCTGATCAGCAACGTGATCAGTGCGTGCACAGTCACATGATCAGCACCTGTCAGTCACTGATCACTGCCTGATAAACACCTGATCAGTGCATGATGAGCCACGTGATCAGTGCCCGATAAGCCACGTAATTAGTGCATGCGCAGTCCCGTGATCAGTGCATCATATCCACGTGATCAGTGCATGCTCAGTCACGTGATCTGTACTTGATCAGCCACGTGATCAGTGCCTGCAGAGTCACGTGATCAGGGCCTGCGGAGCTGCGTGATTCCTGCCGGCTCATCTGCATGACAATTGCCAGCTGAGCTGCGTGATTCCTGTCGGCTCATCTGCTTGACATTTGCCAGCTGAGCTGCGTGATTCCTGCCTGGTCACCTGCTTGGTTATTGCCAGTTGAGCAGTATGATTCGTCACTGCTGAGCTCCATGCTTATTACCTGCTGATTGTGTGGTTCGTGTCTGCTCAGCTCTTTGAGTATTGCCTCCTGAGGTCCTTGTTCGGGCGCCACCTGCCGGGGACCAGCCCCAGCTCATCCAGGGTATTCGAAGAAGAGATGGCCTAGGCGACTATTTATATGCTAATCAGAGATATTAAGAAGAATAGTATGAGGAAACCTCAGTAGGAAAATTCGGTGGAGAAAAGAGACTGAGTAGCTTGGTTTACGCGGGAGACCAATAAAACTTCAAGACAAGAAGTTTTCACCACTTACGTAGGCCGCAGGCACCCTCTCGAATAGCGAAAGGTGCCTCACCCTAGACACCTTCTCGAGTGGGTCTTAGCAGCCCAGGCATAATTAGTAAGCGTGGTGGGTTCCGAGCTCCAGATGGAGACTCCGCTGGAAGTTACAGGGAAGCATGACAAGGAACTTTATGAATTGGAGCTGTAAGTTAACTCTTTGACAGAGAGAGCGAGCTGGTGGTGGGGGACAGCTCCCAGTGAAATCAGAGGTGAGAGCACAAAGCAATAAAGTAGGCAGACTCTGGTTTTTTTGGTGGGGAGATTCTCGAGAATATCCGGGTGGACTCCTGAGGCTCGATCCCACATTTGCGTATGCCGAGGCTCCTTCCTCATGACCTTTGTCCAGAGTGGAACGCCTCATCGGCTGCCGGCACATGATCAGTGCATGTTCAGTCACGATATCAGTGCATGATCAGCCACGTGATCACTGACTGCACAGTCACGTGATCAGCGCCTCTCAGTCACGAGATCACCGGAGGATAAACAGGTGATCAGTGAACGATCAGCCACGTGATCACTGCATGAGCAGTCAGGTGGTCAGTTCCTGATCAGTCACGTGATCAGTGCGTGCACAGTCCCATGATCAGCGGCTGTCAGTCACTGATCACTGCCTGATAAACACGTGATCAGTGCATGATGAGCCAGGTGATCAGTGCCCTATCAGCCACGTCATCAGTGCATGATAGCCAGGTGATCAGTGCATGCTCAGTCACGTGATCTGTACTTGATCAGCCACGTGATCAGTGCCTGCAGAGTCAAGGGATCAGGGCCTGCTGAGCTGCGTGATTCCTGCCGGCTCATCTGCATGACAATTGCCAGCTGAGCTGCGTGATTCCTGCCTGGTCACCTGCTTGATTATTGCCAGTTGAGCAGCATGATTCGTCACTGCTGAGCTCCATGCTTATTGCCTGCTGATTGCGTGGACCGTGTCTGCTCAGCTCTTTGAGTATTGCCTCCTGTGGTCCCTGTTCCCGCGCCACCTGCCGGGGACCAGCCCCAGCTCATCCAGGGTATTCGAAGGAGACATGGCCTAGGTGACTATTTACATGCCAATCAGAGATATCAAGAATAATAGCATGAGGAAAGCTCAGTAGAAAAATTCGGTGGAGAAAAGAGACTGAGTAGCTTGGTTTACGCGGGAGACCAATAAATCTTCAAGACAAGAAGTTTGCACCACTTACGTAGGCCGCAGGCACCCTCTCGAATAGCGGAATGTGCCTCACCCTAGACACCTTCTCGAGTGGGTCTTAGCAGCCCAGGCATAATTAGTAAGCGCGGTGGGTTCCGCGCTCCAGATGGAGACTCGGCTGGAAGTTACAGGGAAGAATGACAAGGAACTTTATGAATTGGATCTTTAAGTTAACTCTTTGACAGAGAGAGCGAGATGGTGGTGGGAGACAGCCCCCAGTGAAATCAGGGGTGAGAGCACTAAGCAATAAAGTAGGCAGACTCTGGTTTTTTTGGGGGGGAGACGCTCGAGAATATCCGGGTGGACTCCTGAGGCTCGATCCAGCATTTGCGTGTGCCGAGGCTCCTTCCTCATGACCTTTGTCCAGAGTGGAACGCCTCATCGGCTGCCGGCACATGATCAGTGCATGTTCAGTCACGATATCAGTGCATGATCAGCCACGTGATCACTGACTGCACAGTCACGTGATCAGCGCCTCTCAGGCACGTGATCACCGTATGATAAACACGTGATCAGTGAACGATCAGCCACGTTATCACTGCATGCCCAGTCAGGTGGTCAGTTCCTGATCAGCAACGTGATCAGTGCGTGCACAGTCACATGATCAGCACCTGTCAGTCACTGATCACTGCCTGATAAACACCTGATCAGTGCATGATGAGCCACGTGATCAGTGCCCGATAAGCCACATAATTAGTGCATGCGCAGTCCCGTGATCAGTGCATCATATCCACGTGATCAGTGCATGCTCAGTCACGTGATCTGTACTTGATCAGCCACGTGATCAGTGCCTGCAGAGTCACGTGATCAGGGCCTGCGGAGCTGCGTGATTCCTGCCGGCTCATCTGCATGACAATTGCCAGCTGAGCTGCGTGATTCCTGTCGGCTCATCTGCTTGACATTTGCCAGCTGAGCTGCGTGATTCCTGCCTGGTCACCTGCTTGGTTATTGCCAGTTGAGCAGTATGATTCGTCACTGCTGAGCTCCATGCTTATTACCTGCTGATTGTGTGGTTCGTGTCTGCTCAGCTCTTTGAGTATTGCCTCCTGAGGTCCTTGTTCGGGCGCCACCTGCCGGGGACCAGCCCCAGCTCATCCAGGGTATTCGAAGAAGAGATGGCCTAGGCGACTATTTATATGCTAATCAGAGATATTAAGAAGAATAGTATGAGGAAACCTCAGTAGGAAAATTCGGTGGAGAAAAGAGACTGAGTAGCTTGGTTTACGCGGGAGACCAATAAAACTTCAAGACAAGAAGTTTTCACCACTTACGTAGGCCGCAGGCACCCTCTCGAATAGCGAAAGGTGCCTCACCCTAGACACCTTCTCGAGTGGGTCTTAGCAGCCCAGGCATAATTAGTAAGCGTGGTGGGTTCCGAGCTCCAGATGGAGACTCCGCTGGAAGTTACAGGGAAGCATGACAAGGAACTTTATGAATTGGAGCTGTAAGTTAACTCTTTGACAGAGAGAGCGAGCTGGTGGTGGGGGACAGCTCCCAGTGAAATCAGAGGTGAGAGCACAAAGCAATAAAGTAGGCAGACTCTGGTTTTTTTGGTGGGGAGATTCTCGAGAATATCCGGGTGGACTCCTGAGGCTCGATCCCACATTTGCGTATGCCGAGGCTCCTTCCTCATGACCTTTGTCCAGAGTGGAACGCCTCATCGGCTGCCGGCACATGATCAGTGCATGTTCAGTCACGATATCAGTGCATGATCAGCCACGTGATCACTGACTGCACAGTCACGTGATCAGCGCCTCTCAGTCACGAGATCACCGGAGGATAAACAGGTGATCAGTGAACGATCAGCCACGTGATCACTGCATGAGCAGTCAGGTGGTCAGTTCCTGATCAGTCACGTGATCAGTGCGTGCACAGTCCCATGATCAGCGGCTGTCAGTCACTGATCACTGCCTGATAAACACGTGATCAGTGCATGATGAGCCAGGTGATCAGTGCCCGATCAGCCACGTCATCAGTGCATGATAGCCAGGTGATCAGTGCATGCTCAGTCACGTGATCTGTACTTGATCAGCCACGTGATCAGTGCCTGCAGAGTCAAGGGATCAGGGCCTGCTGAGCTGCGTGATTCCTGCCGGCTCATCTGCATGACAATTGCCAGCTGAGCTGCGTGATTCCTGCCTGGTCACCTGCTTGATTATTGCCAGTTGAGCAGCATGATTCGTCACTGCTGAGCTCCATGCTTATTGCCTGCTGATTGCGTGGACCGTGTCTGCTCAGCTCTTTGAGTATTGCCTCCTGTGGTCCCTGTTCCCGCGCCACCTGCCGGGGACCAGCCCCAGCTCATCCAGGGTATTCGAAGGAGACATGGCCTAGGTGACTATTTACATGCCAATCAGAGATATCAAGAATAATAGCATGAGGAAAGCTCAGTAGAAAAATTCGGTGGAGAAAAGAGACTGAGTAGCTTGGTTTACGCGGGAGACCAATAAATCTTCAAGACAAGAAGTTTGCACCACTTACGTAGGCCGCAGGCACCCTCTCGAATAGCGGAATGTGCCTCACCCTAGACACCTTCTCGAGTGGGTCTTAGCAGCCCAGGCATAATTAGTAAGCGCGGTGGGTTCCGCGCTCCAGATGGAGACTCGGCTGGAAGTTACAGGGAAGAATGACAAGGAACTTTATGAATTGGATCTTTAAGTTAACTCTTTGACAGAGAGAGCGAGATGGTGGTGGGAGACAGCCCCCAGTGAAATCAGGGGTGAGAGCACTAAGCAATAAAGTAGGCAGACTCTGGTTTTTTTGGGGGGGAGACGCTCGAGAATATCCGGGTGGACTCCTGAGGCTCGATCCAGCATTTGCGTGTGCCGAGCCTCCTTCCTCATGACCTTTGTTCAGAATGGAATGCCTCACTGGCTCCCGGCACATGATCAGTGCATGCTCAGTCACGATATCAGTGCATGCTCAGCCACGTGATCACTGACTGCACAGTCACGTGATCAGCGCCTCTCAGGCACGTGATCACCGTATGATAAACACGTGATCAGTGAACGATCAGCCACGTTATCACTGCATGCCCAGTCAGGTGGTCAGTTCCTGATCAGCAACGTGATCAGTGCGTGCACAGTCACATGATCAGCACCTGTCAGTCACTGATCACTGCCTGATAAACACCTGATCAGTGCATGATGAGCCACGTGATCAGTGCCCGATAAGCCACGTAATTAGTGCATGCGCAGTCCCGTGATCAGTGCATCATATCCACGTGATCAGTGCATGCTCAGTCACGTGATCTGTACTTGATCAGCCACGTGATCAGTGCCTGCAGAGTCACGTGATCAGGGCCTGCGGAGCTGCGTGATTCCTGCCGGCTCATCTGCATGACAATTGCCAGCTGAGCTGCGTGATTCCTGTCGGCTCATCTGCTTGACATTTGCCAGCTGAGCTGCGTGATTCCTGCCTGGTCACCTGCTTGGTTATTGCCAGTTGAGCAGTATGATTCGTCACTGCTGAGCTCCATGCTTATTACCTGCTGATTGTGTGGTTCGTGTCTGCTCAGCTCTTTGAGTATTGCCTCCTGAGGTCCTTGTTCGGGCGCCACCTGCCGGGGACCAGCCCCAGCTCATCCAGGGTATTCGAAGGAGACATGGCCTAGGTGACTATTTACATGCCAATCAGAGATATCAAGAATAATAGCATGAGGAAAGCTCAGTAGAAAAATTCGGTGGAGAAAAGAGACTGAGTAGCTTGGTTTACGCGGGAGACCAATAAATCTTCAAGACAAGAAGTTTGCACCACTTACGTAGGCCGCAGGCACCCTCTCGAATAGCGGAATGTGCCTCACCCTAGACACCTTCTCGAGTGGGTCTTAGCAGCCCAGGCATAATTAGTAAGCGCGGTGGGTTCCGCGCTCCAGATGGAGACTCGGCTGGAAGTTACAGGGAAGAATGACAAGGAACTTTATGAATTGGATCTTTAAGTTAACTCTTTGACAGAGAGAGCGAGATGGTGGTGGGAGACAGCCCCCAGTGAAATCAGGGGTGAGAGCACTAAGCAATAAAGTAGGCAGACTCTGGTTTTTTTGGGGGGGAGACGCTCGAGAATATCCGGGTGGACTCCTGAGGCTCGATCCCGCATTTGCGAATGCCGAGCCTCCTTCCTCATGACCTTTGTCCAGAGTGGAATGCCCCACCGGCTCCCGGCACATGATCAGTGCATGCTCAGTCACGATATCAGTGCATGATCAGCCACCTGATCACTGACTGCACAGTCACGTGATCAGCGCCTCTCAGTCACGTGATAACCGTATGATAAACACGTGATCAGTGAACGATCAGCCACGTGATCACTGCATGCTCAGTCAGGTGGTCAGTTCCTGATCAGCCACGTGATCAGTGCGTGCACAGTCCCATGATCAGCGCTTGTCAGTCACTGATCACTGCCTGGTAAACAGGTGATCAGGGCATGATGAGCCAGGTGATCAGTGCCCGATCATCCACGTCATGAGTGCATGTGCAGTCACGTGATCAGTGCATGATAGCCACGTGATCAGAGCATGCTCAGTCACCTATTCTGTACTTGATCAGCCACGTGATCAGTGCCTGCAGAGTCACGTGATCAGGGCCTGCTGAGCTGCGTGAGTCCTGCCGGCTCATCTGCATGACAAGTGCCAGCTGAGCTCCGTGATTCCTGTCGGCTCATCTGCTTGACAATTGCCAGCTGAGCTGCGTGATTCCTGCCTGGTCACCTGCTTCATTATTGCCATTTGAGCAGCATGATTCGTCACTGCTGAGCTCCATGCTTATTGCCTGCTGATTGCGTGGTTCGTGTCTGCTCAGCTCTTTGTGTATTGCCTCCTGAGGTACTTGTTCGGGGGCCACCTGCCGGGGACCAGCCCCAGCTGATCCAGGGTATTCGAAGGAGAGATGGCCTAGGCGACTATTTATATGCCAATCAGAGATATCAAGAATAATAGTATTAGGATAGCTCAGTAGGAAAAATCGGTGGAGAAAAGAGACTGAGTAGCTTGGTTTACGCGGGAGATCAATAAATCTTCAAGACAAGAAGTTTGTACCACTTACGTATGCCGCAGGCGCCCTCTCGAATAGCGGAAGGTGCCTCACCCTAGATACCTTGTAGAGTGGCTCTTAGCAGCCCAGGCATAATTAGTAAGCGCGGTGGGATCCAAGCTTCAGATGGAGACTCGGTTGGAAGGTACAGGGAAGAATGACAAGGAACTTTATGAATTGGAGCTGTAAGTTAACACTTTGACAGAGCGAGCGAGATGGTGGTGGGGGACAGACCCCAGTGAAATGAGAGGTGAGAGCACAAAGCAATAAAGTAGGCAGACTCTGGTTTTTTTGGGGAGGAGATGCTCGAGAATATCCGGGTGGACTCCTGAGGCTCGATCCCACATTTTCGTATGCCGAGCCTCCTTCCTCATGACCTTTGTCCAGAGTGGAATGCCTCACCGGCTCCCGGCACATGATCAGTGCATGCTCAGTCACGATATCAGTGCATGATCAGCCACGTGATAACTGAAGGCACAGTCACGTGATATGCGCCTCTCAGTCACGTGATCACCGTATGATAAACACATGATCAGTGAACAATGAGGCACGTGATCACTGCATGCCCAGTCAGGTGGTCAGTTCCTGATCAGCCACCTGATCAGTGCCTTCACAGTCCCATGATCAGTGCCTGTCAGTCACTTATCACTACCTGATAAACACGTGATCAGTGCATGATGAACCACGTGATCAGTGCCCGATCAGCCCCGTCATCAGTGCATGCACAGTTACGTGATCAGTGCATGATACCCACATAATCAGTACATGCTCAGTCACGTGATCTGTACTTGATCAGCCACGTGATCAGTGCGTGCATAGTCACGTGATCAGTGCCTCCTGAGCTGCGTGATTTCTGACGGCTCATCTGCATGACAATTGCCAGCTGAGCTGCGTGATTCCTGCCTGGTCACCTGCTTGATTATTGCCAGTTGAGCAGCATGATTCGTCACTGCTGAGCTCCATGCTTATTGCCTGCTGATTGCGTGGACCGTGTCTACTCAGCTCTTTGAGTATTGCCTCCTGAGGTCCCTATTCGGTTGCCACCTGCCGGGGAACAGCCGCAGCTGATCCAGTGTATTCGAAGGAGAAATGGCCTAGGCGACTGTTTATGTGCCAATCAGAGATATCAAGAATAATAGTATAATGGTAGCTCTGTAGGAAAATTCGGTGGAGAAAAGAGACTGAGTAGCTTGGTTTACTCGGGAGACCAATAAAACTTCAACAAGAAGTTTGCAGCACTTACTTAGGACGAAGGCACCCTCTCGAATAGCGGAAGGTGCCTCACCCTAGACACCTTCTCGAGTGGGTCTTAGCAGCCCAGGCATAATTAGTAAGCGTGGTGGGTTCCGAGCTCCAGATGAAGACTCGGCTGGAAGTTACAGGGAAGAATGACAAGGAACTTTATGAATTGGAGCTGTAAGTTAACACTTTGACAGAGACATTGAGATGGTGGTGAGGGACAGCCCCCAGTGAAATCAGAGGTGAGAGCACAAAGCAGTAAAGTGGTCAGACTCTGGTTTTTTTGGGGGGGAGATGCTCGAGAATATCCGGGTGGACACCTGAGACTCAATGTCGCCCTTGCATATGCCGAGCCTCCTTCCTCATGACCTTTGTCCAGAGTGGAATGCCTCACCGGCTCCCGACACATGATCAGTGCATGCTGAGTCACGATATCAGTGCATGATCAGCCACGTGATCACTGACTGCACAGTCACGTGATCAGCGCCTCTCAGGAACTTGATCCCCGTATGATAAACAGGTGATCAGTGAACGATCAGCCACGTGATCACTGCATGCACAGTCAGGTGGTCAGTTCCTGATCAGACACTCGATCAGTGCGTGCACAGTGCCATGATCAGCGAGTGTCAGTCACTGATCACTGCCTGATAAACACTTGATCAGTTCATGATGAGCCACGGGATCAGTGCCGGATAAGCCACGTCATCAGTGCATGCCCCGTCACGTGATCAGTGCATGATAGCCACGTGATCAGTGCATGCTCAGTCACCTGATCTGTATTTGATAAGCCACGTGATCAGTGCCTGCAGAGTCACGGAATCAGGGCCTGCTGAGCTGCGTGATTCCTGCCGGCTCATCTGCATGACAATTGCCAGCTGAGCTGCGTGATTCCTGTCGGCTCATCTGCTTGACAATTGCCAGCTGAGCTGCGTGACTCCTGCCTGGTCACCTGCTTGATTACTGCCAGTTGAGCAGCATGATTCGTCACTGCTGAGCTCCATGCTTATTGTCTGCTGATTGCGTGGTTCGTGTCTGCTCAGCTCTTTGAGTATTGCCTCCTGAGGTCCCTGTTCGGGCGCCACCTGCCGGGGACCAGCCCGAGCTGATCCAGGGTATTCGAAGGACAGATAGCCTAGGCGGCTAATATATGCTCATCAGAGATATCAAGAATAGGAGTATGAGGATAGCTCAGTAGGAAAATTCAGAGGAGAAAAGAGACTGAGTAGCTTGGTTTACGCGGGAGACCAATAAAACTTCAAGACAAGAAGTTTGTACCACTTACGTATGCCGCAGGCGCCCTCTCGAATAGCGGAAGTTGCCTCACCCTAGACACCTTCTCAAGTGGGTCTTAGCAGCCCAGGCATAATTAGTAAGTGTGGTGGGTTCCCCTCTCCAGATGGAGACTCGGCTGGAAGTCAAAGGGAAGAATGACAAAGAACTTTATGAATTGGAGCTGTAAGTTAAGTCTTTGACAGAGACAGGGAGATGTTGGTGGGGGACAGCCCCCAGTGAAATCAGAGGTGAGAGAACAAAGCAATAAAGTAGGCAGACTTTGGTTTTTTTGGGGGGGAGATGCTCGAGAATATCCGGGAGGACTCCTGAGACTCGATCCCGCATTTGCGTATGCCGAGCCTCCTTCCTCATGACCTTTGTCCAGAGTGGAATGCCCCACCGGCTCCCGGCACATGATCAGTGCATGCTCAGTCACGATATCAGTGCATCATCAGCCACGTGATCACGGACTGCACAGTCACGTGATCAGCGCCTCTCAGTCTCGGATCACCGTATGATAAACACGTGATCATTGAACGACAAGCCACGTGATCACTGCATGCGCAGTCAGGTGGTCAGTTCTTGATCAGCCATGTGATCAGTGCGTGCACAGTCCCATGATCAGCGCCTGTCATTCACTGATCACTGCCTGATAAACACTTGATCAGTGCATGATGAGCCACGTGATCAGTGCCGGATCAGCCACGTCATCAGTGCATGCCCCGTCACGTGATCAGTGCATGATAGCCACGTGATCAGTGCATGCTCAGTCCCGTGATCTGTACTTGATCAGCCATGTGATCAGTGCCTGCAGAGTTACGGGATCAGGGCCTGCTGAGCTGGGTGATTCCTGTCGGCTCATGTGCTTGACTATTTCCAGCTGAGCTGCGTGATTCCTGCCTGGTCACCTGCTTGATTATTGCCAGTTGAGCAGCATGATTCATCACTTCTGAGCTCCATGATTATTGCCAGCTGATTGTGTGGTTCGTGTCTGCTCAGCTCTTTGTGTATTGCCTCCTGAGGTCCTTGTTAGGGGGCCACCTGCCGGGGACAGCCCAGGCCTCTCCAGGCTATTCGAAGGATAGATGGCCTAGGCGACTATTTATATGCCAATCAGAGATATCAAGAATAATAGTATGAGGATAGCTCAGTAGAAAAATTTGGTGGAGAAAAGATACTGAGTAGCTTGGTTTACGCGGGAGACGAATAAATCTTCAAGACAAGAAGTTTGCACCACTTACGTACGCCGCAGGCGCCCTAACGATTAGCGGAAGGTGCCTCACCCTAGACACCTTGTCGAGTGGGTCTTAGCATCCCAGGCATAATTAGTAAGCGTGGTGGGTTCCGAGCTCCAGGTGGAGACTCGGCTGGAAGTTACAGGGAAGAATGACAAGGAACTTTATGAATTGGAGCTGTAAGTTAACTCTTTGACAGAGAGAGCGAGATGGTGGTAGGGGACAGCCCCCAGTGAAATCAGAGGTGAGAGCACAAAGCAATAAAGTAGGCAGACTCTGGTTTTTTGCGGGGGAGATGCTCGAGAATATCCGGGTGGACTCCTGAGGCTGGATCCCGAATTTTCGAATGCCGAGGCTCCTTCCTCATGACCTTTGTCCAGAATGGAATGCCTCAACGGCTCCCGGCACCTGATCAGTGCATGCTCAGTCACCATATCAGTGCATGATCAGCAACGTGATCACTGAATTCACAGTCACCTGATCAGCGCCACTCTGTCATGTGATCACCGTAAGATAAACACGTGATCAGTGAACGATCAGCCGGGTGATCACTGCATGCCCAGTCAGGTGGTCAGTTCCTAATCAGCCACGTGATCGGTTCGTGCACAGTCCCCTAATCAGCGCCTCTCAGTCACTGATCACTGCCTGATAAACACGTGATCAGTGCATGGTGAGCCACGTGATCATTGCCCCATCAGCCACGTCATCAGTGCATGCACAGTCACGTGATCAGTGCATGATAGCCACGTGATAAGTGCATGCTCAGTCACGTGATCTGTACTTGACCAGCCACGTGATCAGTGCCTGCAGAGTCACGTGATCAGGGTCTGCTGAGCTCCGTGATGCCTGCCGGCTCATCTGCATGACAATTGCCAGCTGAGCTGCGTGATTCCTGCCTAGTCACGTGCTTGATTATTGCCAGTTGAGCAGCATGATTCGTCACTGCTGAGCTCCAAGCTTATTGCCTGCTGATTGCGTGCTTCGTGTCTGCTCAGCTCTTTGTGTTTTGCTTCCTGAGGTCCCTGTTCGGGTGCCACGTGCCGG
This sequence comes from Bos grunniens, assembly GCF_055505025.1. NCBI lineage: Eukaryota > Metazoa > Chordata > Mammalia > Artiodactyla > Bovidae > Bos > Bos grunniens. The sequence continues at coordinate 921,330 of NC_141188.1, read as the reverse complement.
GTATGAGCCCCAGCTGATCCAGGGTAATCGAAGGAGAGATGGCCTAGGCAACTATTTATATGCCAATCAGAGATATCAAAAATAATAGTATGAGGAGAGCTCAGTAGGAAAATTCGGTGGAGAAAAGAGACTGAGTAGCTTGGTTTACGCGGGAGACCAATAAATCTTCAAGACCAGAAGTTTGCACCACTTACGTAGGCCGCAGGCGCCCTCTGGTATAGCGGATGGTGCCTCACCCTAGACACCTTCTCGAGTGGGTCTTAGCAGCTCAGGCATATTTAGTAAGCTTGGTGGGTTCCGCACTCCAGATGGAGACTCGGCTGGAAGTTACAGGGAAGAATGACAAGGAACTTTATGAATTGGAGGTGTAAGTTAACTCTTTGACAGAGAGAGTGAGATGGTGGTGGGGGACAGCCCCCAGTGAAATCAGAGGTGAGAGCACAAAGCAATAAAGTGGGCAGACTCTGGTTTTTTTGGGGGGGCGATGCTCGAGAATATCCGGGTGGACTGCTGAGACTCGATCCCGCATTTGGGTATGCCTAGCCTTCTTCCTCATGACCTTTGTCCAGAGTGGAATGCCTCAACGGCTCCCGGCACATGATCAGTGCATGCTCAGTCACGATATCAGTGCATGATCAGCCACGTGACAACTGACTGCACAGTCACGTGATCAGCGCCTCTCAGGCACGTGATCACCGTATGATAAACACGTGATCAGAGAACGATCAGCCACGTGTTCACTGCATGCGAAGTCAGGTGGTCAGTTCCTGATCAGCCACGTGATCAGTGCGTGCACAGTCCCATGATCAGTGCCTGTCAGTCACTGATCACTGCCTGATAAACACGTGATCAGAGCATGATGAGCCACGTGATCAGTGCCCGATCAGTCACGTCATCAGTGCACGCGCAGTCACGTGATCAGTGCATGATAGCCACGTGATCAGTGCATGCTCAGTCACGTGATCTGTACTTGATCAGCCACGTGATCAGTGCCTGCAGAGTCACGTGATCAGTGCCTGCTGAGCTGCGTGATTCCTGTGGGCTCATCTGCTTGACAATTGCCAGCTGAGCTGCGTGATTCCTGCCTGGTCACCTGCTTGATTATTGCCAGTTGAGCAGCATGATTCGTCACTGCTGAGCTCCATGCTTATTGCCTGCTGATTGTGTGGTTCGTGTCTGCTCAGCCCTTTGAGTATTGCCTCCTCAGGTCCCTGTTCTGGCGCCACCTGCCGGGGACCAGCCCCAGCTGATCCAGGGTATTCGAAGGAGAGATGGCCTAGGCGACTATTTATATGCTAATCAGAGATATCAAGAATAATAGTATGAGGATAGCTCAGTAGGAAAATTCGGTGGCGAAAAGAGACTGAGTAGCTTGGTTTACGCGGGAGACCAATAAATCTTCAAGACAAGAAGTTTGCATCACTTAGGCAGGACGCAGGCGCCCTCTCGAATAGCGGAAGGTGCCTCACCCTAGACACCTTCTCGAGTGGGTCTTAGCAGCCCAGGCATAATTAGTAAGCGTGGTGGGTTCCGAGCTCTAGATGGACTCGGCTGGAAGGTACAGGGAAGAATGACAAGGAAGTTTATGAATTGGATCTGTAAGTTAACTCTTTGACAGAGAGAGCCAGATGGTGGTGGGGACAGCCCCCAGTGATATCAGAGGTGAGAGCAGAAAGCAAAAAAGTAGGTAGACTCTGGTTTTTTTCAGGGGGAGATGCTCGAGAATATCCGGGTGGACTCCTGAGGCTCGATCCAGCATTTGCGTGTGCCGAGCCTCCTTCCTCATGACCTTTGTTCAGAATGGAATGCCTCACTGGCTCCCGGCACATGATCAGTGCATGCTCAGTCACGATATCAGTGCATGCCCAGCCACGTGATCACTGACTGCACAGTCACGTGATCAGCGCCTCTCAGGCACGTGATCACCGTATGATAAACACGTGATCAGTGAACGATCAGCCACGTTATCACTGCATGCCCAGTCAGGTGGTCAGTTCCTGATCAGCAACGTGATCAGTGCGTGCACAGTCACATGATCAGCACCTGTCAGTCACTGATCACTGCCTGATAAACACCTGATCAGTGCATGATGAGCCACGTGATCAGTGCCCGATAAGCCACGTAATTAGTGCATGCGCAGTCCCGTGATCAGTGCATCATATCCACGTGATCAGTGCATGCTCAGTCACGTGATCTGTACTTGATCAGCCACGTGATCAGTGCCTGCAGAGTCACGTGATCAGGGCCTGCGGAGCTGCGTGATTCCTGCCGGCTCATCTGCATGACAATTGCCAGCTGAGCTGCGTGATTCCTGTCGGCTCATCTGCTTGACATTTGCCAGCTGAGCTGCGTGATTCCTGCCTGGTCACCTGCTTGGTTATTGCCAGTTGAGCAGTATGATTCGTCACTGCTGAGCTCCATGCTTATTACCTGCTGATTGTGTGGTTCGTGTCTGCTCAGCTCTTTGAGTATTGCCTCCTGAGGTCCTTGTTCGGGCGCCACCTGCCGGGGACCAGCCCCAGCTCATCCAGGGTATTCGAAGAAGAGATGGCCTAGGCGACTATTTATATGCTAATCAGAGATATTAAGAAGAATAGTATGAGGAAACCTCAGTAGGAAAATTCGGTGGAGAAAAGAGACTGAGTAGCTTGGTTTACGCGGGAGACCAATAAAACTTCAAGACAAGAAGTTTTCACCACTTACGTAGGCCGCAGGCACCCTCTCGAATAGCGAAAGGTGCCTCACCCTAGACACCTTCTCGAGTGGGTCTTAGCAGCCCAGGCATAATTAGTAAGCGTGGTGGGTTCCGAGCTCCAGATGGAGACTCCGCTGGAAGTTACAGGGAAGCATGACAAGGAACTTTATGAATTGGAGCTGTAAGTTAACTCTTTGACAGAGAGAGCGAGCTGGTGGTGGGGGACAGCTCCCAGTGAAATCAGAGGTGAGTGCACAAAGCAATAAAGTAGGCAGACTCTGGTTTTTTTGGTGGGGAGATTCTCGAGAATATCCGGGTGGACTCCTGAGGCTCGATCCCACATTTGCGTATGCCGAGGCTCCTTCCTCATGACCTTTGTCCAGAGTGGAACGCCTCATCGGCTGCCGGCACATGATCAGTGCATGTTCAGTCACGATATCAGTGCATGATCAGCCACGTGATCACTGACTGCACAGTCACGTGATCAGCGCCTCTCAGTCACGAGATCACCGGAGGATAAACAGGTGATCAGTGAACGATCAGCCACGTGATCACTGCATGAGCAGTCAGGTGGTCAGTTCCTGATCAGTCACGTGATCAGTGCGTGCACAGTCCCATGATCAGCGGCTGTCAGTCACTGATCACTGCCTGATAAACACGTGATCAGTGCATGATGAGCCAGGTGATCAGTGCCCGATCAGCCACGTCATCAGTGCATGATAGCCAGGTGATCAGTGCATGCTCAGTCACGTGATCTGTACTTGATCAGCCACGTGATCAGTGCCTGCAGAGTCAAGGGATCAGGGCCTGCTGAGCTGCGTGATTCCTGCCGGCTCATCTGCATGACAATTGCCAGCTGAGCTGCGTGATTCCTGCCTGGTCACCTGCTTGATTATTGCCAGTTGAGCAGCATGATTCGTCACTGCTGAGCTCCATGCTTATTGCCTGCTGATTGCGTGGACCCTGTCTGCTCAGCTCTTTGAGTATTGCCTCCTGTGGTCCCTGTTCCCGCGCCACCTGCCGGGGACCAGCCCCAGCTCATCCAGGGTATTCGAAGGAGACATGGCCTAGGTGACTATTTACATGCCAATCAGAGATATCAAGAATAATAGCATGAGGAAAGCTCAGTAGAAAAATTCGGTGGAGAAAAGAGACTGAGTAGCTTGGTTTACGCGGGAGACCAATAAATCTTCAAGACAAGAAGTTTGCACCACTTACGTAGGCCGCAGGCACCCTCTCGAATAGCGGAATGTGCCTCACCCTAGACACCTTCTCGAGTGGGTCTTAGCAGCCCAGGCATAATTAGTAAGCGCGGTGGGTTCCGAGCTCCAGATGGAGACTCGGCTGGAAGTTACAGGGAAGAATGACAAGGAACTTTATGAATTGGATCTTTAAGTTAACTCTTTGACAGAGAGAGCGAGATGGTGGTGGGAGACAGCCCCCAGTGAAATCAGGGGTGAGAGCACTAAGCAATAAAGTAGGCAGACTCTGGTTTTTTTGGGGGGGAGACGCTCGAGAATATCCGGGTGGACTCCTGAGGCTCGATCCCGCATTTGCGAATGCCGAGCCTCCTTCCTCATGACCTTTGTCCAGAGTGGAATGCCCCACCGGCTCCCGGCACATGATCAGTGCATGCTCAGTCACGATATCAGTGCATGATCAGCCACCTGATCACTGACTGCACAGTCACGTGATCAGCGCCTCTCAGTCACGTGATAACCGTATGATAAACACGTGATCAGTGAACGATCAGTCACCTGATCACTGCATGTGGAGTCAGGTGGTCAGTTCCTGATCAGCCACGTGATCAGTGCGTGCACAGTCCCATGATCAGCGCATGTCAGTCACTGAGCACTGACTGATAAACACGTGATCAGTGCGTGATGAGCCACGTGATCAATGCCCGATCAGCCACGTCATGAGTGCATGTGCAGTCACCTGATCAGTGCATGATAGGCACGTGATCAGTGCATGCTCAGTCACGTGATCTGTACTTGATCAGCCACGTGATCAGGGCCTGCTGAGCTGCATGACTCCTGGCGGCTCATCTGCATGACAATTGACAGCTGAGCTCCGTGATTCCTGTCGGCTCATCTGCTTGACAATTGCCAGCTGAGCTGCGTGATTCTTGCCTGGTCACCTGCTTGATTATTGCCAGTTGAGCAGCATGATTCGTCACTGCTGAGCTCCATGCTTTTTGCCTGCTGATTGCGTGGTTCGTGTCTGCTCAGCTCTTTGTGTATTGCCTCCTGAGGTCTTTGTTCGGGGGCCACCTGCCGGGGACCAGCCCCAGCTGATCCAGGCTATTCGAAGGAGAGATGGCCTAGGCGACTATTTATATGCCAATCAGAGATATCAAGAATAATAGTATGAGGATAGCTCAGTAGGAAAATTCGGTGGAGAAAAGAGACTGAGTGGCTTGGTTTACGCGGGAGACCAATAAATCTTCAAGACAAGAAATTTGCACCACTTACCTAGGCCGCAGGCACCCTCTCAAATAGCGGAAGGTGCCTCACCCTAGACACCTTCTCGAGTGGGTCTTAGCAGCCCAGGCATAATTAGTAAGCGTGGTGGGTTCCGAGCTCCAGGTGGAGACTCGGCTGGAGGTTACTGGGTAGAATGACAAGGAACTTTATGAATTGGACCTGTAAGTTAACTCTTTGACAGAGAGAGCTAGATGGTGGTGGGGGACAGCCCCCAGTGAAATCAGAGGTGAGAGCACAAAGCAATAAAGTAGGCAGACTCTGGTTTTTTCTGGGGGGAGATGCTCGAGAACATCCGGGTGGACTCCTGAGGCTGGATCCGGCATTTGCGTATGCCGAGCCTCCTTCCACATGACCTTTGTCCAGAGTGGAATGCCCCACCGGCTCCCGGCACATGATCAGTGCATGCTCAGTCACGATATCAGTGCATGATCAGCCACCTGATCACTGACTGCACAGTCACGTGATCAGCGCCTCTCAGTCACGTGATCACCATATGATAAACACGTGATCAGTGAACGATCAGCCACGTGATCACTGCATGCTCAGTCAGGTGGTCAGTTCCTGATCAGCCACGTGATCAGTGCGTGCACAGTCCCATGATCAGCGCTTGTCAGTCACTGATCACTGCCTGGTAAACAGGTGATCAGGGCATGATGAGCCAGGTGATCAGTGCCCGATCATCCACGTCATGAGTGCATGTGCAGTCACGTGATCAGTGCATGATAGCCACGTGATCAGAGCATGCTCAGTCACCTATTCTGTACTTGATCAGCCACGTGATCAGTGCCTGCAGAGTCACGTGATCAGGGCCTGCTGAGCTGCGTGAGTCCTGCCGGCTCATCTGCAGGACAAGTGCCAGCTGAGCTCTGTGATTCCTGTCGGCTCATCTGCTTGACAATTGCCAGCTGAGCTGCGTGATTCCTGCCTGGTCACCTGCTTCATTATTGCCATTTGAGCAGCATGATTCGTCACTGCTGAGCTCCATGCTTATTGCCTGCTGATTGCGTGGTTCGTGTCTGCTCAGCTCTTTGTGTATTGCCTCCTGAGGTACTTGTTCGGGGGCCACCTGCCGGGGACCAGCCCCAGCTGATCCAGGGTATTCAAAGGAGAGATGGCCTAGGCGACTATTTATATGCCAATCAGAGATATCAAGAATAATAGTATTAGGATAGCTCAGTAGGAAAAATCGGTGGAGAAAAGAGACTGAGTAGCTTGGTTTACGCGGGAGATCAATAAATCTTCAAGACAAGAAGTTTGTACCACTTACGTATTTCGCAGGCGCCCTCTCGAATAGCGGAAGGTGCCTCACCCTAGATACCTTGTAGAGTGGCTCTTAGCAGCCCAGGCATAATTAGTAAGCGCGGTGGGATCCAAGCTACAGATGGAGACTCGGCTGGAAGGTACAGGGAAGAATGACAAGGAACTTTATGAATTGGAGCTGTAAGTTAACACTTTGACAGAGCGAGCGAGATGGTGGTGGGGGACAGACCCCAGTGAAATCAGAGGTGAGAGCACAAAGCAATAAAGTAGGCAGACTCTGGTTTTTTTGGGGAGGAGATGCTCGAGAATATCCGGGTGGACTCCTGAGGCTCGATCCCACATTTTCGTATGCCGAGCCTCCTTCCTCATGACCTTTGTCCAGAGTGGAATGCCTCACCGGCTCCCGGCACATGATCAGTGCATGCTCAGTCACGATATCAGTGCATGATCAGCCACGTGATAACTGAAGGCACAGTCACGTGATATGCGCCTCTCAGTCACGTGATCACCGTATGATAAACACATGATCAGTGAACAATGAGGCACGTGATCACTGCATGCCCAGTCAGGTGGTCAGTTCCTGATCAGCCACCTGATCAGTGCCTTCACAGTCCCATGATCAGTGCCTGTCAGTCACTTATCACTACCTGATAAACACGTGATCAGTGCATGATGAACCACGTGATCAGTGCCCGATCAGCCCCGTCATCAGTGCATGCACAGTTACGTGATCAGTGCATGATACCCACATAATCAGTACATGCTCAGTCACGTGATCTGTACTTGATCAGCCACGTGATCAGTGCGTGCATAGTCACGTGATCAGTGCCTCCTGAGCTGCGTGATTTCTGAGGGCTCATCTGCTTGACAATTGCCAGCTGAGCTGCGTGATTCCTGCCTGGTCACCTGCTTGATTATTGCCAGTTGAGCAGCATGATTCGTCACTGCTGAGCTCCATGCTTATTGCCTGCTGATTGCGTGGACCGTGTCTACTCAGCTCTTTGAGTATTGCCTCCTGAGGTCCCTATTCGGTTGCCACCTGCCGGGGAACAGCCGCAGCTGATCCAGTGTATTCGAAGGAGAAATGGCCTAGGCGACTGTTTATGTGCCAATCAGAGATATCAAGAATAATAGTATAATGGTAGCTCTGTAGGAAAATTCGGTGGAGAAAAGAGACTGAGTAGCTTGGTTTACTCGGGAGACCAATAAAACTTCAACAAGAAGTTTGCAGCACTTACTTAGGACGAAGGCACCCTCTCGAATAGCGGAAGGTGCCTCACCCTAGACACCTTCTCGAGTGGGTCTTAGCAGCCCAGGCATAATTAGTAAGCGTGGTGGGTTCCGAGCTCCAGATGAAGACTCGGCTGGAAGTTACAGGGAAGAATGACAAGGAACTTTATGAATTGGAGCTGTAAGTTAACACTTTGACAGAGACATTGAGATGGTGGTGAGGGACAGCCCCCAGTGAAATCAGAGGTGAGAGCACAAAGCAGTAAAGTGGTCAGACTCTGGTTTTTTTGGGGGGGAGATGCTCGAGAATATCCGGGTGGACACCTGAGACTCAATGTCGCCCTTGCATATGCCGAGCCTCCTTCCTCATGACCTTTGTCCAGAGTGGAATGCCTCACCGGCTCCCGACACATGATCAGTGCATGCTGAGTCACGATATCAGTGCATGATCAGCCACGTGATCACTGACTGCACAGTCACGTGATCAGCGCCTCTCAGGAACTTGATCCCCGTATGATAAACAGGTGATCAGTGAACGATCAGCCACGTGATCACTGCATGCACAGTCAGGTGGTCAGTTCCTGATCAGACACTCGATCAGTGCGTGCACAGTGCCATGATCAGCGAGTGTCAGTCACTGATCACTGCCTGATAAACACTTGATCAGTTCATGATGAGCCACGGGATCAGTGCCGGATCAGCCACGTCATCAGTGCATGCCCCGTCACGTGATCAGTGCATGATAGCCACGTGATCAGTGCATGCTCAGTCACCTGATCTGTATTTGATAAGCCACGTGATCAGTGCCTGCAGAGTCACGGAATCAGGGCCTGCTGAGCTGCGTGATTCCTGCCGGCTCATCTGCATGACAATTGCCAGCTGAGCTGCGTGATTCCTGTCGGCTCATCTGCTTGACAATTGCCAGCTGAGCTGCGTGACTCCTGCCTGGTCACCTGCTTGATTACTGCCAGTTGAGCAGCATGATTCGTCACTGCTGAGCTCCATGCTTATTGTCTGCTGATTGCGTGGTTCGTGTCTGCTCAGCTCTTTGAGTATTGCCTCCTGAGGTCCCTGTTCGGGCGCCACCTGCCGGGGACCAGCCCGAGCTGATCCAGGGTATTCGAAGGACAGATAGCCTAGGCGGCTAATATATGCTCATCAGAGATATCAAGAATAGGAGTATGAGGATAGCTCAGTAGGAAAATTCAGAGGAGAAAAGAGACTGAGTAGCTTGGTTTACGCGGGAGACCAATAAAACTTCAAGACAAGAAGTTTGTACCACTTACGTATGCCGCAGGCGCCCTCTCGAATAGCGGAAGTTGCCTCACCCTAGACACCTTCTCAAGTGGGTCTTAGCAGCCCAGGCATAATTAGTAAGTGTGGTGGGTTCCCCTCTCCAGATGGAGACTCGGCTGGAAGTCAAAGGGAAGAATGACAAAGAACTTTATGAATTGGAGCTGTAAGTTAAGTCTTTGACAGAGACAGGGAGATGTTGGTGGGGGACAGCCCCCAGTGAAATCAGAGGTGAGAGAACAAAGCAATAAAGTAGGCAGACTTTGGTTTTTTTGGGGGGGAGATGCTCGAGAATATCTGGGAGGACTCCTGAGACTCGATCCCGCATTTGCGTATGCCGAGCCTCCTTCCTCATGACCTTTGTCCAGAGTGGAATGCCCCACCGGCTCCCGGCACATGATCAGTGCATGCTCAGTCACGATATCAGTGCATCATCAGCCACGTGATCACGGACTGCACAGTCACGTGATCAGCGCCTCTCAGTCTCGGATCACCGTATGATAAACACGTGATCATTGAACGACAAGCCACGTGATCACTGCATGCGCAGTCAGGTGGTCAGTTCTTGATCAGCCATGTGATCAGTGCGTGCACAGTCCCATGATCAGCGCCTGTCATTCACTGATCACTGCCTGATAAACACTTGATCAGTGCATGATGAGCCACGTGATCAGTGCCGGATCAGCCACGTCATCAGTGCATGCCCCGTCACGTGATCAGTGCATGATAGCCACGTGATCAGTGCATGCTCAGTCCCGTGATCTGTACTTGATCAGCCATGTGATCAGTGCCTGCAGAGTTACGGGATCAGGGCCTGCTGAGCTGGGTGATTCCTGTCGGCTCATGTGCTTGACTATTTCCAGCTGAGCTTCGTGATTCCTGCCTGGTCACCTGCTTGATTATTGCCAGTTGAGCAGCATGATTCATCACTTCTGAGCTCCATGATTATTGCCAGCTGATTGTGTGGTTCGTGTCTGATCAGCTCTTTGTGTATTGCCTCCTGAGGTCCTTGTTAGGGGGCCACCTGCCGGGGACAGCCCAGGCCTCTCCAGGCTATTCGAAGGATAGATGGCCTAGGCGACTATTTATATGCCAATCAGAGATATCAAGAATAATAGTATGAGGATAGCTCAGTAGAAAAATTTGGTGGAGAAAAGATACTGAGTAGCTTGGTTTACGCGGGAGACGAATAAATCTTCAAGACAAGAAGTTTGCACCACTTACGTACGCCGCAGGCGCCCTAACGATTAGCGGAAGGTGCCTCACCCTAGACACCTTGTCGAGTGGGTCTTAGCATCCCAGGCATAATTAGTAAGCGTGGTGGGTTCCGAGCTCCAGGTGGAGACTCGGCTGGAAGTTACAGGGAAGAATGACAAGGAACTTTATGAATTGGAGCTGTAAGTTAACTCTTTGACAGAGAGAGCGAGATGGTGGTAGGGGACAGCCCCCAGTGAAATCAGAGGTGAGAGCACAAAGCAATAAAGTAGGCAGACTCTGGTTTTTTGCGGGGGAGATGCTCGAGAATATCCGGGTGGACTCCTGAGACTCGATCCCGCATTTGCGTATGCCGAGCCTCCTTCCTCATGACCTTTGTCCAGAGTGGAATGCCCCACCGGCTCCCGGCACATGATCAGTGCATGCTCAGTCACGATATCAGTGCATCATCAGCCACGTGATCACGGACTGCACAGTCACGTGATCAGCGCCTCTCAGTCTCGGATCACCGTATGATAAACACGTGATCATTGAACGACAAGCCACGTGATCACTGCATGCGCAGTCAGGTGGTCAGTTCTTGATCAGCCATGTGATCAGTGCGTGCACAGTCCCATGATCAGCGCCTGTCATTCACTGATCACTGCCTGATAAACACTTGATCAGTGCATGATGAGCCACGTGATCAGTGCCGGATCAGCCACGTCATCAGTGCATGCCCCGTCACGTGATCAGTGCATGATAGCCACGTGATCAGTGCATGCTCAGTCCCGTGATCTGTACTTGATCAGCCATGTGATCAGTGCCTGCAGAGTTACGGGATCAGGGCCTGCTGAGCTGGGTGATTCCTGTCGGCTCATGTGCTTGACTATTTCCAGCTGAGCTGCGTGATTCCTGCCTGGTCACCTGCTTGATTATTGCCAGTTGAGCAGCATGATTCATCACTTCTGAGCTCCATGATTATTGCCAGCTGATTGTGTGGTTCGTGTCTGCTCAGCTCTTTGTGTATTGCCTCCTGAGGTCCTTGTTAGGGGGCCACCTGCCGGGGACAGCCCAGGCCTCTCCAGGCTATTCGAAGGATAGATGGCCTAGGCGACTATTTATATGCCAATCAGAGATATCAAGAATAATAGTATGAGGATAGCTCAGTAGAAAAATTTGGTGGAGAAAAGATACTGAGTAGCTTGGTTTACGCGGGAGACGAATAAATCTTCAAGACAAGAAGTTTGCACCACTTACGTACGCCGCAGGCGCCCTAACGATTAGCGGAAGGTGCCTCACCCTAGACACCTTGTCGAGTGGGTCTTAGCATCCCAGGCATAATTAGTAAGCGTGGTGGGTTCCGAGCTCCAGGTGGAGACTCGGCTGGAAGTTACAGGGAAGAATGACAAGGAACTTTATGAATTGGAGCTGTAAGTTAACTCTTTGACAGAGAGAGCGAGATGGTGGTAGGGGACAGCCCCCAGTGAAATCAGAGGTGAGAGCACAAAGCAATAAAGTAGGCAGACTCTGGTTTTTTGCGGGGGAGATGCTCGAGAATATCCGGGTGGACTCCTGAGGCTGGATCCCGAATTTTCGAATGCCGAGGCTCCTTCCTCATGACCTTTGTCCAGAATGGAATGCCTCAACGGCTCCCGGCACCTGATCAGTGCATGCTCAGTCACCATATCAGTGCATGATCAGCAACGTGATCACTGAATTCACAGTCACCTGATCAGCGCCACTCTGTCATGTGATCACCGTAAGATAAACACGTGATCAGTGAACGATCAGCCGGGTGATCACTGCATGCCCAGTCAGGTGGTCAGTTCCTAATCAGCCACGTGATCGGTTCGTGCACAGTCCCCTAATCAGCGCCTGTCAGTCACTGATCACTGCCTGATAAACACGTGATCAGTGCATGGTGAGCCACGTGATCATTGCCCCATCAGCCACGTCATCAGTGCATGCACAGTCACGTGATCAGTGCATGATAGCCACGTGATAAGTGCATGCTCAGTCACGTGATCTGTACTTGACCAGCCACGTGATCAGTGCCTGCAGAGTCACGTGATCAGGGTCTGCTGAGCTCCGTGATGCCTGCCGGCTCATCTGCATGACAATTGCCAGCTGAGCTGCGTGATTCCTGCCTAGTCACGTGCTTGATTATTGCCAGTTGAGCAGCATGATTCGTCACTGCTGAGCTCCAAGCTTATTGCCTGCTGATTGCGTGCTTCGTGTCTGCTCAGCTCTTTGTGTTTTGCTTCCTGAGGTCCCTGTTCGGGTGCCACGTGCCGGGTATGAGCCCCAGCTGATCCAGGGTAATCGAAGGAGAGATGGCCTAGGCAACTATTTATATGCCAATCAGAGATATCAAAAATAATAGTATGAGGAGAGCTCAGTAGGAAAATTCGGTGGAGAAAAGAGACTGAGTAGCTTGGTTTACGCGGGAGACCAATAAATCTTCAAGACCAGAAGTTTGCACCACTTACGTAGGCCGCAGGCGCCCTCTCGTATAGCGGAAGGTGCCTCACCCTAGACACCTTCTCGAGTGGGTCTTAGCAGCTCAGGCATAATTAGTAAGCTTGGTGGGTTCCGCACTCCAGATGGAGACTCGGCTGGAAGTTACAGGGAAGAATGACAAGGAACTTTATGAATTGGAGGTGTAAGTTAACTCTTTGACAGAGAGAGTGAGATGGTGGTGAGGGACAGCCCCCAGTGAAATCAGAGGTGAGAGCACAAAGCAGTAAAGTGGGCAGACTCTGGTTTTTTTGTGCGGGAGATGCTCGAGAATATCCGGGTGGACACCTGAGACACGATCCCGCATTTGCGTATGCCGAGCCTCCTTCCTCATGACCTTTGTCCAGAGTGGAATGCCTCACCGGCTCCCGGCACATGATCAGTGCATGCTCAGTCTCGATATCAGTGCATGATCAGCCACGTGATCACTGACTGCACAGTCACGTGATCAGCGCCTCTCAGTCACGTGATCACCGTATGATAAACAGATGATCAGTGAACGATCAGGCACGTGATCACTGCATGTGCAGTCAGGTGGTCAGTTCCTGATCAGCCACCTGATCAGTGCCTTCACAGCCCCATTATCAGCGCCTGTCAGTCACTGATCACTACCGGATAAACACGTCATCAGTGCATGCAAGTCACGTGATCAGTGCATGATACCCACATGATCAGTGCATGATCAGTCACGTGATCTGTACTTGATCAGCCACGTGATCAGTGCGTGCAGAGTCACGTGATCAGTGCCTCCTGAGCTGCGTGATTCCTGTCGGCTCATGTGCTTGACTATTGGCAGCTGAGCTGCGTGATTCCTGCCTGGTCACCTGCTTGACAATTGCCAGGTGAGCTGCGAGATTCCTGTCGGCTCATCTGCTTGACAATTGCCAGCTGAGCTGCGTAATTCCTGCCTGGTCACCTGCTTGATTATTGCCAGTTGAGCAGCATGATTCGTCACTGCTGAGCTCCATGCTTATTGCCTGCTGATTGCGTGGTTGGTGTCTGCTCAGCTCTTTTTGTATTGCCTCCTGCGGTCCCTGTTCTGAGGCGACCTGCCGGGGACCAGCCCCAGCTGATCCAGGGTATTCGAAGGAGAGATGGCCTAGGCGACTATTTATATGCTATTCAGAGATATCAAGAATAATAGTATGAGGATAGCTCAGGAGGAAAATTTGGTGGAGAAAAGTGACTGAGTAGCTTGGTTTACTCGGGAGACCCATAAAACTTTAAGACAAGAAGTTTGCACCACTTCCGTAGGCCGGAGGCGCCCTCTCGAATCGCGGAAGGTGCCTCACCCTAGACACCTTCTCGAGTGGGTCTTAGCAGCCCAGGCATAATTAGTTAGTGTGGTAGGTTCAGCCCTACAGATGGAGACTCATCTGGAAGTTAAAGGGAAGAGTGACAAGGATCTTTATGAATTGGAGCTGTAAGTTAACACTTTGACAGAGAGAGCGAGATGGTGGTGGGGGACAACCCCCAGTGAAATCAGAGTTGAGAGCACAAAGCAATAAATTAGGCAGACTCTGGTGTTTTTGTGGGGGAGATCCTCAAGAATATCCGGGTGCACTCCTGAGGCTCGATCCCGCATTTGCCTATGCCGAGCCTCCTTCCTCAAGACCTTTGTCCAGAGTGGAATGCCCCACCGGCTCCCGGCACATGATCAGTGCATGCTCAGTCACGATATGAGTGCATGATCAGCCACGTGGTCATTCACTGCACAGTCACGGGATCAGCGCCTCTCAGTCACGAGATCACTGTATGATAAACATGTGATCAGTGAACGATCAGCCACGTGATCACTGCCTGTGCCGTCAGGTGGTCAGTTCCTGATCAGCCACCTGATCAGTGCGTTCGTAGTTCTATAATCAGCGCCTGTCAGTCACTGATCACTGTCTGATAAACAGGAGATCAGTGCGTGATGAGCCACGTGATCAGTGCCCGATTAGCCACGTCATCAGTGCATGCGCAGTAACATGATCAGTGCATGATAGCCACGTGATCAGTGCATGCTCAGTCACGTGATCTGTACTTGATCAGCCACGTGATCAATGCCTGTAGAGTCACGTGATCAGGGCCTGCTGGGCTGCGTGATTCCTGCCGGCTCATCTGCATGACAATTGCCAGCTGAGCTGCTTGATTCTGGTCGGCTCATCTGCTTGACAATTCCAGCTGAGCTGCGTGATTCGTGCCTGGTCACCTGCTTGATTATTGCCACTTGAGCAGCATGATTCGTCACTGCTGAGCTCCATGCTTATTGCCTGCTGATTGCGTGGTTCGTGTCTGCTCAGCCCTTTGAGTATTGCCTCCTCAGATCCCTGTTCTGGCGCCACCTGCCGGGGACCAGCCCCAGCTGATCCAGGGTATTCGAAGGAGAGATGGCCTAGGCGACTATTTACATGCTAATCAGAGATATCAAGAATAATAGTATGAGGATAGCTCAGTAGGAAAATTCAGTGGAGAAAAGAGACTGAGTAGCTTGGTTTACTCGGGAGACCAATAAAACTTCAAGACAAGAAGTGTGCACCACTTATATACGCCGCAGGCGCCCTCTCGAATAGCGGAAGGTGCCTCACCCTAGACACCTTGTCGAGTGGGTCTTAGCAGCCCAGGCATAATTAGTAAGCGTGGTGGGTTTCGCGCTCCAGATGGACTCGGCTGGAAGGTACAGGGAAGAATGACAAGGAACTTTATGAATTGGAGCTGTAAGTTAACTCTTTGACAGAGAGAGCTAGATGGTGTTGGGGGACAGCCCCCAGTGAAGTCAGAGGTGAGAGCACAGGGCAATAAAGTAGGCAGACTCTGGTTTTTTTGGGGGGGGAGATGCTCGAGAATATCCGGGTGGACTCCTGAGGCTCGATCCCGCATTTTCGTAAGCCGAGCCTCCTTCCTCATGACCTTTGTCCAGAGTGGAATGCCTCACCGGCTCCCGGCACGTGATCAGCGCATGCTCAGTCACGATATCAGTGCATGATCAGCCACGTGATCTCTGACTGCACAGTCACGAGATCAGCGCCTCTCAGGCACGTGATCACCGTATGATAAACACGTGATCAGTGAACGATCAGCCACGTGATCACTGCATGCACAGTCAGGTGGTCAGTTCCTGATCAGCCACGTGATCAGTGCGTGCACAGTCCCATGATCAGCGCCTGTCAGTCACTGATCACTGCGTGATAAACACGTGATCAGTGCATGATGAGCCACGTGATCAGTGCCCGGTCAGCCACGTTATCAGTGCATGCACAGTCACGTGATCAGTGCATGATAGGCACGTGATCAGTGCATGCTCAGTCACGTGATCTGTACTTGATCAGCCACGTGATCAGTGCCTGCAGAGTCACGTGACCAGGGCCTGCTGAGCTGAGTGATTCCTGCCGGCTCATGTGCATGACATTTCCCAGCTGAGCTGCATGATTCCTGTCCACTCATCTGCATGACAATTGCCAACCGAGCTTCGTGATTCCTGTCGGCTCATCTGCTTGACAATTGCCAACTGAGCTGCGTGATTCCTGCCTGGTCACCTGCTTGATTATTGCCAGTTGAGCAGCATGATTCGTCATTGCTGAACTCCATGCTTATTGCCTGCTGATTGCGTGGTTCGTGTCTGCTCAGCTCTTTGAGTATTGCCTCCTGAAGTCCCTGTTCGGGAGCCACCTGCTGGGGAACAGCCCCAGCTGATCCAGGGTATTCGAAGGAGAGATGGCCTAGGCGACTATTTATATGCTAATCAGAGATATCAAGAATAATAGTATGAGGATAGCTCAGTAGGAAAATTCGGTGGAGAAAAGAGACTGAGTAGCTTGGTTTACGCGGGAGACCAATAAAAGTTCAAGACAAGAAGTTTGCACCACTTACGTAGGCCGCAGGCGCCCTCTCGAATACCGGAAGTTGCCTCACCCTAGACACCTTCTCGAGTGGGTCTTAGCAGCCCAGGCATAATTAGTAAGCGTGGTGGGTTCCGAGCTCCAGATGGAGATTCGGCTGGAAGCTACAGGGAAGAATGACAAGGAACTTTATGAATTGGAGCTGTAAGTTAACTCTTTGACAGAGAGAGCGAGATGGTGGTGGGAAACAGCCCCCAGTGAAATCAGAGGTGAGAGCACAAAGCAATAAAGTGGGCAGACTCTGGTTTTTTTGGGGGGGCCATGCTCGAGAATATCCGGGTGGACTGCTGAGACTCGATCCCGCATTTGGGTATGCCTAGCCTTCTTCCTCATGACCTTTGTCCAGAGTGGAATGCCTCCCCGGCTCCCAGCACATGATCAGTGCATGCTCAGTCACGATATCAGTGCATGATCAGCCACGTGACAACTGACTGCACAGTCACGTGATCAGCGCCTCTCAGGCACGTGATCACCGTATGATAAACACGTGATCAGAGAACGATCAGCCACGTGTTCACTGCATGCGCAGTCAGGTGGTCAGTTCCTGATCAGCCACGTGATCAGTGCGTGCACAGTCCCATGATCATCGCCTGTCAGTCACTGATCACTGCCTGATAAACACGTGATCAGAGCATGATGAGCCACGTGATCAGTGCCCGATCAGTCACGTCATCAGTGCACGCGCAGTCACGTGATCAGTTCATGATAGCCACGTGATCAGTGCATGCTCAGTCACGTGATCTGTACTTGATCAGCCACGTGATCAGAGCCTGCAGAGTCACGTGATCAGTGCCTGCTGAGCTGCGTGATTCCTGCCGGCTCATCTGCATGACAATTGCCAGCTGAGCTGCGTGATTCCTGTGGGCTCATCTGCTTGACAATTGCCAGCTGTGCTGCGTGATTCCTGTCGGCTCATCTGCTTGACAATTGCCAGCTGAGCTGCGTGATTCCTGCCTGGTCACCTGCTTGATTATTGCCAGTTGAGCAGCATGATTCGTCACTGCTGAGCTCCATGCTTATTGCCTGCTGATTGTGTGGTTCGTGTCTGCTCAGCCCTTTGAGTATTGCCTCCTCAGGTCCCTGTTCTGGCGCCACCTGCCGGGGACAAGCCCCAGCTGATCCAGGGTATTCGAAGGAGAGATGGCCTAGGCGACTATTTACATGCTAATCAGAGATATCAAGAATAATAGTATGAGGATAGCTCAGTAGGAAAATTCAGTGGAGAAAAGAGACTGAGTAGCTTGGTTTACTCGGGAGACCAATAAAACTTCAAGACAAGAAGTGTGCACCACTTATATACGCCGCAGGCGCCCTCTCGAATAGCGGAAGGTGCCTCACCCTAGACACCTTGTCGAGTGGGTCTTAGCAGCCCAGGCATAATTAGTAAGCGTGGTGGGTTTCGCGCTCCAGATGGACTCGGCTGGAAGGTACAGGGAAGAATGACAAGGAACTTTATGAATTGGAGCTGTAAGTTAACTCTTTGACAGAGAGAGCGAGATGGTGTTGGGGGACAGCCCCCAGTGAAGTCAGAGGTGAGAGCACAGGGCAATAAAGTAGGCAGACTCTGGTTTTTTGGGGGGGGAGATGCTCGAGAATATCCGGGTGGACTCCTGAGGCTCGATCCCGCATTTTCGTAAGCCGAGCCTCCTTCCTCATGACCTTTGTCCAGAGTGGAATGCCTCACCGGCTCCCGGCTCGTGATCAGCGCATGCTCAGTCACGATATCAGTGCATGATCAGCCACGTGATCTCTGACTGCACAGTCACGAGATCAGCGCCTCTCAGGCACGTGATCACCGTATGATAAACACGTGATCAGTGAACGATCAGCCACGTGATCACTGCATGCACAGTCAGGTGGTCAGTTCCTGATCAGCCACGTGATCAGTGCGTGCACAGTCCCATGATCAGCGCCTGTCAGTCACTGATCACTGCCTGATAAACACGTGATCAGTGCATGATGAGCCACGTGATCAGTGCCCGGTCAGCCACGTTATCAGTGCATGCACAGTCACGTGATCAGTGCATGATAGGCACGTGATCAGTGCATGCTCAGTCACGTGATCTGTACTTGATCAGCCACGTGATCAGTGCCTGCAGAGTCACGTGACCAGGGCCTGCTGAGCTGCGTGATTCCTGCCGGCTCATGTGCATGACATTTGCCAGCTGAGCTGCATGATTCCTGTCCACTCATCTGCATGACAATTGCCAACCGAGCTGCGTGATTCCTGTCGGCTCATCTGCTTGACAATTGCCAACTGAGCTGCGTGATTCCTGCCTGGTCACCTGCTTGATTATTGCCAGTTGAGCAGCATGATTCGTCATTGCTGAGCTCCATGCTTATTGCCTGCTGATTGCGTGGTTCGTGTCTGCTCAGCTCTTTGAGTATTGCCTCCTGAAGTCCCTGTTCGGGAGCCACCTGCTGGGGAACAGCCCCAGCTGATCCAGGGTATTCGAAGGAGAGATGGCCTAGGGGACTATTTATATGCTAATCAGAGATATCAAGAATAATAGTATGAGGATAGCTCAGTAGGAAAATTCGGTGGAGAAAAGAGACTGAGTAGCTTGGTTTACGCGGGAGACCAATAAAAGTTCAAGACAAGAAGTTTGCACCACTTACGTAGGCCGCAGGCGCCCTCTCGAATACCGGAAGTTGCCTCACCCTAGACACCTTCTCGAGTGGGTCTTAGCAGCCCAGGCATAATTAGTAAGCGTGGTGGGTTCCGAGCTCCAGATGGAGATTCGGCTGGAAGCTACAGGGAAGAATGACAAGGAACTTTATGAATTGGAGCTGTAAGTTAACTCTTTGACAGAGAGAGCGAGATGGTGGTGGGAAACAGCCCCCAGTGAAATCAGAGGTGAGAGCACAAAGCAATAAAGTGGGCAGACTCTGGTTTTTTTGGGGGGGCCATGCTCGAGAATATCCGGGTGGACTGCTGAGACTCGATCCCGCATTTGGGTATGCCTAGCCTTCTTCCTCATGACCTTTGTCCAGAGTGGAATGCCTCCCCGGCTCCCAGCACATGATCAGTGCATGCTCAGTCACGATATCAGTGCATGATCAGCCACGTGACAACTGACTGCACAGTCACGTGATCAGCGCCTCTCAGGCACGTGATCACCGTATGATAAACACGTGATCAGAGAACGATCAGCCACGTGTTCACTGCATGCGCAGTCAGGTGGTCAGTTCCTGATCAGCCACGTGATCAGTGCGTGCACAGTCCCATGATCATCGCCTGTCAGTCACTGATCACTGCCTGATAAACACGTGATCAGAGCATGATGAGCCACGTGATCAGTGCCCGATCAGTCACGTCATCAGTGCACGCGCAGTCACGAGATCAGTTCATGATAGCCACGTGATCAGTGCATGCTCAGTCACGTGATCTGTACTTGATCAGCCACGTGATCAGAGCCTGCAGAGTCACGTGATCAGTGCCTGCTGAGCTGCGTGATTCCTGCCGGCTCATCTGCATGACAATTGCCAGCTGAGCTGCGTGATTCCTGTGGGCTCATCTGCTTGACAATTGCCAGCTGTGCTGCGTGATTCCTGTCGGCTCATCTGCTTGACAATTGCCAGCTGAGCTGCGTGATTCCTGCCTGGTCACCTGCTTGATTATTGCCAGTTGAGCAGCATGATTCGTCACTGCTGAGGTCCATGCTTATTGCCTGCTGATTGCGTGGTTCGTATCTGCTCAGCTCTTTGAGTATTGCCTCCTGAAGTCCCTGTTCGGGCGCCACCTGCTGGGGAACAGCCCCAGCTGATCCAGGGTATTCGAAGGAGAGATGGCCTAGGCGACTATTTATATGCTAATCAGAGATATCAAGAATAATAGTATGAGGATAGCTCAGTAGAAAAATTCGGTGGAGAAAAGAGACTGAGTAGCTTGGTTTAAGCGGGAGACCAATCAAACTTCAAGACAAGAAGTTTGCACCACTTACGTAGGCCGCAGGCCCCCTCTTGAATACCGGAAGTTGCCTCACCCTAGACACCTTCTCGAGTGGGTCTAAGCAGCCCAGGCATAATTAGTAAGTGTGGTGGGTTCCGAGCTCCAGATGGAGATTCGGCTGGAAGCTACAGGGAAGAATGACAAGGAACTTTATGAATTGGAGCTGTAAGTTAACTCTTTGACAGAGAGAGCGAGATGGTGGTGGGGGACAGGCCCCAGTGAAATCAGAGGTGAGAGCACAAAGCAATAAAGTGGGCAGACTCTGGTTTTTTTGGGGGGGCGATGCTCGAGAATATCCGGGTGGACTCCTGAGGCTCGATCCCGCATTTGGGTATGCCTAGCCTCCTTCCTCATGACCTTTGTCCAGAGTGGAATGCCTCACCGGCTCCCGGCACGTGATCAGCGCATGCTCAGTCACGATATCAGTGCATGATCAGCCACGTGATCTCTGACTGCACAGTCACGTGATCAGCGCCTCTCAGTCACGTGATCACCGTATGATAAACACGTGATCAGTGAACGATCAGCCACGTGCTCACTGCATGCACAGTCAGGTGGTCAGTTCCTGATCAGCCACGTGATCAGTGCGTGCACAGTCCCATGATCAGCGCCTGTCAGTCACTGATCACTGCGTGATAAACACGTGATCAGTGCATGATGAGCCACGTGATCAGTGCCCGGTCAGCCACGTTATCAGTGCATGCACAGTCACGTGATCAGTGCATGATAGGCACGTGATCAGTGCATGCTCAGTCACGTGATCTGTACTTGATCAGCCACGTGATCAGTGCCTGCAGAGTCACGTGACCAGGGCCTGCTGAGCTGAGTGATTCCTGCCGGCTCATGTGCATGACATTTCCCAGCTGAGCTGCATGATTCCTGTCCACTCATCTGCATGACAATTGCCAACCGAGCTTCGTGATTCCTGTCGGCTCATCTGCTTGACAATTGCCAACTGAGCTGCGTGATTCCTGCCTGGTCACCTGCTTGATTATTGCCAGTTGAGCAGCATGATTCGTCATTGCTGAACTCCATGCTTATTGCCTGCTGATTGCGTGGTTCGTGTCTGCTCAGCTCTTTGAGTATTGCCTCCTGAAGTCCCTGTTCGGGAGCCACCTGCTGGGGAACAGCCCCAGCTGATCCAGGGTATTCGAAGGAGAGATGGCCTAGGCGACTATTTATATGCTAATCAGAGATATCAAGAATAATAGTATGAGGATAGCTCAGTAGGAAAATTCGGTGGAGAAAAGAGACTGAGTAGCTTGGTTTACGCGGGAGACCAATAAAAGTTCAAGACAAGAAGTTTGCACCACTTACGTAGGCCGCAGGCGCCCTCTCGAATACCGGAAGTTGCCTCACCCTAGACACCTTCTCGAGTGGGTCTTAGCAGCCCAGGCATAATTAGTAAGCGTGGTGGGTTCCGAGCTCCAGATGGAGATTCGGCTGGAAGCTACAGGGAAGAATGACAAGGAACTTTATGAATTGGAGCTGTAAGTTAACTCTTTGACAGAGAGAGCGAGATGGTGGTGGGAAACAGCCCCCAGTGAAATCAGAGGTGAGAGCACAAAGCAATAAAGTGGGCAGACTCTGGTTTTTTTGGGGGGGCCATGCTCGAGAATATCCGGGTGGACTGCTGAGACTCGATCCCGCATTTGGGTATGCCTAGCCTTCTTCCTCATGACCTTTGTCCAGAGTGGAATGCCTCCCCGGCTCCCAGCACATGATCAGTGCATGCTCAGTCACGATATCAGTGCATGATCAGCCACGTGACAACTGACTGCACAGTCACGTGATCAGCGCCTCTCAGGCACGTGATCACCGTATGATAAACACGTGATCAGAGAACGATCAGCCACGTGTTCACTGCATGCGCAGTCAGGTGGTCAGTTCCTGATCAGCCACGTGATCAGTGCGTGCACAGTCCCATGATCATCGCCTGTCAGTCACTGATCACTGCCTGATAAACACGTGATCAGAGCATGATGAGCCACGTGATCAGTGCCCGATCAGTCACGTCATCAGTGCACGCGCAGTCACGTGATCAGTTCATGATAGCCACGTGATCAGTGCATGCTCAGTCACGTGATCTGTACTTGATCAGCCACGTGATCAGAGCCTGCAGAGTCACGTGATCAGTGCCTGCTGAGCTGCGTGATTCCTGCCGGCTCATCTGCATGACAATTGCCAGCTGAGCTGCGTGATTCCTGTGGGCTCATCTGCTTGACAATTGCCAGCTGTGCTGCGTGATTCCTGTCGGCTCATCTGCTTGACAATTGCCAGCTGAGCTGCGTGATTCCTGCCTGGTCACCTGCTTGATTATTGCCAGTTGAGCAGCATGATTCGTCACTGCTGAGCTCCATGCTTATTGCCTGCTGATTGTGTGGTTCGTGTCTGCTCAGCCCTTTGAGTATTGCCTCCTCAGGTCCCTGTTCTGGCGCCACCTGCCGGGGACAAGCCCCAGCTGATCCAGGGTATTCGAAGGAGAGATGGCCTAGGCGACTATTTACATGCTAATCAGAGATATCAAGAATAATAGTATGAGGATAGCTCAGTAGGAAAATTCAGTGGAGAAAAGAGACTGAGTAGCTTGGTTTACTCGGGAGACCAATAAAACTTCAAGACAAGAAGTGTGCACCACTTATATACGCCGCAGGCGCCCTCTCGAATAGCGGAAGGTGCCTCACCCTAGACACCTTGTCGAGTGGGTCTTAGCAGCCCAGGCATAATTAGTAAGCGTGGTGGGTTTCGCGCTCCAGATGGACTCGGCTGGAAGGTACAGGGAAGAATGACAAGGAACTTTATGAATTGGAGCTGTAAGTTAACTCTTTGACAGAGAGAGCGAGATGGTGTTGGGGGACAGCCCCCAGTGAAGTCAGAGGTGAGAGCACAGGGCAATAAAGTAGGCAGACTCTGGTTTTTTGGGGGGGGAGATGCTCGAGAATATCCGGGTGGACTCCTGAGGCTCGATCCCGCATTTTCGTAAGCCGAGCCTCCTTCCTCATGACCTTTGTCCAGAGTGGAATGCCTCACCGGCTCCCGGCTCGTGATCAGCGCATGCTCAGTCACGATATCAGTGCATGATCAGCCACGTGATCTCTGACTGCACAGTCACGAGATCAGCGCCTCTCAGGCACGTGATCACCGTATGATAAACACGTGATCAGTGAACGATCAGCCACGTGATCACTGCATGCACAGTCAGGTGGTCAGTTCCTGATCAGCCACGTGATCAGTGCGTGCACAGTCCCATGATCAGCGCCTGTCAGTCACTGATCACTGCCTGATAAACACGTGATCAGTGCATGATGAGCCACGTGATCAGTGCCCGGTCAGCCACGTTATCAGTGCATGCACAGTCACGTGATCAGTGCATGATAGGCACGTGATCAGTGCATGCTCAGTCACGTGATCTGTACTTGATCAGCCACGTGATCAGTGCCTGCAGAGTCACGTGACCAGGGCCTGCTGAGCTGCGTGATTCCTGCCGGCTCATGTGCATGACATTTGCCAGCTGAGCTGCATGATTCCTGTCCACTCATCTGCATGACAATTGCCAACCGAGCTGCGTGATTCCTGTCGGCTCATCTGCTTGACAATTGCCAACTGAGCTGCGTGATTCCTGCCTGGTCACCTGCTTGATTATTGCCAGTTGAGCAGCATGATTCGTCATTGCTGAGCTCCATGCTTATTGCCTGCTGATTGCGTGGTTCGTGTCTGCTCAGCTCTTTGAGTATTGCCTCCTGAAGTCCCTGTTCGGGAGCCACCTGCTGGGGAACAGCCCCAGCTGATCCAGGGTATTCGAAGGAGAGATGGCCTAGGGGACTATTTATATGCTAATCAGAGATATCAAGAATAATAGTATGAGGATAGCTCAGTAGGAAAATTCGGTGGAGAAAAGAGACTGAGTAGCTTGGTTTACGCGGGAGACCAATAAAAGTTCAAGACAAGAAGTTTGCACCACTTACGTAGGCCGCAGGCGCCCTCTCGAATACCGGAAGTTGCCTCACCCTAGACACCTTCTCGAGTGGGTCTTAGCAGCCCAGGCATAATTAGTAAGCGTGGTGGGTTCCGAGCTCCAGATGGAGATTCGGCTGGAAGCTACAGGGAAGAATGACAAGGAACTTTATGAATTGGAGCTGTAAGTTAACTCTTTGACAGAGAGAGCGAGATGGTGGTGGGAAACAGCCCCCAGTGAAATCAGAGGTGAGAGCACAAAGCAATAAAGTGGGCAGACTCTGGTTTTTTTGGGGGGGCCATGCTCGAGAATATCCGGGTGGACTGCTGAGACTCGATCCCGCATTTGGGTATGCCTAGCCTTCTTCCTCATGACCTTTGTCCAGAGTGGAATGCCTCCCCGGCTCCCAGCACATGATCAGTGCATGCTCAGTCACGATATCAGTGCATGATCAGCCACGTGACAACTGACTGCACAGTCACGTGATCAGCGCCTCTCAGGCACGTGATCACCGTATGATAAACACGTGATCAGAGAACGATCAGCCACGTGTTCACTGCATGCGCAGTCAGGTGGTCAGTTCCTGATCAGCCACGTGATCAGTGCGTGCACAGTCCCATGATCATCGCCTGTCAGTCACTGATCACTGCCTGATAAACACGTGATCAGAGCATGATGAGCCACGTGATCAGTGCCCGATCAGTCACGTCATCAGTGCACGCGCAGTCACGAGATCAGTTCATGATAGCCACGTGATCAGTGCATGCTCAGTCACGTGATCTGTACTTGATCAGCCACGTGATCAGAGCCTGCAGAGTCACGTGATCAGTGCCTGCTGAGCTGCGTGATTCCTGCCGGCTCATCTGCATGACAATTGCCAGCTGAGCTGCGTGATTCCTGTGGGCTCATCTGCTTGACAATTGCCAGCTGTGCTGCGTGATTCCTGTCGGCTCATCTGCTTGACAATTGCCAGCTGAGCTGCGTGATTCCTGCCTGGTCACCTGCTTGATTATTGCCAGTTGAGCAGCATGATTCGTCACTGCTGAGGTCCATGCTTATTGCCTGCTGATTGCGTGGTTCGTATCTGCTCAGCTCTTTGAGTATTGCCTCCTGAAGTCCCTGTTCGGGCGCCACCTGCTGGGGAACAGCCCCAGCTGATCCAGGGTATTCGAAGGAGAGATGGCCTAGGCGACTATTTATATGCTAATCAGAGATATCAAGAATAATAGTATGAGGATAGCTCAGTAGAAAAATTCGGTGGAGAAAAGAGACTGAGTAGCTTGGTTTAAGCGGGAGACCAATCAAACTTCAAGACAAGAAGTTTGCACCACTTACGTAGGCCGCAGGCCCCCTCTTGAATACCGGAAGTTGCCTCACCCTAGACACCTTCTCGAGTGGGTCTAAGCAGCCCAGGCATAATTAGTAAGTGTGGTGGGTTCCGAGCTCCAGATGGAGATTCGGCTGGAAGCTACAGGGAAGAATGACAAGGAACTTTATGAATTGGAGCTGTAAGTTAACTCTTTGACAGAGAGAGCGAGATGGTGGTGGGGGACAGGCCCCAGTGAAATCAGAGGTGAGAGCACAAAGCAATAAAGTGGGCAGACTCTGGTTTTTTTGGGGGGGCGATGCTCGAGAATATCCGGGTGGACTCCTGAGGCTCGATCCCGCATTTGGGTATGCCTAGCCTTCTTCCTCATGACCTTTGTCCAGAGTGGAATGCCTCACCGGCTCCCGGCACGTGATCAGCGCATGCTCAGTCACGATATCAGTGCATGATCAGCCACGTGATCTCTGACTGCACAGTCACGTGATCAGCGCCTCTCAGTCACGTGATCACCGTATGATAAACACGTGATCAGTGAACGATCAGCCACGTGCTCACTGCATGCACAGTCAGGTGGTCAGTTCCTGATCAGCCACGTGATCAGTGCGTGCACAGTCCCATGATCAGCGCCTGTCAGTCACTGATCACTGCGGGATAAACACGTGATCAGTGCATGATGAGCCACGTGATCAGTGCCCGGTCAGCCACGTTATCAGTGCATGCACAGTCACGTGATCAGTGCATGATAGGCACGTGATCAGTGCATGCTCAGTCACGTGATCTATACTTGATCAGCCACGTGATCAGTGCCTGCAGAGTCACGTGATCAGGGCCTGCTGAGCTGCGTGATTCCTGCCGGCTCATGTGCATGACATTTGCCAGCTGAGCTGCATGATTCCTGTCCACTCATCTGCATGACAATTGCCAACCGAGCTGCGTGATTCCTGTCGGCTCATCTGCTTAACAATTGCCAGCTGAGCTGCGTGATTCCTGCCTGGTCACCTGCTTGATTATTGCCAGTTGAGCAGCATGATTCGTCACTGCTGAGCTCCATGCTTATTGCCTGCTGATTGTGTGGTTCGAGTCTGCTCAGCCCTTTGAGTATTGCCTCCTCAGGTCCCTGTTCTGGCGCCACCTGCCGGGGACCAGCCCCATCTGATCCAGGGTATTCGAAGGAGAGATGGCCTAGGCGACTATTTACATGCTAATCAGAGATATCAAGAATAATAGTATGAGGATAGCTCAGTAGGAAAATTCGGTGGAGAAAAGAGACTGAGTAGCTCGGTTTACGCGGGAGACCAATAAATCTTCAAGACAAGAAGTTTGCACCACTTCCGTAGGCCGCAGGCGCCCTCTCGAATAGCGGAAGGTGCCTCACCCTAGACACCTTCTCGAGTGGGTCTTAGCAGCCCAGGCATAATTAGTAAGCGTGGTGGGTTCCGCACTCCAGATGGAGACTCGGCTGGATGTTACAGGGAAGAATGACAAGGAACTTTATGAATTGGAGCTGTAAGTTAACTCTTTGACAGAGAGAGTGAGATGGTGGTGAGGGACAGCCCCCAGTGAAATCAGAGGTGAGAGCACAAAGCAGTAAAGTGGGCAGACTCTGGTTTTTTTGTGCGGGAGATGCTCGAGAATATCCGGGTGGACACCTGAGACACGATCCCGCATTTGCGTATGCCGAGCCTCCTTCCTCATGACCTTTGTCCAGAGTGGAATGCCTCACCGTCTCCCGGCACATGATCAGTGCATGCTCAGTCACGATATCAGTGCAGGATCAGCCACGTGATCACTGACTGCACAGTCACGTGATCAGCGCCTCTCAGTCACGTGATCACTGTATGATAAACACATGATCAGTGAACGATCAGGCACGTGATCACTGCATGTGCAGTCAGGTGGTCAGTTCCTGATCAGCCACCTGATCAGTGCCTTCACAGTCCCATTATCAGCGCCTGTCAGTCACTGATCACTACCGGATAAACACGGGATCAGTGCATGATGAGCCACGTGATCAGTGCCCCATCAGCCCCGTCATCAGTGCATGCACAGTCACGTGATCAGTGCATGATACCCACATGATGAGTGCATGCTCAGTCACGTGATCTGTCCTTGATCAGCCACGTGATCAGTGCGTGCAGAGTCACATGATTAGTGCCTCCTGAGCTGCGTGATTCCTGTCGGCTCATGTGCTTGACAATTGCCAGGTGAGCTGGGTGATTCCTGTCGGCTCATCTGCTTGACAATTGCCAGCTGAGCTCCGTAATTCCTGCCTGGACACCTGCTTCATTATAGCCAGTTGAGCAGAATGATTCGTCACTGCTGAGCTCCATGCTTATTGCCTGCTGATTGCGTGGTTGGTGTCTGCTCAGCTCTTTGAGTATTGCCTCCTGCGGTCCCTGTTCTGAAGCGACCTGCCGGGGACCAGCCCCAGCTGATCCAGGGTATTCGAAGGAGAGATGGCCTAGGCGACTATTTATATGCTATTCAGAGATATCAAGAATAATAGTATGAGGATAGCTCAGTAGGAAAATTCGGTGGAGAAAAGTGACTGAGTAGATTGGTTTACGCGGGAGACCCATAAAACTTCAAGACAAGAAGTTTGCACCACTTCCGTAGGCCGGAGGCGCCCTCTCGAATAGCGGAAGGTGCCTCACCCTAGACACCTTCTCGAGTGGGTCTTAGCAGCCCAGGCATAATTAGTTAGTGTGGTAGGTTCAGCCCTACAGATGGAGACTCAGCTGGAAGTTAAAGGGAAGAATGACAAGGATCTTTATGAATTGGAGCTGTAAGTTAACACTTTGACAGAGAGAGCGAGATGGTGGTGGGGGACAACCCCCAGTGAAATCAGAGTTGAGAGCACAAAGCAATAAATTAGGCAGACTCTGGTGTTTTTGTGGGGGAGATCCTCGAGAATATCCGGGTGGACTCCTGAGGCTCGATCCCGCATTTGCCTATGCCGAGCCTCCTTCCTCAAGACCTTTGTCCAGAGTGGAATGCCCCACCGGCTCCCGGCACATGATCAGTGCATGCTCAGTCACGATATGAGTGCATGATCAACCACGTGATCATTCACTGCACAGTCACGGGATCAGCTCCTCTCAGTCACGAGATCACTGTATGATAAACATGTGATCAGTGAACGATCAGCCACGTGATCACTGCCTGCGCCGTCAGGTGGTCAGTTCCTGATCAGCCACCTGATCAGTGCGTTCGTAGTCCTATAATCAGCGCCTGTCAGTCACTGATCACTGTCTGATAAACAGGAGATCAGTGCGTGATGAGCCACGTGATCAGTGCCCGATTAGCCACGTCATCAGTGCATGCGCAGTCACGTGATCAGTGCATGATAGCCACGTGATCAGTGCATGCTCAGTCACGTGATCTGTACTTGATCAGCCACGTGATCAATGCCTGTAGAGTCACGTGATCAGGGCCTGCTGGGCTGCGTGATTCCTGCCGGCTCATCTGCATGACAATTGCCAGCTGAGCTGCTTGATTCTGGTCGGCTCATCTGCTTGACAATTCCAGCTGAGCTGCGTGATTCGTGCCTGGTCACCTGCTTGATTATTGCCAGTTGAGCAGCATGATTCGTCACTGCTGAGCTCCATGCTTATTGCCTGCTGATTGCGTGGTTCGTGTCTGCTCAGCTCTTTGAGTATTGCCTCCTGAGGTCCCTGTTCCCGCGCCACCTGCCGGGGACCAGCCCCAGCTCATCCAGGGTATTCGAAGGACAGATGGCCTAGGCCGCTATTTATCTGCTCATCAGAGATATCAAGAATAAGAGTATGAGGATAGCTCAGTAGGAAAATTCGGTGGAGAAAAGAGACTGAGTAGCTTGGTTTACGCGGGAGACCAATAAATCTTCAAGACAAGAAGTTTGCACCACTTATGTAGGCCGCAGGCGCCCTCTCGAATAGCGGAAGGTGCCTCACCCTAGACACCTTGTCGAGTGGGTCTTAGCAGCCCAGGCATAATTAGTAAGCGTGGTGGGTTCCGAGCTTCAGATGGAGACTCGGCTGGAAGTTACAGGGAAGCATGACAAGGAACTTTATGAATTGGAGCTGTAAGTTAACTCTTTGACAGAGCGAGCGAGATGGTGGTGGGGGACAGCCCCCAGTGAAGTCAGAGGTGAGAGCACAGAGCAATAAAGTAGGCAGACTCTGGTTTTTTTGGGGGGGAGATGCTCGAGAATATCCGGGTGGACTCCTGAGGCTCGATCCCGCATTTTCGTAAGCCGAGCCTCCTTCCTCATGACCTTTGTCCAGAGTGGAATGCCTCATCGGCTCCCGGCACGTGATCAGCGCATGCTCAGTCACGATATGAGTGCATGATCAGCCACGTGATCTCTGACTGCACAGTCACGTGATCAGCGCCTCTCAGTCACGTGATCACCGTATGATAAACACGTGATCAGTGAACGATCAGCCACGTGATCACTGCATGCACAGTCAGGTGGTCAGTTCCTGATCAGCCACGTGATCAGTGCGTGCGCAGTCCCATGATCAGCGCCTGTCAGTCACTGATCACTGCCTGATAAACACGTGATCAATGCATGATGAGCCACGTGATCAGTGCCCGGTCAGCCACGTTATCAGTGCATGCACAGTCATGTGATCAGTGCATGATAGGCACGTGATCAGTGCATGCTCAGTCACGTGATCTGTACTTGATCAGCCACGTGATCAGTGCCTGCAGAGTCACGTGATCAGGGCCTGCTGAGCTGCGTGATTCCTGCCGGCTCATGTGCATGACATTTGCCAGCTGAGCTGCATGATTCCTGTCCACTCATCTGCATGACAATTGCCAACCGAGCTGCGTGATTCCTGTCGGCTCATCTGCTTGACAATTGCCAGCTGAGCTGCGTGATTCCTGCCTGGTCACCTGCTTCATTATTGCCAGTTGAGCAGCATGATTCGTCACTGCTGAGCTCCATGCTTATTGCCTGCTGATTGCGTGCTTCGTGTCTGCTCAGCTCTTTGAGTATTGCCTCCTGAAGTCCCTGTTCGGGAGCCACCTGCTGGGGAACAGCCCCAGCTGATCCAGGGTATTCGAAGGAGAGATGGCCTAGGCGACTATTTATATGCTAATCAGAGATATCAAGAATAATAGTATGAGGATAGCTCAGTAGGAAAATTCGGTGGAGAAAAGAGACTGAGTAGCTTGGTTTACGCGGGAGACCAATCAAAGTTCAAGACAAAAAGTTTGCACCACTTACGTAGGCTGCAGGAGCCCTCTCGAATACCGGAAGTTGCCTCACCCTAGACACCTTCTCGAGTGGGTCTTAGCAGCCCAGGCATAATTAGTTAGTATGGTAGGTTCAGCCCTACAGATGGAGACTCAGCTGGAAGTTAAAGGGAAGAATGACAAGGATCTTTATGAATTGGAGCTGTAAGTTAACACTTTGACAGAGAGAGCGAGATGGTGGTGGGGGACAACCCCCAGTGAAATCAGAGTTGAGAGCCAAAGCAATAAATTAGGCAGACTCTGGTGTTTTTGTGGGGGAGATCCTCGAGAATATCCGGGTGGACTCCTGAGGCTCGATCCCGCATTTGCCTATGCCGAGCCTCCTTCCTCAAGACCTTTGTCCAGAGTGGAATGCCCCACCGGCTCCCGGCACATGATCAGTGCATGCTCAGTCACGATATGAGTGCATGATCAACCACGTGATCATTCACTGCACAGTCACAGGATCAGCACCTCTCAGTCAGGAGATCACTGTATGATAAACATGTGATCAGTGAACGATCAGCCACGTGACCACTGCCTGCGCCGTCAGGTGGTCAGTTCCTGATCAGCCACCTGATCAGTGCGTTCGTAGTCCTATAATCAGCGCCTATCAGTCACTGATCACTGTCTGATAAACAGGAGATCAGTGCGTGATGAGCCACGTGATCAGTGCCCGATTAGCCACGTCATCAGTGCATGCGCAGTCACGTGATCAGTGCATGATAGCCACGTGATCAGTGCATGCTCAGTCACGTGATCTGTACTTGATCAGCCACGTGATCAATGCCTGCAGAGTCACGTGATCAGGGCCTGCTGGGCTGCGTGATTCCTGCCGGCTCATGTGCATGACATTTGCCAGCTGAGCTGCATGATTCCTGTCCACTCATCTGCATGACAATTGCCAACCGAGCTGCGTGATTCCTGTCGGCTCATCTGCTTGACAATTGCCAACTGAGCTGCGTGATTCCTGCCTGGTCACCTGCTTGATTATTGCCAGTTGAGCAGCATGATTCGTCACTGCTGAGCTCCATGCTTATTGCCTGCTGATTGCGTGCTTCGTGTCTGCTCAGCTCTTTGAGTATTGCCTCCTGAAGTCCCTGTTCGGGTGCCACCTGCTGGGGAACAGCCCCAGCTGATCCAGGGTATTCGAAGGAGAGATGGCCTAGGCGACTATTTATATGCTAATCAGAGATATCAAGAATAATAGTATGAGGATCGCTCAGTAGGAAAACTCGGTGGAGAAAAGAGACTGAGTAGCTTGGTTTACTCGGGAGACCAATCAAAGTTCAAGACAAGAAGTTTGCACCACTTACGTAGGCCGCAGGCGCCCTCTTGAATACCGGAAGTTGCCTCACCCTAGACACCTTCTCGAGTGGGTCTAAGCAGCCCAGGCATAATTAGTAAGCGTGGTGGGTTCCGAGCTCCAGATGGAGATTCGGCTGGAAGCTACAGGGAAGAATGACAAGGAACTTTATGAATAGGAGCTGTAAGTTAACTCTTTGACAGAGAGAGCGAGATGGTGGTGGGGAACAGCCCCCAGTGAAATCAGAGGTGAGAGCACAAAGCAAAAAAGTGGGCAGACTCTGGTTTTTTTGGGGGGGCCATGCTCGAGAATATCCGGGTGGACTGCTGAGACTCGATCCCGCATTTGGGTATGCCTAGCCTTCTTCCTCATGACCTTTGTCCAGAGTGGAATGCCTCCCCGGCTCCCAGCACATGATCAGTGCATGCTCAGTCACGATATCAGTGCATGATCAGCCACGTGATCTCTGACTGCACAGTCACGTGATCAGCGCCTCTCAGTCACGTGATCACCGTATGATAAACACGTGATCAGTGAACGATCAGCCACGTGATCACTGCATGCACAGTCAGGTGGTCAGTTCCTGATCAGCCACGTGATCAGTGCGTGCACAGTCCCATGATCAGCGCCCGTCAGTCACTGATCACTGCCTGATAAACACGTGATCAATGCATGATGAGCCACGTGATCAGTGCCCGGTCAGCCACGTTATCAGTGCATGCACAGTCATGTGATCAGTGCATGATAGGCACGTGATCAGTGCATGCTCAGTCACGTGATCTGTACTTGATCAGCCACGTGATCAGTGCCTGCAGAGTCACGTGATCAGGGCCTGCTGAGCTGCGTGATTCCTGCCGGCTCATGTGCATGACATTTGCCAGCTGAGCTGCATGATTCCTGTCCACTCATCTGCATGACAATTTCCAACCGAGCTGCGTGATTCCTGTCGGCTCATCTGCTTGACAATTGCCAACTGAGCTGCGTGATTCCTGCCTGGTCACCTGCTTGATTATTGCCAGTTGAGCAGCATGATTCGTCACTGCTGAGCTCCATGCTTATTGCCTGCTGATTGCGTGCTTCGTGTCTGCTCAGCTCTTTGAGTATTGCCTCCTGAAGTCCCCCTTCGGGCGCCACCTGCTGGGGAACAGCCCCATCTGATCCAGGGTATTCGAAGGAGAGATGGCCTAGGCGACTATTTATATGCTAATCAGAGATATCAAGAATAATAGTATGAGGATAGCTCAGTAGGAAAATTCGGTGGAGAAAAGAGACTGAGTAGCTTGGTTTACGCGGGAGACCAGTCAAACTTCAAGACAAGAAGTTTGCACCACTTACGTAGGCCCCAGGCGCCCTCTCGAATACCGGAAGTTGCCTCACCCTAGACACCTTCTCGAGTGGGTCTTAGCAGCCCAGGCATAATTAGTTAGTGTGGTAGGTTCAGCCCTACAGATGGAGACTCAGCTGGAAGTTAAAGGGAAGAATGACAAGGATCTTTATGAATTGGAGCTGTAAGTTAACACTTTGACAGAGAGAGCGAGATGGTGGTGGGGGACAACCCCCAGTGAAATCAGAGTTGAGAGCACAAAGCAATAAATTAGGCAGACTCTGGTGTTTTTGTGGGGGAGATCCTCGAGAATATCCGGGTGGACTCCTGAGGATCGATCCTGCATTTGCCTATGCCGAGCCTCCTTCCTCAAGACCTTTGTCCAGAGTGGAATGCCCCACCGGCTCCCGGCACATGATCAGTGCATGCTCAGTCACGATATGAGTGCATGATCAACCACGTGATCATTCACTGCACAGTCACAGGATCAGCGCCTCTCAGTCAGGAGATCACTGTATGATAAACATGTGATCAGTGAACGATCAGCCACGTGACCACTGCCTGCGCCGTCAGGTGGTCAGTTCCTGATCAGCCACCTGATCAGTGCGTTCGTAGTCCTATAATCAGCGCCTGTCAGTCACTGATCACTGTCTGATAAACAGGAGATCAGTGCGTGATGAGCCACGTGATCAGTGCCCGATTAGCCACGTCATCAGTGCATGCGCAGTAACATGATCAGTGCATGATAGCCACATGATCAGTGCATGCTCAGTCACGTGATCTGTACTTGATCAGCCACGTGATCAATGCCTGTAGAGTCACGTGATCAGGGCCTGCTGGGCTGCGTGATTCCTGCCGGCTCATCTGCATGACAATTGCCAGCTGAGCTGCTTGATTCTGGTCGGCTCATCTGCTTGACAATTCCAGCTGAGCTGCGTGATTCGTGCCTGGTCACCTGCTTGATTATTGCCAGTTGAGCAGCATGATTCGTCACTGCTGAGCTCCATGCTTATTGCCTGCTGATTGCGTGGTTCGTGTCTGCTCAGCTCTTTGAGTATTGCCTCCTGAGGTCCCTGTTCGGGTGCCACCTGCCGGGGACCAGCCCGAGCTGATCCAGGGTATTCGAAGGACAGATGGCCTAGGCGGCTATTTATATGCTCATCAGAGATATCAAGAATAAGAGTATGAGGATAGCTCAGTAGGAAAATTCGGTGGAGAAAAGAGACTGAGTAGCTTGGTTTACGCGGGAGACCAATAAATCTTCAAGACAAGAAGTTTGCACCACTTATGTAGGCCGCAGGCGCCCTCTCGAATAGCGGAAGGTGCCTCACCCTAGACGCCTTGTCGAGTGGGTCTTAGCAGCCCAGGCATAATTAGTAAGCGTGGTAGGTTCCGAGCTTCAGATGGAGACTCGGCTGGAAGTTACAGGGAAGCATGACAAGGAACTTTATGAATTGGAGCTGTAAGTTAACTCTTTGACAGAGCGAGCGAGATGGTGGTGGGGGACAGCCCCCAGTGAAGTCAGAGGTGAGAGCACAGAGCAATAAAGTAGGCAGACTCTGGTTTTTTTGGGGGGGAGATGCTCGAGAATATCCGGGTGGACTCCTGAGGCTCGATCCCGCATTTTCGTAAGCCGAGCCTCCTTCCTCATGACCTTTGTCCAGAGTGGAATGCCTCACCGGCTCCCGGAACGTGATCAGCGCATGCTCAGTCACGATATGAGTGCATGATCAGCCACGTGATCTCTGACTGCACAGTCACGGGATCAGCTCCTCTCAGTCACGAGATCACTGTATGATAAACATGTGATCAGTGAACGATCAGCCACGTGATCACTGCCTGCGCCGTCAGGTGGTCAGTTCCTGATCAGCCACCTGATCAGTGCGTTCGTAGTCCTATAATCAGCGCCTGTCAGTCACTGATCACTGTCTGATAAACAGGAGATCAGTGCGTGATGAGCCACGTGATCAGTGCCCGATTAGCCACGTCATCAGTGCATGCGCAGTCACGTGATCAGTGCATGATAGCCACGTGATCAGTGCATGCTCAGTCACGTGATCTGTACTTGATCAGCCA
Source organism: Bos grunniens (assembly GCF_055505025.1). Taxonomy (NCBI): domain Eukaryota; kingdom Metazoa; phylum Chordata; class Mammalia; order Artiodactyla; family Bovidae; genus Bos; species Bos grunniens. Next base: position 885,608 of record NC_141188.1, on the reverse strand, counting down.
CGTGATCAATGCCTGTAGAGTCACGTGATCAGGGCCTGCTGGGCTGCGTGATTCCTGCCGGCTCATCTGCATGACAATTGCCAGCTGAGCTGCTTGATTCTGGTCGGCTCATCTGCTTGACAATTCCAGCTGAGCTGCGTGATTCGTGCCTGGTCACCTGCTTGATTATTGCCACTTGAGCAGCATGATTCGTCACTGCTGAGCTCCATGCTTATTGCCTGCTGATTGCGTGGTTCGTGTCTGCTCAGCTCTTTGAGTATTGCCTCCTGAGGTCCCTGTTCCCGCGCCACCTGCCGGGGACCAGCCCGAGCTGATCCAGGGTATTCGAAGGACAGATGGCCTAGGCGGCTATTTATATGCTCATCAGAGATGTCAAGAATAAGAGTATGAGGATAGCTCAGTAGGAAAATTCGGTGGAGAAAAGAGACTGAGTAGCTTGGTTTACGCGGGAGACCAATAAATCTTCAAGACAAGAAGTTTGCACCACTTATGTAGGCCGCAGGCGCCCTCTCGATTAGCGGAAGGTGCCTCACCCTAGACACCTTCTCGAGTGGGTCTTAGCAGCCCAGGCATAATTAGTAAGCGTGGTGGGTTCCGAGCTTCAGATGGAGACTCGGCTGGAAGGTACAGGGAAGAATGACAAGGAACTTTATGAATTGGAGCTGTAAGTTAACTCTTTGACAGAGCGAGCGAGATGGTGGTGGGGGACAGCCCCCAGTGAAGTCAGAGGTGAGAGCACAGAGCAATAAAGTAGGCAGACTCTGGTTTTTTGGGGGGGGAGATGCTCGAGAATATCCGGGTGGACTCCTGAGGCTCGATCCCGCATTTTCGTAAGCCGAGCCTCCTTCCTCATGACCTTTGTCCAGAGTGGAATGCCTCACTGGCTCCTGGCACGTGATCAGCGCATGCTCAGTCACGATATCAGTGCATGATCAGCCACGTGATCTCTGACTGCACAGTAACGTGATCAGCGCCTCTCAGTCACGTGATCACCGTATGATAAACACGTGATCAGTGAACGATCAGCCACGTGATCACTGCATGCACAGTCAGGTGGTCAGTTCCTGATCAGCCACGTGATCAGTGCGTGCACAGTCCCATGATCAGCGCCTGTCAGTCACTGATCACTGCGGGATAAACACGTGATCAGTGCATGATGAGCCACGTGATCAGTGCCCGGTCAGCTACGTTATCAGTGCATGCACAGTCACGTGATCAGTGCATGATAGGCACGTGATCAGTGCATGCTCAGTCACGTGATCTATACTTGATCAGCCACGTGATCAGTGCCTGCAGAGTCACGTGATCAGGGCCTGCTGAGCTGCGTTATTCCTGCCGGCTCATGTGCATGACATTTGCCAGCTGAGCTGCATGATTCCTGTCCACTCATCTGCATGACAATTGCCAACCGAGCTGCGTGATTCCTGTCGGCTCATCTGCTTGACAATTGCCAACTGAGCTGCGTGATTCCTGCCTGGTCACCTGCTTGATTACTGCGAGTTGAGCAGCATGATTCGTCACTGCTGAGCTCCATGCTTATTGCCTGCTGATTGCGTGGTTCGTGTCTGCTCAGCTCTTTGAGTATTGCCTCCTGAAGTCCCTGTTCGGGAGCCACCTGCTGGGGAACAGCCCCAGCTGATCCAGGGTATTCGAAGGAGAGATGGCCTAGGCGACTATTTATATGCTAATCAGAGATATCAAGAATAATAGTATGAGGATAGCTCAGTAGGAAAATTCGGTGGAGAAAAGAGACTGAGTAGCTTGGTTTACGCGGGAGACCAATAAAAGTTCAAGACAAGAAGTTTGCACCACTTACGTAGGCCGCAGGCGCCCTCTCGAATACCGGAAGTTGCCTCACCCTAGACACCTTCTCGAGTGGGTCTTAGCAGCCCAGGCATAATTAGTAAGCGTGGTGGGTTCCGAGCTCCAGATGGAGATTCGGCTGGAAGGTACAGGGAAGAATGACAAGGAACTTTATGAATTGGAGCTGTAAGTTAACTCTTTGACAGAGAGAGCGAGATGGTGGTGGGAAACAGCCCCCAGTGAAATCAGAGGTGAGAGCACAAAGCAATAAAGTGGGCAGACTCTGGTTTTTTTGGGGGGGGCCAAGCTCGAGAATATCCGGGTGGACTGCTGAGACTCGATCCCGCATTTGGGTATGCCTAGCCTTCTTCCTCATGACCTTTGTCCAGAGTGGAATGCCTCCCCGGCTCCCAGCACATGATCAGTGCATGCTCAGTCACGATATCAGTGCATGATCAGCCACGTGACAACTGACTGCACAGTCACGTGATCAGCGCCTCTCAGGCACGTGATCACCGTATGATAAACACGTGATCAGAGAACGATCAGCCACGTGTTCACTGCATGTGCAGTCAGGTGGTCAGATCCTGATCAGCCACGTGATCAGTGCGTGCACAGTCCCATGATCAGCGCCTGTCAGTCACTGATCACTGCCTGATAAACACGTGATCAGAGCATGATGAGCCACGTGATCAGTGCCCGATCAGTCACATCGTCAGTGCACGCGCAGTCACGTGATCAGTTCATGATAGCCACGTGATCAGTGCATGCTCAGTCACGTGATCTGTACTTGATCAGCCACGTGATCAGAGCCTGCAGAGTCACGTGATCAGTGCCTGCTGAGCTGCGTGATTCCTGCCGGCTCATCTGCATGACAATTGCCAGCTGAGCTGCGTGATTCCTGTGGGCTCATCTGCTTGACAATTGCCAGCCGTGCTGCTTGATTCCTGTCGGCTCATCTGCTTGACAATTGCCAGCTGAGCTGCGTGATTCCTGCCTGGTCACCTGCTTGATTATTGCCACTTGAGCAGCATGATTCGTCACTGCTGAGCTCCATGCTTATTGCCTGCTGATTGTGTGGTTCGTGTCTGCTCAGCCCTTTGAGTATTGCCTCCTCAGGTCCCTGTTCTGGCGCCACCTGCCGGGGACCAGCCCCAGCTGATCCAGGGTATTCGAAGGAGAGATGGCCTAGGCGACTATTTACATGCTAATCAGAGATATCAAGAATAATAGTATGAGGATAGCTCAGTAGGAAAATTCTGTGGAGAAAAGAGACTGAGTAGCTTGGTTTACTCGGGAGACCAATAAAACTTCAAGACAAGAAGTGTGCACCACTTATATACGCCGCAGGCGCCCTCTCGAATAGCGGAAGGTGCCTCACCCTAGACACCTTGTCGAGTGGGTCTTAGCAGCCCAGGCATAATTAGTAAGCGTGGTGGGTTTCGCGCTCCAGATGGACTCGGCTGGAAGGTACAGGGAAGAATGACAAGGAACTTTATGAATTAGAGCTGTAAGTTAACTCTTTGACAGAGAGAGCGAGATGGTGGTGGGGGACAGCCCCCAGTGAAGTCAGAGGTGAGAGCACAGAGCAATAAAGTAGGCAGACTCTGGTTTTTTGGGGGGGGAGATGCTCGAGAATATCCGGGTGGACTCCTGAGGCTCGATCCCGCATTTTCGTAAGCCGAGCCTCCTTCCTCATGACCTTTGTCCAGAGTGGAATGCCTCACTGGCTCCCGGCACGTGATCAGCGCATGCTCAGTCACGATATGAGTGCATGATCAGCCACGTGATCTCTGACTGCACAGTAACGTGATCAGCGCCTCTCAGTCACGTGATCACCGTATGATAAACACGTGATCAGTGAACGATCAGCCACGTGATCACTGCATGCACAGTCAGGTGGTCAGTTCCTGATCAGCCACGTGATCAGTGCGTGCACAGTCCCATGATCAGCGCCTGTCAGTCACTGATCACTGCGGGATAAACACGTGATCAGTGCATGATGAGCCACGTGATCAGTGCCCGGTCAGCTACGTTATCAGTGCATGCACAGTCACGTGATCAGTGCATGATAGGCACGTGATCAGTGCATGCTCAGTCACGTGATCTATACTTGATCAGCCACGTGATCAGTGCCTGCAGAGTCACGTGATCAGGGCCTGCTGAGCTGCGTTATTCCTGCCGGCTCATGTGCATGACATTTGCCAGCTGAGCTGCATGATTCCTGTCCACTCATCTGCATGACAATTGCCAACCGAGCTGCGTGATTCCTGTCGGCTCATCTGCTTGACAATTGCCAACTGAGCTGCGTGATTCCTGCCTGGTCACCTGCTTGATTACTGCGAGTTGAGCAGCATGATTCGTCACTGCTGAGCTCCATGCTTATTGCCTGCTGATTGTGTGGTTCGTGTCTGCTCAGCTCTTTGAGTATTGCCTCCTGAAGTCCCTGTTCGGGCGCCACCTGCTGGGGAGCAGCCCCAGCTGATCCAGGGTATTCGAAGGAGAGATGGCCTAGGCGACTATTTATATGCTAATCAGAGATATCAAGAATAATAGTATGAGGATAGCTCAGTAGGAAAATTCGGTGGAGAAAAGAGACTGAGTAGCTTGGTTTACGCGGGAGACCAATAAAAGTTCAAGACAAGAAGTTTGCACCACTTACGTAGGCCGCAGGCGCCCTCTCGAATACCGGAAGTTGCCTCACCCTAGACACCTTCTCGAGTGGGTCTTAGCAGCCCAGGCATAATTAGTAAGCGTGGTGGGTTCCGAGCTCCAGATGGAGATTCGGCTGGAAGGTACAGGGAAGAATGACAAGGAACTTTATGAATTGGAGCTGTAAGTTAACTCTTTGACAGAGAGAGCGAGATGGTGGTGGGAAACAGCCCCCAGTGAAATCAGAGGTGAGAGCACAAAGCAATAAAGTGGGCAGACTCTGGTTTTTTGGGGGGGGCCAAGCTCGAGAGTATCCGGGTGGACTGCTGAGACTCGATCCCGCATTTGGGTATGCCTAGCCTTCTTCCTCATGACCTTTGTCCAGAGTGGAATGCCTCCCCGGCTCCCAGCACATGATCAGTGCATGCTCAGTCACGATATCAGTGCATGATCAGCCACGTGACAACTGACTGCACAGTCACGTGATCAGCGCCTCTCAGGCACGTGATCACCGTATGATAAACACGTGATCAGAGAACGATCAGCCACGTGTTCACTGCATGCGCAGTCAGGTGGTCAGATCCTGATCAGCCACGTGATCAGTGCGTGCACAGTCCCATGATCAGCGCCTGTCAGTCACTGATCACTGCCTGATAAACACGTGATCAGAGCATGATGAGCCACGTGATCAGTGCCCGATCAGTCACGTCGTCAGTGCACGCGCAGTCACGTGATCAGTTCATGATAGCCACGTGATCAGTGCATGCTCAGTCACGTGATCTGTACTTGATCAGCCACGTGATCAGAGCCTGCAGAGTCACGTGATCAGTGCCTGCTGAGCTGCGTGATTCCTGCCGGCTCATCTGCATGACAATTGCCAGCTGAGCTGCGTGATTCCTGTGGGCTCATCTGCTTGACAATTGCCAGCCGTGCTGCGTGATTCCTGTCGGCTCATCTGCTTGACAATTGCCAGCTGAGCTGCGTGATTCCTGCCTGGTCACCTGCTTGATTATTGCCACTTGAGCAGCATGATTCGTCACTGCTGAGCTCCATGCTTATTGCCTGCTGATTGTGTGGTTCGTGTCTGCTCAGCCCTTTGAGTATTGCCTCCTCAGGTCCCTGTTCTGGCGCCACCTGCCGGGGACCAGCCCCAGCTGATCCAGGGTATTCGAAGGAGAGATGGCCTAGGCGACTATTTACATGCTAATCAGAGATATCAAGAATAATAGTATGAGGATAGCTCAGTAGGAAAATTCTGTGGAGAAAAGAGACTGAGTAGCTTGGTTTACTCGGGAGACCAATAAAACTTCAAGACAAGAAGTGTGCACCACTTATATACGCCGCAGGCGCCCTCTCGAATAGCGGAAGGTGCCTCACCCTAGACACCTTGTCGAGTGGGTCTTAGCAGCCCAGGCATAATTAGAAAGCGTGGTGGGTTTCGTGCTCCAGATGGACTCGGCTGGAAGGTACAGGGAAGAATGACAAGGAACTTTATGAATTAGAGCTGTAAGTTAACTCTTTGACAGAGAGAGCGAGATGGTGGTGGGGGACAGCCCCCAGTGAAGTCAGAGGTGAGAGCACAGGGCAATAAAGTAGGCAGACTCTGGTTTTTTTGGGGGGGAGATGCTCGAGAATATCCGGGTGGACTCCTGAGGCTCGATCCCGCATTTTCGTAAGCCGAGCCTCCTTCCTCATGACCTTTGTCCAGAGTGGAATGCCTCACCGGCTCCCGGCACGTGATCAGCGCATGCTCAGTCACGATATCAGTGCATGATCAGCCACGTGATCTCTGACTGCACAGTCACGAGATCAGCGCCTCTCAGGCACGTGATCACCGTATGATAAACACGTGATCAGTGAACGATCAGCCACGTGATCACTGCATGCACAGTCAGGTGGTCAGTTCCTGATCAGCCACGTGATCAGTGCGTGCACAGTCCCATGATCAGCGCCTGTCAGTCACTGATCACTGCGGGATAAACACGTGATCAGTGCATGATGAGCCACGTGATCAGTGCCCGGTCAGCCACGTTATCAGTGCATGCACAGTCACGTGATCAGTGCATGATAGGCACGTGATCAGTGCATGCTCAGTCACGTGATCTATACTTGATCAGCCACGTGATCAGTGCCTGCAGAGTCACGTGATCAGGGCCTGCTGAGCTGCGTTATTCCTGCCGGCTCATGTGCATGACATTTGCCAGCTGAGCTGCATGATTCCTGTCCACTAATCTGCATGACAATTGCCAACCGAGCTGCGTGATTCCTGTCGGCTCATCTGCTTGACAATTGCCAACTGAGCTGCGTGATTCCTGCCTGGTCACCTGCTTGATTATTGCGAGTTGAGCAGCATGATTCGTCACTGCTGAGCTCCATGCTTATTGCCTGCTGATTGCGTGGTTCGTGTCTGCTCAGCTCTTTGAGTATTGCCTCCTGAAGTCCCTGTTCGGGCGCCACCTGCTGGGGAACAGCCCCAGCTGATCCAGGGTATTCGAAGGAGAGATGGCCTAGGCGACTATTTATATGCTAATCAGAGATATCAAGAATAATAGTATGAGGATAGCTCAGTAGGAAAATTCGGTGGAGAAAAGAGACTGAGTAGCTTGGTTTACGCGGGAGACCAATCAAACTTCAAGACAAGAAGTTTGTACCACTTACGTAGGCCGCAGGCGCCCTCTCGAATACCGGAAGTTGCCTCACCCTAGACACCTTCTCGAGTGGGTCTAAGCAGCCCAGGCATAATTAGTAAGCGTGGTGGGTTCCGAGCTCCAGATGGAGATTCGGCTGGAAGCTACAGGGAAGAATGACAAGGAACTTTATGAATTGGAGCTGTAAGTTAACTCTTTGACAGAGAGAGCAAGATGTTGGTGGGAAACAGCCCCCAGTGAAATCAGAGGTGAGAGCACAAAGCAATAAAGTGAGCAGACTCTGGTTTTTTTGGGGGGGCCAAGCTCGAGAATATCCGGGTGGACTGCTGAGACTCGATCCCGCATTTGGGTATGCCTAGCCTTCTTCCTCATGACCTTTGTCCAGAGTGGAATGCCTCCCCGGCTCCCAGCACATGATCAGTGCATGCTCAGTCACGATATCAGTGCATGATCAGCCACGTGACAACTGACTGCACAGTCACGTGATCAGCGCCTCTCAGGCACGTGATCACCCTATGATAAACACGTGATCAGAAAACGATCAGCCACGTGTTCACTGCATGCGCAGTCAGGTGGTCAGATCCTGATCAGCCACGTGATCAGTGCGTGCACAGTCCCATGATCAGCGCCTGTCAGTCACTGATCACTGCCTGATAAACACGTGATCAGAGCATGATGAGCCACGTGATCAGTGCCCGATCAGTCACGTCGTCAGTGCACGCGCAGTCACGTGATCAGTTCATGATAGCCACGTGATCAGTGCATGCTCAGTCACGTGATCTGTACTTGATCAGCCACGTGATCAGAGCCTGCAGAGTCACGTGATCAGTGCCTGCTGAGCTGCGTGATTCCTGCCGGCTCATCTGCATGACAATTGCCAGCTGAGCTGCGTGATTCCTGTGGGCTCATCTGCTTGACAATTGCCAGCCGTGCTGCGTGATTCCTGTCGGCTCATCTGCTTGACAATTGCCAGCTGAGCTGCGTGATTCCTGCCTGGTCACCTGCTTGATTATTGCCACTTGAGCAGCATGATTCGTAACTGCTGAGCTCCATGCTTATTGCCTGCTGATTGTGTGGTTCGTGTCTGCTCAGCCCTTTGAGTATTGCCTCCTCAGGTCCCTGTTCTGGCGCCACCTGCCGGGGACCAGCCCCAGCTGATCCAGGGTATTCGAAGGAGAGATGGCCTAGGCGACTATTTACATGCTAATCAGAGATATCAAGAATAATAGTATGAGGATAGCTCAGTAGGAAAATTCTGTGGAGAAAAGAGACTGAGTAGCTTGGTTTACTCGGGAGACCAATAAAACTTCAAGACAAGAAGTGTGCACCACTTATATACGCCGCAGGCGCCCTCTCGAATAGCGGAAGGTGCCTCACCCTAGACACCTTGTCGAGTGGGTCTTAGCAGCCCAGGCATAATTAGTAAGCGTGGTGGGTTTCGCGCTCCAGATGGACTCGGCTGGAAGGTACAGGGAAGAATGACAAGGAACTTTATGAATTAGAGCTGTAAGTTAACTCTTTGACAGAGAGAGCGAGATGGTGGTGGGGGACAGCCCCCAGTGAAGTCAGAGGTGAGAGCACAGGGCAATAAAGTAGGCAGACTCTGGTTTTTTTGGGGGGGAGATGCTCGAGAATATCCGGGTGGACTCCTGAGGCTCGATCCCGCATTTTCGTAAGCCGAGCCTCCTTCCTCATGACCTTTGTCCAGAGTGGAATGCCTCACCGGCTCCCGGCACGTGATCAGCGCATGCTCAGTCACGATATGAGTGCATGATCAGCCACGTGATCTCTGACTGCACAGTCACGAGATCAGCGCCTCTCAGGCACGTGATCACCGTATGATAAACACGTGATCAGTGAACGATCAGCCACGTGATCACTGCATGCACAGTCAGGTGGTCAGTTCCTGATCAGCCACGTGATCAGTGCGTGCACAGTCCCATGATCAGCGCCTGTCAGTCACTGATCACTGCCTGATAAACACGTGATCAGTGCATGATGAGCCAAGTGATCAGTGCCCGGTCAGCCACGTTATCAGTGCATGCACAGTCACGTGATCAGTGCATGATAGGCACGTGATCAGTGCATGCTCAGTCACGTGATCTGTACTTGATCAGCCACGTGATCAGTGCCTGCAGAGTCACGTGATCAGGGCCTGCTGAGCTGCGTTATTCCTGCCGGCTCATGTGCATGACATTTGCCAGCTGAGCTGCATGATTCCTGTCCACTCATCTGCATGACAATTGCCAACCGAGCTTCGTGATTCCTGTCGGCTCATCTGCTTGACAATTGCCAACTGAGCTGCGTGATTCCTGCCTGGTCACCTGCTTGATTATTGCCAGTTGAGCAGCATGATTCGTCATTGCTGAGCTCCATGCTTATTGCCTGCTGATTGCGTGGTTCGTGTCTGCTCAGCTCTTTGAGTATTGCCTCCTGAAGTCCCTGTTCGGGAGCCACCTGCTGGGGAACAGCCCCAGCTGATCCAGGGTATTCGAAGGAGAGATGGCCTAGGCGACTATTTATATGCTAATCAGAGATATCAAGAATAATAGTATGAGGATAGCTCAGTAGGAAAATTCGGTGGAGAAAAGAGACTGAGTAGCTTGGTTTACGCGGGAGACCAATCAAAGTTCAAGACAAGAAGTTTGTACCACTTACGTAGGCCGCAGGCGCCCTCTCGATTAGCGGAAGGTGCCTCACCCTAGACACCTTCTCGAGTGGGTCTAAGCAGCCCAGGCATAATTAGTAAGCGTGGTGGGTTCCGAGCTCCAGATGGAGATTCGGCTGGAAGCTACAGGGAAGAATGACAAGGAACTTTATGAATTGGAGCTGTAAGTTAACTCTTTGACAGAGAGAGCGAGATGGTGGTGGGAAACAGCCCCCAGTGAAATCAGAGGTGAGAGCACAAAGCAATAAAGTGGGCAGACTCTGGTTTTTTTGGGGGGGCCATGCTCGAGAATATCCGGGTGGACTGCTGAGACTCGATCCCGCATTTGGGTATGCCTAGCCTCCTTCCTCATGACCTCTGTCCAGAGTGGAATGCCTCCCCGTCTCCCAGCACATGATCAGTGCATGCTCAGTCACGATATCAGTGCATGATCAGCCACGTGACAACTGACTGCACAGTCACGTGATCAGCGCCTCTCAGGCACGTGATCATCGTATGATAAACACGTGATCAGAGAACGATCAGCCACGTGTTCACTGCATGTGCAGTCAGGTGGTCAGTTCCTGATCAGCCACGTGATCAGTGCGTGCACAGTCCCATGATCAGCGCCTGTCAGTCACTGATCACTGCCTGAGAAACTCCTGATCAGTGCATGATGAGCCACGTGATCAGTGCCCGATCAGCCACGTCATCAGTGCATGCACAGTCCCGTGATCAGTGCATGATAGCCACGTGATCAGTGCATGCTCAGTCACGTGATGTGTACTTGATCAGCGACGTGATCAGTGCCTGCAGAGTCACGTGATCAGGGCCTTCTGAGCTGTGTGATTCCTGCCTGCTCATGTGCATGACATTTGCCAGCTCAGCTGCCTGATTCCAGTCGACTCATCTGCATGAAAATTGCCAACCGAGCTGCGTGATTCCTGTCGGCTCATCTGCTTAACAATTGCCAGCTGAGCTGCGTGATTCCTGCCTGGTCACCTGCTTGATTATTGCCAGTTGAGCAGCATGATTCGTCACTGCTGAGCTCCATGCTTATTGCCTGCTGATTGTGTGGTTAGAGTCTGCTCAGCCCTTTGCGTATTGCCTCCTCAGGTCCCTGTTCTGGCGCCACCTGCCGGGGACCAGCCCCAGCTGATCCAGGGTATTCGAAGGAGAGATGGCCTAGGCGACTATTTACATGCTAATCAGAGATATCAAGAATAATAGTATGAGGATAGCTCAGTAGGAAAATTCGGTGGAGAAAAGAGACTGAGTAGCTCGGTTTACGCGGGAGACCAATAAATCTTCAAGACAAGAAGTTTGCACCACTTACGTAGGCCGCAGGCGCACTCTCGAATAGCGGAAGGTGCCTCACCCTAGACACCTTCTCGAGTGGGTCTTAGCAGCCCAGGCATAATTAGTAAGCGTGGTGGGTTCCGAGCTCCAGATGGATTCGGCTGCAAGGTACAGGGAAGAATGACAAGGAACTTTATGAATTGGAGCTGTAAGTTAACTCTTTGACAGAGAGAGCCAGATGGTGGTGGGGACAACCCCCAGTGATATCAGAGGTGAGAGCAGAAAGCAAAAAAGTAGGTAGACTCTGGTTTTTTTCGGGGGGAGATGCTCGAGAATATCCGGGAGGACTCCTGAGGCTCGATCCAGCATTTGCGTGTGCCGAGCCTCCTTCCTCATGACCTTTGTTCAGAATGGAATGCCTCACTGGCTCCCAGCACATGATCAGTGCATGCTCAGTCACGATATCAGTGCATGCTCAGCCACGTGATCACTGACTGCACAGTCACGTGATCAGCGCCTCTCAGTCACGTGATCACCGAATGATAAACACGTGATCAGTGAACAGTCAGCCAGGTTATCACTGCATGCCCAGTCAGGTGGTCAGTTCCTGATCAGCAACGTGATCAGTGCATGCACAGTCACAGGATCAGCACCTGTCAGTCACTGATCACTGCCTGATAAACACCTGATCAGTGCATGATGAGCCATGTGATCAGTGCCCGATCAGCCACGTCATTAGTGCATGCGCATTCCCGTGATCAGTGCATGATAGGCACGTGATCAGTGCATGCTCAGTCACGTGATCTGTACTTAATCAGCCACGTGATCAGTGCCTGCAGAGTCACGTGATCAGGGCCTGCGGAGCTGCGTGATTCCTGTCGGCTCATCTGCTTGACATTTGCCAGCTGAGCTGCGTGATTCCTGCCTGATCACCTGCTTGGTTATTGCCAGTTGAGCAGTATGATTCGTCACTGCTGAGCTCCATGCTTATTGCCTGCTGATTGCGTGGTTCGTGTCTGCTCAGCTCTTTGAGTATTGCCTCCTGAGGTCCTTGTTCGGGCGCCACCTGCCGGGGACCAGCCCCAGCTCATCCAGGGTATTCGAAGGAGAGATGGCCTAGGCGACTATTTATATGTTAATCAGAGATATTAAGAATAGTATGAGGAAACCTCAGTAGGAAAATTCGGTGGAGAAAAGAGACTGAGTAGCTTGGTTTACGCGGGAGACCAATAAATCTTCAAGACAAGAAGTTTTCACCACTTACGTAGGCCGCAGGCGCCCTCTCGAATAGCGGAAGGTGCCTCACCCTAGACACCTTCTCGAGTGGGTCTTAGCAGCCCAGGCATAATTAATAAGCGTGGTGGGTTCCTCGCTCCAGATGGAGACTCGGCTGGAAGTTATAGGGAAGCATGACAAGGAACTTTATGAATTGGAGCTGTAAGTTAACTCTTTGACAGAGAGAGCGAGATGGTGGAGGGGGACAGCTCCCAGTGAAATCAGAGGTGAGAGCACAAAGCAATAAAGTAGGCAGACTCTGGTTTTTTTGGTGAGGAGATGCTCGAGAATATCCGGGTGGACTCCTGAGGCTCGATTCCGAATTAGCGAATGCCGAGGCTCCTTCCTCATGACCTTTGTCCAGAGTGGAATGCCTCAACGGCTCCCGGCACCTGATCAGTGCATGCTCAGTCACTATATAAGTGCATGATCAGCAACGTGATCACTGACTTCACAGTTACGTGATCAGCACCTCTCTGTCATGTGATCACCGTAAGATAAACACGTGATCAGTGAACGATCAGCCGGGTGATCACTGCATGCGCAGTCAGGTGGTCAGTTCCTGATCAGCCACGTGATCGGTTCGTGCACAGTCCCCTGATCAGCGCCTGTCAGTCACTGATCACTGCCTGATAAACACGTGATCAGTGCATGGTGAGCCACGTGATCATTGCCCCATCAGCCACGTCATCAGTGCATGCACAGTCACGTGATCAGTGCATGATAGCCACGTGATAAGTGCATGCTCAGTCACGTGATCTGTACTTGACCAGCCACGTGATCAGTGCCTGCAGAGTCACGTGATCAGGGTCTGCTGAGCTCCGTGATTCCTGCCGGCTCATCTGCATGACAATTGCCAGCTGAGCTGCGTGATTCCTGCCTAGTCACCTGCTGGATTATTGCCAGTTGAGCAGCATGATTCGTCACTGCTGAGCTCCAAGCTTATTGACTGCTGATTGCGTGCTTCGTGTCTGCTCAGCTCTTTGTGTTTTGCTTCCTGAGGTCCCTGTTCGGGTGCCACCTGCCGGGTATGAGTCCCAGCTGATCCAGGGTAATCGAAGGAGAGATGGCCTAGGCGACTATTTATATGCCAATCAGAGATATCAAAAATAATAGTATGAGGAGAGCTCAGTAGGAAAATTCGGTGGAAAAAAGAGACTGAGTAACTTGGTTTACGCGGGAGACCAATAAATCTTCAAGACAAGAAGTTTGCACCACTTACGTAGGCCGCAGGCACCCTCTCGTATAGCGGAAGGTGCCTCACCCTAGACACCTTCTCGAGTGGGTCTTAGCAGCTCAGGCATAATTAGTAAGCTTGGTGGGTTCCGCACTCCAGATGGAGACTCGGCTGGAAGTTACAGGGAAGAATGACACGGAACTTTATGAATTGGAGCTGTAAGTTAACTCTTTGACAGAGAGAGTGAGATGGTGGTGAGGGACAGCCCCCAGTGAAATCAGAGGTGAGAGCACAAAGCAGTAAAGTGGGCAGACTCTGGTTTTTTTGTGCGGGAGATGCTCGAGAATATCCGGGTGGACACCTGAGACACGATCCCGCATTTGCGTATGCCGAGCCTCCTTCCTCATGACCTTTGTCCAGAGTGGAATGCCTCACCGGCTCCCGGCACATGATCAGTGCATGCTCAGTCACAATATCAGTGCATGATCAGCCACGTGATCACTGACTGCACAGTCACGTGATCAGCGCCTCTCAGTCACGTGATCACCGTATGATAAACACATGATCAGTGAACGTTCAGGCACGTGATCACTGCATGTGCAGTCAGGTGGTCAGTTCCTGATCAGCCACCTGATCAGTGCCTTCACAGTCCCATTATCAGCGCCTGTCAGTCACTGATCACTACCGGATAAACACGTGATCAGTGCATGATGAGCCACGTGATCAGTGCCCCATCAGCCCCGTCATCAGTGCATGCACAGTCACGTGATCAGTGCTTGATACCCACATGATCAGTGCATGCTCAGTCACGTGATCTGTACTTGATCAGCCACGTGATCAGTGCGTGCATAGTCACGTGATTAGTGCCTCCTGAGCTGCGTGATTCCTGTCGGCTCATGTGCTTGACAATTGCCAGGTGAGCTGTGTGATTCCTGTCGGCTCATCTGCTTGACAATTGCCAGCTGAGCTGCGTAATTCCTGCCTGGTCACCTGCTTCATTATTGCCAGTTGAGCAGCATGATTCGTCACTGCTGAGCTCCATGCTTATTGCCTGCTGATTGCGTGGTTGGTGTCTGCTCAGCTCTTTGAGTATTGCCTCCTGCGGTCCCTGTTCTGAAGCGACCTGCCGGGGACCAGCCCCAGCTGATCCAGGGTATTCGAAGGAGAGATGGCCTAGGCGACTATTTATATGCTATTCAGAGATATCAAGAATAATAGTATGAGGATAGCTCAGGAGGAAAATTCGGTGGAGAAAAGTGACTGAGTAGATTGGTTTACGCGGGAGACCCATAAAACTTCAAGACAAGAAGTTTGCACCACTTCCGTAGGCCGGAGGCGCCCTCTCGAATAGCGGAAGGTGCCTCACCCTAGACACCTTCTCGAGTGGGTCTTAGCAGCCCAGGCATAATTAGTTAGTGTGGTAGGTTCAGCCCTACAGATGGAGACTCAGCTGGAAGTTAAAGGGAAGAATGACAAGGATCTTTATGAATTGGAGCTGTAAGTTAACACTTTGACAGAGAGAGCGAGATGGTGGTGGGGGACAACCCCCAGTGAAATCAGAGTTGAGAGCACAAAGCAATAAATTAGGCAGACTCTGGTGTTTTTGTGGGGGAGATCCTCGAGAATATCCGGGTGGACTCCTGAGGCTCGATCCCGCATTTGCCTATGCCGAGCCTCCTTCCTCAAGACCTTTGTCCAGAGTGGAATGCCCCACCGGCTCCCGGCACATGATCAGTGCATGCTCAGTCACGATATGAGTGCATGATCAACCACGTGATCATTCACTGCACAGTCACGGGATCAGCTCCTCTCAGTCACGAGATCACTGTATGATAAACATGTGATCAGTGAACGATCAGCCACGTGATCACTGCCTGCGCCGTCAGGTGGTCAGTTCCTGATCAGCCACCTGATCAGTGCGTTCGTAGTCCTATAATCAGCGCCTGTCAGTCACTGATCACTGTCTGATAAACAGGAGATCAGTGCGTGATGAGCCACGTGATCAGTGCCCGATTAGCCACGTCATCAGTGCATGCGCAGTCACGTGATCAGTGCATGATAGCCACGTGATCAGTGCATGCTCAGTCACGTGATCTGTACTTGATCAGCCACGTGATCAATGCCTGTAGAGTCACGTGATCAGGGCCTGCTGGGCTGCGTGATTCCTGCCGGCTCATCTGCATGACAATTGCCAGCTGAGCTGCTTGATTCTGGTCGGCTCATCTGCTTGACAATTCCAGCTGAGCTGCGTGATTCGTGCCTGGTCACCTGCTTGATTATTGCCAGTTGAGCAGCATGATTCGTCACTGCTGAGCTCCATGCTTATTGCCTGCTGATTGCGTGGTTCGTGTCTGCTCAGCTCTTTGAGTATTGCCTCCTGAGGTCCCTGTTCCCGCGCCACCTGCCGGGGACCAGCCCGAGCTGATCCAGGGTATTCGAAGGACAGATGGCCTAGGCCGCTATTTATCTGCTCATCAGAGATATCAAGAATAAGAGTATGAGGATAGCTCAGTAGGAAAATTCGGTGGAGAAAAGAGACTGAGTAGCTTGGTTTACGCGGGAGACCAATAAATCTTCAAGACAAGAAGTTTGCACCACTTATGTAGGCCGCAGGCGCCCTCTCGAATAGCGGAAGGTGCCTCACCCTAGACACCTTGTCGAGTGGGTCTTAGCAGCCCAGGCATAATTAGTAAGCGTGGTGGGTTCCGAGCTTCAGATGGAGACTCGGCTGGAAGTTACAGGGAAGCATGACAAGGAACTTTATGAATTGGAGCTGTAAGTTAACTCTTTGACAGAGCGAGCGAGATGGTGGTGGGGGACAGCCCCCAGTGAAGTCAGAGGTGAGAGCACAGAGCAATAAAGTAGGCAGACTCTGGTTTTTTTGGGGGGGAGATGCTCGAGAATATCCGGGTGGACTCCTGAGGCTCGATCCCGCATTTTCGTAAGCCGAGCCTCCTTCCTCATGACCTTTGTCCAGAGTGGAATGCCTCACCGGCTCCCGGCACGTGATCAGCGCATGCTCAGTCACGATATGAGTGCATGATCAGCCACGTGATCTCTGACTGCACAGTCACGAGATCAGCGCCTCTCAGGCACGTGATCACCGTATGATAAACACGTGATCAGTGAACGATCAGCCACGTGATCACTGCATGCACAGTCAGGTGGTCAGTTCCTGATCAGCCACGTGATCAGTGCGTGCGCAGTCCCATGATCAGCGCCTGTCAGTCACTGATCACTGCCTGATAAACACGTGATCAATGCATGATGAGCCACGTGATCAGTGCCCGGTCAGCCACGTTATCAGTGCATGCACAGTCATGTGATCAGTGCATGATAGGCACGTGATCAGTGCATGCTCAGTCACGTGATCTGTACTTGATCAGCCACGTGATCAGTGCCTGCAGAGTCACGTGATCAGGGCCTGCTGAGCTGCGTGATTCCTGCCGGCTCATGTGCATGACATTTGCCAGCTGAGCTGCATGATTCCTGTCCACTCATCTGCATGACAATTGCCAACCGAGCTGCGTGATTCCTGTCGGCTCATCTGCTTGACAATTGCCAGCTGAGCTGCGTGATTCCTGCCTGGTCACCTGCTTCATTATTGCCAGTTGAGCAGCATGATTCGTCACTGCTGAGCTCCATGCTTATTGCCTGCTGATTGCGTGGTTCGTGTCTGCTCAGCTCTTTGAGTATTGCCTCCTGAAGTCCCTGTTCGGGAGCCACCTGCTGGGGAACAGCCCCAGCTGATCCAGGGTATTCGAAGGAGAGATGGCCTAGGCGACTATTTATATGCTAATCAGAGATATCAAGAATAATAGTATGAGGATAGCTCAGTAGGAAAATTCGGTGGAGAAAAGAGACTGAGTAGCTTGGTTTACGCGGGAGACCAATCAAAGTTCAAGACAAAAAGTTTGCACCACTTACGTAGGCTGCAGGAGCCCTCTCGAATACCGGAAGTTGCCTCACCCTAGACACCTTCTCGAGTGGGTCTTAGCAGCCCAGGCATAATTAGTTAGTATGGTAGGTTCAGCCCTACAGATGGAGACTCAGCTGGAAGTTAAAGGGAAGAATGACAAGGATCTTTATGAATTGGAGCTGTAAGTTAACACTTTGACAGAGAGAGCGAGATGGTGGTGGGGGACAACCCCCAGTGAAATCAGAGTTGAGAGCCAAAGCAATAAATTAGGCAGACTCTGGTGTTTTTGTGGGGGAGATCCTCGAGAATATCCGGGTGGACTCCTGAGGCTCGATCCCGCATTTGCCTATGCCGAGCCTCCTTCCTCAAGACCTTTGTCCAGAGTGGAATGCCCCACCGGCTCCCGGCACATGATCAGTGCATGCTCAGTCACGATATGAGTGCATGATCAACCACGTGATCATTCACTGCACAGTCACAGGATCAGCACCTCTCAGTCAGGAGATCACTGTATGATAAACATGTGATCAGTGAACGATCAGCCACGTGACCACTGCCTGCGCCGTCAGGTGGTCAGTTCCTGATCAGCCACCTGATCAGTGCGTTCGTAGTCCTATAATCAGCGCCTATCAGTCACTGATCACTGTCTGATAAACAGGAGATCAGTGCGTGATGAGCCACGTGATCAGTGCCCGATTAGCCACGTCATCAGTGCATGCGCAGTCACGTGATCAGTGCATGATAGCCACGTGATCAGTGCATGCTCAGTCACGTGATCTGTACTTGATCAGCCACGTGATCAATGCCTGTAGAGTCACGTGATCAGGGCCTGCTGGGCTGCGTGATTCCTGCCGGCTCATCTGCATGACAATTGCCAGCTGAGCTGCTTGATTCTGGTCGGCTCATCTGCTTGACATTTGCCAGCTGAGCTGCGTGATTCGTGCCTGGTCACCTGCTTGATTATTGCCAGTTGAGCAGCATGATTCGTCACTGCTGAGCTCCATGCTTATTGCCTGCTGATTGCGTGGTTCGTGTCTGCTCAGCTCTTTGAGTATTGCCTCCTGAGGTCCCTGTTCGGGTGCCACCTGCCGGGGACCAGCCCGAGCTGATCCAGGGTATTCGAAGGAGAGATGGCCTAGGCGGCTATTTATATGCTCATCAGAGATATCAAGAATAAGAGTATGAGGATAGCTCAGTAGGAAAATTCGGTGGAGAAAAGAGACTGAGTAGCTTGGTTTACGCGGGAGACCAATAAATCTTCAAGACAAGAAGTTTGCACCACTTATGTAGGCCGCAGGCGCCCTCTCGAATAGCGGAAGGTGCCTCACCCTAGACACCTTGTCGAGTGGGTCTTAGCAGCCCAGGCATAATTAGTATGCGTGGTGGGTTCCGAGCTTCAGTTGGAGACTCGGCTGGAAGGTACAGGGAAGAATGACAAGGAACTTTATGAATTGGAGCTGTAAGTTAACTCTTTGACAGAGCGAGCGAGATGGTGGTGGGGGACAGCCCCCAGTGAAGTCAGAGGTGAGAGCACAGAGCAATAAAGTAGGCAGACTCTGTTTTTTTGGGGGGGGATATGCTCGAGAATATCCGGGTGGACTCCTGAGGCTCGATCCCGCATTTTCGTAAGCCGAGCCTCCTTCCTCACGACCTTTGTCCAGAGTGGAATGCCTCACCGGCTCCCGGCACGTGATCAGCGCATGCTCAGTCACGATATGAGTGCATGATCAGCCACGTGATCTCTGACTGCACAGTCACGTGATCAGCGCCTCTCAGTCACGTGATCACCGTATGATAAACACGTGATCAGTGAACGATCAGCCACGTGATCACTGCATGCACAGTCAGGTGGTCAGTTCCTGATCAGCCACGTGATCAGTGCGTGCACAGTCCCATGATCAGCGCCTGTCAGTCACTGATCACTGCCTGATAAACACGTGATCAGTGCATGATGAGCCACGTGATCAGTGCCCGGTCAGCCACGTTATCAGTGCATGCACAGTCACGTGATCAGTGCATGATAGGCACGTGATCAGTGCATGCTCAGTCACGTGATCTGTACTTGATCAGCCACGTGATCAGTGCCTGCAGAGTCACGTGATCAGGGCCTGCTGAGCTTCGTGATTCCTGCCGGCTCATGTGCATGACATTTGCCAGCTGAGCTGCATGATTCCTGTCCACTCATCTGCTTGACAATTGCCAGCTGAGCTGCGTGATTCCTGCCTGGTCACCTGCTTCATTATTGCCAGTTGAGCAGCATGATTCGTCACTGCTGAGCTCCATGCTTTTTGCCTGCTGATTGCGTGCTTCGTGTCTGCTCAGCTCTTTGAGTATTGCCTCCTGAAGTCCCTGTTCGGGAGCCACCTGCTGGGGAACAGCCCCAGCTGATCCAGGGTATTCGAAGGAGAGATGGCCTAGGCGACTATTTATATGCTAATCAGAGATATCAAGAATAATAGTATGAGGATAGCTCAGTAGGAAAATTCGGTGGAGAAAAGAGACTGAGTAGCTTGGTTTACGCGGGAGACCAATCAAAGTTCAAGACAAAAAGTTTGCACCACTTACGTAGGCTGCAGGAGCCCTCTCGAATACCGGAAGTTGCCTCACCCTAGACACCTTGTCGAGTGGGTCTTAGCAGCCCAGGCATAATTAGTTAGTATGGTAGGTTCAGCCCTACAGATGGAGACTCAGCTGGAAGTTAAAGGGAAGAATGACAAGGATCTTTATGAATTGGAGCTGTAAGTTAACACTTTGACAGAGAGAGCGAGATGGTGGTGGGGGACAACCCCCAGTGAAATCAGAGTTGAGAGCCAAAGCAATAAATTAGGCAGACTCTGGTGTTTTTGTGGGGGAGATCCTCGAGAATATCCGGGTGGACTCCTGAGGCTCGATCCCGCATTTGCCTATGCCGAGCCTCCTTCCTCAAGACCTTTGTCCAGAGTGGAATGCCCCACCGGCTCCCGGCACATGATCAGTGCATGCTCAGTCACGATATGAGTGCATGATCAACCACGTGATCATTCACTGCACAGTCACAGGATCAGCACCTCTCAGTCAGGAGATCACTGTATGATAAACATGTGATCAGTGAACGATCAGCCACGTGACCACTGCCTGCGCCGTCAGGTGGTCAGTTCCTGATCAGCCACCTGATCAGTGCGTTCGTAGTCCTATAATCAGCGCCTATCAGTCACTGATCACTGTCTGATAAACAGGAGATCAGTGCGTGATGAGCCACGTGATCAGTGCCCGATTAGCCACGTCATCAGTGCATGCGCAGTCACGTGATCAGTGCATGATAGCCACGTGATCAGTGCATGCTCAGTCACGTGATCTGTACTTGATCAGCCACGTGATCAATGCCTGTAGAGTCACGTGATCAGGGCCTGCTGGGCTGCGTGATTCCTGCCGGCTCATCTGCATGACAATTGCCAGCTGAGCTGCTTGATTCTGGTCGGCTCATCTGCTTGACATTTGCCAGCTGAGCTGCGTGATTCGTGCCTGGTCACCTGCTTGATTATTGCCAGTTGAGCAGCATGATTCGTCACTGCTGAGCTCCATGCTTATTGCCTGCTGATTGCGTGGTTCGTGTCTGCTCAGCTCTTTGAGTATTGCCTCCTGAGGTCCCTGTTCGGGTGCCACCTGCCGGGGACCAGCCCGAGCTGATCCAGGGTATTCGAAGGAGAGATGGCCTAGGCGGCTATTTATATGCTCATCAGAGATATCAAGAATAAGAGTATGAGGATAGCTCAGTAGGAAAATTCGGTGGAGAAAAGAGACTGAGTAGCTTGGTTTACGCTGGAGACCAATAAATCTTCAAGACAAGAAGTTTGCACCACTTACGTAGGCCGCAGGCGCCCTCTCGAATAGCGGAAGGTGCCTCACGCTAGACACCTTGTCGAGTGGGTCTTAGCAGCCCAGGCATAATTAGTATGCGTGGTGGGTTCCGAGCTTCAGTTGGAGACTCGGCTGGAAGGTACAGGGAAGAATGACAAGGAACTTTATGAATTGGAGCTGTAAGTTAACTCTTTGACAGAGCGAGCGAGATGGTGGTGGGGGACAGCCCCCAGTGAAGTCAGAGGTGAGAGCACAGAGCAATAAAGTAGGCAGACTCTGTTTTTTTTGGGGGGGGATATGCTCGAGAATATCCGGGTGGACTCCTGAGGCTCGATCCCGCATTTTCGTAAGCCGAGCCTCCTTCCTCATGACCTTTGTCCAGAGTGGAATGCCTCACCGGCTCCCGGCACATGATCAGCGCATGCTCAGTCACGATATGAGTGCATGATCAGCCACGTGATCTCTGACTGCACAGTCACGTGATCAGCACCTCTCAGTCACGTGATCACCGTATGATAAACACGTGATCAGTGAACGATCAGCCACGTGATCACTGCATGCACAGTCAGGTGGTCAGTTCCTGATCAGCCACGTGATCAGTGCGTGCACAGTCCCATGATCAGCGCCTGTCAGTCACTGATCACTGCCTGATAAACACGTGATCAGTGCATGATGAACCACGTGATCAGTGCCCGGTCAGCCACGTTATCAGTGCATGCACAGTCACGTGATCAGTGCATGATAGGCACGTGATCAGTGCATGCTCAGTCACGTGATCTGTACTTGATCAGCCACGTGATCAGTGCCTGCAGAGTCACGTGATCAGGGCCTGCTGAGCTGCGTGATTCCTGCCGGCTCATGTGCATGACATTTGCCAGCTGAGCTGCATGATTCCTGTCCACTCATCTGCATGACAATTGCCAACCGAGCTGCGTGATTCCTGTCGGCTCATCTGCTTGACAATTGCCAACTGAGCTGCGTGATTCCTGCCTGGTCACCTGCTTGATTATTGCCAGTTGAGCAGCATGATTCGTCACTGCTGAGCTCCATGCTTATTGCCTGCTGATTGCGTGCTTCGTGTCTGCTCAGCTCTTTGAGTATTGCCTCCTGAGTCCCTGTTCGGGTGCCACCTGCTGGGGAACAGCCCCAGCTGATCCAGGGTATTCGAAGGAGAGATGACCTAGGCGACTATTTATATGCTAATCAGAGATATCAAGAATAATAGTATGAGGATCGCTCAGTAGGAAAACTCGGTGGAGAAAAGAGACTGAGTAGCTTGGTTTACTCGGGAGACCAATCAAAGTTCAAGACAAGAAGTTTGCACCACTTACGTAGGCCGCAGGCGCCCTCTTGAATACCGGAAGTTGCCTCACCCTAGACACCTTCTCGAGTGGGTCTAAGCAGCCCAGGCATAATTAGTAAGCGTGGTGGGTTCCGAGCTCCAGATGGAGATTCGGCTGGAAGCTACAGGGAAGAATGACAAGGAACTTTATGAATTGGAGCTGTAAGTTAACTCTTTGACAGAGAGAGCGAGATGGTGGTGGGGAACAGCCCCCAGTGAAATCAGAGGTGAGAGCACAAAGCAAAAAAGTGGGCAGACTCTGGTTTTTTTGGGGGGGCCATGCTCGAGAATATCCGGGTGGACTGCTGAGACTCGATCCCGCATTTGGGTATGCCTAGCCTTCTTCCTCATGACCTTTGTCCAGAGTGGAATGCCTCCCCGGCTCCCAGCACATGATCAGTGCATGCTCAGTCACGATATCAGTGCATGATCAGCCACGTGATCTCTGACTGCACAGTCACGTGATCAGCGCCTCTCAGTCACGTGATCACCGTATGATAAACACGTGGTCAGTGAACGATCAGCCACGTGATCACTGCATGCACAGTCAGGTGGTCAGTTCCTGATATGCCACGTGATCAGTGCGTGCACAGTCCCATGATCAGCGCCTGTCAGTCACTGATCACTGCCTGATAAACACGTGATCAATGCATGATGAGCCACGTGATCAGTGCATGCACAGTCATGTGATCAGTGCATGATAGGCACGTGATCAGTGCATGCTCAGTCACGTGATCTGTACTTGATCAGCCACGTGATCAGTGCCTGCAGAGTCACGTGATCAGGGCCTGCTGAGCTGCGTGATTCCTGCCGGCTCATGTGCATGACATTTGCCAGCTGAGCTGCATGATTCCTGTCCACTCATCTGCATGACAATTGCCAACCGAGCTGCGTGATTCCTGTCGGCTCATCTGCTTGACAATTGCCAACTGAGCTGCGTGATTCCTGCCTGGTCACCTGCTTGATTATTGCCAGTTGCGCAGCATGATTCATCATTGCTGAGCTCCATGCTTATTGCCTGCTGATTTCGTGGTTCGTGTCTGTTCAGCTCTTTGAGTATTGCCTCCTGAAGTCCCTGTTCGGGAGCCACCTGCTGGGGAACAGCCCCAGCTGATCCAGGGTATTCGAAGGAGAGATGGCCTAGGCGACTATTTATATGCTAATCAGAGATATCAAGAATAATAGTATGAGGATAGCTCAGTAGGAAAATTCGGTGGAGAAAAGAGACTGAGTAGCTTGGTTTACGCGGGAGACCAATCAAAGTTCAAGACAAGAAGTTTGTACCACTTACGTAGGCCGCAGGAGCCCTCTCGAATACCGGAAGTTGCCTCACCCTAGACACCTTCTCGAGTGGGTCTAAGCAGCCCAGGCATAATTAGTAAGCGTGGTGGGTTCCGAGCTCCAGATGGAGATTCGGCTGGAAGCTACAGGGAAGAATGGCAAGGAACTTTATGAATTGGAGCTGTAAGTTAACTCTTTGACAGAGAGAGTGAGATGGTGGTGGGAAACAGCCCCCAGTGAAGTCAGAGGTGAGAGCACAAAGCAATAAAGTGGGCAGACTCTGGTTTTTTTGGGGGGGCCATGCTCCAGAATATCCGGGTGGACTGCTGAGACTCGATCCCGCATTTGGGTATGCCTAGCCTCCTTCCTCATGACCTCTGTCCAGAGTGGAATGCCTCCCCGGCTCTCAGCACATGATCAGTGCATGCTCAGTCACGATATCAGTGCATGATCAGCCACGTGACAACTGACTGCACAGTCACGTGATCAGCGCCTCTCAGGCACGTGATCATCGTATGATAAACACGTGATCAGAGAACGATCAGCCACGTGTTCACTGCATGTGCAGTCAGGTGGTCAGTTCCTGATCAGCCACGTGATCAGTGCGTGCACAGTCCCATGATCAGCGCCTGTCAGTCACTGATCACTGCCTGAGAAACACCTGATCAGTGCATGATGAGCCACGTGATCAGTGCCCGATCAGCCACGTCATCAGTGCATGCACAGTCACGTGATCAGTGCATGATAGCCACGTGATCAGTGCATGCTCAGTCACGTGATCTGTACTTGATCAGCGACGTGATCAGTGCCTGCAGAGTCACGTGATCAGGGCCTTCTGAGCTGTGTGATTCCTGCCGGCTCATGTGCATGACATTTGCCAGCTCAGCTGCCTGATTCCAGTCGACTCATCTGCATGAAAATTGCCAACCGAGCTGCGTGATTCCTGTCGGCTCATCTGCTTAACAATTGCCAGCTGAGCTGCGTGATTCCTGCCTGGTCACCTGCTTGATTCTTGCCAGTTGAGCAGCATGATTCGTCACTGCTGAGCTCCATGCTTATTGCCTGCTGATTGTGTGGTTAGAGTCTGCTCAGCCCTTTGAGTATTGCCTCCTCAGGTCCCTGTTCTGGCGCCACCTGCCGGGAACCAGCCCCAGCTGATCCAGGGTATTCGAAGGAGAGATGGCCTAGGCGACTATTTATATGCTATTCAGAGATATCAAGAATAATAGTATGAGGATAGCTCAGGAGGAAAATTCGGTGGAGAAAAGTGACTGAGTAGATTGGTTTACGCGGGAGACCCATAAAACTTCAAGACAAGAAGTTTGCACCACTTCCGTAGGCCGGAGGCGCCCTCTCGAATAGCGGAAGGTGCCTCACCCTAGACACCTTCTCGAGTGGGTCTTAGCAGCCCAGGCATAATTAGTTAGTGTGGTAGGTTCAGCCCTACAGATGGAGACTCAGCTGGAAGTTAAAGGGAAGAATGACAAGGATCTTTATGAATTGGAGCTGTAAGTTAACACTTTGACAGAGAGAGCGAGATGGTGGTGGGGGACAACCCCCAGTGAAATCAGAGTTGAGAGCACAAAGCAATAAATTAGGCAGACTCTGGTGTTTTTGTGGGGGAGATCCTCGAGAATATCCGGGTGGACTCCTGAGGCTCGATCCCGCATTTGCCTATGCCGAGCCTCCTTCCTCAAGACCTTTGTCCAGAGTGGAATGCCCCACCGGCTCCCGGCACATGATCAGTGCATGCTCAGTCACGATATGAGTGCATGATCAACCACGTGATCATTCACTGCACAGTCACGGGATCAGCTCCTCTCAGTCACGAGATCACTGTATGATAAACATGTGATCAGTGAACGATCAGCCACGTGATCACTGCCTGCGCCGTCAGGTGGTCAGTTCCTGATCAGCCACCTGATCAGTGCGTTCGTAGTCCTATAATCAGCGCCTGTCAGTCACTGATCACTGTCTGATAAACAGGAGATCAGTGCGTGATGAGCCACGTGATCAGTGCCCGATTAGCCACGTCATCAGTGCATGCGCAGTCACGTGATCAGTGCATGATAGCCACGTGATCAGTGCATGCTCAGTCACGTGATCTGTACTTGATCAGCCACGTGATCAATGCCTGTAGAGTCACGTGATCAGGGCCTGCTGGGCTGCGTGATTCCTGCCGGCTCATCTGCATGACAATTGCCAGCTGAGCTGCTTGATTCTGGTCGGCTCATCTGCTTGACAATTCCAGCTGAGCTGCGTGATTCGTGCCTGGTCACCTGCTTGATTATTGCCAGTTGAGCAGCATGATTCGTCACTGCTGAGCTCCATGCTTATTGCCTGCTGATTGCGTGGTTCGTGTCTGCTCAGCTCTTTGAGTATTGCCTCCTGAGGTCCCTGTTCCCGCGCCACCTGCCGGGGACCAGCCCGAGCTGATCCAGGGTATTCGAAGGACAGATGGCCTAGGCCGCTATTTATCTGCTCATCAGAGATATCAAGAATAAGAGTATGAGGATAGCTCAGTAGGAAAATTCGGTGGAGAAAAGAGACTGAGTAGCTTGGTTTACGCGGGAGACCAATAAATCTTCAAGACAAGAAGTTTGCACCACTTATGTAGGCCGCAGGCGCCCTCTCGAATAGCGGAAGGTGCCTCACCCTAGACACCTTGTCGAGTGGGTCTTAGCAGCCCAGGCATAATTAGTAAGCGTGGTGGGTTCCGAGCTTCAGATGGAGACTCGGCTGGAAGTTACAGGGAAGCATGACAAGGAACTTTATGAATTGGAGCTGTAAGTTAACTCTTTGACAGAGCGAGCGAGATGGTGGTGGGGGACAGCCCCCAGTGAAGTCAGAGGTGAGAGCACAGAGCAATAAAGTAGGCAGACTCTGGTTTTTTTGGGGGGGAGATGCTCGAGAATATCCGGGTGGACTCCTGAGGCTCGATCCCGCATTTTCGTAAGCCGAGCCTCCTTCCTCATGACCTTTGTCCAGAGTGGAATGCCTCACCGGCTCCCGGCACGTGATCAGCGCATGCTCAGTCACGATATGAGTGCATGATCAGCCACGTGATCTCTGACTGCACAGTCACGAGATCAGCGCCTCTCAGGCACGTGATCACCGTATGATAAACACGTGATCAGTGAACGATCAGCCACGTGATCACTGCATGCACAGTCAGGTGGTCAGTTCCTGATCAGCCACGTGATCAGTGCGTGCGCAGTCCCATGATCAGCGCCTGTCAGTCACTGATCACTGCCTGATAAACACGTGATCAATGCATGATGAGCCACGTGATCAGTGCCCGGTCAGCCACGTTATCAGTGCATGCACAGTCATGTGATCAGTGCATGATAGGCACGTGATCAGTGCATGCTCAGTCACGTGATCTGTACTTGATCAGCCACGTGATCAGTGCCTGCAGAGTCACGTGATCAGGGCCTGCTGAGCTGCGTGATTCCTGCCGGCTCATGTGCATGACATTTGCCAGCTGAGCTGCATGATTCCTGTCCACTCATCTGCATGACAATTGCCAACCGAGCTGCGTGATTCCTGTCGGCTCATCTGCTTGACAATTGCCAGCTGAGCTGCGTGATTCCTGCCTGGTCACCTGCTTCATTATTGCCAGTTGAGCAGCATGATTCGTCACTGCTGAGCTCCATGCTTATTGCCTGCTGATTGCGTGGTTCGTGTCTGCTCAGCTCTTTGAGTATTGCCTCCTGAAGTCCCTGTTCGGGAGCCACCTGCTGGGGAACAGCCCCAGCTGATCCAGGGTATTCGAAGGAGAGATGGCCTAGGCGACTATTTATATGCTAATCAGAGATATCAAGAATAATAGTATGAGGATAGCTCAGTAGGAAAATTCGGTGGAGAAAAGAGACTGAGTAGCTTGGTTTACGCGGGAGACCAATCAAAGTTCAAGACAAAAAGTTTGCACCACTTACGTAGGCTGCAGGAGCCCTCTCGAATACCGGAAGTTGCCTCACCCTAGACACCTTCTCGAGTGGGTCTTAGCAGCCCAGGCATAATTAGTTAGTATGGTAGGTTCAGCCCTACAGATGGAGACTCAGCTGGAAGTTAAAGGGAAGAATGACAAGGATCTTTATGAATTGGAGCTGTAAGTTAACACTTTGACAGAGAGAGCGAGATGGTGGTGGGGGACAACCCCCAGTGAAATCAGAGTTGAGAGCCAAAGCAATAAATTAGGCAGACTCTGGTGTTTTTGTGGGGGAGATCCTCGAGAATATCCGGGTGGACTCCTGAGGCTCGATCCCGCATTTGCCTATGCCGAGCCTCCTTCCTCAAGACCTTTGTCCAGAGTGGAATGCCCCACCGGCTCCCGGCACATGATCAGTGCATGCTCAGTCACGATATGAGTGCATGATCAACCACGTGATCATTCACTGCACAGTCACAGGATCAGCACCTCTCAGTCAGGAGATCACTGTATGATAAACATGTGATCAGTGAACGATCAGCCACGTGACCACTGCCTGCGCCGTCAGGTGGTCAGTTCCTGATCAGCCACCTGATCAGTGCGTTCGTAGTCCTATAATCAGCGCCTATCAGTCACTGATCACTGTCTGATAAACAGGAGATCAGTGCGTGATGAGCCACGTGATCAGTGCCCGATTAGCCACGTCATCAGTGCATGCGCAGTCACGTGATCAGTGCATGATAGCCACGTGATCAGTGCATGCTCAGTCACGTGATCTGTACTTGATCAGCCACGTGATCAATGCCTGTAGAGTCACGTGATCAGGGCCTGCTGGGCTGCGTGATTCCTGCCGGCTCATCTGCATGACAATTGCCAGCTGAGCTGCTTGATTCTGGTCGGCTCATCTGCTTGACATTTGCCAGCTGAGCTGCGTGATTCGTGCCTGGTCACCTGCTTGATTATTGCCAGTTGAGCAGCATGATTCGTCACTGCTGAGCTCCATGCTTATTGCCTGCTGATTGCGTGGTTCGTGTCTGCTCAGCTCTTTGAGTATTGCCTCCTGAGGTCCCTGTTCGGGTGCCACCTGCCGGGGACCAGCCCGAGCTGATCCAGGGTATTCGAAGGAGAGATGGCCTAGGCGGCTATTTATATGCTCATCAGAGATATCAAGAATAAGAGTATGAGGATAGCTCAGTAGGAAAATTCGGTGGAGAAAAGAGACTGAGTAGCTTGGTTTACGCGGGAGACCAATAAATCTTCAAGACAAGAAGTTTGCACCACTTATGTAGGCCGCAGGCGCCCTCTCGAATAGCGGAAGGTGCCTCACCCTAGACACCTTGTCGAGTGGGTCTTAGCAGCCCAGGCATAATTAGTATGCGTGGTGGGTTCCGAGCTTCAGTTGGAGACTCGGCTGGAAGGTACAGGGAAGAATGACAAGGAACTTTATGAATTGGAGCTGTAAGTTAACTCTTTGACAGAGCGAGCGAGATGGTGGTGGGGGACAGCCCCCAGTGAAGTCAGAGGTGAGAGCACAGAGCAATAAAGTAGGCAGACTCTGTTTTTTTGGGGGGGGATATGCTCGAGAATATCCGGGTGGACTCCTGAGGCTCGATCCCGCATTTTCGTAAGCCGAGCCTCC
Source organism: Bos grunniens (assembly GCF_055505025.1). Classification (NCBI taxonomy): domain Eukaryota; kingdom Metazoa; phylum Chordata; class Mammalia; order Artiodactyla; family Bovidae; genus Bos; species Bos grunniens. The sequence goes on along the minus strand of NC_141188.1, from coordinate 856,158 downwards.
TTCCTCACGACCTTTGTCCAGAGTGGAATGCCTCACCGGCTCCCGGCACGTGATCAGCGCATGCTCAGTCACGATATGAGTGCATGATCAGCCACGTGATCTCTGACTGCACAGTCACGTGATCAGCGCCTCTCAGTCACGTGATCACCGTATGATAAACACGTGATCAGTGAACGATCAGCCACGTGATCACTGCATGCACAGTCAGGTGGTCAGTTCCTGATCAGCCACGTGATCAGTGCGTGCACAGTCCCATGATCAGCGCCTGTCAGTCACTGATCACTGCCTGATAAACACGTGATCAGTGCATGATGAGCCACGTGATCAGTGCCCGGTCAGCCACGTTATCAGTGCATGCACAGTCACGTGATCAGTGCATGATAGGCACGTGATCAGTGCATGCTCAGTCACGTGATCTGTACTTGATCAGCCACGTGATCAGTGCCTGCAGAGTCACGTGATCAGGGCCTGCTGAGCTTCGTGATTCCTGCCGGCTCATGTGCATGACATTTGCCAGCTGAGCTGCATGATTCCTGTCCACTCATCTGCATGACAATTGCCAACCGAGCTGCGTGATTCCTGTCGGCTCATCTGCTTGACAATTGCCAGCTGAGCTGCGTGATTCCTGCCTGGTCACCTGCTTCATTATTGCCAGTTGAGCAGCATGATTCGTCACTGCTGAGCTCCATGCTTTTTGCCTGCTGATTGCGTGCTTCGTGTCTGCTCAGCTCTTTGAGTATTGCCTCCTGAAGTCCCTGTTCGGGAGCCACCTGCTGGGGAACAGCCCCAGCTGATCCAGGGTATTCGAAGGAGAGATGGCCTAGGCGACTATTTATATGCTAATCAGAGATATCAAGAATAATAGTATGAGGATAGCTCAGTAGGAAAATTCGGTGGAGAAAAGAGACTGAGTAGCTTGGTTTACGCGGGAGACCAATCAAAGTTCAAGACAAAAAGTTTGCACCACTTACGTAGGCTGCAGGAGCCCTCTCGAATACCGGAAGTTGCCTCACCCTAGACACCTTCTCGAGTGGGTCTTAGCAGCCCAGGCATAATTAGTTAGTATGGTAGGTTCAGCCCTACAGATGGAGACTCAGCTGGAAGTTAAAGGGAAGAATGACAAGGATCTTTATGAATTGGAGCTGTAAGTTAACACTTTGACAGAGAGAGCGAGATGGTGGTGGGGGACAACCCCCAGTGAAATCAGAGTTGAGAGCCAAAGCAATAAATTAGGCAGACTCTGGTGTTTTTGTGGGGGAGATCCTCGAGAATATCCGGGTGGACTCCTGAGGCTCGATCCCGCATTTGCCTATGCCGAGCCTCCTTCCTCAAGACCTTTGTCCAGAGTGGAATGCCCCACCGGCTCCCGGCACATGATCAGTGCATGCTCAGTCACGATATGAGTGCATGATCAACCACGTGATCATTCACTGCACAGTCACAGGATCAGCACCTCTCAGTCAGGAGATCACTGTATGATAAACATGTGATCAGTGAACGATCAGCCACGTGACCACTGCCTGCGCCGTCAGGTGGTCAGTTCCTGATCAGCCACCTGATCAGTGCGTTCGTAGTCCTATAATCAGCGCCTATCAGTCACTGATCACTGTCTGATAAACAGGAGATCAGTGCGTGATGAGCCACGTGATCAGTGCCCGATTAGCCACGTCATCAGTGCATGCGCAGTCACGTGATCAGTGCATGATAGCCACGTGATCAGTGCATGCTCAGTCACGTGATCTGTACTTGATCAGCCACGTGATCAATGCCTGTAGAGTCACGTGATCAGGGCCTGCTGGGCTGCGTGATTCCTGCCGGCTCATCTGCATGACAATTGCCAGCTGAGCTGCTTGATTCTGGTCGGCTCATCTGCTTGACATTTGCCAGCTGAGCTGCGTGATTCGTGCCTGGTCACCTGCTTGATTATTGCCAGTTGAGCAGCATGATTCGTCACTGCTGAGCTCCATGCTTATTGCCTGCTGATTGCGTGGTTCGTGTCTGCTCAGCTCTTTGAGTATTGCCTCCTGAGGTCCCTGTTCGGGTGCCACCTGCCGGGGACCAGCCCGAGCTGATCCAGGGTATTCGAAGGAGAGATGGCCTAGGCGGCTATTTATATGCTCATCAGAGATATCAAGAATAAGAGTATGAGGATAGCTCAGTAGGAAAATTCGGTGGAGAAAAGAGACTGAGTAGCTTGGTTTACGCTGGAGACCAATAAATCTTCAAGACAAGAAGTTTGCACCACTTACGTAGGCCGCAGGCGCCCTCTCGAATAGCGGAAGGTGCCTCACGCTAGACACCTTGTCGAGTGGGTCTTAGCAGCCCAGGCATAATTAGTATGCGTGGTGGGTTCCGAGCTTCAGTTGGAGACTCGGCTGGAAGGTACAGGGAAGAATGACAAGGAACTTTATGAATTGGAGCTGTAAGTTAACTCTTTGACAGAGCGAGCGAGATGGTGGTGGGGGACAGCCCCCAGTGAAGTCAGAGGTGAGAGCACAGAGCAATAAAGTAGGCAGACTCTGTTTTTTTTGGGGGGGGATATGCTCGAGAATATCCGGGTGGACTCCTGAGGCTCGATCCCGCATTTTCGTAAGCCGAGCCTCCTTCCTCATGACCTTTGTCCAGAGTGGAATGCCTCACCGGCTCCCGGCACATGATCAGCGCATGCTCAGTCACGATATCAGTGCATGATCAGCCACGTGATCTCTGACTGCACAGTCACGTGATCAGCACCTCTCAGTCACGTGATCACCGTATGATAAACACGTGATCAGTGAACGATCAGCCACGTGATCACTGCATGCACAGTCAGGTGGTCAGTTCCTGATCAGCCACGTGATCAGTGCGTGCACAGTCCCATGATCAGCGCCTGTCAGTCACTGATCACTGCCTGATAAACACGTGATCAGTGCATGATGAACCACGTGATCAGTGCCCGGTCAGCCACGTTATCAGTGCATGCACAGTCACGTGATCAGTGCATGATAGGCACGTGATCAGTGCATGCTCAGTCACGTGATCTGTACTTGATCAGCCACGTGATCAGTGCCTGCAGAGTCACGTGATCAGGGCCTGCTGAGCTGCGTGATTCCTGCCGGCTCATGTGCATGACATTTGCCAGCTGAGCTGCATGATTCCTGTCCACTCATCTGCATGACAATTGCCAACCGAGCTGCGTGATTCCTGTCGGCTCATCTGCTTGACAATTGCCAACTGAGCTGCGTGATTCCTGCCTGGTCACCTGCTTGATTATTGCCAGTTGAGCAGCATGATTCGTCACTGCTGAGCTCCATGCTTATTGCCTGCTGATTGCGTGCTTCGTGTCTGCTCAGCTCTTTGAGTATTGCCTCCTGAGTCCCTGTTCGGGTGCCACCTGCTGGGGAACAGCCCCAGCTGATCCAGGGTATTCGAAGGAGAGATGACCTAGGCGACTATTTATATGCTAATCAGAGATATCAAGAATAATAGTATGAGGATCGCTCAGTAGGAAAACTCGGTGGAGAAAAGAGACTGAGTAGCTTGGTTTACTCGGGAGACCAATCAAAGTTCAAGACAAGAAGTTTGCACCACTTACGTAGGCCGCAGGCGCCCTCTTGAATACCGGAAGTTGCCTCACCCTAGACACCTTCTCGAGTGGGTCTAAGCAGCCCAGGCATAATTAGTAAGCGTGGTGGGTTCCGAGCTCCAGATGGAGATTCGGCTGGAAGCTACAGGGAAGAATGACAAGGAACTTTATGAATTGGAGCTGTAAGTTAACTCTTTGACAGAGAGAGCGAGATGGTGGTGGGGAACAGCCCCCAGTGAAATCAGAGGTGAGAGCACAAAGCAAAAAAGTGGGCAGACTCTGGTTTTTTTGGGGGGGCCATGCTCGAGAATATCCGGGTGGACTGCTGAGACTCGATCCCGCATTTGGGTATGCCTAGCCTTCTTCCTCATGACCTTTGTCCAGAGTGGAATGCCTCCCCGGCTCCCAGCACATGATCAGTGCATGCTCAGTCACGATATCAGTGCATGATCAGCCACGTGATCTCTGACTGCACAGTCACGTGATCAGCGCCTCTCAGTCACGTGATCACCGTATGATAAACACGTGGTCAGTGAACGATCAGCCACGTGATCACTGCATGCACAGTCAGGTGGTCAGTTCCTGATATGCCACGTGATCAGTGCGTGCACAGTCCCATGATCAGCGCCTGTCAGTCACTGATCACTGCCTGATAAACACGTGATCAATGCATGATGAGCCACGTGATCAGTGCATGCACAGTCATGTGATCAGTGCATGATAGGCACGTGATCAGTGCATGCTCAGTCACGTGATCTGTACTTGATCAGCCACGTGATCAGTGCCTGCAGAGTCACGTGATCAGGGCCTGCTGAGCTGCGTGATTCCTGCCGGCTCATGTGCATGACATTTGCCAGCTGAGCTGCATGATTCCTGTCCACTCATCTGCATGACAATTGCCAACCGAGCTGCGTGATTCCTGTCGGCTCATCTGCTTGACAATTGCCAACTGAGCTGCGTGATTCCTGCCTGGTCACCTGCTTGATTATTGCCAGTTGCGCAGCATGATTCATCATTGCTGAGCTCCATGCTTATTGCCTGCTGATTGCGTGGTTCGTGTCTGTTCAGCTCTTTGAGTATTGCCTCCTGAAGTCCCTGTTCGGGAGCCACCTGCTGGGGAACAGCCCCAGCTGATCCAGGGTATTCGAAGGAGAGATGGCCTAGGCGACTATTTATATGCTAATCAGAGATATCAAGAATAATAGTATGAGGATAGCTCAGTAGGAAAATTCGGTGGAGAAAAGAGACTGAGTAGCTTGGTTTACGCGGGAGACCAATCAAAGTTCAAGACAAGAAGTTTGTACCACTTACGTAGGCCGCAGGAGCCCTCTCGAATACCGGAAGTTGCCTCACCCTAGACACCTTCTCGAGTGGGTCTAAGCAGCCCAGGCATAATTAGTAAGCGTGGTGGGTTCCGAGCTCCAGATGGAGATTCGGCTGGAAGCTACAGGGAAGAATGGCAAGGAACTTTATGAATTGGAGCTGTAAGTTAACTCTTTGACAGAGAGAGTGAGATGGTGGTGGGAAACAGCCCCCAGTGAAGTCAGAGGTGAGAGCACAAAGCAATAAAGTGGGCAGACTCTGGTTTTTTTGGGGGGGCCATGCTCCAGAATATCCGGGTGGACTGCTGAGACTCGATCCCGCATTTGGGTATGCCTAGCCTCCTTCCTCATGACCTCTGTCCAGAGTGGAATGCCTCCCCGGCTCTCAGCACATGATCAGTGCATGCTCAGTCACGATATCAGTGCATGATCAGCCACGTGACAACTGACTGCACAGTCACGTGATCAGCGCCTCTCAGGCACGTGATCATCGTATGATAAACACGTGATCAGAGAACGATCAGCCACGTGTTCACTGCATGTGCAGTCAGGTGGTCAGTTCCTGATCAGCCACGTGATCAGTGCGTGCACAGTCCCATGATCAGCGCCTGTCAGTCACTGATCACTGCCTGAGAAACACCTGATCAGTGCATGATGAGCCACGTGATCAGTGCCCGATCAGCCACGTCATCAGTGCATGCACAGTCACGTGATCAGTGCATGATAGCCACGTGATCAGTGCATGCTCAGTCACGTGATCTGTACTTGATCAGCGACGTGATCAGTGCCTGCAGAGTCACGTGATCAGGGCCTTCTGAGCTGTGTGATTCCTGCCGGCTCATGTGCATGACATTTGCCAGCTCAGCTGCCTGATTCCAGTCGACTCATCTGCATGAAAATTGCCAACCGAGCTGCGTGATTCCTGTCGGCTCATCTGCTTAACAATTGCCAGCTGAGCTGCGTGATTCCTGCCTGGTCACCTGCTTGATTCTTGCCAGTTGAGCAGCATGATTCGTCACTGCTGAGCTCCATGCTTATTGCCTGCTGATTGTGTGGTTAGAGTCTGCTCAGCCCTTTGAGTATTGCCTCCTCAGGTCCCTGTTCTGGCGCCACCTGCCGGGAACCAGCCCCAGCTGATCCAGGGTATTCGAAGGAGAGATGGCCTAGGCGACTATTTACATGCTAATCAGAGATATCAAGAATAATAGTATGAGGATAGCTCAGTAGCAAAATTCGGTGGAGAAAAGAGACTGAGTAGCTCGGTTTACGCGGGAGACCAATAAATCTTCAAGACAAGAAGTTTGCACCACTTCCGTAGTCCGCAGGCGCCCTCTCGAATAGCGGAAGGTGCCTCACCCTAGACACCTTCTCGAGTGGGTCTTAGCAGCCCAGGCATAATTAGTAAGCGTGGTGGGTTCCGAGCTCCAGATGGATTCGGCTGCAAGGTACAGGGAAGAATGACAAGGAACTTTATGAATTGGAGCTGTAAGTTAACTCTTTGACAGAGAGAGCCAGATGGTGGTGGGGACAACCCCCAGTGATATCAGAGGTGAGAGCAGAAAGCAAAAAAGTAGGTAGACTCTGGTTTTTTTCGGGGGGAGATGCTCGAGAATATCCGGGAGGACTCCTGAGGCTCGATCCAGCATTTGCGTGTGCCGAGCCTCCTTCCTCATGACCTTTGTTCAGAATGGAATGCCTCACTGGCTCCCAGCACATGATCAGTGCATGCTCAGTCACGATATCAGTGCATGCTCAGCCACGTGATCACTGACTGCACAGTCACGTGATCAGCGCCTCTCAGTCACGTGATCACCGAATGATAAACACGTGATCAGTGAACAGTCAGCCAGGTTATCACTGCATGCCCAGTCAGGTGGTCAGTTCCTGATCAGCAACGTGATCAGTGCATGCACAGTCACAGGATCAGCACCTGTCAGTCACTGATCACTGCCTGATAAACACCTGATCAGTGCATGATGAGCCATGAGATCAGTGCCCGATCAGCAACGTCATTAGTGCATGGGCATTCCCGTGATCAGTGCATGATAGGCACGTGATCACTGCATGCTCAGTCACGTGATCTGTACTTAATCAGCCACGTGATCAGTGCCTGCAGAGTCACGTGATCAGGGCCTGCGGAGCTGCGTGATTCCTGCCGGCTCATCTGCATGACAATTGCCAGCTGAGCTGCGTGATTCCTGTCGGCTCATCTGCTTGACATTTGCCAGCTGAGCTGCGTGATTCCTGCCTGATCACCTGCTTGGTTATTGCCAGTTGAGCAGTATGATTCGTCACTGCTGAGCTCCATGCTTATTGCCTGCTGATTGCGTGGTTCGTGTCTGCTCAGCTCTTTGAGTATTGCCTCCTGAGGTCCTTGTTCGGGCGCCACCTGCCGGGGACCAGCCCCAGCTCATCCAGGGTATTCGAAGGAGAGATGGCCTAGGCGACTATTTATATGTTAATCAGAGATATTAAGAATAGTATGAGGAAACCTCAGTAGGAAAATTCGGTGGAGAAAAGAGACTGAGTAGCTTGGTTTACGCGGGAGACCAATAAATCTTCAAGACAAGAAGTTTTCACCACTTACGTAGGCCGCAGGCGCCCTCTCGAATAGCGGAAGGTGCCTCACCCTAGACACCTTCTCGAGTGGGTCTTAGCAGCCCAGGCATAATTAATAAGCGTGGTGGGTTCCTCGCTCCAGATGGAGACTCGGCTGGAAGTTATAGGGAAGCATGACAAGGAACTTTATGAATTGGAGCTGTAAGTTAACTCTTTGACAGAGAGAGCGAGATGGTGGAGGGGGACAGCTCCCAGTGAAATCAGAGGTGAGAGCACAAAGCAATAAAGTAGGCAGACTCTGGTTTTTTTGGTGAGGAGATGCTCGAGAATATCCGGGTGGACTCCTGAGGCTCGATTCCGAATTAGCGAATGCCGAGGCTCCTTCCTCATGACCTTTGTCCAGAGTGGAATGCCTCAACGGCTCCCGGCACCTGATCAGTGCATGCTCAGTCACTATATCAGTGCATGATCAGCAACGTGATCACTGACTTCACAGTTACGTGATCAGCGCCTCTCTGTCATGTGATCACCGTAAGATAAACACGTGATCAGTGAACGATCAGCCGGGTGATCACTGCATGCGCAGTCAGGTGGTCAGTTCCTGATCAGCCACGTGATCGGTTCGTGCACAGTCCCCTGATCAGCGCCTGTCAGTCACTGATCACTGCCTGATAAACACGTGATCAGTGCATGGTGAGCCACGTGATCATTGCCCCATCAGCCACGTCATCAGTGCATGCACAGTCACGTGATCAGTGCATGATAGCCACGTGATAAGTGCATGCTCAGTCACGTGATCTGTACTTGACCAGCCACGTGATCAGTGCCTGCAGAGTCACGTGATCAGGGTCTGCTGAGCTCCGTGATTCCTGCCGGCTCATCTGCATGAAAATTGCCAGCTGAGCTGCGTGATTCCTGCCTAGTCACCTGCTGGATTATTGCCAGTTGAGCAGCATGATTCGTCACTGCTGAGCTCCAAGCTTATTGACTGCTGATTGCGTGCTTCGTGTCTGCTCAGCTCTTTGTGTTTTGCTTCCTGAGGTCCCTGTTCGGGTGCCACCTGCCGGGTATGAGTCCCAGCTGATCCAGGGTAATCGAAGGAGAGATGGCCTAGGCGACTATTTATATGCCAATCAGAGATATCAAAAATAATAGTATGAGGAGAGCTCAGTAGGAAAATTCGGTGGAAAAAAGAGACTGAGTAACTTGGTTTACGCGGGAGACCAATAAATCTTCAAGACAAGAAGTTTGCACCACTTACGTAGGCCGCAGGCACCCTCTCGTATAGCGGAAGGTGCCTCACCCTAGACACCTTCTCGAGTGGGTCTTAGCAGCTCAGGCATAATTAGTAAGCTTGGTGGGTTCCGCACTCCAGATGGAGACTCGGCTAGAAGTTACAGGGAAGAATGACACGGAACTTTATGAATTGGAGCTGTAAGTTAACTCTTTGACAGAGAGAGTGAGATGGTGGTGAGGGACAGCCCCCAGTGAAATCAGAGGTGAGAGCACAAAGCAGTAAAGTGGGCAGACTCTGGTTTTTTTGTGCGGGAGATGCTCGAGAATATCCGGGTGGACACCTGAGACACGATCCCGCATTTGCGTATGCCGAGCCTCTTTCCTCATGACCTTTGTCCAGAGTGGAATGCCTCACCGGCTCCCGGCACATGATCAGTGCATGCTCAGTCACGATATCAGTGCATGATCAGCCACGTGATCACTGACTGCACAGTCACGTGATCAGCGCTTCTCAGTCACGTGATCACCGTATGATAAACACATGATCAGTGAACGATCAGGCACGTGATCACTGCATGTGCAGTCAGGTGGTCAGTTCCTGATCAGCCACCTGATCAGTGCCTTCACAGTCCCATTATCAGCGCCTGTCAGTCACTGATCACTACCGGATAAACACGTGATCAGTGCATGATGAGCCACGTGATCAGTGCCCCATCAGCCCCGTCATCAGTGCATGCACAGTCACGTGATCAGTGCTTGATACCCACATGATCAGTGCATGCTCAGTCACGTGATCTGTACTTGATCAGCCACGTGATCAGTGCGTGCATAGTCACGTGATTAGTGCCTCCTGAGCTGCGTGATTCCTGTCGGCTCATGTGCTTGACAATTGCCAGGTGAGCTGGGTGATTCCTGTCGGCTCATCTGCTTGACAATTGCCAGCTGAGCTGCGTAATTCCTGCCTGGTCACCTGCTTCATTATTGCCAGTTGAGCAGCATGATTCGTCACTGCTGAGCTCCATGCTTATTGCCTGCTGATTGCGTGGTTGGTGTCTGCTCAGCTCTTTGAGTATTGCCTCCTGCGGTCCCTGTTCTGAAGCGACCTGCCGGGGACCAGCCCCAGCTGATCCAGGGTATTCGAAGGAGAGATGGCCTAGGCGACTATTTATATGCTATTCAGAGATATCAAGAATAATAGTATGAGGATAGCTCAGGAGGAAAATTCGGTGGAGAAAAGTGACTGAGTAGATTGGTTTACGCGGGAGACCCATAAAACTTCAAGACAAGAAGTTTGCACCACTTCCGTAGGCCGGAGGCGCCCTCTCGAATAGCGGAAGGTGCCTCACCCTAGACACCTTCTCGAGTGGGTCTTAGCAGCCCAGGCATAATTAGTTAGTGTGGTAGGTTCAGCCCTACAGATGGAGACTCAGCTGGAAGTTAAAGGGAAGAATGACAAGGATCTTTATGAATTGGAGCTGTAAGTTAACACTTTGACAGAGAGAGCGAGATGGTGGTGGGGGACAACCCCCAGTGAAATCAGAGTTGAGAGCACAAAGCAATAAATTAGGCAGACTCTGGTGTTTTTGTGGGGGAGATCCTCGAGAATATCCGGGTGGACTCCTGAGGCTCGATCCCGCATTTGCCTATGCCGAGCCTCCTTCCTCAAGACCTTTGTCCAGAGTGGAATGCCCCACCGGCTCCCGGCACATGATCAGTGCATGCTCAGTCACGATATGAGTGCATGATCAACCACGTGATCATTCACTGCACAGTCACGGGATCAGCTCCTCTCAGTCACGAGATCACTGTATGATAAACATGTGATCAGTGAACGATCAGCCACGTGATCACTGCCTGCGCCGTCAGGTGGTCAGTTCCTGATCAGCCACCTGATCAGTGCGTTCGTAGTCCTATAATCAGCGCCTGTCAGTCACTGATCACTGTCTGATAAACAGGAGATCAGTGCGTGATGAGCCACGTGATCAGTGCCCGATTAGCCACGTCATCAGTGCATGCGCAGTCACGTGATCAGTGCATGATAGCCACGTGATCAGTGCATGCTCAGTCACGTGATCTGTACTTGATCAGCCACGTGATCAATGCCTGTAGAGTCACGTGATCAGGGCCTGCTGGGCTGCGTGATTCCTGCCGGCTCATCTGCATGACAATTGCCAGCTGAGCTGCTTGATTCTGGTCGGCTCATCTCCTTGACAATTCCAGCTGAGCTGCGTGATTCGTGCCTGGTCACCTGCTTGATTATTGCCAGTTGAGCAGCATGATTCGTCACTGCTGAGCTCCATGCTTATTGCCTGCTGATTGCGTGGTTCGTGTCTGCTCAGCTCTTTGAGTATTGCCTCCTGAGGTCCCTGTTCGGGTGCCACCTGCCGGGGACCAGCCCGAGCTGATCCAGGGTATTCGAAGGACAGATGGCCTAGGCCGCTATTTATCTGCTCATCAGAGATATCAAGAATAAGAGTATGAGGATAGCTCAGTAGGAAAATTCGGTGGAGAAAAGAGACTGAGTAGCTTGGTTTACGCGGGAGACCAATAAATCTTCAAGACAAGAAGTTTGCACCACTTATGTAGGCCGCAGGCGCCCTCTCGAATAGCGGAAGGTGCCTCACCCTAGACACCTTGTCGAGTGGGTCTTAGCAGCCCAGGCATAATTAGTAAGCGTGGTGGGTTCCGAGCTTCAGATGGAGACTCGGCTGGAAGTTACAGGGAAGCATGACAAGGAACTTTATGAATTGGAGCTGTAAGTTAACTCTTTGACAGAGCGAGCGAGATGGTGGTGGGGGACAGCCCCCAGTGAAGTCAGAGGTGAGAGCACAGAGCAATAAAGTAGGCAGACTCTGGTTTTTTTGGGGGGGAGATGCTCGAGAATATCCGGGTGGACTCCTGAGGCTCGATCCCGCATTTTCGTAAGCCGAGCCTCCTTCCTCATGACCTTTGTCCAGAGTGGAATGCCTCACCGGCTCCCGGCACGTGATCAGCGCATGCTCAGTCACGATATGAGTGCATGATCAGCCACGTGATCTCTGACTGCACAGTCACGTGATCAGCGCCTCTCAGTCACGTGATCACCGTATGATAAACACGTGATCAGTGAACGATCAGCCACGTGATCACTGCATGCACAGTCAGGTGGTCAGTTCCTGATCAGCCACGTGATTAGTGCGTGCACAGTCCCATGATCAGCGCCTGTCAGTCACTGATCACTGCCTGATAAACACGTGATCAATGCATGATGAGCCACGTGATCAGTGCCCGGTCAGCCACGTTATCAGTGCATGCACAGTCATGTGATCAGTGCATGATAGGCACGTGATCAGTGCATGCTCAGTCACGTGATCTGTACTTGATCAGCCACGTGATCAGTGCCTGCAGAGTCACGTGATCAGGGCCTGCTGAGCTGCGTGATTCCTGCCGGCTCATGTGCATGACATTTGCCAGCTGAGCTGCATGATTCCTGTCCACTCATCTGCATGACAATTGCCAACCGAGCTGCGTGATTCCTGTCGGCTCATCTGCTTGACAATTGCCAGCTGAGCTGCGTGATTCCTGCCTGGTCACCTGCTTCATTATTGCCAGTTGAGCAGCATGATTCGTCACTGCTGAGCTCCATGCTTATTGCCTGCTGATTGCGTGCTTCGTGTCTGCTCAGCTCTTTGAGTATTGCCTCCTGAAGTCCCTGTTCGGGAGCCACCTGCTGGGGAACAGCCCCAGCTGATCCAGGGTATTCGAAGGAGAGATGGCCTAGGCGACTATTTATATGCTAATCAGAGATATCAAGAATAATAGTATGAGGATAGCTCAGTAGGAAAATTCGGTGGAGAAAAGAGACTGAGTAGCTTGGTTTACGCGGGAGACCAATCAAAGTTCAAGACAAAAAGTTTGCACCACTTACGTAGGCTGCAGGAGCCCTCTCGAATACCGGAAGTTGCCTCACCCTAGACACCTTCTCGAGTGGGTCTTAGCAGCCCAGGCATAATTAGTTAGTATGGTAGGTTCAGCCCTACAGATGGAGACTCAGCTGGAAGTTAAAGGGAAGAATGACAAGGATCTTTATGAATTGGAGCTGTAAGTTAACACTTTGACAGAGAGAGCGAGATGGTGGTGGGGGACAACCCCCAGTGAAATCAGAGTTGAGAGCCAAAGCAATAAATTAGGCAGACTCTGGTGTTTTTGTGGGGGAGATCCTCGAGAATATCCGGGTGGACTCCTGAGGCTCGATCCCGCATTTGCCTATGCCGAGCCTCCTTCCTCAAGACCTTTGTCCAGAGTGGAATGCCCCACCGGCTCCCGGCACATGATCAGTGCATGCTCAGTCACGATATGAGTGCATGATCAACCACGTGATCATTCACTGCACAGTCACAGGATCAGCACCTCTCAGTCAGGAGATCACTGTATGATAAACATGTGATCAGTGAACGATCAGCCACGTGACCACTGCCTGCGCCGTCAGGTGGTCAGTTCCTGATCAGCCACCTGATCAGTGCGTTCGTAGTCCTATAATCAGCGCCTATCAGTCACTGATCACTGTCTGATAAACAGGAGATCAGTGCGTGATGAGCCACGTGATCAGTGCCCGATTAGCCACGTCATCAGTGCATGCGCAGTCACGTGATCAGTGCATGATAGCCACGTGATCAGTGCATGCTCAGTCACGTGATCTGTACTTGATCAGCCACGTGATCAATGCCTGTAGAGTCACGTGATCAGGGCCTGCTGGGCTGCGTGATTCCTGCCGGCTCATCTGCATGACAATTGCCAGCTGAGCTGCTTGATTCCTGTCGGCTCATCTGTTTGACATTTGCCAGCTGAGCTGCGTGATTCGTGCCTGGTCACCTGCTTGATTATTGCCAGTTGAGCAGCATGATTCGTCACTGCTGAGCTCCATGCTTATTGCCTGCTGATTGCGTGGTTCGTGTCTGCTCAGCTCTTTGAGTATTGCCTCCTGAGGTCCCTGTTCGGGTGCCACCTGCCGGGGACCAGCCCGAGCTGATCCAGGGTATTCGAAGGACAGATGGCCTAGGCGGCTATTTATATGCTCATCAGAGATATCAAGAATAAGAGTATGAGGATAGCTCAGTAGGAAAATTCGGTGGAGAAAAGAGACTGAGTAGCTTGGTTTACGCTGGAGACCAATAAATCTTCAAGACAAGAAGTTTGCACCACTTACGTAGGCCGCAGGCGCCCTCTCGAATAGCGGAAGGTGCCTCACGCTAGACACCTTGTCGAGTGGGTCTTAGCAGCCCAGGCATAATTAGTATGCGTGGTGGGTTCCGAGCTTCAGTTGGAGACTCGGCTGGAAGGTACAGGGAAGAATGACAAGGAACTTTATGAATTGGAGCTGTAAGTTAACTCTTTGACAGAGCGAGCGAGATGGTGGTGGGGGACAGCCCCCAGTGAAGTCAGAGGTGAGAGCACAGAGCAATAAAGTAGGCAGACTCTGTTTTTTTTGGGGGGGGATATGCTCGAGAATATCCGGGTGGACTCCTGAGGCTCGATCCCGCATTTTCGTAAGCCGAGCCTCCTTCCTCATGACCTTTGTCCAGAGTGGAATGCCTCACCGGCTCCCGGCACGTGATCAGCGCATGCTCAGTCACGATATCAGTGCATGATCAGCCACGTGATCTCTGACTGCACAGTCACGTGATCAGCACCTCTCAGTCACGTGATCACCGTATGATAAACACGTGATCAGTGAACGATCAGCCACGTGATCACTGCATGCACAGTCAGGTGGTCAGTTCCTGATCAGCCACGTGATCAGTGCGTGCACAGTCCCATGATCAGCGCCTGTCAGTCACTGATCACTGCCTGATAAACACGTGATCAGTGCATGATGAACCACGTGATCAGTGCCCGGTCAGCCACGTTATCAGTGCATGCACAGTCACGTGATCAGTGCATGATAGGCACGTGATCAGTGCATGCTCAGTCACGTGATCTGTACTTGATCAGCCACGTGATCAGTGCCTGCAGAGTCACGTGATCAGGGCCTGCTGAGCTGCGTGATTCCTGCCGGCTCATGTGCATGACATTTGCCAGCTGAGCTGCATGATTCCTGTCCACTCATCTGCATGACAATTGCCAACCGAGCTGCGTGATTCCTGTCGGCTCATCTGCTTGACAATTGCCAACTGAGCTGCGTGATTACTGCCTGGTCACCTGCTTGATTATTGCCAGTTGAGCAGCATGATTCGTCACTGCTGAGCTCCATGCTTATTGCCTGCTGATTGCGTGCTTCGTGTCTGCTCAGCTCTTTGAGTATTGCCTCCTGAAGTCCCTGTTCGGGTGCCACCTGCTGGGGAACAGCCCCAGCTGATCCAGGGTATTCGAAGGAGAGATGGCCTAGGCGACTATTTATATGCTAATCAGAGATATCAAGAATAATAGTATGAGGATCGCTCAGTAGGAAAACTCGGTGGAGAAAAGAGACTGAGTAGCTTGGTTTACTCGGGAGACCAATCAAAGTTCAAGACAAGAAGTTTGCACCACTTACGTAGGCCGCAGGCGCCCTCTTGAATACCGGAAGTTGCCTCACCCTAGACACCTTCTCGAGTGGGTCTAAGCAGCCCAGGCATAATTAGTAAGCGTGGTGGATTCCGAGCTCCAGATGGAGATTCGGCTGGAAGCTACAGGGAAGAATGACAAGGAACTTTATGAATTGGAGCTGTAAGTTAACACTTGGACAGAGAGAGCGAGATGGTGGTGGGGAACAGCCCCCAGTGAAATCAGAGGTGAGAGCACAAAGCAAAAAAGTGGGCAGACTCTGGTTTTTTTGGGGGGGCCATGCTCGAGAATATCCGGGTGGACTGCTGAGACTCGATCCCGCATTTGGGTATGCCTAGCCTTCTTCCTCATGACCTTTGTCCAGAGTGGAATGCCTCCCCGGCTCCCAGCACATGATCAGTGCATGCTCAGTCACGATATCAGTGCATGATCAGCCACGTGATCTCTGACTGCACAGTCACGTGATCAGCGCCTCTCAGTCACGTGATCACCGTATGATAAACACGTGATCAGTGAACGATCAGCCACGTGATCACTGCATGCACAGTCAGGTGGTCAGTTCCTGATCAGCCACGTGATCAGTGCGTGCACAGTCCCATGATCAGCGCCTGTCAGTCACTGATCACTGCCTGATAAACACGTGATCAATGCATGATGAGCCACGTGATCAGTGCCCGGTCAGCCACGTTATCAGTGCATGCACAGTCATGTGATCAGTGCATGATAGGCACGTGATCAGTGCATGCTCAGTCACGTGATCTGTACTTGATCAGCCACGTGATCAGTGCCTGCAGAGTCACGTGATCAGGGCCTGCTGAGCTGCGTGATTCCTGCCGGCTCATGTGCATGACATTTGCCAGCTGAGCTGCATGATTCCTGTCCACTCATCTGCATGACAATTGCCAACCGAGCTGCGTGATTCCTGTCGGCTCATCTGCTTGACAATTGCCAACTGAGCTGCGTGATTCCTGCCTGGTCACCTGCTTGATTATTGCCACTTGAGCAGCATGATTCGTCACTGCTGAGCTCCATGCTTATTGCCTGCTGATTGCGTGCTTCGTGTCTGCTCAGCTCTTTGAGTATTGCCTCCTGAAGTCCCTCTTCGGGCGCCACCTGCTGGGGAACAGCCCCAGCTGATCCAGGGTATTCGAAGGAGAGATGGCCTAGGCGACTATTTATATGCTAATCAGAGATATCAAGAATAATAGTATGAGGATAGCTCAGTAGGAAAATTCGGTGGAGAAAAGAGACTGAGTAGCTTGGTTTACGCGGGAGACCAATCAAACTTCAAGACAGGAAGTTTGCACCACTTACGTAGGCCCCAGGCGCCCTCTCGAATACCGGAAGTTGCCTCACCCTAGACACCTTCTCGAGTGGGTCTTAGCAGCCCAGGCATAATTAGTTAGTGTGGTAGGTTCAGCCCTACAGATGGAGACTCAGCTGGAAGTTAAAGGGAAGAATGACAAGGATCTTTATGAATTGGAGCTGTAAGTTAACACTTTGACAGAGAGAGCGAGATGGTGGTGGGGGACAACCCCCAGTGAAATCAGAGTTGAGAGCACAAAGCAATAAATTAGGCAGACTCTGGTGGTTTTGTGGGGGAGATCCTCGAGAATATCCGGGTGGACTCCTGAGGCTCGATCCCGCATTTGCCTATGCCGAGCCTCCTTCCTCAAGACCTTTGTCCAGAGTGGAATGCCCCACCGGCTCCCGGCACATGATCAGTGCATGCTCAGTCACGATATGAGTGCATGATCAACCACGTGATCATTCACTGCACAGTCACAGGATCAGCGCCTCTCAGTCAGGAGATCACTGTATGATAAACATGTGATCAGTGAACGATCAGCCACGTGACCACTGCCTGCGCCGTCAGGTGGTCAGTTCCTGATCAGCCACCTGATCAGTGCGTTCGTAGTCCTATAATCAGCGCCTGTCAGTCACTGATCACTGTCTGATAAACAGGAGATCAGTGCGTGATGAGCCACGTGATCAGTGCCCGATTAGCCACGTCATCAGTGCATGCGCAGTAACATGATCAGTGCATGATAACCACGTGATCAGTGCATGCTCAGTCACGTGATCTGTACTTGATCAGCCACGTGATCAATGCCTGTAGAGTCACGTGATCAGGGCCTGCTGGGCTGCGTGATTCCTGCCGGCTCATCTGCATGACAATTGCCAGCTGAGCTGCTTGATTCTGGTCGGCTCATCTGCTTGACAATTCCAGCTGAGCTGCGTGATTCGTGCCTGGTCACCTGCTTGATTATTGCCAGTTGAGCAGCATGATTCGTCACTGCTGAGCTCCATGCTTATTGCCTGCTGATTGCGTGGTTCGTGTCTGCTCAGCTCTTTGAGTATTGCCTCCTGAGGTCCCTGTTCGGGTGCCACCTGCCGGGGACCAGCCCGAGCTGATCCAGGGTATTCGAAGGACAGATGGCCTAGGCCGCTATTTATCTGCTCATCAGAGATATCAAGAATAAGAGTATGAGGATAGCTCAGTAGGAAAATTCGGTGGAGAAAAGAGACTGAGTAGCTTGGTTTACGCGGGAGACCAATAAATCTTCAAGACAAGAAGTTTGCACCACTTATGTAGGCCGCAGGCGCCCTCTCGAATAGCGGAAGGTGCCTCACCCTAGACACCTTGTCGAGTGGGTCTTAGCAGCCCAGGCATAATTAGTAAGCGTGGTGGGTTCCGAGCTTCAGATGGAGACTCGGCTGGAAGTTACAGGGAAGCATGACAAGGAACTTTATGAATTGGAGCTGTAAGTTAACTCTTTGACAGAGCGAGCGAGATGGTGGTGGGGGACAGCCCCCAGTGAAGTCAGAGGTGAGAGCACAGAGCAATAAAGTAGGCAGACTCTGGTTTTTTTGGGGGGGAGATGCTCGAGAATATCCGGGTGGACTCCTGAGGCTCGATCCCGCATTTTCGTAAGCCGAGCCTCCTTCCTCATGACCTTTGTCCAGAGTGGAATGCCTCACCGGCTCCCGGCACGTGATCAGCGCATGCTCAGTCACGATATGAGTGCATGATCAGCCACGTGATCTCTGACTGCACAGTCACGTGATCAGCGCCTCTCAGTCACGTGATCACCGTATGATAAACACGTGATCAGTGAACGATCAGCCACGTGATCACTGCATGCACAGTCAGGTGGTCAGTTCCTGATCAGCCACGTGATCAGTGCGTGCGCAGTCCCATGATCAGCGCCTGTCAGTCACTGATCACTGCCTGATAAACACGTGATCAATGCATGATGAGCCACGTGATCAGTGCCCGGTCAGCCACGTTATCAGTGCATGCACAGTCATGTGATCAGTGCATGATAGGCACGTGATCAGTGCATGCTCAGTCACGTGATCTGTACTTGATCAGCCACGTGATCAGTGCCTGCAGAGTCACGTGATCAGGGCCTGCTGAGCTGCGTGATTCCTGCCGGCTCATGTGCATGACATTTGCCAGCTGAGCTGCATGATTCCTGTCCACTCATCTGCATGACAATTGCCAACCGAGCTGCGTGATTCCTGTCGGCTCATCTGCTTGACAATTGCCAGCTGAGCTGCGTGATTCCTGCCTGGTCACCTGCTTCATTATTGCCAGTTGAGCAGCATGATTCGTCACTGCTGAGCTCCATGCTTATTGCCTGCTGATTGCGTGCTTCGTGTCTGCTCAGCTCTTTGAGTATTGCCTCCTGAAGTCCCTGTTCGGGAGCCACCTGCTGGGGAACAGCCCCAGCTGATCCAGGGTATTCGAAGGAGAGATGGCCTAGGCGACTATTTATATGCTAATCAGAGATATCAAGAATAATAGTATGAGGATAGCTCAGTAGGAAAATTCGGTGGAGAAAAGAGACTGAGTAGCTTGGTTTACGCGGGAGACCAATCAAAGTTCAAGACAAAAAGTTTGCACCACTTACGTAGGCTGCAGGAGCCCTCTCGAATACCGGAAGTTGCCTCACCCTAGACACCTTCTCGAGTGGGTCTTAGCAGCCCAGGCATAATTAGTTAGTATGGTAGGTTCAGCCCTACAGATGGAGACTCAGCTGGAAGTTAAAGGGAAGAATGACAAGGATCTTTATGAATTGGAGCTGTAAGTTAACACTTTGACAGAGAGAGCGAGATGGTGGTGGGGGACAACCCCCAGTGAAATCAGAGTTGAGAGCCAAAGCAATAAATTAGGCAGACTCTGGTGGTTTTGTGGGGGAGATCCTCGAGAATATCCGGGTGGACTCCTGAGGCTCGATCCCGCATTTGCCTATGCCGAGCCTCCTTCCTCAAGACCTTTGTCCAGAGTGGAATGCCCCACCGGCTCCCGGCACATGATCAGTGCATGCTCAGTCACGATATGAGTGCATGATCAACCACGTGATCATTCACTGCACAGTCACAGGATCAGCACCTCTCAGTCAGGAGATCACTGTATGATAAACATGTGATCAGTGAACGATCAGCCACGTGACCACTGCCTGCGCCGTCAGGTGGTCAGTTCCTGATCAGCCACCTGATCAGTGCAATCGTAGTCCTATAATCAGCGCCTATCAGTCACTGATCACTGTCTGATAAACAGGAGATCAGTGCGTGATGAGCCACGTGATCAGTGCCCGATTAGCCACGTCATCAGTGCATGGGCAGTCAAGTGATCAGTGCATGATAGCCACGTGATCAGTGCATGCTCAGTCACGTGATCTGTACTTGATCAGCCACGTGATCAATGCCTGTAGAGTCACGTGATCAGGGCCTGCTGGGCTGCGTGATTCCTGCCGGCTCATCTGCATGACAATTGCCAGCTGAGCTGCTTGATTCTGGTCGGCTCATCTGCTTGACATTTGCCAGCTGAGCTGCGTGATTCGTGCCTGGTCACCTGCTTGATTATTGCCAGTTGAGCAGCATGATTCGTCACTGCTGAGCTCCATGCTTATTGCCTGCTGATTGCGTGGTTCGTGTCTGCTCAGCTCTTTGAGTATTGCCTCCTGAGGTCCCTGTTCGGGTGCCACCTGCCGGGGACCAGCCCGAGCTGATCCAGGGTATTCGAAGGACAGATGGCCTAGGCGGCTATTTATATGCTCATCAGAGATATCAAGAATAAGAGTATGAGGATAGCTCAGTAGGAAAATTCGGTGGAGAAAAGAGACTGAGTAGCTTGGTTTACGCGGGAGACCAATAAATCTTCAAGACAAGAAGTTTGCACCACTTATGTAGGCCGCAGGCGCCCTCTCGAATAGCGGAAGGTGCCTCACGCTAGACACCTTGTCGAGTGGGTCTTAGCAGCCCAGGCATAATTAGTATGCGTGGTGGGTTCCGAGCTTCAGTTGGAGACTCGGCTGGAAGGTACAGGGAAGAATGACAAGGAACTTTATGAATTGGAGCTGTAAGTTAACTCTTTGACAGAGCGAGCGAGATGGTGGTGGGGGACAGCCCCCAGTGAAGTCAGAGGTGAGAGCACAGAGCAATAAAGTAGGCAGACTCTGTTTTTTTGGGGGGGGGATATGCTCGAGAATATCCGGGTGGACTCCTGAGGCTCGATCCCGCATTTTCGTAAGCCGAGCCTCCTTCCTCATGACCTTTGTCCAGAGTGGAATGCCTCACCGGCTCCCGGCACGTGATCAGCGCATGCTCAGTCACGATATCAGTGCATGATCAGCCACGTGATCTCTGACTGCACAGTCACGTGATCAGCACCTCTCAGTCACGTGATCACCGTATGATAAACACGTGATCAGTGAACGATCAGCCACGTGATCACTGCATGCACAGTCAGGTGGTCAGTTCCTGATCAGCCACGTGATCAGTGCGTGCACAGTCCCATGATCAGCGCCTGTCAGTCACTGATCACTGCCTGATAAACACGTGATCAGTGCATGATGAACCACGTGATCAGTGCCCGGTCAGCCACGTTATCAGTGCATGCTCAGTCACGTGATCTGTACTTGATCAGCCACGTGATCAGTGCCTGCAGAGTCACGTGATCAGGGCCTGCTGAGCTGCGTGATTCCTGCCGGCTCATGTGCATGACATTTGCCAGCTGAGCTGCATGATTCCTGTCCACTCATCTGCATGACAATTGCCAACCGAGCTGCGTGATTCCTGTCGGCTCATCTGCTTGACAATTGCCAACTGAGCTGCGTGATTCCTGCCTGGTCACCTGCTTGATTATTGCCACTTGAGCAGCATGATTCGTCACTGCTGAGCTCCATGCTTATTGCCTGCTGATTGCGTGCTTCGTGTCTGCTCAGCTCTTTGAGTATTGCCTCCTGAAGTCCCTGTTCGGGTGCCACCTGCTGGGGAACAGCCCCAGCTGATCCAGGGTATTCGAAGGAGAGATGGCCTAGGCGACTATTTATATGCTAATCAGAGATATCAAGAATAATAGTATGAGGATCGCTCAGTAGGAAAACTCGGTGGAGAAAAGAGACTGAGTAGCTTGGTTTACTCGGGAGACCAATCAAAGTTCAAGACATGAAGTTTGCACCACTTACGTAGGCCGCAGGCGCCCTCTTGAATACCGGAAGTTGCCTCACCCTAGACACCTTCTCGAGTGGGTCTAAGCAGCCCAGGCATAATTAGTAAGCGTGGTGGGTTCCGAGCTCCAGATGGAGATTCGGCTGGAAGCTACAGGGAAGAATGACAAGGAACTTTATGAATTGGAGCTGTAAGTTAACTCTTTGACAGAGAGAGCGAGATGGTGGTGGGGAACAGCCCCCAGTGAAATCAGAGGTGAGAGCACAAAGCAAAAAAGTGGGCAGACTCTGGTTTTTTTGGGGGGGCCATGCTCGAGAATATCCGGGTGGACTGCTGAGACTCGATCCCGCATTTGGGTATGCCTAGCCTTCTTCCTCATGACCTTTGTCCAGAGTGGAATGCCTCCCCGGCTCCCAGCACATGATCAGTGCATGCTCAGTCACGATATCAGTGCATGATCAGCCACGTGATCTCTGACTGCACAGTCACGTGATCAGCGCCTCTCAGTCACGTGATCACCGTATGATAAACACGTGATCAGTGAACGATCAGCCACGTGATCACTGCATGCACAGTCAGGTGGTCAGTTCCTGATCAGCCACGTGATCAGTGCGTGCGCAGTCCCATGATCAGCGCCTGTCAGTCACTGATCACTGCCTGATAAACACGTGATCAATGCATGATGAGCCACGTGATCAGTGCCCGGTCAGCCACGTTATCAGTGCATGCACAGTCATGTGATCAGTGCATGATAGGCACGTGATCAGTGCATGATCAGTCACGTGATCTGTACTTGATCAGCCACGTGATCAGTGCCTGCAGAGTCACGTGATCAGGGCCTGCTGAGCTGCGTGATTCCTGCCGGCTCATGTGCATGACATTTGCCAGCTGAGCTGCATGATTCCTGTCCACTCATCTGCATGACAATTGCCAACCGAGCTGCGTGATTCCTGTCGGCTCATCTGCTTGACAATTGCCAACTGAGCTGCGTGATTCCTGCCTGGTCACCTGCTTGATTATTGCCAGTTGAGCAGCATGATTCGTCACTGCTGAGCTCCATGCTTATTGCCTGCTGATTGCGTGCTTCGTGTCTGCTCAGCTCTTTGAGTATTGCCTCCTGAAGTCCCTCTTCGGGCGCCACCTGCTGGGGAACAGCCCCAGCTGATCCAGGGTATTCGAAGGAGAGATGGCCTAGGCGACTATTTATATGCTAATCAGAGATATCAAGAATAATAGTATGAGGATAGCTCAGTAGGAAAATTCGGTGGAGAAAAGAGACTGAGTAGCTTGGTTTACGCGGGAGACCAATCAAACTTCAAGACAAGAAGTTTGCACCACTTACGTAGGCCCCAGGCGCCCTCTCGAATACCAGAAGTTGCCTCACCCTAGACACCTTCTCGAGTGGGTCTTAGCAGCCCAGGCATAATTAGTTAGTGTGGTAGGTTCAGCCCTACAGATGGAGACTCAGCTGGAAGTTAAAGGGAAGAATGACAAGGATCTTTATGAATTGGAGCTGTAAGTTAACACTTTGACAGAGAGAGCGAGATGGTGGTGGGGGACAACCCCCAGTGAAATCAGAGTTGAGAGCACAAAGCAATAAATTAGGCAGACTCTGGTGTTTTTGTGGGGGAGATCCTCGAGAATATCCGGGTGGACTCCTGAGGCTCGATCCCGCATTTGCCTATGCCGAGCCTCCTTCCTCAAGACCTTTGTCCAGAGTGGAATGCCCCACCGGCTCCCGGCACATGATCAGTGCATGCTCAGTCACGATATGAGTGCATGATCAACCACGTGATCATTCACTGCACAGTCACAGGATCAGCGCCTCTCAGTCAGGAGATCACTGTATGATAAACATGTGATCAGTGAACGATCAGCCACCTGACCACTGCCTGCGCCGTCAGGTGGTCAGTTCCTGATCAGCCACCTGATCAGTGCGTTCGTAGTCCTATAATCAGCGCCTGTCAGTCACTGATCACTGTCTGATAAACAGGAGATCAGTGCGTGATGAGCCACGTGATCAGTGCCCGATTAGCCACGTCATCAGTGCATGCGCAGTAACATGATCAGTGCATGATAGCCACGTGATCAGTGCATGCTCAGTCACGTGATCTGTACTTGATCAGCCACGTGATCAATGCCTGTAGAGTCACGTGATCAGGGCCTGCTGGGCTGGGTGATTCCTGCCGGCTCATCTGCATGACAATTGCCAGCTGAGCTGCTTGATTCCTGTCGGCTCATCTGCTTAACAATTACCAGCTGAGCTGCGTGATTCCTGCCTGGTCACCTGCTTGATTATTGCCAGTTGAGCAGCATGATTCGTCACTGCTGAGCTCCATGCTTATTGCCTGCTGATTGTGTGGTTCGAGTCTGCTCAGCCCTTTGAGTATTGCCTCCTCAGGTCCCTGTTCTGGCGCCACCTGCCGGGGACCAGCCCCAGCTGATCCAGGGTATTCGAAGGAGAGATGGCCTAGGCGACTATTTACATGCTAATCAGAGATATCAAGAATAATAGTATGAGGATAGCTCAGTAGGAAAATTCGGTGGAGAAAAGAGACTGAGTAGCTCGGTTTACGCGGGAGACCAATAAATCTTCAAGACAAGAAGTTTGCACCACTTACGTAGGCCGCAGGCGCCCTCTCGAATAGCGGAAGGTGCCTCACCCTAGACACCTTTTCGAGTGGGTCTTAGCAGCCCAGGCATAATTAGTAAGCGTGGTGGGTTCCGAGCTCCAGATGGATTCGGCTGGAAGGTACAGGGAAGAATGACAAGGAACTTTATGAATTGGAGCTGTAAGTTAACTCTTTGACAGAGAGAGCGAGATCGTGGTGGGGACAGCCCCCATTGATATCAGAGGTGAGATCAGAAAGCAAAAAAGTAGGTAGACTCTGGTTTTTTTCAGGGGGAGATGCTCGAGAATATCCGGCTGGACTCCTGAGGCTCGATCCAGCATTTGCGTGTGCCGAGCCTCCTTCCTCATGACCTTTGTTCAGAATGGAATGCCTCACTGGCTTCCGGCACATGATCAGTGCATGCTCAGTCACGATATCAGTGCATGCTCAGCCACGTGATCACTGACTGCACAGTCACGTGATCAGCGCCTCTCAGTCACGTGATCACCGTATGATAAACACGTGATCAGTGAACAATCAGCCACGTTATCACTGCATGCCCAGTCAGGTGGTCAGTTCCTGATCAGCAACGTGATCAGTGCATGCACAGTCACATGATCAGCACCTGTCAGTCACTGATCACTGCCTGATAAACACCTGATCAGTGCATGATGAGCCACGTGATCAGTGCCCGATCAGCCACGTCATTAGTGCCTGCGCAGTCCGGTGATCAGTGCATGATAGGCACGTGATCAGTGCATGCTCAGTCACGTGATCTGTACTTAATCAGCCACGTGATCAGTGCCTGCAGAGTCACGTGATCAGGGCCTGCGGAGCTGCGTGATTCCTGCCGGCTCATCTGCATGACAATTGCCAGCTGAGCTGCGTGATTCCTGTCGGCTCATCTGCTTGACATTTGCCAGCTGAGCTGCGTGATTCCTGCCTGGTCACCTGCTTGGTTATTGCCAGTTGAGCAGCATGATTCGTCACTGCTGAGCTCCATGCTTATTGCCTGCTGATTGCGTGGTTCGTGTCTGCTCAGCTCTTTGAGTATTGCCTCCTGAGGTCCTTGTTCGGGCGCCACCTGCCGGGGACCAGCCTCAGCTCATCCAGGGTATTCGAAGGAGAGATGGCCTAGGCGACTATTTATATGCTAATCAGAGATATTAAGAATAGTATGAGGAAACCTCAGTAGGAAAATTCGGTGGAGAAAAGAGACTGAGTAGCTTGGTTTACGCGGGAGACCAATAAAACTTCAAGACAAGAAGTTTGCACCACTTACGTAGGCCGCAGGCGCCCTCTCGAATAGCAGAAGGTGCCTCACCCTAGACACCTTCTCGAGTGGGTCTTAGCAGCCCAGGCATAATTAGTAAGCGTGGTGGGTTCCTCGCTCCAGATGGAGACTCGGCTGGAAGTTACAGGGAAGCATGACAAGGAACTTTATGAATTGGAGCTGTAAGTTAACTCTTTGACAGAGAGAGCGAGCTGGTGGTGGGGGACAGCTCCCAGTGAAATCAGAGGTGAGAGCACAAAGCAATAAAGTAGGCAGACTCTGGTTTTTTTGGTGGGGAGATGCTCGAGAATATCCGGGTGGAATCCTGAGGCTGGATCCCGCATTTGCGTATGCCGAGGCTCCTTCCTCCTGACCTTTGTCCAGAGTGGAATGCCTCATCGGCTGCCGGCACATGATCAGTGCATGTTCAGTCACGATATCAGTGCATGCTCAGCCACGTGATCACTGACTGCACAGTCACGTGATCAGCGCCTCTCAGTCACGAGATCACCGGAGGATAAACAGGTGATCAGTGAAGGATCAGCCACGTGATCACTGCATGCACAGTCAGGTGGTCAGTTCCTGATCAGCCACGTGATCAGTGCGTGCACAGTCCCGTGATCAGCGCCTGTCAGTCACTGATCACTGCCTGATAAACACGTGATCAATGCATGATGAGCCAGGTGATCAGTGCCCGATCAGCCACGTCATCAGTGCATGATAGCCAGGTGATCAGTGCATGCTCAGTCACGTGATCTGTACTTGATTAGCCACGTGATCAGTGCCTGCAGAGTCAAGGGATCAGGGCCTGCTGAGCTGCGTGATTCCTGCCGGCTCATCTGCTTGACAATTGCCAGCTGAGCTGCGTGATTCCTGCCTGGTCACCTGCTTGATTATTGCCAGTTGAGCAGCATGATTCGTCACTGCTGAGCTCCATGCTTATTGCCTGCTGATTGCGTGGTTCGTGTCTGCTCAGCTCTTTGAGTGTTGCCTCCTGAGGTCCCTGTTCCCACACCACCTGCCGGGGACCAGCCCCAGCTGATCCAGGGTATTCGAAGGAGAGATGGCCTAGGCGACTATTTATATGCCAATCAGAGATATCAAGAATAATAGCATGAGGAAAGCTCAGTAGGAAAATTCGGTGGAGAAAAGAGACTGAATAGCTTGGTTTACGCGGGAGACCAATAAATCTTCAAGACAAGAAGTTTGCACCACTTACGTAGGCCACAGGCGCCCTCTCGAATAGCGGAAGGTGCCTCACCCTAGACACCTTCTCGAGTGGGTCTTAGCAGCCCAGGCATAATTAGTAAGCGTGGTGGGTTCCGTGCCTCTCAGGCACGTGATCACCGTATGATAAACACGTGATCATTGAACGATCAGCCACGTGATCACTGCTTTCGAAGTCTCGTAAACAGTGCATGATAGCCCCGTGATCAGTGCATGCTCAGTCCCGTGATCTGTACTTGATCAGCCACGAGATCACTGACTGCACAGTCACATGATCAACGCCTCTCAGTCACGTGATCACGGTATGATAAACACGTGATCAGTGAACGATCAGCCACGTGATCACTGCAAGCACAGTCAGGTTGTCAGTTCCTCATCAGCCACGTGATCAGTGTGTGCACAGTCCCATGATCAGTGCTTGTCAGTCACTGATCACTGCCTGATAAACAGGTGATCAGTGCATGATGAGCCACGTGATCAGTGCATGCTCAGTCACGTGATCTGTACTTGATCAGCCACGTGATCAGTGCCTGCAGAGTCAGGTAATCAGGGCCTGCTGAGCTGCGTGACTCCTGCCGGCTCATCTGCATGACAATTGCCAGCTGAGCTCCGTGATTCCTGTCGGCTCATCTGCTTGACAATTGCCAGCTGAGCTGCACGATTCCTGCCTGTCATGTCCTTGACAATTGCCACCTGTGCTGCGTAATTCCTGCCTGCTCATCTACTTGATTATTGCCAGCTGAGCAGCATGATTTCTCAGAGCTGAGTTCCATGATTATTGCCTGCTGACTGATTCCTGCCTACTCAGCTCTTTGTTCATTGCCTCCAGAAGCACATGATCAGTGTATGACACAGAACATGATCAGCACATGATCAGTCACATGATCAATGCATGATAAGCCAGGTGATCAGTGCATGATCAATTACGTGATCAGTGCACGATCAGTCATTTGACCAGTACATGGTAGCTGCGTGATCATTGCATGATCAGCCACGTGAGCAGTGCATGATAGCCACGTGATCAGTGCATGATAAGTCACGTGATCAGTGCATGTTTAATCACGTGAGCAGTGTATGATCAGCCACCTGATCAGTGCATGATCAGACACGTGAACAGTGTATGATCAGCCTCGTGATCAGTGCATGATACCTATGTGATCAGTTCATGATTAGTCACGTTATCTGTGCATGACAGGCACATAATCAGTGTTGATATCCACGTGATCAGTGAATTATAGCCACGTGATCAGTTCATGATTAGTCACGTCATCTGTGCATGACCAGGCACGTGAACAGTGTTTGATCAGCCACGTGATCAGTGCATTATAGCCACGTGATCAGTGCATGATCAGTCAAGTGATCAGTGCGTAAACAGTCACGTGATCAGTGCATGAGGAGCCACGTGATCAGTGCAGGATCATTTACGTGATCAGTGCATGATCTGACACGTGACCAGTGCATGGTTGCTACGTGATCATTGCATGATCAGCCAAGTGAACAGTGCATGATAGCCACGTGATCAGTGCATGATCAGTCACGTGATCAGTACATGATCAGTCACGTTAACAGTGCATGATCATTTACGTGATTTGTGCATGATGAGTCACGTGACCAGTATATGGTAGCTACGTGATCATTGCATGACCAGCCACGTGAGCAGTGCATGATAGCCACGTGATGTGTGCGTGATCAATTACGTGATCAGAGTATGATCAGCCACGTGATCAGTGCATGATATCCAAGTGATCAGTGCATGATCAATCACGTGATCAGTGTATGATCAGCCACGGGAACAGTGCATGTTCAGTCACGTGATCAGGGCCTACTGAGCTGCGTGATTACTGTCTGCTCATCTGCTTGACAATTGCCAGCTGAGCTGCAGGATTTCTGCCTGTCATCTGCTTGACAATTGCCAGCTGAGCTGCAGGATTTCTGCCTGTCATCTGCTTGACAATTGCCAGCTGTGCTGCATAATTCCTGCCTGCTAAGCTGCTTGATTATTGCCAGCTGAGCAGCATGATTCCTCACAGCTGAGTTCCATGATTATTGCCTGCTGACAGTTTGATTTGTGCCTAATCAGCTCTTTGTTTATTGCCTCCAGAGGCACATGATCAGTGTATGATAGCAAACATGATCAACGCAGGATCAGTCACATGATCAGCGCCATTAAGTCACGTGATCACTACATGATAGTCATGTGATCAGTCCATGCTCAGTCACGGTATCACTGCATGATCAGCCACGTGATCAGTGCATGATAGCCACGTGATCATTGCATAATAGCCACGGGATCAGTGCATGATCAGCCAGGTGATCAGTGCATGATAGCTACGTGATCAGTTCATGATTAGTCACGTGATCTGTGCATGACCAGTCAGGTGATCAGTGTATGATCAGCCACGTGAACAGTGCATGATAGCCACGTGATCAGTGCATGATCAGTTACGTGATGGGTGTATGATCAGTCACGTGACCGGTACATGGTAGCTACATAATCATTGCATGATCAGACAGGTGAGTAGTGCATGATAGTCACGTAATCAGTGCATGATCAGTCATGTAATCTGTGCATGACCAGGCTCGTGATCAGTGTATGACCATCCAAGTGATCAGTGCATGATAGCCACGAGATCAGTGCATGATCAGTCACGTTATCAGTGCATGATCAGCCACGTGATCAGTGCATGATCAATTACGTGATCAGTGCATGATCAGTCACCTGAACAGTACATGGTAGCTACGTGATCATTGCATGATCAGCCACGTGAGCCGTACATGATAGCCACGAGGTCAGTGCATGATCAGTCACGTGATCAGTGCATGATCAGTCACGTGAACAGTGCATGATAAGTCACCTGATCAGTGCATGATCAATTATGTGATCAGTGCATGATCACTCACGTGACCAGTATATGGTAGCTACGTGATCATTGCATGATCAGCCACGTGAGCAGTGCATGATAGCCACGTGATCAGTGCATGATCTGTTTCGGGAGCAGAGTATGATCAGCCACTTGGTCAGTGCATGATAGCCACGTGATCACTGCATGATCTGTCACATGATCAGTGTATGATCATCCACGTGATCAGTGCATGGGCAGTCATGTTGTCAGTGCATGATATAGACGTGATCAGTGCATGATCAGTCTCGTGATCACTGTATGATCAACCACGGGATCAGTGCATGATAGCCAACTGATCAGTGCATGATCAGTCACGTGATCAGTGCATGGTCAGTCACGTGATAAGTGCATGTTCAGTCACGTGATCAGTGTATGATCATCCACGCAATCAGTGCATGTGGAGTCATGTAATCAATGCATGATAGCGCCGTGATCAGTGCAGGATCAGTCCCGTGATGAGTGTATCATCAGCCAAGTGATCAGTGCAAGATAGCTACGTGATCAGTGCATGATCAGTCACATGATCCTTGCATGATCAGCCACGTCTTCAGTGCATGATAGCCACGTGATCAGTGCATACAATTACGTGATCAGTGCATGCGCAGTCCCGTGATCAGTGCATGATAGGCACGTGATCAGTGCATGCTCAGTCACGTGATCTGTACTTAATCAGCCACGTGATCAGTGCCTGCAGAGTCACGTGATCAGGGCCTGCGGAGCTGCGTGATTCCTGCCGGCTCATCTGCATGACAATTGCCAGCTGAGCTCCGTGATTCCTGTCGGCTCATCTGCTTGACAATTGCCAGCTGAGCTGCATGATTCCTGCCTGTCATCTCCTTGACAATTGCCACCTGTGCTGCGTAATTCCTGCCTGCTCATCTACTTGATTATTGCCAGCTGAGCAGCATGATTTCTCAGAGCTGAGTTCCATGATTATTGCCTGCAGACTGATTCCTGCCTACTCAGCTCTTTGCTCATTGCCTCCAGAGGCACATGATCAGTGTATGACACCAAACATGATCATCACATGATCAGTCACATGATCAATGCATGATAAGCCAGGTGATCAGTGCATGATCAATTACGTGATCAGTGCACGATCAGTCATGTGACCAGTACATGGTAGCTGCGTGATCATTGCATGATCAGCCACGTGAGCAGTGCATGATAGCCACGTGATCAGTGCATGATAAGTCACGTGATCAGTGCATGATCAATCACGTGATCAGTGCATGATCAGCCACGTGATCAGTGCATGATCAGTCACGTGATATGTGTGTGATCAGCCACGTGATCAGTGCATGATATCCACGTGATCAGTGCATGATAACCACGTGATCACTTGATGATTAGTCACGTGATCTGTGCATGTCAAGGCACGTGATCAGTGTATGATCAGCCACGTGATTAGTGCATAATAGCCACGTGATCAGTGCCTGATCAGTCACGTGAACAGTGCATGATCAGTCACGTGACCAGTGTATGATGAGCCACGTGATAGTGCATAATCAATTAAGTGATCAGTGCATGATCAGCAACGTGATCAGTGCATTATAGCCACGTGATCATTGCATGATCAGTCACGTGACCAGTACATGGTTGCTACGTGATCATTGCATGATCAGCCACGTGAGCAGTGTATGATAGCCACGTGATCAGTGCATGATCAGTCACGTGATCAGTACATGATCAGTCACGTGAACAGTGCATGATCATTTACGTGATCTGTGCATGATGAGTCACGTGACCAATATATGGTCGCTTCGTGATCATTGCATGACCAGCCACGTGAGCAGTGCATGATGGCCATGTGATGTGTGCATGATCAGTTACGTGAGCAGAGTATGATCAGCCACTTGATCAGTGCATGAGTGCCACGTGATCAGTGCATGATCAGTCACGTGACAGGTGTGTGATCAGCCACGTGAACAGTGCATGTTCAGCCACGTGATCAGTGCATGATAGCCACGTGATTAGTGCATGATCATTTACGTGAGGAGTGTATGATCAGCCACGTGATCAGTGCATGGTCAGACACGTGAACAGTGTATGATCAGCCACGTGATCAGTGCATGATATCCAAGTGATCAGTGCATGATCAATCACGTGATCAGTGTATGATCAGCCACATGAACAGTGCATGCTCAGTCACGTGATCATGGTCTGCTGAGCTGCGTGATTACTGTCTGCTCATCTGCTTGACAATTGCCAGCTGAGCTGCACGATTTCTGCCTGTCATCTGCTTAACAATTGCCAGCTGTGCTGCATAATTCCTGCCTGCTAAACTGCTTGATTATTGCCAGCTGAGCAGCATGATTCCTCACAGCTGAGTTCCATGATTATTGCCTGCTGACTGTTTGATTCGTGCCTGCTCAGCTCTATGTTTATTGCCTACAGAGGCACATGATCAGTGTATGATAGCAAACATGATCAGCCCATGATCAGTCACATGATCAGCGCCATTAAGTCACATGATCACTACATGATAGTCATGTGATCAGTCCATGCTCAGTCACGGTATCAGTGCATGATCAGCCACGTGATCAGTGCATGATAGCCACGTGATCATTGCATAATAGCCACGTGATCAGTGCATGATCAGCCAGGTGATCAGTGCATGATAGCTACGTGATCAGTTCATGATTAGTCAGGTGATCACCGTATGATAAACACGTGATCAGTGAAGGACCAGCCACGTGATCACTGCATGCTCAGTCAGGTGGTCAGTTCCTGATCAGCCACGTGATCACTGCCTGATAAACACGTGATCAGTGCCCGATCAGCCATGTCATCAGTGCATGGGCAGTCACCTGATCAGTGCATGATAGCCAAGTGATCAGTGTGTGCATAGTCCCATGATCATGGCCTGTCAGTCACTGATCATTGCCTGATATACACGAGATCAGTGCATGATTGCCACGTGATCAGTTCATGCTAAGTCAGGTGATCTGTACTTGATCAGCCACGTGATCAGGGCCTGCTGAGCTGCGTGATTCCTGCCGGCTCATCTGCATGACAATTGCCAGCTGAGCTGCGTGATTCCTGCCGGCTCATCTGCATGACAATTGCCAGCTGAGCTGCGTGATTCCTGTGGGCTCATCTGCTTGACAATTGCCAGCTGAGCTGCGTGATTCCTGCCTGGTCACCTGCTTGATTATTGCCAGTTGAGCAGCATGATTCGTCACTGCTGAGCTCCATGCTTATTGCCTGCTGATTGCGTGGTTCGTGTCTGCTCAGCTCTTAGAGTATTGCCTCCTGAGGTCTCTGTTCGGGCGCCACCTGCCGGGGACCAGCCCCAGCTGATCCAGGTTATTCGAAGGAGAGATGGACTAGGCGACTATTTATATGCTAATCAGAGATGTCAAGAATAATAGTATGAGGAGAGCTCAGCAGAAAAATTCGGTGGAGAAATGAGACTGAGTAGCTTGGTTTACGCTGGAGACCACTAAAACTTCAAGACAAGAAGTTTGCACCACTTACGTAGGCCCCTGGCGCCCTCTCGAAGAGCGGAAGGTGCCTCACCCTAGACACCTTCTCGAGTGGGTCTAGACAGCCCAGGCATAATTTGTAAGCGTGGTGGGTTCCCCGCTCCAGATGGAGACTCAGCTGGGAGTTAAAGAGAAGAATGACAAGGAACTTTATGAATTGGAGCTGTAATTTAACACTTGGACAGAGAGAGGGAGATTGTGGTGGGGGACAGCCCCAAGTGACATCAGAGGTGAGAGCACAAAGCAATACAGTAGGCAGACTCTGGTTTTTTTTGGGGGGAGATGCTCGAGAATATCCGGTTGGACTCCTGAGGCTCGATCCCGCATTTGCGTATACGGAGCCTCCTTCCTCATGACCTTTGTCCAGAGTGGAATGCCTTCCCGGCTTCCAGCACATGATGAGTGCATGCTCAGTCACGATATCAGTGCATGATCAGCCACGTGATCACTGACGGCACAATCACGTGATCAGCGCCTCTCAGTCACGTGATCTCCGTATGATAAACACGTGATCAGTGAAGGACCAGCCACGTGATCACTGCATGCTCAGTCAGGTGGTCAGTTCCTGATCAGCCACGTGATCAGTGCGTGCACAGTCCCATTATCAGTGCCTGTCAGTCACTGATCACTGCCTGATAAACACGTGATCAGTGCCCGATCAGCCCCGTCATCAGTGCATGGGCAGTCACGTGATCAGTGCATGACAGCCACGTGATCAGTGCGTGCACAGTCCCATGATCAGCGCCTGTCAGTCACTGATCATTGCCTGAGAAACACGTGATCAGTGCATGAAGAGCCACGTGATCAGTGCCTGATCAGCCACGTCATCAGTGCATGCCCAGTCGCGTGATCAGTGCATGATAGCCACGTGATCAGTGCATGCTCAGTCACCTGATCTGTGCATGATCAGCCACGTGATCACTGACGGCACAGTCACGTAATCAGCGCCTCTCAGTCACATGATCACCGTATGATAAACAGGTGATCAGTGAAGGACCAGCCACGTGATCACTGCCTGCGCAGTCAGGTGGTCAGTTCCTGATCAGCCACGTGATCACTGCATGCCCAGTCACGCGATCAGTGCATGATAGCCACGTGATCAGTGCATGCTCAGTCACGTGATCTGTACTTGATCAGCCACGTGGTCAGTGCTTGCACAGTCCCATGATCAGCGCCTGTCAGTCACTGATCACTGCCTGATAAACAGGTGATCAGTACCCAATCAGCCACGTCATCAGTGCATGTGCAGTCACGTGATCAGTGCATGATAGCCACGTGATCAGTGCATGCTCAGTCACGTGATCTGTACTTGATCAGCCACGTGATCAGTGCCTGCAGAGTCACGTGATCAGGGCCTGCTGAGCTGCGTGATTCCTGCCGGCTCATCTGCATGACAATTGCCAGCTGAGCTGCGTGATTCCTATCGGCTCATCTGCTTGACAATTGCCAGCTGAGCTGCGTGATTCCTGCCTGGTCACATGCTTGATTATTGCCAGTTGAGCAGCATGATTCGTCACTGCTGAGCTCCATGCTTATTGCCTGCTGATTGCGTGGTTCGTGTCTGCTCAGCTCTTTGAGTATTGCCTCCTAGGGTCCCTGTTCGGGCGCCACCTGCCGGGGACCAGCCACAGCTGATCCAGGGCATTCGAAGGAGAGATGGCCTAGGCGACTATTTATATGCTATTGAGAGATGTCAAGAATAATAGAATGAGGAGAGCTCAGTAGGAAAATTCGGTGGAGAAAAGAGACTGAGTAGCTTAGTTTACGCGGGAGACCAATCAAACTTCAAGACAAGGAGTTTGCACCTCTTACGTAGGCCGCAGGCGCCCTCTCGAATAGCGGAAGGTTCCTCACCATAGACATCTTCTCGAGTGGGTTTTAGCAGCCCAGGCATAATTAGTAAGCGTGGTGGGTTCCAAGCTCCAGATGGAGACTCAGCTGGAAGTTAAAGGGAAGAATGACAAGGAACTTTATGAATTGGAGCTGTAAGTTAACTCTTTGACAGAGAGAGCGAGATGGTGGTGGGGGACAGCCCCCAGTTAAATCAGAGGTGAGGGCACAAAGCAATACAGTAGGCAGACTCTGGTTTTTTTTGGGGGGGCATGCTCGAGAATATCCGGGTGGACTCCTGAGGCTCGATCCCGCATTTGCGTATGCCGAGCCTCCTTCCTCATGACCTTTGTCCAGAGTGGAATGCCTCCCCGGCTCCCGGCACATGATCAGTGCATGCTCAGTCACGATATCAGTGCATGATCAGCCACGTGATCACTGACGGCACAGTCACGTGATCAGCGCCTCTCAGTCACGTGATCACAGTATGATAAACACGTGATCAGTGAACGACCAGCCACGTGTTCATTGCATGCGCAGTCAGGTGGTCAGTTCCTGATCAGCCACGTGATCAGTGCGTGCACAGTCCCATGATCAGCGCCTGTCAGTCACTGATCACTACCTGATAAACACGTGATCAGTGCCCGATCAGCCACGTCATCAGTGCATGCCCAGTCACGCGATCAGTGCATGATAGCCAAGTGATCAGTGTGTGCACAGTCCCATGATCACCGCCTGTCAGTCACTGATCATTACCTGATAAACACGCGATCATTGTATGATGAGCCATGTGATCAGTGCCTGATCAGCCACGTCATCAGGGCATGCGCAGTCAGGTGATCAGTGCATGATAGCCACGTGATCAGTTCATGCTCAGTCACGTGATCTGTACTTGATCAGCCACGTGATCAGTGCCTGCAGAGTCACGTGATCAGGGCCTGCTGAGCTGCGTGATTCCTGGGGGCTCATCTGCTTGACAATTGCCAGCTGAGCTGCGTGATTCCTGCCTGGTCACCTGCTTGATTATTGCCAGTTGAACAGCATGTTTCGTCACTGCTGATTGCTTATTGCCTGCTGATTGCGTGGTTCGTGTCTGCTCAGCTCTTTGAGTATTGCCTCCTGAGGTCCCTGTTCGGGCACCACCTGCCGGGGACCAGCCCCAGCTGATCCAGGGTACTCGAAGGAGAGATGGCCTAGGCGACTATTTATATGCTAATCAGAGATGTCAAGAATAATTGTATGAGGAGAGCTCAGTAGAAAAATTCGGTGGAGAAATGAGACTGAGTAGCTTTGTTTACCCTGGAGACCACTAAAACTTCAAGACAAGAAGTTTGCACCACTTACGTAGGCCCCAGGCGCCCTCTCAAATAGCGGAAGGTGCCTCACCCTAGACACATTCTCGAGTGGGTCTTAGCAGCCCAGGCATAATTAGTAAGCGTGGTGGGTTCCGCACTCCAGATGGAGACTCAGCTGGGAGTTAAAGAGAAGAATGACAAGGAACTTTATGAATTGGAGCTGTAAGTTAACACTTGGACAGAGAGAGCGAGATTGTGGTGGGAGACAGCCCCAAGTGACGTCAGAGGTAAGAGCACAAGGCAGTACAGTAGGCAGACTCTAGTTTTTTTGGGGGGGAGATGCTCGAGAATATCCGGGTGGACTCCTGAGGCTCGATCCCGTATTTGCGTATGCCGAGCCTCCTTCCTCATGACCTTTGTCCAGAGTGGAATGCCTCCCCGGCTCCCGGCACATGATCAGTGCATGCTCAGTCACGATATCAGTGCATGATCAGCCACGTGATCACTGACGGCACCGTCACGGGATCAACGCCTATCAGTCACGTGATCAGCGTATGATAAACACGTGATCAGTGAAGGACCAGCGACGTGATCAATGCAGGCCCAGTCAGGTGGTCAGTTCCTCATCAGGCACGTGATCAGTGAGTGCACAGTCCCATGTCCAGCGCCTGTCAGTCACTGATCACTGTCTGATGAACACGTGATCAGTGCCCGATCAGCCACGTCATCAGTGCATGCGCAGTCACGTGATCAGTGCATGATAGCCACGTGATCAGTGCCTGCACAGTCCCATGATCAGCGCCTGTCAGTCACTGATCATTGCCTGAGAAACACGTGATCAGTGCATGAAGAGCCACGTGATCAGTGCCTGATCAGCCAGGTCATCAGTGCATGCCCAGTCACGTGATCAGTGCATGAGAGCCACGTGATCAGTGCATGCTCAGTCACGTGATCTGTGCATGATCAGCCACGTGATCACTGACGGCACAGTCACGTAATCAGCGCCTCTCAGTCACATGATCACCGTATGATAAACAGGTGATCAGTGAATGACCAGCCACGTGATCACTGCCTGCGCAGTCAGGTGGTCAGTTCCTGATCAGCCACGTGATCACTGCATGCCCAGTCACGCGATCAGTGCTTGATAGCCACGTGATCAGTGCATGCTCAGTCACGTGATCTGTACTTGATCAGCCACGTGGTCAGTGCTTGCACAGTCCCATGATCAGCGCCTGTCAGTCACTGATCACTGCCTTATAAACAGGTGATCAGTGCCCGATCAGCCACGTCATCAGTGCATGCGCAGTCACGTGATCAGTGCATGATAGCCACGTGATCAGTGCATGCTCAGTCACGTGATCTGTACTTGATCAGCCACGTGATCAGTGCCTGCAGAGTCACGTGATCAGGGCCTGCTGAGCTGCGTGATTCCTGCCAGCTCATCTTCATGACAATTGCCAGCTGAGCTGCGTGATTCCTGTGGGCTCATCTGCTTGACAATTGCCAGCTGAGCTGCGTGATTCCTGCCTGGTCACATGCTTGATTATTGCCAGTTGAGCAGCATGATTCGTCACTGCTGAGCTCTATGCTTATTGCCTGCTGATTGCGTGGTTCATGTCTGCTCAGCTCTTTGAGTATTGCCTCCTAGGGTCCCTGTTCGGGCCCCACCTGCCGGGGATCAGCCCCAGCTGATCCAGGGCATTCGAAGTAGACATGGCCTAGGCGACTATTTATATGCTATTGAGAGATGTCAAGAATAATAGAATGAGGAGAGCTCAGTAGGAAAATTCGGTGGAGAAAAGAGACTGAGTAGCTTAGTTTACGCGGGAGACCAATCAAACTTCAAGACAAGAAGTTTGCACCACTTACGTAGGCCGCAGGCGCCCTCTCGAATAGCGGAAGGTGCCTCACCCTAGACATCTTCTCGAGTGGGTCTTAGCAGCCCAGGCATAATTAGTAAGCGTGGTTGGTTCCAAGCTCCAGATGGAGACTCAGCTGGAAGTTAAAGGGAAGAATGACAAGGAACTTTATGAATTGGAGCTGTAAGTTAACTCTTTGACAGAGAGAGCGAGATGGTGGTGGGGGACAGCCCCCAGTGAAATCAGAGGTGAGGGCACAAAGCAATACAGTAGGCAGACTCTGGTTTTTTTTTGGGGGGGCATGCTCGAGAATATCCGGGTGGACTCCTGAGGCTCGATACCGCATTTTCGTATGCCGAGCCTCCTTCCTCATGACCTTTGTCCAGAGTGGAATGCCTCCCCGGCTCCCGGCACGTGATCAGTGCATGCTCAGTCACGATATCAGTGCATGATCAGCCACGTGATCACTGACGGCACAGTCACGTGATCAGCGCCTCTCAGTCACGTGATCACAGTATGATAAACACGTGATCAGTGAACGACCAGCCACGTGATCATTACATGCGCAGTCAGGAGGTCAGTTCCTGATCAGCCACGTGATCAGTGCGTGCACAGTCCCATGATCAGCGCCTGTCAGTCACTGATCACTACCTGATAAACACGTGATCAGTGCCCGATCAGCCACGTCATCAGTGCATGGGCAGTCACCTGATCAGTGCATGATAGCCAAGTGATCAGTGTGTGCACAGTCCCATGATCACCGCCTGTCAGTCACTGATCATTGCCTGATAAACACGAGATCAGTGCATGATGAGCCATGTGATCAGTGCCTGATCAGCCACGTCATCAGTGTATGCGCAGTCTCGGGATCAGTGCATGATAGCCACATGATCAGTGCATGCTCAGTCACGTGATCTGTACTTGATCAGCCACGTGATCAGTGCGTGCACAGTCCCATGATCAGCGCCTGTCAGTCACTGATCACTGCCTGATAAACCTGTGATCAGTGCCCGATCAGCCACGTCATCAGTGCATGCGCAGTCACGTGATCTGTACTTGATCAGCCACGTGATCAGTGCCTGCAGAGTCACGTGATCAGGGCCTGCGGAAGAGACTGAGTAGCTTAGTTTACGCGGGAGACCAATTAAACTTCAAGACAAGAAGTTTGCACCACTTACGTAGGCCGCAGGCGCCCTCTCGAATAGCGGAAGGTGCCTCACCCTAGACATCTTCTCGAGTGGGTCTTAGCAGCCCAGGCATAATTAGTAAGCGTGGTGGGTTCCGCGCTCCAGATGGAGACTGAGCTGGAAGTTAAAGGGAAGAATGACAAGGAACTTTATGAATTGGAGCTGTAAGTTAACTCTTTGACAGAGAGAGCGAGATGGTGGTGGGGGACAGCCCCCAGTGAAATCAGAGGTGAGGGCACAAAGCAATACAGTAGGCAGACTCTGGTTTTTTTGGGGGGGGGATGCTCGAGAATATCCGGGTGGACTCCTGAGGCTCGATCCCACATTTTCGTATGCCGAGCCTCCTTCCTCATGACCTTTGTCCAGAGTGGAATGCCTCCCCGGCTCCCGGCACATGATCAGTGCATGCTCACTTAGGATATCAGTGCATGATCAGCCACGTGATCACTGACGGCACAGTCACGTGATCAGCGCCTCTCAGTCAGGTGATCACCGTATGATAAACACGTGATCAGTGAAGGACCAGCGACGTGATCACTGCATGCGCAGTCAGGTGGTCATTTCTGATCAGCCACGTGATCAGTGCGTGCACAGTCCCCTGATCAGCGCCTGTCAGTCACTGATCACTGCCTGATAAACACGTGATCAGTGCCCGATCAGCCACGTCATCAGTGCATGCGCAGTCACGTGATCAGTGCATGACAGCCACGTGATCAGTGCGTGCGCAGTCCCATGATCAGCGCCTGTCAGTCACTGATCACTGCCTGAGAAACACGTGATCAGTGCATGATGAGCCATGTGATCAGTGCCTGATCAGACACGTCATCAGTGCATGCAGAGTCACGTGATCAGTGCATGATAGCCACGTCATTAGTGCATGCTCAGTCACGTGATCTATACTTGATCAGCCACGTGATCAGTGCCTGCAGAGTCACGTGATCAGGGCCTGCTGAGCTGCGTGATTCCTGCCGGCTCATCTGCATGACAATTGCCAGCTGCGCTGCGTGATTCCTGTCGGCTCATCTGCTTGACAATTGCCAGCTGAGCTGCGTGATTCCTGCCTGGTCACCGGCTTGATTATTGCCAGTTGAGCAGCATGATTCGTCACTGCTGAGCTCCATGCTTATTGCCTGCTGATTGCGTGGTTCGTGTCTGCTCAGCTCTTTGAGTATTGCCTCCTGAGGTCCCTGTTCGGGCGCCACCTGCCGGGGACCAGCCCCAGCTGATCCAGGGTATTCGAAGGAGAGATGGCCTAGGCGACTGTTTATATGCTAATCAGAGATGTCAAGAATAATAGTATGAGGAGAGCTCAGTAGAAAAATTCGGTGGAGAAATGAGACTGAGTAGCTTGGTTTAAGCTGGAGACCACTAAAACTTCAAGACAAGAAGTTTGCACCACTTACGTAGGCCCTAGGCGCCCTCTCGAATAGCGGAAGGTGCCTCACCCTAGACACATTCTCGAGTGCGTCGTAGCAGCCCAGGCATAATTAGTAAGCGTGGTGGGTTCCGCGCTCCAGATGGAGACTCAGCTGGGAGTTAAAGAGAAGAATGACAAGGAACTTTATGAATTGGAGCTGTAAGTTAACTCTTTGACAGAGAGAGCGAGATGGTGGTGGGGGACAGCCCCCAGTGAAATCAGAGGTGAGAGCAGAAAGCACTACAGTAGGCAGACTCTGTTATTTTGGGGGGGTAGATGCTGGAGAATATCCGGGTGGACTACTGAGGCTCGATTCTGCATTTGTGTATGTCGAGCCTCCTTCCTCATGAACTTTGTCCTGAGTGGAATGCCTCCCCGGGTCCTGGCACATGATCAGTGCATGCTCAGTCCCGATATCAGTGCATGATCAGCCACGTGATCACTGACGGCACAGTCACGTGATCAGCGCCTCTCAGAAACGTGATCACCGTTTGATAAACACGTGATCAGGGAACGACCAGCCACGTGATCACTGCATGGGCAGTCAGGTGGTCAGTTCCTGATCAGCCACGTGATCAGTACGTGCACAGTGCCATGATCAGCGCCTGTCAGTCACTGATCACTGCCTGATAAACACGTGATCAGTGCCCAATCAGCCATGTCATCAGTGCATGGGCAGTCACCTGATCAGTGCATGATAGCCAAGTGATCAGTGTGTGCATAGTCCCATGATCATCGCCTCTCAGTCACTGATCACTGCCTGATAAACACGTGATCAGTGTCCGATCAGCCACGTCATCAGTGCATGCGCAGTCACGTGATCAGTGCATGACAGCCACGTGATCAGTGCGTGCACAGTCCCATGATCAGCGCCTGTCAGTCACTGATCACTGCCTGAGAAACACGTGATCAGTGCATGATGAGCCATGTGATCAGTGCCTGATCAGACACGTCATCAGTGCATGCAGAGTCACGTGATCAGTGCATGATAGCCACGTCATCAGTGCATGCTCAGTCACGTGATCTATACTTGATCAGCCACGTGATCAGTGCCTGCAGAGTCACGTGATCAGGGCCTGCTGAGCTGCGTGATTCCTGCCGGCTCATCTGCATGACAATTGCCAGCTGAGCTGCGTGATTCCTGTCGGCTCATCTGCTTGACAATTGCCAGCTGAGCTGCGTGATTCCTGCTTGGTCACCGGGTTGATTATTGCCAGTTGAGCAGCATGATTCGTCACTGCTGAGCTCCATGCTTATTGCCTGCTGATTGCGTGGTTCGTGTCTGCTCAGCTCTTTGAGTATTGCCTCCTGAGGTCCCTGTTCGGGCGCCACCTGCCGGGGACCAGCCCCAGCTGATCCAGGGTATTCGAAGGAGAGATGGCCTAGGCGACTGTTTATATGCTAATCAGAGATGTCAAGAATAATAGTATGAGGAGAGCTCAGTAGAAAAATTCGGTGGAGAAATGAGACTGAGTAGCTTGGTTTACGCTGGAGACCACTAAAACTTCAAGACAAGAAGTTTGCACCACTTACGTAGGCCCCAGGCGCCCTCTCGAATAGCGGAAGGTGCCTCACCCTAGACACATTCTCGAGTGGGTCGTAGCAGCCCAGGCATAATTAGTAAGCGTGGTGGGTTCCACGCTACAGATGGAGACTCAGCTGGGAGTTAAAGAGAAGAATGACAAGGAACTTTATGAATTGGAGCTGTAAGTTAACTCTTTGACAGAGAGAGCGAGATGGTGGTGGGGGACAGCCCCCAGTGAAATCAGAGGTGAGAGCACAAAGCACTACAGTAGTCAGACTCTGTTTTTTTTGGGGGGGAGATGCTGGACAATATCCGGGTGGACTACTGAGGCTCGATTCCGCATTTGCGTATGTCGAGCCTCCTTCCTCATGAACTTTGTCCTGAGTGGAATGCCTCCCCGGCTCCTGGCACATGATCAGTGCATGCTCAGTCACGATATCAGTGCATGATCAGCCACGTGATCACTGATGGCACAGTCACGTGATCAGCGCCTCTCAGAAACGTGATCACCGTATGATAAACACGTGATCAGTGAACGACCAGCCACGTGATCACTGCATGTGCAGTCAGGTGGTCAGTTCCTGATCAGCCACGTGATCAGTGAGTGCACAGTCCCATGTCCAGCGCCTGTCAGTCACTGATCACTGTCTGATGAACACGTGATCAGTGCCCGATCAGCCATGTCATCAGTGCATGGGCAGTCACCTGATCAGTGCATGATAGCCAAGTGATCAGTGTGTGCATAGTCCCATGATCATCGCCTGTCAGTCACTGATCATTGCCTGATAAACACGAGATCAGTGCATGATGAGCCATGTGATCAGTGCCTGATCAGCCACGTTATCAGTGTATGCGCAGTCACGCGATCAGTGCATGATAGCCACGTGATCAGTGCATGCTCAGTCACGTGATCTGTACTTGATCAGCCACGTGATCAGTGCCTGCCGAGTCACGTGATCAGGGCCTGCGGTGCTGTGTGATTCCTGCCGGCTCATCTGCATGACAATTGCCAGCTGAGCTGCGTGATTCCTATCGGCTCATCTGCTTGACAATTGCCAGCTGAGCTGCGTGATTCCTGCCTGGTCACATGCTTGATTATTGCCAGTTGAGCAGCATGATTCGTCACTGCTGAGCTCTATGCTTATTGCCTGCTGATTGCGTGGTTCGTGTCTGCTCAGCTCTTTGAGTATTGCCTCCTGAGGTCCCTGTTCGGGCGCCACCTGCCGGGGACCAGCCCCAGCTGATCCAGGGTATTCGAAGGAGAGATGGCCTAGGCGACTATTTATATGCTATTGAGTGATGTCAAGAATAAGAGTATGAGGAGAGCTCAGTAGGAAAATTCGGTGGAGAAAAGAGACTGAGTAGCTTGGTTTACGCGGGAGACCAATCAAA
This sequence comes from Bos grunniens, assembly GCF_055505025.1. Classification (NCBI taxonomy): domain Eukaryota; kingdom Metazoa; phylum Chordata; class Mammalia; order Artiodactyla; family Bovidae; genus Bos; species Bos grunniens. Next base: position 812,487 of record NC_141188.1, on the reverse strand, counting down.
CTTCAAGTAAGAAGTTTGCACCACTTACGTAGGCCGCAGGCGCCCTCTCGAATGGCGGAAGGTGCCTCACCCTAGACACCTTCTCGAGTGGGTCTTAGCAGCCCAGGCATAATTAGTAAGCGTGGTGGGTTCCGCGCTCCAGATGGAGACTGAGCTGGAAGTTAAAGGGAAGAATGACAAGGAACTTTATGAATTGGAGCTGTAAGTTAACTCTTTGACAGAGAGAGCGAGATGGTGGTGGGGGACAGCCCCCAGTTAAATCAGAGGTGAGGGCACAAAGCAATACAGTAGGCAGACTCTGTTTTTTTTGGGGGGGGATGCTCGAGAATATCCGGGTGGACTCCTGAGGCTCGATCCCACATTTTCGTATGCCGAGCCTCCTTCCTCATGACCTTTGTCCAGAGTGGAATGCCTCCCCGGCTCCCGGCACATGATCAGTGCATGCTCACTTACGATATCAGTGCATGATCAGCCACGTGATCACTGACGGCACAGTCACGTGATCAGCGCCTCTCAGTCACGTGATCACCGTATGATAAACACGTGATCAGTGAACGATCAGCCACGTGATCACTGCATGCGCAGTCAGGTGGTCATTTCTGATCAGCCACGTGATCAGTGCGTGCACAGTCCCATGATCAGCGCCTGTCAGTCACTGATCACTGCCTGATAAACTCGTGATCAGTGCCCGATCAACCACGTCATCAGTGCATGCGCAGTCACGTGATCAGTGCATGACAGCTACGTGATCAGTGCGTGCACAGTCCCATGATCAGCGCCTGTCAGTCACTGATCACTGCCTGAGAAACACGAGATCAGGGCATGATGAGCCATGTGATCAGTGCCTGATCAGACACGTCATGAGGGCATGCGAAGTCATGTGATCAGTGCAGGATTGCCAAGTGATCAGTTCATGCTCAGTCAGGTGATCTGCACTTGATCAGCCACGTGATCAGTGCCTGCTGAGTCAGGTGATCAGGGCCTGCTGAGCTGCGTGATTCCTGCCGGCTCATCTGCATGACAATTGCCAGCTGAGCTGCGTGATTCCTGTGGGCTCATCTGCTTGACAATTGCCAGCTGGGCTGCCTGATTCCTGCCTGGTCACCTGCTTGATTATTGCCAGTTGAGCAGCATGATTCGTCACTGCTGAGCTCCATGCTTATTGCCTGCTGATTGCGTGGTTCGTGTCTGCTCAGCTCTTTGAGTATTGCCTCCTGAGGTCCCTGTTCGGGCGCCACCTGCCGGGGACCAGCCCCAGCTGATCCAGGGTATTCGAAGGAGACATGGCCTAGGCGACTATTTATATGCTAATCAGAGATGTCAAGAATAATAGTATGAGGAGAGCTCAGTACAAAAATTCGGTGGAGAAATGAGACTGAGTAGCTTGGTTTACGCTGGAGACCACTAAAACTTCAAGACAAGAAGTTTGCACCACTTACGTAGGCCCCAGGCGCCCTCTCGAATAGCGGAAGGTGCCTCACCCTAGACACATTCTCGAGTGGGTCTTAGCAGCCCAGGCATAATTAGTAAGCGTGGTGGGTTCCGCACTCCAGATGGAGACTCAGCTGGGAGTTAAAGAGAAGAATGACAAGGAACTTTATTAATTGGAGCGGTAAGTTAACACTGGGACAGAGAGAGCGAGATTGTGGTGGGAGACAGCCCCAAGTGACGTCAGAGGTGAGAGCACAAAGCAGTACAGTAGGCAGACTCTAGTTTTTTTGGGGGGGAGATGCTCAAGAATATCCGGGTGGACTCCTGAGGCTCGATCCCGCATTTGTGTATGCCGAGCCTCCTTCCTCATGACCTTTGTGCAGAGTGGAATGCCTCCCCGGCTCCCGGCACATGATCAGTGCATGCTCAGTCACGATATCAGTGCATGATCAGCCACGTGATCACTGACGGCTCCGTCACGTGATCAACGCCTCTCAGTCAAGTGATCACCGTATGATAAACACGTGATCAGTGAAGGACCAGCGACGTGATCACTGCATGCGCACTCAGGTGGTCAGTTCCTGATCAGGCACGTGATCAGTGCGTGCAAAGTCCCATGTCCAGCGCCTGTCAGTCACTGATCACTGCCTGATGAACATGTGATCAGTGCCCGATCAGCCACGTCATCAGTGCATGCGCAGTCACCTGATCAGTGCATGATAGCCACGTGATCAGTGCCTGCACAGTCCCATGATCAGCGCCTGTCAGTCACTGATCATTGCCTGAGAAACACGAGATCAGTGCATGAAGAGCCATGTGATCAGTGTCTGATCAGCCACGTCATCAGTGCATGGGCAGTCACGTGATCAGTGCATGATAGCCACGTGATCAGTGCATGCTCAGTCACGTGATCTGTACTTGATCAGCCACGTGATCAGTGCCTGCTGAGTCAGGTGATCAGGGCCTGTGGAGCTGCGTGATTCCTGCCGGCTCATCTGCATGAGAATTGCCAGCAGAGCTGCGTGATTCCTGTGGGCTCATCTGCTTGAAAATTGCCAGCTGAGCTGCGTGATTCCTGCCTGGTCACCTGCTTGATTATTGCCAGTTGAGCAGCATGATTCGTCACTGCTGAGCTCCATGCTTATTGCCTGCTGATTGCGTGGTTCGTGTCTGCTCAGCTCTTTGAGTATTGCCTCCTGAGGTCCCTGTTCGGGTGCCACCTGCCGGGGACCAGCCCCAGCTGATCCAGGGTATTCGAAGTAGACATGGCCTAGGCGACTATTTATATGCTATTGAGAGATGTCAAGAATAATAGAATGAGGAGAGCTCAGTAGGAAAATTCGGTGGAGAAAAGAGACTGAGTAGCTTGGTTTACGCGGGAGACCAATCAAACTTCAAGAGAAGAAGTTTGCACCACTTACGTAGGCCACAGGCGCCCTCTCGAAGAGCGGAAGGTGCCTCACCCTAGACACCTTTTCGAGTGGGTCTTAGCAGCCCAGGCATAATTAGTAAGCGTGGTGGGGTCCGCGCTCCAGATGGAGACTGAGCTGGAAGTTAAAGGGAAGAATGACAAGGAACTTTATGAATTGGAGCTGTAAGTTAACTCTTTGACAGAGAGAGCGAGATGGTGGTGGGGGACAGCCCCCAGTTAAATCAGAGGTGAGGGCACAAAGCAATACAGTAGGCAGACTCTGGTTTTTTTTTTGGGGGGGATGCTCGAGAATATCCGGGTGGACTCCTGAGGCTCGATCCCGCATTTGCGTATGCCGAGCCTCCTTCCTCATGACCTTTGTCCAGAGTGGAATGCCTCCCCGGCTCCCGGCACATGATCAGTGCATGCTCAGTCACGATATCAGTGCATGATCAGCCACGTGATCACTGACGGCACACTCACGTGATCAGCGCTTCTCAGTCACATGATCACCATATGATAAACACGTGATCAGTGAAGGACCAGCCACCTGATCACTGCATGCTCAGTCAGGTGGTCAGTTTCTGATCAACCACGTGATCAGTGCGTGCACAGTCCCATGATCAGCGCCTGTCAGTCACTGATCACTGCCTGATGAACACGTGATCAGTGCCCGATCAGCCTCGTCATCAGTGCATGCCCAGTCACGTGATCAGTGCATGATAGCCACGTGATCAGTGCATGCTCAGTCACGTGATCTGTACTTGATCAGCCACGTGATCAGTGCCTGTAGATTCACGTGATCAGGGCCTGCTGAGCTGCGTGATTCCTGTCGGCTCATCTGCTTGAAAATTGCCAGCTGAGCTGCGTGATTCCTGCCTGGTCACCTGCTTGATTATTGCCATTTGAGCAACAAGATTCGTCACTGCTGAGTTCCATGCTTATTGCCTGCTGATTGCGTGGTTCGTGTCTGCTCAGCTCTTTGAGTATTGCCTCCTGAGGTCCCTGTTCGGGTGCCACCTGCCGGGGACCAGCCCCAGCTGATCCAGGGTATTCGAAGGAGACATGGCCTAGGCGACTCTTTATATGCTAATCAGAGATGTCAAGAATTATAGTATGAGGAGAGCTCAGTAGAAAAATTCGGTGGAGAAATGAGACTGAGTAGCTTGGTTTATGCTGGAGACCACTAAAACTTCAAGACAAGAAGTTTGCACCACTTACGTAGGCCCCAGGCGCCCTCTCGAATAGCGGAAGGTGCCTCACCCTAGACACATTCTCAAGTGGGTCGTAGCAGCCCAGGCATAATTAGTAAGCGTGGTGGGTTCCGCGCTCCAGATGGAGACTCAGCTGGGAGTTAAAGAGAAGAATGACAAGGAACTTTATGAATTGGAGCTGTAAGTTAACTCTTTGACAGAGAGAGCGAGATGGTGGTGGGGGACAACCCCCAGTGAAATCAGAGTTGAGAGCCAAAGCAATAAATTAGGCAGACTCTGGTGTTTTTGTGGGGGAGATCCTCGAGAATATCCGGGTGGACTCCTGAGGCTCGATCCCGCATTTGCCTATGCCGAGCCTCCTTCCTCAAGACCTTTGTCCAGAGTGGAATGCCCCACCGGCTCCCGGCACATGATCAGTGCATGCTCAGTCACGATATGAGTGCATGATCAACCACGTGATCATTCACTGCACAGTCACAGGATCAGCGCCTCTCAGTCAGGAGATCACTGTATGATAAACATGTGATCAGTGAACGATCAGCCACGTGACCACTGCCTGCGCCGTCAGGTGGTCAGTTCCTGATCAGCCACCTGATCAGTGCGTTCGTAGTCCTATAATCAGCGCCTGTCAGTCACTGATCACTGTCTGATAAACAGGAGATCAGTGCGTGATGAGCCACGTGATCAGTGCCCGATTAGCCACGTTATCACTGCATGCCCAGTCAGGTGGTCAGTTCCTGATCAGCAACGTGATCAGTGCATGCACAGTCACATGATCAGCACCTGTCAGTCACTGATCACTGCCTGATAAACACCTGATCAGTGCATGATGAGCCACGTGATCAGTGCCGGATCAGCCACGTCATTAGTGCCTGCGCAGTCCCGTGATCAGTGCATGATAGGCACGTGATCAGTGCATGCTCAGTCACGTGATCTGTACTTAATCAGCCACGTGATCAGTGCCTGCAGAGTCACGTGATCAGGGCCTGCGGAGCTGCGTGATTCCTGCCGGCTCATCTGCATGACAATTGCCAGCTGAGCTGCGTGATTCCTGTCGGCTCATCTGCTTGACATTTGCCAGCTGAGCTGCGTGATTCCTGCCTGGTCACCTGCTTGGTTATTGCCAGTTGAGCAGCATGATTCGTCACTGCTGAGCTCCATGCTTATTGCCTGCTGATTGCGTGGTTCGTGTCTGCTCAGCTCTTTGAGTATTGCCTCCTGAGGTCCTTGTTCGGGCGCCACCTGCCGGGGACCAGCCTCAGCTCATCCAGGGTATTCGAAGGAGAGATGGCCTAGGCGACTATTTATATGCTAATCAGAGATATAAGAATAGTATGAGGAAACCTCAGTAGGAAAATTCGGTGGAGAAAAGAGACTGAGTAGCTTGGTTTACGCGGGAGACCAATAAAACTTCAAGACAAGAAGTTTGCACCACTTACGTAGGCCGCAGGCGCCCTCTCGAATAGCAGAAGGTGCCTCACCCTAGACACCTTCTCGAGTGGGTCTTAGCAGCCCAGGCATAATTAGTATGCGTGGTGGGTTCCTCGCTCCAGATGGAGACTCGGCTGGAAGTTACAGGGAAGCATGACAAGGAACTTTATGAATTGGAGCTGTAAGTTAACTCTTTGACAGAGAGAGCGAGCTGGTGGTGGGGGACAGCTCCCAGTGAAATCAGAGGTGAGAGCACAAAGCAATAAAGTAGGCAGACTCTGGTTTTTTTGGTGGGGAGATGCTCGAGAATATCCGGGTGGACTCCTGAGGCTCGATCCCGCATTTGCGTATGCCGAGGCTCCTTCCTCCTGACCTTTGTCCAGAGTGGAATGCCTCATCGGCTGCCGGCACATGATCAGTGCATGTTCAGTCACGATATCAGTGCATGCTCAGCCACGTGATCACTGACTGCACAGTCACGTGATCAGCGCCTCTCAGTCACGAGATCACCGGAGGATAAACAGGTGATCAGTGAAGGATCAGCCACGTGATCACTGCATGCACAGTCAGGTGGTCAGTTCCTGATCAGCCACGTGATCAGTGCGTGCACAGTCCCGTGATCAGCACCTGTCAGTCACTGATCACTGCCTGATAAACACGTGATCAATGCATGATGAGCCAGGTGATCAGTGCCCGATCAGCCACGTCATCAGTGCATGATAGCCAGGTGATCAGTGCATGCTCAGTCACGTGATCTGTACTTGATTAGCCACGTGATCAGTGCCTGCAGAGTCAAGGGATCAGGGCCTGCTGAGCTGCGTGATTCCTGCCGGCTCATCTGCTTGACAATTGCCAGCTGCGCTGCGTGATTCCTGCCTGGTAACCTGCTTGATTATTGCCAGTTGAGCAGCATGATTCGTCACTGCTGAGCTCCATGCTTATTGCCTGCTGATTGCGTGGTTCGTGTCTGCTCAGCTCTTTGAGTGTTGCCTCCTGAGGTCCCTGTTCCCACACCACCTGCCGGGGACCAGCCCCAGCTGATCCAGGGTATTCGAAGGAGAGATGGCCTAGGCGACTATTTATATGCCAATCAGAGATATCAAGAAGAATAGCATGAGGAAAGCTCAGAAGGAAAATTCGGTGGAGAAAAGAGACTGAATAGCTTGGTTTACGCGGGAGACCAATAAATCTTCAAGACAAGAAGTTTGCACCACTTACGTAGGCCACAGGCGCCCTCTCGAATAGCGGAAGGTGCCTCACCCTAGACACCTTCTCGAGTGGGTCTTAGCAGCCCAGGCATAATTAGTAAGCGTGGTGGGTTCCGAGCTCCAGATGGAGACTCGGCTGGAAGTTACAGGGAAAAATGACAAGGAACTTTATGATTTGGAGCTGTAAATTAACTCTTTGAGAGAGTGAGCGAGATGGTGGTGGGGGACAGACCCCAGTGAAATCAGAGGTGAGAGCACAAAGCAATAAAGTAGGCAGACTCTGGTTTTTTGGGGGGGGAGATGCTCGAGAATATCCTGGTGGACTACTGAGGCTGAATCCCCCATTTGCGTATGCCGAGCCTCTTTCCTCCTGACCTTTGTCCAGAGTGGAATGCCTCATCGGCTGCCGGCACATGATCAGTGCATGTTCAGTCACGATATCAGTGCATGCTCAGCCACGTGATCACTGACTGCACAGTCACGTGATCAGCGCCTCTCAGTCACGAGATCACCGGAGGATAAACAGGTGATCAGTGAAGGATCAGCCACGTGATCACTGCATGCACAGTCAGGTGGTCAGTTCCTGATCAGCCACGTGATCAGTGCGTGCACAGTCCCGTGATCAGCGCCTGTCAGTCACTGATCACTGCCTGATAAACACGTGATCAATGCATGATGAGCCAGGTGATCAGTGCCCGATCAGCCACGTCATCAGTGCATGATAGCCAGGTGATCAGTGCATGCTCAGTCACGTGATCTGTACTTGATTAGCCACGTGATCAGTGCCTGCAGAGTCAAGGGATCAGGGCCTGCTGAGCTGCGTGATTCCTGCCGGCTCATCTGCTTGACAATTGCCAGCTGAGCTGCGTGATTCCTGCCTGGTCACCTGCTTGATTATTGCCAGTTGAGCAGCATGATTCGTCACTGCTGAGCTCCATGCTTATTGCCTGCTGATTGCGTGGTTCGTGTCTGCTCAGCTCTTTGAGTATTGCCTCCTGAGGTCCCTGTTCCCACACCACCTGCCGGGGACCAGCCCCAGCTGATCCAGGGTATTCGAAGGAGAGATGGCCTAGGCGACTATTTATATGCCAATCAGAGATATCAAGAATAATAGCATGAGGAAAGCTCAGTAGGAAAATTCGGTGGAGAAAAGAGACTGAATAGCTTGGTTTACGCGGGAGACCAATAAATCTTCAAGACAAGAAGTTTGCACCACTTACGTAGGCCACAGGCGCCCTCTCGAATAGCGGAAGGTGCCTCACCCTAGACACCTTCTCGAGTGGGTCTTAGCAGCCCAGGCATAATTAGTAAGCGTGGTGGGTTCCGTGCCTCTCAGGCACGTGATCACCGTATGATAAACACGTGATCAGTGAACGATCAGCCACGTGATCACTGCTTGCGAAGTCACGTAAACAGTGCATGATAGCCCCGTGATCAGTGCATGCTCAGTCCCGTGATCTGTACTTGATCAGCCACGAGATCACTGACTGCACAGTCACATGATCAACGCCTCTCAGTCACGTGATCACGGTATGATAAACACGTGATCAGTGAACGATCAGCCACGTGATCACTGCAAGCACAGTCAGGTTGTCAGTTCCTCATCAGCCACGTGATCAGTGTGTGCACAGTCCCATGATCAGTGCTTGTCAGTCACTGATCACTGCCTGATAAACAGGTGATCAGTGCATGATGAGCCACGTGATCAGTGCATGCTCAGTCACGTGATCTGTACTTGATCAGCCACGTGATCAGTGCCTGCAGAGTCAGGTAATCAGGGCCTGCTGAGCTGCGTGACTCCTGCCGGCTCATCTGCATGACAATTGCCAGCTGAGCTCCGTGATTCCTGTCGGCTCATCTGCTTGACAATTGCCAGCTGAGCTGCACGATTCCTGCCTGTCATGTCCTTGACAATTGCCACCTGTGCTGCGTAATTCCTGCTTGCTCATCTACTTGATTATTGCCAGCTGAGCAGCATGATTTCTCAGAGCTGAGTTCCATGATTATTGCCTGCTGACTGATTCCTGCCTACTCAGCTCTTTGTTCATTGCCTCCAGAAGCACATGATCAGTGTATGACACAGAACATGATCAGCACATGATCAGTCACATGATCAATGCATGATAAGCCAGGTGATCAGTGCATGATCAATTACGTGATCAGTGCACGATCAGTCATTTGACCAGTACATGGTAGCTGCGTGATCATTGCATGATCAGCCACGTGAGCAGTGCATGATAGCCACGTGATCAGTGCATGATAAGTCACGTGATCAGTGCATGTTTAATCACGTGAGCAGTGTATGATCAGCCACCTGATCAGTGCATGATCAGACACGTGAACAGTGTATGATCAGCCACGTGATCAGTGCATGATACCTATGTGATCAGTTCATGATTAGTCACGTTATCTGTGCATGACAGGCACATAATCAGTGTATGATATCCACGTAATCAGTGAATTATAGCCACGTGATCAGTTCATGATTAGTCATGTCATCTGTGCATGACCAGGCACGTGAACAGTGTTTGATCAGCCACGTGATCAGTGCATTATAGCCACGTGATCAGTGCATGATCAGTCAAGTGATCAGTGCGTAAACAGTCACGTGATCAGTGCATGAGGAGCCACGTGATCAGTGCAGGATCATTTACGTGATCAGTGCATGATCTGACACGTGACCAGTGCATGGTTGCTACGTGATCATTGCATGATCAGCCAAGTGAGCAGTGCATGATAGCCACGTGATCAGTGCATGATCAGTCACGTGATCAGTACATGATCAGTCACGTGAACAGTGCATGATCATTTACGTGATTTGTGCATGATGAGTCACGTGACCAATATATGGTAGCTACGTGATCATTGCATGACCAGCCACGTGAGCAGTGCATGATAGCCACGTGATGTGTGCGTGATCAATTACGTGATCAGAGTATGATCAGCCACGTGATCAGTGCATGATATCCAAGTGATCAGTGCATGATCAATCACGTGATCAGTGTATGATCAGCCACGGGAACAGTGCATGTTCAGTCACGTGATCAGGGCCTACTGAGCTGCGTGATTACTGTCTGCTCATCTGCTTGACAATTGCCAGCTGAGCTGCAGGATTTCTGCCTGTCATCTGCTTGACAATTGCCAGCTGTGCTGCATAATTCCTGCCTGCTAAGCTGCTTGATTATTGCCAGCTGAGCAGCATGATTCCTCACAGCTGAGTTCCATGATTATTGCCTGCTGACAGTTTGATTTGTGCCTAATCAGCTCTTTGTTTATTGCCTCCAGAGGCACATGATCAGTGTATGATAGCAAACATGATCAACGCAGGATCAGTCACATGATCAGCGCCATTAAGTCACGTGATCACTACATGATAGTCATGTGATCAGTCCATGCTCAGTCACGGTATCACTGCATGATCAGCCACGTGATCAGTGCATGATAGCCACGTGATCATTGCATAATAGCCACGGGATCAGTGCATGATCAGCCAGGTGATCAGTGCATGATAGCTACGTGATCAGTTCATGATTAGTCACGTGATCTGTGCATGACCAGTCAGGTGATCAGTGTATGATCAGCCACGTGAACAGTGCATGATAGCCACGTGATCAGTGCATGATCAGTTACGTGATGGGTGTATGATCAGTCACGTGACCGGTACATGGTAGCTACATAATCATTGCATGATCAGACAGGTGAGTAGTGCATGATAGTCACGTAATCAGTGCATGATCAGTCATGTAATCTGTGCATGACCAGGCTCGTGATCAGTGTATGACCATCCAAGTGATCAGTGCATGATAGCCACGAGATCAGTGCATGATCAGTCACGTTATCAGTGCATGATCAGCCACGTGATCAGTGCATGATCAATTACGTGATCAGTGCATGATCAGTCACCTGAACAGTACATGGGAGCTACGTGATCATTGCATGATCAGCCACGTGAGCCGTACATGATAGCCACGAGGTCAGTGCATGATCAGTCACGTGATCAGTGCATGATCAGTCATGTGAACAGTGCATGATAAGTCACCTGATCAGTGCATGATCAATTATGTGATCAGTGCATGATCACTCACGTGACCAGTATATGGTAGCTACGTGATCATTGCATGATCAGCCACGTGAGCAGTGCATGATAGCCACGTGATCAGTGCATGATCTGTTTCGGGAGCAGAGTATGATCAGCCACTTGGTCAGTGCATGATAGCCACGTGATCACTGCATGATCTGTCACATGATCAGTGTATGATCATCCAAGTGATCAGTGCATGGGCAGTCATGTGGTCAGTGCATGATATAGACGTGATCAGTGCATGATCAGTCTCGTGATCACTGTATGATCAACCACGTGATCAGTGCATGATAGCCAACTGATCAGTGCATGATCAGTCACGTGATCAGTGCATGGTCAGTCACTTGATAAGTGCATGTTCAGTCACGTGATCAGTGTATGATCATCCACGAAATCAGTGCATGTGGAGTCATGTAATCAATGCATGATAGCGCCGTGATCAGTGCACGATCAGTCCCGTGATGAGTGTATCATCAGCCAAGTGATCAGTGCAAGATAGCTACGTGATCAGTGCATGATCAGTCACATGATCCTTGCATGATCAGCCACGTCTTCAGTGCATGATAGCCACGTGATCAGTGCATACAATTACGTGATCAGTGCATGCGCAGTCCCGTGATCAGTGCATGATAGGCACGTGATCAGTGCATGCTCAGTCACGTGATCTGTACTTAATCAGCCACGTGATCAGTGCCTGCAGAGTCACGTGATCAGGGCCTGCGGAGCTGCGTGATTCCTGCCGGCTCATCTGCATGACAATTGCCAGCTGAGCTCCGTGATTCCTGTCGGCTCATCTGCTTGACAATTGCCAGCTGAGCTGCATGATTCCTGCCTGTCATCTCCTTGACAATTGCCACCTGTGCTGCGTAATTCCTGCCTGCTCATCTACTTGATTATTGCCAGCTGAGCAGCATGATTTCTCAGAGCTGAGTTCCATGATTATTGCCTGCTGACTGATTCCTGCCTACTCAGCTCTTTGCTCATTGCCTCCAGAGGCACATGATCAGTGTATGACACCAAACATGATCATCACATGATCAGTCACATGATCAATGCATGATAAGCCAGGTGATCAGTGCATGATCAATTACGTGATCAGTGCACGATCAGTCATGTGACCAGTACATGGTAGCTGCGTGATCATTGCATGATCAGCCACGTGAGCAGTGCATGATAGCCACGTGATCAGTGCATGATCAGTCACGTGATCAGTGCATGATCAATCACGTGATCAGTGCATGATCAGCCACGTGATCAGTGCATGATCAGTCACGTGATATGTGTGTGATCAGCCACGTGATCAGTGCATGATATCCACGTGATCAGTGCATGATAACCACGTGATCACTTGATGATTAGTCACGTGATCTGTGCATGTCAAGGCACGTGATCAGTGTATGATCAGCCACGTGATTAGTGCATAATAGCCACGTGATCAGTGCCTGATCAGTCACGTGAACAGTGCATGATCAGTCACGTGACCAGTGTATGATGAGCCACGTGATAGTGCATAATCAATTAAGTGATCAGTGCATGATCAGCAACGTGATCAGTGCATTATAGCCACGTGATCATTGCATGATCAGTCACGTGACCAGTACATGGTTGCTACGTGATCATTGCATGATCAGCCACGTGAGAAGTGTATGATAGCCACGTGATCAGTGCATGATCAGTCACGTGATCAGTACATGATCAGTCACGTGAACAGTGCATGATCATTTACGTGATCTGTGCATGATGAGTCACGTGACCAATATATGGTCGCTTCGTGATCATTGCATGACCAGCCACGTGAGCAGTGCATGATGGCCATGTGATGTGTGCATGATCAGTTACGTGAGCAGAGTATGATCAGCCACTTGATCAGTGCATGAGTGCCACGTGATCAGTGCATGATCAGTCACGTGACAGGTGTGTGATCAGCCACGTGAACAGTGCATGTTCAGCCACGTGATCAGTGCATGATAGCCACGTGATTAGTGCATGATCATTTACGTGAGGAGTGTATGATCAGCCACGTGATCAGTGCATGGTCAGACACGTGAACAGTGTATGATCAGCCACGTGATCAGTGCATGATATCCAAGTGATCAGTGCATGATCAATCACGTGATCAGTGTATGATCAGCCACATGAACAGTGCATGCTCAGTCACGTGATCATGGTCTGCTGAGCTGCGTGATTACTGTCTGCTCATCTGCTTGACAATTGCCAGCTGAGCTGCACGATTTCTGCCTGTCATCTGCTTAACAATTGCCAGCTGTGCTGCATAATTCCTGCCTGCTAAACTGCTTGATTATTGCCAGCTGAGCAGCATGATTCCTCACAGCTGAGTTCCATGATTATTGCCTGCTGACTGTTTGATTCGTGCCTGCTCAGCTCTATGTTTATTGCCTACAGAGGCACATGATCAGTGTATGATAGCAAACATGATCAGCCCATGATCAGTCACATGATCAGCGCCATTAAGTCACATGATCACTACATGATAGTCATGTGATCAGTCCATGCTCAGTCACGGTATCAGTGCATGATCAGCCACGTGATCAGTGCATGATAGCCACGTGATCATTGCATAATAGCCACGTGATCAGTGCATGATCAGCCAGGTGATCAGTGCATGATAGCTACGTGATCAGTTCATGATTAGTCAGGTGATCACCGTATGATAAACACGTGATCAGTGAAGGACCAGCCACGTGATCACTGCATGCTCAGTCAGGTGGTCAGTTCCTGATCAGCCACGTGATCACTGCCTGATAAACACGTGATCAGTGCCCGATCAGCCATGTCATCAGTGCATGGGCAGTCACCTGATCAGTGCATGATAGCCAAGTGATCAGTGTGTGCATAGTCCCATGATCATGGCCTGTCAGTCACTGATCATTGCCTGATATACACGAGATCAGTGCATGATTGCCACGTGATCAGTTCATGCTAAGTCAGGTGATCTGTACTTGATCAGCCACGTGATCAGGGCCTGCTGAGCTGCGTGATTCCTGCCGGCTCATCTGCATGACAATTGCCAGCTGAGCTGCGTGATTCCTGCCGGCTCATCTGCATGACAATTGCCAGCTGAGCTGCGTGATTCCTGTGGGCTCATCTGCTTGACAATTGCCAGCTGAGCTGCGTGATTCCTGCCTGGTCACCTGCTTGATTATTGCCAGTTGAGCAGCATGATTCGTCACTGCTGAGCTCCATGCTTATTGCCTGCTGATTGCGTGGTTCGTGTCTGCTCAGCTCTTAGAGTATTGCCTCCTGAGGTCCCTGTTCGGGCGCCACCTGCCGGGGACCAGCCCGAGCTGATCCAGGGTATTCGAAGGACAGATGGCCTAGGCGGCTATTTATATGCTCATCAGAGATATCAAGAATAAGAGTATGAGGATAGCTCAGTAGGAAAATTCGGTGGAGAAAAGAGACTGAGTAGCTTGGTTTACGCGGGAGACCAATAAATCTTCAAGACAAGAAGTTTGCACCACTTATGTAGGCCGCAGGCGCCCTCTCGAATAGCGGAAGGTGCCTCACGCTAGACACCTTGTCGAGTGGGTCTTAGCAGCCCAGGCATAATTAGTATGCGTGGTGGGTTCCGAGCTTCAGTTGGAGACTCGGCTGGAAGGTACAGGGAAGAATGACAAGGAACTTTATGAATTGGAGCTGTAAGTTAACTCTTTGACAGAGCGAGCGAGATGGTGGTGGGGGACAGCCCCCAGTGAAGTCAGAGGTGAGAGCACAGAGCAATAAAGTAGGCAGACTCTGTTTTTTTGGGGGGGGGGATATGCTCGAGAATATCCGGGTGGACTCCTGAGGCTCGATCCCGCATTTTCGTAAGCCGAGCCTCCTTCCTCATGACCTTTGTCCAGAGTGGAATGCCTCACCGGCTCCCGGCACGTGATCAGCGCATGCTCAGTCACGATATCAGTGCATGATCAGCCACGTGATCTCTGACTGCACAGTCACGTGATCAGCACCTCTCAGTCACGTGATCACCGTATGATAAACACGTGATCAGTGAACGATCAGCCACGTGATCACTGCATGCACAGTCAGGTGGTCAGTTCCTGATCAGCCACGTGATCAGTGCGTGCACAGTCCCATGATCAGCGCCTGTCAGTCACTGATCACTGCCTGATAAACACGTGATCAGTGCATGATGAACCACGTGATCAGTGCCCGGTCAGCCACGTTATCAGTGCATGCTCAGTCACGTGATCTGTACTTGATCAGCCACGTGATCAGTGCCTGCAGAGTCACGTGATCAGGGCCTGCTGAGCTGCGTGATTCCTGCCGGCTCATGTGCATGACATTTGCCAGCTGAGCTGCATGATTCCTGTCCACTCATCTGCATGACAATTGCCAACCGAGCTGCGTGATTCCTGTCGGCTCATCTGCTTGACAATTGCCAACTGAGCTGCGTGATTCCTGCCTGGTCACCTGCTTGATTATTGCCACTTGAGCAGCATGATTCGTCACTGCTGAGCTCCATGCTTATTGCCTGCTGATTGCGTGCTTCGTGTCTGCTCAGCTCTTTGAGTATTGCCTCCTGAAGTCCCTGTTCGGGTGCCACCTGCTGGGGAACAGCCCCAGCTGATCCAGGGTATTCGAAGGAGAGATGGCCTAGGCGACTATTTATATGCTAATCAGAGATATCAAGAATAATAGTATGAGGATCGCTCAGTAGGAAAACTCGGTGGAGAAAAGAGACTGAGTAGCTTGGTTTACTCGGGAGACCAATCAAAGTTCAAGACATGAAGTTTGCACCACTTACGTAGGCCGCAGGCGCCCTCTTGAATACCGGAAGTTGCCTCACCCTAGACACCTTCTCGAGTGGGTCTAAGCAGCCCAGGCATAATTAGTAAGCGTGGTGGGTTCCGAGCTCCAGATGGAGATTCGGCTGGAAGCTACAGGGAAGAATGACAAGGAACTTTATGAATTGGAGCTGTAAGTTAACTCTTTGACAGAGAGAGCGAGATGGTGGTGGGGAACAGCCCCCAGTGAAATCAGAGGTGAGAGCACAAAGCAAAAAAGTGGGCAGACTCTGGTTTTTTTGGGGGGGCCATGCTCGAGAATATCCGGGTGGACTGCTGAGACTCGATCCCGCATTTGGGTATGCCTAGCCTTCTTCCTCATGACCTTTGTCCAGAGTGGAATGCCTCCCCGGCTCCCAGCACATGATCAGTGCATGCTCAGTCACGATATCAGTGCATGATCAGCCACGTGATCTCTGACTGCACAGTCACGTGATCAGCGCCTCTCAGTCACGTGATCACCGTATGATAAACACGTGATCAGTGAACGATCAGCCACGTGATCACTGCATGCACAGTCAGGTGGTCAGTTCCTGATCAGCCACGTGATCAGTGCGTGCGCAGTCCCATGATCAGCGCCTGTCAGTCACTGATCACTGCCTGATAAACACGTGATCAATGCATGATGAGCCACGTGATCAGTGCCCGGTCAGCCACGTTATCAGTGCATGCACAGTCATGTGATCAGTGCATGATAGGCACGTGATCAGTGCATGATCAGTCACGTGATCTGTACTTGATCAGCCACGTGATCAGTGCCTGCAGAGTCACGTGATCAGGGCCTGCTGAGCTGCGTGATTCCTGCCGGCTCATGTGCATGACATTTGCCAGCTGAGCTGCATGATTCCTGTCCACTCATCTGCATGACAATTGCCAACCGAGCTGCGTGATTCCTGTCGGCTCATCTGCTTGACAATTGCCAACTGAGCTGCGTGATTCCTGCCTGGTCACCTGCTTGATTATTGCCAGTTGAGCAGCATGATTCGTCACTGCTGAGCTCCATGCTTATTGCCTGCTGATTGCGTGCTTCGTGTCTGCTCAGCTCTTTGAGTATTGCCTCCTGAAGTCCCTCTTCGGGCGCCACCTGCTGGGGAACAGCCCCAGCTGATCCAGGGTATTCGAAGGAGAGATGGCCTAGGCGACTATTTATATGCTAATCAGAGATATCAAGAATAATAGTATGAGGATAGCTCAGTAGGAAAATTCGGTGGAGAAAAGAGACTGAGTAGCTTGGTTTACGCGGGAGACCAATCAAACTTCAAGACAAGAAGTTTGCACCACTTACGTAGGCCCCAGGCGCCCTCTCGAATACCAGAAGTTGCCTCACCCTAGACACCTTCTCGAGTGGGTCTTAGCAGCCCAGGCATAATTAGTTAGTGTGGTAGGTTCAGCCCTACAGATGGAGACTCAGCTGGAAGTTAAAGGGAAGAATGACAAGGATCTTTATGAATTGGAGCTGTAAGTTAACACTTTGACAGAGAGAGCGAGATGGTGGTGGGGGACAACCCCCAGTGAAATCAGAGTTGAGAGCACAAAGCAATAAATTAGGCAGACTCTGGTGTTTTTGTGGGGGAGATCCTCGAGAATATCCGGGTGGACTCCTGAGGCTCGATCCCGCATTTGCCTATGCCGAGCCTCCTTCCTCAAGACCTTTGTCCAGAGTGGAATGCCCCACCGGCTCCCGGCACATGATCAGTGCATGCTCAGTCACGATATGAGTGCATGATCAACCACGTGATCATTCACTGCACAGTCACAGGATCAGCGCCTCTCAGTCAGGAGATCACTGTATGATAAACATGTGATCAGTGAACGATCAGCCACCTGACCACTGCCTGCGCCGTCAGGTGGTCAGTTCCTGATCAGCCACCTGATCAGTGCGTTCGTAGTCCTATAATCAGCGCCTGTCAGTCACTGATCACTGTCTGATAAACAGGAGATCAGTGCGTGATGAGCCACGTGATCAGTGCCCGATTAGCCACGTCATCAGTGCATGCGCAGTAACATGATCAGTGCATGATAGCCACGTGATCAGTGCATGCTCAGTCACGTGATCTGTACTTGATCAGCCACGTGATCAATGCCTGTAGAGTCACGTGATCAGGGCCTGCTGGGCTGGGTGATTCCTGCCGGCTCATCTGCATGACAATTGCCAGCTGAGCTGCTTGATTCCTGTCGGCTCATCTGCTTAACAATTACCAGCTGAGCTGCGTGATTCCTGCCTGGTCACCTGCTTGATTATTGCCAGTTGAGCAGCATGATTCGTCACTGCTGAGCTCCATGCTTATTGCCTGCTGATTGTGTGGTTCGAGTCTGCTCAGCCCTTTGAGTATTGCCTCCTCAGGTCCCTGTTCTGGCGCCACCTGCCGGGGACCAGCCCCAGCTGATCCAGGGTATTCGAAGGAGAGATGGCCTAGGCGACTATTTACATGCTAATCAGAGATATCAAGAATAATAGTATGAGGA
This sequence comes from Bos grunniens, assembly GCF_055505025.1. Classification (NCBI taxonomy): domain Eukaryota; kingdom Metazoa; phylum Chordata; class Mammalia; order Artiodactyla; family Bovidae; genus Bos; species Bos grunniens. Next base: position 794,437 of record NC_141188.1, on the reverse strand, counting down.
TAGCTCAGTAGGAAAATTCGGTGGAGAAAAGAGACTGAGTAGCTCGGTTTACGCGGGAGACCAATAAATCTTCAAGACAAGAAGTTTGCACCACTTACGTAGGCCGCAGGCGCCCTCTCGAATAGCGGAAGGTGCCTCACCCTAGACACCTTTTCGAGTGGGTCTTAGCAGCCCAGGCATAATTAGTAAGCGTGGTGGGTTCCGAGCTCCAGATGGATTCGGCTGGAAGGTACAGGGAAGAATGACAAGGAACTTTATGAATTGGAGCTGTAAGTTAACTCTTTGACAGAGAGAGCGAGATCGTGGTGGGGACAGCCCCCATTGATATCAGAGGTGAGATCAGAAAGCAAAAAAGTAGGTAGACTCTGGTTTTTTTCAGGGGGAGATGCTCGAGAATATCCGGCTGGACTCCTGAGGCTCGATCCAGCATTTGCGTGTGCCGAGCCTCCTTCCTCATGACCTTTGTTCAGAATGGAATGCCTCACTGGCTTCCGGCACATGATCAGTGCATGCTCAGTCACGATATCAGTGCATGCTCAGCCACGTGATCACTGACTGCACAGTCACGTGATCAGCGCCTCTCAGTCACGTGATCACCGTATGATAAACACGTGATCAGTGAACAATCAGCCACGTTATCACTGCATGCCCAGTCAGGTGGTCAGTTCCTGATCAGCAACGTGATCAGTGCATGCACAGTCACATGATCAGCACCTGTCAGTCACTGATCACTGCCTGATAAACACCTGATCAGTGCATGATGAGCCACGTGATCAGTGCCCGATCAGCCACGTCATTAGTGCCTGCGCAGTCCGGTGATCAGTGCATGATAGGCACGTGATCAGTGCATGCTCAGTCACGTGATCTGTACTTAATCAGCCACGTGATCAGTGCCTGCAGAGTCACGTGATCAGGGCCTGCGGAGCTGCGTGATTCCTGCCGGCTCATCTGCATGACAATTGCCAGCTGAGCTGCGTGATTCCTGTCGGCTCATCTGCTTGACATTTGCCAGCTGAGCTGCGTGATTCCTGCCTGGTCACCTGCTTGGTTATTGCCAGTTGAGCAGCATGATTCGTCACTGCTGAGCTCCATGCTTATTGCCTGCTGATTGCGTGGTTCGTGTCTGCTCAGCTCTTTGAGTATTGCCTCCTGAGGTCCTTGTTCGGGCGCCACCTGCCGGGGACCAGCCTCAGCTCATCCAGGGTATTCGAAGGAGAGATGGCCTAGGCGACTATTTATATGCTAATCAGAGATATTAAGAATAGTATGAGGAAACCTCAGTAGGAAAATTCGGTGGAGAAAAGAGACTGAGTAGCTTGGTTTACGCGGGAGACCAATAAAACTTCAAGACAAGAAGTTTGCACCACTTACGTAGGCCGCAGGCGCCCTCTCGAATAGCAGAAGGTGCCTCACCCTAGACACCTTCTCGAGTGGGTCTTAGCAGCCCAGGCATAATTAGTAAGCGTGGTGGGTTCCTCGCTCCAGATGGAGACTCGGCTGGAAGTTACAGGGAAGCATGACAAGGAACTTTATGAATTGGAGCTGTAAGTTAACTCTTTGACAGAGAGAGCGAGCTGGTGGTGGGGGACAGCTCCCAGTGAAATCAGAGGTGAGAGCACAAAGCAATAAAGTAGGCAGACTCTGGTTTTTTTGGTGGGGAGATGCTCGAGAATATCCGGGTGGAATCCTGAGGCTGGATCCCGCATTTGCGTATGCCGAGGCTCCTTCCTCCTGACCTTTGTCCAGAGTGGAATGCCTCATCGGCTGCCGGCACATGATCAGTGCATGTTCAGTCACGATATCAGTGCATGCTCAGCCACGTGATCACTGACTGCACAGTCACGTGATCAGCGCCTCTCAGTCACGAGATCACCGGAGGATAAACAGGTGATCAGTGAAGGATCAGCCACGTGATCACTGCATGCACAGTCAGGTGGTCAGTTCCTGATCAGCCACGTGATCAGTGCGTGCACAGTCCCGTGATCAGCGCCTGTCAGTCACTGATCACTGCCTGATAAACACGTGATCAATGCATGATGAGCCAGGTGATCAGTGCCCGATCAGCCACGTCATCAGTGCATGATAGCCAGGTGATCAGTGCATGCTCAGTCACGTGATCTGTACTTGATTAGCCACGTGATCAGTGCCTGCAGAGTCAAGGGATCAGGGCCTGCTGAGCTGCGTGATTCCTGCCGGCTCATCTGCTTGACAATTGCCAGCTGAGCTGCGTGATTCCTGCCTGGTCACCTGCTTGATTATTGCCAGTTGAGCAGCATGATTCGTCACTGCTGAGCTCCATGCTTATTGCCTGCTGATTGCGTGGTTCGTGTCTGCTCAGCTCTTTGAGTGTTGCCTCCTGAGGTCCCTGTTCCCACACCACCTGCCGGGGACCAGCCCCAGCTGATCCAGGGTATTCGAAGGAGAGATGGCCTAGGCGACTATTTATATGCCAATCAGAGATATCAAGAATAATAGCATGAGGAAAGCTCAGTAGGAAAATTCGGTGGAGAAAAGAGACTGAATAGCTTGGTTTACGCGGGAGACCAATAAATCTTCAAGACAAGAAGTTTGCACCACTTACGTAGGCCACAGGCGCCCTCTCGAATAGCGGAAGGTGCCTCACCCTAGACACCTTCTCGAGTGGGTCTTAGCAGCCCAGGCATAATTAGTAAGCGTGGTGGGTTCCGTGCCTCTCAGGCACGTGATCACCGTATGATAAACACGTGATCATTGAACGATCAGCCACGTGATCACTGCTTGCGAAGTCTCGTAAACAGTGCATGATAGCCCCGTGATCAGTGCATGCTCAGTCCCGTGATCTGTACTTGATCAGCCACGAGATCACTGACTGCACAGTCACATGATCAACGCCTCTCAGTCACGTGATCACGGTATGATAAACACGTGATCAGTGAACGATCAGCCACGTGATCACTGCAAGCACAGTCAGGTTGTCAGTTCCTCATCAGCCACGTGATCAGTGTGTGCACAGTCCCATGATCAGTGCTTGTCAGTCACTGATCACTGCCTGATAAACAGGTGATCAGTGCATGATGAGCCACGTGATCAGTGCATGCTCAGTCACGTGATCTGTACTTGATCAGCCACGTGATCAGTGCCTGCAGAGTCAGGTAATCAGGGCCTGCTGAGCTGCGTGACTCCTGCCGGCTCATCTGCATGACAATTGCCAGCTGAGCTCCGTGATTCCTGTCGGCTCATCTGCTTGACAATTGCCAGCTGAGCTGCACGATTCCTGCCTGTCATGTCCTTGACAATTGCCACCTGTGCTGCGTAATTCCTGCCTGCTCATCTACTTGATTATTGCCAGCTGAGCAGCATGATTTCTCAGAGCTGAGTTCCATGATTATTGCCTGCTGACTGATTCCTGCCTACTCAGCTCTTTGTTCATTGCCTCCAGAAGCACATGATCAGTGTATGACACAGAACATGATCAGCACATGATCAGTCACATGATCAATGCATGATAAGCCAGGTGATCAGTGCATGATCAATTACGTGATCAGTGCACGATCAGTCATTTGACCAGTACATGGTAGCTGCGTGATCATTGCATGATCAGCCACGTGAGCAGTGCATGATAGCCACGTGATCAGTGCATGATAAGTCACGTGATCAGTGCATGTTTAATCACGTGAGCAGTGTATGATCAGCCACCTGATCAGTGCATGATCAGACACGTGAACAGTGTATGATCAGCCTCGTGATCAGTGCATGATACCTATGTGATCAGTTCATGATTAGTCACGTTATCTGTGCATGACAGGCACATAATCAGTGTTGATATCCACGTGATCAGTGAATTATAGCCACGTGATCAGTTCATGATTAGTCACGTCATCTGTGCATGACCAGGCACGTGAACAGTGTTTGATCAGCCACGTGATCAGTGCATTATAGCCACGTGATCAGTGCATGATCAGTCAAGTGATCAGTGCGTAAACAGTCACGTGATCAGTGCATGAGGAGCCACGTGATCAGTGCAGGATCATTTACGTGATCAGTGCATGATCTGACACGTGACCAGTGCATGGTTGCTACGTGATCATTGCATGATCAGCCAAGTGAACAGTGCATGATAGCCACGTGATCAGTGCATGATCAGTCACGTGATCAGTACATGATCAGTCACGTTAACAGTGCATGATCATTTACGTGATTTGTGCATGATGAGTCACGTGACCAGTATATGGTAGCTACGTGATCATTGCATGACCAGCCACGTGAGCAGTGCATGATAGCCACGTGATGTGTGCGTGATCAATTACGTGATCAGAGTATGATCAGCCACGTGATCAGTGCATGATATCCAAGTGATCAGTGCATGATCAATCACGTGATCAGTGTATGATCAGCCACGGGAACAGTGCATGTTCAGTCACGTGATCAGGGCCTACTGAGCTGCGTGATTACTGTCTGCTCATCTGCTTGACAATTGCCAGCTGAGCTGCAGGATTTCTGCCTGTCATCTGCTTGACAATTGCCAGCTGTGCTGCATAATTCCTGCCTGCTAAGCTGCTTGATTATTGCCAGCTGAGCAGCATGATTCCTCACAGCTGAGTTCCATGATTATTGCCTGCTGACAGTTTGATTTGTGCCTAATCAGCTCTTTGTTTATTGCCTCCAGAGGCACATGATCAGTGTATGATAGCAAACATGATCAACGCAGGATCAGTCACATGATCAGCGCCATTAAGTCACGTGATCACTACATGATAGTCATGTGATCAGTCCATGCTCAGTCACGGTATCACTGCATGATCAGCCACGTGATCAGTGCATGATAGCCACGTGATCATTGCATAATAGCCACGGGATCAGTGCATGATCAGCCAGGTGATCAGTGCATGATAGCTACGTGATCAGTTCATGATTAGTCACGTGATCTGTGCATGACCAGTCAGGTGATCAGTGTATGATCAGCCACGTGAACAGTGCATGATAGCCACGTGATCAGTGCATGATCAGTTACGTGATGGGTGTATGATCAGTCACGTGACCGGTACATGGTAGCTACATAATCATTGCATGATCAGACAGGTGAGTAGTGCATGATAGTCACGTAATCAGTGCATGATCAGTCATGTAATCTGTGCATGACCAGGCTCGTGATCAGTGTATGACCATCCAAGTGATCAGTGCATGATAGCCACGAGATCAGTGCATGATCAGTCACGTTATCAGTGCATGATCAGCCACGTGATCAGTGCATGATCAATTACGTGATCAGTGCATGATCAGTCACCTGAACAGTACATGGGAGCTACGTGATCATTGCATGATCAGCCACGTGAGCCGTACATGATAGCCACGAGGTCAGTGCATGATCAGTCACGTGATCAGTGCATGATCAGTCATGTGAACAGTGCATGATAAGTCACCTGATCAGTGCATGATCAATTATGTGATCAGTGCATGATCACTCACGTGACCAGTATATGGTAGCTACGTGATCATTGCATGATCAGCCACGTGAGCAGTGCATGATAGCCACGTGATCAGTGCATGATCTGTTTCGGGAGCAGAGTATGATCAGCCACTTGGTCAGTGCATGATAGCCACGTGATCACTGCATGATCTGTCACATGATCAGTGTATGATCATCCAAGTGATCAGTGCATGGGCAGTCATGTGGTCAGTGCATGATATAGACGTGATCAGTGCATGATCAGTCTCGTGATCACTGTATGATCAACCACGTGATCAGTGCATGATAGCCAACTGATCAGTGCATGATCAGTCACGTGATCAGTGCATGGTCAGTCACTTGATAAGTGCATGTTCAGTCACGTGATCAGTGTATGATCATCCACGAAATCAGTGCATGTGGAGTCATGTAATCAATGCATGATAGCGCCGTGATCAGTGCACGATCAGTCCCGTGATGAGTGTATCATCAGCCAAGTGATCAGTGCAAGATAGCTACGTGATCAGTGCATGATCAGTCACATGATCCTTGCATGATCAGCCACGTCTTCAGTGCATGATAGCCACGTGATCAGTGCATACAATTACGTGATCAGTGCATGCGCAGTCCCGTGATCAGTGCATGATAGGCACGTGATCAGTGCATGCTCAGTCACGTGATCTGTACTTAATCAGCCACGTGATCAGTGCCTGCAGAGTCACGTGATCAGGGCCTGCGGAGCTGCGTGATTCCTGCCGGCTCATCTGCATGACAATTGCCAGCTGAGCTCCGTGATTCCTGTCGGCTCATCTGCTTGACAATTGCCAGCTGAGCTGCATGATTCCTGCCTGTCATCTCCTTGACAATTGCCACCTGTGCTGCGTAATTCCTGCCTGCTCATCTACTTGATTATTGCCAGCTGAGCAGCATGATTTCTCAGAGCTGAGTTCCATGATTATTGCCTGCTGACTGATTCCTGCCTACTCAGCTCTTTGCTCATTGCCTCCAGAGGCACATGATCAGTGTATGACACCAAACATGATCATCACATGATCAGTCACATGATCAATGCATGATAAGCCAGGTGATCAGTGCATGATCAATTACGTGATCAGTGCACGATCAGTCATGTGACCAGTACATGGTAGCTGCGTGATCATTGCATGATCAGCCACGTGAGCAGTGCATGATAGCCACGTGATCAGTGCATGATCAGTCACGTGATCAGTGCATGATCAATCACGTGATCAGTGCATGATCAGCCACGTGATCAGTGCATGATCAGTCACGTGATATGTGTGTGATCAGCCACGTGATCAGTGCATGATATCCACGTGATCAGTGCATGATAACCACGTGATCACTTGATGATTAGTCACGTGATCTGTGCATGTCAAGGCACGTGATCAGTGTATGATCAGCCACGTGATTAGTGCATAATAGCCACGTGATCAGTGCCTGATCAGTCACGTGAACAGTGCATGATCAGTCACGTGACCAGTGTATGATGAGCCACGTGATAGTGCATAATCAATTAAGTGATCAGTGCATGATCAGCAACGTGATCAGTGCATTATAGCCACGTGATCATTGCATGATCAGTCACGTGACCAGTACATGGTTGCTACGTGATCATTGCATGATCAGCCACGTGAGCAGTGTATGATAGCCACGTGATCAGTGCATGATCAGTCACGTGATCAGTACATGATCAGTCACGTGAACAGTGCATGATCATTTACGTGATCTGTGCATGATGAGTCACGTGACCAATATATGGTCGCTTCGTGATCATTGCATGACCAGCCACGTGAGCAGTGCATGATGGCCATGTGATGTGTGCATGATCAGTTACGTGAGCAGAGTATGATCAGCCACTTGATCAGTGCATGAGTGCCACGTGATCAGTGCATGATCAGTCACGTGACAGGTGTGTGATCAGCCACGTGAACAGTGCATGTTCAGCCACGTGATCAGTGCATGATAGCCACGTGATTAGTGCATGATCATTTACGTGAGGAGTGTATGATCAGCCACGTGATCAGTGCATGGTCAGACACGTGAACAGTGTATGATCAGCCACGTGATCAGTGCATGATATCCAAGTGATCAGTGCATGATCAATCACGTGATCAGTGTATGATCAGCCACATGAACAGTGCATGCTCAGTCACGTGATCATGGTCTGCTGAGCTGCGTGATTACTGTCTGCTCATCTGCTTGACAATTGCCAGCTGAGCTGCACGATTTCTGCCTGTCATCTGCTTAACAATTGCCAGCTGTGCTGCATAATTCCTGCCTGCTAAACTGCTTGATTATTGCCAGCTGAGCAGCATGATTCCTCACAGCTGAGTTCCATGATTATTGCCTGCTGACTGTTTGATTCGTGCCTGCTCAGCTCTATGTTTATTGCCTACAGAGGCACATGATCAGTGTATGATAGCAAACATGATCAGCCCATGATCAGTCACATGATCAGCGCCATTAAGTCACATGATCACTACATGATAGTCATGTGATCAGTCCATGCTCAGTCACGGTATCAGTGCATGATCAGCCACGTGATCAGTGCATGATAGCCACGTGATCATTGCATAATAGCCACGTGATCAGTGCATGATCAGCCAGGTGATCAGTGCATGATAGCTACGTGATCAGTTCATGATTAGTCAGGTGATCACCGTATGATAAACACGTGATCAGTGAAGGACCAGCCACGTGATCACTGCATGCTCAGTCAGGTGGTCAGTTCCTGATCAGCCACGTGATCACTGCCTGATAAACACGTGATCAGTGCCCGATCAGCCATGTCATCAGTGCATGGGCAGTCACCTGATCAGTGCATGATAGCCAAGTGATCAGTGTGTGCATAGTCCCATGATCATGGCCTGTCAGTCACTGATCATTGCCTGATATACACGAGATCAGTGCATGATTGCCACGTGATCAGTTCATGCTAAGTCAGGTGATCTGTACTTGATCAGCCACGTGATCAGGGCCTGCTGAGCTGCGTGATTCCTGCCGGCTCATCTGCATGACAATTGCCAGCTGAGCTGCGTGATTCCTGCCGGCTCATCTGCATGACAATTGCCAGCTGAGCTGCGTGATTCCTGTGGGCTCATCTGCTTGACAATTGCCAGCTGAGCTGCGTGATTCCTGCCTGGTCACCTGCTTGATTATTGCCAGTTGAGCAGCATGATTCGTCACTGCTGAGCTCCATGCTTATTGCCTGCTGATTGCGTGGTTCGTGTCTGCTCAGCTCTTAGAGTATTGCCTCCTGAGGTCCCTGTTCGGGCGCCACCTGCCGGGGACCAGCCCCAGCTGATCCAGGTTATTCGAAGGAGAGATGGACTAGGCGACTATTTATATGCTAATCAGAGATGTCAAGAATAATAGTATGAGGAGAGCTCAGCAGAAAAATTCGGTGGAGAAATGAGACTGAGTAGCTTGGTCTACGCTGGAGACCACTAAAACTTCAAGACAAGAAGTTTGCACCACTTACGTAGGCCCCTGGCGCCCTCTCGAAGAGCGGAAGGTGCCTCACCCTAGACACCTTCTCGAGTGGGTCTAGACAGCCCAGGCATAATTTGTAAGCGTGGTGGGTTCCCCGCTCCAGATGGAGACTCAGCTGGGAGTTAAAGAGAAGAATGACAAGGAACTTTATGAATTGGAGCTGTAATTTAACACTTGGACAGAGAGAGGGAGATTGTGGTGGGGGACAGCCCCAAGTGACATCAGAGGTGAGAGCACAAAGCAATACAGTAGGCAGACTCTGTTTTTTTTTTGGGGGGAGATGCTCGAGAATATCCGGTTGGACTCCTGAGGCTCGATCCCGCATTTGCGTATACGGAGCCTCCTTCCTCATGACCTTTGTCCAGAGTGGAATGCCTTCCCGGCTTCCGGCACATGATGAGTGCATGCTCAGTCACGATATCAGTGCATGATCAGCCACGTGATCACTGACGGCACAATCACGTGATCAGCGCCTCTCAGTCACGTGATCTCCGTATGATAAACACGTGATCAGTGAAGGACCAGCCACGTGATCACTGCATGCTCAGTCAGGTGGTCAGTTCCTGATCAGCCACGTGATCAGTGCGTGCACAGTCCCATTATCAGTGCCTGTCAGTCACTGATCACTGCCTGATAAACACGTGATCAGTGCCCGATCAGCCCCGTCATCAGTGCATGGGCAGTCACGTGATCAGTGCATGACAGCCACGTGATCAGTGCGTGCACAGTCCCATGATCAGCGCCTGTCAGTCACTGATCATTGCCTGAGAAACACGTGATCAGTGCATGAAGAGCCACGTGATCAGTGCCTGATCAGCCACGTCATCAGTGCATGCCCAGTCGCGTGATCAGTGCATGATAGCCACGTGATCAGTGCATGCTCAGTCACCTGATCTGTGCATGATCAGCCACGTGATCACTGACGGCACAGTCACGTAATCAGCGCCTCTCAGTCACATGATCACCGTATGATAAACAGGTGATCAGTGAAGGACCAGCCACGTGATCACTGCCTGCGCAGTCAGGTGGTCAGTTCCTGATCAGCCACGTGATCACTGCATGCCCAGTCACGCGATCAGTGCATGATAGCCACGTGATCAGTGCATGCTCAGTCACGTGATCTGTACTTGATCAGCCACGTGGTCAGTGCTTGCACAGTCCCATGATCAGCGCCTGTCAGTCACTGATCACTGCCTGATAAACAGGTGATCAGTACCCAATCAGCCACGTCATCAGTGCATGTGCAGTCACGTGATCAGTGCATGATAGCCACGTGATCAGTGCATGCTCAGTCACGTGATCTGTACTTGATCAGCCACGTGATCAGTGCCTGCAGAGTCACGTGATCAGGGCCTGCTGAGCTGCGTGATTCCTGCCGGCTCATCTGCATGACAATTGCCAGCTGAGCTGCGTGATTCCTATCGGCTCATCTGCTTGACAATTGCCAGCTGAGCTGCGTGATTCCTGCCTGGTCACCTGCTTGATTATTGCCAGTTGAGCAGCATGATTCGTCACTGCTGAGCTCCATGCTTATTGCCTGCTGATTGCGTGGTTCGTGTCTGCTCAGCTCTTTGAGTATTGCCTCCTAGGGTCCCTGTTCGGGCGCCACCTGCCGGGGACCAGCCACAGCTGATCCAGGGCATTCGAAGGAGAGATGGCCTAGGCGACTATTTATATGCTATTGAGAGATGTCAAGAATAATAGAATGAGGAGAGCTCAGTAGGAAAATTCGGTGGAGAAAAGAGACTGAGTAGCTTAGTTTACGCGGGAGACCAATCAAACTTCAAGACAAGGAGTTTGCACCTCTTACGTAGGCCGCAGGCGCCCTCTCGAATAGCGGAAGGTTCCTCACCCTAGACATCTTCTCGAGTGGGTCTTAGCAGCCCAGGGATAATTAGTAAGCGTGGTGGGTTCCAAGCTCCAGATGGAGACTCAGCTGGAAGTTAAAGGGAAGAATGACAAGGAACTTTATGAATTGGAGCTGTAAGTTAACTCTTTGACAGAGAGAGCGAGATGGTGGTGGGGGACAGCCCCCAGTGAAATCAGAGGTGAGGGCACAAAGCAATACAGTAGGCAGACTCTGGTTTTTTTTGGGGGGGCATGCTCGAGAATATCCGGGTGGACTCCTGAGGCTCGATCCCGCATTTTCGTATGCCGAGCCTCCTTCCTCATGACCTTTGTCCAGAGTGGAATGCCTCCCCGGCTCCCGGCACATGATCAGTGCATGCTCAGTCACGATATCAGTGCATGATCAGCCACGTGATCACTGACGGCACAGTCACGTGATCAGCGCCTCTCAGTCACGTGATCACAGTATGATAAACACGTGATCAGTGAACGACCAGCCACGTGATCATTGCATGCGCAGTCAGGTGGTCAGTTCCTGATCAGCCACGTGATCAGTGCCTGCACAGTCCCATGATCAGCGCCTGTCAGTCACTGATCACTACCTGATAAACACGTGATCAGTGCCCGATCAGCCACGTCATCAGTGCATGCCCAGTCACGCGATCAGTGCATGATAGCCACGTGATCAGTGTGTGCACAGTCCCATGATCACCGCCTGTCAGTCACTGATCATTACCTGATAAACACGCGATCATTGTATGATGAGCCATGTGATCAGTGCCTGATCAGCCACGTCATCAGGGCATGCGCAGTCAGGTGATCAGTGCATGATAGCCACGTGATCAGTTCATGCTCAGTCACGTGATCTGTACTTGATCAGCCACGTGATCAGTGCCTGCAGAGTCACGTGATCAGGGCCTGCTGAGCTGCGTGATTCCTGGGGGCTCATCTGCTTGACAATTGCCAGCTGAGCTGCGTGATTCCTGCCTGGTCACCTGCTTGATTATTGCCAGTTGAACAGCATGTTTCGTCACTGCTGATTGCTTATTGCCTGCTGATTGCGTGGTTCGTGTCTGCTCAGCTCTTTGAGTATTGCCTCCTGAGGTCCCTGTTCGGGCACCACCTGCCGGGGACCAGCCCCAGCTGATACAGGGTACTCGAAGGAGACATGGCCTAGGCGACTATTTATATGCTAATCAGAGATGTCAAGAATAATTGTATGAGGAGAGCTCAGTAGAAAAATTCGGTGGAGAAATGAGACTGAGTAGCTTTGTTTACCCTGGAGACCACTAAAACTTCAAGACAAGAAGTTTGCACCACTTACGTAGGCCCCAGGCGCCCTCTCGAATAGCGGAAGGTGCCTCACCCTAGACACATTCTCGAGTGGGTCTTAGCAGCCCAGGCATAATTAGTAAGCGTGGTGGGTTCCGCACTCCAGATGGAGACTCAGCTGGGAGTTAAAGAGAAGAATGACAAGGAACTTTATGAATTGGAGCTGTAAGTTAACACTTGGACAGAGAGAGCGAGATTGTGGTGGGAGACAGCCCCAAGTGACGTCAGAGGTAAGAGCACAAGGCAGTACAGTAGGCAGACTCTAGTTTTTTTGGGGGGGAGATGCTCGAGAATATCCGGGTGGACTCCTGAGGCTCGATCCCGTATTTGCGTATGCCGAGCCTCCTTCCTCATGACCTTTGTCCAGAGTGGAATGCCTCCCCGGCTCCCGGCACATGATCAGTGCATGCTCAGTCACGATATCAGTGCATGATCAGCCACGTGATCACTGACGGCACCGTCAAGGGATCAACGCCTCTCAGTCACGTGATCAGCATATGATAAACACGTGATCAGTGAAGGACCAGCGACGTGATCAATGCAGGCCCAGTCAGGTGGTCAGTTCCTCATCAGGCACGTGATCAGTGAGTGCACAGTCCCATGTCCAGCGCCTGTCAGTCACTGATCACTGTCTGATGAACACGTGATCAGTGCCCGATCAGCCACGTCATCAGTGCATGCGCAGTCACGTGATCAGTGCATGATAGCCACGTGATCAGTGCCTGCACAGTCCCATGATCAGCGCCTGTCAGTCACTGATCATTGCCTGAGAAACACGTGATCAGTGCATGAAGAGCCACGTGATCAGTGCCTGATCAGCCAGGTCATCAGTGCATGCCCAGTCACGTGATCAGTGCATGAGAGCCACGTGATCAGTGCATGCTCAGTCACGTGATCTGTGCATGATCAGCCACGTGATCACTGACGGCACAGTCACGTAATCAGCGCCTCTCAGTCACATGATCACCGTATGATAAACAGGTGATCAGTGAATGACCAGCCACGTGATCACTGCCTGCGCAGTCAGGTGGTCAGTTCCTGATCAGCCACGTGATCACTGCATGCCCAGTCACGCGATCAGTGCATGATAGCCACGTGATCAGTGCATGCTCAGTCACGTGATCTGTACTCGATCAGCCACGTGGTCAGTGCTTGCACAGTCCCATGATCAGCGACTGTCAGTCACTGATCACCTCCTGATAAACAGGTGATCAGTGCCCGATCAGCCACGTCATCAGTGCATGCGCAGTCACGTGATCAGTGCATGATAGCCACGTGATCAGTGCATGCTCAGTCACGTGATCTGTACTTGATCAGCCACGTGATCAGTGCCTGCAGAGTCACGTGATCAGGGCCTGCTGAGCTGCGTGATTCCTGCCAGCTCATCTTCATGACAATTGCCAGCTGAGCTGCGTGATTCCTGTGGGCTCATCTGCTTGACAATTGCCAGCTGAGCTGCGTGATTCCTGCCTGGTCACATGCTTGATTATTGCCAGTTGAGCAGCATGATTCGTCACTGCTGAGCTCTATGCTTATTGCCTGCTGATTGCGTGGTTCATGTCTGCTCAGCTCTTTGAGTATTGCCTCCTAGGGTCCCTGTTCGGGCCCCACCTGCCGGGGACCAGCCCCAGCTGATCCAGGGCATTCGAAGTAGACATGGCCTAGGCGACTATTTATATGCTATTGAGAGATGTCAAGAATAATAGTATGAGGAGAGCTCAGTAGGAAAATTCGGTGGAGAAAAGAGACTGAGTAGCTTAGTTTACGCGGGAGACCAATCAAACTTCAAGACAAGAAGTTTGCACCACTTACGTAGGCCGCAGGCGCCCTCTCGAATAGCGGAAGGTGCCTCACCCTAGACATCTTCTCGAGTGGGTCTTAGCAGCCCAGGCATAATTAGTAAGCGTGGTTGGTTCCAAGCTCCAGATGGAGACTCAGCTGGAAGTTAAAGGGAAGAATGACAAGGAACTTTATGAATTGGAGCTGTAAGTTAACTCTTTGACAGAGAGAGCGAGATGGTGGTGGGGGACAGCCCCCAGTGAAATCAGAGGTGAGGGCACAAAGCAATACAGTAGGCAGACTCTGGTTTTTTTTGGGGGGGGCATGCTCGAGAATATCCGGGTGGACTCCTGAGGCTCGATCCCGCATTTGCGTATGCCGAGCCTCCTTCCTCATGACCTTTGTCCAGAGTGGAATGCCTCCCCGGCTCCCGGCACGTGATCAGTGCATGCTCAGTCACGATATCAGTGCATGATCAGCCACGTGATCACTGACGGCACAGTCACGTGATCAGCGCCTCTCAGTCACGTGATCACAGTATGATAAACACGTGATCAGTGAACGACCAGCCACGTGATCATTACATGCGCAGTCAGGAGGTCAGTTCCTGATCAGCCACGTGATCAGTGCGTGCACAGTCCCATGATCAGCGCCTGTCAGTCACTGATCACTACCTGATAAACACGTGATCAGTGCCCGATCAGCCACGTCATCAGTGCATGGGCAGTCACCTGATCAGTGCATGATAGCCAAGTGATCAGTGTGTGCACAGTCCCATGATCACCGTCTGTCAGTCACTGATCATTGCCTGATAAACACGAGATCAGTGCATGATGAGCCATGTGATCAGTGCCTGATCAGCCACGTCATCAGTGTATGCGCAGTCTCGCGATCAGTGCATGATAGCCACATGATCAGTGCATGCTCAGTCACGTGATCTGTACTTGATCAGCCATGTGATCAGTGCGTGCACAGTCCCATGATCAGCGCCTGTCAGTCACTGATCACTGCCTGATAAACCTGTGATCAGTGCCCGATCAGCCACGTCATCAGTGCATGCGCAGTCACGTGATCTGTACTTGAACAGCCACGTGATCAGTGCCTGCAGAGTCACGTGATCAGGGCCTGCGGAAGAGACTGAGTAGCTTAGTTTACGCGGGAGACCAATCAAACTTCAAGACAAGAAGTTTGCACCACTTACGTAGGCCGCAGGCGCCCTCTCGAATGGCGGAAGGTGCCTCACCCTAGACACCTTCTCGAGTGGGTCTTAGCAGCCCAGGCATAATTAGTAAGCGTGGTGGGTTCCGCGCTCCAGATGGAGACTGAGCTGGAAGTTAAAGGGAAGAATGACAAGGAACTTTATGAATTGGAGCTGTAAGTTAACTCTTTGACAGAGAGAGCGAGATGGTGGTGGGGGACAGCCCCCAGTGAAATCAGAGGTGAGGGCACAAAGCAATACAGTAGGCAGACTCTGTTTTTTTTTTGGGGGGGATGCTCGAGAATATCCGGGTGGACTCCTGAGGCTCGATCCCACATTTGCGTATGCCGAGCCTCCTTCCTCATGACCTTTGTCCAGAGTGGAATGCCTCACCGGCTCCCGGCACATGATCAGTGCATGCTCACTTACGATATCAGTGCATGATCAGCCACGTGATCACTGACGGCACAGTCACGTGATCAGCGCCTCTCAGTCACGTGATCACAGTATGATAAACACGTGATCAGTGAAGGACCAGCCACGTGATCACTGCATGCGCAGTCAGGTGGTCATTTCTGATCAGCCACGTGATCAGTGCCTGCACAGTCCCCTGATCAGCGCCTGTCAGTCACTGATCACTGCCTGATAAACACGTGATCAGTGTCCGATCAGCCACGTCATCAGTGCATGCGCAGTCACGTGATCAGTGCATGACAGCCACGTGATCAGTGCGTGCACAGTCCCATGATCAGCGCCTGTCAGTCACTGATCACTGCCTGCGAAACACGAGATCAGGGCATGATGAGCCATGTGATCAGTGCCTGATCAGACACGTCATCAGTGCATGCAGAGTCACGTAATCAGTGCATGATAGCCACGTCATCAGTGCATGCTCAGTCACGTGATCTATACTTGATCAGCCACGTGATCAGTGCCTGCAGAGTCACGTGATCAGGGCCTGCTGAGCTGCGTGATTCCTGCCGGCTCATCTGCATGACAATTGCCAGCTGAGCTGCGTGATTCCTGTCGGCTCATCTGCTTGACAATTGCCAGCTGAGCTGCGTGATTCCTGCCTGGTCACCGGCTTGATTATTGCCAGTTGAGCAGCATGATTCGTCACTGCTGAGCTCCATGCTTATTGCCTGCTGATTGCGTGGTTCGTGTCTGCTCAGCTCTTTGAGTATTGCCTCCTGAGGTCCCTGTTCGGGCGCCACCTGCCGGGGACCAGCCCCAGCTGATCCAGGGTATTCGAAGGAGACATGGCCTAGGCGACTCTTTATATGCTAATCAGAGATGTCAAGAATAATAGTATGAGGAGAGCTCAGTAGAAAAATTCGGTGGAGAAATGAGACTGAGTAGCTTGGTTTATGCTGGAGACCACTAAAACTTCAAGACAAGAAGTTTGCACCACTTACGTAGGCCCCAGGCGCCCTCTCGAATAGCGGAAGGTGCCTCACCCTAGACACATTCTCGAGTGGGTCGTAGCAGCCCAGGCATAATTAGTAAGCGTGGTGGGTTCCGCGCTCCAGATGGAGACTCAGCTGGGAGTTAAAGAGAAGAATGACAAGGAACTTTATGAATTGGAGCTGTAAGTTAACTCTTTGACAGAGAGAGCGAGATGGTGGTGGGGGACAGCCCCCAGTGAAATCAGAGGTGAGAGCAGAAAGCACTACAGTAGGCAGACTCTGTTTTTTTGGGGGGGGAGATGCTGGAGAATATCCGGGTGGACTACTGAGGCTCGATTCTGCATTTGTTTATGTCGAGCCTCCTTCCTCATGAACTTTGTCCTGAGTGGAATGCCTCCCCGGCTCCTGGCACATGATCAGTGCATGCTCAGTCCCGATATCAGTGCATGATCAGCCACGTGATCACTGACGGCACAGTCACGTGATCAGCGCCTCTCAGAAACGTGATCACCGTTTGATAAACACGTGATCAGGGAACGACCAGCCACGTGATCACTGCATGCGCAGTCAGGTGGTCAGTTCCTGATCAGCCACGTGATCAGTACGTGCACAGTGCCATGATCAGCGCCTGTCAGTCACTGATCACTGCCTGATAAACACGTGATCAGTGCCCGATCAGCCATGTCATCAGTGCATGGGCAGTCACCTGATCAGTGCATGATAGCCAAGTGATCAGTGTGTGCATAGTCCCATGATCATCGCCTCTCAGTCACTGATCACTGCCTGATAAACACGTGATCAGTGTCCGATCAGCCACGTCATCAGTGCATGCGCAGTCACGTGATCAGTGCATGACAGCCACGTGATCAGTGCCTGCACAGTCCCATGATCAGCGCCTGTCAGTCACTGATCACTGCCTGAGAAACACGTGATCAGTGCATGATGAGCCATGTGATCAGTGCCTGATCAGACACGTCATCAGTGCATGCAGAGTCACGTGATCAGTGCATGATAGCCACGTCATCAGTGCATGCTCAGTCACGTGATCTATACTTGATCAGCCACGTGATCAGTGCCTGCAGAGTCACGTGATCAGGGCCTGCTGAGCTGCGTGATTCCTGCCGGCTCATCTGCATGACAATTGCCAGCTGAGCTGCGTGATTCCTGTCGGCTCATCTGCTTGACAATTGCCAGCTGAGCTGCGTGATTCCTGCTTGGTCACCGGGTTGATTATTGCCAGTTGAGCAGCATGATTCGTCACTGCTGAGCTCCATGCTTATTGCCTGCTGATTGCGAGGTTCGTGTCTGCTCAGCTCTTTGAGTATTGCCTCCTGAGGTCCCTGTTCGGGCGCCACCTGCCGGGGACCAGCCCCAGCTGATCCAGGGTATTCGAAGGAGAGATGGCCTAGGCGACTGTTTATATGCTAATCAGAGATGTCAAGAATAATAGTATGAGGAGAGCTCAGTAGAAAAATTCGGTGGAGAAATGAGACTGAGTAGCTTGGTTTACGCTGGAGACCACTAAAACTTCAAGACAAGAAGTTTGCACCACTTACGTAGGCCCCAGGCGCCCTCTCGAATAGCGGAAGGTGCCTCACCCTAGACACATTCTCGAGTGGGTCGTAGCAGCCCAGGCATAATTAGTAAGCGTGGTGGGTTCCGCGCTCCAGATGGAGACTCAGCTGGGAGTTAAAGAGAAGAATGACAAGGAACTTTATGAATTGGAGCTGTAAGTTAACTCTTTGACAGAGAGAGCGAGATGGTGGTGGGGGACAGCCCCCAGTGAAATCAGAGGTGAGAGCACAAAGCACTACAGTAGTCAGACTCTGTTTTTTTTGGGGGGGAGATGCTGGACAATATCCGGGTGGACTACTGAGGCTCGATTCCGCATTTGCGTATGTCGAGCCTCCTTCCTCATGAACTTTGTCCTGAGTGGAATGCCTCCCCGGCTCCTGGCACGTGATCAGTGCATGCTCAGTCACGATATCAGTGCATGATCAGCCACGTGATCACTGATGGCACAGTCACGTGATCAGCGCCTCTCAGAAACGTGATCACCGTATGATAAATACGTGATCAGTGAACGACCAGCCACGTGATCACTGCATGTGCAGTCAGGTGGTCAGTTCCTGATCAGCCACGTGATCAGTACGTGCACAGTCCCATGATCAGCGCCTGTCAGTCACTGATCACTGCCTGATAAACACGTGATCAGTGCCCGATCAGCCATGTCATCAGTGCATGGGCAGTCACCTGATCAGTGCATGATAGCCAAGTGATCAGTGTGTGCATAGTCCCATGATCATCGCCTGTCAGTCACTGATCATTGCCTGATAAACACGAGATCAGTGCATGATGAGCCATGTGATCAGTGCCTGATCAGCCACGTCATCAGTGTATGCGCAGTCACGTGATCAGTGCATGATAGCCACGTGATCAGTGCATGCTCAGTCACGTGATCTGTACTTGATCAGCCACGTGATCAGTGCGTGCACAGTCCCATGATCAGCGCCTGTCAGTCACTGATCACTGCCTTATAAACCTGTGATCAGTGCCCGATCAGCCACGTCATCAGTGCATGCGCAGTCACGTGATCTGTACTTGATCAGCCACGTGATCAGTGCCTGCAGAGTCACGTGATCAGGGCCTGCGGTGCTGCGTGATTCCTGCCGGCTCATCTGCATGACAATTGCCAGCTGAGCTGCGTGATTCCTATCGGCTCATCTGCTTGACAATTGCCAGCTGAGCTGCGTGATTCCTGCCTGGTCACATGCTTGATTATTGCCAGTTGAGCAGGATGATTCGTCACTGCTGAGCTCTATGCTTATTGCCTGCTGATTGCGTGGTTCGTGTCTGCTCAGCTCTTTGAGTATTGCCTCCTGAGGTCCCTGTTCGGGCGCCACCTGCCGGGGACCAGCCCCAGCTGATCCAGGGTATTCGAAGGAGAGATGGCCTAGGCGACTATTTATATGCTATTGAGAGATGTCAAGAATAAGAGTATGAGGAGAGCTCAGTACGAAAATTCGGTGGAGAAAAGAGACTGAGTAGCTTGGTTTATGCGGGAGACCAATCAAACTTCAAGACAAGAAGTTTGCACCACTTACGTAGGCCGCAGGCGCCCTCTCGAATGGCGGAAGGTGCCTCACCCTAGACACCTTCTCGAGTGGGTCTTAGCAGCCCAGGCATAATTAGTAAGCGTGGTGGGTTCCGCGCTCCAGATGGAGACTGAGCTGGAAGTTAAAGGGAAGAATGACAAGGAACTTTATGAATTGGAGCTGTAAGTTAACTCTTTGACAGAGAGAGCGAGATGGTGGTGGGGGACAGCCCCCAGTTAAATCAGAGGTGAGGGCACAAAGCAATACAGTAGGCAGACTCTGTTTTTTTTTTGGGGGGGATGCTCGAGAATATCCGGGTGGACTCCTGAGGCTCGATCCCACATTTTCGTATGCCGAGCCTCCTTCCTCATGACCTTTGTCCAGAGTGGAATGCCTCCCCGGCTCCCGGCACATGATCAGTGCATGCTCAGTCACGATATCAGTGCATGATCAGCCACGTGATCACTGACGGCACAGTCACGTGATCAGCGCCTCTCAGTCACGTGATCACAGTATGATAAACACGTGATCAGTGAACGACCAGCCACGTGATCATTGCATGCGCAGTCAGGTGGTCAGTTCCTGATCAGCCACGTGATCAGTGCGTGCACAGTCCCATGATCAGCGCCTGTCAGTCACTGATCACTACCTGATAAACACGTGATCAGTGCCCGATCAGCCACGTCATCAGTGCATGCCCAGTCACGCGATCAGTGCATGATAGCCACGTGATCAGTGTGTGCACAGTCCCATGATCACCGCCTGTCAGTCACTGATCATTACCTGATAAACACGCGATCATTGTATGATGAGCCATGTGATCAGTGCCTGATCAGCCACGTCATCAGGGCATGCGCAGTCAGGTGATCAGTGCATGATAGCCACGTGATCAGTTCATGCTCAGTCACGTGATCTGTACTTGATCAGCCACGTGATCAGTGCCTGCAGAGTCACGTGATCAGGGCCTGCTGAGCTGCGTGATTCCTGGGGGCTCATCTGCTTGACAATTGCCAGCTGAGCTGCGTGATTCCTGCCTGGTCACCTGCTTGATTATTGCCAGTTGAACAGCATGTTTCGTCACTGCTGATTGCTTATTGCCTGCTGATTGCGTGGTTCGTGTCTGCTCAGCTCTTTGAGTATTGCCTCCTGAGGTCCCTGTTCGGGCACCACCTGCCGGGGACCAGCCCCAGCTGATACAGGGTACTCGAAGGAGACATGGCCTAGGCGACTATTTATATGCTAATCAGAGATGTCAAGAATAATTGTATGAGGAGAGCTCAGTAGAAAAATTCGGTGGAGAAATGAGACTGAGTAGCTTTGTTTACCCTGGAGACCACCAAAACTTCAAGACAAGAAGTTTGCACCACTTACGTAGGCCCCAGGCGCCCTCTCGAATAGCGGAAGGTGCCTCACCCTAGACACATTCTCGAGTGGGTCTTAGCAGCCCAGGCATAATTAGTAAGCGTGGTGGGTTCCGCACTCCAGATGGAGACTCAGCTGGGAGTTAAAGAGAAGAATGACAAGGAACTTTATGAATTGGAGCTGTAAGTTAACACTTGGACAGAGAGAGCGAGATTGTGGTGGGAGACAGCCCCAAGTGACGTCAGAGGTAAGAGCACAAGGCAGTACAGTAGGCAGACTCTAGTTTTTTTGGGGGGGAGATGCTCGAGAATATCCGGGTGGACTCCTGAGGCTCGATCCCGTATTTGCGTATGCCGAGCCTCCTTCCTCATGACCTTTGTCCAGAGTGGAATGCCTCCCCGGCTCCCGGCACATGATCAGTGCATGCTCAGTCACGATATCAGTGCATGATCAGCCACGTGATCACTGACGGCACCGTCACGGGATCAACGCCTATCAGTCACGTGATCAGCGTATGATAAACACGTGATCAGTGAAGGACCAGCGACGTGATCAATGCAGGCCCAGTCAGGTGGTCAGTTCCTCATCAGGCACGTGATCAGTGAGTGCACAGTCCCATGTCCAGCGCCTGTCAGTCACTGATCACTGTCTGATGAACACGTGATCAGTGCCCGATCAGCCACGTCATCAGTGCATGCGCAGTCACGTGATCAGTGCATGATAGCCACGTGATCAGTGCCTGCACAGTCCCATGATCAGCGCCTGTCAGTCACTGATCATTGCCTGAGAAACACGTGATCAGTGCATGAAGAGCCACGTGATCAGTGCCTGATCAGCCAGGTCATCAGTGCATGCCCAGTCACGTGATCAGTGCATGAGAGCCACGTGATCAGTGCATGCTCAGTCACGTGATCTGTGCATGATCAGCCACGTGATCACTGACGGCACAGTCACGTAATCAGCGCCTCTCAGTCACATGATCACCGTATGATAAACAGGTGATCAGTGAATGACCAGCCACGTGATCACTGCCTGCGCAGTCAGGTGGTCAGTTCCTGATCAGCCACGTGATCACTGCATGCCCAGTCACGCGATCAGTGCTTGATAGCCACGTGATCAGTGCATGCTCAGTCACGTGATCTGTACTTGATCAGCCACGTGGTCAGTGCTTGCACAGTCCCATGATCAGCGCCTGTCAGTCACTGATCACTGCCTTATAAACAGGTGATCAGTGCCCGATCAGCCACGTCATCAGTGCATGCGCAGTCACGTGATCAGTGCATGATAGCCACGTGATCAGTGCATGCTCAGTCACGTGATCTGTACTTGATCAGCCACGTGATCAGTGCCTGCAGAGTCACGTGATCAGGGCCTGCTGAGCTGCGTGATTCCTGCCAGCTCATCTTCATGACAATTGCCAGCTGAGCTGCGTGATTCCTGTGGGCTCATCTGCTTGACAATTGCCAGCTGAGCTGCGTGATTCCTGCCTGGTCACATGCTTGATTATTGCCAGTTGAGCAGCATGATTCGTCACTGCTGAGCTCTATGCTTATTGCCTGCTGATTGCGTGGTTCATGTCTGCTCAGCTCTTTGAGTATTGCCTCCTAGGGTCCCTGTTCGGGCCCCACCTGCCGGGGACCAGCCCCAGCTGATCCAGGGCATTCGAAGTAGACATGGCCTAGGCGACTATTTATATGCTATTGAGAGATGTCAAGAATAATAGTATGAGGAGAGCTCAGTAGGAAAATTCGGTGGAGAAAAGAGACTGAGTAGCTTAGTTTACGCGGGAGACCAATCAAACTTCAAGACAAGAAGTTTGCACCACTTACGTAGGCCGCAGGCGCCCTCTCGAATAGCGGAAGGTGCCTCACCCTAGACATCTTCTCGAGTGGGTCTTAGCAGCCCAGGCATAATTAGTAAGCGTGGTTGGTTCCAAGCTCCAGATGGAGACTCAGCTGGAAGTTAAAGGGAAGAATGACAAGGAACTTTATGAATTGGAGCTGTAAGTTAACTCTTTGACAGAGAGAGCGAGATGGTGGTGGGGGACAGCCCCCAGTGAAATCAGAGGTGAGGGCACAAAGCAATACAGTAGGCAGACTCTGGTTTTTTTTGGGGGGGGCATGCTCGAGAATATCCGGGTGGACTCCTGAGGCTCGATCCCGCATTTGCGTATGCCGAGCCTCCTTCCTCATGACCTTTGTCCAGAGTGGAATGCCTCCCCGGCTCCCGGCACGTGATCAGTGCATGCTCAGTCACGATATCAGTGCATGATCAGCCACGTGATCACTGACGGCACAGTCACGTGATCAGCGCCTCTCAGTCACGTGATCACAGTATGATAAACACGTGATCAGTGAACGACCAGCCACGTGATCATTACATGCGCAGTCAGGAGGTCAGTTCCTGATCAGCCACGTGATCAGTGCGTGCACAGTCCCATGATCAGCGCCTGTCAGTCACTGATCACTACCTGATAAACACGTGATCAGTGCCCGATCAGCCACGTCATCAGTGCATGGGCAGTCACCTGATCAGTGCATGATAGCCAAGTGATCAGTGTGTGCACAGTCCCATGATCACCGTCTGTCAGTCACTGATCATTGCCTGATAAACACGAGATCAGTGCATGATGAGCCATGTGATCAGTGCCTGATCAGCCACGTCATCAGTGTATGCGCAGTCTCGCGATCAGTGCATGATAGCCACATGATCAGTGCATGCTCAGTCACGTGATCTGTACTTGATCAGCCATGTGATCAGTGCGTGCACAGTCCCATGATCAGCGCCTGTCAGTCACTGATCACTGCCTGATAAACCTGTGATCAGTGCCCGATCAGCCACGTCATCAGTGCATGCGCAGTCACGTGATCTGTACTTGAACAGCCACGTGATCAGTGCCTGCAGAGTCACGTGATCAGGGCCTGCGGAAGAGACTGAGTAGCTTAGTTTACGCGGGAGACCAATCAAACTTCAAGACAAGAAGTTTGCACCACTTACGTAGGCCGCAGGCGCCCTCTCGAATGGCGGAAGGTGCCTCACCCTAGACACCTTCTCGAGTGGGTCTTAGCAGCCCAGGCATAATTAGTAAGCGTGGTGGGTTCCGCGCTCCAGATGGAGACTGAGCTGGAAGTTAAAGGGAAGAATGACAAGGAACTTTATGAATTGGAGCTGTAAGTTAACTCTTTGACAGAGAGAGCGAGATGGTGGTGGGGGACAGCCCCCAGTGAAATCAGAGGTGAGGGCACAAAGCAATACAGTAGGCAGACTCTGTTTTTTTTTTGGGGGGGATGCTCGAGAATATCCGGGTGGACTCCTGAGGCTCGATCCCACATTTGCGTATGCCGAGCCTCCTTCCTCATGACCTTTGTCCAGAGTGGAATGCCTCCCCGGCTCCCGGCACATGATCAGTGCATGCTCACTTACGATATCAGTGCATGATCAGCCACGTGATCACTGACGGCACAGTCACGTGATCAGCGCCTCTCAGTCACGTGATCACCGTATGATAAACACGTGATCAGTGAAGGACCAGCCACGTGATCACTGCATGCGCAGTCAGTTGGTCATTTCTGATCAGCCACGTGATCAGTGCGTGCACAGTCCCCTGATCAGCGCCTGTCAGTCACTGATCACTGCCTGATAAACACGTGATCAGTGTCCGATCAGCCACGTCATCAGTGCATGCGCAGTCACGTGATCAGTGCATGACAGCCACGTGATCAGTGCCTGCACAGTCCCATGATCAGCGCCTGTCAGTCACTGATCACTGCCTGAGAAACACGAGATCAGGGCATGATGAGCCATGTGATCAGTGCCTGATCAGACACGTCATCAGTGCATGCAGAGTCACGTAATCAGTGCATGATAGCCACGTCATCAGTGCATGCTCAGTCACGTGATCTATACTTGATCAGCCACGTGATCAGTGCCTGCAGAGTCACGTGATCAGGGCCTGCTGAGCTGCGTGATTCCTGCCGGCTCATCTGCATGACAATTGCCAGCTGAGCTGCGTGATTCCTGTCGGCTCATCTGCTTGACAATTGCCAGCTGAGCTGCGTGATTCCTGCCTGGTCACCGGCTTGATTATTGCCAGTTGAGCAGCATGATTCGTCACTGCTGAGCTCCATGCTTATTGCCTGCTGATTGCGTGGTTCGTGTCTGCTCAGCTCTTTGAGTATTGCCTCCTGAGGTCCCTGTTCGGGCGCCACCTGCCGGGGACCAGCCCCAGCTGATCCAGGGTATTCGAAGGAGACATGGCCTAGGCGACTCTTTATATGCTAATCAGAGATGTCAAGAATAATAGTATGAGGAGAGCTCAGTAGAAAAATTCGGTGGAGAAATGAGACTGAGTAGCTTGGTTTATGCTGGAGACCACTAAAACTTCAAGACAAGAAGTTTGCACCACTTACGTAGGCCCCAGGCGCCCTCTCGAATAGCGGAAGGTGCCTCACCCTAGACACATTCTCGAGTGGGTCGTAGCAGCCCAGGCATAATTAGTAAGCGTGGTGGGTTCCGCGCTCCAGATGGAGACTCAGCTGGGAGTTAAAGAGAAGAATGACAAGGAACTTTATGAATTGGAGCTGTAAGTTAACTCTTTGACAGAGAGAGCGAGATGGTGGTGGGGGACAGCCCCCAGTGAAATCAGAGGTGAGAGCAGAAAGCACTACAGTAGGCAGACTCTGTTTTTTTGGGGGGGGAGATGCTGGAGAATATCCGGGTGGACTACTGAGGCTCGATTCTGCATTTGTGTATGTCGAGCCTCCTTCCTCATGAACTTTGTCCTGAGTGGAATGCCTCCCCGGCTCCTGGCACATGATCAGTGCATGCTCAGTCCCGATATCAGTGCATGATCAGCCACGTGATCACTGACGGCACAGTCACGTGATCAGCGCCTCTCAGAAACGTGATCACCGTTTGATAAACACGTGATCAGGGAACGACCAGCCACGTGATCACTGCATGCGCAGTCAGGTGGTCAGTTCCTGATCAGCCACGTGATCAGTACGTGCACAGTGCCATGATCAGCGCCTGTCAGTCACTGATCACTGCCTGATAAACACGTGATCAGTGCCCGATCAGCCATGTCATCAGTGCATGGGCAGTCACCTGATCAGTGCATGATAGCCAAGTGATCAGTGTGTGCATAGTCCCATGATCATCGCCTCTCAGTCACTGATCACTGCCTGATAAACACGTGATCAGTGTCCGATCAGCCACGTCATCAGTGCATGCGCAGTCACGTGATCAGTGCATGACAGCCACGTGATCAGTGCCTGCACAGTCCCATGATCAGCGCCTGTCAGTCACTGATCACTGCCTGAGAAACACGTGATCAGTGCATGATGAGCCATGTGATCAGTGCCTGATCAGACACGTCATCAGTGCATGCAGAGTCACGTGATCAGTGCATGATAGCCACGTCATCAGTGCATGCTCAGTCACATGATCTATACTTGATCAGCCACGTGATCAGTGCCTGCAGAGTCACGTGATCAGGGCCTGCTGAGCTGCGTGATTCCTGCCGGCTCATCTGCATGACAATTGCCAGCTGAGCTGCGTGATTCCTGTCGGCTCATCTGCTTGACAATTGCCAGCTGAGCTGCGTGATTCCTGCTTGGTCACCGGGTTGATTATTGCCAGTTGAGCAGCATGATTCGTCACTGCTGAGCTCCATGCTTATTGCCTGCTGATTGCGAGGTTCGTGTCTGCTCAGCTCTTTGAGTATTGCCTCCTGAGGTCCCTGTTCGGGCGCCACCTGCCGGGGACCAGCCCCAGCTGATCCAGGGTATTCGAAGGAGAGACGGCCTAGGCGACTGTTTATATGCTAATCAGAGATGTCAAGAATAATAGTATGAGGAGAGCTCAGTAGAAAAATTCGGTGGAGAAATGAGACTGAGTAGCTTGGTTTACGCTGGAGACCACTAAAACTTCAAGACAAGAAGTTTGCACCACTTACGTAGGCCCCAGGCGCCCTCTCGAATAGCGGAAGGTGCCTCACCCTAGACACATTCTCGAGTGGGTCGTAGCAGCCCAGGCATAATTAGTAAGCGTGGTGGGTTCCACGCTCCAGATGGAGACTCAGCTGGGAGTTAAAGAGAAGAATGACAAGGAACTTTATGAATTGGAGCTGTAAGTTAACTCTTTGACAGAGAGAGCGAGATGGTGGTGGGGGACAGCCCCCAGTGAAATCAGAGGTGAGAGCACAAAGCACTACAGTAGTCAGACTCTGTTTTTTTTGGGGGGGAGATGCTGGACAATATCCGGGTGGACTACTGAGGCTCGATTCCGCATTTGCGTATGTCGAGCCTCCTTCCTCATGAACTTTGTCCTGAGTGGAATGCCTCCCCGGCTCCTGGCACATGATCAGTGCATGCTCAGTCACGATATCAGTGCATGATCAGCCACGTGATCACTGATGGCACAGTCACGTGATCAGCGCCTCTCAGAAACGTGATCACCGTATGATAAATACGTGATCAGTGAACGACCAGCCACGTGATCACTGCATGTGCAGTCAGGTGGTCAGTTCCTGATCAGCCACGTGATCAGTACGTGCACAGTGCCATGATCAGCGCCTGTCAGTCACTGATCACTGCCTGATAAACACGTGATCAGTGCCCGATCAGCCATGTCATCAGTGCATGGGCAGTCACCTGATCAGTGCATGATAGCCAAGTGATCAGTGTGTGCATAGTCCCATGATCATCGCCTGTCAGTCACTGATCATTGCCTGATAAACACGAGATCAGTGCATGATGAGCCATGTGATCAGTGCCTGATCAGCCACGTCATCAGTGTATGCGCAGTCACGTGATCAGTGCATGATAGCCACGTGATCAGTGCATGCTCAGTCACGTGATCTGTACTTGATCAGCCACGTGATCAGTGCGTGCACAGTCCCATGATCAGCGCCTGTCAGTCACTGATCACTGCCTTATAAACCTGTGATCAGTGCCCGATCAGCCACGTCATCAGTGCATGCGCAGTCACGTGATCTGTACTTGATCAGCCACGTGATCAGTGCCTGCAGAGTCACGTGATCAGGGCCTGCGGTGCTGCGTGATTCCTGCCGGCTCATCTGCATGACAATTGCCAGCTGAGCTGCGTGATTCCTATCGGCTCATCTGCTTGACAATTGCCAGCTGAGCTGCGTGATTCCTGCCTGGTCACATGCTTGATTATTGCCAGTTGAGCAGGATGATTCGTCACTGCTGAGCTCTATGCTTATTGCCTGCTGATTGCGTGGTTCGTGTCTGCTCAGCTCTTTGAGTATTGCCTCCTGAGGTCCCTGTTCGGGCGCCACCTGCCGGGGACCAGCCCCAGCTGATCCAGGGTATTCGAAGGAGAGATGGCCTAGGCGACTATTTATATGCTATTGAGAGATGTCAAGAATAAGAGTATGAGGAGAGCTCAGTACGAAAATTCGGTGGAGAAAAGAGACTGAGTAGCTTGGTTTATGCGGGAGACCAATCAAACTTCAAGACAAGAAGTTTGCACCACTTACGTAGGCCGCAGGCGCCCTCTCGAATGGCGGAAGGTGCCTCACCCTAGACACCTTCTCGAGTGGGTCTTAGCAGCCCAGGCATAATTAGTAAGCGTGGTGGGTTCCGCGCTCCAGATGGAGACTGAGCTGGAAGTTAAAGGGAAGAATGACAAGGAACTTTATGAATTGGAGCTGTAAGTTAACTCTTTGACAGAGAGAGCGAGATGGTGGTGGGGGACAGCCCCCAGTTAAATCAGAGGTGAGGGCACAAAGCAATACAGTAGGCAGACTCTGTTTTTTTTTTGGGGGGGATGCTCGAGAATATCCGGGTGGACTCCTGAGGCTCGATCCCACATTTTCGTATGCCGAGCCTCCTTCCTCATGACCTTTGTCCAGAGTGGAATGCCTCCCCGGCTCCCGGCACATGATCAGTGCATGCTCACTTACGATATCAGTGCATGATCAGCCACGTGATCACTGATGGCACAGTCACGTGATCAGCGCCTCTCAGTCACGTGATCACCGTATGATAAACACGTGATCAGTGAAGGACTAGCCACCTGATCACTGCATGCTCAGTCAGGTGGTCAGTTTCTTATCAGCCACGTGATCAGTGCGTGCACAGTCCCATGATCAGCGCCTGTCAGTCACTGATCACTGCCTGATGAACACGTGATCAGTGCCCGATCAGCCACGTCATCAGTGCATGCCCAGTCACGTGATCAGTGCATGATAGCCACGTGATCAGTGCATGCTCAGTCACGTGATCTGTACTTGATCAGCCACGTGATCAGTGCCTGTAGAGTCACGTGATCAGGGCCTGCTGAGCTGCGTGATTCCTGTCGGCTCATCTGCATGACAATTGCCAGCTGAGCTGCGTGATTCCTGTCGGCTCATCTGCTTGACAATTGCCAGCTGAGCTGCGTGATTCCTGCCTGGTCACCTGCTTGATTATTGCCATTTGAGCAACAAGATTCGTCACTGCTGAGCTCCATGCTTATTGCCTGCTGATTGCGTGGTTCGTGTCTGCTCAGCTCTTTGAGTATTGCCTCCTGAGGTCCCTGTTCGGGCGCCACCTGCCGGGGACCAGCCCCAGCTGATCCAGGGTATTCGAAGGAGACATGGCCTAGGCGACTCTTTATATGCTAATCAGAGATGTCAAGAATAATAGTATGAGGAGAGCTCAGTAGAAAAATTCGGTGGAGAAATGAGACTGAGTAGCTTGGTTTATGCTGGAGACCACTAAATCTTCAAGACAAGAAGTTTGCACCACTTACGTAGGCCCCAGGCGCCCTCTCGAATAGCGGAAGGTGCCTCACCCTAGACACATTCTCGAGTGGGTCGTAGCAGCCCAGGCATAATTAGTAAGCGTGGTGGGTTCCGCGCTCCAGATGGAGACTCAGCTGGGAGTTAAAGAGAAGAATGACAAGGAACTTTATGAATTGGAGCTGTAAGTTAACTCTTTGACAGAGAGAGCGAGATGGTGGTGGGGGACAGCCCCCAGTGAAATCAGAGGTGAGAGCAGAAAGCACTACAGTAGGCAGACTCTGTTTTTTTGGGGGGGCGATGCTGGAGAATATCCGGGTGGACTACTGAGGCTCGATTCTGCATTTGTGTATGTCGAGCCTCCTTCCTCATGAACTTTGTCCTGAGTGGAATGCCTCCCCGGGTCCTGGCACATGATCAGTGCATGCTCAGTCCCGATATCAGTGCATGATCAGCCACGTGATCACTGCCGGCACAATCACGTGATCAGCGCCTCTCAGAAACGTGATCACCGTTTGATAAACACGTGATCAGGGAACGAACAGCCACGTGATCACTGCATGCGCAGTCAGGTGGTCAGTTCCTGATCAGCCACGTGATCAGTACGTGCACAGTGCCATGATCAGCGCCTGTCAGTCACTGATCACTGCCTGATAAACACGTGATCAGTGCCCGATCAGCCATGTCATCAGTGCATGGGCAGTCACCTGATCAGTGCATGATAGCCAAGTGATCAGTGTGTGCATAGTCCCATGATCATCGCCTCTCAGTCACTGATCACTGCCTGATAAACACGTGATCAGTGTCCGATCAGCCACGTCATCAGTGCATGCGCAGTCACGTGATCAGTGCATGACAGCCACGTGATCAGTGCCTGCACAGTCCCATGATCAGCGCCTGTCAGTCACTGATCACTGCCTGAGAAACACGTGATCAGTGCATGATGAGCCATGTGATCAGTGCCTGATCAGACACGTCATCAGTGCATGCAGAGTCACGTGATCAGTGCATGATAGCCACGTCATCAGTGCATGCTCAGTCACGTGATCTATACTTGATCAGCCACGTGATCAGTGCCTGCAGAGTCACGTGATCAGGGCCTGCTGAGCTGCGTGATTCCTGCCGGCTCATCTGCATGACAATTGCCAGCTGAGCTGCGTGATTCCTGTCGGCTCATCTGCTTGACAATTGCCAGCTGAGCTGCGTGATTCCTGCTTGGTCACCGGGTTGATTATTGCCAGTTGAGCAGCATGATTCGTCACTGCTGAGCTCCATGCTTATTGCCTGCTGATTGCGAGGTTCGTGTCTGCTCAGCTCTTTGAGTATTGCCTCCTGAGGTCCCTGTTCGGGCGCCACCTGCCGGGGACCAGCCCCAGCTGATCCAGGGTATTCGAAGGAGAGATGGCCTAGGCGACTGTTTATATGCTAATCAGAGATGTCAAGAATAATAGTATGAGGAGAGCTCAGTAGAAAAATTCGGTGGAGAAATGAGACTGAGTAGCTTGGTTTACGCTGGAGACCACTAAAACTTCAAGACAAGAAGTTTGCACCACTTACGTAGGCCCCAGGCGCCCTCTCGAATAGCGGAAGGTGCCTCACCCTAGACACATTCTCGAGTGGGTCGTAGCAGCCCAGGCATAATTAGTAAGCGTGGTGGGTTCCACGCTCCAGATGGAGACTCAGCTGGGAGTTAAAGAGAAGAATGACAAGGAACTTTATGAATTGGAGCTGTAAGTTAACTCTTTGACAGAGAGAGCGAGATGGTGGTGGGGGACAGCCCCCAGTGAAATCAGAGGTGAGAGCACAAAGCACTACAGTAGTCAGACTCTGTTTTTTTGGGGGGGGGAGATGCTGGACAATATCCGGGTGGACTACTGAGGCTCGATTCCGCATTTGCGTATGTCGAGCCTCCTTCCTCATGAACTTTGTCCTGAGTGGAATGCCTCCCCGGCTCCTGGCACATGATCAGTGCATGCTCAGTCACGATATCAGTGCATGATCAGCCACGTGATCACTGATGGCACAGTCACGTGATCAGCGCCTCTCAGAAACGTGATCACCGTATGATAAATACGTGATCAGTGAACGACCAGCCACGTGATCACTGCATGTGCAGTCAGGTGGTCAGTTCCTGATCAGCCACGTGATCAGTACGTGCACAGTGCCATGATCAGCGCCTGTCAGTCACTGATCACTGCCTGATAAACACGTGATCAGTGCCCGATCAGCCATGTCATCAGTGCATGGGCAGTCACCTGATCAGTGCATGATAGCCAAGTGATCAGTGTGTGCATAGTCCCATGATCATCGCCTGTCAGTCACTGATCATTGCCTGATAAACACGAGATCAGTGCATGATGAGCCATGTGATCAGTGCCTGATCAGCCACGTCATCAGTGTATGCGCAGTCACGTGATCAGTGCATGATAGCCACGTGATCAGTGCATGCTCAGTCACGTGATCTGTACTTGATCAGCCACGTGATCAGTGCGTGCACAGTCCCATGATCAGCGCCTGTCAGTCACTGATCACTGCCTTATAAACCTGTGATCAGTGCCCGATCAGCCACGTCATCAGTGCATGCGCAGTCACGTGATCTGTACTTGATCAGCCACGTGATCAGTGCCTGCAGAGTCACGTGATCAGGGCCTGCGGTGCTGCGTGATTCCTGCCGGCTCATCTGCATGACAATTGCCAGCTGAGCTGCGTGATTCCTATCGGCTCATCTGCTTGACAATTGCCAGCTGAGCTGCGTGATTCCTGCCTGGTCACATGCTTGATTATTGCCAGTTGAGCAGGATGATTCGTCACTGCTGAGCTCTATGCTTATTGCCTGCTGATTGCGTGGTTCGTGTCTGCTCAGCTCTTTGAGTATTGCCTCCTGAGGTCCCTGTTCGGGCGCCACCTGCCGGGGACCAGCCCCAGCTGATCCAGGGTATTCGAAGGAGAGATGGCCTAGGCGACTATTTATATGCTATTGAGAGATGTCAAGAATAAGAGTATGAGGAGAGCTCAGTACGAAAATTCGGTGGAGAAAAGAGACTGAGTAGCTTGGTTTATGCGGGAGACCAATCAAACTTCAAGACAAGAAGTTTGCACCACTTACGTAGGCCGCAGGCGCCCTCTCGAATGGCGGAAGGTGCCTCACCCTAGACACCTTCTCGAGTGGGTCTTAGCAGCCCAGGCATAATTAGTAAGCGTGGTGGGTTCCGCGCTCCAGATGGAGACTGAGCTGGAAGTTAAAGGGAAGAATGACAAGGAACTTTATGAATTGGAGCTGTAAGTTAACTCTTTGACAGAGAGAGCGAGATGGTGGTGGGGGACAGCCCCCAGTTAAATCAGAGGTGAGGGCACAAAGCAATACAGTAGGCAGACTCTGTTTTTTTTTTGGGGGGGATGCTCGAGAATATCCAGGTGGACTCCTGAGGCTCGATCCCACATTTTCGTATGCCGAGCCTCCTTCCTCATGACCTTTGTCCAGAGTGGAATGCCTCCCCGGCTCCCGGCACATGATCAGTGCATGCTCACTTACGATATCAGTGCATGATCAGCCACGTGATCACTGATGGCACAGTCACGTGATCAGCGCCTCTCAGTCACGTGATCACCGTATGATAAACACGTGATCAGTGAAGGACTAGCCACCTGATCACTGCATGCTCAGTCAGGTGGTCAGTTTCTTATCAGCCACGTGATCAGTGCGTGCACAGTCCCATGATCAGCGCCTGTCAGTCACTGATCACTGCCTGATGAACACGTGATCAGTGCCCGATCAGCCACGTCATCAGTGCATGCCCAGTCACGTGATCAGTGCATGATAGCCACGTGATCAGTGCATGCTCAGTCACGTGATCTGTACTTGATCAGCCACGTGATCAGTGCCTGTAGAGTCACGTGATCAGGGCCTGCTGAGCTGCGTGATTCCTGTCGGCTCATCTGCATGACAATTGCCAGCTGAGCTGCGTGATTCCTGTGGGCTCATCTGCTTGACAATTGCCAGCTGAGCTGCGTGATTCCTGCCTGGTCACCTGCTTGATTATTGCCATTTGAGCAACAAGATTCGTCACTGCTGAGCTCCATGCTTATTGCCTGCTGATTGCGTGGTTCGTGTCTGCTCAGCTCTTTGAGTATTGCCTCCTGAGGTCCCTGTTCGGGCGCCACCTGCCGGGGACCAGCCCCAGCTGATCCAGGGTATTCGAAGGAGACATGGCCTAGGCGACTCTTTATATGCTAATCAGAGATGTCAAGAATAATAGTATGAGGAGAGCTCAGTAGAAAAATTCGGTGGAGAAATGAGACTGAGTAGCTTGGTTTACGCTGGAGACCACTAAATCTTCAAGACAAGAAGTTTGCACCACTTACGTAGGCCCCAGGCGCCCTCTCGAATAGCGGAAGGTGCCTCACCCTAGACACATTCTCGAGTGGGTCGTAGCAGCCCAGGCATAATTAGTAAGCGTGGTGGGTTCCACGCTCCAGATGGAGACTCAGCTGGGAGTTAAAGAGAAGAATGACAAGGAACTTTATGAATTGGAGCTTTAAGTTAACTCTTTGACAGAGAGAGCGAGATGGTGGTGGGGGACAGCCCCCAGTGAAATCAGAGGTGAGAGCAGAAAGCACTACAGTAGGCAGACTCTGTTTTTTTTGGGGGGGCGATGCTGGAGAATATCCGGGTGGACTACTGAGGCTCGATTCTGCATTTGTGTATGTCGAGCCTCCTTCCTCATGAACTTTGTCCTGAGTGGAATGCCTCCCCGGGTCCTGGCACATGATCAGTGCATGCTCAGTCCCGATATCAGTGCATGATCAGCCACGTGATCACTGCCGGCACAATCACGTGATCAGCGCCTCTCAGAAACGTGATCACCGTTTGATAAACACGTGATCAGGGAACGAACAGCCACGTGATCACTGCATGCGCAGTCAGGTGGTCAGTTCCTGATCAGCCACGTGATCAGTACGTGCACAGTGCCATGATCAGCGCCTGTCAGTCACTGATCACTGCCTGATAAACACGTGATCAGTGCCCGATCAGCCATGTCATCAGTGCATGGGCAGTCACCTGATCAGTGCATGATAGCCAAGTGATCAGTGTGTGCATAGTCCCATGATCATCGCCTCTCAGTCACTGATCACTGCCTGATAAACACGTGATCAGTGTCCGATCAGCCACGTCATCAGTGCATGCGCAGTCACGTGATCAGTGCATGACAGCCACGTGATCAGTGCCTGCACAGTCCCATGATCAGCGCCTGTCAGTCACTGATCACTGCCTGAGAAACACGTGATCAGTGCATGATGAGCCATGTGATCAGTGCCTGATCAGACACGTCATCAGTGCATGCAGAGTCACGTGATCAGTGCATGATAGCCACGTCATCAGTGCATGCTCAGTCACGTGATCTATACTTGATCAGCCACGTGATCAGTGCCTGCAGAGTCACGTGATCAGGGCCTGCTGAGCTGCGTGATTCCTGCCGGCTCATCTGCATGACAATTGCCAGCTGAGCTGCGTGATTCCTGTCGGCTCATCTGCTTGACAATTGCCAGCTGAGCTGCGTGATTCCTGCTTGGTCACCGGGTTGATTATTGCCAGTTGAGCAGCATGATTCGTCACTGCTGAGCTCCATGCTTATTGCCTGCTGATTGCGAGGTTCGTGTCTGCTCAGCTCTTTGAGTATTGCCTCCTGAGGTCCCTGTTCGGGCGCCACCTGCCGGGGACCAGCCCCAGCTGATCCAGGGTATTCGAAGGAGAGACGGCCTAGGCGACTGTTTATATGCTAATCAGAGATGTCAAGAATAATAGTATGAGGAGAGCTCAGTAGAAAAATTCGGTGGAGAAATGAGACTGAGTAGCTTGGTTTACGCTGGAGACCACTAAAACTTCAAGACAAGAAGTTTGCACCACTTACGTAGGCCCCAGGCGCCCTCTCGAATAGCGGAAGGTGCCTCACCCTAGACACATTCTCGAGTGGGTCGTAGCAGCCCAGGCATAATTAGTAAGCGTGGTGGGTTCCACGCTCCAGATGGAGACTCAGCTGGGAGTTAAAGAGAAGAATGACAAGGAACTTTATGAATTGGAGCTGTAAGTTAACTCTTTGACAGAGAGAGCGAGATGGTGGTGGGGGACAGCCCCCAGTGAAATCAGAGGTGAGAGCACAAAGCACTACAGTAGTCAGACTCTGTTTTTTTTGGGGGGGAGATGCTGGACAATATCCGGGTGGACTACTGAGGCTCGATTCCGCATTTGCGTATGTCGAGCCTCCTTCCTCATGAACTTTGTCCTGAGTGGAATGCCTCCCCGGCTCCTGGCACATGATCAGTGCATGCTCAGTCACGATATCAGTGCATGATCAGCCACGTGATCACTGATGGCACAGTCACGTGATCAGCGCCTCTCAGAAACGTGATCACCGTATGATAAATACGTGATCAGTGAACGACCAGCCACGTGATCACTGCATGTGCAGTCAGGTGGTCAGTTCCTGATCAGCCACGTGATCAGTACGTGCACAGTCCCATGATCAGCGCCTGTCAGTCACTGATCACTGCCTGATAAACACGTGATCAGTGCCCGATCAGCCATGTCATCAGTGCATGGGCAGTCACCTGATCAGTGCATGATAGCCAAGTAATCAGTGTGTGCATAGTCCCATGATCATCGCCTGTCAGTCACTGATCATTGCCTGATAAACACGAGATCAGTGCATGATGAGCCATGTGATCAGTGCCTGATCAGCCACGTCATCAGTGTATGCGCAGTCACGTGATCAGTGCATGATAGCCACGTGATCAGTGCATGCTCAGTCACGTGATCTGTACTTGATCAGCCACGTGATCAGTGCGTGCACAGTCCCATGATCAGCGCCTGTCAGTCACTGATCACTGCCTTATAAACCTGTGATCAGTGCCCGATCAGCCACGTCATCAGTGCATGCGCAGTCACGTGATCTGTACTTGATCAGCCACGTGATCAGTGCCTGCAGAGTCACGTGATCAGGGCCTGCGGTGCTGCGTGATTCCTGCCGGCTCATCTGCATGACAATTGTCAGCTGAGCTGCGTGATTCCTATCGGCTCATCTGCTTGACAATTGCCAGCTGAGCTGCGTGATTCCTGCCTGGTCACATGCTTGATTATTGCCAGTTGAGCAGGATGATTCGTCACTGCTGAGCTCTATGCTTATTGCCTGCTGATTGCGTGGTTCGTGTCTGCTCAGCTCTTTGAGTATTGCCTCCTGAGGTCCCTGTTCGGGCGCCACCTGCCGGGGACCAGCCCCAGCTGATCCAGGGTATTCGAAGGAGAGATGGCCTAGGCGACTATTTATATGCTATTGAGAGATGTCAAGAATAAGAGTATGAGGAGAGCTCAGTAGGAAAATTCGGTGGAGAAAAGAGACTGAGTTGCTTGGTTTATGCGGGAGACCAATCAAACTTCAAGACAAGAAGTTTGCACCACTTACGTAGGCCGCAGGCGCCCTCTCGAATGGCGGAAGGTGCCTCACCCTAGACACCTTCTCGAGTGGGTCTTAGCAGCCCAGGCATAATTAGTAAGCGTGGTGGGTTCCGCGCTCCAGATGGAGACTGAGCTGGAAGTTAAAGGGAAGAATGACAAGGAACTTTATGAATTGGAGCTGTAAGTTAACTCTTTGACAGAGAGAGCGAGATGGTGGTGGGGGACAGCCCCCAGTTAAATCAGAGGTGAGGGCACAAAGCAATACAGTAGGCAGACTCTGTTTTTTTTTTGGGGGGGATGCTCGAGAATATCCGGGTGGACTCCTGAGGCTCGATCCCACATTTTCGTATGCCGAGCCTCCTTCCTCATGACCTTTGTCCAGAGTGGAATGCCTCCCCGGCTCCCGGCACATGATCAGTGCATGCTCACTTACGATATCAGTGCATGATCAGCCACGTGATCACTGATGGCACAGTCACGTGATCAGCGCCTCTCAGTCACGTGATCACCGTATGATAAACACGTGATCAGTGAAGGACTAGCCACCTGATCACTGCATGCTCAGTCAGGTGGTCAGTTTCTTATCAGCCACGTGATCAGTGCGTGCACAGTCCCATGATCAGCGCCTGTCAGTCACTGATCACTGCCTGATGAACACGTGATCAGTGCCCGATCAGCCACGTCATCAGTGCATGCCCAGTCACGTGATCAGTGCATGATAGCCACGTGATCAGTGCATGCTCAGTCACGTGATCTGTACTTGATCAGCCACGTGATCAGTGCCTGTAGAGTCACGTGATCAGGGCCTGCTGAGCTGCGTGATTCCTGTCGGCTCATCTGCATGACAATTGCCAGCTGAGCTGCGTGATTCCTGTCGGCTCATCTGCTTGACAATTGCCAGCTGAGCTGCGTGATTCCTGCCTGGTCACCTGCTTGATTATTGCCATTTGAGCAACAAGATTCGTCACTGCTGAGCTCCATGCTTATTGCCTGCTGATTGCGTGGTTCGTGTCTGCTCAGCTCTTTGAGTATTGCCTCCTGAGGTCCCTGTTCGGGCGCCACCTGCCGGGGACCAGCCCCAGCTGATCCAGGGTATTCGAAGGAGACATGGCCTAGGCGACTCTTTATATGCTAATCAGAGATGTCAAGAATAATAGTATGAGGAGAGCTCAGTAGAAAAATTCGGTGGAGAAATGAGACTGAGTAGCTTGGTTTATGCTGGAGACCACTAAATCTTCAAGACAAGAAGTTTGCACCACTTACGTAGGCCCCAGGCGCCCTCTCGAATAGCGGAAGGTGCCTCACCCTAGACACATTCTCGAGTGGGTCGTAGCAGCCCAGGCATAATTAGTAAGCGTGGTGGGTTCCACGCTCCAGATGGAGACTCAGCTGGGAGTTAAAGAGAAGAATGACAAGGAACTTTATGAATTGGAGCTGTAAGTTAACTCTTTGACAGAGAGAGCGAGATGGTGGTGGGGGACAGCCCCCAGTGAAATCAGAGGTGAGAGCACAAAGCACTACAGTAGTCAGACTCTGTTTTTTTTGGGGGGGAGATGCTGGACAATATCCGGGTGGACTACTGAGGCTCGATTCCGCATTTGCGTATGTCGAGCCTCCTTCCTCATGAACTTTGTCCTGAGTGGAATGCCTCCCCGGCTCCTGGCACATGATCAGTGCATGCTCAGTCACGATATCAGTGCATGATCAGCCACGTGATCACTGATGGCACAGTCACGTGATCAGCGCCTCTCAGAAACGTGATCACCGTATGATAAATACGTGATCAGTGAACGACCAGCCACGTGATCACTGCATGTGCAGTCAGGTGGTCAGTTCCTGATCAGCCACGTGATCAGTACGTGCACAGTCCCATGATCAGCGCCTGTCAGTCACTGATCACTGCCTGATAAACACGTGATCAGTGCCCGATCAGCCATGTCATCAGTGCATGGGCAGTCACCTGATCAGTGCATGATAGCCAAGTAATCAGTGTGTGCATAGTCCCATGATCATCGCCTGTCAGTCACTGATCATTGCCTGATAAACACGAGATCAGTGCATGATGAGCCATGTGATCAGTGCCTGATCAGCCACGTCATCAGTGTATGCGCAGTCACGTGATCAGTGCATGATAGCCACGTGATCAGTGCATGCTCAGTCACGTGATCTGTACTTGATCAGCCACGTGATCAGTGCGTGCACAGTCCCATGATCAGCGCCTGTCAGTCACTGATCACTGCCTTATAAACCTGTGATCAGTGCCCGATCAGCCACGTCATCAGTGCATGCGCAGTCACGTGATCTGTACTTGATCAGCCACGTGATCAGTGCCTGCAGAGTCACGTGATCAGGGCCTGCGGTGCTGCGTGATTCCTGCCGGCTCATCTGCATGACAATTGTCAGCTGAGCTGCGTGATTCCTATCGGCTCATCTGCTTGACAATTGCCAGCTGAGCTGCGTGATTCCTGCCTGGTCACATGCTTGATTATTGCCAGTTGAGCAGGATGATTCGTCACTGCTGAGCTCTATGCTTATTGCCTGCTGATTGCGTGGTTCGTGTCTGCTCAGCTCTTTGAGTATTGCCTCCTGAGGTCCCTGTTCGGGCGCCACCTGCCGGGGACCAGCCCCAGCTGATCCAGGGTATTCGAAGGAGAGATGGCCTAGGCGACTATTTATATGCTATTGAGAGATGTCAAGAATAAGAGTATGAGGAGAGCTCAGTACGAAAATTCGGTGGAGAAAAGAGACTGAGTAGCTTGGTTTATGCGGGAGACCAATCAAACTTCAAGACAAGAAGTTTGCACCACTTACGTAGGCCGCAGGCGCCCTCTCGAATGGCGGAAGGTGCCTCACCCTAGACACCTTCTCGAGTGGGTCTTAGCAGCCCAGGCATAATTAGTAAGCGTGGTGGGTTCCGCGCTCCAGATGGAGACTGAGCTGGAAGTTAAAGGGAAGAATGACAAGGAACTTTATGAATTGGAGCTGTAAGTTAACTCTTTGACAGAGAGAGCGAGATGGTGGTGGGGGACAGCCCCCAGTTAAATCAGAGGTGAGGGCACAAAGCAATACAGTAGGCAGACTCTGTTTTTTTTTTGGGGGGGATGCTCGAGAATATCCGGGTGGACTCCTGAGGCTCGATCCCACATTTTCGTATGCCGAGCCTCCTTCCTCATGACCTTTGTCCAGAGTGGAATGCCTCCCCGGCTCCCGGCACATGATCAGTGCATGCTCACTTACGATATCAGTGCATGATCAGCCACGTGATCACTGATGGCACAGTCACGTGATCAGCGCCTCTCAGTCACGTGATCACCGTATGATAAACACGTGATCAGTGAAGGACTAGCCACCTGATCACTGCATGCTCAGTCAGGTGGTCAGTTTCTTATCAGCCACGTGATCAGTGCGTGCACAGTCCCATGATCAGCGCCTGTCAGTCACTGATCACTGCCTGATGAACACGTGATCAGTGCCCGATCAGCCACGTCATCAGTGCATGCCCAGTCACGTGATCAGTGCATGATAGCCACGTGATCAGTGCATGCTCAGTCACGTGATCTGTACTTGATCAGCCACGTGATCAGTGCCTGTAGAGTCACGTGATCAGGGCCTGCTGAGCTGCGTGATTCCTGTCGGCTCATCTGCATGACAATTGCCAGCTGAGCTGCGTGATTCCTGTCGGCTCATCTGCTTGACAATTGCCAGCTGAGCTGCGTGATTCCTGCCTGGTCACCTGCTTGATTATTGCCATTTGAGCAACAAGATTCGTCACTGCTGAGCTCCATGCTTATTGCCTGCTGATTGCGTGGTTCGTGTCTGCTCAGCTCTTTGAGTATTGCCTCCTGAGGTCCCTGTTCGGGCGCCACCTGCCGGGGACCAGCCCCAGCTGATCCAGGGTATTCGAAGGAGACATGGCCTAGGCGACTCTTTATATGCTAATCAGAGATGTCAAGAATAATAGTATGAGGAGAGCTCAGTAGAAAAATTCGGTGGAGAAATGAGACTGAGTAGCTTGGTTTATGCTGGAGACCACTAAATCTTCAAGACAAGAAGTTTGCACCACTTACGTAGGCCCCAGGCGCCCTCTCGAATAGCGGAAGGTGCCTCACCCTAGACACATTCTCGAGTGGGTCGTAGCAGCCCAGGCATAATTAGTAAGCGTGGTGGGTTCCGCGCTCCAGATGGAGACTCAGCTGGGAGTTAAAGAGAAGAATGACAAGGAACTTTATGAATTGGAGCTGTAAGTTAACTCTTTGACAGAGAGAGCGAGATGGTGGTGGGGGACAGCCCCCAGTGAAATCAGAGGTGAGAGCAGAAAGCACTACAGTAGGCAGACTCTGTTTTTTTTGGGGGGGCGATGCTGGAGAATATCCGGGTGGACTACTGAGGCTCGATTCTGCATTTGTGTATGTCGAGCCTCCTTCCTCATGAACTTTGTCCTGAGTGGAATGCCTCCCCGGGTCCTGGCACATGATCAGTGCATGCTCAGTCCCGATATCAGTGCATGATCAGCCACGTGATCACTGCCGGCACAATCACGTGATCAGCGCCTCTCAGAAACGTGATCACCGTTTGATAAACACGTGATCAGGGAACGAACAGCCACGTGATCACTGCATGCGCAGTCAGGTGGTCAGTTCCTGATCAGCCACGTGATCAGTACGTGCACAGTGCCATGATCAGCGCCTGTCAGTCACTGATCACTGCCTGATAAACACGTGATCAGTGCCCGATCAGCCATGTCATCAGTGCATGGGCAGTCACCTGATCAGTGCATGATAGCCAAGTGATCAGTGTGTGCATAGTCCCATGATCATCGCCTCTCAGTCACTGATCACTGCCTGATAAACACGTGATCAGTGTCCGATCAGCCACGTCATCAGTGCATGCGCAGTCACCTGATCAGTGCATGACAGCCACGTGATCAGTGCCTGCACAGTCCCATGATCAGCGCCTGTCAGTCACTGATCACTGCCTGAGAAACACGTGATCAGTGCATGATGAGCCATGTGATCAGTGCCTGATCAGACACGTCATCAGTGCATGCAGAGTCACGTGATCAGTGCATGATAGCCACGTCATCAGTGCATGCTCAGTCACGTGATCTATACTTGATCAGCCACGTGATCAGTGCCTGCAGAGTCACGTGATCAGGGCCTGCTGAGCTGCGTGATTCCTGCCGGCTCATCTGCATGACAATTGCCAGCTGAGCTGCGTGATTCCTGTCGGCTCATCTGCTTGACAATTGCCAGCTGAGCTGCGTGATTCCTGCTTGGTCACCGGGTTGATTATTGCCAGTTGAGCAGCATGATTCGTCACTGCTGAGCTCCATGCTTATTGCCTGCTGATTGCGAGGTTCGTGTCTGCTCAGCTCTTTGAGTATTGCCTCCTGAGGTCCCTGTTCGG
Organism: Bos grunniens; assembly: GCF_055505025.1. NCBI lineage: Eukaryota > Metazoa > Chordata > Mammalia > Artiodactyla > Bovidae > Bos > Bos grunniens. The sequence continues at coordinate 751,874 of NC_141188.1, read as the reverse complement.
GCGCCACCTGCCGGGGACCAGCCCCAGCTGATCCAGGGTATTCGAAGGAGAGATGGCCTAGGCGACTGTTTATATGCTAATCAGAGATGTCAAGAATAATAGTATGAGGAGAGCTCAGTAGAAAAATTCGGTGGAGAAATGAGACTGAGTAGCTTGGTTTACGCTGGAGACCACTAAAACTTCAAGACAAGAAGTTTGCACCACTTACGTAGGCCCCAGGCGCCCTCTCGAATAGCGGAAGGTGCCTCACCCTAGACACATTCTCGAGTGGGTCGTAGCAGCCCAGGCATAATTAGTAAGCGTGGTGGGTTCCACGCTCCAGATGGAGACTCAGCTGGGAGTTAAAGAGAAGAATGACAAGGAACTTTATGAATTGGAGCTGTAAGTTAACTCTTTGACAGAGAGAGCGAGATGGTGGTGGGGGACAGCCCCCAGTGAAATCAGAGGTGAGAGCACAAAGCACTACAGTAGTCAGACTCTGTTTTTTTGGGGGGGGAGATGCTGGACAATATCCGGGTGGACTACTGAGGCTCGATTCCGCATTTGCGTATGTCGAGCCTCCTTCCTCATGAACTTTGTCCTGAGTGGAATGCCTCCCCGGCTCCTGGCACATGATCAGTGCATGCTCAGTCACGATATCAGTGCATGATCAGCCACGTGATCACTGATGGCACAGTCACGTGATCAGCGCCTCTCAGAAACGTGATCACCGTATGATAAATACGTGATCAGTGAACGACCAGCCACGTGATCACTGCATGTGCAGTCAGGTGGTCAGTTCCTGATCAGCCACGTGATCAGTACGTGCACAGTCCCATGATCAGCGCCTGTCAGTCACTGATCACTGCCTGATAAACACGTGATCAGTGCCCGATCAGCCATGTCATCAGTGCATGGGCAGTCACCTGATCAGTGCATGATAGCCAAGTGATCAGTGTGTGCATAGTCCCATGATCATCGCCTGTCAGTCACTGATCATTGCCTGATAAACACGAGATCAGTGCATGATGAGCCATGTGATCAGTGCCTGATCAGCCACGTCATCAGTGTATGCGCAGTCACGTGATCAGTGCATGATAGCCACGTGATCAGTGCATGCTCAGTCACGTGATCTGTACTTGATCAGCCACGTGATCAGTGCGTGCACAGTCCCATGATCAGCGCCTGTCAGTCACTGATCACTGCCTTATAAACCTGTGATCAGTGCCCGATCAGCCACGTCATCAGTGCATGCGCAGTCACGTGATCTGTACTTGATCAGCCACGTGATCAGTGCCTGCAGAGTCACGTGATCAGGGCCTGCGGTGCTGCGTGATTCCTGCCGGCTCATCTGCATGACAATTGCCAGCTGAGCTGCGTGATTCCTATCGGCTCATCTGCTTGACAATTGCCAGCTGAGCTGCGTGATTCCTGCCTGGTCACATGCTTGATTATTGCCAGTTGAGCAGGATGATTCGTCACTGCTGAGCTCTATGCTTATTGCCTGCTGATTGCGTGGTTCGTGTCTGCTCAGCTCTTTGAGTATTGCCTCCTGAGGTCCCTGTTCGGGCGCCACCTGCCGGGGACCAGCCCCAGCTGATCCAGGGTATTCGAAGGAGAGATGGCCTAGGCGACTATTTATATGCTATTGAGAGATGTCAAGAATAAGATGATGAGGAGAGCTCAGTAGGAAAAATCGGTGGAGAAAAGAGACTGAGTAGCTTGGTTTACGCGGGAGACCAATCAAACTTCAAGACAAGAAGTTTGCACCACTTACGTAGGCCGCAGGCGCCCTCTCGAATGGCGGAAGGTGCCTCACCCTAGACACCTTCTCGAGTGGGTCTTAGCAGCCCAGGCATAATTAGTAAGCGTGGTGGGTTCCGCGCTCCAGATGGAGACTGAGCTGGAAGTTAAAGGGAAGAATGACAAGGAACTTTATGAATTGGAGCTGTAAGTTAACTCTTTGACAGAGAGAGCGAGATGGTGGTGGGGGACAGCCCCCAGTTAAATCAGAGGTGAGGGCACAAAGCAATACAGTAGGCAGACTCTGTTTTTTTTTGGGGGGGGATGCTCGAGAATATCCGGGTGGACTCCTGAGGTTCCATCCCACATTTTCGTATGCCGAGCCTCCTTCCTCATGACCTTTGTCCAGAGTGGAATGCCTCCCCGGCTCCCGGCACATGATCAGTGCATGCTCACTTACGATATCAGTGCATGATCAGCCACGTGATCACTGACGGCACAGTCACGTGATCAGCGCCTCTCAGTCACGTGATCACCGTATGATAAACACGTGATCAGTGAAGGACCAGCCACGTGATCACTGCATGCGCAGTCAGGTGGTCATTTCTGATCAGCCACGTGATCAGTGCGTGCACAGTCCCCTGATCAGCGCCTGTCAGTCACTGATCACTGCCTGATAAACACGTGATCAGTGTCCGATCAGCCACGTCATCAGTGCATGCGCAGTCACGTGATCAGTGCATGACAGCCACGTGATCAGTGCCTGCACAGTCCCATGATCAGCGCCTGTCAGTCACTGATCACTGCCTGAGAAACACGAGATCAGGGCATGATGAGCCATGTGATCAGTGCCTGATCAGACACGTCATCAGTGCATGCAGAGTCACGTAATCAGTGCATGATAGCCACGTCATCAGTGCATGCTCAGTCACGTGATCTATACTTGATCAGCCACGTGATCAGTGCCTGCAGAGTCACGTGATCAGGGCCTGCTGAGCTGCGTGATTCCTGCCGGCTCATCTGCATGACAATTGCCAGCTGAGCTGCGTGATTCCTGTCGGCTCATCTGCTTGACAATTGCCAGCTGAGCTGCGTGATTCCTGCCTGGTCACCGGCTTGATTATTGCCAGTTGAGCAGCATGATTCGTCACTGCTGAGCACCATGCTTCTTGCCTGCTGATTGCGTGGTTCGTGTCTGCTCAGCTCTTTGAGTATTGCCTCCTGAGGTCCCTGTTCGGGCGCCACCTGCCGGGGACCAGCCCCAGCTGATCCAGGGTATTCGAAGGAGACATGGCCTAGGCGACTCTTTATATGCTAATCAGAGATGTCAAGAATAATAGTATGAGGAGAGCTCAGTAGAAAAATTCGGTGGAGAAATGAGACTGAGTAGCTTGGTTTATGCTGGAGACCACTAAAACTTCAAGACAAGAAGTTTGCACCACTTACGTAGGCCCCAGGCGCCCTCTCGAATAGCGGAAGGTGCCTCACCCTAGACACATTCTCGAGTGGGTCGTAGCAGCCCAGGCATAATTAGTAAGCGTGGTGGGTTCCGCGCTCCAGATGGAGACTCAGCTGGGAGTTAAAGAGAAGAATGACAAGGAACTTTATGAATTGGAGCTGTAAGTTAACTCTTTGACAGAGAGAGCGAGATGGTGGTGGGGGACAGCCCCCAGTGAAATCAGAGGTGAGAGCAGAAAGCACTACAGTAGGCAGACTCTGTTTTTTTGGGGGGGGAGGTGCTGGAGAATATCCGGGTGGACTACTGAGGCTCGATTCTGCATTTGTGTATGTCGAGCCTCCTTCCTCATGAACTTTGTCCTGAGTGGAATGCCTCCCCGGCTCCTGGCACATGATCAGTGCATGCTCAGTCCCGATATCAGTGCATGATCAGCCACGTGATCACTGACGGCACAGTCACGTGATCAGCGCCTCTCAGAAACGTGATCACCGTTTGATAAACACGTGATCAGGGAACGACCAGCCACGTGATCACTGCATGCGCAGTCAGGTGGTCAGTTCCTGATCAGCCACGTGATCAGTACGTGCACAGTGCCATGATCAGCGCCTGTCCGTCACTGATCACTGCCTGATAAACACGTGATCAGTGCCCGATCAGCCATGTCATCAGTGCATGGGCAGTCACCTGATCAGTGCATGATAGCCAAGTGATCAGTGTGTGCATAGTCCCATGATCATCGCCTCTCAGTCACTGATCACTGCCTGATAAACACGTGATCAGTGTCCGATCAGCCACGTCATCAGTGCATGCGCAGTCACCTGATCAGTGCATGACAGCCACGTGATCAGTGCCTGCACAGTCCCATGATCAGCGCCTGTCAGTCACTGATCACTGCCTGAGAAACACGTGATCAGTGCATGATGAGCCATGTGATCAGTGCCTGATCAGACACGTCATCAGTGCATGCAGAGTCACGTGATCAGTGCATGATAGCCACGTCATCAGTGCATGCTCAGTCACGTGATCTATACTTGATCAGCCACGTGATCAGTGCCTGCAGAGTCACGTGATCAGGGCCTGCTGAGCTGCGTGATTCCTGCCGGCTCATCTGCATGACAATTGCCAGCTGAGCTGCGTGATTCCTGTCGGCTCATCTGCTTGACAATTGCCAGCTGAGCTGCGTGATTCCTGCTTGGTCACCGGGTTGATTATTGCCAGTTGAGCAGCATGATTCGTCACTGCTGAGCTCCATGCTTATTGCCTGCTGATTGCGAGGTTCGTGTCTGCTCAGCTCTTTGAGTATTGCCTCCTGAGGTCCCTGTTCGGGCGCCACCTGCCGGGGACCAGCCCCAGCTGATCCAGGGTATTCGAAGGAGAGATGGCCTAGGCGACTGTTTATATGCTAATCAGAGATGTCAAGAATAATAGTATGAGGAGAGCTCAGTAGAAAAATTCGGTGGAGAAATGAGACTGAGTAGCTTGGTTTACGCTGGAGACCACTAAAACTTCAAGACAAGAAGTTTGCACCACTTACGTAGGCCCCAGGCGCCCTCTCGAATAGCGGAAGGTGCCTCACCCTAGACACATTCTCGAGTGGGTCGTAGCAGCCCAGGCATAATTAGTAAGCGTGGTGGGTTCCACGCTCCAGATGGAGACTCAGCTGGGAGTTAAAGAGAAGAATGACAAGGAACTTTATGAATTGGAGCTGTAAGTTAACTCTTTGACAGAGAGAGCGAGATGGTGGTGGGGGACAGCCCCCAGTGAAATCAGAGGTGAGAGCACAAAGCACTACAGTAGTCAGACTCTGTTTTTTTGGGGGGGGAGATGCTGGACAATATCCGGGTGGACTACTGAGGCTCGATTCCGCATTTGCGTATGTCGAGCCTCCTTCCTCATGAACTTTGTCCTGAGTGGAATGCCTCCCCGGCTCCTGGCACATGATCAGTGCATGCTCAGTCACGATATCAGTGCATGATCAGCCACGTGATCACTGATGGCACAGTCACGTGATCAGCGCCTCTCAGAAACGTGATCACCGTATGATAAATACGTGATCAGTGAACGACCAGCCACGTGATCACTGCATGTGCAGTCAGGTGGTCAGTTCCTGATCAGCCACGTGATCAGTACGTGCACAGTCCCATGATCAGCGCCTGTCAGTCACTGATCACTGCCTGATAAACACGTGATCAGTGCCCGATCAGCCATGTCATCAGTGCATGGGCAGTCACCTGATCAGTGCATGATAGCCAAGTGATCAGTGTGTGCATAGTCCCATGATCATCGCCTGTCAGTCACTGATCATTGCCTGATAAACACGAGATCAGTGCATGATGAGCCATGTGATCAGTGCCTGATCAGCCACGTCATCAGTGTATGCGCAGTCACGTGATCAGTGCATGATAGCCACGTGATCAGTGCATGCTCAGTCACGTGATCTGTACTTGATCAGCCACGTGATCAGTGCGTGCACAGTCCCATGATCAGCGCCTGTCAGTCACTGATCACTGCCTTATAAACCTGTGATCAGTGCCCGATCAGCCACGTCATCAGTGCATGCGCAGTCACGTGATCTGTACTTGATCAGCCACGTGATCAGTGCCTGCAGAGTCACGTGATCAGGGCCTGCGGTGCTGCGTGATTCCTGCCGGCTCATCTGCATGACAATTGCCAGCTGAGCTGCGTGATTCCTATCGGCTCATCTGCTTGACAATTGCCAGCTGAGCTGCGTGATTCCTGCCTGGTCACATGCTTGATTATTGCCAGTTGAGCAGGATGATTCGTCACTGCTGAGCTCTATGCTTATTGCCTGCTGATTGCGTGGTTCGTGTCTGCTCAGCTCTTTGAGTATTGCCTCCTGAGGTCCCTGTTCGGGCGCCACCTGCCGGGGACCAGCCCCAGCTGATCCAGGGTATTCGAAGGAGAGATGGCCTAGGCGACTATTTATATGCTATTGAGAGATGTCAAGAATAAGATGATGAGGAGAGCTCAGTAGGAAAAATCGGTGGAGAAAAGAGACTGAGTAGCTTGGTTTACGCGGGAGACCAATCAAACTTCAAGACAAGAAGTTTGCACCACTTACGTAGGCCGCAGGCGCCCTCTCGAATGGCGGAAGGTGCCTCACCCTAGACACCTTCTCGAGTGGGTCTTAGCAGCCCAGGCATAATTAGTAAGCGTGGTGGGTTCCGCGCTCCAGATGGAGACTGAGCTGGAAGTTAAAGGGAAGAATGACAAGGAACTTTATGAATTGGAGCTGTAAGTTAACTCTTTGACAGAGAGAGCGAGATGGTGGTGGGGGACAGCCCCCAGTTAAATCAGAGGTGAGGGCACAAAGCAATACAGTAGGCAGACTCTGTTTTTTTTTGGGGGGGGATGCTCGAGAATATCCGGGTGGACTCCTGAGGTTCCATCCCACATTTTCGTATGCCGAGCCTCCTTCCTCATGACCTTTGTCCAGAGTGGAATGCCTCCCCGGCTCCCGGCACATGATCAGTGCATGCTCACTTACGATATCAGTGCATGATCAGCCACGTGATCACTGACGGCACAGTCACGTGATCAGCGCCTCTCAGTCACGTGATCACCGTATGATAAACACGTGATCAGTGAAGGACCAGCCACGTGATCACTGCATGCGCAGTCAGGTGGTCATTTCTGATCAGCCACGTGATCAGTGCGTGCACAGTCCCCTGATCAGCGCCTGTCAGTCACTGATCACTGCCTGATAAACACGTGATCAGTGTCCGATCAGCCACGTCATCAGTGCATGCGCAGTCACGTGATCAGTGCATGACAGCCACGTGATCAGTGCCTGCACAGTCCCATGATCAGCGCCTGTCAGTCACTGATCACTGCCTGAGAAACACGAGATCAGGGCATGATGAGCCATGTGATCAGTGCCTGATCAGACACGTCATCAGTGCATGCAGAGTCACGTAATCAGTGCATGATAGCCACGTCATCAGTGCATGCTCAGTCACGTGATCTATACTTGATCAGCCACGTGATCAGTGCCTGCAGAGTCACGTGATCAGGGCCTGCTGAGCTGCGTGATTCCTGCCGGCTCATCTGCATGACAATTGCCAGCTGAGCTGCGTGATTCCTGTCGGCTCATCTGCTTGACAATTGCCAGCTGAGCTGCGTGATTCCTGCCTGGTCACCGGCTTGATTATTGCCAGTTGAGCAGCATGATTCGTCACTGCTGAGCACCATGCTTCTTGCCTGCTGATTGCGTGGTTCGTGTCTGCTCAGCTCTTTGAGTATTGCCTCCTGAGGTCCCTGTTCGGGCGCCACCTGCCGGGGACCAGCCCCAGCTGATCCAGGGTATTCGAAGGAGACATGGCCTAGGCGACTCTTTATATGCTAATCAGAGATGTCAAGAATAATAGTATGAGGAGAGCTCAGTAGAAAAATTCGGTGGAGAAATGAGACTGAGTAGCTTGGTTTATGCTGGAGACCACTAAAACTTCAAGACAAGAAGTTTGCACCACTTACGTAGGCCCCAGGCGCCCTCTCGAATAGCGGAAGGTGCCTCACCCTAGACACATTCTCGAGTGGGTCGTAGCAGCCCAGGCATAATTAGTAAGCGTGGTGGGTTCCGCGCTCCAGATGGAGACTCAGCTGGGAGTTAAAGAGAAGAATGACAAGGAACTTTATGAATTGGAGCTGTAAGTTAACTCTTTGACAGAGAGAGCGAGATGGTGGTGGGGGACAGCCCCCAGTGAAATCAGAGGTGAGAGCAGAAAGCACTACAGTAGGCAGACTCTGTTTTTTTGGGGGGGGAGGTGCTGGAGAATATCCGGGTGGACTACTGAGGCTCGATTCTGCATTTGTGTATGTCGAGCCTCCTTCCTCATGAACTTTGTCCTGAGTGGAATGCCTCCCCGGCTCCTGGCACATGATCAGTGCATGCTCAGTCCCGATATCAGTGCATGATCAGCCACGTGATCACTGACGGCACAGTCACGTGATCAGCGCCTCTCAGAAACGTGATCACCGTTTGATAAACACGTGATCAGGGAACGACCAGCCACGTGATCACTGCATGCGCAGTCAGGTGGTCAGTTCCTGATCAGCCACGTGATCAGTACGTGCACAGTGCCATGATCAGCGCCTGTCCGTCACTGATCACTGCCTGATAAACACGTGATCAGTGCCCGATCAGCCATGTCATCAGTGCATGGGCAGTCACCTGATCAGTGCATGATAGCCAAGTGATCAGTGTGTGCATAGTCCCATGATCATCGCCTCTCAGTCACTGATCACTGCCTGATAAACACGTGATCAGTGTCCGATCAGCCACGTCATCAGTGCATGCGCAGTCACCTGATCAGTGCATGACAGCCACGTGATCAGTGCCTGCACAGTCCCATGATCAGCGCCTGTCAGTCACTGATCACTGCCTGAGAAACACGTGATCAGTGCATGATGAGCCATGTGATCAGTGCCTGATCAGACACGTCATCAGTGCATGCAGAGTCACGTGATCAGTGCATGATAGCCACGTCATCAGTGCATGCTCAGTCACGTGATCTATACTTGATCAGCCACGTGATCAGTGCCTGCAGAGTCACGTGATCAGGGCCTGCTGAGCTGCGTGATTCCTGCCGGCTCATCTGCATGACAATTGCCAGCTGAGCTGCGTGATTCCTGTCGGCTCATCTGCTTGACAATTGCCAGCTGAGCTGCGTGATTCCTGCTTGGTCACCGGGTTGATTATTGCCAGTTGAGCAGCATGATTCGTCACTGCTGAGCTCCATGCTTATTGCCTGCTGATTGCGAGGTTCGTGTCTGCTCAGCTCTTTGAGTATTGCCTCCTGAGGTCCCTGTTCGGGCGCCACCTGCCGGGGACCAGCCCCAGCTGATCCAGGGTATTCGAAGGAGAGATGGCCTAGGCGACTGTTTATATGCTAATCAGAGATGTCAAGAATAATAGTATGAGGAGAGCTCAGTAGAAAAATTCGGTGGAGAAATGAGACTGAGTAGCTTGGTTTACGCTGGAGACCACTAAAACTTCAAGACAAGAAGTTTGCACCACTTACGTAGGCCCCAGGCGCCCTCTCGAATAGCGGAAGGTGCCTCACCCTAGACACATTCTCGAGTGGGTCGTAGCAGCCCAGGCATAATTAGTAAGCGTGGTGGGTTCCACGCTCCAGATGGAGACTCAGCTGGGAGTTAAAGAGAAGAATGACAAGGAACTTTATGAATTGGAGCTGTAAGTTAACTCTTTGACAGAGAGAGCGAGATGGTGGTGGGGGACAGCCCCCAGTGAAATCAGAGGTGAGAGCACAAAGCACTACAGTAGTCAGACTCTGTTTTTTTGGGGGGGGAGATGCTGGACAATATCCGGGTGGACTACTGAGGCTCGATTCCGCATTTGCGTATGTCGAGCCTCCTTCCTCATGAACTTTGTCCTGAGTGGAATGCCTCCCCGGCTCCTGGCACATGATCAGTGCATGCTCAGTCACGATATCAGTGCATGATCAGCCACGTGATCACTGATGGCACAGTCACGTGATCAGCGCCTCTCAGAAACGTGATCACCGTATGATAAATACGTGATCAGTGAACGACCAGCCACGTGATCACTGCATGTGCAGTCAGGTGGTCAGTTCCTGATCAGCCACGTGATCAGTACGTGCACAGTGCCATGATCAGCGCCTGTCAGTCACTGATCACTGCCTGATAAACACGTGATCAGTGCCCGATCAGCCATGTCATCAGTGCATGGGCAGTCACCTGATCAGTGCATGATAGCCAAGTGATCAGTGTGTGCATAGTCCCATGATCATCGCCTGTCAGTCACTGATCATTGCCTGATAAACACGAGATCAGTGCATGATGAGCCATGTGATCAGTGCCTGATCAGCCACGTCATCAGTGTATGCGCAGTCACGTGATCAGTGCATGATAGCCACGTGATCAGTGCATGCTCAGTCACGTGATCTGTACTTGATCAGCCACGTGATCAGTGCGTGCACAGTCCCATGATCAGCGCCTGTCAGTCACTGATCACTGCCTTATAAACCTGTGATCAGTGCCCGATCAGCCACGTCATCAGTGCATGCGCAGTCACGTGATCTGTACTTGATCAGCCACGTGATCAGTGCCTGCAGAGTCACGTGATCAGGGCCTGCGGTGCTGCGTGATTCCTGCCGGCTCATCTGCATGACAATTGCCAGCTGAGCTGCGTGATTCCTATCGGCTCATCTGCTTGACAATTGCCAGCTGAGCTGCGTGATTCCTGCCTGGTCACATGCTTGATTATTGCCAGTTGAGCAGGATGATTCGTCACTGCTGAGCTCTATGCTTATTGCCTGCTGATTGCGTGGTTCGTGTCTGCTCAGCTCTTTGAGTATTGCCTCCTGAGGTCCCTGTTCGGGCGCCACCTGCCGGGGACCAGCCCCAGCTGATCCAGGGTATTCGAAGGAGAGATGGCCTAGGCGACTATTTATATGCTATTGAGAGATGTCAAGAATAAGAGTATGAGGAGAGCTCAGTAGGAAAATTCGGTGGAGAAAAGAGACTGAGTAGCTTGGTTTATGCGGGAGACCAATCAAACTTCAAGACAAGAAGTTTGCACCACTTACGTAGGCCGCAGGCGCCCTCTCGAATGGCGGAAGGTGCCTCACCCTAGACACCTTCTCGAGTGGGTCTTAGCAGCCCAGGCATAATTAGTAAGCGTGGTGGGTTCCGCGCTCCAGATGGAGACTGAGCTGGAAGTTAAAGGGAAGAATGACAAGGAACTTTATGAATTGGAGCTGTAAGTTAACTCTTTGACAGAGAGAGCGAGATGGTGGTGGGGGACAGCCCCCAGTTAAATCAGAGGTGAGGGCACAAAGCAATACAGTAGGCAGACTCTGTTTTTTTTTTGGGGGGGATGCTCGAGAATATCCGGGTGGACTCCTGAGGCTCGATCCCACATTTTCGTATGCCGAGCCTCCTTCCTCATGACCTTTGTCCAGAGTGGAATGCCTCCCCGGCTCCCGGCACATGATCAGTGCATGCTCACTTACGATATCAGTGCATGATCAGCCACGTGATCACTGATGGCACAGTCACGTGATCAGCGCCTCTCAGTCACGTGATCACCGTATGATAAACACGTGATCAGTGAAGGACTAGCCACCTGATCACTGCATGCTCAGTCAGGTGGTCAGTTTCTTATCAGCCACGTGATCAGTGCGTGCACAGTCCCATGATCAGCGCCTGTCAGTCACTGATCACTGCCTGATGAACACGTGATCAGTGCCCGATCAGCCACGTCATCAGTGCATGCCCAGTCACGTGATCAGTGCATGATAGCCACGTGATCAGTGCATGCTCAGTCACGTGATCTGTACTTGATCAGCCACGTGATCAGTGCCTGTAGAGTCACGTGATCAGGGCCTGCTGAGCTGCGTGATTCCTGTCGGCTCATCTGCATGACAATTGCCAGCTGAGCTGCGTGATTCCTGTGGGCTCATCTGCTTGACAATTGCCAGCTGAGCTGCGTGATTCCTGCCTGGTCACCTGCTTGATTATTGCCATTTGAGCAACAAGATTCGTCACTGCTGAGCTCCATGCTTATTGCCTGCTGATTGCGTGGTTCGTGTCTGCTCAGCTCTTTGAGTATTGCCTCCTGAGGTCCCTGTTCGGGCGCCACCTGCCGGGGACCAGCCCCAGCTGATCCAGGGTATTCGAAGGAGACATGGCCTAGGCGACTCTTTATATGCTAATCAGAGATGTCAAGAATAATAGTATGAGGAGAGCTCAGTAGAAAAATTCGGTGGAGAAATGAGACTGAGTAGCTTGGTTTACGCTGGAGACCACTAAATCTTCAAGACAAGAAGTTTGCACCACTTACGTAGGCCCCAGGCGCCCTCTCGAATAGCGGAAGGTGCCTCACCCTAGACACATTCTCGAGTGGGTCGTAGCAGCCCAGGCATAATTAGTAAGCGTGGTGGGTTCCACGCTCCAGATGGAGACTCAGCTGGGAGTTAAAGAGAAGAATGACAAGGAACTTTATGAATTGGAGCTTTAAGTTAACTCTTTGACAGAGAGAGCGAGATGGTGGTGGGGGACAGCCCCCAGTGAAATCAGAGGTGAGAGCAGAAAGCACTACAGTAGGCAGACTCTGTTTTTTTTGGGGGGGCGATGCTGGAGAATATCCGGGTGGACTACTGAGGCTCGATTCTGCATTTGTGTATGTCGAGCCTCCTTCCTCATGAACTTTGTCCTGAGTGGAATGCCTCCCCGGGTCCTGGCACATGATCAGTGCATGCTCAGTCCCGATATCAGTGCATGATCAGCCACGTGATCACTGCCGGCACAATCACGTGATCAGCGCCTCTCAGAAACGTGATCACCGTTTGATAAACACGTGATCAGGGAACGAACAGCCACGTGATCACTGCATGCGCAGTCAGGTGGTCAGTTCCTGATCAGCCACGTGATCAGTACGTGCACAGTGCCATGATCAGCGCCTGTCAGTCACTGATCACTGCCTGATAAACACGTGATCAGTGCCCGATCAGCCATGTCATCAGTGCATGGGCAGTCACCTGATCAGTGCATGATAGCCAAGTGATCAGTGTGTGCATAGTCCCATGATCATCGCCTCTCAGTCACTGATCACTGCCTGATAAACACGTGATCAGTGTCCGATCAGCCACGTCATCAGTGCATGCGCAGTCACGTGATCAGTGCATGACAGCCACGTGATCAGTGCCTGCACAGTCCCATGATCAGCGCCTGTCAGTCACTGATCACTGCCTGAGAAACACGTGATCAGTGCATGATGAGCCATGTGATCAGTGCCTGATCAGACACGTCATCAGTGCATGCAGAGTCACGTGATCAGTGCATGATAGCCACGTCATCAGTGCATGCTCAGTCACGTGATCTATACTTGATCAGCCACGTGATCAGTGCCTGCAGAGTCACGTGATCAGGGCCTGCTGAGCTGCGTGATTCCTGCCGGCTCATCTGCATGACAATTGCCAGCTGAGCTGCGTGATTCCTGTCGGCTCATCTGCTTGACAATTGCCAGCTGAGCTGCGTGATTCCTGCTTGGTCACCGGGTTGATTATTGCCAGTTGAGCAGCATGATTCGTCACTGCTGAGCTCCATGCTTATTGCCTGCTGATTGCGAGGTTCGTGTCTGCTCAGCTCTTTGAGTATTGCCTCCTGAGGTCCCTGTTCGGGCGCCACCTGCCGGGGACCAGCCCCAGCTGATCCAGGGTATTCGAAGGAGAGACGGCCTAGGCGACTGTTTATATGCTAATCAGAGATGTCAAGAATAATAGTATGAGGAGAGCTCAGTAGAAAAATTCGGTGGAGAAATGAGACTGAGTAGCTTGGTTTACGCTGGAGACCACTAAAACTTCAAGACAAGAAGTTTGCACCACTTACGTAGGCCCCAGGCGCCCTCTCGAATAGCGGAAGGTGCCTCACCCTAGACACATTCTCGAGTGGGTCGTAGCAGCCCAGGCATAATTAGTAAGCGTGGTGGGTTCCACGCTCCAGATGGAGACTCAGCTGGGAGTTAAAGAGAAGAATGACAAGGAACTTTATGAATTGGAGCTGTAAGTTAACTCTTTGACAGAGAGAGCGAGATGGTGGTGGGGGACAGCCCCCAGTGAAATCAGAGGTGAGAGCACAAAGCACTACAGTAGTCAGACTCTGTTTTTTTTGGGGGGGAGATGCTGGACAATATCCGGGTGGACTACTGAGGCTCGATTCCGCATTTGCGTATGTCGAGCCTCCTTCCTCATGAACTTTGTCCTGAGTGGAATGCCTCCCCGGCTCCTGGCACATGATCAGTGCATGCTCAGTCACGATATCAGTGCATGATCAGCCACGTGATCACTGATGGCACAGTCACGTGATCAGCGCCTCTCAGAAACGTGATCACCGTATGATAAATACGTGATCAGTGAACGACCAGCCACGTGATCACTGCATGTGCAGTCAGGTGGTCAGTTCCTGATCAGCCACGTGATCAGTACGTGCACAGTCCCATGATCAGCGCCTGTCAGTCACTGATCACTGCCTGATAAACACGTGATCAGTGCCCGATCAGCCATGTCATCAGTGCATGGGCAGTCACCTGATCAGTGCATGATAGCCAAGTAATCAGTGTGTGCATAGTCCCATGATCATCGCCTGTCAGTCACTGATCATTGCCTGATAAACACGAGATCAGTGCATGATGAGCCATGTGATCAGTGCCTGATCAGCCACGTCATCAGTGTATGCGCAGTCACGTGATCAGTGCATGATAGCCACGTGATCAGTGCATGCTCAGTCACGTGATCTGTACTTGATCAGCCACGTGATCAGTGCGTGCACAGTCCCATGATCAGCGCCTGTCAGTCACTGATCACTGCCTTATAAACCTGTGATCAGTGCCCGATCAGCCACGTCATCAGTGCATGCGCAGTCACGTGATCTGTACTTGATCAGCCACGTGATCAGTGCCTGCAGAGTCACGTGATCAGGGCCTGCGGTGCTGCGTGATTCCTGCCGGCTCATCTGCATGACAATTGTCAGCTGAGCTGCGTGATTCCTATCGGCTCATCTGCTTGACAATTGCCAGCTGAGCTGCGTGATTCCTGCCTGGTCACATGCTTGATTATTGCCAGTTGAGCAGGATGATTCGTCACTGCTGAGCTCTATGCTTATTGCCTGCTGATTGCGTGGTTCGTGTCTGCTCAGCTCTTTGAGTATTGCCTCCTGAGGTCCCTGTTCGGGCGCCACCTGCCGGGGACCAGCCCCAGCTGATCCAGGGTATTCGAAGGAGAGATGGCCTAGGCGACTATTTATATGCTATTGAGAGATGTCAAGAATAAGAGTATGAGGAGAGCTCAGTAGGAAAATTCGGTGGAGAAAAGAGACTGAGTAGCTTGGTTTATGCGGGAGACCAATCAAACTTCAAGACAAGAAGTTTGCACCACTTACGTAGGCCGCAGGCGCCCTCTCGAATGGCGGAAGGTGCCTCACCCTAGACACCTTCTCGAGTGGGTCTTAGCAGCCCAGGCATAATTAGTAAGCGTGGTGGGTTCCGCGCTCCAGATGGAGACTGAGCTGGAAGTTAAAGGGAAGAATGACAAGGAACTTTATGAATTGGAGCTGTAAGTTAACTCTTTGACAGAGAGAGCGAGATGGTGGTGGGGGACAGCCCCCAGTTAAATCAGAGGTGAGGGCACAAAGCAATACAGTAGGCAGACTCTGTTTTTTTTTTGGGGGGGATGCTCGAGAATATCCGGGTGGACTCCTGAGGCTCGATCCCACATTTTCGTATGCCGAGCCTCCTTCCTCATGACCTTTGTCCAGAGTGGAATGCCTCCCCGGCTCCCGGCACATGATCAGTGCATGCTCACTTACGATATCAGTGCATGATCAGCCACGTGATCACTGATGGCACAGTCACGTGATCAGCGCCTCTCAGTCACGTGATCACCGTATGATAAACACGTGATCAGTGAAGGACTAGCCACCTGATCACTGCATGCTCAGTCAGGTGGTCAGTTTCTTATCAGCCACGTGATCAGTGCGTGCACAGTCCCATGATCAGCGCCTGTCAGTCACTGATCACTGCCTGATGAACACGTGATCAGTGCCCGATCAGCCACGTCATCAGTGCATGCCCAGTCACGTGATCAGTGCATGATAGCCACGTGATCAGTGCATGCTCAGTCACGTGATCTGTACTTGATCAGCCACGTGATCAGTGCCTGTAGAGTCACGTGATCAGGGCCTGCTGAGCTGCGTGATTCCTGTCGGCTCATCTGCATGACAATTGCCAGCTGAGCTGCGTGATTCCTGTCGGCTCATCTGCTTGACAATTGCCAGCTGAGCTGCGTGATTCCTGCCTGGTCACCTGCTTGATTATTGCCATTTGAGCAACAAGATTCGTCACTGCTGAGCTCCATGCTTATTGCCTGCTGATTGCGTGGTTCGTGTCTGCTCAGCTCTTTGAGTATTGCCTCCTGAGGTCCCTGTTCGGGCGCCACCTGCCGGGGACCAGCCCCAGCTGATCCAGGGTATTCGAAGGAGACATGGCCTAGGCGACTCTTTATATGCTAATCAGAGATGTCAAGAATAATAGTATGAGGAGAGCTCAGTAGAAAAATTCGGTGGAGAAATGAGACTGAGTAGCTTGGTTTATGCTGGAGACCACTAAATCTTCAAGACAAGAAGTTTGCACCACTTACGTAGGCCCCAGGCGCCCTCTCGAATAGCGGAAGGTGCCTCACCCTAGACACATTCTCGAGTGGGTCGTAGCAGCCCAGGCATAATTAGTAAGCGTGGTGGGTTCCGCGCTCCAGATGGAGACTCAGCTGGGAGTTAAAGAGAAGAATGACAAGGAACTTTATGAATTGGAGCTGTAAGTTAACTCTTTGACAGAGAGAGCGAGATGGTGGTGGGGGACAGCCCCCAGTGAAATCAGAGGTGAGAGCAGAAAGCACTACAGTAGGCAGACTCTGTTTTTTTTGGGGGGGCGATGCTGGAGAATATCCGGGTGGACTACTGAGGCTCGATTCTGCATTTGTGTATGTCGAGCCTCCTTCCTCATGAACTTTGTCCTGAGTGGAATGCCTCCCCGGGTCCTGGCACATGATCAGTGCATGCTCAGTCCCGATATCAGTGCATGATCAGCCACGTGATCACTGCCGGCACAATCACGTGATCAGCGCCTCTCAGAAACGTGATCACCGTTTGATAAACACGTGATCAGGGAACGAACAGCCACGTGATCACTGCATGCGCAGTCAGGTGGTCAGTTCCTGATCAGCCACGTGATCAGTACGTGCACAGTGCCATGATCAGCGCCTGTCAGTCACTGATCACTGCCTGATAAACACGTGATCAGTGCCCGATCAGCCATGTCATCAGTGCATGGGCAGTCACCTGATCAGTGCATGATAGCCAAGTGATCAGTGTGTGCATAGTCCCATGATCATCGCCTCTCAGTCACTGATCACTGCCTGATAAACACGTGATCAGTGTCCGATCAGCCACGTCATCAGTGCATGCGCAGTCACCTGATCAGTGCATGACAGCCACGTGATCAGTGCCTGCACAGTCCCATGATCAGCGCCTGTCAGTCACTGATCACTGCCTGAGAAACACGTGATCAGTGCATGATGAGCCATGTGATCAGTGCCTGATCAGACACGTCATCAGTGCATGCAGAGTCACGTGATCAGTGCATGATAGCCACGTCATCAGTGCATGCTCAGTCACGTGATCTATACTTGATCAGCCACGTGATCAGTGCCTGCAGAGTCACGTGATCAGGGCCTGCTGAGCTGCGTGATTCCTGCCGGCTCATCTGCATGACAATTGCCAGCTGAGCTGCGTGATTCCTGTCGGCTCATCTGCTTGACAATTGCCAGCTGAGCTGCGTGATTCCTGCTTGGTCACCGGGTTGATTATTGCCAGTTGAGCAGCATGATTCGTCACTGCTGAGCTCCATGCTTATTGCCTGCTGATTGCGAGGTTCGTGTCTGCTCAGCTCTTTGAGTATTGCCTCCTGAGGTCCCTGTTCGGGCGCCACCTGCCGGGGACCAGCCCCAGCTGATCCAGGGTATTCGAAGGAGAGATGGCCTAGGCGACTGTTTATATGCTAATCAGAGATGTCAAGAATAATAGTATGAGGAGAGCTCAGTAGAAAAATTCGGTGGAGAAATGAGACTGAGTAGCTTGGTTTACGCTGGAGACCACTAAAACTTCAAGACAAGAAGTTTGCACCACTTACGTAGGCCCCAGGCGCCCTCTCGAATAGCGGAAGGTGCCTCACCCTAGACACATTCTCGAGTGGGTCGTAGCAGCCCAGGCATAATTAGTAAGCGTGGTGGGTTCCACGCTCCAGATGGAGACTCAGCTGGGAGTTAAAGAGAAGAATGACAAGGAACTTTATGAATTGGAGCTGTAAGTTAACTCTTTGACAGAGAGAGCGAGATGGTGGTGGGGGACAGCCCCCAGTGAAATCAGAGGTGAGAGCACAAAGCACTACAGTAGTCAGACTCTGTTTTTTTGGGGGGGGAGATGCTGGACAATATCCGGGTGGACTACTGAGGCTCGATTCCGCATTTGCGTATGTCGAGCCTCCTTCCTCATGAACTTTGTCCTGAGTGGAATGCCTCCCCGGCTCCTGGCACATGATCAGTGCATGCTCAGTCACGATATCAGTGCATGATCAGCCACGTGATCACTGATGGCACAGTCACGTGATCAGCGCCTCTCAGAAACGTGATCACCGTATGATAAATACGTGATCAGTGAACGACCAGCCACGTGATCACTGCATGTGCAGTCAGGTGGTCAGTTCCTGATCAGCCACGTGATCAGTACGTGCACAGTGCCATGATCAGCGCCTGTCAGTCACTGATCACTGCCTGATAAACACGTGATCAGTGCCCGATCAGCCATGTCATCAGTGCATGGGCAGTCACCTGATCAGTGCATGATAGCCAAGTGATCAGTGTGTGCATAGTCCCATGATCATCGCCTGTCAGTCACTGATCATTGCCTGATAAACACGAGATCAGTGCATGATGAGCCATGTGATCAGTGCCTGATCAGCCACGTCATCAGTGTATGCGCAGTCACGTGATCAGTGCATGATAGCCACGTCATCAGTGCATGCTCAGTCACGTGATCTGTACTTGATCAGCCACGTGATCAGTGCGTGCACAGTCCCATGATCAGCGCCTGTCAGTCACTGATCACTGCCTTATAAACCTGTGATCAGTGCCCGATCAGCCACGTCATCAGTGCATGCGCAGTCACGTGATCTGTACTTGATCAGCCACGTGATCAGTGCCTGCAGAGTCACGTGATCAGGGCCTGCGGTGCTGCGTGATTCCTGCCGGCTCATCTGCATGACAATTGCCAGCTGAGCTGCGTGATTCCTATCGGCTCATCTGCTTGACAATTGCCAGCTGAGCTGCGTGATTCCTGCCTGGTCACATGCTTGATTATTGCCAGTTGAGCAGGATGATTCGTCACTGCTGAGCTCTATGCTTATTGCCTGCTGATTGCGTGGTTCGTGTCTGCTCAGCTCTTTGAGTATTGCCTCCTGAGGTCCCTGTTCGGGCGCCACCTGCCGGGGACCAGCCCCAGCTGATCCAGGGTATTCGAAGGAGAGATGGCCTAGGCGACTATTTATATGCTATTGAGAGATGTCAAGAATAAGATGATGAGGAGAGCTCAGTAGGAAAAATCGGTGGAGAAAAGAGACTGAGTAGCTTGGTTTACGCGGGAGACCAATCAAACTTCAAGACAAGAAGTTTGCACCACTTACGTAGGCCGCAGGCGCCCTCTCGAATGGCGGAAGGTGCCTCACCCTAGACACCTTCTCGAGTGGGTCTTAGCAGCCCAGGCATAATTAGTAAGCGTGGTGGGTTCCGCGCTCCAGATGGAGACTGAGCTGGAAGTTAAAGGGAAGAATGACAAGGAACTTTATGAATTGGAGCTGTAAGTTAACTCTTTGACAGAGAGAGCGAGATGGTGGTGGGGGACAGCCCCCAGTTAAATCAGAGGTGAGGGCACAAAGCAATACAGTAGGCAGACTCTGTTTTTTTTGGGGGGGGGATGCTCGAGAATATCCGGGTGGACTCCTGAGGTTCCATCCCACATTTTCGTATGCCGAGCCTCCTTCCTCATGACCTTTGTCCAGAGTGGAATGCCTCCCCGGCTCCCGGCACATGATCAGTGCATGCTCACTTACGATATCAGTGCATGATCAGCCACGTGATCACTGACGGCACAGTCACGTGATCAGCGCCTCTCAGTCACGTGATCACCGTATGATAAACACGTGATCAGTGAAGGACCAGCCACGTGATCACTGCATGCGCAGTCAGGTGGTCATTTCTGATCAGCCACGTGATCAGTGCGTGCACAGTCCCCTGATCAGCGCCTGTCAGTCACTGATCACTGCCTGATAAACACGTGATCAGTGTCCGATCAGCCACGTCATCAGTGCATGCGCAGTCACGTGATCAGTGCATGACAGCCACGTGATCAGTGCCTGCACAGTCCCATGATCAGCGCCTGTCAGTCACTGATCACTGCCTGAGAAACACGAGATCAGGGCATGATGAGCCATGTGATCAGTGCCTGATCAGACACGTCATCAGTGCATGCAGAGTCACGTAATCAGTGCATGATAGCCACGTCATCAGTGCATGCTCAGTCACGTGATCTATACTTGATCAGCCACGTGATCAGTGCCTGCAGAGTCACGTGATCAGGGCCTGCTGAGCTGCGTGATTCCTGCCGGCTCATCTGCATGACAATTGCCAGCTGAGCTGCGTGATTCCTGTCGGCTCATCTGCTTGACAATTGCCAGCTGAGCTGCGTGATTCCTGCCTGGTCACCGGCTTGATTATTGCCAGTTGAGCAGCATGATTCGTCACTGCTGAGCACCATGCTTCTTGCCTGCTGATTGCGTGGTTCGTGTCTGCTCAGCTCTTTGAGTATTGCCTCCTGAGGTCCCTGTTCGGGCGCCACCTGCCGGGGACCAGCCCCAGCTGATCCAGGGTATTCGAAGGAGACATGGCCTAGGCGACTCTTTATATGCTAATCAGAGATGTCAAGAATAATAGTATGAGGAGAGCTCAGTAGAAAAATTCGGTGGAGAAATGAGACTGAGTAGCTTGGTTTATGCTGGAGACCACTAAAACTTCAAGACAAGAAGTTTGCACCACTTACGTAGGCCCCAGGCGCCCTCTCGAATAGCGGAAGGTGCCTCACCCTAGACACATTCTCGAGTGGGTCGTAGCAGCCCAGGCATAATTAGTAAGCGTGGTGGGTTCCGCGCTCCAGATGGAGACTCAGCTGGGAGTTAAAGAGAAGAATGACAAGGAACTTTATGAATTGGAGCTGTAAGTTAACTCTTTGACAGAGAGAGCGAGATGGTGGTGGGGGACAGCCCCCAGTGAAATCAGAGGTGAGAGCAGAAAGCACTACAGTAGGCAGACTCTGTTTTTTTGGGGGGGGAGGTGCTGGAGAATATCCGGGTGGACTACTGAGGCTCGATTCCGCATTTGCGTATGTCGAGCCTCCTTCCTCATGAACTTTGTCCTGAGTGGAATGCCTCCCCGGCTCCTGGCACATGATCAGTGCATGCTCAGTCACGATATCAGTGCATGATCAGCCACGTGATCACTGATGGCACAGTCACGTGATCAGCGCCTCTCAGAAACGTGATCACCGTATGATAAATACGTGATCAGTGAACGACCAGCCACGTGATCACTGCATGTGCAGTCAGGTGGTCAGTTCCTGATCAGCCACGTGATCAGTACGTGCACAGTCCCATGATCAGCGCCTGTCAGTCACTGATCACTGCCTGATAAACACGTGATCAGTGCCCGATCAGCCATGTCATCAGTGCATGGGCAGTCACCTGATCAGTGCATGATAGCCAAGTGATCAGTGTGTGCATAGTCCCATGATCATCGCCTGTCAGTCACTGATCATTGCCTGATAAACACGAGATCAGTGCATGATGAGCCATGTGATCAGTGCCTGATCAGCCACGTCATCAGTGTATGCGCAGTCACGTGATCAGTGCATGATAGCCACGTGATCAGTGCATGCTCAGTCACGTGATCTGTACTTGATCAGCCACGTGATCAGTGCGTGCACAGTCCCATGATCAGCGCCTGTCAGTCACTGATCACTGCCTTATAAACCTGTGATCAGTGCCCGATCAGCCACGTCATCAGTGCATGCGCAGTCACGTGATCTGTACTTGATCAGCCACGTGATCAGTGCCTGCAGAGTCACGTGATCAGGGCCTGCGGTGCTGCGTGATTCCTGCCGGCTCATCTGCATGACAATTGCCAGCTGAGCTGCGTGATTCCTATCGGCTCATCTGCTTGACAATTGCCAGCTGAGCTGCGTGATTCCTGCCTGGTCACATGCTTGATTATTGCCAGTTGAGCAGGATGATTCGTCACTGCTGAGCTCTATGCTTATTGCCTGCTGATTGCGTGGTTCGTGTCTGCTCAGCTCTTTGAGTATTGCCTCCTGAGGTCCCTGTTCGGGCGCCACCTGCCGGGGACCAGCCCCAGCTGATCCAGGGTATTCGAAGGAGAGATGGCCTAGGCGACTATTTATATGCTATTGAGAGATGTCAAGAATAAGAGTATGAGGAGAGCTCAGTACGAAAATTCGGTGGAGAAAAGAGACTGAGTAGCTTGGTTTATGCGGGAGACCAATCAAACTTCAAGACAAGAAGTTTGCACCACTTACGTAGGCCGCAGGCGCCCTCTCGAATGGCGGAAGGTGCCTCACCCTAGACACCTTCTCGAGTGGGTCTTAGCAGCCCAGGCATAATTAGTAAGCGTGGTGGGTTCCGCGCTCCAGATGGAGACTGAGCTGGAAGTTAAAGGGAAGAATGACAAGGAACTTTATGAATTGGAGCTGTAAGTTAACTCTTTGACAGAGAGAGCGAGATGGTGGTGGGGGACAGCCCACAGTTAAATCAGAGGTGAGGGCACAAAGCAATACAGTAGGCAGACTCTGTTTTTTTTTTGGGGGGGATGCTCGAGAATATCCGGGTGGACTCCTGAGGCTCGATCCCACATTTTCGTATGCCGAGCCTCCTTCCTCATGACCTTTGTCCAGAGTGGAATGCCTCCCCGGCTCCCGGCACATGATCAGTGCATGCTCACTTACGATATCAGTGCATGATCAGCCACGTGATCACTGATGGCACAGTCACGTGATCAGCGCCTCTCAGTCACGTGATCACCGTATGATAAACACGTGATCAGTGAAGGACTAGCCACCTGATCACTGCATGCTCAGTCAGGTGGTCAGTTTCTTATCAGCCACGTGATCAGTGCGTGCACAGTCCCATGATCAGCGCCTGTCAGTCACTGATCACTGCCTGATGAACACGTGATCAGTGCCCGATCAGCCACGTCATCAGTGCATGCCCAGTCACGTGATCAGTGCATGATAGCCACGTGATCAGTGCATGCTCAGTCACGTGATCTGTACTTGATCAGCCACGTGATCAGTGCCTGTAGAGTCACGTGATCAGGGCCTGCTGAGCTGCGTGATTCCTGTCGGCTCATCTGCATGACAATTGCCAGCTGAGCTGCGTGATTCCTGTGGGCTCATCTGCTTGACAATTGCCAGCTGAGCTGCGTGATTCCTGCCTGGTCACCTGCTTGATTATTGCCATTTGAGCAACAAGATTCGTCACTGCTGAGCTCCATGCTTATTGCCTGCTGATTGCGTGGTTCGTGTCTGCTCAGCTCTTTGAGTATTGCCTCCTGAGGTCCCTGTTCGGGCGCCACCTGCCGGGGACCAGCCCCAGCTGATCCAGGGTATTCGAAGGAGACATGGCCTAGGCGACTCTTTATATGCTAATCAGAGATGTCAAGAATAATAGTATGAGGAGAGCTCAGTAGAAAAATTCGGTGGAGAAATGAGACTGAGTAGCTTGGTTTACGCTGGAGACCACTAAATCTTCAAGACAAGAAGTTTGCACCACTTACGTAGGCCCCAGGCGCCCTCTCGAATAGCGGAAGGTGCCTCACCCTAGACACATTCTCGAGTGGGTCGTAGCAGCCCAGGCATAATTAGTAAGCGTGGTGGGTTCCACGCTCCAGATGGAGACTCAGCTGGGAGTTAAAGAGAAGAATGACAAGGAACTTTATGAATTGGAGCTTTAAGTTAACTCTTTGACAGAGAGAGCGAGATGGTGGTGGGGGACAGCCCCCAGTGAAATC
Source organism: Bos grunniens (assembly GCF_055505025.1). NCBI lineage: Eukaryota > Metazoa > Chordata > Mammalia > Artiodactyla > Bovidae > Bos > Bos grunniens. The sequence continues at coordinate 727,952 of NC_141188.1, read as the reverse complement.
AGAGGTGAGAGCAGAAAGCACTACAGTAGGCAGACTCTGTTTTTTTTGGGGGGGCGATGCTGGAGAATATCCGGGTGGACTACTGAGGCTCGATTCTGCATTTGTGTATGTCGAGCCTCCTTCCTCATGAACTTTGTCCTGAGTGGAATGCCTCCCCGGGTCCTGGCACATGATCAGTGCATGCTCAGTCCCGATATCAGTGCATGATCAGCCACGTGATCACTGCCGGCACAATCACGTGATCAGCGCCTCTCAGAAACGTGATCACCGTTTGATAAACACGTGATCAGGGAACGAACAGCCACGTGATCACTGCATGCGCAGTCAGGTGGTCAGTTCCTGATCAGCCACGTGATCAGTACGTGCACAGTGCCATGATCAGCGCCTGTCAGTCACTGATCACTGCCTGATAAACACGTGATCAGTGCCCGATCAGCCATGTCATCAGTGCATGGGCAGTCACCTGATCAGTGCATGATAGCCAAGTGATCAGTGTGTGCATAGTCCCATGATCATCGCCTCTCAGTCACTGATCACTGCCTGATAAACACGTGATCAGTGTCCGATCAGCCACGTCATCAGTGCATGCGCAGTCACGTGATCAGTGCATGACAGCCACGTGATCAGTGCCTGCACAGTCCCATGATCAGCGCCTGTCAGTCACTGATCACTGCCTGAGAAACACGTGATCAGTGCATGATGAGCCATGTGATCAGTGCCTGATCAGACACGTCATCAGTGCATGCAGAGTCACGTGATCAGTGCATGATAGCCACGTCATCAGTGCATGCTCAGTCACGTGATCTATACTTGATCAGCCACGTGATCAGTGCCTGCAGAGTCACGTGATCAGGGCCTGCTGAGCTGCGTGATTCCTGCCGGCTCATCTGCATGACAATTGCCAGCTGAGCTGCGTGATTCCTGTCGGCTCATCTGCTTGACAATTGCCAGCTGAGCTGCGTGATTCCTGCTTGGTCACCGGGTTGATTATTGCCAGTTGAGCAGCATGATTCGTCACTGCTGAGCTCCATGCTTATTGCCTGCTGATTGCGAGGTTCGTGTCTGCTCAGCTCTTTGAGTATTGCCTCCTGAGGTCCCTGTTCGGGCGCCACCTGCCGGGGACCAGCCCCAGCTGATCCAGGGTATTCGAAGGAGAGACGGCCTAGGCGACTGTTTATATGCTAATCAGAGATGTCAAGAATAATAGTATGAGGAGAGCTCAGTAGAAAAATTCGGTGGAGAAATGAGACTGAGTAGCTTGGTTTACGCTGGAGACCACTAAAACTTCAAGACAAGAAGTTTGCACCACTTACGTAGGCCCCAGGCGCCCTCTCGAATAGCGGAAGGTGCCTCACCCTAGACACATTCTCGAGTGGGTCGTAGCAGCCCAGGCATAATTAGTAAGCGTGGTGGGTTCCACGCTCCAGATGGAGACTCAGCTGGGAGTTAAAGAGAAGAATGACAAGGAACTTTATGAATTGGAGCTGTAAGTTAACTCTTTGACAGAGAGAGCGAGATGGTGGTGGGGGACAGCCCCCAGTGAAATCAGAGGTGAGAGCACAAAGCACTACAGTAGTCAGACTCTGTTTTTTTTGGGGGGGAGATGCTGGACAATATCCGGGTGGACTACTGAGGCTCGATTCCGCATTTGCGTATGTCGAGCCTCCTTCCTCATGAACTTTGTCCTGAGTGGAATGCCTCCCCGGCTCCTGGCACATGATCAGTGCATGCTCAGTCACGATATCAGTGCATGATCAGCCACGTGATCACTGATGGCACAGTCACGTGATCAGCGCCTCTCAGAAACGTGATCACCGTATGATAAATACGTGATCAGTGAACGACCAGCCACGTGATCACTGCATGTGCAGTCAGGTGGTCAGTTCCTGATCAGCCACGTGATCAGTACGTGCACAGTCCCATGATCAGCGCCTGTCAGTCACTGATCACTGCCTGATAAACACGTGATCAGTGCCCGATCAGCCATGTCATCAGTGCATGGGCAGTCACCTGATCAGTGCATGATAGCCAAGTAATCAGTGTGTGCATAGTCCCATGATCATCGCCTGTCAGTCACTGATCATTGCCTGATAAACACGAGATCAGTGCATGATGAGCCATGTGATCAGTGCCTGATCAGCCACGTCATCAGTGTATGCGCAGTCACGTGATCAGTGCATGATAGCCACGTGATCAGTGCATGCTCAGTCACGTGATCTGTACTTGATCAGCCACGTGATCAGTGCGTGCACAGTCCCATGATCAGCGCCTGTCAGTCACTGATCACTGCCTTATAAACCTGTGATCAGTGCCCGATCAGCCACGTCATCAGTGCATGCGCAGTCACGTGATCTGTACTTGATCAGCCACGTGATCAGTGCCTGCAGAGTCACGTGATCAGGGCCTGCGGTGCTGCGTGATTCCTGCCGGCTCATCTGCATGACAATTGTCAGCTGAGCTGCGTGATTCCTATCGGCTCATCTGCTTGACAATTGCCAGCTGAGCTGCGTGATTCCTGCCTGGTCACATGCTTGATTATTGCCAGTTGAGCAGGATGATTCGTCACTGCTGAGCTCTATGCTTATTGCCTGCTGATTGCGTGGTTCGTGTCTGCTCAGCTCTTTGAGTATTGCCTCCTGAGGTCCCTGTTCGGGCGCCACCTGCCGGGGACCAGCCCCAGCTGATCCAGGGTATTCGAAGGAGAGATGGCCTAGGCGACTATTTATATGCTATTGAGAGATGTCAAGAATAAGAGTATGAGGAGAGCTCAGTAGGAAAATTCGGTGGAGAAAAGAGACTGAGTAGCTTGGTTTATGCGGGAGACCAATCAAACTTCAAGACAAGAAGTTTGCACCACTTACGTAGGCCGCAGGCGCCCTCTCGAATGGCGGAAGGTGCCTCACCCTAGACACCTTCTCGAGTGGGTCTTAGCAGCCCAGGCATAATTAGTAAGCGTGGTGGGTTCCGCGCTCCAGATGGAGACTGAGCTGGAAGTTAAAGGGAAGAATGACAAGGAACTTTATGAATTGGAGCTGTAAGTTAACTCTTTGACAGAGAGAGCGAGATGGTGGTGGGGGACAGCCCCCAGTTAAATCAGAGGTGAGGGCACAAAGCAATACAGTAGGCAGACTCTGTTTTTTTTTGGGGGGGGATGCTCGAGAATATCCGGGTGGACTCCTGAGGCTCGATCCCACATTTTCGTATGCCGAGCCTCCTTCCTCATGACCTTTGTCCAGAGTGGAATGCCTCCCCGGCTCCCGGCACATGATCAGTGCATGCTCACTTACGATATCAGTGCATGATCAGCCACGTGATCACTGATGGCACAGTCACGTGATCAGCGCCTCTCAGTCACGTGATCACCGTATGATAAACACGTGATCAGTGAAGGACTAGCCACCTGATCACTGCATGCTCAGTCAGGTGGTCAGTTTCTTATCAGCCACGTGATCAGTGCGTGCACAGTCCCATGATCAGCGCCTGTCAGTCACTGATCACTGCCTGATGAACACGTGATCAGTGCCCGATCAGCCACGTCATCAGTGCATGCCCAGTCACGTGATCAGTGCATGATAGCCACGTGATCAGTGCATGCTCAGTCACGTGATCTGTACTTGATCAGCCACGTGATCAGTGCCTGTAGAGTCACGTGATCAGGGCCTGCTGAGCTGCGTGATTCCTGTCGGCTCATCTGCATGACAATTGCCAGCTGAGCTGCGTGATTCCTGTCGGCTCATCTGCTTGACAATTGCCAGCTGAGCTGCGTGATTCCTGCCTGGTCACCTGCTTGATTATTGCCATTTGAGCAACAAGATTCGTCACTGCTGAGCTCCATGCTTATTGCCTGCTGATTGCGTGGTTCGTGTCTGCTCAGCTCTTTGAGTATTGCCTCCTGAGGTCCCTGTTCGGGCGCCACCTGCCGGGGACCAGCCCCAGCTGATCCAGGGTATTCGAAGGAGACATGGCCTAGGCGACTCTTTATATGCTAATCAGAGATGTCAAGAATAATAGTATGAGGAGAGCTCAGTAGAAAAATTCGGTGGAGAAATGAGACTGAGTAGCTTGGTTTATGCTGGAGACCACTAAATCTTCAAGACAAGAAGTTTGCACCACTTACGTAGGCCCCAGGCGCCCTCTCGAATAGCGGAAGGTGCCTCACCCTAGACACATTCTCGAGTGGGTCGTAGCAGCCCAGGCATAATTAGTAAGCGTGGTGGGTTCCGCGCTCCAGATGGAGACTCAGCTGGGAGTTAAAGAGAAGAATGACAAGGAACTTTATGAATTGGAGCTGTAAGTTAACTCTTTGACAGAGAGAGCGAGATGGTGGTGGGGGACAGCCCCCAGTGAAATCAGAGGTGAGAGCAGAAAGCACTACAGTAGGCAGACTCTGTTTTTTTTGGGGGGGCGATGCTGGAGAATATCCGGGTGGACTACTGAGGCTCGATTCTGCATTTGTGTATGTCGAGCCTCCTTCCTCATGAACTTTGTCCTGAGTGGAATGCCTCCCCGGGTCCTGGCACATGATCAGTGCATGCTCAGTCCCGATATCAGTGCATGATCAGCCACGTGATCACTGCCGGCACAATCACGTGATCAGCGCCTCTCAGAAACGTGATCACCGTTTGATAAACACGTGATCAGGGAACGAACAGCCACGTGATCACTGCATGCGCAGTCAGGTGGTCAGTTCCTGATCAGCCACGTGATCAGTACGTGCACAGTGCCATGATCAGCGCCTGTCAGTCACTGATCACTGCCTGATAAACACGTGATCAGTGCCCGATCAGCCATGTCATCAGTGCATGGGCAGTCACCTGATCAGTGCATGATAGCCAAGTGATCAGTGTGTGCATAGTCCCATGATCATCGCCTCTCAGTCACTGATCACTGCCTGATAAACACGTGATCAGTGTCCGATCAGCCACGTCATCAGTGCATGCGCAGTCACCTGATCAGTGCATGACAGCCACGTGATCAGTGCCTGCACAGTCCCATGATCAGCGCCTGTCAGTCACTGATCACTGCCTGAGAAACACGTGATCAGTGCATGATGAGCCATGTGATCAGTGCCTGATCAGACACGTCATCAGTGCATGCAGAGTCACGTGATCAGTGCATGATAGCCACGTCATCAGTGCATGCTCAGTCACGTGATCTATACTTGATCAGCCACGTGATCAGTGCCTGCAGAGTCACGTGATCAGGGCCTGCTGAGCTGCGTGATTCCTGCCGGCTCATCTGCATGACAATTGCCAGCTGAGCTGCGTGATTCCTGTCGGCTCATCTGCTTGACAATTGCCAGCTGAGCTGCGTGATTCCTGCTTGGTCACCGGGTTGATTATTGCCAGTTGAGCAGCATGATTCGTCACTGCTGAGCTCCATGCTTATTGCCTGCTGATTGCGAGGTTCGTGTCTGCTCAGCTCTTTGAGTATTGCCTCCTGAGGTCCCTGTTCGGGCGCCACCTGCCGGGGACCAGCCCCAGCTGATCCAGGGTATTCGAAGGAGAGATGGCCTAGGCGACTGTTTATATGCTAATCAGAGATGTCAAGAATAATAGTATGAGGAGAGCTCAGTAGAAAAATTCGGTGGAGAAATGAGACTGAGTAGCTTGGTTTACGCTGGAGACCACTAAAACTTCAAGACAAGAAGTTTGCACCACTTACGTAGGCCCCAGGCGCCCTCTCGAATAGCGGAAGGTGCCTCACCCTAGACACATTCTCGAGTGGGTCGTAGCAGCCCAGGCATAATTAGTAAGCGTGGTGGGTTCCACGCTCCAGATGGAGACTCAGCTGGGAGTTAAAGAGAAGAATGACAAGGAACTTTATGAATTGGAGCTGTAAGTTAACTCTTTGACAGAGAGAGCGAGATGGTGGTGGGGGACAGCCCCCAGTGAAATCAGAGGTGAGAGCACAAAGCACTACAGTAGTCAGACTCTGTTTTTTTGGGGGGGGAGATGCTGGACAATATCCGGGTGGACTACTGAGGCTCGATTCCGCATTTGCGTATGTCGAGCCTCCTTCCTCATGAACTTTGTCCTGAGTGGAATGCCTCCCCGGCTCCTGGCACATGATCAGTGCATGCTCAGTCACGATATCAGTGCATGATCAGCCACGTGATCACTGATGGCACAGTCACGTGATCAGCGCCTCTCAGAAACGTGATCACCGTATGATAAATACGTGATCAGTGAACGACCAGCCACGTGATCACTGCATGTGCAGTCAGGTGGTCAGTTCCTGATCAGCCACGTGATCAGTACGTGCACAGTGCCATGATCAGCGCCTGTCAGTCACTGATCACTGCCTGATAAACACGTGATCAGTGCCCGATCAGCCATGTCATCAGTGCATGGGCAGTCACCTGATCAGTGCATGATAGCCAAGTGATCAGTGTGTGCATAGTCCCATGATCATCGCCTGTCAGTCACTGATCATTGCCTGATAAACACGAGATCAGTGCATGATGAGCCATGTGATCAGTGCCTGATCAGCCACGTCATCAGTGTATGCGCAGTCACGTGATCAGTGCATGATAGCCACGTCATCAGTGCATGCTCAGTCACGTGATCTGTACTTGATCAGCCACGTGATCAGTGCGTGCACAGTCCCATGATCAGCGCCTGTCAGTCACTGATCACTGCCTTATAAACCTGTGATCAGTGCCCGATCAGCCACGTCATCAGTGCATGCGCAGTCACGTGATCTGTACTTGATCAGCCACGTGATCAGTGCCTGCAGAGTCACGTGATCAGGGCCTGCGGTGCTGCGTGATTCCTGCCGGCTCATCTGCATGACAATTGCCAGCTGAGCTGCGTGATTCCTATCGGCTCATCTGCTTGACAATTGCCAGCTGAGCTGCGTGATTCCTGCCTGGTCACATGCTTGATTATTGCCAGTTGAGCAGGATGATTCGTCACTGCTGAGCTCTATGCTTATTGCCTGCTGATTGCGTGGTTCGTGTCTGCTCAGCTCTTTGAGTATTGCCTCCTGAGGTCCCTGTTCGGGCGCCACCTGCCGGGGACCAGCCCCAGCTGATCCAGGGTATTCGAAGGAGAGATGGCCTAGGCGACTATTTATATGCTATTGAGAGATGTCAAGAATAAGATGATGAGGAGAGCTCAGTAGGAAAAATCGGTGGAGAAAAGAGACTGAGTAGCTTGGTTTACGCGGGAGACCAATCAAACTTCAAGACAAGAAGTTTGCACCACTTACGTAGGCCGCAGGCGCCCTCTCGAATGGCGGAAGGTGCCTCACCCTAGACACCTTCTCGAGTGGGTCTTAGCAGCCCAGGCATAATTAGTAAGCGTGGTGGGTTCCGCGCTCCAGATGGAGACTGAGCTGGAAGTTAAAGGGAAGAATGACAAGGAACTTTATGAATTGGAGCTGTAAGTTAACTCTTTGACAGAGAGAGCGAGATGGTGGTGGGGGACAGCCCCCAGTTAAATCAGAGGTGAGGGCACAAAGCAATACAGTAGGCAGACTCTGTTTTTTTTTGGGGGGGGATGCTCGAGAATATCCGGGTGGACTCCTGAGGTTCCATCCCACATTTTCGTATGCCGAGCCTCCTTCCTCATGACCTTTGTCCAGAGTGGAATGCCTCCCCGGCTCCCGGCACATGATCAGTGCATGCTCACTTACGATATCAGTGCATGATCAGCCACGTGATCACTGACGGCACAGTCACGTGATCAGCGCCTCTCAGTCACGTGATCACCGTATGATAAACACGTGATCAGTGAAGGACCAGCCACGTGATCACTGCATGCGCAGTCAGGTGGTCATTTCTGATCAGCCACGTGATCAGTGCGTGCACAGTCCCCTGATCAGCGCCTGTCAGTCACTGATCACTGCCTGATAAACACGTGATCAGTGTCCGATCAGCCACGTCATCAGTGCATGCGCAGTCACGTGATCAGTGCATGACAGCCACGTGATCAGTGCCTGCACAGTCCCATGATCAGCGCCTGTCAGTCACTGATCACTGCCTGAGAAACACGAGATCAGGGCATGATGAGCCATGTGATCAGTGCCTGATCAGACACGTCATCAGTGCATGCAGAGTCACGTAATCAGTGCATGATAGCCACGTCATCAGTGCATGCTCAGTCACGTGATCTATACTTGATCAGCCACGTGATCAGTGCCTGCAGAGTCACGTGATCAGGGCCTGCTGAGCTGCGTGATTCCTGCCGGCTCATCTGCATGACAATTGCCAGCTGAGCTGCGTGATTCCTGTCGGCTCATCTGCTTGACAATTGCCAGCTGAGCTGCGTGATTCCTGCCTGGTCACCGGCTTGATTATTGCCAGTTGAGCAGCATGATTCGTCACTGCTGAGCACCATGCTTCTTGCCTGCTGATTGCGTGGTTCGTGTCTGCTCAGCTCTTTGAGTATTGCCTCCTGAGGTCCCTGTTCGGGCGCCACCTGCCGGGGACCAGCCCCAGCTGATCCAGGGTATTCGAAGGAGACATGGCCTAGGCGACTCTTTATATGCTAATCAGAGATGTCAAGAATAATAGTATGAGGAGAGCTCAGTAGAAAAATTCGGTGGAGAAATGAGACTGAGTAGCTTGGTTTATGCTGGAGACCACTAAAACTTCAAGACAAGAAGTTTGCACCACTTACGTAGGCCCCAGGCGCCCTCTCGAATAGCGGAAGGTGCCTCACCCTAGACACATTCTCGAGTGGGTCGTAGCAGCCCAGGCATAATTAGTAAGCGTGGTGGGTTCCGCGCTCCAGATGGAGACTCAGCTGGGAGTTAAAGAGAAGAATGACAAGGAACTTTATGAATTGGAGCTGTAAGTTAACTCTTTGACAGAGAGAGCGAGATGGTGGTGGGGGACAGCCCCCAGTGAAATCAGAGGTGAGAGCAGAAAGCACTACAGTAGGCAGACTCTGTTTTTTTGGGGGGGGAGGTGCTGGAGAATATCCGGGTGGACTACTGAGGCTCGATTCTGCATTTGTGTATGTCGAGCCTCCTTCCTCATGAACTTTGTCCTGAGTGGAATGCCTCCCCGGCTCCTGGCACATGATCAGTGCATGCTCAGTCCCGATATCAGTGCATGATCAGCCACGTGATCACTGACGGCACAGTCACGTGATCAGCGCCTCTCAGAAACGTGATCACCGTTTGATAAACACGTGATCAGGGAACGACCAGCCACGTGATCACTGCATGCGCAGTCAGGTGGTCAGTTCCTGATCAGCCACGTGATCAGTACGTGCACAGTGCCATGATCAGCGCCTGTCCGTCACTGATCACTGCCTGATAAACACGTGATCAGTGCCCGATCAGCCATGTCATCAGTGCATGGGCAGTCACCTGATCAGTGCATGATAGCCAAGTGATCAGTGTGTGCATAGTCCCATGATCATCGCCTCTCAGTCACTGATCACTGCCTGATAAACACGTGATCAGTGTCCGATCAGCCACGTCATCAGTGCATGCGCAGTCACGTGATCAGTGCATGACAGCCACGTGATCAGTGCCTGCACAGTCCCATGATCAGCGCCTGTCAGTCACTGATCACTGCCTGAGAAACACGTGATCAGTGCATGATGAGCCATGTGATCAGTGCCTGATCAGACACGTCATCAGTGCATGCAGAGTCACGTGATCAGTGCATGATAGCCACGTCATCAGTGCATGCTCAGTCACGTGATCTATACTTGATCAGCCACGTGATCAGTGCCTGCAGAGTCACGTGATCAGGGCCTGCTGAGCTGCGTGATTCCTGCCGGCTCATCTGCATGACAATTGCCAGCTGAGCTGCGTGATTCCTGTCGGCTCATCTGCTTGACAATTGCCAGCTGAGCTGCGTGATTCCTGCTTGGTCACCGGGTTGATTATTGCCAGTTGAGCAGCATGATTCGTCACTGCTGAGCTCCATGCTTATTGCCTGCTGATTGCGAGGTTCGTGTCTGCTCAGCTCTTTGAGTATTGCCTCCTGAGGTCCCTGTTCGGGCGCCACCTGCCGGGGACCAGCCCCAGCTGATCCAGGGTATTCGAAGGAGAGATGGCCTAGGCGACTGTTTATATGCTAATCAGAGATGTCAAGAATAATAGTATGAGGAGAGCTCAGTAGAAAAATTCGGTGGAGAAATGAGACTGAGTAGCTTGGTTTACGCTGGAGACCACTAAAACTTCAAGACAAGAAGTTTGCACCACTTACGTAGGCCCCAGGCGCCCTCTCGAATAGCGGAAGGTGCCTCACCCTAGACACATTCTCGAGTGGGTCGTAGCAGCCCAGGCATAATTAGTAAGCGTGGTGGGTTCCACGCTCCAGATGGAGACTCAGCTGGGAGTTAAAGAGAAGAATGACAAGGAACTTTATGAATTGGAGCTGTAAGTTAACTCTTTGACAGAGAGAGCGAGATGGTGGTGGGGGACAGCCCCCAGTGAAATCAGAGGTGAGAGCACAAAGCACTACAGTAGTCAGACTCTGTTTTTTTGGGGGGGGAGATGCTGGACAATATCCGGGTGGACTACTGAGGCTCGATTCCGCATTTGCGTATGTCGAGCCTCCTTCCTCATGAACTTTGTCCTGAGTGGAATGCCTCCCCGGCTCCTGGCACATGATCAGTGCATGCTCAGTCACGATATCAGTGCATGATCAGCCACGTGATCACTGATGGCACAGTCACGTGATCAGCGCCTCTCAGAAACGTGATCACCGTATGATAAATACGTGATCAGTGAACGACCAGCCACGTGATCACTGCATGTGCAGTCAGGTGGTCAGTTCCTGATCAGCCACGTGATCAGTACGTGCACAGTCCCATGATCAGCGCCTGTCAGTCACTGATCACTGCCTGATAAACACGTGATCAGTGCCCGATCAGCCATGTCATCAGTGCATGGGCAGTCACCTGATCAGTGCATGATAGCCAAGTGATCAGTGTGTGCATAGTCCCATGATCATCGCCTGTCAGTCACTGATCATTGCCTGATAAACACGAGATCAGTGCATGATGAGCCATGTGATCAGTGCCTGATCAGCCACGTCATCAGTGTATGCGCAGTCACGTGATCAGTGCATGATAGCCACGTCATCAGTGCATGCTCAGTCACGTGATCTGTACTTGATCAGCCACGTGATCAGTGCGTGCACAGTCCCATGATCAGCGCCTGTCAGTCACTGATCACTGCCTTATAAACCTGTGATCAGTGCCCGATCAGCCACGTCATCAGTGCATGCGCAGTCACGTGATCTGTACTTGATCAGCCACGTGATCAGTGCCTGCAGAGTCACGTGATCAGGGCCTGCGGTGCTGCGTGATTCCTGCCGGCTCATCTGCATGACAATTGCCAGCTGAGCTGCGTGATTCCTATCGGCTCATCTGCTTGACAATTGCCAGCTGAGCTGCGTGATTCCTGCCTGGTCACATGCTTGATTATTGCCAGTTGAGCAGGATGATTCGTCACTGCTGAGCTCTATGCTTATTGCCTGCTGATTGCGTGGTTCGTGTCTGCTCAGCTCTTTGAGTATTGCCTCCTGAGGTCCCTGTTCGGGCGCCACCTGCCGGGGACCAGCCCCAGCTGATCCAGGGTATTCGAAGGAGAGATGGCCTAGGCGACTATTTATATGCTATTGAGAGATGTCAAGAATAAGATGATGAGGAGAGCTCAGTAGGAAAAATCGGTGGAGAAAAGAGACTGAGTAGCTTGGTTTACGCGGGAGACCAATCAAACTTCAAGACAAGAAGTTTGCACCACTTACGTAGGCCGCAGGCGCCCTCTCGAATGGCGGAAGGTGCCTCACCCTAGACACCTTCTCGAGTGGGTCTTAGCAGCCCAGGCATAATTAGTAAGCGTGGTGGGTTCCGCGCTCCAGATGGAGACTGAGCTGGAAGTTAAAGGGAAGAATGACAAGGAACTTTATGAATTGGAGCTGTAAGTTAACTCTTTGACAGAGAGAGCGAGATGGTGGTGGGGGACAGCCCCCAGTTAAATCAGAGGTGAGGGCACAAAGCAATACAGTAGGCAGACTCTGTTTTTTTTTGGGGGGGGATGCTCGAGAATATCCGGGTGGACTCCTGAGGTTCCATCCCACATTTTCGTATGCCGAGCCTCCTTCCTCATGACCTTTGTCCAGAGTGGAATGCCTCCCCGGCTCCCGGCACATGATCAGTGCATGCTCACTTACGATATCAGTGCATGATCAGCCACGTGATCACTGACGGCACAGTCACGTGATCAGCGCCTCTCAGTCACGTGATCACCGTATGATAAACACGTGATCAGTGAAGGACCAGCCACGTGATCACTGCATGCGCAGTCAGGTGGTCATTTCTGATCAGCCACGTGATCAGTGCGTGCACAGTCCCCTGATCAGCGCCTGTCAGTCACTGATCACTGCCTGATAAACACGTGATCAGTGTCCGATCAGCCACGTCATCAGTGCATGCGCAGTCACGTGATCAGTGCATGACAGCCACGTGATCAGTGCCTGCACAGTCCCATGATCAGCGCCTGTCAGTCACTGATCACTGCCTGAGAAACACGAGATCAGGGCATGATGAGCCATGTGATCAGTGCCTGATCAGACACGTCATCAGTGCATGCAGAGTCACGTAATCAGTGCATGATAGCCACGTCATCAGTGCATGCTCAGTCACGTGATCTATACTTGATCAGCCACGTGATCAGTGCCTGCAGAGTCACGTGATCAGGGCCTGCTGAGCTGCGTGATTCCTGCCGGCTCATCTGCATGACAATTGCCAGCTGAGCTGCGTGATTCCTGTCGGCTCATCTGCTTGACAATTGCCAGCTGAGCTGCGTGATTCCTGCCTGGTCACCGGCTTGATTATTGCCAGTTGAGCAGCATGATTCGTCACTGCTGAGCACCATGCTTCTTGCCTGCTGATTGCGTGGTTCGTGTCTGCTCAGCTCTTTGAGTATTGCCTCCTGAGGTCCCTGTTCGGGCGCCACCTGCCGGGGACCAGCCCCAGCTGATCCAGGGTATTCGAAGGAGACATGGCCTAGGCGACTCTTTATATGCTAATCAGAGATGTCAAGAATAATAGTATGAGGAGAGCTCAGTAGAAAAATTCGGTGGAGAAATGAGACTGAGTAGCTTGGTTTATGCTGGAGACCACTAAAACTTCAAGACAAGAAGTTTGCACCACTTACGTAGGCCCCAGGCGCCCTCTCGAATAGCGGAAGGTGCCTCACCCTAGACACATTCTCGAGTGGGTCGTAGCAGCCCAGGCATAATTAGTAAGCGTGGTGGGTTCCGCGCTCCAGATGGAGACTCAGCTGGGAGTTAAAGAGAAGAATGACAAGGAACTTTATGAATTGGAGCTGTAAGTTAACTCTTTGACAGAGAGAGCGAGATGGTGGTGGGGGACAGCCCCCAGTGAAATCAGAGGTGAGAGCAGAAAGCACTACAGTAGGCAGACTCTGTTTTTTTGGGGGGGGAGGTGCTGGAGAATATCCGGGTGGACTACTGAGGCTCGATTCTGCATTTGTGTATGTCGAGCCTCCTTCCTCATGAACTTTGTCCTGAGTGGAATGCCTCCCCGGCTCCTGGCACATGATCAGTGCATGCTCAGTCCCGATATCAGTGCATGATCAGCCACGTGATCACTGACGGCACAGTCACGTGATCAGCGCCTCTCAGAAACGTGATCACCGTTTGATAAACACGTGATCAGGGAACGACCAGCCACGTGATCACTGCATGCGCAGTCAGGTGGTCAGTTCCTGATCAGCCACGTGATCAGTACGTGCACAGTGCCATGATCAGCGCCTGTCCGTCACTGATCACTGCCTGATAAACACGTGATCAGTGCCCGATCAGCCATGTCATCAGTGCATGGGCAGTCACCTGATCAGTGCATGATAGCCAAGTGATCAGTGTGTGCATAGTCCCATGATCATCGCCTCTCAGTCACTGATCACTGCCTGATAAACACATGATCAGTGTCCGATCAGCCACGTCATCAGTGCATGCGCAGTCACCTGATCAGTGCATGACAGCCACGTGATCAGTGCGTGCACAGTCCCATGATCAGCGCCTGTCAGTCACTGATCACTGCCTGAGAAACACGTGATCAGTGCATGATGAGCCATGTGATCAGTGCCTGATCAGACACGTCATCAGTGCATGCAGAGTCACGTGATCAGTGCATGATAGCCACGTCATCAGTGCATGCTCAGTCACGTGATCTATACTTGATCAGCCACGTGATCAGTGCCTGCAGAGTCACGTGATCAGGGCCTGCTGAGCTGCGTGATTCCTGCCGGCTCATCTGCATGACAATTGCCAGCTGAGCTGCGTGATTCCTGTCGGCTCATCTGCTTGACAATTGCCAGCTGAGCTGCGTGATTCCTGCCTGGTCACCTGCTTGATTATTGCCAGTTGAGCAGCATGATTCGTCACTGCTGAGCTCCATGCTTATTGCCTGCTGATTGCGTGGTTCGTGTCTGCTCAGCTCTTTGAGTATTGCCTCCTGTGGTCCCTGGTCGGGCGCCACCTGCCAGGGACCAGCCCCAACTGATCCAGGGTATTCGAAGGAGAGATGGCCTAGGCGACTATTTATATGCTAATCAGAGATGTCAAGAATAATATTATGAGGAGAGCTCAGTAGGAAAATTCGGTGGAGAAAAGAGACTGAGTAGCTTGGTTTACACGGGAGACCAATCAAACTTCAAGACAAGAAGTTTGCACCACTTACGTAGGCCGCAGGCGCCCTCTCGAATAGCGGAAGGTGCCTCACCCTAGACACCTTCTCGAGTGGGTCTTAGCAGCCCAGGCATAATTAGTAAGCGTGGTTGGTTCCGAGCTCCAGATGGAGACTCAGCTGGAAGTTAAAGGGAAGAATGACAAGGAACTTTATGAATTGGAGCTGGAAGTTAACTCTTTGACAGAGAGAGCGAGATGGTGGTGGGGGACAGCCCCCAGTGAAATCAGAGGTGAGAGCACAAAGCAATACAGTAGGCAGACACTGGTTTTTATGGGGGTAGATGCTCGAGAATATCCAGGTGGACTCCTGAGGCTCGATCCCGCATTTGCCTATGCCGAGCCTCCTTCCTCATGACCTTTGTCCAGAGTGGAATGCCTCCCCGGCTCCCGGCACATGATCAGTGCATGCTCAGTCACGATATCAGTGCATGAACAGCCACGTGATCACTGCGGGCACAGTTACGTGATCAGCGCCTCTCAGTCAGGTGATCACTGTATGATAAACACGTGATCAGTGAAGGACCAGCCACGTGATCACTGCATGCCCAGTCAGGTGGTCAGTTCCTGATCAGCCACGTGATCAGTGCGTGCACAGTCCCATGATCAGCGCCTGTCAGTCACTGATCACTACCTGATAAACACGTGATCAGTGCCCGATCAGCCACGTCATCAGTGCATGCCCAGTCACGCGATCAGTGCATGATAGCCACGTGATCAGTGTGTGCACAGTCCCATGATCACCGCCTGTCAGTCACTGATCATTACCTGATAAACACGCGATCATTGTATGATGAGCCATGTGATCAGTGCCTGATCAGCCACGTCATCAGGGCATGCGCAGTCAGGTGATCAGTGCATGATAGCCACGTGATCAGTTCATGCTCAGTCACGTGATCTGTACTTGATCAGCCACGTGATCAGTGCCTGCAGAGTCACGTGATCAGGGCCTGCTGAGCTGCGTGATTCCTGGGGGCTCATCTGCTTGACAATTGCCAGCTGAGCTGCGTGATTCCTGCCTGGTCACCTGCTTGATTATTGCCAGTTGAACAGCATGTTTCGTCACTGCTGATTGCTTATTGCCTGCTGATTGCGTGGTTCGTGTCTGCTCAGCTCTTTGAGTATTGCCTCCTGAGGTCCCTGTTCGGGCACCACCTGCCGGGGACCAGCCCCAGCTGATACAGGGTACTCGAAGGAGACATGGCCTAGGCGACTATTTATATGCTAATCAGAGATGTCAAGAATAATTGTATGAGGAGAGCTCAGTAGAAAAATTCGGTGGAGAAATGAGACTGAGTAGCTTTGTTTACCCTGGAGACCACTAAAACTTCAAGACAAGAAGTTTGCACCACTTACGTAGGCCCCAGGCGCCCTCTCGAATAGCGGAAGGTGCCTCACCCTAGACACATTCTCGAGTGGGTCTTAGCAGCCCAGGCATAATTAGTAAGCGTGGTGGGTTCCGCACTCCAGATGGAGACTCAGCTGGGAGTTAAAGAGAAGAATGACAAGGAACTTTATGAATTGGAGCTGTAAGTTAACACTTGGACAGAGAGAGCGAGATTGTGGTGGGAGACAGCCCCAAGTGACGTCAGAGGTAAGAGCACAAGGCAGTACAGTAGGCAGACTCTAGTTTTTTTGGGGGGGAGATGCTCGAGAATATCCGGGTGGACTCCTGAGGCTCGATCCCGTATTTGCGTATGCCGAGCCTCCTTCCTCATGACCTTTGTCCAGAGTGGAATGCCTCCCCGGCTCCCGGCACATGATCAGTGCATGCTCAGTCACGATATCAGTGCATGATCAGCCACGTGATCACTGACGGCACCGTCACGGGATCAACGCCTATCAGTCACGTGATCAGCGTATGATAAACACGTGATCAGTGAAGGACCAGCGACGTGATCAATGCAGGCCCAGTCAGGTGGTCAGTTCCTCATCAGGCACGTGATCAGTGAGTGCACAGTCCCATGTCCAGCGCCTGTCAGTCACTGATCACTGTCTGATGAACACGTGATCAGTGCCCGATCAGCCACGTCATCAGTGCATGCGCAGTCACGTGATCAGTGCATGATAGCCACGTGATCAGTGCCTGCACAGTCCCATGATCAGCGCCTGTCAGTCACTGATCATTGCCTGAGAAACACGTGATCAGTGCATGAAGAGCCACGTGATCAGTGCCTGATCAGCCAGGTCATCAGTGCATGCCCAGTCACGTGATCAGTGCATGAGAGCCACGTGATCAGTGCATGCTCAGTCACGTGATCTGTGCATGATCAGCCACGTGATCACTGACGGCACAGTCACGTAATCAGCGCCTCTCAGTCACATGATCACCGTATGATAAACAGGTGATCAGTGAATGACCAGCCACGTGATCACTGCCTGCGCAGTCAGGTGGTCAGTTCCTGATCAGCCACGTGATCACTGCATGCCCAGTCACGCGATCAGTGCTTGATAGCCACGTGAACAGTGCATGCTCAGTCACGTGATCTGTACTTGATCAGCCACGTGGTCAGTGCTTGCACAGTCCCATGATCAGCGCCTGTCAGTCACTGATCACTGCCTTATAAACAGGTGATCAGTGCCCGATCAGCCACGTCATCAGTGCATGCGCAGTCACGTGATCAGTGCATGATAGCCACGTGATCAGTGCATGCTCAGTCACGTGATCTGTACTTGATCAGCCACGTGATCAGTGCCTGCAGAGTCACGTGATCAGGGCCTGCTGAGCTGCGTGATTCCTGCCAGCTCATCTTCATGACAATTGCCAGCTGAGCTGCGTGATTCCTGTGGGCTCATCTGCTTGACAATTGCCAGCTGAGCTGCGTGATTCCTGCCTGGTCACATGCTTGATTATTGCCAGTTGAGCAGCATGATTCGTCACTGCTGAGCTCTATGCTTATTGCCTGCTGATTGCGTGGTTCATGTCTGCTCAGCTCTTTGAGTATTGCCTCCTAGGGTCCCTGTTCGGGCCCCACCTGCCGGGGACCAGCCCCAGCTGATCCAGGGCATTCGAAGTAGACATGGCCTAGGCGACTATTTATATGCTATTGAGAGATGTCAAGAATAATAGTATGAGGAGAGCTCAGTAGGAAAATTCGGTGGAGAAAAGAGACTGAGTAGCTTAGTTTACGCGGGAGACCAATCAAACTTCAAGACAAGAAGTTTGCACCACTTACGTAGGCCGCAGGCGCCCTCTCGAATAGCGGAAGGTGCCTCACCCTAGACATCTTCTCGAGTGGGTCTTAGCAGCCCAGGCATAATTAGTAAGCGTGGTTGGTTCCAAGCTCCAGATGGAGACTCAGCTGGAAGTTAAAGGGAAGAACGACAAGGAACTTTATGAATTGGAGCTGTAAGTTAACTCTTTGACAGAGAGAGCGAGATGGTGGTGGGGGACAGCCCCCAGTGAAATCAGAGGTGAGGGCACAAAGCAATACAGTAGGCAGACTCTGGTTTTTTTTTGGGGGGGCATGCTCGAGAATATCCGGGTGGACTCCTGAGGCTCGATCCCGCATTTGCGTATGCCGAGCCTCCTTCCTCATGACCTTTGTCCAGAGTGGAATGCCTCCCCGGCTCCCGGCACGTGATCAGTGCATGCTCAGTCACGATATCAGTGCATGATCAGCCACGTGATCACTGACGGCACAGTCACGTGATCAGCGCCTCTCAGTCACGTGATCACAGTATGATAAACACGTGATCAGTGAACGACCAGCCACGTGATCATTACATGCGCAGTCAGGAGGTCAGTTCCTGATCAGCCACGTGATCAGTGCGTGCACAGTCCCATGATCAGCGCCTGTCAGTCACTGATCACTACCTGATAAACACGTGATCAGTGCCCGATCAGCCACGTCATCAGTGCATGGGCAGTCACCTGATCAGTGCATGATAGCCAAGTGATCAGTGTGTGCACAGTCCCATGATCACCGTCTGTCAGTCACTGATCATTGCCTGATAAACACGAGATCAGTGCATGATGAGCCATGTGATCAGTGCCTGATCAGCCACGTCATCAGTGTATGCGCAGTCTCGCGATCAGTGCATGATAGCCACATGATCAGTGCATGCTCAGTCACGTGATCTGTACTTGATCAGCCATGTGATCAGTGCGTGCACAGTCCCATGATCAGCGCCTGTCAGTCACTGATCACTGCCTGATAAACCTGTGATCAGTGCCCGATCAGCCACGTCATCAGTGCATGCGCAGTCACGTGATCTGTACTTGAACAGCCACGTGATCAGTGCCTACAGAGTCACGTGATCAGGGCCTGCGGAAGAGACTGAGTAGCTTAGTTTACGCGGGAGACCAATCAAACTTCAAGACAAGAAGTTTGCACCACTTACGTAGGCCGCAGTCGCCCTCTCGAATGGCGGAAGGTGCCTCACCCTAGACACCTTCTCGAGTGGGTCTTAGCAGCCCAGGCATAATTAGTAAGCGTGGTGGGTTCCGCGCTCCAGATGGAGACTGAGCTGGAAGTTAAAGGGAAGAATGACAAGGAACTTTATGAATTGGAGCTGTAAGTTAACTCTTTGACAGAGAGAGCGAGATGGTGGTGGGGGACAGCCCCCAGTGAAATCAGAGGTGAGGGCACAAAGCAATACAGTAGGCAGACTCTGTTTTTTTTTTGGGGGGGATGCTCGAGAATATCCGGGTGGACTCCTGAGGCTCGATCCCACATTTGCGTATGCCGAGCCTCCTTCCTCATGACCTTTGTCCAGAGTGGAATGCCTCCCCGGCTCCCGGCACATGATCAGTGCATGCTCACTTACGATATCAGTGCATGATCAGCCACGTGATCACTGACGGCACAGTCACGTGATCAGCGCCTCTCAGTCACGTGATCACCGTATGATAAACACGTGATCAGTGAAGGACCAGCCACGTGATCACTGCATGCGCAGTCAGGTGGTCATTTCTGATCAGCCACGTGATCAGTGCCTGCACAGTCCCCTGATCAGCGCCTGTCAGTCACTGATCACTGCCTGATAAACACGTGATCAGTGTCCGATCAGCCACGTCATCAGTGCATGCGCAGTCACGTGATCAGTGCATGACAGCCACGTGATCAGTGCGTGCACAGTCCCATGATCAGCGCCTGTCAGTCACTGATCACTGCCTGAGAAACACGAGATCAGGGCATGATGAGCCATGTGATCAGTGCCTGATCAGACACGTCATCAGTGCATGCAGAGTCACGTAATCAGTGCATGATAGCCACGTCATCAGTGCATGCTCAGTCACGTGATCTATACTTGATCAGCCACGTGATCAGTGCCTGCAGAGTCACGTGATCAGGGCCTGCTGAGCTGCGTGATTCCTGCCGGCTCATCTGCATGACAATTGCCAGCTGAGTTGCGTGATTCCTGTCGGCTCATCTGCTTGACAATTGCCAGCTGAGCTGCGTGATTCCTGCCTGGTCACCGGCTTGATTATTGCCAGTTGAGCAGCATGATTCGTCACTGCTGAGCTCCATGCTTATTGCCTGCTGATTGCGTGGTTCGTGTCTGCTCAGCTCTTTGAGTATTGCCTCCTGAGGTCCCTGTTCGGGCGCCACCTGCCGGGGACCAGCCCCAGCTGATCCAGGGTATTCGAAGGAGACATGGCCTAGGCGACTCTTTATATGCTAATCAGAGATGTCAAGAATAATAGTATGAGGAGAGCTCAGTAGAAAAGTTCGGTGGAGAAATGAGACTGAGTAGCTTGGTTTATGCTGGAGACCACTAAAACTTCAAGACAAGAAGTTTGCACCACTTACGTAGGCCCCAGGCGCCCTCTCGAATAGCGGAAGGTGCCTCACCCTAGACACATTCTCGAGTGGGTCGTAGCAGCCCAGGCATAATTAGTAAGCGTGGTGGGTTCCGCGCTCCAGATGGAGACTCAGCTGGGAGTTAAAGAGAAGAATGACAAGGAACTTTATGAATTGGAGCTGTAAGTTAACTCTTTGACAGAGAGAGCGAGATGGTGGTGGGGGACAGCCCCCAGTGAAATCAGAGGTGAGAGCAGAAAGCACTACAGTAGGCAGACTCTGTTTTTTTGGGGGGGGAGATGCTGGAGAATATCCGGGTGGACTACTGAGGCTCGATTCTGCATTTGTGTATGTCGAGCCTCCTTCCTCATGAACTTTGTCCTGAGTGGAATGCCTCCCCGGCTCCTGGCACATGATCAGTGCATGCTCAGTCCCGATATCAGTGCATGATCAGCCACGTGATCACTGACGGCACAGTCACGTGATCAGCGCCTCTCAGAAACGTGATCACCGTTTGATAAACACGTGATCAGGGAACGACCAGCCACGTGATCACTGCATGCGCAGTCAGGTGGTCAGTTCCTGATCAGCCACGTGATCAGTACGTGCACAGTGCCATGATCAGCGCCTGTCAGTCACTGATCACTGCCTGATAAACACGTGATCAGTGCCCGATCAGCCATGTCATCAGTGCATGGGCAGTCACCTGATCAGTGCATGATAGCCAAGTGATCAGTGTGTGCATAGTCCCATGATCATCGCCTCTCAGTCACTGATCACTGCCTGATAAACACGTGATCAGTGTCCGATCAGCCACGTCATCAGTGCATGCGCAGTCACGTGATCAGTGCATGACAGCCACGTGATCAGTGCCTGCACAGTCCCATGATCAGCGCCTGTCAGTCACTGATCACTGCCTGAGAAACACGTGATCAGTGCATGATGAGCCATGTGATCAGTGCCTGATCAGACACGTCATCAGTGCATGCAGAGTCACGTGATCAGTGCATGATAGCCACGTCATCAGTGCATGCTCAGTCACGTGATCTATACTTGATCAGCCACGTGATCAGTGCCTGCAGAGTCACGTGATCAGGGCCTGCTGAGCTGCGTGATTCCTGCCGGCTCATCTGCATGACAATTGCCAGCTGAGCTGCGTGATTCCTGTCGGCTCATCTGCTTGACAATTGCCAGCTGAGCTGCGTGATTCCTGCTTGGTCACCGGGTTGATTATTGCCAGTTGAGCAGCATGATTCGTCACTGCTGAGCTCCATGCTTATTGCCTGCTGATTGCGAGGTTCGTGTCTGCTCAGCTCTTTGAGTATTGCCTCCTGAGGTCCCTGTTCGGGCGCCACCTGCCGGGGACCAGCCCCAGCTGATCCAGGGTATTCGAAGGAGAGACGGCCTAGGCGACTGTTTATATGCTAATCAGAGATGTCAAGAATAATAGTATGAGGAGAGCTCAGTAGAAAAATTCGGTGGAGAAATGAGACTGAGTAGCTTGGTTTACGCTGGAGACCACTAAAACTTCAAGACAAGAAGTTTGCACCACTTACGTAGGCCCCAGGCGCCCTCTCGAATAGCGGAAGGTGCCTCACCCTAGACACATTCTCGAGTGGGTCGTAGCAGCCCAGGCATAATTAGTAAGCGTGGTGGGTTCCACGCTCCAGATGGAGACTCAGCTGGGAGTTAAAGAGAAGAATGACAAGGAACTTTATGAATTGGAGCTGTAAGTTAACTCTTTGACAGAGAGAGCGAGATGGTGGTGGGGGACAGCCCCCAGTGAAATCAGAGGTGAGAGCACAAAGCACTACAGTAGTCAGACTCTGTTTTTTTTGGGGGGGAGATGCTGGACAATATCCGGGTGGACTACTGAGGCTCGATTCCGCATTTGCGTATGTCGAGCCTCCTTCCTCATGAACTTTGTCCTGAGTGGAATGCCTCCCCGGCTCCTGGCACATGATCAGTGCATGCTCAGTCACGATATCAGTGCATGATCAGCCACGTGATCACTGATGGCACAGTCACGTGATCAGCGCCTCTCAGAAACGTGATCACCGTATGATAAATACGTGATCAGTGAACGACCAGCCACGTGATCACTGCATGTGCAGTCAGGTGGTCAGTTCCTGATCAGCCACGTGATCAGTACGTGCACAGTCCCATGATCAGCGCCTGTCAGTCACTGATCACTGCCTGATAAACACGTGATCAGTGCCCGATCAGCCATGTCATCAGTGCATGGGCAGTCACCTGATCAGTGCATGATAGCCAAGTGATCAGTGTGTGCATAGTCCCATGATCATCGCCTGTCAGTCACTGATCATTGCCTGATAAACACGAGATCAGTGCATGATGAGCCATGTGATCAGTGCCTGATCAGCCACGTCATCAGTGTATGCGCAGTCACGTGATCAGTGCATGATAGCCACGTGATCAGTGCATGCTCAGTCACGTGATCTGTACTTGATCAGCCACGTGATCAGTGCGTGCACAGTCCCATGATCAGCGCCTGTCAGTCACTGATCACTGCCTTATAAACCTGTGATCAGTGCCCGATCAGCCACGTCATCAGTGCATGCGCAGTCACGTGATCTGTACTTGATCAGCCACGTGATCAGTGCCTGCAGAGTCACGTGATCAGGGCCTGCGGTGCTGCGTGATTCCTGCCGGCTCATCTGCATGACAATTGCCAGCTGAGCTGCGTGATTCCTATCGGCTCATCTGCTTGACAATTGCCAGCTGAGCTGCGTGATTCCTGCCTGGTCACATGCTTGATTATTGCCAGTTGAGCAGGATGATTCGTCACTGCTGAGCTCTATGCTTATTGCCTGCTGATTGCGTGGTTCGTGTCTGCTCAGCTCTTTGAGTATTGCCTCCTGAGGTCCCTGTTCGGGCGCCACCTGCCGGGGACCAGCCCCAGCTGATCCAGGGTATTCGAAGGAGAGATGGCCTAGGCGACTATTTATATGCTATTGAGAGATGTCAAGAATAAGAGTATGAGGAGAGCTCAGTACGAAAATTCGGTGGAGAAAAGAGACTGAGTAGCTTGGTTTATGCGGGAGACCAATCAAACTTCAAGACAAGAAGTTTGCACCACTTACGTAGGCCGCAGGCGCCCTCTCGAATGGCGGAAGGTGCCTCACCCTAGACACCTTCTCGAGTGGGTCTTAGCAGCCCAGGCATAATTAGTAAGCGTGGTGGGTTCCGCGCTCCAGATGGAGACTGAGCTGGAAGTTAAAGGGAAGAATGACAAGGAACTTTATGAATTGGAGCTGTAAGTTAACTCTTTGACAGAGAGAGCGAGATGGTGGTGGGGGACAGCCCCCAGTTAAATCAGAGGTGAGGGCACAAAGCAATACAGTAGGCAGACTCTGTTTTTTTTTTGGGGGGGATGCTCGAGAATATCCGGGTGGACTCCTGAGGCTCGATCCCACATTTTCGTATGCCGAGCCTCCTTCCTCATGACCTTTGTCCAGAGTGGAATGCCTCCCCGGCTCCCGGCACATGATCAGTGCATGCTCACTTACGATATCAGTGCATGATCAGCCACGTGATCACTGATGGCACAGTCACGTGATCAGCGCCTCTCAGTCACGTGATCACCGTATGATAAACACGTGATCAGTGAAGGACTAGCCACCTGATCACTGCATGCTCAGTCAGGTGGTCAGTTTCTTATCAGCCACGTGATCAGTGCGTGCACAGTCCCATGATCAGCGCCTGTCAGTCACTGATCACTGCCTGATGAACACGTGATCAGTGCCCGATCAGCCACGTCATCAGTGCATGCCCAGTCACGTGATCAGTGCATGATAGCCACGTGATCAGTGCATGCTCAGTCACGTGATCTGTACTTGATCAGCCACGTGATCAGTGCCTGTAGAGTCACGTGATCAGGGCCTGCTGAGCTGCGTGATTCCTGTCGGCTCATCTGCATGACAATTGCCAGCTGAGCTGCGTGATTCCTGTCGGCTCATCTGCTTGACAATTGCCAGCTGAGCTGCGTGATTCCTGCCTGGTCACCTGCTTGATTATTGCCATTTGAGCAACAAGATTCGTCACTGCTGAGCTCCATGCTTATTGCCTGCTGATTGCGTGGTTCGTGTCTGCTCAGCTCTTTGAGTATTGCCTCCTGAGGTCCCTGTTCGGGCGCCACCTGCCGGGGACCAGCCCCAGCTGATCCAGGGTATTCGAAGGAGACATGGCCTAGGCGACTCTTTATATGCTAATCAGAGATGTCAAGAATAATAGTATGAGGAGAGCTCAGTAGAAAAATTCGGTGGAGAAATGAGACTGAGTAGCTTGGTTTATGCTGGAGACCACTAAATCTTCAAGACAAGAAGTTTGCACCACTTACGTAGGCCCCAGGCGCCCTCTCGAATAGCGGAAGGTGCCTCACCCTAGACACATTCTCGAGTGGGTCGTAGCAGCCCAGGCATAATTAGTAAGCGTGGTGGGTTCCGCGCTCCAGATGGAGACTCAGCTGGGAGTTAAAGAGAAGAATGACAAGGAACTTTATGAATTGGAGCTGTAAGTTAACTCTTTGACAGAGAGAGCGAGATGGTGGTGGGGGACAGCCCCCAGTGAAATCAGAGGTGAGAGCAGAAAGCACTACAGTAGGCAGACTCTGTTTTTTTGGGGGGGCGATGCTGGAGAATATCCGGGTGGACTACTGAGGCTCGATTCTGCATTTGTGTATGTCGAGCCTCCTTCCTCATGAACTTTGTCCTGAGTGGAATGCCTCCCCGGGTCCTGGCACATGATCAGTGCATGCTCAGTCCCGATATCAGTGCATGATCAGCCACGTGATCACTGCCGGCACAATCACGTGATCAGCGCCTCTCAGAAACGTGATCACCGTTTGATAAACACGTGATCAGGGAACGAACAGCCACGTGATCACTGCATGCGCAGTCAGGTGGTCAGTTCCTGATCAGCCACGTGATCAGTACGTGCACAGTGCCATGATCAGCGCCTGTCAGTCACTGATCACTGCCTGATAAACACGTGATCAGTGCCCGATCAGCCATGTCATCAGTGCATGGGCAGTCACCTGATCAGTGCATGATAGCCAAGTGATCAGTGTGTGCATAGTCCCATGATCATCGCCTCTCAGTCACTGATCACTGCCTGATAAACACGTGATCAGTGTCCGATCAGCCACGTCATCAGTGCATGCGCAGTCACGTGATCAGTGCATGACAGCCACGTGATCAGTGCCTGCACAGTCCCATGATCAGCGCCTGTCAGTCACTGATCACTGCCTGAGAAACACGTGATCAGTGCATGATGAGCCATGTGATCAGTGCCTGATCAGACACGTCATCAGTGCATGCAGAGTCACGTGATCAGTGCATGATAGCCACGTCATCAGTGCATGCTCAGTCACGTGATCTATACTTGATCAGCCACGTGATCAGTGCCTGCAGAGTCACGTGATCAGGGCCTGCTGAGCTGCGTGATTCCTGCCGGCTCATCTGCATGACAATTGCCAGCTGAGCTGCGTGATTCCTGTCGGCTCATCTGCTTGACAATTGCCAGCTGAGCTGCGTGATTCCTGCTTGGTCACCGGGTTGATTATTGCCAGTTGAGCAGCATGATTCGTCACTGCTGAGCTCCATGCTTATTGCCTGCTGATTGCGAGGTTCGTGTCTGCTCAGCTCTTTGAGTATTGCCTCCTGAGGTCCCTGTTCGGGCGCCACCTGCCGGGGACCAGCCCCAGCTGATCCAGGGTATTCGAAGGAGAGACGGCCTAGGCGACTGTTTATATGCTAATCAGAGATGTCAAGAATAATAGTATGAGGAGAGCTCAGTAGAAAAATTCGGTGGAGAAATGAGACTGAGTAGCTTGGTTTACGCTGGAGACCACTAAAACTTCAAGACAAGAAGTTTGCACCACTTACGTAGGCCCCAGGCGCCCTCTCGAATAGCGGAAGGTGCCTCACCCTAGACACATTCTCGAGTGGGTCGTAGCAGCCCAGGCATAATTAGTAAGCGTGGTGGGTTCCACGCTCCAGATGGAGACTCAGCTGGGAGTTAAAGAGAAGAATGACAAGGAACTTTATGAATTGGAGCTGTAAGTTAACTCTTTGACAGAGAGAGCGAGATGGTGGTGGGGGACAGCCCCCAGTGAAATCAGAGGTGAGAGCACAAAGCACTACAGTAGTCAGACTCTGTTTTTTTGGGGGGGGAGATGCTGGACAATATCCGGGTGGACTACTGAGGCTCGATTCCGCATTTGCGTATGTCGAGCCTCCTTCCTCATGAACTTTGTCCTGAGTGGAATGCCTCCCCGGCTCCTGGCACATGATCAGTGCATGCTCAGTCACGATATCAGTGCATGATCAGCCACGTGATCACTGATGGCACAGTCACGTGATCAGCGCCTCTCAGAAACGTGATCACCGTATGATAAATACGTGATCAGTGAACGACCAGCCACGTGATCACTGCATGTGCAGTCAGGTGGTCAGTTCCTGATCAGCCACGTGATCAGTACGTGCACAGTCCCATGATCAGCGCCTGTCAGTCACTGATCACTGCCTGATAAACACGTGATCAGTGCCCGATCAGCCATGTCATCAGTGCATGGGCAGTCACCTGATCAGTGCATGATAGCCAAGTGATCAGTGTGTGCATAGTCCCATGATCATCGCCTGTCAGTCACTGATCATTGCCTGATAAACACGAGATCAGTGCATGATGAGCCATGTGATCAGTGCCTGATCAGCCACGTCATCAGTGTATGCGCAGTCACGTGATCAGTGCATGATAGCCACGTCATCAGTGCATGCTCAGTCACGTGATCTGTACTTGATCAGCCACGTGATCAGTGCGTGCACAGTCCCATGATCAGCGCCTGTCAGTCACTGATCACTGCCTTATAAACCTGTGATCAGTGCCCGATCAGCCACGTCATCAGTGCATGCGCAGTCACGTGATCTGTACTTGATCAGCCACGTGATCAGTGCCTGCAGAGTCACGTGATCAGGGCCTGCGGTGCTGCGTGATTCCTGCCGGCTCATCTGCATGACAATTGCCAGCTGAGCTGCGTGATTCCTATCGGCTCATCTGCTTGACAATTGCCAGCTGAGCTGCGTGATTCCTGCCTGGTCACATGCTTGATTATTGCCAGTTGAGCAGGATGATTCGTCACTGCTGAGCTCTATGCTTATTGCCTGCTGATTGCGTGGTTCGTGTCTGCTCAGCTCTTTGAGTATTGCCTCCTGAGGTCCCTGTTCGGGCGCCACCTGCCGGGGACCAGCCCCAGCTGATCCAGGGTATTCGAAGGAGAGATGGCCTAGGCGACTATTTATATGCTATTGAGAGATGTCAAGAATAAGAGTATGAGGAGAGCTCAGTACGAAAATTCGGTGGAGAAAAGAGACTGAGTAGCTTGGTTTATGCGGGAGACCAATCAAACTTCAAGACAAGAAGTTTGCACCACTTACGTAGGCCGCAGGCGCCCTCTCGAATGGCGGAAGGTGCCTCACCCTAGACACCTTCTCGAGTGGGTCTTAGCAGCCCAGGCATAATTAGTAAGCGTGGTGGGTTCCGCGCTCCAGATGGAGACTGAGCTGGAAGTTAAAGGGAAGAATGACAAGGAACTTTATGAATTGGAGCTGTAAGTTAACTCTTTGACAGAGAGAGCGAGATGGTGGTGGGGGACAGCCCCCAGTTAAATCAGAGGTGAGGGCACAAAGCAATACAGTAGGCAGACTCTGTTTTTTTTTTGGGGGGGATGCTCGAGAATATCCGGGTGGACTCCTGAGGCTCGATCCCACATTTTCGTATGCCGAGCCTCCTTCCTCATGACCTTTGTCCAGAGTGGAATGCCTCCCCGGCTCCCGGCACATGATCAGTGCATGCTCACTTACGATATCAGTGCATGATCAGCCACGTGATCACTGATGGCACAGTCACGTGATCAGCGCCTCTCAGTCACGTGATCACCGTATGATAAACACGTGATCAGTGAAGGACTAGCCACCTGATCACTGCATGCTCAGTCAGGTGGTCAGTTTCTTATCAGCCACGTGATCAGTGCGTGCACAGTCCCATGATCAGCGCCTGTCAGTCACTGATCACTGCCTGATGAACACGTGATCAGTGCCCGATCAGCCACGTCATCAGTGCATGCCCAGTCACGTGATCAGTGCATGATAGCCACGTGATCAGTGCATGCTCAGTCACGTGATCTGTACTTGATCAGCCACGTGATCAGTGCCTGTAGAGTCACGTGATCAGGGCCTGCTGAGCTGCGTGATTCCTGTCGGCTCATCTGCATGACAATTGCCAGCTGAGCTGCGTGATTCCTGTGGGCTCATCTGCTTGACAATTGCCAGCTGAGCTGCGTGATTCCTGCCTGGTCACCTGCTTGATTATTGCCATTTGAGCAACAAGATTCGTCACTGCTGAGCTCCATGCTTATTGCCTGCTGATTGCGTGGTTCGTGTCTGCTCAGCTCTTTGAGTATTGCCTCCTGAGGTCCCTGTTCGGGCGCCACCTGCCGGGGACCAGCCCCAGCTGATCCAGGGTATTCGAAGGAGACATGGCCTAGGCGACTCTTTATATGCTAATCAGAGATGTCAAGAATAATAGTATGAGGAGAGCTCAGTAGAAAAATTCGGTGGAGAAATGAGACTGAGTAGCTTGGTTTACGCTGGAGACCACTAAATCTTCAAGACAAGAAGTTTGCACCACTTACGTAGGCCCCAGGCGCCCTCTCGAATAGCGGAAGGTGCCTCACCCTAGACACATTCTCGAGTGGGTCGTAGCAGCCCAGGCATAATTAGTAAGCGTGGTGGGTTCCACGCTCCAGATGGAGACTCAGCTGGGAGTTAAAGAGAAGAATGACAAGGAACTTTATGAATTGGAGCTTTAAGTTAACTCTTTGACAGAGAGAGCGAGATGGTGGTGGGGGACAGCCCCCAGTGAAATCAGAGGTGAGAGCAGAAAGCACTACAGTAGGCAGACTCTGTTTTTTTTGGGGGGGCGATGCTGGAGAATATCCGGGTGGACTACTGAGGCTCGATTCTGCATTTGTGTATGTCGAGCCTCCTTCCTCATGAACTTTGTCCTGAGTGGAATGCCTCCCCGGGTCCTGGCACATGATCAGTGCATGCTCAGTCCCGATATCAGTGCATGATCAGCCACGTGATCACTGCCGGCACAATCACGTGATCAGCGCCTCTCAGAAACGTGATCACCGTTTGATAAACACGTGATCAGGGAACGAACAGCCACGTGATCACTGCATGCGCAGTCAGGTGGTCAGTTCCTGATCAGCCACGTGATCAGTACGTGCACAGTGCCATGATCAGCGCCTGTCAGTCACTGATCACTGCCTGATAAACACGTGATCAGTGCCCGATCAGCCATGTCATCAGTGCATGGGCAGTCACCTGATCAGTGCATGATAGCCAAGTGATCAGTGTGTGCATAGTCCCATGATCATCGCCTCTCAGTCACTGATCACTGCCTGATAAACACGTGATCAGTGTCCGATCAGCCACGTCATCAGTGCATGCGCAGTCACGTGATCAGTGCATGACAGCCACGTGATCAGTGCCTGCACAGTCCCATGATCAGCGCCTGTCAGTCACTGATCACTGCCTGAGAAACACGTGATCAGTGCATGATGAGCCATGTGATCAGTGCCTGATCAGACACGTCATCAGTGCATGCAGAGTCACGTGATCAGTGCATGATAGCCACGTCATCAGTGCATGCTCAGTCACGTGATCTATACTTGATCAGCCACGTGATCAGTGCCTGCAGAGTCACGTGATCAGGGCCTGCTGAGCTGCGTGATTCCTGCCGGCTCATCTGCATGACAATTGCCAGCTGAGCTGCGTGATTCCTGTCGGCTCATCTGCTTGACAATTGCCAGCTGAGCTGCGTGATTCCTGCTTGGTCACCGGGTTGATTATTGCCAGTTGAGCAGCATGATTCGTCACTGCTGAGCTCCATGCTTATTGCCTGCTGATTGCGAGGTTCGTGTCTGCTCAGCTCTTTGAGTATTGCCTCCTGAGGTCCCTGTTCGGGCGCCACCTGCCGGGGACCAGCCCCAGCTGATCCAGGGTATTCGAAGGAGAGACGGCCTAGGCGACTGTTTATATGCTAATCAGAGATGTCAAGAATAATAGTATGAGGAGAGCTCAGTAGAAAAATTCGGTGGAGAAATGAGACTGAGTAGCTTGGTTTACGCTGGAGACCACTAAAACTTCAAGACAAGAAGTTTGCACCACTTACGTAGGCCCCAGGCGCCCTCTCGAATAGCGGAAGGTGCCTCACCCTAGACACATTCTCGAGTGGGTCGTAGCAGCCCAGGCATAATTAGTAAGCGTGGTGGGTTCCACGCTCCAGATGGAGACTCAGCTGGGAGTTAAAGAGAAGAATGACAAGGAACTTTATGAATTGGAGCTGTAAGTTAACTCTTTGACAGAGAGAGCGAGATGGTGGTGGGGGACAGCCCCCAGTGAAATCAGAGGTGAGAGCACAAAGCACTACAGTAGTCAGACTCTGTTTTTTTGGGGGGGGAGATGCTGGACAATATCCGGGTGGACTACTGAGGCTCGATTCCGCATTTGCGTATGTCGAGCCTCCTTCCTCATGAACTTTGTCCTGAGTGGAATGCCTCCCCGGCTCCTGGCACATGATCAGTGCATGCTCAGTCACGATATCAGTGCATGATCAGCCACGTGATCACTGATGGCACAGTCACGTGATCAGCGCCTCTCAGAAACGTGATCACCGTATGATAAATACGTGATCAGTGAACGACCAGCCACGTGATCACTGCATGTGCAGTCAGGTGGTCAGTTCCTGATCAGCCACGTGATCAGTACGTGCACAGTCCCATGATCAGCGCCTGTCAGTCACTGATCACTGCCTGATAAACACGTGATCAGTGCCCGATCAGCCATGTCATCAGTGCATGGGCAGTCACCTGATCAGTGCATGATAGCCAAGTAATCAGTGTGTGCATAGTCCCATGATCATCGCCTGTCAGTCACTGATCATTGCCTGATAAACACGAGATCAGTGCATGATGAGCCATGTGATCAGTGCCTGATCAGCCACGTCATCAGTGTATGCGCAGTCACGTGATCAGTGCATGATAGCCACGTGATCAGTGCATGCTCAGTCACGTGATCTGTACTTGATCAGCCACGTGATCAGTGCGTGCACAGTCCCATGATCAGCGCCTGTCAGTCACTGATCACTGCCTTATAAACCTGTGATCAGTGCCCGATCAGCCACGTCATCAGTGCATGCGCAGTCACGTGATCTGTACTTGATCAGCCACGTGATCAGTGCCTGCAGAGTCACGTGATCAGGGCCTGCGGTGCTGCGTGATTCCTGCCGGCTCATCTGCATGACAATTGCCAGCTGAGCTGCGTGATTCCTATCGGCTCATCTGCTTGACAATTGCCAGCTGAGCTGCGTGATTCCTGCCTGGTCACATGCTTGATTATTGCCAGTTGAGCAGGATGATTCGTCACTGCTGAGCTCTATGCTTATTGCCTGCTGATTGCGTGGTTCGTGTCTGCTCAGCTCTTTGAGTATTGCCTCCTGAGGTCCCTGTTCGGGCGCCACCTGCCGGGGACCAGCCCCAGCTGATCCAGGGTATTCGAAGGAGAGATGGCCTAGGCGACTATTTATATGCTATTGAGAGATGTCAAGAATAAGAGTATGAGGAGAGCTCAGTACGAAAATTCGGTGGAGAAAAGAGACTGAGTAGCTTGGTTTATGCGGGAGACCAATCAAACTTCAAGACAAGAAGTTTGCACCACTTACGTAGGCCGCAGGCGCCCTCTCGAATGGCGGAAGGTGCCTCACCCTAGACACCTTCTCGAGTGGGTCTTAGCAGCCCAGGCATAATTAGTAAGCGTGGTGGGTTCCGCGCTCCAGATGGAGACTGAGCTGGAAGTTAAAGGGAAGAATGACAAGGAACTTTATGAATTGGAGCTGTAAGTTAACTCTTTGACAGAGAGAGCGAGATGGTGGTGGGGGACAGCCCCCAGTTAAATCAGAGGTGAGGGCACAAAGCAATACAGTAGGCAGACTCTGTTTTTTTTTTGGGGGGGATGCTCGAGAATATCCGGGTGGACTCCTGAGGCTCGATCCCACATTTTCGTATGCCGAGCCTCCTTCCTCATGACCTTTGTCCAGAGTGGAATGCCTCCCCGGCTCCCGGCACATGATCAGTGCATGCTCACTTACGATATCAGTGCATGATCAGCCACGTGATCACTGATGGCACAGTCACGTGATCAGCGCCTCTCAGTCACGTGATCACCGTATGATAAACACGTGATCAGTGAAGGACTAGCCACCTGATCACTGCATGCTCAGTCAGGTGGTCAGTTTCTTATCAGCCACGTGATCAGTGCGTGCACAGTCCCATGATCAGCGCCTGTCAGTCACTGATCACTGCCTGATGAACACGTGATCAGTGCCCGATCAGCCACGTCATCAGTGCATGCCCAGTCACGTGATCAGTGCATGATAGCCACGTGATCAGTGCATGCTCAGTCACGTGATCTGTACTTGATCAGCCACGTGATCAGTGCCTGTAGAGTCACGTGATCAGGGCCTGCTGAGCTGCGTGATTCCTGTCGGCTCATCTGCATGACAATTGCCAGCT
This sequence comes from Bos grunniens, assembly GCF_055505025.1. NCBI lineage: Eukaryota > Metazoa > Chordata > Mammalia > Artiodactyla > Bovidae > Bos > Bos grunniens. The sequence continues at coordinate 694,867 of NC_141188.1, read as the reverse complement.
GAGCTGCGTGATTCCTGCCTGGTCACCTGCTTGATTATTGCCATTTGAGCAACAAGATTCGTCACTGCTGAGCTCCATGCTTATTGCCTGCTGATTGCGTGGTTCGTGTCTGCTCAGCTCTTTGAGTATTGCCTCCTGAGGTCCCTGTTCGGGCGCCACCTGCCGGGGACCAGCCCCAGCTGATCCAGGGTATTCGAAGGAGACATGGCCTAGGCGACTCTTTATATGCTAATCAGAGATGTCAAGAATAATAGTATGAGGAGAGCTCAGTAGAAAAATTCGGTGGAGAAATGAGACTGAGTAGCTTGGTTTATGCTGGAGACCACTAAATCTTCAAGACAAGAAGTTTGCACCACTTACGTAGGCCCCAGGCGCCCTCTCGAATAGCGGAAGGTGCCTCACCCTAGACACATTCTCGAGTGGGTCGTAGCAGCCCAGGCATAATTAGTAAGCGTGGTGGGTTCCGCGCTCCAGATGGAGACTCAGCTGGGAGTTAAAGAGAAGAATGACAAGGAACTTTATGAATTGGAGCTGTAAGTTAACTCTTTGACAGAGAGAGCGAGATGGTGGTGGGGGACAGCCCCCAGTGAAATCAGAGGTGAGAGCAGAAAGCACTACAGTAGGCAGACTCTGTTTTTTTTGGGGGGGCGATGCTGGAGAATATCCGGGTGGACTACTGAGGCTCGATTCTGCATTTGTGTATGTCGAGCCTCCTTCCTCATGAACTTTGTCCTGAGTGGAATGCCTCCCCGGGTCCTGGCACATGATCAGTGCATGCTCAGTCCCGATATCAGTGCATGATCAGCCACGTGATCACTGCCGGCACAATCACGTGATCAGCGCCTCTCAGAAACGTGATCACCGTTTGATAAACACGTGATCAGGGAACGAACAGCCACGTGATCACTGCATGCGCAGTCAGGTGGTCAGTTCCTGATCAGCCACGTGATCAGTACGTGCACAGTGCCATGATCAGCGCCTGTCAGTCACTGATCACTGCCTGATAAACACGTGATCAGTGCCCGATCAGCCATGTCATCAGTGCATGGGCAGTCACCTGATCAGTGCATGATAGCCAAGTGATCAGTGTGTGCATAGTCCCATGATCATCGCCGCTCAGTCACTGATCACTGCCTGATAAACACGTGATCAGTGTCCGATCAGCCACGTCATCAGTGCATGCGCAGTCACCTGATCAGTGCATGACAGCCACGTGATCAGTGCCTGCACAGTCCCATGATCAGCGCCTGTCAGTCACTGATCACTGCCTGAGAAACACGTGATCAGTGCATGATGAGCCATGTGATCAGTGCCTGATCAGACACGTCATCAGTGCATGCAGAGTCACGTGATCAGTGCATGATAGCCACGTCATCAGTGCATGCTCAGTCACGTGATCTATACTTGATCAGCCACGTGATCAGTGCCTGCAGAGTCACGTGATCAGGGCCTGCTGAGCTGCGTGATTCCTGCCGGCTCATCTGCATGACAATTGCCAGCTGAGCTGCGTGATTCCTGTCGGCTCATCTGCTTGACAATTGCCAGCTGAGCTGCGTGATTCCTGCTTGGTCACCGGGTTGATTATTGCCAGTTGAGCAGCATGATTCGTCACTGCTGAGCTCCATGCTTATTGCCTGCTGATTGCGAGGTTCGTGTCTGCTCAGCTCTTTGAGTATTGCCTCCTGAGGTCCCTGTTCGGGCGCCACCTGCCGGGGACCAGCCCCAGCTGATCCAGGGTATTCGAAGGAGAGATGGCCTAGGCGACTGTTTATATGCTAATCAGAGATGTCAAGAATAATAGTATGAGGAGAGCTCAGTAGAAAAATTCGGTGGAGAAATGAGACTGAGTAGCTTGGTTTACGCTGGAGACCACTAAAACTTCAAGACAAGAAGTTTGCACCACTTACGTAGGCCCCAGGCGCCCTCTCGAATAGCGGAAGGTGCCTCACCCTAGACACATTCTCGAGTGGGTCGTAGCAGCCCAGGCATAATTAGTAAGCGTGGTGGGTTCCACGCTCCAGATGGAGACTCAGCTGGGAGTTAAAGAGAAGAATGACAAGGAACTTTATGAATTGGAGCTGTAAGTTAACTCTTTGACAGAGAGAGCGAGATGGTGGTGGGGGACAGCCCCCAGTGAAATCAGAGGTGAGAGCACAAAGCACTACAGTAGTCAGACTCTGTTTTTTTTGGGGGGGAGATGCTGGACAATATCCGGGTGGACTACTGAGGCTCGATTCCGCATTTGCGTATGTCGAGCCTCCTTCCTCATGAACTTTGTCCTGAGTGGAATGCCTCCCCGGCTCCTGGCACATGATCAGTGCATGCTCAGTCACGATATCAGTGCATGATCAGCCACGTGATCACTGATGGCACAGTCACGTGATCAGCGCCTCTCAGAAACGTGATCACCGTATGATAAATACGTGATCAGTGAACGACCAGCCACGTGATCACTGCATGTGCAGTCAGGTGGTCAGTTCCTGATCAGCCACGTGATCAGTACGTGCACAGTCCCATGATCAGCGCCTGTCAGTCACTGATCACTGCCTGATAAACACGTGATCAGTGCCCGATCAGCCATGTCATCAGTGCATGGGCAGTCACCTGATCAGTGCATGATAGCCAAGTGATCAGTGTGTGCATAGTCCCATGATCATCGCCTGTCAGTCACTGATCATTGCCTGATAAACACGAGATCAGTGCATGATGAGCCATGTGATCAGTGCCTGATCAGCCACGTCATCAGTGTATGCGCAGTCACGTGATCAGTGCATGATAGCCACGTGATCAGTGCATGCTCAGTCACGTGATCTGTACTTGATCAGCCACGTGATCAGTGCGTGCACAGTCCCATGATCAGCGCCTGTCAGTCACTGATCACTGCCTTATAAACCTGTGATCAGTGCCCGATCAGCCACGTCATCAGTGCATGCGCAGTCACGTGATCTGTACTTGATCAGCCACGTGATCAGTGCCTGCAGAGTCACGTGATCAGGGCCTGCGGTGCTGCGTGATTCCTGCCGGCTCATCTGCATGACAATTGCCAGCTGAGCTGCGTGATTCCTATCGGCTCATCTGCTTGACAATTGCCAGCTGAGCTGCGTGATTCCTGCCTGGTCACATGCTTGATTATTGCCAGTTGAGCAGGATGATTCGTCACTGCTGAGCTCTATGCTTATTGCCTGCTGATTGCGTGGTTCGTGTCTGCTCAGCTCTTTGAGTATTGCCTCCTGAGGTCCCTGTTCGGGCGCCACCTGCCGGGGACCAGCCCCAGCTGATCCAGGGTATTCGAAGGAGAGATGGCCTAGGCGACTATTTATATGCTATTGAGAGATGTCAAGAATAAGATGATGAGGAGAGCTCAGTAGGAAAAATCGGTGGAGAAAAGAGACTGAGTAGCTTGGTTTACGCGGGAGACCAATCAAACTTCAAGACAAGAAGTTTGCACCACTTACGTAGGCCGCAGGCGCCCTCTCGAATGGCGGAAGGTGCCTCACCCTAGACACCTTCTCGAGTGGGTCTTAGCAGCCCAGGCATAATTAGTAAGCGTGGTGGGTTCCGCGCTCCAGATGGAGACTGAGCTGGAAGTTAAAGGGAAGAATGACAAGGAACTTTATGAATTGGAGCTGTAAGTTAACTCTTTGACAGAGAGAGCGAGATGGTGGTGGGGGACAGCCCCCAGTTAAATCAGAGGTGAGGGCACAAAGCAATACAGTAGGCAGACTCTGTTTTTTTTTGGGGGGGGATGCTCGAGAATATCCGGGTGGACTCCTGAGGTTCCATCCCACATTTTCGTATGCCGAGCCTCCTTCCTCATGACCTTTGTCCAGAGTGGAATGCCTCCCCGGCTCCCGGCACATGATCAGTGCATGCTCACTTACGATATCAGTGCATGATCAGCCACGTGATCACTGACGGCACAGTCACGTGATCAGCGCCTCTCAGTCACGTGATCACCGTATGATAAACACGTGATCAGTGAAGGACCAGCCACGTGATCACTGCATGCGCAGTCAGGTGGTCATTTCTGATCAGCCACGTGATCAGTGCGTGCACAGTCCCCTGATCAGCGCCTGTCAGTCACTGATCACTGCCTGATAAACACGTGATCAGTGTCCGATCAGCCACGTCATCAGTGCATGCGCAGTCACGTGATCAGTGCATGACAGCCACGTGATCAGTGCCTGCAGAGTCACGTGATCAGGGCCTGCGGTGCTGCGTGATTCCTGCCGGCTCATCTGCATGACAATTGCCAGCTGAGCTGCGTGATTCCTATCGGCTCATCTGCTTGACAATTGCCAGCTGAGCTGCGTGATTCCTGCCTGGTCACATGCTTGATTATTGCCAGTTGAGCAGGATGATTCGTCACTGCTGAGCTCTATGCTTATTGCCTGCTGATTGCGTGGTTCGTGTCTGCTCAGCTCTTTGAGTATTGCCTCCTGAGGTCCCTGTTCGGGCGCCACCTGCCGGGGACCAGCCCCAGCTGATCCAGGGTATTCGAAGGAGAGATGGCCTAGGCGACTATTTATATGCTATTGAGAGATGTCAAGAATAAGATGATGAGGAGAGCTCAGTAGGAAAAATCGGTGGAGAAAAGAGACTGAGTAGCTTGGTTTACGCGGGAGACCAATCAAACTTCAAGACAAGAAGTTTGCACCACTTACGTAGGCCGCAGGCGCCCTCTCGAATGGCGGAAGGTGCCTCACCCTAGACACCTTCTCGAGTGGGTCTTAGCAGCCCAGGCATAATTAGTAAGCGTGGTGGGTTCCGCGCTCCAGATGGAGACTGAGCTGGAAGTTAAAGGGAAGAATGACAAGGAACTTTATGAATTGGAGCTGTAAGTTAACTCTTTGACAGAGAGAGCGAGATGGTGGTGGGGGACAGCCCCCAGTTAAATCAGAGGTGAGGGCACAAAGCAATACAGTAGGCAGACTCTGTTTTTTTTTGGGGGGGGATGCTCGAGAATATCCGGGTGGACTCCTGAGGTTCCATCCCACATTTTCGTATGCCGAGCCTCCTTCCTCATGACCTTTGTCCAGAGTGGAATGCCTCCCCGGCTCCCGGCACATGATCAGTGCATGCTCACTTACGATATCAGTGCATGATCAGCCACGTGATCACTGACGGCACAGTCACGTGATCAGCGCCTCTCAGTCACGTGATCACCGTATGATAAACACGTGATCAGTGAAGGACCAGCCACGTGATCACTGCATGCGCAGTCAGGTGGTCATTTCTGATCAGCCACGTGATCAGTGCGTGCACAGTCCCCTGATCAGCGCCTGTCAGTCACTGATCACTGCCTGATAAACACGTGATCAGTGTCCGATCAGCCACGTCATCAGTGCATGCGCAGTCACGTGATCAGTGCATGACAGCCACGTGATCAGTGCCTGCACAGTCCCATGATCAGCGCCTGTCAGTCACTGATCACTGCCTGAGAAACACGAGATCAGGGCATGATGAGCCATGTGATCAGTGCCTGATCAGACACGTCATCAGTGCATGCAGAGTCACGTAATCAGTGCATGATAGCCACGTCATCAGTGCATGCTCAGTCACGTGATCTATACTTGATCAGCCACGTGATCAGTGCCTGCAGAGTCACGTGATCAGGGCCTGCTGAGCTGCGTGATTCCTGCCGGCTCATCTGCATGACAATTGCCAGCTGAGCTGCGTGATTCCTGTCGGCTCATCTGCTTGACAATTGCCAGCTGAGCTGCGTGATTCCTGCCTGGTCACCGGCTTGATTATTGCCAGTTGAGCAGCATGATTCGTCACTGCTGAGCACCATGCTTCTTGCCTGCTGATTGCGTGGTTCGTGTCTGCTCAGCTCTTTGAGTATTGCCTCCTGAGGTCCCTGTTTGGGCGCCACCTGCCGGGGACCAGCCCCAGCTGATCCAGGGTATTCGAAGGAGACATGGCCTAGGCGACTCTTTATATGCTAATCAGAGATGTCAAGAATAATAGTATGAGGAGAGCTCAGTAGAAAAATTCGGTGGAGAAATGAGACTGAGTAGCTTGGTTTATGCTGGAGACCACTAAAACTTCAAGACAAGAAGTTTGCACCACTTACGTAGGCCCCAGGCGCCCTCTCGAATAGCGGAAGGTGCCTCACCCTAGACACATTCTCGAGTGGGTCGTAGCAGCCCAGGCATAATTAGTAAGCGTGGTGGGTTCCGCGCTCCAGATGGAGACTCAGCTGGGAGTTAAAGAGAAGAATGACAAGGAACTTTATGAATTGGAGCTGTAAGTTAACTCTTTGACAGAGAGAGCGAGATGGTGGTGGGGGACAGCCCCCAGTGAAATCAGAGGTGAGAGCAGAAAGCACTACAGTAGGCAGACTCTGTTTTTTTGGGGGGGGAGGTGCTGGAGAATATCCGGGTGGACTACTGAGGCTCGATTCTGCATTTGTGTATGTCGAGCCTCCTTCCTCATGAACTTTGTCCTGAGTGGAATGCCTCCCCGGCTCCTGGCACATGATCAGTGCATGCTCAGTCCCGATATCAGTGCATGATCAGCCACGTGATCACTGACGGCACAGTCACGTGATCAGCGCCTCTCAGAAACGTGATCACCGTTTGATAAACACGTGATCAGGGAACGACCAGCCACGTGATCACTGCATGCGCAGTCAGGTGGTCAGTTCCTGATCAGCCACGTGATCAGTACGAGCACAGTGCCATGATCAGCGCCTGTCCGTCACTGATCACTGCCTGATAAACACGTGATCAGTGCCCGATCAGCCATGTCATCAGTGCATGGGCAGTCACCTGATCAGTGCATGATAGCCAAGTGATCAGTGTGTGCATAGTCCCATGATCATTGCCTCTCAGTCACTGATCACTGCCTGATAAACACATGATCAGTGTCCGATCAGCCACGTCATCAGTGCATGCGCAGTCACGTGATCAGTGCATGACAGCCACGTGATCAGTGCGTGCACAGTCCCATGATCAGCGCCTGTCAGTCACTGATCACTGCCTGAGAAACACGTGATCAGTGCATGATGAGCCATGTGATCAGTGCCTGATCAGACACGTCATCAGTGCATGCAGAGTCACGTGATCAGTGCATGATAGCCACGTCATCAGTGCATGCTCAGTCACGTGATCTATACTTGATCAGCCACGTGATCAGTGCCTGCAGAGTCACGTGATCAGGGCCTGCTGAGCTGCGTGATTCCTGCCGGCTCATCTGCATGACAATTGCCAGCTGAGCTGCGTGATTCCTGTCGGCTCATCTGCTTGACAATTGCCAGCTGAGCTGCGTGATTCCTGCCTGGTCACCTGCTTGATTATTGCCAGTTGAGCAGCATGATTCGTCACTGCTGAGCTCCATGCTTATTGCCTGCTGATTGCGTGGTTCGTGTCTGCTCAGCTCTTTGAGTATTGCCTCCTGTGGTCCCTGGTCGGGCGCCACCTGCCAGGGACCAGCCCCAACTGATCCAGGGTATTCGAAGGAGAGATGGCCTAGGCGACTATTTATATGCTAATCAGAGATGTCAAGAATAATAGTATGAGGAGAGCTCAGTAGGAAAATTCGGTGGAGAAAAGAGACTGAGTAGCTTGGTTTACACGGGAGACCAATCAAACTTCAAGACAAGAAGTTTGCACCACTTACGTAGGCCGCAGGCGCCCTCTCGAATAGCGGAAGGTGCCTCACCCTAGACACCTTCTCGAGTGGGTCTTAGCAGCCCAGGCATAATTAGTAAGCGTGGTTGGTTCCGAGCTCCAGATGGAGACTCAGCTGGAAGTTAAAGGGAAGAATGACAAGGAACTTTATGAATTGGAGCTGGAAGTTAACTCTTTGACAGAGAGAGCGAGATGGTGGTGGGGGACAGCCCCCAGTGAAATCAGAGGTGAGAGCACAAAGCAATACAGTAGGCAGACACTGGTTTTTATGGGGGTAGATGCTCGAGAATATCCAGGTGGACTCCTGAGGCTCGATCCCGCATTTGCCTATGCCGAGCCTCCTTCCTCATGACCTTTGTCCAGAGTGGAATGCCTCCCCGGCTCCCGGCACATGATCAGTGCATGCTCAGTCACGATATCAGTGCATGAACAGCCACGTGATCACTGCGGGCACAGTTACGTGATCAGCGCCTCTCAGTCAGGTGATCACTGTATGATAAACACGTGATCAGTGAAGGACCAGCCACGTGATCACTGCATGCCCAGTCAGGTGGTCAGTTCCTGATCAGCCACGTGTTCAGTGCGTGCACAGTCCCATGATCAGCGCCTGTCAGTCACTGGTCACTGCCTGATAAACACGTGATCAGTGCCCGATCAGCCACGTCATCAGTGCATGCGCAGTCACGTGATCGGTGCATGATAGCCACGTGATCAGTGCGTGCACAGTCCCAGGATCAGCGCCTCTCAGTCACTGATCATTGCATGATAAACACGTGATCAGTGCATGATGAGCCATGTGATCAGTGGCTGATCAGCCACGTCATCAGTGCTTGCGCAGTCACGTGATCAGTGCATGATAGCCACGTGATCAGTGCATGCTCAGTCACGTGATCTGGACTTGATCAGCCACGTGATCAGTGCCTGCAGAGTCACGTGATAAGGGCCTGCAGAGCTGCGTGATTCCTGCCGGCTCATCTGCATTACAATTGCCAGCTGAGCTGCGTGATTCTTGTCGGCTCATCTGCTTGACAATTGCCAGCTGAGCTGCGTGATTCCTGCGTGGTCACCGGCTTGATTATTGCCAGTTGAGCAGCATGATTCGTCACTGCTGAGCTTCATGCTTATTCCTTGCTGACTGCGTGGTTCGTGTCTGCTCAGCTCTTTGAGTATTGCTTCCTGAGGTCCCTGTTCGGGCACCACCTGCCGGGGACCAGCCCCAGCTGATCCAGGGTATTCGAAGGAAAGATGGCATAGGCGACTATTTATATGCTAATCAGAGATGTCAGGAATAATAGTATGAGGAGAGCTCAGTAGAAAATTTCGATGGAGAAAAGAGACTGAGTAGCTTGGTTTTCACGGGAGACCAATCAAACTTCAAGACAAGAAGTTTGCACCACTTACGTAGGCCCCAGGCGCCCTCTCGAATGGCAGAAGGTGCCTCACCCTAGACACCTTCTCGAGTGGGTCTTAGCAGCCCAGGCATAATTAGTGAGCGTGGTGGGTTCCGCGCTCCAGATGGAGACTCAGCTGGAAGTTAAAGGGAAGAATGACAAGGAACTTTATGAATTGGAGCTGTAAGTTAACTCTTTGACAGAGAAAGCGAGATGGTGGTGGGGGACAGCCCCCAGTGAAATCAGAGGTGAGAGCAGAAAAGAATACAATAGGCAGACTCTGGTTTTTTTGGGGGGGAGATGCTAGAGAATATCCGGGTGAACTCCTGAAGCTCGATCCCGCATTTGCTTATGCCGAGGCTCCTTCGAATACCCTGGATCAGCTCGGGCTGGTCCCCGGCAGGTGGCTCCCGAACAGGGACCTCAGGAGGCAATACTCAAAGAGCTGAGCAGACAAGAACCACACAATCAGCAGGCAATAAGCATGGAGCTCAGCAGTGACGAATCATGCTACTCAACTGGCAAAAATCAAGCAGGTGACCACGCAGGAATCACGCAGCTCAGCTGGCAATTGTCATGCAGATGAGCCGGCAGGAATCACGCAGCTCAGCAGGCCCTGATCACGTGACTCTGCAGGCACTGATCACGTGGCTGATCAAGTCCAGACCACGTGACTGAGCATGCACTGATCACGTGGCTCTCATGCACTGATCACGTGACTGCGCATTCACTGATGACATGGCTGATCAGGCACTGATCACATGGCTCATCATGCACTGATCACATGTTTATCAGACAATGATCAGTTACTGACAGGCGCTGATCATGGGACTGAGCACGCACTGATCACATGGCTCATCATGCACTGATCACGTGTTTATCAGGCAATTATCAGTGACTGACAGGCGCTGATCATGGGACTGAGCACGCACTGATCACGTGTCTATCAGGCACTGATCACATGACTTGGCAGGCACTGATGACGTAGCTGATCGGGCACTGATCACGTGTTTATCAGGCAGTGATCAGTGACTGACAGGCTCTGATCCTGGGAATGTGCAGGCACTAATCAGGTGGCTGATCAGGAACTGACCACCTGACTGCGCATGCAGTGATCTCTTGGCTGGTCGTTCACTGATCACGTGTTTATCATACGGTGATCACCTGACTGAGAGGCGCTGATCACGTGACTGTGCCGTCAGTGATCACGTGGCTCATCATGCACTGATATCGAGACTGAGCATGCACTGATCATGTGCCGGGAGCCGGGGAGGCATTCCACTCTGGACAAAGGTCATGAGGAAGGAGGCTCGGCATATGCAAATGCGGGATCGAGCCTCAGGAGTCCACCCGGATATTCTCGAGCATCTCGCCCCCAAAAAAACCAGAATCTGCCTACTGTATTGCTTTGTGCTCTCACCTCTGATTTCACTGGGGGCTGTCCCCCACCACCATCTCGCTCTCTCTGTCAAAGAGTTAACTTACAGCTCCAATTCATAAAGTTCCTTGTCATTCTTCCCTTTAACTTCCAGCTGAGTCTCCATCTGGAGCGGGGAACCCACCACGCTTACTAATTATGCCTGGGCTGCTAAGACCCACTCGAGAAGGTGTCTAGGGTGAGGCACCTTCCACTATTCGAAAGGGCGTCTGCGGCCTACATAAGTGGTGCAAACTTCTTCTCTTGAAGTTTGGTTGGTCTCCCGCATCAACCACGCTAGTCAGTCTCTTTTCTCCACCGAATTTTCCTACTAAGCTCTCCTCATTCTATTATTCTTGAAATCTCTGATTAGCATATAAATAGTCGCCTAGGCCATCTCTCCCTCGAATACCCTGGATCAGCTGGGGCTGGTCCCCGCCTGGTGGCGCCCCAACAGGGACTTCAGGAGGCAATACTCAAAGAGCTGAGCAGACACGAACCACGCAATCAGCAGGCAATAAGCATGGAGCTCAGCAGTGACGAATCATGCTGCTCAACTGGCAATAATCAAGCAGGTGACCAGGCAGGAATCACGCAGCTCAGCTGGCAATTGTCAAGCAGAAGAGAAGACAGATATCACACAGCTCAGCTGGCAATTGTCATGCAGGTGAGCCGGCAGGAATCACGCAGCTCAGCAGGCCCTGATCACGTGACTCTGCAGGCACTGATCACACGGCTGATCAAGTACAGATCACGTAACTGAGCATGCACTGATCACGTGGCTATCATGCACTGATCCCGGGACTGCACATGCACTGATGACGTGGCTGATCAGGCACTGATCACATGGCTCATCATGCACTGATCACGTGTTTATCAGGCAATGATCAGTGACTGACAGGCGCTGATCATGGGACTGTGCACGCACTGATCACATGGCTCATCATGCACTGATCTCGTGTTTATCAGGCAATGATCAGTGACTGACAGGCGCTGATCATGGGACTGTGCATGAACTGATCACGTGGCTATCATGCACTGTTCACATGACTGCCCATGCACTGATGACGTGGCTGATCGGGCACTGATCACGTGTTTATCAGGCAGTGATCAATGACTGACAGGCACTGATCATGGGACCGTGCACGCACTGATCACGTGGCTGATCAGGAACTGACCACCTGACTGCGCATGCAGTGATAACGTGGCTGGTCGTTCACTGATCACGTGTTTATCATACGGCGATCACGTGACTGAGAGGCGCTGATCACGTGACTGTGCCGTCAGTGATCACGTGGCTGATCATGCACTGATATTGTGACTGAGCATGCACTGATCATGTGCCGGGAGCCGGAGAAGCATTCCACTCTGGACAAAGGTCATGAGGAAGGAGGCTCTGCATACGCAAATGCGGGATCGAGCCTCAGGAGTCCACCCGGATATTCTCGAGCTTCTCCCCCCCAAAAAAACCAGAGTCTGCCTACTGTATTGCTTTGTGCTCTCACCTCTGATTTCACTGGGGGCTGTCCCCAACCACCATCTCGCTCTCTCTGTCAAAGAGTTAACTTACAGCTCCAATTCATAAAGTTCCTTGTCATTCTTACCTTTAAAGTCCAACTGAGTCTCTATCTGGAGCGTGGAACCCACCACGCTTACTAATTATGCCTGGGCTGCTAAGAACCACTCAAGAAGGTGTCTAGGGTGAGGCACCTTCCGCTATTCGAGAGGGCGCTTGCGGCCTACGTAAGTGGTGCAAACTTCTTGTCTTGAAGTTTGATTGGTCTCCCGCGTAAGCCAAGCTACTCAGTCTCTTTTCTCCACCGAATTTTCCTACTGAGCTCTCCTCATAATATTATTCTTGACATCTCTGATTAGCATATAAATAGTCGCCTAGGCCATCTCTCCTTCGAATACCCTGGATCCGCTGGGGCTGGTCCCCTGCAGGTGGCGCCCGAACAGGGACCTCAGGAGGCAATACTCAAAGAGCTGAGCAGACACGAACCACGCAATCAGCAGGCAATAAGCATGGAGCTCAGCAGTGACGAATCATGCTGCTCAACTGGCAATAATCAAGCAGGTGACAAGGGAGGAATCACGCAGCTCAGCTGGCGATTATCAAGCAGATGAGAGGCAGGTGTCGCGGGGCTTAGCTGGCGATTATCAAGCAGATGAGCAGGCAGGTGTCGCGGGGTTCAGCTGGCGAGTAAGAAGCAGATGAGCACGCAGGTGTCGCGTGTCTTACCTGGCGTGTATCAGGCAGATGAGCAGGCAGGTGTCGCGCGGCTCAGCTGGCGAGTATCAGGCAGATGAGCAGGCAGGTGTCGCGCGGCTCAGCTGGCGAGTATCAGGCAGATGAGCAGGCAGGTGTCGCACGGATCAGCTGGCGAGTATCAGGCAGATGAGCAGGCAGGTGTCGGGCGGCTCATCTGGCGAGTATCAGGCAGATGAGCAGGCAGGTGTTGCGGGGCTCAGCTGGCGAGTATCAGGCAGATGAGCAGGCACATGTCGCGGGGCTCAGCTGGCGATTATCAGGCAGATGAGCAGGCAGGTATCGCGCGGTTCAGCTGGCGAATATCAAGCAGATGAGCAGGCTGGTGTCGCGCTGCTTAGCTGGCGATTAATAAGCAGATGAGCAGGCAGGTGTCGCACGGCTCAGCTGGCGAGTATCAGGAGAGGAGAAGGCAGGTGTCGCGCGGCTCAGCTGGCGATTATCAACGACATGAGCAGGCAGGTGTCACAGGGCTCAGCTGGTGATTATCAAGCAGATGAGCTGGCAGATGTGGCGTGGCTCAACTGGCGATTATCAGGCAGATGAGCAGGCAGGTGTCGCGGGGCTCAGCTGGCGATTATCAGGCAGATGAGCAGGCAGGTGTCGCGGGGCTCAGCTGGCGATTATCAGGCAGATCAGCAGGCAGGTGTCGCGGGGCTCAGCTGGCGATTATCAGGCAGATGAGCAGGCAGGTGTCGCGCGGTTCAGCTGGCGATTATCAGGCAGATGAGCAGGCAGGTGTCGCGCGGTTCAGCTGGCGATTATCAGGCAGATGAGCAGGCAGGTGTCGCGGGTCTCACCTGGCGAGTATCAGGCAGATGAGCAGGCAGGTGTCGCGTGGCTCAGCTGGCGAGTATCAGGCAGATGAGCAGGCAGGTGTCGCACAGATCAGTGGCGAGTATCAGGCAGAGGAGCAGGCAGATGTCGCACTGCTCAGCTGGCGACTATCACGCAGATGAGCAGACAAGTGTCGCGTGGATCTGCTGGCGATTATCAAGCAAATGAGCAGGCAGGTGTGGCGGGGCTCACCTGGCGAGTATCAGGCAGATGAGCAGGCAGGTGTCGCGCGGCTCAGCTGGCGAGTATCAGTCAATGAGCAGGCAGGTGTCACACGGCTCAGCTGGCGAGTATCAGGCAGATGACCAGGCAGGTGTCGCGCGGCTCAGCTGGCGAGTATCAGGCAGATGAGCAGGCGGGTGTCGGGCGGCTCAGCTGGCGAGTATCAGGCAGATGAGCAGGCAGGTGTTGCGAAGCTCAGCTGGCGAGTATCACGCAGATGAACAGGCAGGTGTCATGAAGCTCAGCTGGCGAGTATCAGGCAGATGAGCAGGCAGGTGTCGTGCGGCTCAGCTGACGATTATCAGGCATATGAACAGGCAGGTGTCGTGGGGCTCAGCTGGCGATTATCAGGCAGATGAGCAGGCCGGTGTCGTGCGGCTCAGCTGGCGAGTATCCGGCAGATGAGCAGGCAGGTGTCACGCGGCTCACCATGCGAGTATCAGGCAGATGAGCAGGCAGGTGTCGCACGGCTCAGCTGGCGAGTATCAGGCAGATGATCAGACAGGTGTCGCGCGGTTCAGCTGGTGAATATCAGGCAGATGAGCAGGCAGTTGTTGCACTGCTCAACGGCGATTATCAGATAGATGATCAGGCAGGTGTCGGGTGGCTTAGCTGGCGATTATCAGGCAGATGAGCAGGCAGGTTTCGCGGGGCTCAGCGGGTGATTATCAAGCAGATGAGCAGGCAGGTGTCGCGGGGCTCAGCTGGCGATTTTCAAGCAGATGAGCAGGCAGGTGTCCCGGGGCTCAGCTGGCAATTATCAGGCAGATGAGCAGGCAGGTGTCGCGTGGCTCAGTTGGCGTGTATCAGGCAGATGAGCAGGCAGGTGTCACGAGGCTCAGCTGTCGATTATCAGGCAGATGAAAAGGCAGGTGTCGCGCGGCTAAGCTGGCGAGTATCAGGCAGATGAACAGGCAGGTGTCGCGCGGCTCAGCTTGCGAGTATCAGGCAGATGAGCAGGCACGTGTCGCGCGGCTCAGCTGACGAGTATCAGGCAGATGAGCAGGCAGGTGTCGCGCGGCTCAGCTGGCGAGTATCAGGCAGATGAGCAGGTAGGTGTTGCGCGGCTCAGCTGGCGAGTATCCGGCAGATGAGCAGGCAGGTGTCGCGCTGCTCAGCTGGCGAATATCAGGAAGATGAGCAGGCAGGTGTCGCGAGGCTCAGCTGACGAGTATCAGGCAGATGAGCAGACAGGTGTCGCGCGGCTCAGCTGGCGAGTATCAGGCAGATGAGCAGGCAGGTGTCGCGCAGCTCAGCTGACGAGTATCAGGCAGATGAGCAGGCAGGTGTCGCGAGGCTCAGCTGACGAGTATCAGGCAGATGAGCAGACAGGTGTCGCGCGGCTCAGCTGGCGAGTATCACGCAGATGAGCAGGCAGGTGTCGCGCAGCTCAGCTGACGAGTATCAGGCAGATGAGCAGGCAGGTGTCGCGCGGCTCAGCTGGCGATTATCAGGCAGATGAGCAGGCAGGTGTCGCGGGGCTCAGCTGGTGATTATCAGGCATTTGAGCAGGCAGGTGTCGCGCGGCTCAGCTGACGAGTATCAGGCAGATGAGCAGGCAGGTGTCGCGCGGCTCAGCTGGCGAGTATCAGGCAGATGAGCAGGCAGGTGTCGCGCAGCTCAGCTGACGAGTATCAGGCAGATGAGCAGGCAGGTGTCGCGCGGCTCAGCTGGCGAGTATCAGGCAGATGAGCAGGCAGGTGTCGCGCAGCTCAGCTGACGAGTATCAGGCAGATGAGCAGGCAGGTGTCGCGAGGCTCAGCTGACGAGTATCAGGCAGATGAGCAGACAGGTGTCGCGCGGCTCAGCTGGCGAGTATCACGCAGATGAGCAGGCAGGTGTCGCGCAGCTCAGCTGACGAGTATCAGGCAGATGAGCAGGCAGGTGTCGCGAGGCTCAGCTGACGAGTATCAGGCAGATGAGCAGGCAGGTGTCGCGCGGCTCAGCTGGCGATTATCAGGCAGATGAGCAGGCAGGTGTCGCGGGGCTCAGCTGGTGATTATCAGGCATTTGAGCAGGTAGGTTCGCGCGGCTCAGCTGGCGATTATCAGACAGATGAGAAGGCAGGTGTTGCGGGGCACAGTTGGCGATTATCAGGCAGATGAGCAAGCAGGTGTCGCGGGGCTCAGCTGGCGATTATCACGAAGATGAGCAGGCAGGTGTCTCGGGGCTCAGCTGGTGATTATCAAGCACATGAGCTGGTAGGGGTCGAGCTGCTCAGCTGGCGAGTATCAGGCAGATGAGCAGGCAGGTGTCGTGTGGCTCAGCTGGCGAGTATCAGGCAGATGAGCAGGCAGGTGTCGCGTGGCTCATCTGTCCATGCACAAGCAGATGAGCATGCAGGTGTCCCGCACTTCAGCTGGCGATTATCAGGCACATGAGCAGGCAGGTGTTGCACTACTCAGCGGCGATTAACAGGTAGATGAGCAGACAGGTTTCGCGCAGCTCAGCTGACGATTATCAAGCAGATGAGCAGGCAGGTGTGGCGCCGCTCACCTGGCGAGTATCAGGCAGATGAGCAGGCAGGTGTCGCGTATCTCACCTGGGGAGTATCAGGCAGATGAGTAGGCAGGTGTCGCGCGGCTCAGCTGGCGAGTATCAGGCAGATGAGCAGGCAGGTGCTGCGGGGCTCAGCTGGCGAGTATCAGGCACATGAGCAGGCAGGTGTCGCGCGGCTCAACTTGTGAGTATCAGGCAGATGAGCAGGCAGGAGTCACGCGGCTCAGCTGGTGATTATCAGGCAGATGAGCAGGCAGGTGTCGTGGGGCTCAGCTGTCGATTATCAGGCAGATGAGAAGGCTGGTGTCGCGCGGGTAAGCTGGCGATTAACAAGCAGATGAGCAGGCAGGTGTCGCGCGGCTCCGCTGGCGATTATCAAGCGGATGAGCAGGCAAGTGTCGCGCGGTTCAGCTGTCGATTATCAAGCAGATGAGAAGGCTGGTGTCGCGCGGCTCAGCTGGCGAGTATCAGGCAGATGAGCAGGCAGGTGTCGCGCGGCTCAGCTGGCGATTATCAGGCAGATAAACAGGCAGGTGTCGTGGGGCTCAGCTGTCGATTATCAGGCAGATGAGCAGGCAGGTGTCGTGTGGCTCAGCTGGCGAGTATCAAGCGGATGAGCAGGCAAGTGTCGCGCGGTTCAGCTGTCGATTATTAAGCAGATGAGCAGGCTGGTGTCGCGTGGCACAGATGGCGAGTATCTGGCAGATGAGCAGCCAGGTGTCCCGCGGCTCACCTGGCGAGTATCCGGCAGATGAGCAGGCAGGTGTCGCGCGGCTCAGCTGGCGAATATCAGGCAGATGAGCAGGCAGCTGTGGCGCAGCTCAGCTGGCGAGTATCCGGCAGATGAGCAGGCAGGTGTCGCACGGCTCAGCTGGCGAGTATCAGGCAGATGAGCAGGCAAGTGTCGCGCGGCTCAGCTGGCGATTATCAAGCGGATGAGCAGGCAGGTGTCGCGTGGCTCAGCTGGTGAGTATCAGGCAGAAGACCAGGCACGTGTCGCAGGTCTCAGCTGGCGAGTATCAGGCAGATGAGCCGGCACGTGTCGCGTGGCTCAGCTGGCGAGTATCAGGCAGATGAGCAGGCAGGTGTCGCGCGGCTCAGCAGGCGAGTATCAGGCAGATGAGCAGGCAGGTGTCCCGCGGCTCAGCTGGCGATTAACAAGCAGATGAGCAGGCAGCTGTCGCACGGCTCCGCTGGCAAGTATCAGGCAGATGAGCAGTCAGGTGTCGCGAGGCTCAGCTGGCGAGTATCAGGCAGATGAGCAGGCAGGTGTCGCGCGGCTCAGCTGGCGAGTATCAGGCAGATGAGCAGGCAGGTGTCGCGCGGCTCAGCTGGCGATTATCAGGCAGATGAACAGGCAGGTGTCGTGGGGCTCAGCTGTCGATTATCAGGCAGGTGAGCAGGCAGGTGTCATGCGGCTCAGCTGGCGAGTATCAGGCAGATGAGCAGGCAGATGTCACGCGACTCACGTGGCCAGTATCAGGCAGATGAGCAGGCAGGTGTCGCACGGCTCAGCTGGCGAGTATCAGGCAGATGAGCAGGCAGGTATCGCGCGGCTCAACTGGCGATTATCAAGCGGATGAGCAGGCAGGTGTCGCGTGGCTCACCTGGTGAGTATCAGGCAGAAGAGCAGGCACGTGTCACAGGGCTCAGCTGGCGAGTATCAGGCAGATGATCAGACATGTGTCGCACGGCTCAGCTGGCGAGTATCAGGCAGATGAGCAGGCAGCTGTCGCGTGGCTCAGCTGGCGATTATTAAGCAAATGAGCAGGCAGGTGTGGCGGGGCTCACCTGGCGAGTATCAGGCAGATGAGCAGGCAGGTGTCGCGTGGCTCAGCTGGCGAGTATCAGGCAATGAGCAGGCAGGTGTTACGCGGCTCAGCTGGCGAGTATCAGGCAGATGAGCAGGCAGGTGTTGCGCAGCTCAGCTGGCGAGTATTAGGCAGATTAGCAGGCAGGTGTCGCGGGGCTCAGCTGGCGAGTATCAGGCAATGAGCAGACAGGTGTTACGCGGCTCAGCTGGCGAGTATCAGGCAGATGAGAAGGCAGGTGTCGCGCGGCTCAGCTGGCGAGTATCAGGCAGATTATCAGGCAGGTGTCGCGGGGCTCAGCTGGCGAGTATCAGGCAGATGCGCAGATAGGTGTTGTGCGGCTCAGCTGGCGAGTATCAGGCAGATGAGCAGGCAGGTGTCGCGTGGCTCAGCTGGCGAGTATCAGGCAATGAGCAGGCAGGTGTCACGCGGCTCAGCTGGCGATTATCAGGCAGATGAGCAGGCAGCTGTCGCGCGGCTCAACTGGCGATTACCAGGCGGATGAGCAGGTAGGTGTCGGGCGGCTCAGCTGGCGATTATCAGGCAGATGATCAGACAGGTGTCGCGCGGATCAGCTGGCGAGTGTCAGGTAGATGAGCAGGCAGGTGTCAAGCAGATCAGCTGGCGATTATCAGGCAGATGAGCAGGCAGGTGTTGGGTGGCTCAGCTGGCGATTATCAGGCAATGAGCAGGCAGCTGTCGCGCGGCTCAGCTGGCGATTATCAGGCAGATGAGCAGGCAGGTTTCACGGGGCTCAGCTGGCGATTATCAAGCAGATGAGCAGGCAGGTGTCGCGTGGCTCAGCTGTCGATTATCACGCAGATGAACAGGCAGGTGTCGCGCGGTTCAGCTGGCGAGTATCAGGCAGATAAACAGGCATGTGTCGCGCGTCTCAGCTGGCGAGTATCAGGCAGATGAGCAGGCAGGTGTCGCGCGGCTCAGCTGGCGAGTATCAGGCAGATGAGCAGGCAGGTGTCGTGCGGCTCAGCTGGCGAGTATGAGGCAGATGAGCAGGCAGGTGTCACGCGGCTCACCTGGCGAGTATCAGGCAGATGAGCAGGCAGGTGTCACGCGGCTCAGCTGGCGAGTATCAGGCAGATGAGCAGGCAGGTGTCGCGCAGCTCAGCTGGCGATTTTCAAGCGGATGAGCAGGCAGGTGTCGCGTGGCTCACCTGGTGAGTATCAGGCAGATGAAAAGGCATGTGTCGCGCGGCTCAGTTGCCGAGTATCAGGCAGATGAGCAGCAGGTGTCGCGCGGCTCAGCTGGTGAGTATCAGGCAGATGAGCAGGCAGGTGTCGTGCGGCTCAGCTGGCGATTATGAGGCAGATGAGCAGGGAGGTGTCACGGGGCTCAGCTGGGGATTATCAGGCAGATGAGCAGGCAGGTGTTGCGCGGCTCAGCTGGGGATTATCAGGCAGATGAGCAGGCAGGTGTTGCGCGGCTCAGCTGGCGATTATCAGGCAGATGAGCAGGCAGGTGTCACGGGGCTCAGCTGGGGATTATCAGGCAGATGAGCAGGCAGGTGTTGCGCGGCTCAGCTGGCGATTATCAGGCAGATGAGCAGGCAGGTGTCGCGGGGCTCAGCTGGAGACTATCAGGCAGATGAGCAGGCAGGTGTCACGCGGCTCAGATGGCGATTATCAGGCAGATGAGCAGGCAGGTGTCACGGGGCTCAGCTGGGGATTATCAGGCAGATGAGCAGACAGGTGTCGCGCGGCTCAGCTGGCGAGTATGAGGCAGATGAGCAGGCAGGTGTCGCACGGCTTAGCTGGCAATTACCATGCAGATGAACAGGGAGGTGTCGAGCGGCTCAACTGGCGTATATCAAGCGGATGAGCAGGCAGGTGTCGCGCGGCTCATCTGGCGAGTATCAGTCAGATGAGCAGGCAGGTGTTGCGGAGCACAGCTGGCGATTATCAGGCAGATGAGCAGACAGGTGTTGCGGACCTCAGCTGGCGAGTACCAGGCAGATGAGCAGGCAGGTGTCGCAGAGTTCAGCTGGCGATTAACAGGCAGATGAGCAGGCAGGTTTCGCGCGGCTCAGCTGACGAGTATCAGGCAGATGAGCAGGCAAGTGTCGCGGGGCTCAACTGGCGAGTATCAGGCAGATGAGCAGGCAGGTGTCTCGCGCCTCAGCTGGCGAGTATGAGGCACATGAGCAGGCAGGTGTCTCGCGCCTCAGCTGGCGAGTATCAGGCAGATGAGCAGGCACGTGTCGCATGGCTCTGCTGGCGAGTAATAAGCAGATGAGCAGGCAGGTGTCACGCGGCTCAGCTGGCCAGTATCAGGCAGATGAGCAGGCAGGTGTCACGAGGCTCAGCTTGCCATTATCAGGCAGATGAGCAGGCAGGTGTCGCCGGGCTCAGCGGGCGATTATCATTCAGATGAGCAGGCAGGTGTCACGGGGCTCAGCTGGCGATTATCAAGCAGTTGAGCTGGCAGGTGTGGCGTGGCTCAACTGGCGATTATCAGGCAGATGAGCAGGCAGGTGTCGCACTGCTTAGCTGGCGCTTATCAGGCAGATGAGCAGGCAGATGTCGCGTGGCTCAGGTGGCGATTATCAGGCAGATTAGCAGGCAGGTGTCACGCGGCTCAGATGGCGATTATCAGGCAGATGAGCAGGCAGGTTTCGCGGGGCAAAGCTGCCGATTATCAGGCAGATGAGCAGGCAGGTGTCGCGCGGCATAGCTGGCGAGTATCAGACAGATGAGCAGCAGGTGTCACCCGGCTCAGCTGGCGAGTATCAGGCAGATGAGCAGGCAGGTGTCACGCGGCTCAGCTGGCGAGTATCAGGCAGATGAGCAGGCAGGTGTCACGCGCCTCAGCTGACGAGTATCATGCAGATGAGCAGGCAGGTGTCACGCGGCTCAGCTGGCGATTATCAGGCAGATGAGCAGGCAGGTGTCACGCAGCTCAGCTGACGAGTATCAGGCAGATGAGCAGGCAGGTGTCACGCGGCTCAGCTGGCGATTATCAGGCAGATGATCAGGCGGTGTCGCGGGGCTCAGCTGGTGATTATCAGACAGACGAGCAGACAGTTGTCGGGCGACTCAGCTGTAGAGTATCAGGCAGATGAGGAGGCAGGTGTCGCGGGGCACAGTTGGCGATTATCAGGCAGATGAGCAGGCACGTGTCGCGGGGCTCAGCTAGCGATTATTACGCAGATGAGCAGGAAGGTGTCGCGCGCCTCAGCTGGCGAGTATCAGGCAGATGAGCAGGTAGGTGTTGCGCGGCTCAGCTGGCGAGTATCCGGCAGATGAGCAGGCCACTCTCGCGCGGCTCAGCTGGCGAGTATCAGGCAGAGGAGCAGGCAGGTGTCGCGAGGCTCAGCTGGCGAGTATCAGGCAGATGAACAGACAGGTGGCACGCGGCTCAGCTGGCGAGTATCAGGCAGATGAACAGGCAGGTGTCGTGGGGCTCAACTGGCAAGTATCAGGCAGATGAGCAGGCATGTGTCGCGCGGCTCAGCTGGCAAGTATCAGGCAGATGAGCAGGCATGTGTCGCGCGGCTAAGCTGGCGAGTATCAGGCAGATGAGCAGGTAGGTGTCGCGCAGCTCAGCTGGCGAGTATCAGGCAGATAAACAGGCAGGTGTCGTGGGGCTCAGCTGTCGATTATCAGGCAGATGAGCAGGCAGGTGTCGAGCGACTCAGATGGCGAGTATCAGGCTAATGAGCAAGCAGGTGACACGCGGCTCACCTGGCGAGTATCAGGCAGATGAGCAGGCAGGTGTCACGCGGGTCAGCTGGCAAGTATCAGGCAGATGAGCAGGCAGGTGTCACGCAGCTCAGCTGGCGATTTTCTAGCGGATGAGCAGGCAGGTGTCGCGTGGCTCAGCTGGTGAGTATCAGGCAGAAGAGCAGGCACGTGTAGCGCGGCTCAGCTGTCGAGTATCAGGCAGATGATCAGACAGGTGTCGCGCGGCTCAGCTGGTGAGTATCAGGCAGATGAGCAGGCAGGTGTCGCGCGGCTCAGCTGGCGAGTATCAGGCAGATTATCAGACAGGTGTCGCGCGGCTCAGCTGGTGAGTATCAGGCAGATGAGCAGGCAGGTGTCGTGCGGCTCAGCTGGCGATTATGAGGCAGATGAGCAGGCAGGTGTCGAGGGGCTCAGCTGGCGATCATCAGGCAGATGAGCAGGCAGGTGTCGCGGGGCTTAGCTGGCGAGTATCAGGGAGATGAACAGGCAGGTGTCGTGCGGCTCAGCTGGAGAGTATCAGGCAGATGAGCAGGCAAGTGTCGCGTGGCTCATCTGTCGATTAACAAGCAGATAAGTAGGCAGGTGTCCTGCAATTCAGCTGGCGATTATCAGGCAGATGAGCATGCAGGTGTTCCAGTGCTCAGCGGCGATTAACAGGTAGATGAGCAGACAGGTTTCGCGCAGCTCAGCTGACGATTATCAAGCAGATGAGCAGGCAGGTGTGGCGGGGCTCACCTGGCGAGTATCAGGCAGATGAGCAGGCAGGTGTCGCGCGGCTCACCTGGCGAATATCAGGCAGATTAGCAGGCAGGTGTCGCGTGGCTCAGCTGGCGAGTATCAGGCAGATGAGCAGGCAGGTGCCTTGGGGCTCAGCTGGCGAGTATCAGGCACATGAGCAGGCAGGTGTCGCGCGGCTCATCTTGTGAGTATCAGGCAGATGAGCAGGCAGGGGTCACGCGCCTCAGCTTGTGATTATCAGGCAGATGAGCAGGCAGGTGTCGCGCGTTTCAGCTGGCGAGTATCAGGCAGATGAGCAGGCAGGTGTCCCGCGGCTCAGCTGGTGAGTATCAGGCAGATGAGCAGGCAGGGGTCGCGGGGTTCAGCTGGTGATTATCAGGCAGATGAGCAGGCAGGTGTCCCGCGGATCAGCTTGTGAGTATCAGGCAGATGAGCAGGCAGGGGTCGCGCGGCTCAGCTAGTGAGTATCAGACAGATGAGCAGACAGGTGTCGCGCGGCTCAGCTGGCGAGTATGAGGCAGATGAGCAGGCAGGTGTCGCACGGCTTAGCTGGCAATTACCATGCAGATGAACAGGGAGGTGTCGAGTTGCTCAGCTGGCGATTATCAAGCGGATGAGCAGGCAGGTTTCGTGCGGCTCATCTGGCGAGTATCAGTCAGATGAGCAGGCAGGTGTTGCGGAGCACAGCTGGCGATTATCAGGCAGATGAGCAGGCAGGTGTTGCGAACCTCAGCTGGCGAGTACCAGGCAGATGAGCAGGCAGGTGTCGCGGAGTTCACCTGGCGATTAACAGGCAGATGAGCAGGCAGGTGTCGCGCAGCTCAGCTGGCGAATATCAGGCAGATGAGCAGGCAAGTGTCGCGGGGCTCAACTGGCGAGTATCAGGCAGATGAGCAGGCAGGTGTCTCGCGCCTCAGCTGGCGAGTATCAGGCACATGAGCAGGCAGGTGTCTCGCGCCTCAGCTGGCGAGTATCAGGTAGATGAGCAGGCACGTGTCACAGGGCTCTGCTGGCGAGTAACAAGCAGATGATCAGGCAGGTGTCGCGCGGCTCAGCTGGCCAGTATCAGGCAGATGAGCAGGCAGGTGTCACGAGGCTCAGCTGGCGATTATCAGGCAGATGAGCAGGCAGGTGTCGCGAGGCTCAGCTGGCGATTATGAAGCATATGAGCAGGCGGGTGTCACGGGACTCAGCTGGCGATTATCAAGCAGATGAGCTGGCAGGTGTGGCGTGGCTCAACTGGCGATTATCAGGCAGATGAGCAGGCAGCTGGCGCACTGCTTAGCTGGCGCTTATCAGGCAGATGAGCAGGCAGATGTCGCGTGGCTCAGGTGGCGATTATCAAGCAGATTAGCAGGCAGGTGTCACGCGGCTCAGATGGCGATTATCAGGCAGATGAGCAGGCAGGTTTCGCGGGGTAAAGCTGCCGATTATCAGGCAGATGAGCAGGCAGGTGTCGCGCGGCACAGCTGGCGAGTATAAGACAGATGAGCAGCAGGTGTAGCGCGGCTCAGCTGTCGAGTATCAGGCAGATGAGGAGGCAGGTGTCGCCCGGCTCAGCTGGCGAGTATCAGGCAGATGAGCAAGCAGGTGTCACGCGGCTCAGCTGGCGAGTATCAGGCAGATGAGCAGGCAGGTGTTGCACGGCTCAGTTGGCGACTAATAAGCAGATGAGCAGTCAGGTGTCGCGCGGCTCAGCTGGCGAGTATCAGGCAGATGAGCAGGCAGGTGTCCCGCGGCTCAGCTGTCGATTATCAAGCAGATGAGCAGGCAGGTGTCGCAAGGCTCAGCTGGCGAGTATGAGGCAGATGATCCGGCAGGTGTCGCGCGGCTCAACTGGGGAGTATCAGGCAGATGAGCAGGCAGGTCTCGCGCGGCTCAGCTGGTGAGTATCAGGAAGATGAGCAGGCAGGTGTCGCGCGGAACGGCTGGCGATTATCAGGCAGATGACCAGGCAGGTGACGCGTGGCTCAGCTGGCGAGTATCAGGCAGATGAGCATGCAGGTGTCGCGCGGCTCAGCTGGCGAGTATCAGGCAGATGAGCACGCAGGTGTCGCGCGGCTCAGCTGGAGATTATCAGGCAGATGAGCAGGCAGGTGTCGCGCAGCTCAGCTGGCGAGTATCAGGCAGATGAGCAGGCAGGTGCCGCGCGGCTCAGCTGGCGAGTATCAGGCAGATGAGCAGGCAGGTGTCGCGCAGCTCAGCTGG
This sequence comes from Bos grunniens, assembly GCF_055505025.1. Taxonomy (NCBI): domain Eukaryota; kingdom Metazoa; phylum Chordata; class Mammalia; order Artiodactyla; family Bovidae; genus Bos; species Bos grunniens. The sequence continues at coordinate 670,142 of NC_141188.1, read as the reverse complement.
CGAGTATCAGGCAGATGAGCAGGCAGGTGCCGCGCGGCTCAGCTGGCGAGTATCAGGCAGATGAGCAGGCAGGTGTCCCGCGGCTCAGCTGTCGATTATCAAGCAGATGAGCAGGCAGGTGTCGCAAGGCTCAGCTGGCGAGTATGAGGCAGATGATCAGGCAGGTGTCGCGCGGCTCAACTGGGGAGTATCAGGCAGATGAGCAGGCAGGTGTCGCGGGTCTCAGCTGGCGAGTATCAGGCAGATGAGCAGGCAGGTGTCGCGCAGCTCAGCTGGCGAGTATCAGGCAGATGAGCAGGCAGGTGCCGCGCGGCTCAGCTGGCGAGTATCAGGCAGATGAGCAGGCAGGTGTCGCGCAGCTCAGCTGGCGAGTATCAGGCAGATGAGCAGGCAGGTGTCCCGCGGCTCAGCTGTCGATTATCAAGCAGATGAGCAGGCAGGTGTCGCAAGGCTCAGCTGGCGAGTATGAGGCAGATGATCAGGCAGGTGTCGCGCGGCTCAACTGGGGAGTATCAGGCAGATGAGCAGGCAGGTGTCGCGGGTCTCAGCTGGCGAGTAAAAAGCAGATGAGCAGGCACGTGTCGCGCGACTCCGGTGGCGATTATCAGGCGGATGTGCAGGCAGGTGTCGCGCGGCTCCGCTGGCGAGTATCAGGCAGATGAGCAGGCAGGTGTCGCGAGGTTCCACTGGCGAGTATCAGGCAGATGAGCTGGCAGGTGTCGCGCAGCTCAGCTGTCGATTATCAAGCAGATGAGCAGGCAGGTGTCACGCGGCTAAGCTGGCGAGTATGAGGCAGATGAGAAGGCAGGTGTCCCGTGTCTCAGCTGGCGATTATCAGGCAGATGAGCAAGCAGGTGTCGCGCAGCTCAGCTGGCGAATATCAGGCAGGTGAGCAGGCAGGTGTCGCGTGGCTCAGCTGGCGAGTATCAGGCAGATGAGCAGGCAGGTGTCGCGGGGCTCAGCTGGCGAGTATCAGGCAGATGAGCAGGCAGGGGTCGCGCGGCTCAGCTGGCGAGTATCAGGCAGATGAGCAGGCAGGTGTGGCGGGGCTCAGCTGGAAATTATCAGGCAGAGGAGCAGGCAGGTGTCGCGGGGCTCAGCTGGCGAGTATCAGGCAGATGAGAATGCAGGTGTCGCGCTGTTCTGATGGCGATTATCAGGCAGATGAGCAGGCAGGTGTCGCGAGGCTCAGGTGGCAATTATCAGGCAGATGAGCAGGCAGGTGTCCCGCGGCTCAGCTGGCGATTATCAGGCAGATGAGCATGCAGGTGTTGCGCGGCTAAGTTGGCGAGTAACAAGCAGACGAGCAGGCAGGTGTCGCGCAGCTCAGCTGACGAGTATCAGGCAGATGAGCAGGCAGGTGTCCCGCGGCTCAGCTGTAGATTATCAAGCAGATGAGCAGGCAGGTGTCGCGCGGCTCAGCTGGCGAGTATCAGGCAGATGAGCAGGCAGGTGTCCCGCGGCTCAGCTGTCGATTATCAAGCAGATGAGCAGGCAGGTGTCGCGCGGCTCAGCTGGCGAGTATCAGGCAGATGAGCAGGCAGGTGTCGCGAAGCTCAGCTGGCGATTATGAAGCAGATGAGCAGGCAGGTGTCACGAGGCTCACCTGGCGATTATCAAGCAGAAGAGCAGGCAGGTGTTGCGGGGCTCCGCTGGCAATTATCAGGCAGATGAGCAGGCAGGTTTCGCTCGGCTCCGCTGGCGAGTATCAGACAGATGAGCAGGTAGGTTTCGCTCGGCTCCGCTGGCGAGTATCAGGCAGATGAGCAGGCAGGTGTCGCGCAGCTCAGCTGGTGAGTATCAGGCAGTTGGGCAGGCAGGTGTCGCGAGGCTCAGCTGGCGAGTATCAGGCAGATGAGCAGGCAGGTGTCGCGCGGCTCAGCTGGCGAGTATCAGGCAGATGAGCAGGCAGGTGTCACGCGGCTCACCTGGCGAGTATCAGGCAGATGAGCAGGCAGGTGTCGGGCGGCTCAGCTGGCGAGTATCAGGCAGATGAGCAGGCAGGTGTCGCGCAGCTCAGCTGGCGATTTTCAAGCAGATGAGCAGGCAGGTGTCGCGTGGCTCACCTGGTGAGTATCAGGCAGATGAAAAGGCATGTGTCGCGCGGCTCAGCTGCCGAGTATCAGGCACATGAGAAGGCAGGTGTCGCGCGGCTCAGCTGGTGAGTATCACCAGATGAGCAGGCAGGTGTCGTGGGGCTCAGCTGGCGATTATGAGGCAGATGAGCAGGCAGGTGTCACGGGGCTCAGCTGGGGATTATCAGGCAGATGAGCAGGCAGGTGTTGCGCGGCTCAGCTGGGGATTATCAGGCAGATGAGCAGGCAGGTGTTGCGCGGCTCAGCTGGCGATTATCAGGCAGATGAGCAGGCAGGTGTCACGGGGCTCAGCTGGGGATTATCAGGCAGATGAGCAGGCAGGTGTTGCGCGGCTCAGCTGGCGATTATCAGGCAGATGAGCAGGCAGGTGTCGCGGGGCTCAGCTGGCGACTATCAGGGAGATGAACAGGCAGGTGTCGTGCGGCACAGCTGGCGAGTATCAGGCAGATGCGCAGGCAAGTGTCGCATGGCTCATCTGTCGATTAACAAGCAGATAAGCAGGCAGGTGTCCTGCAATTCAGCTGGCGATTATCAGGCAAATGAGCAGGCAGGTGTTCCACTGCTCAGCGGCGATTAACAGGTAGATGAGCAGACAGGTTTCGCGCAGCTCAGCTGACGATTATCAAGCAGACGAGCAGGCAGGTGTGGCGGGGCTCACCTGGCGAGTATCAGGCAGATGAGCAGGCAGGTGTCGCGCGGCTCATCTTGTGAGTATCAGGCAGATGAGCAGGCAGGTGTCGCGCGGCTCAGCTGGCGAGTATCAGGCAGATGAGCAGGCAGGTGTCGGGCGGCTCAGCTGGCGATTATCAGGCAGATGATCAGACAGGTTTTGCGCGGATCAGCTGGTGAGTGTCAGGCAGATGAGCAAGCAGGTGTCGCACGGATCAGCTACCGATTATCAGGCAGATGATCAGGCAGGTGTCGGGTGGCTCAGCTGGTGATTATCAGGCAGATGAGCAGGCAGCTGTCCCGCGGCTCAGCTGGCGATTATCAGGCAGATGAGCAGGCAGGTTTCGCAGGGCTCAGCGGGTGATTATCAAGCAGATGAGCAGGCAGGTGTCGCGGGGCTCAGCTGGCGATTTTCAAGCAGATGAGCAGGCAGGTGTCACGGGGCTCAGCTGGCAATTATCAGGCAGATGAGCAGGTAGGTGTCGCGTGGCTCAGTTGGCGAGTATCAGGCAGATGAGCAGGCAGGTGTCGCGAGGCTCAGCTGTCGATTATCAGGCAGATGAAAAGGCAGGTGTCGCGCGGCTAAGCTGGCGAGTATCAGGCAGATGAACAGGCAGGTGTTGCGCGGATCAGCTTGCGAGTATCAGGCAGATGAGCAGGCAGGTGTCGCGCGGCTCAGCTGACGAGTATCAGGCTGATGAGCAGGCAGGTGTCGCGCGGCTCAGCTGGCGAGTATCAGGCAGATGAGCAGGTAGGTGTTGCGCGGCTCAGCTGGCGAGTATCCGGCAGATGAGCAGGCAGGTGTCGCGCGGCTCAGCTGGCGAATATCAGAAAGATGAGCAGGCCGCTGTCGCGCGGCTCAGCTGGCGAGTATCAGGCAGATGAGCAGGCAGGTGTCGCGCAGTTCAGCTGATGAGTATCAGGCAGATGAGCAGGCAGGTGTCGCGAGGCTCAGCTGACGAGTATCAGGCAGATGAGCAGGCAGGTGTCGCGCGGCTCAGCTGGCGAGTATCAGGCAGATGAGCAGGCAGGTGTCACGCGGCTCACCTGGCGAGTATCAGGCAGATGAGCAGGCAGGTGTCGGGCGGCTCAGCTGGCGAGTATCAGGCAGATGAGCAGGCAGGTGTCGCGCAGCTCAGCTGGCGATTTTCAAGCGGATGAGCAGGCAGGTGTCGCGTGGCTCACCTGGTGGGTATCAGGCAGATGAAAAGGCATGTGTCGCGCGGGTCAGCTGCCGAGTATCAGGCACATGAGAAGGCAGGTGTCGCGCGGCTCAGCTGGTGAGTATCAGGCAGATGAGCAGGCAGGTGTCGTGGGGCTCAGCTGGCGATTATGAGGCAGATGAGCAGGCAGGTGTCACGGGGCTCAGCTGGGGATTATCAGGCAGATGAGCAGGCAGGTGTTGCGCGGCTCAGCTGGGGATTATCAGGCAGATGAGCAGGCAGGTGTTGCGCGGCTCAGCTGGCGATTATCAGGCAGATGAGCAGGCAGGTGTCACGGGGCTCAGCTGGGGATTATCAGGCAGATGAGCAGGCAGGTGTTGCGCGGCTCAGCTGGCGATTATCAGGCAGATGAGCAGGCAGGTGTCGCGGGGCTCAGCTGGCGACTATCAGGGAGATGAACAGGCAGGTGTCGTGCGGCACAGCTGGCGAGTATCAGGCAGATGAGCAGGCAAGTGTCGCGTGGCTCATCTGTCGATTAACAAGCAGATAAGCAGGCAGGTGTCCTGCAATTCAGCTGGCGATTATCAGGCAAATGAGCAGGCAGGTGTTCCACTGCTCAGCGGCGATTAACAGGTAGATGAGCAGACAGGTTTCGCGCAGCTCAGCTGACGATTATCAAGCAGACGAGCAGGCAGGTGTGGCGGGGCTCACCTGGCGAGTATCAGGCAGATGAGCAGGCAGGTGTCGCGCGGCTCATCTTGTGAGTATCAGGCAGATGAGCAGGCAGGTGTCGCGCGGCTCATCTTGTGAGTATCAGGCAGATGAGCAGGCAGGTGTCGGGCGGCTCAGCTGGCGAGTATCAGGCAGATGAGCAGGCAGGTGTCGGGCGGCTCAGCTGGCGATTATCAGGCAGATGATCAGACAGGTTTTGCGCGGATCAGCTGGTGAGTGTCAGGCAGATGAGCAAGCAGGTGTCGCACGGATCAGCTACCGATTATCAGGCAGATGATCAGGCAGGTGTCGGGTGGCTCAGCTGGTGATTATCAGGCAGATGAGCAGGCAGCTGTCCCGCGGCTCAGCTGGCAATTATCAGGCAGATGAGCAGGCAGGTTTCGCGGGGCTCAGCGGGTGATTATCAAGCAGATGAGCAGGCAGGTGTCGCGGGGCTCAGCTGGCGATTTTCAAGCAGATGAGCAGGCAGGTGTCACGGGGCTCAGCTGGCAATTATCAGGCAGATGAGCAGGTAGGTGTCGCGTGGCTCAGTTGGCGAGTATCAGGCAGATGAGCAGGCAGGTGTCGCGAGGCTCAGCTGTCGATTATCAGGCAGATGAAAAGGCAGGTGTCGCGCGGCTAAGCTGGCGAGTATCAGGCAGATGAACAGGCAGGTGTTGCGCGGGTCAGCTTGCGAGTATCAGGCAGATGAGCAGGCAGGTGTCGCGCGGCTCAGCTGACGAGTATCAGGCAGATGAGCAGGCAGGTGTCGCGCGGCTCAGCTGGCGAGTATCAGGCAGATGAGCAGGTAGGTGTTGCGCGGCTCAGCTGGCGAGTATCCGGCAGATGAGCAGGCAGGTGTCGCGCGGCTCAGCTGGCGAATATCAGAAAGATGAGCAGGCCGCTGTCGCGCGGCTCAGCTGGCGAGTATCAGGCAGATGAGCAGGCAGGTGTCGCGCAGCTCAGCTGATGAGTATCAGGCAGATGAGCAGGCAGGTGTCGCGAGGCTCAGCTGACGAGTATCAGGCAGATGAGCAGGCAGGTGTCGCGCGGCTCAGCTGGCGAGTATCAGGCAGATGAGCAGGCAGGTGTCACGCGGCTCACCTGGCGAGTATCAGGCAGATGAGCAGGCAGGTGTCGGGCGGCTCAGCTGGCGAGTATCAGGCAGATGAGCAGGCAGGTGTCGCGCAGCTCAGCTGGCGATTTTCAAGCGGATGAGCAGGCAGGTGTCGCGTGGCTCACCTGGTGAGTATCAGGCAGATGAAAAGGCATGTGTCGCGCGGGTCAGCTGCCGAGTATCAGGCACATGAGAAGGCAGGTGTCGCGCGGCTCAGCTGGTGAGTATCAGGCAGATGAGCAGGCAGGTGTCGTGGGGCTCAGCTGGCGATTATGAGGCAGATGAGCAGGCAGGTGTCACGGGGCTCAGCTGGGGATTATCAGGCAGATGAGCAGGCAGGTGTTGCGCGGCTCAGCTGGCGATTATCAGGCAGATGAGCAGGCAGGTGTCACGGGGCTCAGCTGGGGATTATCAGGCAGATGAGCAGGCAGGTGTTGCGCGGCTCAGCTGGCGATTATCAGGCAGATGAGCAGGCAGGTGTCGCGGGGCTCAGCTGGCGACTATCAGGGAGATGAACAGGCAGGTGTCGTGCGGCACAGCTGGCGAGTATCAGGCAGATGAGCAGGCAAGTGTCGCGTGGCTCATCTGTCGATTAACAAGCAGATAAGCAGGCAGGTGTCCTGCAATTCAGCTGGCGATTATCAGGCAAATGAGCAGGCAGGTGTTCCACTGCTCAGCGGCGATTAACAGGTAGATGAGCAGACAGGTTTCGCGCAGCTCAGCTGACGATTATCAAGCAGACGAGCAGGCAGGTGTGGCGGGGCTCACCTGGCGAGTATCAGGCAGATGAGCAGGCAGGTGTCGCGCGGCTCATCTTGTGAGTATCAGGCAGATGAGCAGGCAGGTGTCGCGCGGCTCAGCTGGCGAGTATCAGGCAGATGAGCAGGCAGGTGTCGCGCAGCTCAGCTGATGAGTATCAGGCAGATGAGCAGGCAGGTGTCGCGAGGCTCAGCTGACGAGTATCAGGCAGATGAGCAGGCAGGTGTCGCGCGGCTCAGCTGGCGAGTATCAGGCAGATGAGCAGGCAGGTGTCGCGCAGCTCAGCTGACGAGTATCAGGCAGATGAGCAGGCAGGTGTCGCGGGGCTCAGCTGGTGATTATCAGGCATTTGAGCAGGTAGGTTCGCGCGGCTCAGCTGGCGATTATCAGACAGATGAGAAGGCAGGTGTTGCGGGGCACAGTTGGCGATTATCAGGCAGATGAGCAAGCAGGTGTCGCGGGGCTCAGCTGGTGATTATCAAGCACATGAGCTGGTAGGGGTCAAGCTGCTCAGCTGGCGAGTATCAGGCAGATGAGCAGGCAGGTGTCGCGGGGCGCAGCTGGCGAGTATCAGGCAGATGAGCAGGCAGGTGTCGTGCGGCTCAGCTGACGAGTATCAGGCAGATGAGCAGGCAGGTGTCGCGTGGCTCATCTGTCCATGAACAAGCAGATGAGCATGCAGGTGTCCCGCACCTCAGCTGGCGATTATCAGGCACATGAGCAGGCAGGTGTTGCACTACTCAGCGGCGATTAACAGGTAGATGAGCAGACAGGTTTCGCGCAGCTCAGCTGACGATTATCAAGCAGATGAGCAGGCAGGTGTGGCGCCACTCACCTGGGGAGTATCAGGCAGATGAGTAGGCAGGTGTCGCGCGGCTCAGCTGGCGAGTATCAGGCAGATGAGCAGGCAGGTGCTGCGGGGCTCAGCTGGCGAGTATCAGGCACATGAGCAGGCAGGTGTCGCGCGGCTCAACTTGTGATTATCAGGCAGATGAGCAGGCAGGTGTCGTGGGGCTCAGCTGTCGATTATCAGGCAGATGAGAAGGCTGGTGTCGCGCGGCTAAGCTGGCGATTAACAAGCAGATGAGCAGGCAGGTGTCGCGCGGCGCCGCTGGCGATTATCAAGCGGATGAGCAGGCAAGTGTCGCGCGGTTCAGCTGTCGATTATCAAGCAGATGAGAAGGCTGGTGTCGCGCGGCTCAGCTGGCGAGTATCAGGCAGATGAGCAGGCAGGTGTCGCGCGGCTCAGCTGGCGATTATCAGGCAGATAAACAGGCAGGTGTCGTGGGGCTCAGCTGTCGATTATCAGGCAGTTGAGCAGGCAGGTGTCGTGTGGCTCAGCTGGCGAGTATCAAGCGGATGAGCAGGCAAGTGTCGCGCGGTTCAGCTGTCGATTATCAAGCAGATGAGCAGGCTGGTGTCGCGTGGCACAGATGGCGAGTATCAGGCAGATGAGCAGGCAGGTGTCGCGGGGCTGGGCTGGCAAGTATCAGGAAGATGAGCAGGCAGGTGTCCCGCGGCTCAGCTGGCGAGTATCAGGCAGATGAGCAGGCAGGTGTCGCACGGATCAGCTGGCGAGTATCAGGCAGATGAGCAGGCAGGTGTAGGGCGGCTCATCTGGCGAGTATCAGGCAGATGAACAGGCAGGTGTCGCGGGGCTCAGCTGGCGAGTATCAGGCAGATGAGCAGGCACATGTCGCGGGGCTCAGCTGGCGATTATCAGGCAGATGAGCAGGCAGGTATCGCGCGGTTCAGCTGGCGAATATCAAGCAGATGAGCAGGCTGGTGTCGCGCTGTTTAGCTGGCGATTAATAAGCAGATGAGCAGGCAGGTGTCGCACGGCTCAGCTGGCGAGTATCAGGAGAGGAGAAGGCAGGTGTCGCGCGGCTCAGCTGGCGATTATCAACCACATGAGCAGGCAGGTGTCGCGGGGCTTAGCTGGCGATTATCAAGCAGATGAGCAGGCAGGTGTCACAGGGCTCATCTGGTGATTATCAAGCAGATGAGCTGGCAGGTGTGGCGTGGCTCAACTGGCGATTATCAGGCAGATGAGCAGGCAGGTGTCGCGGGGCTCAGCTGGCGAGTATCAGGCAGATGAGCAGGCAGGTGTCACGCAGCTCAGCTGGCGATTATCAGGCAGATCAGCAGGCAGGTGTCGCGGGGCTCAGCTGGCGATTATCAGGCAGATGAGCAGGCAGGTGTCGCGCCGTTCAGCTGGCGATTATCAGGCAGATGAGCAGCCAGGTGTCACAGGGCTCAGCTGGCGATTATCACGCAGATAAGCAGGCAGGTGTTACGGGGCTCAACTGGTGATTATCAAGCAGATGAGCTGGCAGGTGTCGATCGGCTCAGCTGGCGAGTATCAGGCAGATGAGCAGGCAGGTGTCGCGGGGCTTAGCTGGCGAGTATCAGGCAGATGAGCAGGCAGGTGTCGCGTGGCTCATCTGTCAATTAACAAGCAGAGGAGCAGGCAGGTGTTCCGCAGTTCAACTGGCGATTATCAGGCCGATGAACAGGCAGGTGTTGCACTGCTCAGCGGCGATTATCAGGTAAATGAGCAGACAGGTGTCGCGCGGCTCAGCTGACGATTATCAAGCAGATGAGCAGGCAGGTGTGACGGGGCTCAACTGGCGAGTATCAGGCAGATGAGCAGGCAGGTGTCGCTCGGCTCAGCTGGCGAGTATCAGGCAGATGAGCAGGCAGGTGTCGCACAGGTCAGCTGGCGAGTATCAGGCAGATGAGCAGGCAGATGTCGCACTGCTCAGCTGGCGACTATCACGCAGATGAGCAGACAGGTGTCGCGTGGATCTGCTGGCGATTATCAAGCAAATGAGCAGGCAGGTGTGGCGGGGCTCACCTGGCGAGTATCAGGCAGATGAGCAGGCAGGTGTCGCGTGGCTCAGCTGACGAGTATCAGGCAATGAGCAGGCAGGTGTCACACGGCTCAGCTGGCGAGTATCAGGCAGATGACCAGGCAGGTGTCGCGCGGCTCAGCTGGCGAGTATCAGGCAGATGATCAAACAGTTGTCGCGCGGATCAGCTGGTGAATATCAGGCAGATGAGCAGGCAGGTGTCGCGCGGATCAGCTGGCGTTTATCAGGCAGATGAGCAGGCAAGTGTCACGGGCCTCAGCTGGCGATTATCAGGCAGATGAGCAGGCAGGTGTTCCGCATTTCAGCTGGCGATTATCAGGCCGATGAATAGGCAGGTGTTGCACTGCTCAGCGGCCATTATCAGGTACATGAGCAGACAGGTGTCGCGCGGCTCAGCTGACGATTATCAAGCAGATGAGCAGGCAGGTGTGACGGGGCTCAACTGGCGAGTATCAGGCAGATGAGCAGGCAGGTGTCGCGTGTCTCACCTAGCGAGTATCAGGCAGATGAGCAGGCAGGTGTCGCGCGGCTCAGCTGGCGAGTATCAGGCAGATGAGCAGGCAGGTGTCACGCGGCTCAGCTGGCGAGTATCAGGCACATGAGCAGGCAGGTATCACGCGGCTCAGCTGGCGAGTATCAGGCAGATGAGCAGACAGGTGTCGCACGGATCAGCTGATGAGTATCAGGCAGATGAGCAGGCAGATGTCGCACTGCTCATCTTGTGACTATCACGCAGATGAGAAGACAGGTGGCGCGCGGCTCAGCTTGCGATTATCAAGCAAATTAGCAGGCAGGTGTGGCGGGGCTCACCTGGCGAGTATCAGGCAGATGAGCAGGCAAGTGTCGAGTGGCTGAGCTGGCGAGTATCAGGCAATGAGCAGGCAGGTGTCAGGCGGCTCAGATGGCGAGTATCAGGCAGATGAGCAGGCAGGTGTCGCGCGGCTCAGCTGGCGAGTATCAGGCAGATGAGCAGGCAGGTGTCACGTAGCTCATCTGTCGATTAACAAGCAGGTGAGCAGGCACGTGTTCCGCAGTTCACCTGGCGATTATCAGGCAGATGAGCAGGCAGTTGTTGCCCTGCTCAACGACGATTATCAGGTAGATGAGCAGACAGGTGTCGTGCGGCTCAGCTGACGATTATCAAGCAGATGAGCAGGCAGGGGTGGCGGGGCTCAACTGGCGAGTATCAGGCAGATGAGCAGGCAGGTGTCGCGCGGCTCAGCTGGCGAGTATCAGGCAGATGAGCAGGCAGGTGTCGCACGGATCAGCTGGCGAGTATCAGGCAGATGAGCAGGCAGATATCGCACTGCTCAGCTGGCGAATATCACGCAGATGAGCAGACAGTTGTCGCGTGGCTCTGCTGGCGATTATCAAGCAAATGAGCAGGCAGGTGTGGCGGGGCTCACCTGGCGAGTATCAGGCAGATGAGCTGGCAGGAGTCGCGTGGCTCAGCTGGCGAGTATCAGGCAATGAGCAGGCAGGTGTCACACGGCTCAGCTGGCGAGTATCAGGCAGATGAGCAGGCAGGTGTCACACGGCTCAGCTGGCGAGTATCAGGCAGATGAGCAGGCAGGTGTCGCGCGGCTCAGCTGGCGATTATCAAGCAGATGAGCAGGCAGGTGTCGCGGGGCTCAGCTGGTGATTATCAAGCAGATGAGCAGGCAGGTGTCACGGGGCTCAGCTGGCAATTATCAGGCAGTTGAGCAGGCAGGTGTCGAGCGGATCAGCTGGCGAGTATCAGGCAGATGAGCAGGCAGGTGTCGAGCGGCTCAGCTAACTATTATCAAGAAGATGAGCAGGCAGGTGTGGCGGGGCTCACCTGGCGAATATCAAGCAGATGAGCAGGCAGGTTTCGCGGGGCTCAGCTGGTGATTATCAAGCACATGAGCTGGTAGGGGTCGAGCTGCTCAGCTGGCGAGTATCAGGCAGATGAGCAGGCAGGTGTCGCGGGCCGCAGCTGGCGAGTATCAGGCAGATGAGCAGGCAGGTGTCGTGCGGCTCAGCTGGCGAGTATCAGGCAGATGAGCAGGCAGGTGTCGCGTGGCTCATCTGTCCATGAACAAGCAGATGAGCATGCAGGTGTCCCGCACTTCAGCTGGCGATTATCAGGCACATGATCAGGCAGGTGTTGCACTACTCAGCGGCGATTAACAGGTAGATGAGCAGACAGGTTTCGCGCAGCTCAGCTGACGATTATCAAGCAGATGAGCAGGCAGGTGTGGCGCCGCTCACCTGGCGAGTATCAGGCAGATGAGCAGGATGGTGTCGCGTATCTCACCTGGGGAGTATCAGGCAGATGAGTAGGCAGGTGCTGCGGGGCTCAGCTGGCGAGTATCAGGCACATGAGCAGGCAGGTGTCGCGCGGCTCAACTTGTGAGTATCAGGCAGATGAGCAGGCAGGAGTCACGCGGCTCAGCTGGTGATTATCAGGCAGATGAGCAGGCAGGTGTCGTGGGGCTCAGCTGTCGATTATCAGGCAGATGAGAAGGCTGGTGTCGCGCGGCTAAGCTGGCGATTAACAAGCAGATGAGCAGGCAGGTGTCGCGCGGCTCCGCTGGCGATTATCAAGCGGATGAGCAGGCAAGTGTCGCGCGGTTCAGCTGTCGATTATCCAGCAGATAGGAAGGCTGGTGTCGCGCGGCTCAGCTGGCGAGTATCAGGCAGATGAGCAGGCAGGTGTCGCGCGGCTCAGCTGGCGATTATCAGGCAGATAAACAGGCAGGTGTCGTGGGGCTCAGCTGTCGATTATCAGGCAGATGAGCAGGCAGGTGTCGTGTGGCTCAGCTGGCGAGTATCAAGCGGATGAGCAGGCAAGTGTCGCGCGGTTCAGCTGTCGATTATCAAGCAGATGAGCAGGCTGGTGTCGCGTGGCACAGATGGCGAGTATCTGGCAGATGAGCAGGCAGGTGTCCCGCGGCTCACCTGGCGAGTATCCGGCAGATGAGCAGGCAGGTGTCGCGCGGCTCAGCTGGCGAATATCAGGCAAATGAGCAGGCAGCTGTGGCGCGGCTCAGCTGGCGAGTATCCGGCAGATGAGCAGGCAGGTGTCGCACGGCTCAGCTGGCGAGTATCAGGCAGATGAGCAGGCAAGTGTCGCGCGGCTCAGCTGGCGAATATCAAGCGGATGAGCAGGCAGGTGTCGCGTGGCTCAGCTGGTGAGTATCAGGCAGAAGAGCAGGCACGTGTCGCAGGTCTCACCTGGCGAGTATCAGGCAGATGAGCCGGCACGTGTCGCGTGGCTCAGCTGGCGAGTATCAGGCAGATGAGCAGGCAGGTGTCGCGTGGCTCAGCTGGCGAGTATCAGGCAGATGATCAGACAGGTGTCGCGCGGTTCAGCTGGCGAGTATCAGGCAGATGAGCAGGCAGGTGTCGCGCGGCTCAGCTGGCGATTAACAAGCATCGAGCAGGCAGGTGTCGCGCGGCTCAGCTGGCGATTAACAAGCAGATGAGCAGGCAGGTGTCCCGCGGCTCAGCTGGCGATTAACAAGCAGATGAGCAGGCAGCTGTCGCACGGCTCCGCTGGCGAGTATCAGGCAGATGAGCAGGCAGGTGTCGCGAGGCTCAGCTGGCGAGTATCAGGCAGATGAGCAGGCAGGTGTCGCGCGGTTCAGCTGTCGATTATCAAGCAGATGAGCAGGCTGGTGTCGCGAGGCTCAGCTGGCGAGTATCAGGCAGATAAACAGGCAGGTGTCGTGGGGCTCAGCTGTCGATTATCAGGCAGATGAGCAGGCAGGTGTCGTGTGGCTCAGCTGGCGAGTATCAAGCGGATGAGCAGGCAAGTGTCGCGCGGTTCAGCTGTCGATTATCAAGCAGATGAGCAGGCTGGTGTCGCGTGGCACAGATGGCGAGTATCTGGCAGATGAGCAGGCAGGTGTCCCGCGGCTCACCTGGCGAGTATCCGGCAGATGAGCAGGCAGGTGTCGTGCGGCTCAGCTGGCGAATATCAGGCAAATGAGCAGGCAGCTGTGGCGCGGCTCAGCTGGCGAGTATCCGGCAGATGAGCAGGCAGGTGTCACACGGCTCAGCTGGCGAGTATCAGGCAGATGAGCAGGCAAGTGTCGCGCGGCTCAGCTGGCGATTATCAAGCGGATGAGCAGGCAGGTGTCGCGTGGCTCAGCTGGCGAGTATCAGGCAGATGAGCCGGCACGTGTCGCGTGGCTCAGCTGGCGAGTATCAGGCAGATGAGCAGGCAGGTGTCGCGTGGATCAGCTGGCGAGTATCAGGCAGATGATCAGACAGGTGTCGCGCGGCTCAGCTGGCGAGTATCAGGCAGATGAGCAGGCAGGTGTCGCGCGGCTCAGCTGGCGATTAACAAGCATCGAGCAGGCAGGTGTCGCGCGGCTCAGCTGGCGATTAACAAGCAGATGAGCAGGCAGGTGTCCCGCGGCTCAGCTGGCGATTAACAAGCAGATGAGCAGGCAGCTGTCGCACGGCTCCGCTGGCGAGTATCAGGCAGATGAGCAGGCAGGTGTCGCGAGGCTCAGCTGGCGAGTATCAGGCAGATGAGCAGGCAGGTGTCGCGCGGCTCAGCAGGCGAGTATCAGGCAGATGAGCAGGCAGGTGTCCCGCGGCTCAGCTGGCGATTAACAAGCAGATGAGCAGGCAGCTGTCGCACGGCTCCGCTGGCAAGTATCAGGCAGATGAGCAGGCAGGTGTCGCGAGGCTCAGCTGGCGAGTATCAGGCAGATGAGCAGGCAGGTGTCGCGCGGCTCAGCTGGCGAGTATCAGGCAGATGAGCAGGCAGGTGTCGCGCGGCTCAGCTGGCGATTATCAGGCAGATGAACAGGCAGGTGTCGTGGGGCTCAGCTGTCGATTATCAGGCAGGTGAGCAGGCAGGTGTCATGCGGCTCAGCTGGCGAGTATCAGGCAGATGAGCAGGCAGGTGTCACGCGACTCACGTGGCCAGTATCAGGCAGATGAGCAGGCAGGTATCGCGCGGCTCAACTGGCGATTATCAAGCGGATGAGCAGGCAGGTGTCGCGTGGCTCACCTGGTGAGTATCAGGCAGAAGAGCAGGCACGTGTCACAGGGCTCAGCTGGCGAGTATCAGGCAGATGATCAGACATGTGTCGCGCGGCTCAGCTGGCGAGTATCAGGCAGTTGAGCAGGCAGCTGTCGCGTGGCTCAGCTGGCGATTATTAAGCAAATGAGCAGGCAGGTGTGGCGGGGCTCACCTGGCGAGTATCAGGCAGATGAGCAGGCAGGTGTCGCGTGGCTCAGCTGGCGAGTATCAGGCAGATGATCAGACAGGTGTCGCGCGGATCAGCTGGTGAATATCAGGCAGATGAGCAGGCAGGTGTCGCGCGGATCAGCTGGCGTTTATCAGGCAGATGAGCAGGCAGGTGTCACGGGGCTCAGCTGGCGATTATCAGGCAGATGAGAAGGCAGGTGTCGCGCGGCTCAGCTGGCGAGTATCAGGCAGATGAGCAAGCAGGTGTCGCGTGGCTCATCTGTCGATTAACAAGCAGATGAGCAGGCAGGTGTTCCGCATTTCAGCTGGCGATTATCAGGCCGATGAATAGGCAGGTGTTGCACTGCTCAGCGGCGATTATCAGGTACATGAGCAGACAGGTGTCGCGCGGCTCAGCTGACGATTATCAAGCAGATGAGCAGGCAGGTGTGACGGGGCTCAACTGGCGAGTATCAGGCAGATGAGCAGGCAGGTGTCGCGTGTCTCACCTAGCGAGTATCAGGCAGATGAGCAGGCAGGTGTCGCGCGGCTCAGCTGGCGAGTATCAGGCAGATGAGCAGGCAGGTGTCACGCGGCTCAGCTGGCGAGTATCAGGCACATGAGCAGGCAGGTATCACGCGGCTCAGCTGGCGAGTATCAGGCAGATGAGCAGACAGGTGTCGCACGGATCAGCTGATGAGTATCAGGCAGATGAGCAGGCAGATGTCGCACTGCTCATCTTGTGACTATCACGCAGATGAGAAGACAGGTGGCGCGCGGCTCAGCTTGCGATTATCAAGCAAATTAGCAGGCAGGTGTGGCGGGGCTCACCTGGCGAGTATCAGGCAGATGAGCAGGCAAGTGTCGAGTGGCTGAGCTGGCGAGTATCAGGCAATGAGCAGGCAGGTGTCAGGCGGCTCAGATGGCGAGTATCAGGCAGATGAGCAGGCAGGTGTCGCGCGGCTCAGCTGGCGAGTATCAGGCAGATGAGCAGGCAGGTGTCACGTGGCTCATCTGTCGATTAACAAGCAGGTGAGCAGGCACGTGTTCCGCAGTTCAGCTGGCGATTATCAGGCAGATGAGCAGGCAGTTGTTGCCCTGCTCAACGGCGATTATCAGGTAGATGAGCAGACAGGTGTCGTGCGGCTCAGCTGACGATTATCAAGCAGATGAGCAGGCAGGGGTGGCGGGGCTCACCTGGCGAGTATCAGGCAGATGAGCAGGCAGGTGTCGCGTGTCTCACCTGGCGAGTATCAGGCAGATGAGCAGGCAGGTGTCGCGCGGCTCAGCTGGCGAGTATCAGGCAGATGAGCAGGCAGGTGTCGCACGGATCAGCTGGCGAGTATCAGGCAGATGAGCAGGCAGATATCGCACTGCTCAGCTGGCGAATATCACGCAGATGAGCAGACAGTTGTCGCGTGGCTCTGCTGGCGATTATCAAGCAAATGAGCAGGCAGGTGTGGCGGGGCTCACCTGGCGAGTATCAGGCAGAAGAGCTGGCAGGTGTCGCGGGGCTCAGCTGGTGAGTATCAGGCACATGAGCAGGCAGGTGTGGCGGGGCTCACCTGGCGAGTATCAGGCAGATGAGCAGGCAGGTGTCGCACGGATCAGCTGGCGAGTATCAGGCAGATGAGCAGGCAGATATCGCACTGCTCAGCTGGCGAATATCACGCAGATGAGCAGACAGTTGTCGCGTGGCTCTGCTGGCGATTATCAAGCAAATGAGCAGGCAGGTGTGGCGGGGCTCACCTGGCGAGTATCAGGCAGATGAGCTGGCAGGAGTCGCGTGGCTCAGCTGGCGAGTATCAGGCAATGAGCAGGCAGGTGTCACACGGCTCAGCTGGCGAGTATCAGGCAGATGAGCAGGCAGGTGTCACACGGCTCAGCTGGCGAGTATCAGGCAGATGAGCGGGCAGGTGTCGCGCGGCTCAGCTGGCGATTATCAAGCAGATGAGCAGGCAGGTGTCGCGGGGCTCAGCTGGTGATTATCAAGCAGATGAGCAGGCAGGTGTCACGGGGCTCAGCTGGCAATTATCAGGCAGTTGAGCAGGCAGGTGTCGAGCGGATCAGCTGGCGAGTATCAGGCAGATGAGCAGGCAGGTGTCGAGCGGCTCAGCTAACTATTATCAAGAAGATGAGCAGGCAGGTGTGGCGGGGCTCACCTGGCGAATATCAGGCAGATGAGCAGGCAGGTGTCGCGTGTCTCACCTGGCGAGTATCAGGCAGATGAGCAGTCAGATGTCGCACGGCTCAGCTGGCGAGTATCAGGCAGATGAGC
The DNA here is from genome assembly GCF_055505025.1 of Bos grunniens. Taxonomy (NCBI): domain Eukaryota; kingdom Metazoa; phylum Chordata; class Mammalia; order Artiodactyla; family Bovidae; genus Bos; species Bos grunniens. The sequence goes on along the minus strand of NC_141188.1, from coordinate 653,306 downwards.
AGGCAGATGTCGCGCGGCTCAGCTGGTGAGTATCAGGCAGATGAGCAGGCAGGTGTCGCGCGGCTCAGCTGGCGAGTATCAGGCAGATGAGCAGGCAGTTGTCGCGCGGATCAGCTGGTGAGTATCAGGCAGATGAGCAGGCAGATGTCGCACTGCTCAGCTGGCGACTATCATGCAGATGAGCAGACAGGTGTCGCGTGGCTCAGCTGGCGATTATCCAGCAAATGAGCAGGCAGGTGTGGCGGGGCTCACCTGGCAAGTATCAGGCAGATGAGCAGGCAGGTGTCGCGGGGCTCAGCTGGCTATTATCAGGCAGATGAACAGGCAGGTGTCGCGCGGCTCAGCTGGCCAGTATCAGGCACATGAACAGGCAGGTGTCGCGCGGCTCAGCTGGCGAGTATCAGGCACATGAGCAGGCAGGTGTCGCACGGATCAGCTGGCGAGTATCAGGCAGATGAGCAGGCAGATGTCGCACTGCTCAGCTGGCGACTATCACGTAGATGAGCAGACAGTTGTCGCGAGGCTCAGCTGGCGATTATAAAGCAAATGAGCAGGCAGGTGTGGCGGGGCTCACCTGGCGATTATCAGGCAGATGAGCAGGCAGGTGTCGCGTGGCTCAGCTGGCGAGTATCTGGCAATGAGCAGGCAGGTGTCACGCGGCTCCGCTGGCGAGTATCAGGCAGATGAGCAGGCAGGTGTCGGGCGGCTCAGCTGGCGAATATTAGGCACATGAGCAGGCACGTGTCGCGGGGCTCAGCTGGCGACTATCAGTCAGATGAGCAGATAGGTGTCGTGCGGCTCAGCTGGCGATTATGAGGCAGATGAGCAGGCAGCTGTCGCGCGGCTCAGCTGGCGAGTATCAGGCAGATGATCAGGCAGGTGTCGCGTGGCTCAGCTGGCGAGTATCAGGCAATGAGCAAGCAGGTGTCACGCGGCTCAGCTGGCGAGAATCAGGCAGATGAGCAGGCAGGTGTCGGGCGGCTCAGCTGGCGATTATCAGGCAGATGAGCAGGCAGCTGTCGCGCGGCTCAGCTGGCGATTATCAGGCGGATGAGCAGGCAGGTGTCGGGCGGCTCAGCTGGCGATTATCAGGCAGATGATCAGACAGGTGTCGCGCGGATCAGCTGGTGAGTGTCAGGCAGATGAGCAAGCAGGTGTCGCGCGGATCAGCTGGCGATTATCAGGCAGATGATCAGGCAGGTGTCGGGTGGCTCAGCTGGCGATTATCAGGCAGATGAGCAGGCAGCTGTCCCGCGGCTCAGCTGGCGATTATCAGGCAGATGAGCAGGCAGGTTTCGCGGGGCTCAGCTGGTGATTATCAAGCAGATGAGCAGGCAGGTGTCGCCGGGCTCAGCTGGCGATTTTCAATCAGATGAGCAGGCAGGTGTCACGGGGCTCAGCTGGCAATTATCAGGCAGATGAGCAGGCAGCTGTCGCGTGGCTCAGCTGGTGAGTGTCAGGCAGATGAGCAAGCAGGTGTCGCGCGGCTCAGCTGGCGAGTATCAGGCAGATGAGCAGGCAGGTGTCGGGCGGCTCAGCTGGCGAGTATTAGGCAGATGAGCAGGCAGGTGTCGCGGGGCTCAGCTGGCGAGTATCAGTCAGATGAGCAGATAGGTGTCGTGCGGCTCAGCTGGCGATTATCAGGCAGATGAGCAGGCAGCTGTCGCGTGGCTCAGCTGGCGAGTATCATGCAATGAGCAGGCAGGGGTCACGCGGCTCAGCTGGCGAGTATCAGGCAGATGAGCAGGCAGGTGTCGGGCGGCTCAGCTGGCGAGTATTAGGCAGATGAGCAGGCAGGTGTCGCGGGGCTCAGCTGGCGAGTATCAGTCAGATGAGCAGATAGGTGTCGTGCGGCTCAGCTGGCGATTATCAGGCAGATGAGCAGGCAGCTGTCGCGTGGCTCAGCTGGCGAGTATCATGCAATGAGCAGGCAGGGGTCACGCGGCTCAGCTGGCGAGTATCAGGCAGATGAGCAGGCAGGTGTCGGGCGGCTCAGCTGGCGAGTATTAGGCAGATGAGCAGGCAGGTGTCGCGGGGCTCAGCTGGCGAGTATCAGTCAGATGAGCAGATAGGTGTCGTGCGGCTCAGCCGGCGATTATCAGGCAGATGAGCAGGCAGCTGTCGCGTGGCTCAGCTGGAGAGTATCATGCAATGAGCAGGCAGGGGTCACGCGGCTCAGGTGGCGAGTATCAGGCAGATGAGCAGGCAGGTGTCCCGCGGCTCACCTGGCGAGTATCCGGCAGATGAGCAGGCAGGTGTCGCGCGGCTCAGCTGGCGAATATCAGGCAAATGAGCAGGCAGCTGTGGCGCGGCTCAGCTGGCGAGTATCCGGCAGATGAGCAGGCAGGTGTCGCACGGCTCAGCTGGCGAGTATCAGGTAGATGAGCAGGCAAGTGTCGCGCGGCTCAGCTGGCGATTATCAAGCGGATGAGCAGGCAGGTGTCGCGTGGCTCAGCTGGTGAGTATCAGGCAGAAGAGCAGGCACGTGTCGCAGGTCTCAGCTGGCGAGTATCAGGCAGATGAGCCGGCACGTGTCGCGTGGCTCAGCTGGCGAGTATCAGGCAGATGAGCAGGCAGGTGTCGCGTGGCTCAGCTGGCGAGTATCAGGCAGATGATCAGACAGGTGTCACGCGGCTCAGCTGGCGAGTATCAGGCAGATGAGCAGGCAGGTGTCGCGCGGCTCAGCTGGCGATTAACAAGCATCGAGCAGGCAGGTGTCGCGCGGCTCAGCTGGCGATTAACAAGCAGATGAGCAGGCAGGTGTCCCGCGGCTCAGCTGGCGATTAACAAGCAGATGAGCAGGCAGCTGTCGCACGGCTCCGCTGGCGAGTATCAGGCAGATGAGCAGGCAGGTGTCGCGAGGCTCAGCTGGCGAGTATCAGGCAGATGAGCAGGCAGGTGTCGCGCGGCTCAGCAGGCGAGTATCAGGCAGATGAGCAGGCAGGTGTCCCGCGGCTCAGCTGGCGATTAACAAGCAGATGAGCAGGCAGCTGTCGCACGGCTCCACTGGCAAGTATCAGGCAGATGAGCAGGCAGGTGTCGCGAGGCTCAGCTGGCGAGTATCAGGCAGATGAGCAGGCAGGTGTCGCGCGGCTCAGCTGGCGAGTATCAGGCAGATGAGCAGGCAGGTGTCGCACGGCTCAGCTGGCGATTATCAGGCAGATGAACAGGCAGGTGTCGTGGGGCTCAGCTGTCGATTATCAGGCAGGTGAGCAGGCAGGTGTCATGCGGCTCAGCTGGCGAGTATCAGGCAGATGAGCAGGCAGGTGTCACGCGACTCACGTGTCCAGTATCAGGCAGATGAGCAGGCAGGTGTCGCACGGCTCAGCTGGCGAGTATCAGGCAGATGAGCAGGCAGGTATCGCGCGGCTCAACTGGCGATTATCAAGCGGATGAGCAGGCAGGTGTCGCGTGGCTCACCTGGTGAGTATCAGGCAGAAGAGCAGGCACGTGTCACAGGGCTCAGCTGGCGAGTATCAGGCAGATGATCAGACATGTGTCGCGCGGCTCAGCTGGCGAGTATCAGGCAGATGAGCAGGCAGCTGTCGCGTGGCTCAGCTGGCGATTATTAAGCAAATGAGCAGGCAGGTGTGGCGGGGCTCACCTGGCGAGTATCAGGCAGATGAGCAGGCAGGTGTCGCGTGGCTCAGCTGGCGAGTATCAGGCAGATGATCAGACAGGTGTCGCGCGGATCAGCTGGTGAATATCAGGCAGATGAGCAGGCAGGTGTCGCGCGGATCAGCTGGCGTTTATCAAGCAGATGAGCAGGCAGGTGTCACGGGGCTCAGCTGGCGATTATCAGGCAGATGAGAAGGCAGGTGTCGCGCGGCTCAGCTGGCGAGTATCAGGCAGATGAGCAAGCAGGTGTCGCGTGGCTCATCTGTCGATTAACAAGCAGATGAGCAGGCAGGTGTTCCGCATTTCAGCTGGCGATTATCAGGCCGATGAATAGGCAGGTGTTGCACTGCTCAGCGGCGATTATCAGGTACATGAGCAGACAGGTGTCGCGCGGCTCAGCTGACGATTATCAAGCAGATGAGCAGGCAGGTGTGACGGGGCTCAACTGGCGAGTATCAGGCAGATGAGCAGGCAGGTGTCGCGTGTCTCACCTAGCGAGTATCAGGCAGATGAGCAGGCAGGTGTCGCGCGGCTCAGCTGGCGAGTATCAGGCAGATGAGCAGGCAGGTGTCACGCGGCTCAGCTGGCGAGTATCAGGCACATGAGCAGGCAGGTATCACGCGGCTCAGCTGGCGAGTATCAGGCAGATGAGCAGACAGGTGTCGCACGGATCAGCTGATGAGTATCAGGCAGATGAGCAGGCAGATGTCGCACTGCTCATCTTGTGACTATCACGCAGATGAGAAGACAGGTGGCGCGCGGCTCAGCTTGCGATTATCAAGCAAATTAGCAGGCAGGTGTGGCGGGGCTCACCTGGCGAGTATCAGGCAGATGAGCAGGCAAGTGTCGAGTGGCTGAGCTGGCGAGTATCAGGCAATGAGCAGGCAGGTGTCAGGCGGCTCAGATGGCGAGTATCAGGCAGATGAGCAGGCAGGTGTCGCGCGGCTCAGCTGGCGAGTATCAGGCAGATGAGCAGGCAGGTGTCACGTGGCTCATCTGTCGATTAACAAGCAGGTGAGCAGGCACGTGTTCCGCAGTTCAGCTGGCGATTATCAGGCAGATGAGCAGGCAGTTGTTGCCCTGCTCAACGGCGATTATCAGGTAGATGAGCAGACAGGTGTCGTGCGGCTCAGCTGACGATTATCAAGCAGATGAGCAGGCAGGGGTGGCGGGGCTCACCTGGCGAGTATCAGGCAGATGAGCAGGCAGGTGTCGCGTGTCTCACCTGGCGAGTATCAGGCAGATGAGCAGGCAGGTGTCGCGCGGCTCAGCTGGCGAGTATCAGGCAGATGAGCAGGCAGGTGTCGCACGGATCAGCTGGCGAGTATCAGGCAGATGAGCAGGCAGATATCGCACTGCTCATCTTGTGACTATCACGCAGATGAGAAGACAGGTGGCGCGCGGCTCAGCTTGCGATTATCAAGCAAATTAGCAGGCAGGTGTGGCGGGGCTCACCTGGCGAGTATCAGGCAGATGAGCAGGCAAGTGTCGAGTGGCTGAGCTGGCGAGTATCAGGCAATGAGCAGGCAGGTGTCAGGCGGCTCAGCTTGCGATTATCAAGCAAATTAGCAGGCAGGTGTCGCGAGGCTCACCTGGCGAGTATCAGGCAGATGAGCAGGCAGGTGTCGCGCGGCTCAGCTGGCGAGTATCAGGCAGATGAGCAGGCAGATATCGCACTGCTCAGCTGGCGAATATCACGCAGATGAGCAGACAGTTGTCGCGTGGCTCTGCTGGCGATTATCAAGCAAATGAGCAGGCAGGTGTGGCGGGGCTCACCTGGCGAGTATCAGGCAGAAGAGCTGGCAGGTGTCACGGGGCTCAGCTGGTGAGTATCAGGCACATGAGCAGGCAGGTGTGGCGGGGCTCACCTGGCGTGTATCAGGCAGATGAGCAGGCAGGTGTCGCACGGATCAGCTGGCGAGTATCAGGCAGATGAGCAGGCAGATATCGCACTGCTCAGCTGGCGAATATCACGCAGATGAGCAGACAGTTGTCGCGTGGCTCTGCTGGCGATTATCAAGCAAATGAGCAGGCAGGTGTGGCGGGGCTCACCTGGCGAGTATCAGGCAGATGAGCTGGCAGGAGTCGCGTGGCTCAGCTGGCGAGTATCAGGCAATGAGCAGGCAGGTGTCACACGGCTCAGCTGGCGAGTATCAGGCAGATGAGCAGGCAGGTGTCACACGGCTCAGCTGGCGAGTATCAGGCAGATGAGCAGGCAGGTGTCGCGCGGCTCAGCTGGCGATTATCAAGCAGATGAGCAGGCAGGTGTCGCGGGGCTCAGCTGGTGATTATCAAGCAGATGAGCAGGCAGGTGTCACGGGGCTCAGCTGGCAATTATCAGGCAGTTGAGCAGGCAGGTGTCGAGCGGATCAGCTGGCGAGTATCAGGCAGATGAGCAGGCAGGTGTCGAGCGGCTCAGCTAACTATTATCAAGAAGATGAGCAGGCAGGTGTGGCGGGGCTCACCTGGCGAATATCAGGCAGATGAGCAGGCAGGTGTCGCGTGTCTCACCTGGCGAGTATCAGGCAGATGAGCAGTCAGATGTCGCGCGGCTCAGCTGGCGAGTATCAGGCAGATGAGCAGGCAGATGTCGCGCGGCTCAGCTGGTGAGTATCAGGCAGATGAGCAGGCAGGTGTCGCGCGGCTCAGCTGGCGAGTATCAGGCAGATGAGCAGGCAGTTGTCGCGCGGATCAGCTGGTGAGTATCAGGCAGATGAGCAGGCAGATGTCGCACTGCTCAGCTGGCGACTATCATGCAGATGAGCAGACAGGTGTCGCGTGGCTCAGCTGGCGATTATCCAGCAAATGAGCAGGCAGGTGTGGCGGAGCTCACCTGGCAAGTATCAGGCAGATGAGCAGGCAGGTGTCGCGGGGCTCAGCTGGCTATTATCAGGCAGATGAACAGGCAGGTGTCGCGCGGCTCAGCTGGCCAGTATCAGGCACATGAACAGGCAGGTGTCGCGCGGCTCAGCTGGCGAGTATCAGGCACATGAGCAGGCAGGTGTCGCACTGCTCAGCTGGCGACTATCACGTAGATGAGCAGACAGTTGTCGCGAGGCTCAGCTGGCGATTATAAAGCAAATGAGCAGGCAGGTGTGGCGGAGCTCACCTGGCGATTATCAGGCAGATGAGCAGGCAGGTGTCGCGTGGCTCAGCTGGCGAGTATCTGGCAATGAGCAGGCAGGTGTCACGCGGCTCCGCTGGCGAGTATCAGGCAGATGAGCAGGCAGGTGTCGGGCGGCTCAGCTGGCGAATATTAGGCACATGAGCAGGCACGTGTCGCGGGGCTCAGCTGGCGAGTATCAGTCAGATGAGCAGATAGGTGTCGTGCGGCTCAGCTGGCGATTATGAGGCAGATGAGCAGGCAGCTGTCGCGCGGCTCAGCTGGCGAGTATCAGGCAGATGATCAGGCAGGTGTCGCGTGGCTCAGCTGGCGAGTATCAGGCAATGAGCAAGCAGGTGTCACGCGGCTCAGCTGGCGAGAATCAGGCAGATGAGCAGGCAGGTGTCGGGCGGCTCAGCTGGCGATTATCAGGCAGATGAGCAGGCAGCTGTCGCGCGGCTCAGCTGGCGATTATCAGGCGGATGAGCAGGCAGGTGTCGGGCGGCTCAGCTGGCGATTATCAGGCAGATGATCAGACAGGTGTCGCGCGGATCAGCTGGTGAGTGTCAGGCAGATGAGCAAGCAGGTGTCGCGCGGATCAGCTGGCGATTATCAGGCAGATGATCAGGCAGGTGTCGGGTGGCTCAGCTGGCGATTATCAGGCAGATGAGCAGGCAGCTGTCCCGCGGCTCAGCTGGCGATTATCAGGCAGATGAGCAGGCAGGTTTCGCGGGGCTCAGCTGGTGATTATCAAGCAGATGAGCAGGCAGGTGTCGCGGGGCTCAGCTGGCGATTTTCAATCAGATGAGCAGGCAGGTGTCACGGGGCTCAGCTGGCAATTATCAGGCAGATGAGCAGGCAGCTGTCGCGTGGCTCAGCTGGTGAGTGTCAGGCAGATGAGCAAGCAGGTGTCGCGCGGCTCAGCTGGCGAGTATCAGGCAGATGAGCAGGCAGGTGTCGGGCGGCTCAGCTGGCGAGTATTAGGCAGATGAGCAGGCAGGTGTCGCGGGGCTCAGCTGGCGAGTATCAGTCAGATGAGCAGATAGGTGTCGTGCGGCTCAGCTGGCGATTATCAGGCAGATGAGCAGGCAGCTGTCGCGTGGCTCAGCTGGCGAGTATCATGCAATGAGCAGGCAGGGGTCACGCGGCTCAGCTGGCGAGTATCAGGCAGATGAGCAGGCAGGTGTCGGGCGGCTCAGCTGGCGAGTATTAGGCAGATGAGCAGGCAGGTGTCGCGGGGCTCAGCTGGCGAGTATCAGTCAGATGAGCAGATAGGTGTCGTGCGGCTCAGCTGGCGATTATCAGGCAGATGAGCAGGCAGCTGTCGCGTGGCTCAGCTGGCGAGTATCATGCAATGAGCAGGCAGGGGTCACGCGGCTCAGGTGGCGAGTATCAGGCAGATGAGCAGGCAGGTGTCGGGCGGCTCAGCTAGCGATTATCAGGCAGATGAGCAGGCAGCTGTCGCGCGGCTCAGCTGGCGATTATCAGGCAGATGAGCAGGCAGGTGTCGGGCGGCTCAGCTGGCGATTATCAGGCAGATGATCAGACAGGTGTTGCGCGGATCAGCTGGTGAGTGTCAGGCAGATGAGCAAGCAGGTGTCGCGCGGATCAGCTACCGATTATCAGGCAGATGATGAGGCAGGTGTCGGGTGGCTCAGCTGGTGATTATCAGGCAGATGAGCAGGCAGCTGTCCCGCGGCTCAGCTGGCGATTATCAGGCAGATGAACAGGCAGGTTTCGCGGGGCTCAGCGGGTGATTATCAAGCAGATGAGCAGGCAGGTGTCGCGGGGCTCAGCTGGCGATTTTCAAGCAGATGAGTAGGCAGGTGTCACGGGGCTCAGCTGGCAATTATCAGGCAGATGAGCAGGCAGGTGTCGCGTGGCTCAGTTTGCGTGTATCAGGCAGATGAGCAGGCAGGTGTCACGAGGCTCAGCTGTCGATTATCAGGCAGATGAAAAGGCAGGTGTCGCGCGGCTAAGCTGGCGAGTATCAGGCAGATGAACAGGCAGGTGTCGCGCGGCTCAGCTTGCGAGGATCAGGCAGATGAGCAGGCAGGTGTCGCGCGGCTCAGCTGACGAGTATCAGGCAGATGAGCAGGCAGGTGTCGCGCGGCTCAGCTGGCGAGTATCAGGCAGATGAGCAGGTAGGTGTTGCGCAGCTCAGCTGGCGAGTATCCGGCAGATGAGCAGGCAGGTGTCGCGCGACTCAGCTGGCGAATATCAGGAAGATGAGCAGGCCGCTGTCGCGCGGCTCAGCTGGCGAGTATCAGGCAGATGAGCAGGCAGGTGTCGCGCAGCTCAGCTGACGAGTATCAGGCAGATGAGCAGGCAGGTGTCGCGAGGCTCAGCTGATGAGTATCAGGCAGATGAGCAGACAGGTGTCGCGCGGCTCAGCTGGCGAGTATCACGCAGATCAGCAGGCAGGTGTCGGGCAGCTCAGCTGACGAGTATCAGGCAGATGAGCAGGCAGGTGTCGCGAGGCTCAGCTGACGAGTATCAGGCAGATGAGCAGGCAGGTGTCGCGCGGCTCAGCTGGCGATTATCAGGCAGATGAGCAGGCAGGTGTCGCGGGGCTCAGCTGGTGATTATCAGGCATTTGAGCAGGTAGGTTCGCGCGGCTCAGCTGGCGATTATCAGCAGATGAGAAGGCAGGTGTTGCGGGGCACAGTTGGCGATTATCAGGCAGATGAGCAAGCAGGTGTCGCGGGGCTCAGCTGGCGATTATCACGAAGATGAGCAGGCAGGTGTCTCGGGGCTCAGCTGGTGATTATCAAGCACATGAGCTGGTAGGGGTCGAGCTGCTCACCTGGCGAGTATCAGGCAGATGATCAGGCAGGTGTCGTGCAGCTCAGCTGGCGAGTATCAGGCAGATGAGCAGGCAGGTGTCGCGTGGCTCATCTGTCCATGAACAAGCAGATGAGCATGCAGGTGTCCCGCACTTCAGCTGGCGATTATCAGGCACATGAGCAGGCAGGTGTTGCACTACTCAGCGGCGATTAACAGGTAGATGAGCAGACAGGTTTCGCGCAGCTCAGCTGACGATTATCAAGCAGATGAGCAGGCAGGTGTGGCGCCGCTCACCTGGCGAGTATCAGGCAGATGAGCAGGCAGGTGTCGCGTATCTCACCTGGGGAGTATCAGGCAGATGAGTAGGCAGGTGTCGCGCGGCTCAGCTGGCGAGTATCAGGCAGATGAGCAGGCAGGTGCTGCGGGGCTCAGCTGGCGAGTATCAGGCACATGAGCAGGCAGGTGTCGCGCGGCTCAACTTGTGAGTATCAGGCAGATGAGCAGGCAGGAGTCACGCGGCTCAGCTGGTGATTATCAGGCAGATGAGCAGGCAGGTGTCGTGGGGCTCAGCTGTCGATTATCAGGCAGATGAGAAGGCTGGTGTCGTGTGGCTCCGCTGGCGATTATCAAGCGGATGAGCAGGCAAGTGTCGCGCGGTTCAGCTGTCGATTATCAAGCAGATGAGAAGGCTGGTGTCGCGCGGCTCAGCTGGCGAGTATCAGGCAGATGAGCAGGCAGGTGTCGCGCGGCTCAGCTGGCGATTATCAGGCAGATAAACAGGCAGGTGTCGTGGGGCTCAGCTGTCGATTATCAGGCAGATGAGCAGGCAGGTGTCGTGTGGCACAGCTGGCGAGTATCCGGCAGATGAGCAGGCAGGTGTCGCACGGCTCAGCTGGCGAGTATCAGGCAGATGAGCAGGCACGTGTCGCAGGTCTCAGCTGGCGAGTATCAGGCAGATGAGCCGGCACGTGTCGCGTGGCTCAGCTGGCGATTAACAAGCAGATGAGCAGGCAGGTGTCGCGCGGCTCAGCCGGCGAATATCAGGCAGATGAGCAGGCAGCTGTGGCGCGGCTCAGCTGGCGAGTATCCGGCAGATGAGCAGGCAGGTGTCGCACGGCTCAGCTGGCGAATATCAGGCAGATGAGCAGGCACGTGTCGCAGGTCTCAGCTGGCGAGTATCAGGCAGATGAGCCGGCACGTGTCGCGTGGCTCAGCTGGCGATTAACAAGCAGATGAGCAGGCAGGTGTCGCGCGGCTCAGCTGGCGATTAACAAGCAGATGAGCAGGCAGGTGTCCCGCGGCTCAGCTGGCGATTAACAAGCAGATGAGCAGGCAGCTGTCGCACGGCTCCGCTGGCGAGTATCAGGCAGATGAGCAGGCAGGTGTCACGAGGCTCAGCTGGCGAGTATCAGGCAGATGAGCAGGCAGGTGTCGCGCGGCTCAGCAGGCGAGTATCAGGCAGATGAGCAGGCAGGTGTCCCGCGGCTCAGCTGGCGATTAACAAGCAGATGAGCAGGCAGCTGTCGCACGGCTCCGCTGGCAAGTATCAGGCAGATGAGCAGGCAGGTGTCGCGAGGCTCAGCTGGCGAGTATCAGGCAGATGAGCAGGCAGGTGTCGCGCGGCTCAGCTGGCGAGTATCAGGCAGATGAGCAGGCAGGTGTCGCGCGGCTCAGCTGGCGATTATCAGGCAGATGAACAGGCAGGTGTCGTGGGGCTCAGCTGTCGATTATCAGGCAGGTGAGCAGGCAGGTGTCATGCGGCTCAGCTGGCGAGTATCAGGCAGATGAGCAGGCAGGTGTCACGCGACTCACGTGGCCAGTATCAGGCAGATGAGCAGGCAGGTGTCGCACGGCTCAGCTGGCGAGTATCAGGCAGATGAGCAGGCAGGTATCGCGCGGCTCAACTGGCGATTATCAAGCGGATGAGCAGGCAGGTGTCGCGTGGCTCACCTGGTGAGTATCAGGCAGAAGAGCAGGCACGTGTCACAGGGCTCAGCTGGCGAGTATCAGGCAGATGATCAGACATGTGTCGCGCGGCTCAGCTGGCGAGTATCAGGCAGATGAGCAGGCAGCTGTCGCGTGGCTCAGCTGGCGATTATTAAGCAAATGAGCAGGCAGGTGTGGCGGGGCTCACCTGGCGAGTATCAGGCAGATGAGCAGGCAGGTGTCGCGTGGCTCAGCTGGCGAGTATCAGGCAGATGATCAGACAGGTGTCGCGCGGATCAGCTGGTGAATATCAGGCAGATGAGCAGGCAGGTGTCGCGCGGATCAGCTGGCGTTTATCAGGCAGATGAGCAGGCAGGTGTCACGGGGCTCAGCTGGCGATTATCAGGCAGATGAGAAGGCGGGTGTCGCGCGGCTCAGCTGGCGAGTATCAGGCAGATGAGCAAGCAGGTGTCGCGTGGCTCATCTGTCGATTAACAAGCAGATGAGCAGGCAGGTATTCCGCATTTCAGCTGGCGATTATCAGGCCGATGAATAGGCAGGTGTTGCACTGCTCAGCGGCGATTATCAGGTACATGAGCAGACAGGTGTCGCGCGGCTCAGCTGACGATTATCAAGCAGATGAGCAGGCAGGTGTGACGGGGCTCAACTGGCGAGTATCAGGCAGATGAGCAGGCAGGTGTCGCGTGTCTCACCTAGCGAGTATCAGGCAGATGAGCAGGCAGGTGTCGCGCGGCTCAGCTGGCGAGTATCAGGCAGATGAGCAGGCAGGTGTCACGCGGCTCAGCTGGCGAGTATCAGGCACATGAGCAGGCAGGTATCACGCGGCTCAGCTGGCGAGTATCAGGCAGATGAGCAGACAGGTGTCGCACGGATCAGCTGATGAGTATCAGGCAGATGAGCAGGCAGATGTCGCACTGCTCATCTTGTGACTATCACGCAGATGAGAAGACAGGTGGCGCGCGGCTCAGCTTGCGATTATCAAGCAAATTAGCAGGCAGGTGTGGCGGGGCTCACCTGGCGAGTATCAGGCAGATGAGCAGGCAGGTGTCGCGTGTCTCACCTAGCGAGTATCAGGCAGATGAGCAGGCAGGTGTCGCGCGGCTCAGCTGGCGAGTATCAGGCAGATGAGCAGGCAGGTGTCACGCGGCTCAGCTGGCGAGTATCAGGCACATGAGCAGGCAGGTATCACGCGGCTCAGCTGGCGAGTATCAGGCAGATGAGCAGACAGGTGTCGCACGGATCAGCTGATGAGTATCAGGCAGATGAGCAGGCAGATGTCGCACTGCTCATCTTGTGACTATCACGCAGATGAGAAGACAGGTGGCGCGCGGCTCAGCTTGCGATTATCAAGCAAATTAGCAGGCAGGTGTGGCGGGGCTCACCTGGCGAGTATCAGGCAGATGAGCAGGCAAGTGTTGAGTGGCTGAGCTGGCGAGTATCAGGCAATGAGCAGGCAGGTGTCAGGCGGCTCAGATGGCGAGTATCAGGCAGATGAGCAGGCAGGTGTCGCGCGGCTCAGCTGGCGAGTATCAGGCAGATGAGCAGGCAGGTGTCACGTGGCTCATCTGTCGATTAACAAGCAGGTGAGCAGGCACGTGTTCCGCAGTTCAGCTGGCGATTATCAGGCAGATGAGCAGGCAGTTGTTGCCGTGCTCAACGGCGATTATCAGGTAGATGAGCAGACAGGTGTCGTGCGGCTCAGCTGACGATTATCAAGCAGATGAGCAGGCAGGGGTGGCGGGGCTCAACTGGCGAGTATCAGGCAGATGAGCAGGCAGGTGTCGCGTGTCTCACCTGGCGAGTATCAGGCAGATGAGCAGGCTGGTGTCGCGCGGCTCAGCTGGCGAGTATCAGGCAGATGAGCAGGCAGGTGTCGCAATGATCAGCTGGCGAGTATCAGGCAGATGAGCAGGCAGATATCGCACTGCTCAGCTGGCGAATATCACGCAGATGAGCAGACAGTTGTCGCGTGGCTCTGCTGGCGATTATCAAGCAAATGAGCAGGCAGGTGTGGCGGGGCTCACCTGGCGAGTATCAGGCAGATGAGCTGGCAGGAGTCGCGTGGCTCAGCTGGCGAGTATCAGGCAATGAGCAGGCAGGTGTCACACGGCTCAGCTGGCGAGTATCAGGCAGATGAGCAGGCAGGTGTCACACGGCTCAGCTGGCGAGTATCAGGCAGATGAGCAGGCAGGTGTCACGCGGCTCAGCTGGCGATTATCAAGCAGATGAGCAGGCAGGTGTCGCGGGGCTCAGCTGGCGATTATCAAGCAGATGAGCAGGCAGGTGTCACGGGGCTCAGCTGGCAATTATCAGGCAGTTGAGCAGGCAGGTGTCGAGCGGATCAGCTGGCGAGTATCAGGCAGATGAGCAGGCAGGTGTCGAGCGGCTCAGCTAACTATTATCAAAAAGATGAGCAGGCAGGTGTGGCGGGGCTCACCTGGCGAATATCAGGCAGATGAGCAGGCAGGTGTCGCGTGTCTCACCTGGCGAGTATCAGGCAGATGAGCAGGAAGATGTCGCACTGCTCAGCTGGTGACTATCATGCAGATGAGCAGACAGGTGTCGCGTGGCTCAGCTGGCGATTATCCAGCAAATGAGCAGGCAGGTGTGGCGGGGCTCACCTGGCTAGTATCAGGCAGATGAGCAGGCAGCTGTCGCGCGGCTCAGCTGGCTATTATCAGGCAGATGAGTAGGCAGCTGTCGCGCGGCTCAGCTGGCGAGTATCAGGCAGATGAGCAGGTAGTTGTCGCGAAGCTCAGCTGGCGAGTATCAGGCAGATGAGCAGGCAGGTGTCGGGCGGCTCAGCTGGCGATTATCAGGCAGATGAACAGGCAGGTGTCGTGGGGCTCAATTGGCGATTATCAGGCAGATGAGCAGGCAGGTGTCTTGCGGCTCAGCTGGCGAGTATCAGGGAGATGAGCAGGCAGTTGTCGCGGGGCTCAGCTGGTGATTATCAAGCAGATGAGCTGGCAGGTGTCGAGCTGCTCAGCTGGCGAGTATCAGGCAGATGAGCAGGCAGGTGTCGCGGGGCGCAGCTAGCGAGTATCAGGCAGATGAGCAGGCAGGTGTCGCGCGGCTCAGCTGGCGAGTATCAGGCAGATGAGCAGGCAGGTGTCGCGTGGCTCAGCTGGCCAGTATCAGGCACATGAACAGGCAGGTGTCGCGCGGCTCAGCTGGCGAGTATCAGGCACATGAGCAGGCAGGTGTCGTGCGGCTCAGCTGGCGAGTATCATGCAGATGAGCAGGCAGGTGTCACACGGATCAGCTGGTGAGTATCAGGCAGATGAGCAGGCAGATGTCGCACTGCTCAGCTGGCGACTATCACGTAGATGAGCAGACAGTTGTCGCGAGGCTCAGCTGGCGATTATAAAGCAAATGAGCAGGCAGGTGTGGCGGGGCTCACCTGGCGATTATCAGGCAGATGAGCAGGCAGGTGTCGCGTGGCTCAGCTGGCGAGTATCTGGCAATGAGCAGGCAGGTGTCACGCGGCTCCGCTGGCGAGTATCAGGCAGATGAGCAGGCAGGTGTCGGGCGGCTCAGCTGGCGAATATTAGGCACATGAGCAGGCACGTGTCGCGGGGCTCAGCTGGCGAGTATCAGTCAGATGAGCAGATAGGTGTCGTGCGGCTCAGCTGGCGATTATGAGGCAGATGAGCAGGCAGCTGTCGCGCGGCTCAGCTGGCGAGTATCAGGCAGATGATCAGGCAGGTGTCGCGTGGCTCAGCTGGCGAGTATCAGGCAATGAGCAAGCAGGTGTCACGCGGCTCAGCTGGCTAGAATCAGGCAGATGAGCAGGCAGGTGTCGGGCGGCTCAGCTGGCGATTATCAGGCAGATGAGCAGGCAGCTGTCGCGCGGCTCAGCAGGCGATTATCAGGCGGATGAGCAGGCAGGTGTCGGGCGGCTCAGCTGGCGATTATCAGGCAGATGATCAGACAGGTGTCGCGCGGATCAGCTGGTGAGTGTCAGGCAGATGAGCAAGCAGGTGTCGCGCGGATCAGCTGGCGATTATCAGGCAGATGATCAGGCAGGTGTCGGGTGGCTCAGCTGGCGAGTATCAGGCAGATGAGCAGGCAGCTGTCCCGCGGCTCAGCTGGCGATTATCAGGCAGATGAGCAGGCAGGTTTCGCGGGGCTCAGCTGGTGATTATAAAGCAGATGAGCAGGCAGGTGTCGCGGGGCTCAGCTGGCGATTTTCAATCAGATGAGCAGGCAGGTGTCACGGGGCTCAGCTGGCAATTATCAGGCAGATGAGCAGGCAGCTGTCGCGTGGCTCAGCTGGTGAGTGTCAGGCAGATGAGCAGGCAGGTGTCGGGCGGCTCAGCTGGCGAGTATTAGGCAGATGAGCAGGCAGGTGTCGCGGGGCTCAGCTGGCGAGTATCAGTCAGATGAGCAGATAGGTGTCGTGCGGCTCAGCTGGCGATTATCAGGCAGATGAGCAGGCAGCTGTCGCGCGGCTCAGCTGGCGAGTATCAGGTAGATGATCAGGCAGGTGTTGCGTGGCTCAGCTGGCGAGTATCATGCAATGAGCAGGCAGGGGTCACGCGGCTCAGCTGGCGAGTATCAGGCAGATGAGCAGGCAGGTGTCGGGCGGCTCAGCTAGCGATTATCAGGCAGATGAGCAGGCAGCTGTCGCGCGGCTCAGCTGGCGATTATCAGGCAGATGAGCAGGCAGGTGTCGGGCGGCTCAGCTGGCGATTATCAGGCAGATGATCAGACAGGTGTTGCACGGATCAGCTGGTGAGTGTCAGGCAGATGAGCAAGCAGGTGTCGCGCGGATCAGCTACCGATTATCAGGCAGATGATCAGGCAGGTGTCGGGTGGCTCAGCTGGTGATTATCAGGCAGATGAGCAGGCAGCTGTCCCGCGGCTCAGCTGGCGATTATCAGGCAGATGAGCAGGCAGGTATCGCGGGGCTCAGCGGGTGATTATCAAGCAGATGAGCAGGCAGGTGTCGCGGGGCTCAGCTGGCGATTTTCAAGCAGATGAGCAGGCAGGTGTCACGGGGCTCAGCTGGCAATTATCAGGCAGATGAGCAGGCAGGTGTCGCGTGGCTCAGTTGGCGTGTATCAGGCAGATGAGCAGGCAGGTGTCTCGAGGCTCAGCTGTCGATTATCAGGCAGATGAAAAGGCAGGTGTCGCGCGGGTAAGCTGGCGAGTATCAGGCAGATGAGCAGGCAGGTGTCGCGCGGCTCAGCTGGCGAGTATCAGGCAGATGAGCAGGTAGGTGTTGCGCGGCTTAGCTGGCGAGTATCTGGCAGATGAGCAGGCAGGTGTCGCGCGGCTCAGCTGGCGAATATCAGGAAGATGA
Organism: Bos grunniens; assembly: GCF_055505025.1. NCBI lineage: Eukaryota > Metazoa > Chordata > Mammalia > Artiodactyla > Bovidae > Bos > Bos grunniens. Next base: position 636,543 of record NC_141188.1, on the reverse strand, counting down.
GCAGGCCGCTGTCGCGCGGCTCAGCTGGCGAGTATCAGGCAGATGAGCAGGCAGGTGTCGCGCAGCTCAGCTGACGAGTATCAGGCAGATGAGCAGGCAGGTGTCGAGAGGCTCAGCTGATGAGTATCAGGCAGATGAGCAGACAGGTGTCGCGCGGCTCAACTGGCGAGTATCACGCAGATGAGCAGGCAGGTGTCGCGCAGCTCAGCTGACGAGTATCAGGCAGATGAGCAGGCAGGTGTCGCGAGGCTCAGCTGGCGAATATCAGGCAGATGAGCAGGCAGGTGTCGCGCGGATCAGCTACCGATTATCAGGCAGATGATCAGGCAGGTGTCGGGTGGCTCAGCTGGTGATTATCAGGCAGATGAGCAGGCAGCTGTCCCGCGGCTCAGCTGGCGATTATCAGGCAGATGAGCAGGCAGGTATCGCGGGGCTCAGCGGGTGATTATCAAGCAGATGAGCAGGCAGGTGTCGCGGGGCTCAGCTGGCGATTTTCAAGCAGATGAGCAGGCAGGTGTCACGGGGCTCAGCTGGCAATTATCAGGCAGATGAGCAGGCAGGTGTCGCGTGGCTCAGTTGGCGTGTATCAGGCAGATGAGCAGGCAGGTGTCTCGAGGCTCAGCTGTCGATTATCAGGCAGATGAAAAGGCAGGTGTCGCGCGGGTAAGCTGGCGAGTATCAGGCAGATGAACAGGCAGGTGTCGCGCGGCTCAGCTTGCGAGGATCAGGCAGATGAGCAGGCAGGTGTCGCGCGGCTCAGCTGGCGAGTATCAGGCAGATGAGCAGGTAGGTGTTGCGCGGCTTAGCTGGCGAGTATCTGGCAGATGAGCAGGCAGGTGTCGCGCGGCTCAGCTGGCGAATATCAGGAAGATGAGCAGGCCGCTGTCGCGCGGCTCAGCTGGCGAGTATCAGGCAGATGAGCAGGCAGGTGTCGCGCAGCTCAGCTGACGAGTATCAGGCAGATGAGCAGGCAGGTGTCGAGAGGCTCAGCTGATGAGTATCAGGCAGATGAGCAGACAGGTGTCGCGCGGCTCAACTGGCGAGTATCACGCAGATGAGCAGGCAGGTGTCGCGCAGCTCAGCTGACGAGTATCAGGCAGATGAGCAGGCAGGTGTCGCGAGGCTCAGCTGGCGAATATCAGGCAGATGAGCAGGCAGGTGTCGCGGGGCTCAGCTGGTGATTATCAGGCATTTGAGCAGGTAGGTTCGCGCGGCTCAGCTGGCGATTATCAGACAGATGAGAAGGCAGGTGTTGCGGGGCACAGTTGGCGATTATCAGGCAGATGAGCAAGCAGGTGTCGCGGGGCTCAGGTGGCGATTATCACGAAGATGAGCAGGCAGGTGTCTCGGGGCTCAGCTGGTGATTATCAAGCACATGAGCTGGTAGGGGTCGAGCTGCTCAGCTGGCGAGTATCAGGCAGATGAGCAGGCAGGTGTCGCGGGGCGCAGCTGGCGAGTATCAGGCAGATGAGCAGGCAGGTGTCGTGCGGCTCAGCTGGCGAGTATCAGGCAGATGAGCAGGCAGGTGTCGCGTGGCTCATCTGTCCATGAACAAGCAGATGAGCATGCAGGTGTCCCGCACTTCAGCTGGCGATTATCAGGCACATGAGCAGGCAGGTGTTGCACTACTCAGCGGCGATTAACAGGTAGATGAGCAGACAGGTTTCGCGCAGCTCAGCTGACGATTATCAAGCAGATGAGCAGGCAGGTGTGGCGCCGCTCACCTGGCGAGTATCAGGCAGATGAGCAGGCAGGTGTCGCGTATCTCACCTGGGGAGTATCAGGCAGATGAGTAGGCAGGTGTCGCGCGGCTCAGCTGGCGAGTATCAGGCAGATGAGCAGGCAGGTGCTGCGGGGCTCAGCTGGCGAGTATCAGGCACATGAGCAGGCAGGTGTCGCGCGGCTCAACTTGTGAGTATCAGGCAGATGAGCAGGCAGGTGTCGCGCGGATCAGCTGGTGAGTATCAGGCAGATGAGCAGGCAGATGTCGCACTGCTCAGCTGGCGACTATCATGCAGATGAGCAGACAGGTGTCGCGTGGCTCAGCTGGCGATTATCCAGCAAATGAGCAGGCAGGTGTGGCGGGGCTCACCTGGCAAGTATCAGGCAGAGGAGCAGGCAGGTGTCGCGGGGCTCAGCTGGCTATTATCAGGCAGATGAGTAGGCAGCTGTCGCGCGGCTCAGCTGGCGAGTATCAGGCAGATGAGCAGGTAGTTGTCGCGAAGCTCAGCTGGCGAGTATCAGGCAGATGAGCAGGCAGGTGTCGGGCGGCTCAGCTGGCGATTATCAGGCAGATGAACAGGCAGGTGTCGTGGGGCTCAATTGGCGATTATCAGGCAGATGAGCAGGCAGGTGTCTTGCGGCTCAGCTGGCGAGTATCAGGGAGATGAGCAGGCAGTTGTCGTGGGGCTCAGCTGGTGATTATCAAGCAGATGAGCTGGCAGGTGTCGAGCTGCTCAGCTGGCGAGTATCAGGCAGATGAGCAGGCAGGTGTCGCGGGGCGCAGCTAGCGAGTATCAGGCAGATGAGCAGGCAGGTGTCGCGCGGCTCAGCTGGCGAGTATCAGGCAGATGAGCAGGCAGGTGTCGCGTGGCTCAGCTGGCCAGTATCAGGCACATGAACAGGCAGGTGTCGCGCGGCTCAGCTGGCGAGTATCAGGCACATGAGCAGGCAGGTGTCGTGCGGCTCAGCTGGCGAGTATCAGGCAGATGAGCAGGCAGGTGTCGCACGGATCAGCTGGCGAGTATCAGGCAGATGAGCAGGCAGATGTCGCACTGCTCAGCTGGCGACTATCACGTAGATGAGCAGACAGTTGTCGCGAGGCTCAGCTGGCGATTATAAAGCAAATGAGCAGGCAGGTGTGGCGGGGCTCACCTGGCGATTATCAGGCAGATGAGCAGGCAGGTGTCGCGTGGCTCAGCTGGCGAGTATCTGGCAATGAGCAGGCAGGTGTCACGCGGCTCCGCTGGCGAGTATCAGGCAGATGAGCAGGCAGGTGTCGGGCGGCTCAGCTGGCGAATATTAGGCACATGAGCAGGCACGTGTCGCGGGGCTCAGCTGGCGAGTATCAGTCAGATGAGCAGATAGGTGTCGTGCGGCTCAGCTGGCGATTATGAGGCAGATGAGCAGGCAGCTGTCGCGCGGCTCAGCTGGCGAGTATCAGGCAGATGATCAGGCAGGTGTCGCGTGGCTCAGCTGGCGAGTATCAGGCAGATGAGCAGGTAGTTGTCGCGAAGCTCAGCTGGCGAGTATCAGGCAGATGAGCAGGCAGGTGTCGGGCGGCTCAGCTGGCGATTATCAGGCAGATGAACAGGCAGGTGTCGTGGGGCTCAATTGGCGATTATCAGGCAGATGAGCAGGCAGGTGTCTTGCGGCTCAGCTGGCGAGTATCAGGGAGATGAGCAGGCAGTTGTCGCGGGGCTCAGCTGGTGATTATCAAGCAGATGAGCTGGCAGCTGTCGAGCTGCTCAGCTGGCGAGTATCAGGCAGATGAGCAGGCAGGTGTCGCGGGGCGCAGCTAGCGAGTATCAGGCAGATGAGCAGGCAGGTGTCGCGCGGCTCAGCTGGCGAGTATCAGGCAGATGAGCAGGCAGGTGTCGCGTGGCTCAGCTGGCCAGTATCAGGCACATGAACAGGCAGGTGTCGCGCGGCTCAGCTGGCGAGTATCAGGCACATGAGCAGGCAGGTGTCGTGCGGCTCAGCTGGCAAGTATCAGGCAGATGAGCAGGCAGGTGTCACACGGATCAGCTGGTGAGTATCAGGCAGATGAGCAGGCAGATGTCGCACTGCTCAGCTGGCGACTATCACGTAGATGAGCAGACAGTTGTCGCGAGGCTCAGCTGGCGATTATAAAGCAAATGAGCAGGCAGGTGTGGCGGGGCTCACCTGGCGATTATCAGGCAGATGAGCAGGCAGGTGTCGCGTGGCTCAGCTGGCGAGTATCTGGCAATGAGCAGGCAGGTGTCACGCGGCTCCGCTGGCGAGTATCAGGCAGATGAGCAGGCAGGTGTCGGGCGGCTCAGCTGGCGAATATTAGGCACATGAGCAGGCACGTGTCGCGGGGCTCAGCTGGCGAGTATCAGTCAGATGAGCAGATAGGTGTCGTGCGGCTCAGCTGGCGATTATGAGGCAGATGAGCAGGCAGCTGTCGCGCGGCTCAGCTGGCGAGTATCAGGCAGATGATCAGGCAGGTGTCGCGTGGCTCAGCTGGCGAGTATCAGGCAATGAGCAAGCAGGTGTCACGCGGCTCAGCTGGCGAGAATCAGGCAGATGAGCAGGCAGGTGTCGGGCGGCTCAGCTGGCGATTATCAGGCAGATGAGCAGGCAGCTGTCGCGCGGCTCAGCAGGCGATTATCAGGCGGATGAGCAGGCAGGTGTCGGGCGGCTCAGCTGGCGATTATCAGGCAGATGATCAGACAGGTGTCGCGCGGATCAGCTGGTGAGTGTCAGGCAGATGAGCAAGCAGGTGTCGCGCGGATCAGCTGGCGATTATCAGGCAGATGATCAGGCAGGTGTCGGGTGGCTCAGCTGGCGATTATCAGGCAGATGAGCAGGCAGCTGTCCCGCGGCTCAGCTGGCGATTATCAGGCAGATGAGCAGGCAGGTTTCGCGGGGCTCAGCTGGTGATTATCAAGCAGATGAGCAGGCAGGTGTCGCGGGGCTCAGCTGGCGATTTTCAATCAGATGAGCAGGCAGGTGTCACGGGGCTCAGCTGGCAATTATCAGGCAGATGAGCAGGCAGCTGTCGCGTGGCTCAGCTGGTGAGTGTCAGGCAGATGAGCAGGCAGGTGTCGGGCGGCTCAGCTGGCGAGTATTAGGCAGATGAGCAGGCAGGTGTCGCGGGGCTCAGCTGGCGAGTATCAGTCAGATGAGCAGATAGGTGTCGTGCGGCTCAGCTGGCGATTATCAGGCAGATGAGCAGGCAGCTGTCGCGCGGCTCAGCTGGCGAGTATCAGGTAGATGATCAGGCAGGTGTTGCGTGGCTCAGCTGGCGAGTATCATGCAATGAGCAGGCAGGGGTCACGCGGCTCAGCTGGCGAGTATCAGGCAGATGAGCAGGCAGGTGTCGGGCGGCTCAGCTAGCGATTATCAGGCAGATGAGCAGGCAGCTGTCGCGCGGCTCAGCTGGCGATTATCAGGCAGATGAGCAGGCAGGTGTCGGGCGGCTCAGCTGGCGATTATCAGGCAGATGATCAGACAGGTGTTGCACGGATCAGCTGGTGAGTGTCAGGCAGATGAGCAAGCAGGTGTCGCGCGGATCAGCTACCGATTATCAGGCAGATGATCAGGCAGGTGTCGGGTGGCTCAGCTGGTGATTATCAGGCAGATGAGCAGGCAGCTGTCCCGCGGCTCAGCTGGCGATTATCAGGCAGATGAGCAGGCAGGTATCGCGGGGCTCAGCGGGTGATTATCAAGCAGATGAGCAGGCAGGTGTCGCGGGGCTCAGCTGGCGATTTTCAAGCAGATGAGCAGGCAGGTGTCACGGGGCTCAGCTGGCAATTATCAGGCAGATGAGCAGGCAGGTGTCGCGTGGCTCAGTTGGCGTGTATCAGGCAGATGAGCAGGCAGGTGTCTCGAGGCTCAGCTGTCGATTATCAGGCAGATGAAAAGGCAGGTGTCGCGCGGGTAAGCTGGCGAGTATCAGGCAGATGAACAGGCAGGTGTCGCGCGGCTCAGCTTGCGAGGATCAGGCAGATGAGCAGGCAGGTGTCGCGCGGCTCAGCTGGCGAGTATCAGGCAGATGAGCAGGTAGGTGTTGCGCGGCTTAGCTGGCGAGTATCTGGCAGATGAGCAGGCAGGTGTCGCGCGGCTCAGCTGGCGAATATCAGGAAGATGAGCAGGCCGCTGTCGCGCGGCTCAGCTGGCGAGTATCAGGCAGATGAGCAGGCAGGTGTCGCGCAGCTCAGCTGACGAGTATCAGGCAGATGAGCAGGCAGGTGTCGAGAGGCTCAGCTGATGAGTATCAGGCAGATGAGCAGACAGGTGTCGCGCGGCTCAACTGGCGAGTATCACGCAGATGAGCAGGCAGGTGTCGCGCAGCTCAGCTGACGAGTATCAGGCAGATGAGCAGGCAGGTGTCGCGAGGCTCAGCTGGCGAATATCAGGCAGATGAGCAGGCAGGTGTCGCGGGGCTCAGCTGGTGATTATCAGGCATTTGAGCAGGTAGGTTCGCGCGGCTCAGCTGGCGATTATCAGACAGATGAGAAGGCAGGTGTTGCGGGGCACAGTTGGCGATTATCAGGCAGATGAGCAAGCAGGTGTCGCGGGGCTCAGGTGGCGATTATCACGAAGATGAGCAGGCAGGTGTCTCGGGGCTCAGCTGGTGATTATCAAGCACATGAGCTGGTAGGGGTCGAGCTGCTCAGCTGGCGAGTATCAGGCAGATGAGCAGGCAGGTGTCGCGGGGCGCAGCTGGCGAGTATCAGGCAGATGAGCAGGCAGGTGTCGTGCGGCTCAGCTGGCGAGTATCAGGCAGATGAGCAGGCAGGTGTCGCGTGGCTCATCTGTCCATGAACAAGCAGATGAGCATGCAGGTGTCCCGCACTTCAGCTGGCGATTATCAGGCACATGAGCAGGCAGGTGTTGCACTACTCAGCGGCGATTAACAGGTAGATGAGCAGACAGGTTTCGCGCAGCTCAGCTGACGATTATCAAGCAGATGAGCAGGCAGGTGTGGCGCCGCTCACCTGGCGAGTATCAGGCAGATGAGCAGGCAGGTGTCGCGTATCTCACCTGGGGAGTATCAGGCAGATGAGTAGGCAGGTGTCGCGCGGCTCAGCTGGCGAGTATCAGGCAGATGAGCAGGCAGGTGCTGCGGGGCTCAGCTGGCGAGTATCAGGCACATGAGCAGGCAGGTGTCGCGCGGCTCAACTTGTGAGTATCAGGCAGATGAGCAGGCAGGTGTCGCGCGGATCAGCTGGTGAGTATCAGGCAGATGAGCAGGCAGATGTCGCACTGCTCAGCTGGCGACTATCATGCAGATGAGCAGACAGGTGTCGCGTGGCTCAGCTGGCGATTATCCAGCAAATGAGCAGGCAGGTGTGGCGGGGCTCACCTGGCAAGTATCAGGCAGAGGAGCAGGCAGGTGTCGCGGGGCTCAGCTGGCTATTATCAGGCAGATGAGTAGGCAGCTGTCGCGCGGCTCAGCTGGCGAGTATCAGGCAGATGAGCAGGTAGTTGTCGCGAAGCTCAGCTGGCGAGTATCAGGCAGATGAGCAGGCAGGTGTCGGGCGGCTCAGCTGGCGATTATCAGGCAGATGAACAGGCAGGTGTCGTGGGGCTCAATTGGCGATTATCAGGCAGATGAGCAGGCAGGTGTCTTGCGGCTCAGCTGGCGAGTATCAGGGAGATGAGCAGGCAGTTGTCGCGGGGCTCAGCTGGTGATTATCAAGCAGATGAGCTGGCAGGTGTCGAGCTGCTCAGCTGGCGAGTATCAGGCAGATGAGCAGGCAGGTGTCGCGGGGCGCAGCTAGCGAGTATCAGGCAGATGAGCAGGCAGGTGTCGCGCGGCTCAGCTGGCGAGTATCAGGCAGATGAGCAGGCAGGTGTCGCGTGGCTCAGCTGGCCAGTATCAGGCACATGAACAGGCAGGTGTCGCGCGGCTCAGCTGGCGAGTATCAGGCACATGAGCAGGCAGGTGTCGTGCGGCTCAGCTGGCGAGTATCAGGCAGATGAGCAGGCAGGTGTCGCACGGATCAGCTGGCGAGTATCAGGCAGATGAGCAGGCAGATGTCGCACTGCTCAGCTGGCGACTATCACGTAGATGAGCAGACAGTTGTCGCGAGGCTCAGCTGGCGATTATAAAGCAAATGAGCAGGCAGGTGTGGCGGGGCTCACCTGGCGATTATCAGGCAGATGAGCAGGCAGGTGTCGCGTGGCTCAGCTGGCGAGTATCTGGCAATGAGCAGGCAGGTGTCACGCGGCTCCGCTGGCGAGTATCAGGCAGATGAGCAGGCAGGTGTCGGGCGGCTCAGCTGGCGAATATTAGGCACATGAGCAGGCACGTGTCGCGGGGCTCAGCTGGCGAGTATCAGTCAGATGAGCAGATAGGTGTCGTGCGGCTCAGCTGGCGATTATGAGGCAGATGAGCAGGCAGCTGTCGCGCGGCTCAGCTGGCGAGTATCAGGCAGATGATCAGGCAGGTGTCGCGTGGCTCAGCTGGCGAGTATCAGGCAATGAGCAAGCAGGTGTCACGCGGCTCAGCTGGCGAGAATCAGGCAGATGAGCAGGCAGGTGTCGGGCGGCTCAGCTGGCGATTATCAGGCAGATGAGCAGGCAGCTGTCGGGTGGCTCAGCTGGCGATTATCAGGCAGATGATCAGACAGGTGTTGCGCGGATCAGCTGGTGAGTGTCAGGCAGATGAGCAAGCAGGTGTCGCGCGGATCAGCTACCGATTATCAGGCAGATGATCAGGCAGGTGTCGGGTGGCTCAGCTGGTGATTATCAGGCAGATGAGCAGGCAGCTGTCCCGCGGCTCAGCTGGCGATTATCAGGCAGATGAGCAGGCAGGTTTCGCGGGGCTCAGCGGGTGATTATCAAGCAGATGAGCAGGCAGGTGTCGCGGGGCTCAGCTGGCGATTTTCAAGCAGATGAGCAGGCAGGTGTCACGGGGCTCAGCTGGCAATTATCAGGCAGATGAGCAGGCAGGTGTCGCGTGGCTCAGTTGGCGTGTATCAGGCAGATGAGCAGGCAGGTGTCTCGAGGCTCAGCTGTCGATTATCAGGCAGAGGAAAAGGCAGGTGTCGCGCGGGTAAGCTGGCGAGTATCAGGCAGATGAACAGGCAGGTGTCGCGCGGCTCAGCTGGCGAGTATCAGGCAGATGAGCAGGTAGGTGTTGCGCGGCTTAGCTGGCGAGTATCCGGCAGATGAGCAGGCAGGTGTCGCGCGGCTCAGCTGGCGAATATCAGGAAGATGAGCAGGCCGCTGTCGCGCGGCTCAGCTGGCGAGTATCAGGCAGATGAGCAGGCAGGTGTCGCGCAGCTCAGCTGACGAGTATCAGGCAGATGAGCAGGCAGGTGTCGAGAGGCTCAGCTGACGAGTATCAGGCAGATGAGCAGACAGGTGTCGCGCGGCTCAGCTGGCGAGTATCACGCAGATGAGCAGGCAGGTGTCGCGCAGCTCAGCTGACGAGTATCAGGCAGATGAGCAGGCAGGTGTCGCGAGGCTCAGCTGGCGAATATCAGGCAGATGAGCAGGCAGGTGTCGCGGGGCTCAGCTGGTGATTATCAGGCATTTGAGCAGGTAGGTTCGCGCGGCTCAGCTGGCGATTATCAGACAGATGAGAAGGCAGGTGTTGCGGGGCACAGTTGGCGATTATCAGGCAGATGAGCAAGCAGGTGTCGCGGGGCTCAGGTGGCGATTATCACGAAGATGAGCAGGCAGGTGTCTCGGGGCTCAGCTGGTGATTATCAAGCACATGAGCTGGTAGGGGTCGAGCTGCTCAGCTGGCGAGTATCAGGCAGATGAGCAGGCAGGTGTCGCGGGGCGCAGCTGGCGAGTATCAGGCAGATGAGCAGGCAGGTGTCGTGCGGCTCAGCTGGCGAGTATCAGGCAGATGAGCAGGCAGGTGTCGCGTGGCTCATCTGTCCATGAACAAGCAGATGAGCATGCAGGTGTCCCGCACTTCAGCTGGCGATTATCAGGCACATGAGCAGGCAGGTGTTGCACTACTCAGCGGCGATTAACAGGTAGATGAGCAGACAGGTTTCGCGCAGCTCAGCTGACGATTATCAAGCAGATGAGCAGGCAGGTGTGGCGCCGCTCACCTGGCGAGTATCAGGCAGATGAGCAGGCAGGTGTCGCGTATCTCACCTGGGGAGTATCAGGCAGATGAGTAGGCAGGTGTCGCGCGGCTCAGCTGGCGAGTATCAGGCAGATGAGCAGGCAGGTGCTGCGGGGCTCAGCTGGCGAGTATCAGGCACATGAGCAGGCAGGTGTCGCGCGGCTCAACTTGTGAGTATCAGGCAGATGAGCAGGCAGGTGTCGCGCGGATCAGCTGGTGAGTATCAGGCAGATGAGCAGGCAGATGTCGCACTGCTCAGCTGGCGACTATCATGCAGATGAGCAGACAGGTGTCGCGTGGCTCAGCTGGCGATTATCCAGCAAATGAGCAGGCAGGTGTGGCGGGGCTCACCTGGCAAGTATCAGGCAGAGGAGCAGGCAGGTGTCGCGGGGCTCAGCTGGCTATTATCAGGCAGATGAGTAGGCAGCTGTCGCGCGGCTCAGCTGGCGAGTATCAGGCAGATGAGCAGGTAGTTGTCGCGAAGCTCAGCTGGCGAGTATCAGGCAGATGAGCAGGCAGGTGTCGGGCGGCTCAGCTGGCGATTATCAGGCAGATGAACAGGCAGGTGTCGTGGGGCTCAATTGGCGATTATCAGGCAGATGAGCAGGCAGGTGTCTTGCGGCTCAGCTGGCGAGTATCAGGGAGATGAGCAGGCAGTTGTCGCGGGGCTCAGCTGGTGATTATCAAGCAGATGAGCTGGCAGGTGTCGAGCTGCTCAGCTGGCGAGTATCAGGCAGATGAGCAGGCAGGTGTCGCGGGGCGCAGCTAGCGAGTATCAGGCAGATGAGCAGGCAGGTGTCGCGCGGCTCAGCTGGCGAGTATCAGGCAGATGAGCAGGCAGGTGTCGCGTGGCTCAGCTGGCCAGTATCAGGCACATGAACAGGCAGGTGTCGCGCGGCTCAGCTGGCGAGTATCAGGCACATGAGCAGGCAGGTGTCGCACGGATCAGCTGGCGAGTATCAGGCAGATGAGCAGGCAGATGTCGCACTGCTCAGCTGGCGACTATCACGTAGATGAGCAGACAGTTGTCGCGAGGCTCAGCTGGCGATTATAAAGCAAATGAGCAGGCAGGTGTGGCGGGGCTCACCTGGCGATTATCAGGCAGATGAGCAGGCAGGTGTCGCGTGGCTCAGCTGGCGAGTATCTGGCAATGAGCAGGCAGGTGTCACGCGGCTCCGCTGGCGAGTATCAGGCAGATGAGCAGGCAGGTGTCGGGCGGCTCAGCTGGCGAATATTAGGCACATGAGCAGGCACGTGTCGCGGGGCTCAGCTGGCGAGTATCAGTCAGATGAGCAGATAGGTGTCGTGCGGCTCAGCTGGCGATTATGAGGCAGATGAGCAGGCAGCTGTCGCGCGGCTCAGCTGGCGAGTATCAGGCAGATGAGCAGGCAGGTGTCGCACGGATCAGCTGGCGAGTATCAGGCAGATGAGCAGGCAGATGTCGCACTGCTCAGCTGGCGACTATCACGTAGATGAGCAGACAGTTGTCGCGAGGCTCAGCTGGCGATTATAAAGCAAATGAGCAGGCAGGTGTGGCGGGGCTCACCTGGCGATTATCAGGCAGATGAGCAGGCAGGTGTCGCGTGGCTCAGCTGGCGAGTATCTGGCAATGAGCAGGCAGGTGTCACGCGGCTCCGCTGGCGAGTATCAGGCAGATGAGCAGGCAGGTGTCGGGCGGCTCAGCTGGCGAATATTAGGCACATGAGCAGGCACGTGTCGCGGGGCTCAGCTGGCGAGTATCAGTCAGATGAGCAGATAGGTGTCGTGCGGCTCAGCTGGCGATTATGAGGCAGATGAGCAGGCAGCTGTCGCGCGGCTCAGCTGGCGAGTATCAGGCAGATGATCAGGCAGGTGTCGCGTGGCTCAGCTGGCGAGTATCAGGCAATGAGCAAGCAGGTGTCACGCGGCTCAGCTGGCGAGAATCAGGCAGATGAGCAGGCAGGTGTCGGGCGGCTCAGCTGGCGATTATCAGGCAGATGAGCAGGCAGCTGTCGCGCGGCTCAGCAGGCGATTATCAGGCGGATGAGCAGGCAGGTGTCGGGCGGCTCAGCTGGCGATTATCAGGCAGATGATCAGACAGGTGTCGCGCGGATCAGCTGGTGAGTGTCAGGCAGATGAGCAAGCAGGTGTCGCGCGGATCAGCTGGCGATTATCAGGCAGATGATCAGGCAGGTGTCGGGTGGCTCAGCTGGCGATTATCAGGCAGATGAGCAGGCAGCTGTCCCGCGGCTCAGCTGGCGATTATCAGGCAGATGAGCAGGCAGGTTTCGCGGGGCTCAGCTGGTGATTATCAAGCAGATGAGCAGGCAGGTGTCGCGGGGCTCAGCTGGCGATTTTCAATCAGATGAGCAGGCAGGTGTCACGGGGCTCAGCTGGCAATTATCAGGCAGATGAGCAGGCAGCTGTCGCGTGGCTCAGCTGGTGAGTGTCAGGCAGATGAGCAAGCAGGTGTCGCGCGGCTCAGCTGGCGAGTATCAGGCAGATGAGCAGGCAGGTGTCGGGCGGCTCAGCTGGCGAGTATTAGGCAGATGAGCAGGCAGGTGTCGTGGGGCTCAGCTGGCGAGTATCAGTCAGATGAGCAGATAGGTGTCGTGCGGCTCAGCTGGCGATTATCAGGCAGATGAGCAGGCAGCTGTCGCGCGGCTCAGCTGGCGAGTATCAGGTAGATGATCAGGCAGGTGTCGCGTGGCTCAGCTGGCGAGTATCATGCAATGAGCAGGCAGGGGTCACGCGGCTCAGCTGGCGAGTATCAGGCAGATGAGCAGGCAGGTGTCGGGCGGCTCAGCTAGCGATTATCAGGCAGATGAGCAGGCAGCTGTCGCGCGGCTCAGCTGGCGATTATCAGGCAGATGAGCAGGCAGGTGTCGGGCGGCTCAGCTGGCGATTATCAGGCAGATGATCAGACAGGTGTTGCGCGGATCAGCTGGTGAGTGTCAGGCAGATGAGCAAGCAGGTGTCGCGCGGATCAGCTACCGATTATCAGGCAGATGATCAGGCAGGTGTCGGGTGGCTCAGCTGGTGATTATCAGGCAGATGAGCAGGCAGCTGTCCCGCGGCTCAGCTGGCGATTATCAGGCAGATGAGCAGGCAGGTTTCGCGGGGCTCAGCGGGTGATTATCAAGCAGATGAGCAGGCAGGTGTCGCGGGGCTCAGCTGGCGATTTTCAAGCAGATGAGCAGGCAGGTGTCACGGGGCTCAGCTGGCAATTATCAGGCAGATGAGCAGGCAGGTGTCGCGTGGCTCAGTTGGCGTGTATCAGGCAGATGAGCAGGCAGGTGTTTCGAGGCTCAGCTGTCGATTATCAGGCAGATGAAAAGGCAGGTGTCGCGCGGGTAAGCTGGCGAGTATCAGGCAGATGAACAGGCAGGTGTCGCGCGGCTCAGCTTGCGAGGATCAGGCAGATGAGCAGGCAGGTGTCGCGCGGCTCAGCTGGCGAGTATCAGGCAGATGAGCAGGTAGGTGTCGCGCGGCTTAGCTGGCGAGTATCCGGCAGATGAGCAGGCAGGTGTCGCGCGGCTCAGCTGGCGAATATCAGGAAGATGAGCAGGCCGCTGTCGCGCGGCTCAGCTGGCGAGTATCAGGCAGATGAGCAGGCAGGTGTCGCGCAGCTCAGCTGACGAGTATCAGGCAGATGAGCAGGCAGGTGTCGAGAGGCTCAGCTGACGAGTATCAGGCAGATGAGCAGACAGGTGTCGCGCGGCTCAGCTGGCGAGTATCACGCAGATGAGCAGGCAGGTGTCGCGCAGCTCAGCTGACGAGTATCAGGCAGATGAGCAGGCAGGTGTCGCACAGCTCAGCTGACGAGTATGAGGCAGATGAGCAGGCAGGTGTCGCGCGGCTCAGCTGGCGATTATCAGGCAGATGAGCAGGCAGGTGTCGCGGGGCTCTGCTGGTGATTATCAGGCATTTGAGCAGGTAGGTTCGCGCGGCTCAGCTGGCGATTAACAGACAGATGAGAAGGCAGGTGTTGCGGGGCACAGTTGGCGATTATCAGGCAGATGAGCAAGCAGGTGTCGCGGGGCTCAGGTGGCGATTATCACGAAGATGAGCAGGCAGGTGTCTCGGGGCTCAGCTGGTGATTATCAAGCACATGAGCTGGTAGGGGTCGAGCTGCTCAGCTGGCGAGTATCAGGCAGATGAGCAGGCAGGTGTCGCGGGGCGCAGCTGGCGAGTATCAGGCAGATGAGCAGGCAGGTGTCGTGCGGCTCAGCTGGCGAGTATCAGGCAGATGAGCAGGCAGGTGTCGCGTGGCTCATCTGTCCATGAACAAGCAGATGAGCATGCAGGTGTCCCGCACTTCAGCTGGCGATTATCAGGCACATGAGCAGGCAGGTGTTGCACTACTCAGCGGCGATTAACAGGTAGATGAGCAGACAGGTTTCGCGCAGCTCAGCTGACGATTATCAAGCAGATGAGCAGGCAGGTGTGGCGCCGCTCACCTGGCGAGTATCAGGCAGATGAGCAGGCAGGTGTCGCGTATCTCACCTGGGGAGTATCAGGCAGATGAGTAGGCAGGTGTCGCGCGGCTCAGCTGGCGAGTATCAGGCAGATGAGCAGGCAGGTGCTGCGGGGCTCAGCTGGCGAGTATCAGGCACATGAGCAGGCAGGTGTCGCGCGGCTCAACTTGTGAGTATCAGGCAGATGAGCAGGCAGGTGTCGCGCGGATCAGCTGGTGAGTATCAGGCAGATGAGCAGGCAGATGTCGCACTGCTCAGCTGGCGACTATCATGCAGATGAGCAGACAGGTGTCGCGTGGCTCAGCTGGCGATTATCCAGCAAATGAGCAGGCAGGTGTGGCGGGGCTCACCTGGCAAGTATCAGGCAGAGGAGCAGGCAGGTGTCGCGGGGCTCAGCTGGCTATTATCAGGCAGATGAGTAGGCAGCTGTCGCGCGGCTCAGCTGGCGAGTATCAGGCAGATGAGCAGGTAGTTGTCGCGAAGCTCAGCTGGCGAGTATCAGGCAGATGAGCAGGCAGGTGTCGGGCGGCTCAGCTGGCGATTATCAGGCAGATGAACAGGCAGGTGTCGTGGGGCTCAATTGGCGATTATCAGGCAGATGAGCAGGCAGGTGTCTTGCGGCTCAGCTGGCGAGTATCAGGGAGATGAGCAGGCAGTTGTCGCGGGGCTCAGCTGGTGATTATCAAGCAGATGAGCTGGCAGGTGTCGAGCTGCTCAGCTGGCGAGTATCAGGCAGATGAGCAGGCAGGTGTCGCGGGGCGCAGCTAGCGAGTATCAGGCAGATGAGCAGGCAGGTGTCGCGCGGCTCAGCTGGCGAGTATCAGGCAGATGAGCAGGCAGGTGTCGCGTGGCTCAGCTGGCCAGTATCAGGCACATGAACAGGCAGGTGTCGCGCGGCTCAGCTGGCGAGTATCAGGCACATGAGCAGGCAGGTGTCGTGCGGCTCAGCTGGCGAGTATCAGGCAGATGAGCAGGCAGGTGTCGCACGGATCAGCTGGCGAGTATCAGGCAGATGAGCAGGCAGATGTCGCACTGCTCAGCTGGCGACTATCACGTAGATGAGCAGACAGTTGTCGCGAGGCTCAGCTGGCGATTATAAAGCAAATGAGCAGGCAGGTGTGGCGGGGCTCACCTGGCGATTATCAGGCAGATGAGCAGGCAGGTGTCGCGTGGCTCAGCTGGCGAGTATCTGGCAATGAGCAGGCAGGTGTCACGCGGCTCCGCTGGCGAGTATCAGGCAGATGAGCAGGCAGGTGTCGGGCAGCTCAGCTGGCGAATATTAGGCACATGAGCAGGCACGTGTCGCGGGGCTCAGCTGGCGAGTATCAGTCAGATGAGCAGATAGGTGTCGTGCGGCTCAGCTGGCGATTATGAGGCAGATGAGCAGGCAGCTGTCGCGCGGCTCAGCTGGCGAGTATCAGGCAGATGATCAGGCAGGTGTCGCGTGGCTCAGCTGGCGAGTATCAGGCAATGAGCAAGCAGGTGTCACGCGGCTCAGCTGGCGAGAATCAGGCAGATGAGCAGGCAGGTGTCGGGCGGCTCAGCTGGCGATTATCAGGCAGATGAGCAGGCAGCTGTCGCGCGGCTCAGCAGGCGATTATCAGGCGGATGAGCAGGCAGGTGTCGGGCGGCTCAGCTGGCGATTATCAGGCAGATGATCAGACAGGTGTCGCGCGGATCAGCTGGTGAGTGTCAGGCAGATGAGCAAGCAGGTGTCGCGCGGATCAGCTGGCGATTATCAGGCAGATGATCAGGCAGGTGTCGGGTGGCTCAGCTGGCGATTATCAGGCAGATGAGCAGGCAGCTGTCCCGCGGCTCAGCTGGCGATTATCAGGCAGATGAGCAGGCAGGTTTCGCGGGGCTCAGCTGGTGATTATCAAGCAGATGAGCAGGCAGGTGTCGCGGGGCTCAGCTGGCGATTTTCAATCAGATGAGCAGGCAGGTGTCACGGGGCTCAGCTGGCAATTATCAGGCAGATGAGCAGGCAGCTGTCGCGTGGCTCAGCTGGTGAGTGTCAGGCAGATGAGCAAGCAGGTGTCGCGCGGCTCAGCTGGCGAGTATCAGGCAGATGAGCAGGCAGGTGTCGGGCGGCTCAGCTGGCGAGTATTAGGCAGATGAGCAGGCAGGTGTCGTGGGGCTCAGCTGGCGAGTATCAGTCAGATGAGCAGATAGGTGTCGTGCGGCTCAGCTGGCGATTATCAGGCAGATGAGCAGGCAGCTGTCGCGCGGCTCAGCTGGCGAGTATCAGGTAGATGATCAGGCAGGTGTCGCGTGGCTCAGCTGGCGAGTATCATGCAATGAGCAGGCAGGGGTCACGCGGCTCAGCTGGCGAGTATCAGGCAGATGAGCAGGCAGGTGTCGGGCGGCTCAGCTGGCGATTATCAGGCAGATGATCAGACAGGTGTTGCGCGGATCAGCTGGTGAGTGTCAGGCAGATGAGCAAGCAGGTGTCGCGCGGATCAGCTACCGATTATCAGGCAGATGATCAGGCAGGTGTCGGGTGGCTCAGCTGGTGATTATCAGGCAGATGAGCAGGCAGCTGTCCCGCGGCTCAGCTGGCGATTATCAGGCAGATGAGCAGGCAGGTTTCGCGGGGCTCAGCGGGTGATTATCAAGCAGATGAGCAGGCAGGTGTCGCGGGGCTCAGCTGGCGATTTTCAAGCAGATGAGCAGGCAGGTGTCACAGGGCTCAGCTGGCAATTATCAGGCAGATGAGCAGGCAGGTGTCTCGAGGCTCAGCTGTCGATTATCAGGCAGATGAAAAGGCAGGTGTCGCGCGGGTAAGCTGGCGAGTATCAGGCAGATGAACAGGCAGGTGTCGCGCGGCTCAGCTTGCGAGGATCAGGCAGATGAGCAGGCAGGTGTCGCGCGGCTCAGCTGGCGAGTATCAGGCAGATGAGCAGGTAGGTGTCGCGCGGCTTAGCTGGCGAGTATCCGGCAGATGAGCAGGCAGGTGTCGCGCGGCTCAGCTGGCGAATATCAGGAAGATGAGCAGGCCGCTGTCGCGCGGCTCAGCTGGCGAGTATCAGGCAGATGAGCAGGCAGGTGTCGCGCAGCTCAGCTGACGAGTATCAGGCAGATGAGCAGGCAGGTGTCGAGAGGCTCAGCTGACGAGTATCAGGCAGATGAGCAGACAGGTGTCGCGCGGCTCAGCTGGCGAGTATCACGCAGATGAGCAGGCAGGTGTCGCGCAGCTCAGCTGACGAGTATCAGGCAGATGAGCAGGCAGGTGTCGCACAGCTCAGCTGACGAGTATGAGGCAGATGAGCAGGCAGGTGTCGCGCGGCTCAGCTGGCGATTATCAGGCAGATGAGCAGGCAGGTGTCGCGGGGCTCTGCTGGTGATTATCAGGCATTTGAGCAGGTAGGTTCGCGCGGCTCAGCTGGCGATTAACAGACAGATGAGAAGGCAGGTGTTGCGGGGCACAGTGGCGATTATCAGGCAGATGAGCAAGCAGGTGTCGCGGGGCTCAGGTGGCGATTATCACGAAGATGAGCAGGCAGGTGTCTCGGGGCTCAGCTGGTGATTATCAAGCACATGAGCTGGTAGGGGTCGAGCTGCTCAGCTGGCGAGTATCAGGCAGATGAGCAGGCAGGTGTCGCGGGGCGCAGCTGGCGAGTATCAGGCAGATGAGCAGGCAGGTGTCGTGCGGCTCAGCTGGCGAGTATCAGGCAGATGAGCAGGCAGGTGTCGCGTGGCTCATCTGTCCATGAACAAGCAGATGAGCATGCAGGTGTCCCGCACTTCAGCTGGCGATTATCAGGCACATGAGCAGGCAGGTGTTGCACTACTCAGCGGCGATTAACAGGTAGATGAGCAGACAGGTTTCGCGCAGCTCAGCTGACGATTATCAAGCAGATGAGCAGGCAGGTGTGGCGCCGCTCACCTGGCGAGTATCAGGCAGATGAGCAGGCAGGTGTCGCGTATCTCACCTGGGGAGTATCAGGCAGATGAGTAGGCAGGTGTCGCGCGGCTCAGCTGGCGAGTATCAGGCAGATGAGCAGGCAGGTGCTGCGGGGCTCAGCTGGCGAGTATCAGGCACATGAGCAGGCAGGTGTCGCGCGGCTCAACTTGTGAGTATCAGGCAGATGAGCAGGCAGGTGTCGCGCGGATCAGCTGGTGAGTATCAGGCAGATGAGCAGGCAGATGTCGCACTGCTCAGCTGGCGACTATCATGCAGATGAGCAGACAGGTGTCGCGTGGCTCAGCTGGCGATTATCCAGCAAATGAGCAGGCAGGTGTGGCGGGGCTCACCTGGCAAGTATCAGGCAGAGGAGCAGGCAGGTGTCGCGGGGCTCAGCTGGCTATTATCAGGCAGATGAGTAGGCAGCTGTCGCGCGGCTCAGCTGGCGAGTATCAGGCAGATGAGCAGGTAGTTGTCGCGAAGCTCAGCTGGCGAGTATCAGGCAGATGAGCAGGCAGGTGTCGGGCGGCTCAGCTGGCGATTATCAGGCAGATGAACAGGCAGGTGTCGTGGGGCTCAATTGGCGATTATCAGGCAGATGAGCAGGCAGGTGTCTTGCGGCTCAGCTGGCGAGTATCAGGGAGATGAGCAGGCAGTTGTCGCGGGGCTCAGCTGGTGATTATCAAGCAGATGAGCTGGCAGGTGTCGAGCTGCTCAGCTGGCGAGTATCAGGCAGATGAGCAGGCAGGTGTCGCGGGGCGCAGCTAGCGAGTATCAGGCAGATGAGCAGGCAGGTGTCGCGCGGCTCAGCTGGCGAGTATCAGGCAGATGAGCAGGCAGGTGTCGCGTGGCTCAGCTGGCCAGTATCAGGCACATGAACAGGCAGGTGTCGCGCGGCTCAGCTGGCGAGTATCAGGCACATGAGCAGGCAGGTGTCGTGCGGCTCAGCTGGCGAGTATCAGGCAGATGAGCAGGCAGGTGTCGCACGGATCAGCTGGCGAGTATCAGGCAGATGAGCAGGCAGATGTCGCACTGCTCAGCTGGCGACTATCACGTAGATGAGCAGACAGTTGTCGCGAGGCTCAGCTGGCGATTATAAAGCAAATGAGCAGGCAGGTGTGGCGGGGCTCACCTGGCGATTATCAGGCAGATGAGCAGGCAGGTGTCGCGTGGCTCAGCTGGCGAGTATCTGGCAATGAGCAGGCAGGTGTCACGCGGCTCCGCTGGCGAGTATCAGGCAGATGAGCAGGCAGGTGTCGGGCAGCTCAGCTGGCGAATATTAGGCACATGAGCAGGCACGTGTCGCGGGGCTCAGCTGGCGAGTATCAGTCAGATGACCAGATAGGTGTCGTGCGGCTCAGCTGGCGATTATGAGGCAGATGAGCAGGCAGCTGTCGCGCGGCTCAGCTGGCGAGTATCAGGCAGATGATCAGGCAGGTGTCGCGTGGCTCAGCTGGCGAGTATCAGGCAATGAGCAAGCAGGTGTCACGCGGCTCAGCTGGTGAGAATCAGGCAGATGAGCAGGCAGGTGTCGGGCGGCTCAGCTGGCGATTATCAGGCAGATGAGCAGGCAGCTGTCGCGCGGCTCAGCAGGCGATTATCAGGCGGATGAGCAGGCAGGTGTCGGGCGGCTCAGCTGGCGATTATCAGGCAGATGATCAGACAGGTGTCACGCGGATCAGCTGGTGAGTGTCAGGCAGATGAGCAAGCAGGTGTCGCGCGGATCAGCTGGCGATTATCAGGCAGATGATCAGGCAGGTGTCGGGTGGCTCAGCTGGCGATTATCAGGCAGATGAGCAGGCAGCTGTCCCGCGGCTCAGCTGGCGATTATCAGGCAGATGAGCAGGCAGGTTTCGCGGGGCTCAGCTGGTGATTATCAAGCAGATGAGTAGGCAGGTGTCGCGGGGCTCAGCTGGCGATTTTCAATCAGATGAGCAGGCAGGTGTCACGGGGCTCAGCTGGCAATTATCAGGCAGATGAGCAGGCAGCTGTCGCGTGGCTCAGCTGGTGAGTGTCAGGCAGATGAGCAAGCAGGTGTCGCGCGGCTCAGCTGGCGAGTATCAGGCAGATGAGCAGGCAGGTGTCGGGCGGCTCAGCTGGCGAGTATTAGGCAGATGAGCAGGCAGGTGTCGTGGGGCTCAGCTGGCGAGTATCAGTCAGATGAGCAGATAGGTGTCGTGCGGCTCAGCTGGCGATTATCAGGCAGATGAGCAGGCAGCTGTCGCGCGGCTCAGCTGGCGAGTATCAGGTAGATGATCAGGCAGGTGTCGCGTGGCTCAGCTGGCGAGTATCATGCAATGAGCAGGCAGGGGTCACGCGGCTCAGCTGGCGAGTATCAGGCAGATGAGCAGGCAGGTGTCGGGCGGCTCAGCTAGCGATTATCAGGCAGATGAGCAGGCAGCTGTCGCGCGGCTCAGCTGGCGATTATCAGGCAGATGAGCAGGCAGGTGTCGGGCGGCTCAGCTGGCGATTATCAGGCAGATGATCAGACAGGTGTTGGGCGGATCAGCTGGTGAGTGTCAGGCAGATGAGCAAGCAGGTGTCGCGCGGATCAGCTACCGATTATCAGGCAGATGATCAGGCAGGTGTCGGGTGGCTCAGCTGGTGATTATCAGGCAGATGAGCAGGCAGCTGTCCCGCGGCTCAGCTGGCGATTATCAGGCAGATGAGCAGGCAGGTTTCGCGGGGCTCAGCGGGTGATTATCAAGCAGATGAGCAGGCAGGTGTCGCGGGGCTCAGCTGGCGATTTTCAAGCAGATGAGCAGGCAGGTGTCACGGGGCTCAGCTGGCAATTATCAGGCAGATGAGCAGGCAGGTGTCGCGTGGCTCAGTTGGCGTGTATCAGGCAGATGAGCAGGCAGGTGTCTCGAGGCTCAGCTGTCGATTATCAGGCAGATGAAAAGGCAGGTGTCGCGCGGGTAAGCTGGCGAGTATCAGGCAGATGAACAGGCAGGTGTCGCGCGGCTCAGCTTGCGAGGATCAGGCAGATGAGCAGGCAGGTGTCGCGCAGCTCAGCTGGCGAGTATCAGGCAGATGAGCAGGCAGGTGTCGCGTGGCTCAGCTGGCCAGTATCAGGCACATGAACAGGCAGGTGTCGCGCGGCTCAGCTGGCGAGTATCAGGCACATGAGCAGGCAGGTGTCGTGCGGCTCAGCTGGCGAGTATCAGGCAGATGAGCAGGCAGGTGTCGCACGGATCAGCTGGCGAGTATCAGGCAGATGAGCAGGCAGATGTCGCACTGCTCAGCTGGCGACTATCACGTAGATGAGCAGACAGTTGTCGCGAGGCTCAGCTGGCGATTATAAAGCAAATGAGCAGGCAGGTGTGGCGGGGCTCACCTGGCGATTATCAGGCAGATGAGCAGGCAGGTGTCGCGTGGCTCAGCTGGCGAGTATCTGGCAATGAGCAGGCAGGTGTCACGCGGCTCCGCTGGCGAGTATCAGGCAGATGAGCAGGCAGGTGTCGGGCAGCTCAGCTGGCGAATATTAGGCACATGAGCAGGCACGTGTCGCGGGGCTCAGCTGGCGAGTATCAGTCAGATGAGCAGATAGGTGTCGTGCGGCTCAGCTGGCGATTATGAGGCAGATGAGCAGGCAGCTGTCGCGCGGCTCAGCTGGCGAGTATCAGGCAGATGATCAGGCAGGTGTCGCGTGGCTCAGCTGGCGAGTATCAGGCAATGAGCAAGCAGGTGTCACGCGGCTCAGCTGGTGAGAATCAGGCAGATGAGCAGGCAGGTGTCGGGCGGCTCAGCTGGCGATTATCAGGCAGATGAGCAGGCAGCTGTCGCGCGGCTCAGCAGGCGATTATCAGGCGGATGAGCAGGCAGGTGTCGGGCGGCTCAGCTGGCGATTATCAGGCAGATGATCAGACAGGTGTCGCGCGGATCAGCTGGTGAGTGTCAGGCAGATGAGCAAGCAGGTGTCGCGCGGATCAGCTGGCGATTATCAGGCAGATGATCAGGCAGGTGTCGGGTGGCTCAGCTGGCGATTATCAGGCAGATGAGCAGGCAGCTGTCCCGCGGCTCAGCTGGCGATTATCAGGCAGATGAGCAGGCAGGTTTCGCGGGGCTCAGCTGGTGATTATCAAGCAGATGAGTAGGCAGGTGTCGCGGGGCTCAGCTGGCGATTTTCAATCAGATGAGCAGGCAGGTGTCACGGGGCTCAGCTGGCAATTATCAGGCAGATGAGCAGGCAGCTGTCGCGTGGCTCAGCTGGTGAGTGTCAGGCAGATGAGCAAGCAGGTGTCGCGCGGCTCAGCTGGCGAGTATCAGGCAGATGAGCAGGCAGGTGTCGGGCGGCTCAGCTGGCGAGTATTAGGCAGATGAGCAGGCAGGTGTCGTGGGGCTCAGCTGGCGAGTATCAGTCAGATGAGCAGATAGGTGTCGTGCGGCTCAGCTGGCGATTATCAGGCAGATGAGCAGGCAGCTGTCGCGCGGCTCAGCTGGCGAGTATCAGGTAGATGATCAGGCAGGTGTCGCGTGGCTCAGCTGGCGAGTATCATGCAATGAGCAGGCAGGGGTCACGCGGCTCAGCTGGCGAGTATCAGGCAGATGAGCAGGCAGGTGTCGGGCGGCTCAGCTAGCGATTATCAGGCAGATGAGCAGGCAGCTGTCGCGCGGCTCAGCTGGCGATTATCAGGCAGATGAGCAGGCAGGTGTCGGGCGGCTCAGCTGGCGATTATCAGGCAGATGATCAGACAGGTGTTGCGCGGATCAGCTGGTGAGTGTCAGGCAGATGAGCAAGCAGGTGTCGCGCGGATCAGCTACCGATTATCAGGCAGATGATCAGGCAGGTGTCGGGTGGCTCAGCTGGTGATTATCAGGCAGATGAGCAGGCAGCTGTCCCGCGGCTCAGGTGGCGATTATCAGGCAGATGAGCAGGCAGGTTTCGCGGGGCTCAGCGGGTGATTATCAAGCAGATGAGCAGGCAGGTGTCGCGGGGCTCAGCTGGCGATTTTCAAGCAGATGAGCAGGCAGGTGTCACGGGGCTCAGCTGGCAATTATCAGGCAGATGAGCAGGCAGGTGTCGCGTGGCTCAGTTGGCGTGTATCAGGCAGATGAGCAGGCAGGTGTTTCGAGGCTCAGCTGTCGATTATCAGGCAGATGAAAAGGCAGGTGTCGCGCGGGTAAGCTGGCGAGTATCAGGCAGATGAACAGGCAGGTGTCGCGCGGCTCAGCTTGCGAGGATCAGGCAGATGAGCAGGCAGGTGTCGCGCGGCTCAGCTGGCGAGTATCAGGCAGATGAGCAGGTAGGTGTCGCGCGGCTTAGCTGGCGAGTATCCGGCAGATGAGCAGGCAGGTGTCGCGCGGCTCAGCTGGCGAATATCAGGAAGATGAGCAGGCCGCTGTCGCGCGGCTCAGCTGGCGAGTATCAGGCAGATGAGCAGGCAGGTGTCGCGCAGCTCAGCTGACGAGTATCAGGCAGATGAGCAGGCAGGTGTCGAGAGGCTCAGCTGACGAGTATCAGGCAGATGAGCAGACAGGTGTCGCGCGGCTCAGCTGGCGAGTA
This sequence comes from Bos grunniens, assembly GCF_055505025.1. Taxonomy (NCBI): domain Eukaryota; kingdom Metazoa; phylum Chordata; class Mammalia; order Artiodactyla; family Bovidae; genus Bos; species Bos grunniens. Next base: position 612,895 of record NC_141188.1, on the reverse strand, counting down.
TCACGCAGATGAGCAGGCAGGTGTCGCGCAGCTCAGCTGACGAGTATCAGGCAGATGAGCAGGCAGGTGTCGCACAGCTCAGCTGACGAGTATGAGGCAGATGAGCAGGCAGGTGTCGCGCGGCTCAGCTGGCGATTATCAGGCAGATGAGCAGGCAGGTGTCGCGGGGCTCTGCTGGTGATTATCAGGCATTTGAGCAGGTAGGTTCGCGCGGCTCAGCTGGCGATTAACAGACAGATGAGAAGGCAGGTGTTGCGGGGCACAGTTGGCGATTATCAGGCAGATGAGCAAGCAGGTGTCGCGGGGCTCAGGTGGCGATTATCACGAAGATGAGCAGGCAGGTGTCTCGGGGCTCAGCTGGTGATTATCAAGCACATGAGCTGGTAGGGGTCGAGCTGCTCAGCTGGCGAGTATCAGGCAGATGAGCAGGCAGGTGTCGCGGGGCGCAGCTGGCGAGTATCAGGCAGATGAGCAGGCAGGTGTCGTGCGGCTCAGCTGGCGAGTATCAGGCAGATGAGCAGGCAGGTGTCGCGTGGCTCATCTGTCCATGAACAAGCAGATGAGCATGCAGGTGTCCCGCACTTCAGCTGGCGATTATCAGGCACATGAGCAGGCAGGTGTTGCACTACTCAGCGGCGATTAACAGGTAGATGAGCAGACAGGTTTCGCGCAGCTCAGCTGACGATTATCAAGCAGATGAGCAGGCAGGTGTGGCGCCGCTCACCTGGCGAGTATCAGGCAGATGAGCAGGCAGGTGTCGCGTATCTCACCTGGGGAGTATCAGGCAGATGAGTAGGCAGGTGTCGCGCGGCTCAGCTGGCGAGTATCAGGCAGATGAGCAGGCAGGTGCTGCGGGGCTCAGCTGGCGAGTATCAGGCACATGAGCAGGCAGGTGTCGCGCGGCTCAACTTGTGAGTATCAGGCAGATGAGCAGGCAGGTGTCGCGCGGATCAGCTGGTGAGTATCAGGCAGATGAGCAGGCAGATGTCGCACTGCTCAGCTGGCGACTATCATGCAGATGAGCAGACAGGTGTCGCGTGGCTCAGCTGGCGATTATCCAGCAAATGAGCAGGCAGGTGTGGCGGGGCTCACCTGGCAAGTATCAGGCAGAGGAGCAGGCAGGTGTCGCGGGGCTCAGCTGGCTATTATCAGGCAGATGAGTAGGCAGCTGTCGCGCGGCTCAGCTGGCGAGTATCAGGCAGATGAGCAGGTAGTTGTCGCGAAGCTCAGCTGGCGAGTATCAGGCAGATGAGCAGGCAGGTGTCGGGCGGCTCAGCTGGCGATTATCAGGCAGATGAACAGGCAGGTGTCGTGGGGCTCAATTGGCGATTATCAGGCAGATGAGCAGGCAGGTGTCTTGCGGCTCAGCTGGCGAGTATCAGGGAGATGAGCAGGCAGTTGTCGCGGGGCTCAGCTGGTGATTATCAAGCAGATGAGCTGGCAGGTGTCGAGCTGCTCAGCTGGCGAGTATCAGGCAGATGAGCAGGCAGGTGTCGCGGGGCGCAGCTAGCGAGTATCAGGCAGATGAGCAGGCAGGTGTCGCGCGGCTCAGCTGGCGAGTATCAGGCAGATGAGCAGGCAGGTGTCGCGTGGCTCAGCTGGCCAGTATCAGGCACATGAACAGGCAGGTGTCGCGCGGCTCAGCTGGCGAGTATCAGGCACATGAGCAGGCAGGTGTCGTGCGGCTCAGCTGGCGAGTATCAGGCAGATGAGCAGGCAGGTGTCGCACGGATCAGCTGGCGAGTATCAGGCAGATGAGCAGGCAGATGTCGCACTGCTCAGCTGGCGACTATCACGTAGATGAGCAGACAGTTGTCGCGAGGCTCAGCTGGCGATTATAAAGCAAATGAGCAGGCAGGTGTGGCGGGGCTCACCTGGCGATTATCAGGCAGATGAGCAGGCAGGTGTCGCGTGGCTCAGCTGGCGAGTATCTGGCAATGAGCAGGCAGGTGTCACGCGGCTCCGCTGGCGAGTATCAGGCAGATGAGCAGGCAGGTGTCGGGCAGCTCAGCTGGCGAATATTAGGCACATGAGCAGGCACGTGTCGCGGGGCTCAGCTGGCGAGTATCAGTCAGATGAGCAGATAGGTGTCGTGCGGCTCAGCTGGCGATTATGAGGCAGATGAGCAGGCAGCTGTCGCGCGGCTCAGCTGGCGAGTATCAGGCAGATGATCAGGCAGGTGTCGCGTGGCTCAGCTGGCGAGTATCAGGCAATGAGCAAGCAGGTGTCACGCGGCTCAGCTGGCGAGAATCAGGCAGATGAGCAGGCAGGTGTCGGGCGGCTCAGCTGGCGATTATCAGGCAGATGAGCAGGCAGCTGTCGCGCGGCTCAGCAGGCGATTATCAGGCGGATGAGCAGGCAGGTGTCGGGCGGCTCAGCTGGCGATTATCAGGCAGATGATCAGACAGGTGTCGCGCGGATCAGCTGGTGAGTGTCAGGCAGATGAGCAAGCAGGTGTCGCGCGGATCAGCTGGCGATTATCAGGCAGATGATCAGGCAGGTGTCGGGTGGCTCAGCTGGCGATTATCAGGCAGATGAGCAGGCAGCTGTCCCGCGGCTCAGCTGGCGATTATCAGGCAGATGAGCAGGCAGGTTTCGCGGGGCTCAGCTGGTGATTATCAAGCAGATGAGCAGGCAGGTGTCGCGGGGCTCAGCTGGCGATTTTCAATCAGATGAGCAGGCAGGTGTCACGGGGCTCAGCTGGCAATTATCAGGCAGATGAGCAGGCAGCTGTCGCGTGGCTCAGCTGGTGAGTGTCAGGCAGATGAGCAAGCAGGTGTCGCGCGGCTCAGCTGGCGAGTATCAGGCAGATGAGCAGGCAGGTGTCGGGCGGCTCAGCTGGCGAGTATTAGGCAGATGAGCAGGCAGGTGTCGTGGGGCTCAGCTGGCGAGTATTAGGCAGATGAGCAGGCAGGTGTCGGGCGGCTCAGCTGGCGAGTATTAGGCAGATGAGCAGGCAGGTGTCGTGGGGCTCAGCTGGCGAGTATCAGTCAGATGAGCAGATAGGTGTCGTGCGGCTCAGCTGGCGATTATCAGGCAGATGAGCAGGCAGCTGTCGCGCGGCTCAGCTGGCGAGTATCAGGTAGATGATCAGGCAGGTGTCGCGTGGCTCAGCTGGCGAGTATCATGCAATGAGCAGGCAGGGGTCACGCGGCTCAGCTGGCGAGTATCAGGCAGATGAGCAGGCAGGTGTCGGGCGGCTCAGCTGGCGATTATCAGGCAGATGATCAGACAGGTGTTGCGCGGATCAGCTGGTGAGTGTCAGGCAGATGAGCAAGCAGGTGTCGCGCGGATCAGCTACCGATTATCAGGCAGATGATCAGGCAGGTGTCGGGTGGCTCAGCTGGTGATTATCAGGCAGATGAGCAGGCAGCTGTCCCGCGGCTCAGCTGGCGATTATCAGGCAGATGAGCAGGCAGGTTTCGCGAGGCTCAGCGGGTGATTATCAAGCAGATGAGCAGGCAGGTGTCGCGGGGCTCAGCTGGCGATTTTCAAGCAGATGAGCAGGCAGGTGTCACAGGGCTCAGCTGGCAATTATCAGGCAGATGAGCAGGCAGGTGTCGCGTGGCTCAGTTGGCGTGTATCAGGCAGATGAGCAGGCAGGTGTCTCGAGGCTCAGCTGTCGATTATCAGGCAGATGAAAAGGCAGGTGTCGCGCGGGTAAGCTGGCGAGTATCAGGCAGATGAACAGGCAGGTGTCGCGCGGCTCAGCTTGCGAGGATCAGGCAGATGAGCAGGCAGGTGTCGCGCGGCTCAGCTGGCGAGTATCAGGCAGATGAGCAGGTAGGTGTCGCGCGGCTTAGCTGGCGAGTATCCGGCAGATGAGCAGGCAGGTGTCGCGCGGCTCAGCTGGCGAATATCAGGAAGATGAGCAGGCCGCTGTCGCGCGGCTCAGCTGGCGAGTATCAGGCAGATGAGCAGGCAGGTGTCGCGCAGCTCAGCTGACGAGTATCAGGCAGATGAGCAGGCAGGTGTCGAGAGGCTCAGCTGACGAGTATCAGGCAGATGAGCAGACAGGTGTCGCGCGGCTCAGCTGGCGAGTATCACGCAGATGAGCAGGCAGGTGTCGCGCAGCTCAGCTGACGAGTATCAGGCAGATGAGCAGGCAGGTGTCGCACAGCTCAGCTGACGAGTATGAGGCAGATGAGCAGGCAGGTGTCGCGCGGCTCAGCTGGCGATTATCAGGCAGATGAGCAGGCAGGTGTCGCGGGGCTCTGCTGGTGATTATCAGGCATTTGAGCAGGTAGGTTCGCGCGGCTCAGCTGGCGATTAACAGACAGATGAGAAGGCAGGTGTTGCGGGGCACAGTGGCGATTATCAGGCAGATGAGCAAGCAGGTGTCGCGGGGCTCAGGTGGCGATTATCACGAAGATGAGCAGGCAGGTGTCTCGGGGCTCAGCTGGTGATTATCAAGCACATGAGCTGGTAGGGGTCGAGCTGCTCAGCTGGCGAGTATCAGGCAGATGAGCAGGCAGGTGTCGCGGGGCGCAGCTGGCGAGTATCAGGCAGATGAGCAGGCAGGTGTCGTGCGGCTCAGCTGGCGAGTATCAGGCAGATGAGCAGGCAGGTGTCGCGTGGCTCATCTGTCCATGAACAAGCAGATGAGCATGCAGGTGTCCCGCACTTCAGCTGGCGATTATCAGGCACATGAGCAGGCAGGTGTTGCACTACTCAGCGGCGATTAACAGGTAGATGAGCAGACAGGTTTCGCGCAGCTCAGCTGACGATTATCAAGCAGATGAGCAGGCAGGTGTGGCGCCGCTCACCTGGCGAGTATCAGGCAGATGAGCAGGCAGGTGTCGCGTATCTCACCTGGGGAGTATCAGGCAGATGAGTAGGCAGGTGTCGCGCGGCTCAGCTGGCGAGTATCAGGCAGATGAGCAGGCAGGTGCTGCGGGGCTCAGCTGGCGAGTATCAGGCACATGAGCAGGCAGGTGTCGCGCGGCTCAACTTGTGAGTATCAGGCAGATGAGCAGGCAGGTGTCGCGCGGATCAGCTGGTGAGTATCAGGCAGATGAGCAGGCAGATGTCGCACTGCTCAGCTGGCGACTATCATGCAGATGAGCAGACAGGTGTCGCGTGGCTCAGCTGGCGATTATCCAGCAAATGAGCAGGCAGGTGTGGCGGGGCTCACCTGGCAAGTATCAGGCAGAGGAGCAGGCAGGTGTCGCGGGGCTCAGCTGGCTATTATCAGGCAGATGAGTAGGCAGCTGTCGCGCGGCTCAGCTGGCGAGTATCAGGCAGATGAGCAGGTAGTTGTCGCGAAGCTCAGCTGGCGAGTATCAGGCAGATGAGCAGGCAGGTGTCGGGCGGCTCAGCTGGCGATTATCAGGCAGATGAACAGGCAGGTGTCGTGGGGCTCAATTGGCGATTATCAGGCAGATGAGCAGGCAGGTGTCTTGCGGCTCAGCTGGCGAGTATCAGGGAGATGAGCAGGCAGTTGTCGCGGGGCTCAGCTGGTGATTATCAAGCAGATGAGCTGGCAGGTGTCGAGCTGCTCAGCTGGCGAGTATCAGGCAGATGAGCAGGCAGGTGTCGCGGGGCGCAGCTAGCGAGTATCAGGCAGATGAGCAGGCAGGTGTCGCGCGGCTCAGCTGGCGAGTATCAGGCAGATGAGCAGGCAGGTGTCGCGTGGCTCAGCTGGCCAGTATCAGGCACATGAACAGGCAGGTGTCGCGCGGCTCAGCTGGCGAGTATCAGGCACATGAGCAGGCAGGTGTCGTGCGGCTCAGCTGGCGAGTATCAGGCAGATGAGCAGGCAGGTGTCGCACGGATCAGCTGGCGAGTATCAGGCAGATGAGCAGGCAGATGTCGCACTGCTCAGCTGGCGACTATCACGTAGATGAGCAGACAGTTGTCGCGAGGCTCAGCTGGCGATTATAAAGCAAATGAGCAGGCAGGTGTGGCGGGGCTCACCTGGCGATTATCAGGCAGATGAGCAGGCAGGTGTCGCGTGGCTCAGCTGGCGAGTATCTGGCAATGAGCAGGCAGGTGTCACGCGGCTCCGCTGGCGAGTATCAGGCAGATGAGCAGGCAGGTGTCGGGCAGCTCAGCTGGCGAATATTAGGCACATGAGCAGGCACGTGTCGCGGGGCTCAGCTGGCGAGTATCAGTCAGATGACCAGATAGGTGTCGTGCGGCTCAGCTGGCGATTATGAGGCAGATGAGCAGGCAGCTGTCGCGCGGCTCAGCTGGCGAGTATCAGGCAGATGATCAGGCAGGTGTCGCGTGGCTCAGCTGGCGAGTATCAGGCAATGAGCAAGCAGGTGTCACGCGGCTCAGCTGGTGAGAATCAGGCAGATGAGCAGGCAGGTGTCGGGCGGCTCAGCTGGCGATTATCAGGCAGATGAGCAGGCAGCTGTCGCGCGGCTCAGCAGGCGATTATCAGGCGGATGAGCAGGCAGGTGTCGGGCGGCTCAGCTGGCGATTATCAGGCAGATGATCAGACAGGTGTCACGCGGATCAGCTGGTGAGTGTCAGGCAGATGAGCAAGCAGGTGTCGCGCGGATCAGCTGGCGATTATCAGGCAGATGATCAGGCAGGTGTCGGGTGGCTCAGCTGGCGATTATCAGGCAGATGAGCAGGCAGCTGTCCCGCGGCTCAGCTGGCGATTATCAGGCAGATGAGCAGGCAGGTTTCGCGGGGCTCAGCTGGTGATTATCAAGCAGATGAGTAGGCAGGTGTCGCGGGGCTCAGCTGGCGATTTTCAATCAGATGAGCAGGCAGGTGTCACGGGGCTCAGCTGGCAATTATCAGGCAGATGAGCAGGCAGCTGTCGCGTGGCTCAGCTGGTGAGTGTCAGGCAGATGAGCAAGCAGGTGTCGCGCGGCTCAGCTGGCGAGTATCAGGCAGATGAGCAGGCAGGTGTCGGGCGGCTCAGCTGGCGAGTATTAGGCAGATGAGCAGGCAGGTGTCGTGGGGCTCAGCTGGCGAGTATCAGTCAGATGAGCAGATAGGTGTCGTGCGGCTCAGCTGGCGATTATCAGGCAGATGAGCAGGCAGCTGTCGCGCGGCTCAGCTGGCGAGTATCAGGTAGATGATCAGGCAGGTGTCGCGTGGCTCAGCTGGCGAGTATCATGCAATGAGCAGGCAGGGGTCACGCGGCTCAGCTGGCGAGTATCAGGCAGATGAGCAGGCAGGTGTCGGGCGGCTCAGCTAGCGATTATCAGGCAGATGAGCAGGCAGCTGTCGCGCGGCTCAGCTGGCGATTATCAGGCAGATGAGCAGGCAGGTGTCGGGCGGCTCAGCTGGCGATTATCAGGCAGATGATCAGACAGGTGTTGGGCGGATCAGCTGGTGAGTGTCAGGCAGATGAGCAAGCAGGTGTCGCGCGGATCAGCTACCGATTATCAGGCAGATGATCAGGCAGGTGTCGGGTGGCTCAGCTGGTGATTATCAGGCAGATGAGCAGGCAGCTGTCCCGCGGCTCAGCTGGCGATTATCAGGCAGATGAGCAGGCAGGTTTCGCGGGGCTCAGCGGGTGATTATCAAGCAGATGAGCAGGCAGGTGTCGCGGGGCTCAGCTGGCGATTTTCAAGCAGATGAGCAGGCAGGTGTCACGGGGCTCAGCTGGCAATTATCAGGCAGATGAGCAGGCAGGTGTCGCGTGGCTCAGTTGGCGTGTATCAGGCAGATGAGCAGGCAGGTGTCTCGAGGCTCAGCTGTCGATTATCAGGCAGATGAAAAGGCAGGTGTCGCGCGGGTAAGCTGGCGAGTATCAGGCAGATGAACAGGCAGGTGTCGCGCGGCTCAGCTTGCGAGGATCAGGCAGATGAGCAGGCAGGTGTCGCGCGGCTCAGCTGGCGAGTATCAGGCAGATGAGCAGGCAGGTGTCGCGTGGCTCAGCTGGCCAGTATCAGGCACATGAACAGGCAGGTGTCGCGCGGCTCAGCTGGCGAGTATCAGGCACATGAGCAGGCAGGTGTCGTGCGGCTCAGCTGGCGAGTATCAGGCAGATGAGCAGGCAGGTGTCGCACGGATCAGCTGGCGAGTATCAGGCAGATGAGCAGGCAGATGTCGCACTGCTCAGCTGGCGACTATCACGTAGATGAGCAGACAGTTGTCGCGAGGCTCAGCTGGCGATTATAAAGCAAATGAGCAGGCAGGTGTGGCGGGGCTCACCTGGCGATTATCAGGCAGATGAGCAGGCAGGTGTCGCGTGGCTCAGCTGGCGAGTATCTGGCAATGAGCAGGCAGGTGTCACGCGGCTCCGCTGGCGAGTATCAGGCAGATGAGCAGGCAGGTGTCGGGCAGCTCAGCTGGCGAATATTAGGCACATGAGCAGGCACGTGTCGCGGGGCTCAGCTGGCGAGTATCAGTCAGATGAGCAGATAGGTGTCGTGCGGCTCAGCTGGCGATTATGAGGCAGATGAGCAGGCAGCTGTCGCGCGGCTCAGCTGGCGAGTATCAGGCAGATGATCAGGCAGGTGTCGCGTGGCTCAGCTGGCGAGTATCAGGCAATGAGCAAGCAGGTGTCACGCGGCTCAGCTGGTGAGAATCAGGCAGATGAGCAGGCAGGTGTCGGGCGGCTCAGCTGGCGATTATCAGGCAGATGAGCAGGCAGCTGTCGCGCGGCTCAGCAGGCGATTATCAGGCGGATGAGCAGGCAGGTGTCGGGCGGCTCAGCTGGCGATTATCAGGCAGATGATCAGACAGGTGTCGCGCGGATCAGCTGGTGAGTGTCAGGCAGATGAGCAAGCAGGTGTCGCGCGGATCAGCTGGCGATTATCAGGCAGATGATCAGGCAGGTGTCGGGTGGCTCAGCTGGCGATTATCAGGCAGATGAGCAGGCAGCTGTCCCGCGGCTCAGCTGGCGATTATCAGGCAGATGAGCAGGCAGGTTTCGCGGGGCTCAGCTGGTGATTATCAAGCAGATGAGTAGGCAGGTGTCGCGGGGCTCAGCTGGCGATTTTCAATCAGATGAGCAGGCAGGTGTCACGGGGCTCAGCTGGCAATTATCAGGCAGATGAGCAGGCAGCTGTCGCGTGGCTCAGCTGGTGAGTGTCAGGCAGATGAGCAAGCAGGTGTCGCGCGGCTCAGCTGGCGAGTATCAGGCAGATGAGCAGGCAGGTGTCGGGCGGCTCAGCTGGCGAGTATTAGGCAGATGAGCAGGCAGGTGTCGTGGGGCTCAGCTGGCGAGTATCAGTCAGATGAGCAGATAGGTGTCGTGCGGCTCAGCTGGCGATTATCAGGCAGATGAGCAGGCAGCTGTCGCGCGGCTCAGCTGGCGAGTATCAGGTAGATGATCAGGCAGGTGTCGCGTGGCTCAGCTGGCGAGTATCATGCAATGAGCAGGCAGGGGTCACGCGGCTCAGCTGGCGAGTATCAGGCAGATGAGCAGGCAGGTGTCGGGCGGCTCAGCTAGCGATTATCAGGCAGATGAGCAGGCAGCTGTCGCGCGGCTCAGCTGGCGATTATCAGGCAGATGAGCAGGCAGGTGTCGGGCGGCTCAGCTGGCGATTATCAGGCAGATGATCAGACAGGTGTTGCGCGGATCAGCTGGTGAGTGTCAGGCAGATGAGCAAGCAGGTGTCGCGCGGATCAGCTACCGATTATCAGGCAGATGATCAGGCAGGTGTCGGGTGGCTCAGCTGGTGATTATCAGGCAGATGAGCAGGCAGCTGTCCCGCGGCTCAGGTGGCGATTATCAGGCAGATGAGCAGGCAGGTTTCGCGGGGCTCAGCGGGTGATTATCAAGCAGATGAGCAGGCAGGTGTCGCGGGGCTCAGCTGGCGATTTTCAAGCAGATGAGCAGGCAGGTGTCACGGGGCTCAGCTGGCAATTATCAGGCAGATGAGCAGGCAGGTGTCGCGTGGCTCAGTTGGCGTGTATCAGGCAGATGAGCAGGCAGGTGTCTCGAGGCTCAGCTGTCGATTATCAGGCAGATGAAAAGGCAGGTGTCGCGCGGGTAAGCTGGCGAGTATCAGGCAGATGAACAGGCAGGTGTCGCGCGGCTCAGCTTGCGAGGATCAGGCAGATGAGCAGGCAGGTGTCGCGCGGCTCAGCTGGCGAGTATCAGGCAGATGAGCAGGTAGGTGTCGCGCGGCTTAGCTGGCGAGTATCCGGCAGATGAGCAGGCAGGTGTCGCGCGGCTCAGCTGGCGAATATCAGGAAGATGAGCAGGCCGCTGTCGCGCGGCTCAGCTGGCGAGTATCAGGCAGATGAGCAGGCAGGTGTTGCGCAGCTCAGCTGACGAGTATCAGGCAGATGAGCAGGCAGGTGTCGAGAGGCTCAGCTGACGAGTATCAGGCAGATGAGCAGACAGGTGTCGCGCGGCTCAGCTGGCGAGTATCACGCAGATGAGCAGGCAGGTGTCGCGCAGCTCAGCTGACGAGTATCAGGCAGATGAGCAGGCAGGTGTCGCGCAGCTCAGCTGACGAGTATGAGGCAGATGAGCAGGCAGGTGTCGCGCGGCTCAGCTGGCGATTATCAGGCAGATGAGCAGGCAGGTGTCGCGGGGCTCTGCTGGTGATTATCAGGCATTTGAGCAGGTAGGTTCGCGCGGCTCAGCTGGCGATTAACAGACAGATGAGAAGGCAGGTGTTGCGGGGCACAGTGGCGATTATCAGGCAGATGAGCAAGCAGGTGTCGCGGGGCTCAGGTGGCGATTATCACGAAGATGAGCAGGCAGGTGTCTCGGGGCTCAGCTGGTGATTATCAAGCACATGAGCTGGTAGGGGTCGAGCTGCTCAGCTGGCGAGTATCAGGCAGATGAGCAGGCAGGTGTCGCGGGGCGCAGCTGGCGAGTATCAGGCAGATGAGCAGGCAGGTGTCGTGCGGCTCAGCTGGCGAGTATCAGGCAGATGAGCAGGCAGGTGTCGCGTGGCTCATCTGTCCATGAACAAGCAGATGAGCATGCAGGTGTCCCGCACTTCAGCTGGCGATTATCAGGCACATGAGCAGGCAGGTGTTGCACTACTCAGCGGCGATTAACAGGTAGATGAGCAGACAGGTTTCGCGCAGCTCAGCTGACGATTATCAAGCAGATGAGCAGGCAGGTGTGGCGCCGCTCACCTGGCGAGTATCAGGCAGATGAGCAGGCAGGTGTCGCGTATCTCACCTGGGGAGTATCAGGCAGATGAGTAGGCAGGTGTCGCGCGGCTCAGCTGGCGAGTATCAGGCAGATGAGCAGGCAGGTGCTGCGGGGCTCAGCTGGCGAGTATCAGGCACATGAGCAGGCAGGTGTCGCGCGGCTCAACTTGTGAGTATCAGGCAGATGAGCAGGCAGGAGTCACGCGGCTCAGCTGGTGATTATCAGGCAGATGAGCAGGCAGGTGTCGTGGGGCTCAGCTGTCGATTATCAGGCAGATGAGAAGGCTGGTGTCACGCGGCTAAGCTGGCGATTAACAAGCAGATGAGCAGGCAGGTGACGCGCGGCTCCGCTGGCGATTATCAAGCGGATGAGCAGGCAAGTGTCGCGCGGTTCAGCTGTCGATTATCAAGCAGATGAGAAGGCTGGTGTCGCGCGGCTCAGCTGGCGAGTATCAGGCAGATGAGCAGGCAGGTGTCGCGCGGCTCAGCTGGCGATTATCAGGCAGATAAACAGGCAGGTGTCTTGGGGCTCAGCTGTCGATTATCAGGCAGATGAGCAGGCAGGTGTCGTGTGGCTCAGCTGGCGAGTATCAAGCGGATGAGCAGGCAAGTGTCGCGCGGTTCAGCTGTCGATTATCAAGCAGATGAGCAGGCTGGTGTCGCGTGGCACAGATGGCGAGTATCTGGCAGATGAGCAGGCAGGTGTCCCGCGGCTCACCTGGCGAGTATCCGGCAGATGAGCAGGCAGGTGTCGCGCGGCTCAGCTGGCGAATATCAGGCAGATGAGCAGGCAGCTGTGGCGCGGCTCAGCTGGCGAGTATCCGGCAGATGAGCAGGCAGGTGTCGCACGGCTCAGCTGGCGAGTATCAGGCAGATGAGCAGGCAAGTGTCGCGCGGCTCAGCTGGCGATTATCAAGCGGATGAGCAGGCAGGTGTCGCGTGGCTCAGCTGGTGAGTATCAGGCAGAAGAGCAGGCACGTTTCGCAGGTCTCAGCTGGCGAGTATCAGGCAGATGAGCCGGCATGTGTCGCGTGGCTCAGTTGGCGAGTATCAGGCAGATGAGCAGGCAGGTGTCGCGTGGCTCAGGTGGCGAGTATCAGGCAGATGATCAGACAGGTGTCGCGCGGCTCAGCTGGCGAGTATCAGGCAGATGAGCAGGCAGGTGTCGCGCGGCTCAGCTGGCGATTAACAAGCAGATGAGCAGTCAGGTGTCGCGCGGCTCAGCTGGCGACTAACAAGCAGATGAGCAGGCAGGTGTCCCGCGGCTCAGCTGGCGATTAACAAGTAGATGAGCAGGCAGCTGTCGCACGGCTCCGCTGGCGAGTATCAGGCAGATGAGCAGGCAGGTGTCGCGAGGCTCGGCTGGCGAGTATCAGGCAGATGAGCAGGCAGGTGTCGCGCGGCTCAGCAGGCGAGTATCAGGCAGATGAGCAGGCAGGTGTCCCGCGGCTCAGCTGGCGATTAACAAGCAGATGAGCAGGCAGCTGTCGCACGGCTCCGCTGGCAAGTATCAGGCAGATGAGCAGGCAGGTGTCACGAGGCTCAGCTGGCGAGAATCAGGCAGATGAGCAGGCAGGTGTCGCGCGGCTCAGCTGGCGAGTATCAGGCAGATGAGCAGGCAGGTGTCGCGCGGCTCAGCTGGCGATTATCAGGCAGATGAACAGGCAGGTGTCGTGGGGCTCAGCTGTCGATTATCAGGCAGGTGAGCAGGCAGGTGTCTCGCGCCTCAGCTGGCCAGTATCAGGCAGATGAGCAGGCAGGTGTCACGAGGCTCAGCTTGCCATTATCAGGCAGATGAGCAGGAGGGGTCGCGGGGCTCAGCTGGCCAGTATCAGGCAGATGAGCAGGCAGGTGTCACGAGGCTCAGCTTGCCATTATCAGGCAGATGAGCAGGCAGGTGTCGCGGGGCTCAGCGGGCGATTATCATTCAGATGAGCAGGCAGGTGTCGCGGGGCTCAGCTGGCGATTATCAAGCAGTTGAGCTGGCAGGTGTGGCGTGGCTCAACTGGCGATTATCAGGCAGATGAGCAGGCAGGTGTCGCACTGCTTAGCTGGCGCTTATCAGGCAGATGAGCAGGCAGATGTCGCGTGGCTCAGGTGGCGATTATCAGGCAGATTAGTAGGCAGGTGTCACGCGGCTCAGATGGCGATTATCAGGCAGATGAGCAGGCAGGTTTCGCGGGGCAAAGCTGCCGATTATCAGACAGATGAGCAGCAGGTGTCGCGTGGCTCAGCTGTCGAGTATCAGGCAGATGAGCCGGCAGGTGTCGCCCGGCTCAGCTGGCGAGTATCAGGCAGATGAGCAGGCAGGTGTCACGCGGCTCAACTGGCGAGTATCAGGCAGATGAGCAGGCAGGTGTCACGCGCCTCAGCTGGCGAGTATCATGCAGATGAGCAGGCAGGTGTCGCGAGGCTCAGCTGACGAGTATCAGGCAGATGAGCCGGCACGTGTCGCGTGGCTCAGCTGGCGAGTATCAGGCAGATGAGCAGGCAGGTGTCGCGAGGCTCAGCTGGCGAGTATCAGGCAGATGATCAGACAGGTGTCGCGCGGCTCAGCTGGCGAGTATCAGGCAGATGAGCAGGCAGGTGTCGCGCGGCTCAGCTGGCGATTAACAAGCAGATGAGCAGGCAGGTGTCGCGCGGCTCAGCTGGTGATTAACAAGCAGATGAGCAGGCAGGTGTCCCGCGGCTCAGCTGGCGATTAACAAGCAGATGAGCAGGCAGCTGTCGCACGGGTCCGCTGGCGAGTATCAGGCAGATGAGCAGGCAGGTGTCGCGAGGCTCAGCTGGCGAGTATCAGGCAGATTAGCAGGCAGGTGTCCCGCGGCTCAGCTGGTGATTAACAAGCAGATGAGCAGGCAGCTGTCGCACGGCTCCGCTGGCAAGTATCAGGCAGATGAGCAGGCAGGTGTCGCGAGGCTCAGCTCTCGAGTATCAGGCAGATGAGCAGGCAGGAGTCGCGCGGCTCAGCTGGCGATTATCAGGCAGATGAACAGGCAGGTGTCGTGGGGCTCAGCTGTCGATTATCAGGCAGGTGAGCAGGCAGGTGTCATGCGGCTCAGCTGGCGAGTATCAGGCAGATTAGCAGGCAGGTGTCCCGCGGCTCAGCTGGCGATTAACAAGCAGATGAGCAGGCAGCTGTCGCACGGCTCCGCTGGCAAGTATCAGGCAGATGAGCAGGCAGGTGTCGCGAGGCACAGCTGGCGAGTATCAGGCAGATGAGCAGGCAGGTGTCGCGCGGCTCAGCTGGCGATTATCAGGCAGATGAACAGGCAGGTGTCGTGGGGCTCAGCTGTCGATTATCAGGCAGGTGAGCAGGCAGGTGTCATGCGGCTCACCTGGCGAGTATCAGGCAGATGAGCAGGCAGGTGTCACGCGACTCACGTGGCCAGTATCAGGCAGATGAGCAGGCAGGTGTCGCACGGCTCAGCTGGCGAGTATCAGGCAGATGAGCAGGCAGGTATCGCGCGGCTCAACTGGCGATTATCAAGCGGATGAGCAGGCAGGTGTCGCGTGGCTCACCTGGTGAGTATCAGGCAGAAGAGCAGGCACGTGTCACAGGGCTCAGCTGGCGAGTATCAGGCAGATGATCAGACATGTGTCGCGCGGCTCAGCTGGCGAGTATCAGGCAGATGAGCAGGCAGCTGTCGCGTGGCTCAGCTGGCGATTATTAAGCAAATGAGCAGGCAGGTGTGGCGGGGCTCACCTGGCGAGTATCAGGCAGATGAGCAGGCAGGTGTCGCGTGGCTCAGCTGGCGAGTATCAGGCAGATGATCAGACAGGTGTCGCGCGGATCAGCTGGTGAATATCAGGCAGATGAGCAGGCAGGTGTCGCGCGGATCAGCTGGCGTTTATCAGGCAGATGAGCAGGCAGGTGTCACGGGGCTCAGCTGGCGATTATCAGGCAGATGAGAAGGCAGGTGTCGCGCGGCTCAGCTGGCGAGTATCAGGCAGATGAGCAAGCAGGTGTCGCGTGGCTCATCTGTCGATTAACAAGCAGATGAGCAGGCAGGTGTTCCGCATTTCAGCTGGCGATTATCAGGCCGATGAATAGGCAGGTGTTGCACTGCTCAGCGGCGATTATCAGGTACATGAGCAGACAGGTGTCGCGCGGCTCAGCTGACGATTATCAAGCAGATGAGCAGGCAGGTGTGACGGGGCTCAACTGGCGAGTATCAGGCAGATGAGCAGGCAGGTGTCGCGTGTCTCACCTAGCGAGTATCAGGCAGATGAGCAGGCAGGTGTCGCGCGGCTCAGCTGGCGAGTATCAGGCAGATGAGCAGGCAGGTGTCACGCGGCTCAGCTGGCGAGTATCAGGCACATGAGCAGGCAGGTATCACGCGGCTCAGCTGGCGAGTATCAGGCAGATGAGCAGACAGGTGTCGCACGGATCAGCTGATGAGTATCAGGCAGATGAGCAGGCAGATGTCGCACTGCTCATCTTGTGACTATCACGCAGATGAGAAGACAGGTGGCGCGCGGCTCAGCTTGCGATTATCAAGCAAATTAGCAGGCAGGTGTGGCGGGGCTCACCTGGCGAGTAACAAGCAGATGAGCAGGCAGGTGTCACGCGGCTTAGCTGGCGAGTATCAGGTAGATGAGCAGGCAGGTGTTGCGCGGCTCAGCTGCCGAGTATCAGGCAGATGAGCATGCAGGTGTCGCACTGCTCAGCTTGCGAATATCAGGCAGATGAGCAGGCAGGTTTCGCGCGGCTCAGCTGGCGAGTAACAGGTAGATCAGCAGGCAGGTGTCGCGGGGCTAGGCTGGCGAGTATCAGGCAGATGAGCAGGCAGATGTCGCGCGGCTCAGCTGGCGAGTATCAGGCAGATGTGCAGGCAGGTGTCGCACGGCTCAGCTGGCGAGTATCAGGCACATGAGCAGGCAGGTGTCGCAGGGCTCAGCTGCGAGTACCAGGCAGATGAGCAGGCAGGTGTCGCGCGTCTCAGCTGGCGAATATCAGGCAGATGAGCAGGCAGGTGTCCTGTGGCTCAGCTGGCGACTAACAAGCAGATGAGCAGGCAGGTATCGCGCATCTCAGCTGACGAGTATCAGGCAGATGAGCAGGCAGGTGTCCTGGGGCTCAGCTGGCGATTAACAAGCAGATGAGCAGGCAGGTGTCGCGCGGTTCACCTGGCGAGTATCACGCAGATGAGCAGGCAGGTGTCGCACTGCTTAGCTGGCGATTATCAGGCAGATGAGCAGGCAGGTGTCGCGCGGCTCAGCTGGCGAGTATCAGGCAGATGAGCAGGCAGGTGTCGCGCGGCTTAGCTGGCCATTATCAGGCAGATGAGCAGGCAGGTGTCGTAGGGCTCAGCTGGCGAGTAACAAGCAGATGAGCAGGCAGGTGTAGCGCGGCTCAGCTGGCGAGTATCAGTCAGATGAGCAGGCAGGTGTCGCGCCCCTCAGCTGGCGAGTATCAGGAAGATGAGCAGGCAGGTGTCGCGCGGCTCAGCTGCCGAGTGTCAGGCAGATGAGCATGCAGGTGTAGCACTGCTCAGCTGGCGAGTATCAGGCAGATGAGCAGGCAGGTGTCCCGGGGCTCAGCTGGCGATTATCAGGCAGATGACCACGCAGGTGTCCCGGGGCTCACCTGGCAATTATCAGGCAGATGAGCAGGCAGGTGTCGCGTGGCTCAGCTGGCGAGTATCAGGCAGATGAACAGGCAGGTGTCACGCGGCTCAGCTGGCGAGTATCAGGCAGATGAGCAGGCAGGTTTCGTGCGGCTCCGCTGGCGATTATCAGGCAGATGAGCAGGCAGGTGTCGCGAGGCTCAGCTGCCGAGTATCAGTCAGATGAGCAGGCCGGTGTCGTGCGGCTCCGCTGGCGTATATCAGGCAGATGAGCAGGCAGGTGTCGCGGGGCTCAGCTGCCGAGTATCAGGCAGATGAGCAGGCAGGTGTCGTGCGAATCAGCTGCCGAATATCAGGCAGATCAGCAGGCAGGTGTCGCGCGGCTCACCTGGCGAGTATCAGGCAGATGAGCAGGCATGTGTCTCGCGGCTCAGCTGGCGATTATCAGTCAGATGAGCAGGCAGGTGTCTCGCAGCTCAGCTGCCGAGTATCAGGCAGATGAACAGGCAGGTGTCCTGTGGATCAGCTGCCGATTATCAGGCAGATGAGCAGGCAGGTGTCGCCCGGCTCACCTGGTGAGTATCAGGCAGATGAGCAGTCAGGTGTCGCACGGCTCAGCTGGCGAGTATCAGGTAGATGAGCAGGCCGGTTTCGCGCGGCTCAGCTGGCGAGTAACAGGTAGATGAGGAGGCAGGTGTCGCGGGGCTCAGCTGGTGAGTATCAGGCAGATGACAAGGCAGGTGTCACGCGGCTCAACTAGCGAATATCAGGTAGATGAACAGGCAGGTGTCGCGTGCCTCAGCTGGCGAGTATCAGACGGATGAGCAGGCAGGTGTCGCGCGGATCAGCTGGCGAGTATCAGGCAGATGAGCAGGCGGTGTCGCGCGGCTCAGCTGACGAGCATCAGGCAGATGAGCAGGCAGGTGTCGCGCAGCTCAGCTGGCGAGTATCAGGCAGATGAGCAGGCAGGTGTCTTGCGGATCAGCTGCCGAGTATCAGGCAGATGAGCAGGCAGGTGTCGCGCGGCTCAGCTGGCGAGTATCAGGCGGATGAGCAGGCAGGTGTCGCGCGGCTCTGCTGGCGATTATCAGTCAGATGAGCAGGCAGGTGTCTCGCCGCTCAGCTGGCGATTATCAGGCAGATGAGCAGGCAGGTGTCGCGGGGCTCAGCTGGTGAGTATCAGGCAGATGAGCAGACAGGTTCGCGCATATCAGCTGGCGAATATCATGCAGATGAGCAGGCAGGTGTCGCGGGGCTCAGCTGCCGAGTATCAGGCAGATGAGCAGGCAGGTGTCGTGCGAATCAGCTGCCGAATATCAGGCAGATGAGCAGGCAGGTGTCTTGTGGCTCAGCTCTCGACTAACAAGCAGATGAGCAGACAGGTTCGCGCGTATCAGCTGGCGAGTATCATGCAGATGAGCAGGCAGGTGTCGCGGGGCTCAGCTGGTGAGTATCAGGCAGATGAGCAGACAGGTTCGCGCGTATCAGCTGGCGAGTATCATGCAGATGAGCAAGCAGGTGTCGCAGGGCTCAGCTGGCGAGTATCAGGCAGATGAGCAGGCAGGTGTCGCGCGTCTCAGCTGGCGAATATCAGGCAGATGAGCAGGCAGGTGTCCTGTGGCTCAGCTGGCGACTAAAAAGCAGATGAGCAGGCAGGTGTCGCGCCTCTCAGCTGGCGAGTATCAGGCAGATGAGCAGGCAGGTGTCCTGGGGCTCAGCTGGCGATTAACAAGCAGATGAGCAGGCAGGTGTCGCGCAGTTCACCTGGCGAGTATCAGGCAGATGAGCAGGCAGGTGTCGCACTGCTTAGCTGGCGATTTTCAGGCAGATGAGCAGGCAGGTGTCGCGCGGATCAGCTGCCGAGTATCAGGCAGATGAGCAAGCAGGTGTCGGGCGGCTTAGCTGGCGATTATCAGGCAGATGAGCAGGCAGGTGTCGTAGGGCTCAGCTGGCGAGTAACAAGCAGATGAGCAAGCAGGTGTAGCGCGGCTCAGCTGGCGAGTATCAGTCAGATGAGCAGGCAGGTGTCACGCGGCTCAGCTGGCGAGTATCAGGAAGATGAGCAGGCAGGTGTCGCGCGGCTCAGCTGCCGAGTATCAGGCAGATGAGCATGCAGGTGTAGCACTGCTCAGCTGGCGAGTATCAGGCAGATGAGCAGGCAGGTTTCACGCGGCTCAGCTGGCGAGTAGCAGGTAGATGAGCAGGCAGGTGTCGCGGGACTCAGCTGGCGAGTATCAGGCAGATGACAAGGCAGGTGTCACGCGGCTCAACTAGCGAATATCAGGTAGATGAACAGGCAGGTGTCGCGTGGCTCAGCTGGCGAGTATCAGGCAGATGAGCAGGCAGGTGTCGCGCGGCTCAGCTCGCGATTATCAGGCAGATGAGCAGGCAGGTGTCGCGCGGCTCAGCTGGCGAGTATCAGGCAGATGAGCAGGTAGGTGTCACGCGGCTCATCTGGCGAGTATCAGGCAGATGAGCAGGCAGCTGTCGCGGGGCTCAGCTGCCGAGTATCAGGCAGATGAGCAGGCAGGTGTCGTGCGGATCAGCTGCCGAATATCAGGCAGATGAGCAGGCAGGTGTCGCGCGGCTCAGCTGGCGAGTATCAGGCAGATGAGCAGTTTGGTGCTGCGCGGTTCAGCTGGCGATTATCAGGCAGATGAGCAGGCAGGAGTCGCGCGGCTCAGCTGCCGAGTATCAGGCAGATGAGCAGGCAGGTGTCGTGCGGATCAGCTACCGAGTATCAGGCAGATAAGCATGCAGGTGTCGCACTGCTTAGCTGGCGATTATCAGGCAGATGAGCAGGCAGGTGTCACACGGCTCAGCTGGCGATTAACAAGCAGATGAGCAGGCAGGTGTCGCGTGGTTAGGCTGGCGATTTTCAGGCAGATGATCAGGCAGGTGTCGCACTGCTCAGCTAACGTTTATCAGGCCGATAAGCAGGCACGTGTGGCGGTGCTCAACTGGCGAGTATCAGGCAGATGAGCAGGCAGGTGTCGCGCGGTTCAGCTGGCGAGTATCAGGCAGATGAGCAGGCAGGTGTCACGCGGCTCAGCTGGCGAGTATCAGGTAGATGAGCAGGCAGGTGTCACGCGGCTCAGCTGGCGAGTATCAGGCAGATGAGCAGGCTGGTGTTGCGCGGTTCAGCTGGCGATTATCAGGCAGATGAGCAGGCAGGAGTCGCGCGGCTCAGCTGGCGAGTATCAGTCAGATGAGCAGGCAGGTGTCGCCCGGCTCAGCTGGCGATTAACAAGCAGATGAGCAGGCAGGTGTCGCGCGGTTCACCTGGCGATTATCACGCAGATGAGCAAGCAGGTGTCGCACTGCTTAACTGGCGATTATCAGGCAGATGAGCAGGCAGGTGTCGTAGGGCTCAGCTGGCGAGTAACAAGCAGATGAGCAGGCAGGTGTCACGCGGCTCAGCTGGCGAGTAACAAGCAGATGAGCAGGCAGGTGTCACGCGGCTTAGCTGGCGAATATCAGGTAGATGAGCAGGCAGGTGTTGTGCGGCTCAGCTGCCGAGTATCAGGCAGATGAGCATGCAGGTGTCGCACTGCTCAGCTGGCGAATATCAGGCAGATGAGCAGGCAGGGTTCGCGCGGCTCAGCTGGCGAATAACAGGTAGATGAGCAGGCAGGTGTCGCGGGGCTCAGCTGGCGAGTATCAGGCAGATGAGCTGGCAGGTGTCGCGCGGCTCAGCTGGCGAGTATCAGGCAGATGTGCAGGCAGGTGTCGCACGGCTCAGCTGGCGAGTATCAGGCACATGAGCAGGCAGGTGTCGCAGGGCTCAGCTGCGAGTACCAGGCAGATGAGCAGGCAGGTGTCCTGTGGCTCAGCTGGCGACTAACAAGCAGATGAGCAGGCAGGTATCGCGCATCTCAGCTGACGAGTATCAGGCAGATGAGCAGGCAGGTGTCCTGGGGCTCAGCTGGCGATTAACAAGCAGATGAGCAGGCCGGTGTCGCGCGGTTCACCTGGCGAGTATCAGGCAGATGAGCAGGCAGGTGTCGCACTGCTTAGCTGGCGATTATCAGGCAGATGAGCAGGCAGGTGTCGCGCGGCTCAGCTGCCGAGTATCAGGCAGATGAGCAGGCAGGTGTCGCGCGGCTTAGCTGGCCATTATCAGGCAGATGAGCAGGCAGGTGTCGTAGGGCTCAGCTGGCGAGTAACAAGCAGATGAGCAGGCAGGTGTAGCGCGGCTCAGCTGGCGAGTATCAGTCAGAGGAGCAGGCAGGTGTCGCGCCCCTCAGCTGGCGAGTATCAGGAAGATGAGCAGGCAGGTGTCGCGCGGCTCAGCTGCCGAGTATCAGGCAGATGAGCATGCAGGTGTAGCACTGCTCAGCTGGCGAGTATCAGGCAGATGAGCAGGCAGGTGTACCGGGGCTCAGCTGGCGATTATCAGGCAGATGACGACGCAGGTGTCCCGGGGCTCAGCTGGCAATTATCAGGCAGATGAGCAGGCAGGTGTCGCGCGGCTCAGCTGGCGAGTATCAGGCAGATGAGCAGGCAGGTGTCACGCAGCTCAGCTGGCGAGTATCAGGAAGATGAGCAGGCAGGTGTCGTGCGGCTCAGCTGCCGAATATCAGGCAGATGAGCAGGCAGGTGTCGTGCGGATCAGCTGCCGAGTATCAGGCAGATGAGCAGGCAGGTGTCGTGCGGCTCAGCTGGCGAGTATCAGGCAGATGAGCAGGCAGGTGTCGCGCGGCTCTGCTGGCGATTATCAGTCAGATGAGCAGGCAGGTGTCTCGGGGCTCAGCTGGCGATTATCAGGCAGATGAGAAGGCAGGTGTCGCCGGGCTCAGCTGCCGAATATCAGGCAGATGAGCAGGCAGGTTTCGTGCGGATCAGCTGCCGAATATCAGGCAGATGAGCAGGCAGGTGTCGCGCGGCTCAGCTGGCGAGTATCAGGCAGATGAGCAGGCTGGTGTTGCGCTGTTCAGCTGGCGATTATCAGGCAGATGAGCGGGCAGGAGTCGCGCGGCTCAGCTGCCGAGTATCAGGCAGATGAGCATGCAGGTGTCGCACTGCTCAGCTGGCGAGTATCAGGCAGATGAGCAGGCAGGTTTCGCGCTGCTCAGCTGGGGAGTAACAGGTAGATGAGCAGGCAGGTGTCGCCGGGCTCAGCTGGCGAGTATCAGGCTGATGACAAGGCAGGTGTCACGCGGCTCAACTAGCGAATATCAGGTAGATGAACAGGCAGGTGTCGCGTGCCTCAGCTGGCGAGTATCAGGCAGATGAGGAGGCAGGTGACGGGCGGATCAGCTGGCGAGTATCAGGCAGATGAGCAGACAGGTGTCGCGCGGCTCAGCTGGCGAGTATCAGGCAGATGAGCAGGCAGGTGTCACGCGGCTCAGCTGGCGAGTATCAGGCAGATGAACAGGCAAGTGTCGTGCAGCTCCGCTGGCGATTATCAGGCAGATGAGCAGGCAGGTGTCGCGGGGCTCCTCTGGCGAGTATCAGGCATATGAGCAGGCAGGTGTCACGGGGCTCCGCTGGCGAGTATCAAGCAGATGAGCAGGCAGGTGTCACGCGGCTCAGCTGACAAGTATCAGGCAGATGAGCAGGCAGGTGTCGCGTGGTTAGGCTGGCGAGTATCAGGTAGATGAGCAGGCAGGTGTCACGCGGCTCAGCTGACAAGTATCAGGCAGATGAGCATGCAGGTGTCGCACTGCTTAGCTGGCGATTATCAGGCAGATGAACAGGCAGGTGTCACACGGCTCAGCTGGCGATTAACAAGCAGATGAGCAGGCAGGTGTCGCGTGGTTAGGCTGGCGATTTTCAGGCAGATGAGCAGGCAGGTGTCGCACTGCTCAGCTAACGTTTATCAGGCAGATAAGCAGGCACGTGTGGCGGTGCTCAACTGGCGAGTATCAGGCAGATGAGCAGGCAGGTGTCGCGCGGTTCAGCTGGCGAGTATTAGGCAGATGAGCAGGCAGGTGTCACGCGGCTCAGCTGGCGAGTATCAGGTAGATGAGCAGGCTGGTGTCACGCGGCTCAGCTGGCGAGTATCAGGCAGATGAGCAGGCTGGTGTTGCGCGGTTCAGCTGGCGATTATCAGGCAGATGAGCAGGCAGGAGTCGCGCGGCTCAGCTGGCGAGTATCAGTCAGATGAGCAGGCAGGTGTCGCCCGGCTCAGCTGGCGATTAACAAGCAGATGAGCAGGCAGGTGTCGCGCGGTTCACCTGGCGATTATCACGCAGATGAGCAAGCAGGTGTCGCACTGCTTAACTGGCGATTATCAGGCAGATGAGCAGGCAGGTGTCGTAGGGCTCAGCTGGCGAGTAACAAGCAGATGAGCAGGCAGGTGTCACGCGGCTCAGCTGGCGAGTAACAAGCAGATGAGCAGGCAGGTGTCACGCGGCTTAGCTGGCGAGTATCAGGTAGATGAGCAGGCAGGTGTTGTGCGGCTCAGCTGCCGAGTATCAGGCAGATGAGCATGCAGGTGTCGCACTGCTCAGCTGGCGAATATCAGGCAGATGAGCAGGCAGGTTTCGCGCGGCTCAGCTGGCGACTAACAAGCAGATGAGCAGGCAGGTATCGCGCATCTCAGCTGACGAGTATCAGGCAGATGAGCAGGCAGGTGTCCTGGGGCTCAGCTGGCGATTAACAAGCAGATGAGCAGGCCGGTGTCGCGCGGTTCACCTGGCGAGTATCAGGCAGATGAGCAGGCAGGTGTCGCACTGCTTAGCTGGCGATTATCAGTCAGATGAGCAGGCAGGTGTCGCGCGGCTCAGCTGCCGAGTATCAGGCAGATGAGCAGGCAGGTGTCGCGCGGCTTAGCTGGCCATTATCAGGCAGATGAGCAGGCAGGTGTCGTAGGGCTCAGCTGGCGAGTAACAAGCAGATGAGCAGGCAGGTGTAGCGCGGCTCAGCTGGCGAGTATCAGTCAGAGGAGCAGGCAGGTGTCGCGCCCCTCAGCTGGCGAGTATCAGGAAGATGAGCAGGCAGGTGTCGCGCGGCTCAGCTGCCGAGTATCAGGCAGATGAGCATGCAGGTGTAGCACTGCTCAGCTGGCGAGTATCAGGCAGATGAGCAGGCAGGTGTACCGGGGCTCAGCTGGCGATTATCAGGCAGATGACGACGCAGGTGTCCCGGGGCTCAGCTGGCAATTATCAGGCAGATGAGCAGGCAGGTGTCGCGCGGCTCAGCTGGCGAGTATCAGGCAGATGAGCAGGCAGGTGTCACGCAGCTCAGCTGGCGAGTATCAGGAAGATGAGCAGGCAGGTGTCGTGCGGCTCAGCTGCCGAATATCAGGCAGATGAGCAGGCAGGTGTCGTGCGGATCAGCTGCCGAGTATCAGGCAGATGAGCAGGCAGGTGTCGTGCGGCTCAGCTGGCGAGTATCAGGCAGATGAGCAGGCAGGTGTCGCGCGGCTCTACTGGCGATTATCAGTCAGATGAGCAGGCAGGTGTCTCGGGGCTCAGCTGGCGATTATCAGGCAGATGAGAAGGCAGGTGTCGCCGGGCTCAGCTGCCGACTATCAGGCAGATGAGCAGGCAGGTTTCGTGCGGATCAGCTGCCGAATATCAGGCAGATGAGCAGGCACGTGTCGCGCGGCTCAGCTGGCGAGTATCAGGCAGATGAGCAGGCTGGTGACGGGCGGATCAGCTGGCGAGTATCAGGCAGATGAGCAGACAGGTGTCGCGCGGCTCAGCTGGCTAGTATCAGGCAGATGAGCAGGCAGGTGTCGCGCGGCTCAGCTGGCGAGTATCAGGCAGATGAACAGGCAAGTGTCGTGCAGCTCCGCTGGCGATTATCAGGCAGATGAGCAGGCAGGTGTCGCGGGGCTCCTCTGGCGAGTATCAGGCATATGAGCAGGCAGGTGTCACGGGGCTCCGCTGGCGAGTATCAAGCAGATGAGCAGGCAGGTCTCACGCGGCTCAGCTGACAAGTATCAGGCAGATGAGCAGGCAGGTGTCGCGCGGCTCAGCTGGCGAGTATCAGGCAGATGAGCAGGCAGGTGTCGCGCGGCTCAGCTGGCGAGTATCCGGCATATGAGCAGGCAGGTGTCGCGTGGTTCATCTGGCGATTATCAGGCTGATGAACAGGCAGGTGTCGCGTGGCGCAGCTGGCGAGTATCAGACAGATTAGCAGGCAGGTGTCGCTGGGCTCACCTGACGATTATCAGGTTGATGAGCAGGCAGGTGTCGCAGGGCTCAGCTGGCGATTATCAGGCAGATGAGCAGGCAGGACTCGCGAGAGTCAGCTGGAGATTATGAAGCAGATGAGCAGGCAGGGTTAACGAGGCTCAGCTGACGATTATCAAGCAGATGAGCAGGCAGGTGTCGCCGGGCTCAGCTGGCAATTATCAGGCGGATGAGCAGGCAAGTGTGCGCGGCTCAGCTGGCGAATATCAGGCTGATGAATAGTCAGGTGTCGCGCGGCTCAGCTGGTGAGTATCAGGCAGATGAGCAGGCAGGTGTCGCGCGGCTCAGCTGGCGAGTATCAGGCAGATAGGCAGGCTGGTGTCGTGCAGCTCAGCTGGCGAATATCAGGCAGATGGACAGGCAGGTGTCGCGCGGCTCTGCTGGCGTTTATCAGGCAGATGAGCAGGCAGGTGTCGCGGGGCTCAGCTGACGATTATCAGGCAGATGAGCAGGCAGGTGTCTCGGGGCTCAGCTGGCGATTATCAGGCAAATGAGCAGGCAGGTTTCGCGAGAGTCAGCTTGAGATTATGAAGCAGATGGGCAGGCAGGAGTAGCGAGGCTCAGCTGGCGATTATCAAGCAGATGAGCAGGCAGGTGTCGAGCGGCTCAGCTGGCGAATATCAGGCAGATGAGCAAGCAGGTGTCACGCGGCTCAGCTGCCGAGTATCAGGCAGATGAGGAGGAAGGTGTCGCGCGGTTCAGCTGGCGAGTATCAGGCAGAAGAACAGGCAGGTGTTGCGCGGCTCAGCTGGCGAGTATCAGGCAGATGAGCAGGCAGGTGTCGCGTGGCTCAGCTCGCGAGTATCAGGCAGATGAGCAGGCAGGTTTCGCGCGTCTCAACTGGCGAGTATCAGCCAGATGAACAGGCAGGTGTTACGCGGCTCCGCTGGCGAGTATCAGGCAGATGAGCAGGCAGGTGTCGCGGGGCTCCGCTGGCGAGTATCAGGCAGATGAGCAGGCAGGTGTCGCGGGGCTCCGCTGGCGAATATCAGGCAAATGAGCAGGCAGGTTTCGCGCTACTCAGCTGGCGAGTATCAGGCAGATGAGCAGGCAGGGGTCGCGCGACTCAGCTGGCGAGTATCAGGCAGATGAGCAGGCAGGTGTCGCGCGGCTCAGCTGGCGAGTATCAGGCAGATGAGCAGGCAGGTGTCGCGCGGCTCAGCTGGCGAGTATCAGGCAGATGAGCAGGCAGGTGTCACGCGGTTCAGCTGGCGAGTATCAGGCAGATGAGCAGGCAGGTGTCACGCGGTTCAGCTGGCGAGTATCAGGCAGATGATCAGGCAGGTGTCGCGCGGCTCAGCTGGCGAGTATCAGGCAGATGAGCAGGCAGGTGTCGTGCGGCTCCACTGGCGATTATCAGGCAGATGAGCAGGCAGGTGTCGCGAGGCTCAGCTGCCGAGTATCAGGCAGATGAGCAGGCAGGTGTCGTGCGGTTCCGCTGGCGATTATCAGGCAGATGAGCAGGCAGGTGTCGCGGGGCTCAGCTGCCGAGTATCAGGCAGATGAGCAGGCAGGTGTCGTGCGAATCAGCTGCCGAATATCAGGCAGATCAGCAGGCAGGTGTTGCGCGGCTCAGCTGGCGAGTATCAGGCAGATGAGCAGGCATGTGTCTCGCGGCTCAGCTGGCGATTATCAGTCAGATGAGCAGGCAGGTGTCTCGCGGCTCAGCTGCCGAGTATCAGGCAGATGAACAGGCAGGTGTCCTGCGGATCAGCTGCCGATTATCAGGCAGATGAGCAGGCAGGTGTCGCCCGGCTCACCTGGTGAGTATCAGGCAGATGAGCAGTCAGGTGTCGCACGGCTCAGCTGGCGAGTATCAGGTAGATGAGCAGTCAGGTTTCGCGCGGCTCAGCTGGCGAGTAACAGGTAGTTGAGGAGGCAGGTGTCACGGGGCTCAGCTGGCGAGTATCAGGCAGATGACAAGGCAGGTTTCACGCGGCTCAACTAGCGAATATCAGGTAGATGAACAGGCAGGTGTCGCGTGCCTCAGCTGGCGAGTATCAGGCAGATGAGCAGGCAGGTGTCGCGCGGATCAGCTGGCGAGTATCAGGCAGATGAGCAGGCGGTGTCGCGCGGCTCAGCTGACGAGTATCAGGCAGATGAGCAGGCAGGTGTCGCGCGGATCAGCTGGCGAGTATCAGGCAGATGAGCAGGCGGTGTCGCGCGGCTCAGCTGCCGAGTATCAGGCAGATGAGCAGGCAGGTGTCGCGCGGCTCAGCTGGCGAGTATCAGGCGGATGAGCAGGCAGGTGTCGCGCGGCTCTGCTGGCGATTATCAGTCAGATGAGCAGGCAGGTGTCTCGCCGCTCAGCTGGCGATTATCAGGCAGATGAGCAGGCAGGTGTCCTGTGTCTCAGCTGGCGACTAACAAGCAGATGAGCAGACAGGTTCGCGCGTATCAGCTGGCGAGTATCATGCAGATGAGCAGGCAGGTGAGCGGGGCTAAGCTGGTGAGTATCAGGCAGATGAGCAGACAGGTTCGCGCATATCAGCTGGCGAGTATCATGCAGATGAGCAGGCAGGTGTCGCAGGGCTCAGCTGGCGAGTATCAGGCAGATGAGCAGGCAGGTGTCGCGCGTCTCAGCTGGCGAATATCAGGCAGATGAGCAGGAAGGTGTCCTGTCGCTCAGCTGGCGACTAAAAAGCAGATGAGCAGGCAGGTGTCGCGCGTCTCAGCTGGCGAGTATCAGGCAGATGAGCAGGCAGGTGTCCAGGGGCTCAGCTGGCGATTAACAAGCAGATGAGCAGGCAGGTGTCGCGCGGTTCACCTGGCGAGTATCAGGCAGATGAGCAGGCAGGTGTCGCACTGCTTAGCTGGCGATTATCAGGCAGATGAGCAGGAAGGTGTCGCGCGGCTCAGCTGCCGAGTATCAGGCAGATGAGCAGGCATGTGTCGGGCGGCTTAGCTGGCGATTATCAGGCTGATGAGCAGGCAGGTGTCGTAGGGCTCAGCTGGCGAGTAACAAGCAGATGAGCAGGCAGGTTTAGCGCGGCTCAGCTGTCGAGTATCAGTCAGATGAGCAGGCAGGTGTCACGCGGCTCAGCTGGCGAGTATCAGGAAGATGAGCAGGCAGGTGTCGCGCGGCTCAGCTGCCGAGTATCAGGCAGATGAGCATGCAGGTGTAGCACTGCTCAGCTGGCGAGTATCAGGCAGATGAGCAGGCAGGTTTCACGCGGCTCACCTGGCGAGTAACAGGTAGATGAGCAGGCAGGTGTCGCGGGACTCAGCTGGCGAGTATCAGGCAGATGACAAGGCAGGTGTCACGCGGCTCAACTAGCGAATATCAGGTAGATGAACAGGCAGGTGTCACGTGGCTCAGCTAGCGAGTATCAGGCAGATGAGCAGGCAGGTGTCGCGCCGCTCAGCTGGCGATTATCAGGCAGATGACCACGCAGGTGTCCCGGGGCTCAGCTGGCGATTATCAGGCAGATGAGCAGGCAGGTGTCGCACGGCTCAGCTGGCGAGTATCAGGCAGATGAGCAGGTAGGTGTCACGCGGCTCATCTGGCGAGTATCAGGCAGATGAGCAGGCAGCTGTCGCGGGGCTCAGGTGCCGAGTATCAGGCAGATGAGCAGGCAGGTGTCGTGCGGATCCGCTGCCGAATATCAGGCAGATGAGCAGGCAGGTGTCGCGTGGCTCAGCTGGCGAGTATCAGGCAGATGAGCAGTCTGGTGTTGCGCGGTTCAGCTGGCGATTATCAGGCAGATGAGCAGGCAGGAGTCGCGCGGCTCAGCTGGCGAGTATCAGGCAGATGAGCAGGCAGGTGTCGTGCGGATCAGGTGCCGAGTATCAGGCAGATAAGCATGCAGGTGTCGCACTGCTTAGCTGGCGATTATCAGGCAGATGAGCAGGCAGGTGTCACACGGCTCAGCTGGCGATTAACAAGCAGATGAGCAGGCAGGTGTCGCACTGCTCAGCTAACGTTTATCAGGCATATAAGCAGGCACGTGTGGCGGTGCTCAACTGGCGAGTATCAGCCAGATGAGCAGGCAGGTGTCGCGCGGTTCAGCTGGTGAGTATCAGGCAGATGAGCAGGCAGGTGTCACGCGGCTCAGCTGGCGAGTATCAGGCAGATGAGCAGGCAGGTGTCACGCGGCTCAGCTGGCGAGTATCAGGCAGATGAGCAGGCTGGTGTTGCGCGTTTCAGCTGGCGATTATCAGGCACATGAGCAGGCAGGAGTCACGCGGCTCAGCTGGCGAGTATCAGTCAGATGAGCAGGCAGGTGTCGCGCGGTTCACCTGGCGATTATCACGCAGATGAGCAAGCAGGTGTCGCACTGCTTAACTGGCGATTATCAGGCAGATGAGCAGGCAGGTGTCGTAGGGCTCAGCTGGCGAGTAACAAGCAGATGAGCAGGTAGGTGTCACGCGGCTCAGCTGGCGAGTAACAAGCAGATGAGCAGGCAGGTGTCACGCGGCTTAGCTGGCGAGTATCAGGTAGAGGAGCAGGCAGGTGTTGCGCGGCTCAGCTGCCGAGTATCAGGCAGATGAGCATGCAGGTGTCGCACTGCTCAGCTGGCGAATGTCAGGCAGATGAGCAGGCAGGTTTCGCGCGGCTCAGCTGGCGAGTAACAGGTAGATGAGCAGGCAGGTGTCGCGGGGCTCAGCTGGCGAGTATCAGGCAGATGAGCAGGCAGGTGTTGCGCGGCTCAGCTGGCGAGTATCAGGCAGATGTGCAGGCAGGTGTCGCACGGCTCAGCTGGCGAGTATCAGGCACATGAGCAGGCAGGTGTCGCAGGGCTCAGCTGCGAGTATCAGGCAGATGAGCAGGCAGGTGTCGCGCGTCTCAGCTGGCGAATATCAGGCAGATGAGCAGGCAGGTGTCCTGTGGCTCAGCTGGCGACTAACAAGCAGATGAGCAGGCAGGTATCGCGCATCTCAGCTGACGAGTATCAGGCAGATGAGCAGGCAGGTGTCCTGGGGCTCAGCCGGCGATTAACAAGCAGATGAGCAGGCAGGTGTCGCGCGGTTCACCTGGCGAGTATCAGGCAGATGAGCAGGCAGGTGTCGCACTGCTTAGCTGGCGATTATCAGGCAGATGAGCAGGCAGGTGTCGCGCGGCTCAGCTGCCGAGTATCAGGCAGATGAGCAGGCAGGTGTCGCGTGGCTTAGCTGGCCATTATCAGGCAGATGAGCAGGCAGGTGTCGTAGGGCTCAGCTGCCGAGTATCAGTCAGATTAGCAGGCAGGTGTCGCGCGGCTCAGCTGGCGAGTATCAGGAAGATGAGCAGGCAGGTGTCGCGCGGCTCAGCTGCCGAGTATCAGGCAGATGAGCATGCAGGTGTAGCACTGCTCAGCTGGCGAGTATCAGGCAGATGAGCAGGCAGGTGTCCCGGGGCTCAGCTGGCGATTATCAGGCAGATGACCACGTAGGTGTCCCGGGGCTCAGCTGGCAATTATCAGGCAGATGAGCAGGCAGGTGTCGCGCGGCTCAGCTGGTGATTATCAGGCAGATGACCACGCAGGTGTCCCGGGTCTCAGCTGGCAATTATCAGGCAGATGAGCAGGCAGGTGTCGCGCGGCTCAGCTGGCGAGTATCAGGCAGATGAGCAGGCAGGTGTCGTGCGGATCAGCTGCCGAATATCAGGCAGATGAGCAGGCATGTGTCGTGCGGCTCAGCTGGCGAGTATCAGGCAGATGAGCAGGCAGGTGTCGCGCGACTCAGCTGCCGAATATCAGGCAGATGAGCAGGCAGGTGTCGTGCGGATCAGCTGCCGAATATCAGGCAGATGAACAGGCATGTGTCGTGCGGCTCAGCTGGCGAGTATCAGGCAGATGAGCAGGCAGGTGTCGCTCGGCTCTGCTGGCGATTATCAGTCAGATGAGCAGGCAGGTGTCTCGGGGCTCAGCTGGCGATTATCAGGCAGATGAGCAGGCAGGTGTCGCCGGGCTCAGCTGCCGAGTATCAGGCAGATGAGCAGGCAGGTGTCGTGCGGATCAGCTGCCGAATATCAGGCAGATGAGCAGGCAGGTGTCGCGCGGCTCAGCTGGCGAGTATCAGGCAGATGAGCAGGCTGGTGTTGCGCTGTTCAGCTGGCGAGTATCAGGCAGATGACCAGGCAGGAGTCGCGCGGCTCAGTTGCCGAGTATCAGGCAGATGAGCATGCAGGTGTCGCACTGCTCAGCTGGCGAGTATCAGGCAGATGAGCAGGCAGGTTTCGCGCGGCTCAGCTGGTGAGTAACAGGTAGATGAGCAGGCAGGTGTCGCCGGGCTCAGCTGGCGAGTATCAGGCAGATGACAAGGCAGGTGTCACGCGGCTCAACTAGCGAATATCAGGTAGATGAACAGGCAGGGGTCGCGTGCCTCATCTGGTGAGTATCAGACAGATGAGCAGGCAGGTCACGCGCGGATCAGTTGGCGAGTATCAGGCAGATGAGCAGACAGGTGTCGCGCGGCTCAGCTGGTGAGTATCAGGCATATGAGCAGGCAGGTGTCGCGCGGCTCAGCTGGAGAGTATCAGGCAGATGAGCAGGCAGGTGTCGTGCGGATCAGCTGCCGAATATCAGGCAGATGAGCAGGCAGGTGTCGCGCGGCTCAGCTGGCGAGTATCAGGCGGATGAGCAGGCAGGTGTCGCGCGGCTCAGCTGGCGATTATCACTCAGATGAGCAGGCAGGTGTCGCGCGGCTCAGCTGCCGAGTGTCAGGCAGATGAGCATGCAGGTGTCGCACGGCTTAGCTGGCGATTATCAGGCAGATGAGCAGGCATGTGTCACACGGTTCAGCTGGCGCATATTAGGCAGATGAGCATGCAGGTGTCGCACTGCTCAGCTGGCGATTATCAGGAAGATGAGTAGGCAGGTGTCACGCGGCTCAGCTGGCGAGTATCAGGCAGATGAGCAGGCAGGTGTCGTGCGGCTCAGCTGGCGAGTATCAGGCACATGAGCAGGCAGGTGTCGCGCGGCTCAGCTGGCGAGTATCAAGCAGATGAGCAGGTTGGGGTCACGCGGCTCAGCTGGCGAGTATCAGGCAGATGAGCAGGCAGGTGTCGCGCGGCTCAGCTGGCGAGTATCAGGCAGATGAGCAGGCAGGTGTGGCGGGGATCAGCTGGCGATTATCCAGCAGATGAGCAGGCAGGTGTCGCCCGGCTCAGCTGGCGATTAACAAGCAGATGAGCAGGCAGGTGTCGCGCGGTTCAGCTGGCGAGTATCAGGCAGATGAGCAGGCAGGTGTCGCACTGTTCAGCTGGAGATTATCAAGCAGATGAACAGGCTGGTGTTGCCAGGTTCAGCTGGCGATTATCAGGCAGATGAGCAGGCAGGTGTCGCGGGGCTCAGCTGCCGAGTATCAGGCAGATGAGCAGGCAGGTGTCGTGCGAATCAGCTGCCGAATATCAGGCAGATCAGCAGGCAGGTGTTGCGCGGCTCAGCTGGCGAGTATCAGGCAGATGAGCAGGCATGTGTCTCGCGGCTCAGCTGGCGATTATCAGTCAGATGAGCAGGCAGGTGTCTCGCGGCTCAGCTGCCGAGTATCAGGCAGATGAACAGGCAGGTGTCCTGCGGATCAGCTGCCGATTATCAGGCAGATGAGCAGGCAGGTGTCGCCCGGCTCACCTGGTGAGTATCAGGCAGATGAGCAGTCAGGTGTCGCACGGCTCAGCTGGCGAGTATCAGGTAGATGAGCAGTCAGGTTTCGCGCGGCTCAGCTGGCGAGTAACAGGTAGTTGAGGAGGCAGGTGTCACGGGGCTCAGCTGGCGAGTATCAGGCAGATGACAAGGCAGGTTTCACGCGGCTCAACTAGCGAATATCAGGTAGATGAACAGGCAGGTGTCGCGTGCCTCAGCTGGCGAGTATCAGGCAGATGAGCAGGCAGGTGTCGCGCGGATCAGCTGGCGAGTATCAGGCAGATGAGCAGGCGGTGTCGCGCGGCTCAGCTGACGAGTATCAGGCAGATGAGCAGGCAGGTGTCGCGCGGATCAGCTGGCGAGTATCAGGCAGATGAGCAGGCGGTGTCGCGCGGCTCAGCTGCCGAGTATCAGGCAGATGAGCAGGCAGGTGTCGCGCGGCTCAGCTGGCGAGTATCAGGCGGATGAGCAGGCAGGTGTCGCGCGGCTCTGCTGGCGATTATCAGTCAGATGAGCAGGCAGGTGTCTCGCCGCTCAGCTGGCGATTATCAGGCAGATGAGCAGGCAGGTGTCCTGTGTCTCAGCTGGCGACTAACAAGCAGATGAGCAGACAGGTTCGCGCGTATCAGCTGGCGAGTATCATGCAGATGAGCAGGCAGGTGAGCGGGGCTAAGCTGGTGAGTATCAGGCAGATGAGCAGACAGGTTCGCGCATATCAGCTGGCGAGTATCATGCAGATGAGCAGGCAGGTGTCGCAGGGCTCAGCTGGCGAGTATCAGGCAGATGAGCAGGCAGGTGTCGCGCGTCTCAGCTGGCGAATATCAGGCAGATGAGCAGGCAGGTGTCCTGTCGCTCAGCTGGCGACTAAAAAGCAGATGAGCAGGCAGGTGTCGCGCGTCTCAGCTGGCGAGTATCAGGCAGATGAGCAGGCAGGTGTCCTGGGGCTCAGCTGGCGATTAACAAGCAGATGAGCAGGCAGGTGTCGCGCGGTTCACCTGGCGAGTATCAGGCAGATGAGCAGGCAGGTGTCGCACTGCTTAGCTGGCGATTATCAGGCAGATGAGCAGGAAGGTGTCACGCGGCTCAGCTGCCGAGTATCAGGCAGATGAGCAGGCATGTGTCGGGCGGCTTAGCTGGCGATTATCAGGCTGATGAGCAGGCAGGTGTCGTAGGGCTCAGCTGGCGAGTAACAAGCAGATGAGCAGGCAGGTTTAGCGCGGCTCAGCTGTCGAGTATCAGTCAGATGAGCAGGCAGGTGTCACGCGGCTCAGCTGGCGAGTATCAGGAAGATGAGCAGGCAGGTGTCGCGCGGCTCAGCTGCCGAGTATCAGGCAGATGAGCATGCAGGTGTAGCACTGCTCAGCTGGCGAGTATCAGGCAGATGAGCAGGCAGGTTTCACGCGGCTCACCTGGCGAGTAACAGGTAGATGAGCAGGCAGGTGTCGCGGGACTCAGCTGGCGAGTATCAGGCAGATGACAAGGCAGGTGTCACGCGGCTCAACTAGCGAATATCAGGTAGATGAACAGGCAGGTGTCACGTGGCTCAGCTAGCGAGTATCAGGCAGATGAGCAGGCAGGTGTCGCGCCGCTCAGCTGGCGATTATCAGGCAGATGACCACGCAGGTGTCCCGGGGCTCAGCTGGCGATTATCAGGCAGATGAGCAGGCAGGTGTCGCACGGCTCAGCTGGCGAGTATCAGGCAGATGAGCAGGTAGGTGTCACGCGGCTCATCTGGCGAGTATCAGGCAGATGAGCAGGCAGCTGTCGCGGGGCTCAGCTGCCGAGTATCAGGCAGATGAGCAGGCAGGTGTCGTGCGGATCCGCTGCCGAATATCAGGCAGATGAGCAGGCAGGTGTCGCGTGGCTCAGCTGGCGAGTATCAGGCAGATGAGCAGTCTGGTGTTGCGCGGTTCAGCTGGCGATTATCAGGCAGATGAGCAGGCAGGAGTCGCGCGGCTCAGCTGGCGAGTATCAGTCAGATGAGCAGGCAGGTGTCGCCCGGCTCAGCTGGCGATTAACAAGCAGATGAGCAGGCAGGAGTCGCGTGGTTAGGCTGGCGATTTTCAGGCAGATGAGCAGGCAGGTGTCGCACTGCTCAGCTAACGTTTATCAGGCATATAAGCAGGCACGTGTGGCGGTGCTCAACTGGCGAGTATCAGCCAGATGAGCAGGCAGGTGTCGCGCGGTTCAGCTGGTGAGTATCAGGCAGATGAGCAGGCAGGTGTCACGCGGCTCAGCTGGCGAGTATCAGGCAGATGAGCAGGCAGGTGTCACGCGGCTCAGCTGGCGAGTATCAGGCAGATGAGCAGGCTGGTGTTGCGCGTTTCAGCTGGCGATTATCAGGCACATGAGCAGGCAGGAGTCACGCGGCTCAGCTGGCGAGTATCAGTCAGATGAGCAGGCAGGTGTCGCGCGGTTCACCTGGCGATTATCACGCAGATGAGCAAGCAGGTGTCGCACTGCTTAACTGGCGATTATCAGGCAGATGAGCAGGCAGGTGTCGTAGGGCTCAGCTGGCGAGTAACAAGCAGATGAGCAGGTAGGTGTCACGCGGCTCAGCTGGCGAGTAACAAGCAGATGAGCAGGCAGGTGTCACGCGGCTTAGCTGGCGAGTATCAGGTAGAGGAGCAGGCAGGTGTTGCGCGGCTCAGCTGCCGAGTATCAGGCAGATGAGCATGCAGGTGTCGCACTGCTCAGCTGGCGAATGTCAGGCAGATGAGCAGGCAGGTTTCGCGCGGCTCAGCTGGCGAGTAACAGGTAGATGAGCAGGCAGGTGTAGCGGGGCTCAGCTGGCGAGTATCAGGCAGATGAGCAGGCAGGTGTTGCGCGGCTCAGCTGGCGAGTATCAGGCAGATGTGCAGGCAGGTGTCGCACGGCTCAGCTGGCGAGTATCAGGCACATGAGCAGGCAGGTGTCGCAGGGCTCAGCTGCGAGTATCAGGCAGATGAGCAGGCAGGTGTCGCGTGTCTCAGCTGGCGAATATCAGGCAGATGAGCAGGCAGGTGTCGCGCGGTTCACCTGGCGAGTATCAGGTAGATGAGCAGGCACGTGTCGCACTGCTTAGCTGTCGATTATCAGGCAGATGAGCAGGCAGGTGTCGCGCGGCTCAGCTGGCGAGTATCAGGCAGATGAGCAGGCAGGTGTCGCACTGCTTAGCTGCCGAGTATCAGGCAGATGAGCAGGCAGGTGTCGCGCGGCTTAGCTGGCGAGTATCAGGCAGATGAGCAGGCAGGTGTAGCACTGCTCAACTGCCGAATATCAGGCAGATGAGCAGCCAGGTGTCGCGCGGCTCAGCTGGCGAGTATCAGGCAGATGAGCAGGCAGGTGTCGCGCGGCTCAGCTGGCGAGTATCAAGCAGATGAGCAGGTTGGTGTCACGCGGCTCAGCTGGCGAGTATCAGGCAGATGAGCAGGCAGGTGTCGCGCGGCTCAGCTGGCGAGTATCAGGCAGATGAGCAGGCAGGTGTGGCGGGGATCAGCTGGCGATTATCCAGCAGATGAGCAGGCAGGTGTCGCCCGGCTCAGCTGGCGATTAACAAGCAGATGAGCAGGCAGGTGTCGCGCGGTTCAGCTGGCGAGTATCAGGCAGATGAGCAGGCAGGTGTCGCACTGTTCAGCTGGAGATTATCAAGCAGATGAACAGGCTGGTGTTGCCAGGTTCAGCTGGCGATTATCAGGCAGATGAGCAGGCAGGTGTCACGTGGCTCAGCTGGTGAGTATCAGGCAGATGAGCAGACAGGTTCACGCGGATCAGCTGGCGAGTATCATGCAGATGAGCAGGCAGGTGTCCTGTGGCTCAGCTGGCGACTAACAAGCAGATGAGCAGGCAGGTGTCACGCATCTCAGCTGACGAGTATCAGGCAGATGAGCAGGCAGGTGTCCTGGGGCTCAGCTGGCGATTAACAAGCAGATGAGCAGGCAGGTGTCGCGCGGTTCACCTGGCGAGTATCAGGCAGATGAGCAGGCAGGTGTCGCACTGCTTAGCTGGCGATTATCAGGCAGATGAGCAGGCAGGTGTCGCGCGGCTCAGCTGGCGAGTATCAGGCAGATGAGCAGACAGGTGTCCTGTGGCTCAGCTGGCGACTAACAAGCAGATGAGCAGGCAGGTGTCGCGCATCTCAGCTGACGAGTATCAGGCAGATGAGCAGGCAGGTGTCCTGGGGCTCAGCTGGAGATTATCCAGCAGATGAGCAGGCAGATGTCGCCCGGCTCAGCTGGCGATTAACAAGCAGATGAGCAGGCAGGTGTCACGTGGTTAGGCTGGCGATTATCAGGCAGATGAGCAGGCATGTGTCGCACTGCTCAGCTGACGTTTATCAGGCAGATAAGCAGGCACGTGTGGCGGTGCTCAACTGGCGAGTATCAGGCAGATGAGCAGGCAGGTCTCACGCGGCTCAGCTGGCGAGTATCAGGCAGATGAGCAGGCCAGTGTCGCCCGCTTCAGCTGGCGAGTATAAGGCACATGAGCAGGCAGGTGTCTCGCGGCTCAGCTGGCGATTATCAGGCAGATGAGCAGGCTGGTGTCGCGGGGCTCAGCTGGTGAGTAACAAGCAGATGAGCAGGCAGGTGTCGCGCGGCTCAGCTGCCGAGTATCAGGCAGATGAGCAGGCAGGTGTCGTGCAGATCAGCTGCCGAATATCAGGCAGATGAGCAGGCAGGTGTCGCGCGGCTCAGCTGGCGAGTATCAGGCAGATGAGCAGGCTGGTGTTGCGCGGTTCAGCTGGCGATTATCAGGCAGATGAGCAGGCAGGAGTCGCGCGGCTCAGCTGGCGAGTATCAGGCAGATGAGCAGGCAAGTGTCGTGCGGATCAGCTGCCGAGTATCAGGCAGATGAGCATGCAGGTGTCGCACTGCTTAGCTGGCGATTATCAGGCAGATGAGCAGGCAGGTGTCACACGGCTCAGCTGGAGATTATCCAGCAGATGAGCAGGCAGGTGTCGCCCGGCTCAGCTGGCGATTAACAAGCAGATGAGCATGCAGGTGTCACGTGGTTAGGCTGGCGATTATCAGGCAGATGAGCAGGCATGTGTCGCACTGCTCAGCTGACGTTTGTCAGGCAGATAAGCAGGCACGTGTGGCGGTGCTCAACTGGCGAGTATCAGGCAGATGAGCAGGCTGGTGTCGCGGGGCTCAGCTGGTGAGTAACAAGCAGATGAGCAGGCAGGTGTCTCGCGGCTCAGCTGGCGATTATCAGGCAGATGAGCAGGCAGGTCTCACGCGGCTCAGCTGGCGAGTATCAGGCAGATGAGCAGGCCGGTGTCGCCCGCTTCAGCTGGCGAGTATCAGGCACATGAGCAGGCAGGTGTCGCGCGGATCAGCTGGCGAGTATCAGGCAGATGAGCAGGCAGGTGTCGCGCGGCTCAGCTGGCGAGTATCAGGCAGATTAGCAGGCAGGTGTCGCTCGGCTCAGCTGGTGAGTATCAGGCAGATGAGCAGGCAGGTGTCGTGGGGCTCAGTTGGCGAGTAACAAGCATATGAGCAGACAGGTGTCCCGCGGCTCAGCTGGCGAGTATCAGGCAGATGAGCAGGCAGGTGTCACGCGGCTTAGCTGGCGAGTATCAGGCAGATGAGCAGGCAGGTGTCGCGCGGCTCAGCTGGCGAGTATCAGGCAGATGAGCAGGCAGGTGTCGTGCGGATCAGCTGCCGAGTATCAGGGAGATGAGCATGCAGGTGTCGCGCTGCTTAGCTGGCGATTATCAGGCAGATGAGCAGGCAGGTGTCACGCGGCTCAGATGGCGATTATCCAGCAGATGAGCAGGCAGGTGTCGCACTGTTCAGCTGGCGATTATCAAGCAGATGAGCAGGCTGGTTTTGCGCGGTTCAGCTGGCGATTATCAGGCAGATGAGCAGGCAGGTGTCGCGCAGCTCAGCTGGCAAGTATCAGGCACATGAGCATGCAGGTGTCACACTGCTTAGCTGGAGATTATCAGGCAGATGAGCAGGCAGGTGTCGCGCGGCTCAACTGGCAAGTATCAGGCACATGAGCATGCAGGTGTCACACTGCTTAGCTGGCGATTACCAGGCAGATGAGCAGGCAGGTGTCGCGCGGCTCAGCTGGCGAGTATCAGGCAGATGAGCAGGCAGGTGTCGCACGGCTCAGCTGGCGAGTATCAGGCAGATGAACAGGCAGGTGTAGTGGGGCTCAGCTGGCGAGTAACAAGCATATGAGCAGGCAGGTGTCGCGCGGCTCAGCTGGCGAGTATCAGGCAGATGAGCAGGCAGGTGTCCCGGGGCTCAGCTGGCGAGTATCAGGCAGATGGGCAGGCAGGTTTCGCGCGGCTCAGCTGGCGAGTATCAGGCAGATGAGCAGGTTGGGGTCACGCGGCTCAGCTGGCGAGTATCAGGCAGATGAGCAGGCAGGTGTCGCGCAGCTCAGCTAGCGATTATCAGGCAGATGAGCAGGCATGCGTGGAACGGCTCAGCTGGCGAGTATCAGGCAAATGATCAGGCAGGGGTCGCGCGTCTCAGCTGGCGAGTATCAGGCAGATGAGCAGGCTGGTGCTGCGCGGTTCAGCTGGCAATTCTCAGGCAGATGAGCAGGCAGGAGTCGTGCGGCTCAGCTGGCGAGTATCAGGCAGATGAGCAGGCAGGTGTCGTTCGGATCAGCTCCGAGCATCAGGCAGATGAGCATGCAGGTGTCGCACTGCTTAGCTGGCGATTATCAGGCAGATGAGCAGGCAGGTGTCACACGGTTCAGCTGGCGAATATCAGGCAGATGAGCATGCAGGTGTCGCACTGCTCAGCTGGCGATTATCAGGAAGATGAGTAGGTAGGTGTCACGCGGCTCAGCTGGCGAGTATCAGGCAGATGAGCAGGCAGGTGTCGCGTGGCTCAGCTGGCGAGTATCAGGCAGATGAGCAGGCATGTGTCGCGCGGCTCAGCTGGCGAGTATCAAGCACATGAGCAGGTTGGGTTCACGCGGCTCAGCTGGCGAGTATCAGGCAGATGAGCAGGCACGTGTCGCACAGCTCAGCTGTCGAGTATCAGGCAGATGAGCAGGCAGGTGTGGCGGGGATCAGCTGGCGATTATCCAGCAGATGAGCAGGCAGGTGTCGCCCGGCTCAGCTGGCGATTAACAAGCAGATGAGCAGGCAGGTGTCGCGCGGTTCAGCTGGCGAGTATCAGGCAGATGAGCAGGCAGGTGTCGCACTGTTCAGCTGGCGATTATCAAGCAGATGAACAGGCTGGTGTTGCCAGGTTCAGCTGGCGATTATCAGGCAGATGAGCAGGCAGGTGTCACACGGCTCAGCTGGAGATTATCCAGCAGATGAGCAGGCAGGTGTCGCCCGGCTCAGCTGGCGATTAACAAGCAGATGAGCATGCAGGTGTCACGTGGTTAGGCTGGCGATTATCAGGCAGATGAGCAGGCATGTGTCGCACTGCTCAGCTGACGTTTGTCAGGCAGATAAGCAGGCACGTGTGGCGGTGCTCAACTGGCGAGTATCAGGCAGATGAGCAGGCTGGTGTCGCGGGGCTCAGCTGGTGAGTAACAAGCAGATGAGCAGGCAGGTGTCTCGCGGCTCAGCTGGCGATTATCAGGCAGATGAGCAGGCAGGTCTCACGCGGCACAGCTGGCGAGTATCAGGCAGATGAGCAGGCCGGGGTCGCCCGCTTCAGCTGGCGAGTATCAGGCACATGAGCAGGCAGGTGTCGCGCGGATCAGCTGGCGAGTATCAGGCAGATGAGCAGGCAGGTGTCGCGCGGCTCAGCTGGCGAGTATCAGGCAGATTAGCAGGCAGGTGTCGCTCGGCTCAGCTGGTGAGTATCAGGCAGATGAGCAGGCAGGTGTCGTGGGGCTCAGTTGGCGAGTAACAAGCATATGAGCAGACAGGTGTCCCGCGGCTCAGCTGGCGAGTATCAGGCAGATGAGCAGGCAGGTGTCACGCGGCTTAGCTGGCGAGTATCAGGCAGATGAGCAGGCAGGTGTCGCGCGGCTCAGCTGGCGAGTATCAGGCAGATGAGCAGGCAGGTGTCGTGCGGATCAGCTGCCGAGTATCAGGGAGATGAGCATGCAGGTGTCGCGCTGCTTAGCTGGCGATTATCAGGCAGATGAGCAGGCAGGTGTCACGCGGCATAGATGGCGATTATCCAGCAGATGAGCAGGCAGGTGTCGCACTGTTCAGCTGGCGATTATCAAGCAGATGAGCAGGCTGGTTTTGCGCGGTTCAGCTGGCGATTATCAGGTAGATGAGCAGGCAGGTGTCGCGCAGTTCAGCTGGCAAGTATCAGGCACATGAGCATGCAGGTGTCACACTGCTTAGCTGGAGATTATCAGGCAGATGAGCAGGCAGGTGTCGCGCGGCTCAACTGGCAAGTATCAGGCACATGAGCATGCAGGTGTCACACTGCTTAGCTGGCGATTACTAGGCAGATGAGCAGGCAGGTGTCGCGCGGCTCAGCTGGCTATTAACAAGCAGATGAGCAGGCAGGTTTCGGGCGGCTCAGCTGGCAAGTATCATGCACATGAGCATGCATGTGTCGCACTGTTCAGCTGGAGATTATCAGGCAGATGAGCAGGCAGGTGTCGCACTGCTCAGCAGGCGATTATCAGGCAGATGAGCAGGCAGGTGTTGCGCGGCTCAGCTGGCGAGTATCAGGCAGATGAACATGCAGGTGTCGCGTGGCTCAGCTGGCGATTATCACACAGATGAACAGGTAGGTGTCGCGGGGCTCAGCTGGCGATTATCCAGCAGATGAGCAGGCAGGTGTAGCCCGGCTCAGCTGGTGATTAACAAGCAGATGAACAGGCAGGTGTCGTGCGGTTCGGCTGGCAATTATCAGGCAGATGAGCAGGCAGGTGTCGCACTGCTCAGCTGGAGTTTATCAGGCAGATAAGCAGGCACGTGTGGCGGGGCTCAACTGGCGAGTATCAGGCAGATGAGCAGGTAGGTGTCGCGCGGCTCAGCTGGCGAGTATCAGGCAGATGAGCAGGCAGGTGTCGCACGGCTCAGCTGGCGAATATCAGGCAGATGAACAGGCAGGTGTAGTGGGGCTCAGCTGGCGAGTAACAAGCATATGAGCAGGCAGGTGTCGCGCGGCTCAGCTGGCGATTATCAGGCAGATGAGCAGGCATGCGTGGAACGGCTCAGCTGGCGAGTATCAGGCAAATGATCAGGCAGGGGTCGCGCGTCTCAGCTGGCGAGTATCAGGCAGATGAGCAGGCTGGTGCTGCGCGGTTCAGCTGGCAATTCTCAGGCAGATGAGCAGGCAGGAGTCGTGCGGCTCAGCTGGCGAGTATCAGGCAGATGAGCAGGCAGGTGTCGTTCGGATCAGCTCCGAGCATCAGGCAGATGAGCATGCAGGTGTCGCACTGCTTAGCTGGCGATTATCAGGCAGATGAGCAGGCAGGTGTCACACGGTTCAGCTGGCGAATATCAGGCAGATGAGCATGCAGGTGTCGCACTGCTCAGCTGGCGATTATCAGGAAGATGAGTAGGCAGGTGTCACGCGGCTCAGCTGGCGAGTATCAGGCAGATGAGCAGGCAGGTGTCGCGTGGCTCAGCTGGAGAGTATCAGGCAGATGAGCAGGCATGTGTCGCGCGGCTCAGCTGGCGAGTATCTAGCACATGAGCAGGTTGGGTTCACGCGGCTCAGCTGGCGAGTATCAGGCAGATGAGCAGGCACGTGTCGCACAGCTCAGCTGGCGAGTATCAGGCAGATGAGCAGGCAGGTGTGGCGGGGATCAGCTGGCGATTATCCAGCAGATGAGCAGGCAGGTGTCGCCCGGCTCAGCTGGCGATTAACAAGCAGATGAGCAGGCAGGTGTCGCGCGGTTCAGCTGGCGAGTATCAGGCAGATGAGCAGGCAGGTGTCGCACTGTTCAGCTGGCGATTATCAAGCAGATGAACAGGCTGGTGTTGCCAGGTTCAGCTGGCGATTATCAGGCAGATGAGCAGGCAGGTGTCGCGCGGCTCAGCTGGCAAGTATCAGGCACATGAGCATGCAGGTGTCACACTGCTTAGCTGGCGATTATCAGGCAGATGAGGAGGCAGGTGTCGCGTGGCTCAGCTGGCAATTAACAACCAGATGAGCAGGCAGGTTTCGCACGGTTCACCTGGCGATTATCAGGCAGATGAGCAGGCAGGTGTCGCCATGCTCAGCAGGCGATTATCAGGCAGATGAGCAGGCAGGTGTCGCCATGCTCAGCAGGCGATTATCAGGCAGATGAGCAGGCAGGTGTCGCCATGCTCAGCAGGCGATTATCAGGCAGATGAGCAGGCAGGTGTCGCGCGGCTCAGCTGGCGAGTATCAGGCAGATGAGCAGGCAGGTGTCGCGCGGCTCAGCTGGCGAGTATCAGGCAGATGAGCAGGCAGGTATCGCGCGGCTCAGCTGGCGAGTATCAGGCAGATGAGCAGGCAGGTGTCGCGTGGCTCAGCTGGCGATTATCAGGCAGATGAGCAGGCAGGTGTCGCGGGCCTCAGCTGGCGAGTATCAGGCAGATGAGCAGGCAGGTGTCGCTCGGCTCAGCTGGCGAATATCAGGCAGATGAGCAGGCAGGTGTAGCACGGATCAGCTGGAGAGTATCAGGCAGATGAACAGGCAGGTGTCGTGCGGCTCATCTGGCGATTATCAGGCAGATGACAAGGCAGGTGTCCGGGGGCTCAGCTGGCGATTATCAGGCAGATGAGCAGGCAGGTTTGGCGGGGATCAGCTGGCGATTTTCCAGCAGATTAGCAGGCAGGTGTCGCCCGGCTCAGCTGGCAAGTATCAGGCACATGAGCATGCAGGTGTCACACTGCTTAGCTGGCGATTACCAGGCAGATGAGCAGGCAGGTGTCGCGCGGCTCAGCTGGCGAGTATCAGGCACATGAGCATGCAGGTGTCACACTGCTTAGCTGGCGATTACCAGACAGATTAGCAGGCAGGTGTCGCGCGGCTCAGCTGGCGATTAACAAGCAGATGAGCAGGCAGGTGTCGGGCGGCTCAGCTGGCAAGTATCATGCACATGAGCATGCATGTGTCGCACTGTTCAGCTGGCCATTATCAGGCAGATGAGCAGGCAGGTGTCGCACTGCTCAGCAGGCGATTATCAGGCAGATGAGCAGGCAGGTGTCGTGCGGTTCGGCTGGCAATTATCAGGCAGATGAGCAGGCAGGTGTCGCACTGCTCAGCTGGAGTTTATCAGGCAGATAAGCAGGCACGTGTGGCGGGGCTCAACCGGCGAGTATCAGGCAGATGAGCAGGTAGGTGTCGCGCGGCTCAGCTGGCGAGTATCAGGCAGATGAGCAGGCAGGTGTCGCACGGCTCAGCTGGCGAGTATCAGGCAGATGAGCAGGCAGGTGTCGTGGGGCTCAGCTGGCGAGTAACAAGCATATGAGCAGGCAGGTGTCGCGCGGCTCAGCTGGCGAGTATCAGGCAGATGAGCAGGCAGGTGTCGCGCGGCTCAGCTGGCGAGTATCAGGCAGATGAGCAGGTTGGGGTCACGCGGCTCAGCTGGCAAGTATCAGGCAGATGAGCAGGCAGGTGTTGCGCGGCTCAGCTGGCGAGTATCAGGCAGATGAGCAGGCAGGTGTGGCGGGGATCAGCTGGCGATTATCCAGCAGATGAGCAGGCAGGTGTCGCCCGGCTCAGCTGGCGATTAACAAGCAGATGATCAGGCAGGTGTCGCGCGGCTTAGCTGGCGAGTATCAGTCAGATGAGGAGGCAGGTGTCGCGCGGCTCTGCTGCCGAGTATCAGGCAGATGAGCATGCAGGTGTAGCACTGCTCAGCTGGCGAGTATCAGGCAGATGAGCAGGCAGGTGTCTCTCGGCTTAGCTGGCGATTATCAGGCAGAGGAGCAGGCAGGTGTCTCTCGGCTTAGCTGGCGATTATCAGGCAGATGAGCAGGCAGGTGTCGCGCGGCTCAGCTGGCGAGTATCAAGCAGATGAGCAGGTTGGGGTCACGCGGCTCAGCTGGCGAGTATCAGGCAGATGAGCAGGCAGGTGTCGCGCGGCTCAGCTGGCGAGTATCAGGCAGATGAGCAGGCAGGTGTGGCGGGGATCAGCTGGCGATTATCCAGCAGATGAGCAGGCAGGTGTCGCCCGGCTCAGCTGGCGATTAACAAGCAGATGAGCAGGCAGGTGTCGCGCGGTTCAGCAGGCGAGTATCAGGCAGATGAGCAGGCAGGTGTCGCACTGTTCAGCTGGAGATTATCAAGCAGATGAACAGGCTGGTGTTGCCAGGTTCAGCTGGCGATTATCAGGCAGATGAGCAGGCAGGTGTCGCGCGGCTCAGCTGGCGAGTATCAGGCATATGAGCAGGCTGGTGTTGCGCGGTTCAGCTGGCGATTATCAGGCAGATGAGCAAGCAGGAATCGCGCGGCTCAGCTGCAGATTATCGGCCAGATGAGTGGGCAGGTGTCGTGCGGATCAGCTGCCGAGT
This sequence comes from Bos grunniens, assembly GCF_055505025.1. Classification (NCBI taxonomy): domain Eukaryota; kingdom Metazoa; phylum Chordata; class Mammalia; order Artiodactyla; family Bovidae; genus Bos; species Bos grunniens. The sequence continues at coordinate 568,226 of NC_141188.1, read as the reverse complement.
ATCAGACAGATAAGCATGCAGGTGTCGCACTGCTTAGCTGGCGATTATCAGGCAGATGAGCAGGGAGGTGTCACACAGCTCAGCTGGCGATTATCCAGCAGATGAGCAGGCAGGTGTCGCCCGGCTCAGCTGGCGATTAACAAGCAGATGCGCAGGCAGGTGTCGCACTGCTCAGCTGACGTTTATCAGGCAGATAAGCGACACGTGTGGCGGTGCTCAACTGGCGAGTATCAGGCAGATGAGCAGGCAGGTGTCGCGCGGTTCAGCTGGCGAGTATCAGGCAGATGAGCAGGCAGGTGTCACGCGGCTCAGCTGGCGAGTATCAGGCAGATGAGCAGGCAGGTGTCACGCGGCTCAGCTGGCGAGTATCAGGCAGATGAGCAGGCTGGTGTTGCGCGGCTCAGCTGGCGATTATCAGGCAGATGAGCAGGTAGGAGTCGCGCGGCTCAGCTGGCGAGTATCTGGCAGATGAGCAGGCAGGTGTCACCCGGCTCAGCTGGCGATTAACAAGCAGATGAGCAGGTAGGTGTCGCGCGGTTCACCTGGTGATTATCACGCACATGAGCAAGCAGGTGTCGCACTACTTAACTGGCGATTATCAGGCAGATGAGCAGGCAGGTGTCGTAGGGCTCAGCTGGCGAGTAACAAGCAGATGAGCAGGCAGGTGTCACGCGGCTTAGCTGGCGAGTATCAGGCAGATGAGCAGGCAGGTGTTGCGCGGCTCAGCTGCCGAGTATCAGGCAGATGAGCATGCAGGTGTCGCACTGCTCAGCTGGCGAGTATCAGGCAGATGAGCAGGCAGGTGTCTCGCGGCTCAGCTGGCGGTTATCAGGCAGATGAGCAGGCATGTGTCGCGGGGCTCAGCTGGTGAGTAACAAGCAGATGAGCAGGCAGGTGTCGCGCGGCTCAGCTGCCGAGTATCAGGCAGATGAGCAGGCAGGTGTCGTGCGGATCAGTTGCCGAATATCAGGCAGATGAGCAGGCAGGTGTCGCGCGGCTCAGCTGGCGAGTATCAGGCAGATGAGCAGGCTGGTGTTGCGCGGTTCAGCTGGCGATTATCAGGCAGATGAGCAGGCAGGAGTCGCGCGGCTCAGCTGGCGAGTATCAGGCAGATGAGCAGGCAAGTGTCGTGCGGATCCGCTGCCGAGTATCAGGCAGATGAGCATGCAGGTGTCGCACTGCTTAGCTGGCGATTATCAGGCAGATGAGCAGTCAGGTGTCACACGGCTCAGCTGGAGATTATCCAGCAGATGAGCAGGGAGGTGTCGCCCGGCTCAGCTGGCGATTAACAAGCAGATGAGCAGGCAGGTGTCACGCGGTTAGGCTGGCGATTATCAGGCAGATGAGCAGGCATGTTTCGCACTGCTAGGCTGGCGATTATCAGGCAGATGAGCAGGCAGGAGTCGCGCGGCTCAGCTGGCGAGTATCAGGCAGATGAGCAGGCAAGTGTTGTGTGGATCAGCTGCCGAGTATCAGGCAGATGAGCAGGCAGGTGTCGCGCGGCTCAGCTGGCGAGTATCAGGCGGATGAGCAGGCAGGTGTCGCGCGGCTCAGCTGGCGATTATCACTCAGATGAGCAGGCAGGTGTCGCGCGGCTCAGCTGCCGAGTGTCAGGCAGATGAGCATGCAGGTGTCGCACGGCTTAGCTGGCGATTATCAGGCAGATGAGCAGGCATGTGTCACACGGTTCAGCTGGCGAATATTAGGCAGATGAGCATGCAGGTGTCGCACTGCTCAGCTGGCGATTATCAGGAAGATGAGTAGGCAGGTGTCACGCGGCTCAGCTGGCGAGTATCAGGCAGATGAGCAGGCAGGTGTCGCGTGGCTCAGCTGGCGAGTATCAAGCAGATGAGCAGGTTGGGGTCACGCGGCTCAGCTGGCGAGTATCAGGCAGATGAACAGGCAGGTGTCGCGCGGCTCAGCTGGCGAGTATCAGGCAGATGAGCAGGCAGGTGTGGCGGGGAATAGCTGGCGATTATCCAGCAGATGAGCAGGCAGGTGTCGCCCGGCTCAGCTGGCGATTAACAAGCAGATGAGCAGGCAGGTGTCGCGCGGTTCAGCTGGCCAGTATCAGGCAGATGAGCAGGCAGGTGTCGCACTGTTCAGCTGGAGATTATCAAGCAGATGAACAGGCTGGTGTTGCCAGGTTCAGCTGGCGATTATCAGGCAGATGAGCAGGCAGGTGTCGCGCGGCTCAGCTGGTGAGTATCAGGCAGATGAGCAGGCAGGTGTGGCGGGGATTAGCTGGCGATTATCCAGCAGATGAGCAGGCAGGTGTCGCCCGGCTCAGCTGGCGATTAACAAGCAGAAGAGCAGGCAGGTGTCGCGCGGTTCAGCTGGCCAGTATCAGGCAGATGAGCAGTCAGGTGTCGCACTGTTCAGCTGGAGATTATCAAGCAGATGAACAGGCTGGTGTTGCCAGGTTCAGCTGGCGATTATCATGCAGATGAGCAGGCAGGTGTCGCGGGGCTCAGCTGCCGAATATCAGGCAGATGAGCAGGCAGGTGTCGTGCGAATCAGCTGCCGAATATCAGGCAGATGAGCAGCCAGGTGTCGCGCGTCTCAGCTGGCGAGTATCAGGCAGATGAGCAGGCAGGTGTCCTGTGGCTCAGCTGGCGACTAACAAGCAGATGAGCAGGCAGGTGTCGCGCATCTCAGCTGACGAGTATCAGGCAGATGAGCAGGCAGGTGTCCTGGGGCTCAGCTGGCGATTAACAAGCAGATGAGCAGGCAGGTGTCGCGCGGTTCACCTGGCGAGTATCAGGCAGATGAGCAGGCAGGTGTCGCACTGCTTAGCTGCCGATAATCAGGCAGATGAGCAGGCAGGTGTAGCACTGCTCAACTGCCGAATATCAGGCAGATGAGCAGCCAGGTGTCGCGCGGCTCAGCTGGCGAGTATCAGGCAGATGAGCAGGCAGGTGTCCTGTGGCTCAGCTGGCGACTAACAAGCAGATGAGCAGGCAGGTGTCGTAGGGCTCAGCTGGCGAGTAACAAGCAGATGAGCAGGCAGGTGTCGCGCATCTCAGCTGACGAGTATCAGGCAGATGAGCAGGCAGGTGTCCTGGGGCTCAGCTGGCGATTAACAAGCAGATGAGCAGGCAGGTGTCGTAGGGCTCAGCTGGCGAGTAACAAGCAGATGAGCAGGCAGGTGTAGCGCGGCTTAGCTGGCGAGTATCAGTCAGATGAGCAGGCAGGTGTCGCGCGGCTCAGCTGGCGAGTATCAGGAAGATGAGCAGGCAGGTGTCGCGCGGCTCAGCTGCCGAGTATCAGGCAGATGAGCATGCAGGTGTAGCACTGCTCAGCTGGCGAGTATCAGGCAGATGAGCAGGCAGATGTCTCTCGGCTTAGCTGGCGATTTTCAGGCAAGGAGCAGGCAGGTGTCGCCGGGCTCAGCTGCCGAGTATCAGGCAGATGAGCAGGCAGGTGTCGTGCGGATCAGCTGCAGAATATCAGGCAGATGAGCAGGCAGGTGTCGCGCGGCTCAGCTGGCGAGTATCAGGCAGATGAGCAGGCTGGTGTTGCGCGGTTCAGCTGGCGATTATCAGGCAGATGAGCAGGCAGGAGTCGCGCGGCTCAGCTGCCGATTATCAGGCAGATGAGCGGGCAGGTGTCGTGCGGATCAGCTGCCGAGTATCAGACAGATAAGCATGCAGGTGTCGCACTGCTTAGCTGGCGATTATCAGGCAGATGAGCAGGCAGGTGTCACACGGCTCAGCTGGCGATTATCCAGCAGATGAGCAGGCAGGTGTCGCCCGGCTCAGCTGGCGATTAACAAGCAGATGCGCAGGCAGGTGTCGCACTGCTCAGCTGACGTTTATCAGGCAGATAAGCGGCACGTGTGCCGGTGCTCAACTGGCGAGTATCAGGCAGATGAGCAGGCAGGTGTCGTAGGGCTCAGCTGGCGAGTAACAAGCAGATGAGCAGGCAGGTGTCACGCGGCTTAGCTGGCGAGTATCAGGCAGATGAGCAGGCAGGTGTCTCGCGGCTCAGCTGGCGGTTATCAGGCAGATGAGCAGGCATGTGTCGCGGGGCTCAGCTGGTGAGTAACAAGCAGATGAGCAGGCAGGTGTCGCGCGGCTCAGCTGCCGAGTATCAGGCAGATGAGCAGGCAGGTGTCGTGCGGATCAGTTGCCGAATATCAGGCAGATGAGCAGGCAGGTGTCGCGCGGCTCAGCTGGCGAGTATCAGGCAGATGAGCAGGCTGGTGTTGCGCGGTTCAGCTGGCGATTATCAGGCAGATGAGCAGGCAGGAGTCGCGCGGCTCAGCTGGCGAGTATCAGGCAGATGAGCAGGCAAGTGTCGTGCGGATCCGCTGCCGAGTATCAGGCAGATGAGCATGCAGGTGTCGCACTGCTTAGCTGGCGATTATCAGGCAGATGAGCAGTCAGGTGTCACACAGCTCAGCTGGAGATTATCCAGCAGATGAGCAGGCAGGTGTCGCCCGGCTCAGCTGGCGATTAACAAGCAGATGAGCAGGCAGGTGTCACGCGGTTAGGCTGGCGATTATCAGGCAGATGAGCAGGCATGTGTCGCACTGCTCAGCTGACGTTTATCAGGCAGATAAGCAGGCACGTGTGGCGGTGCTCAACTGGCGAGTATCAGGCAGATGAGCAGGCAGGTCTCACGCGGCTCAGCTGGCGAGTATGAGGCAGATGAGCAGGCCGGTGTCGCCCGCTTCAGCTGGCGAGTATAAGGCACATGAGCAGGCAGGTGTCTCGCGGCTCAGCTGGCGATTATCAGGCAGATGAGCAGGCTGGTGTCGCACGGCTCAGCTGCCGAGTATCAGGCAGATGAGCAGGCAGGTGTCGTGCAGATCAGCTGCCGAATATCAGGCAGATGAGCAGGCAGGTGTCGCGCGGCTCAGCTGGCGAGTATCAGGCAGATGAGCAGGCTGGTGTTGCGCGGTTCAGCTGGCGATTATCAGGCAGATGAGCAGGCAGGAGTCACGCGGCTCAGCTGGCGAGTATCAGGCAGATGAGCAGGCAAGTGTTGTGCGGATCAGCTGCCGAGTATCAGGCAGATGAGCAGGCAGGAGTCACGCGGCTCAGCTGGCGAGTATCAGGCAGATGAGCAGGCAAGTGTTGTGCGGATCAGCTGCCGAGTATCAGGCAGATGAGCAGGCAGGTGTCGCGTGGCTCAGCTGGCGAGTATCAGGTGGATGAGCAGGCAGGTGTCGCGCGGCTCAGCTGGCGATTATCACTCAGATGAGCAGGCAGGTGTCGCGCGGCTCAGCTGCCGAGTGTCAGGCAGATGAGCATGCAGGTGTCGCACGGCTTAGCTGGCGATTATCAGGCAGATGAGCAGGCATGTGTCACACGGTTCAGCTGGCGAATATTAGGCAGATGAGCATGCAGGTGTCGCACTGCTCAGCTGGCATTATCAGGAAGATGAGTAGGCAGGTGTCACGCGGCTCAGCTGGCGAGTATCAGGCAGATGAGCAGGCAGGTGTCGCGCGGCTCAGCTGGCGAGTATCAGGCAGATGAGCAGGCAGGTGTCGCGCGGCTCAGCTGGCGAGTATCAAGCAGATGAGCAGGCAGATGTGGCGGGGATCAGCTGGCGATTATCCAGCAGATGAGCAGGCAGGTGTCGCCCGGCTCAGCTGGCGATTAACAAGCAGATGAGCAGGCAGGTGTCGCGCGGTTCAGCTGGCGAGTATCAGGCAGATGAGCAGGCAGGTGTCGCACTGTTCAGCTGGAGATTATCAAGCAGATGAACAGGCTGGTGTTGCCAGGTTCAGCTGGCGATTATCAGGCAGATGAGCAGGCAGGTGTCACGCGGCTCAGCTGGTGAGTACCAGGCAGATGAGCAGACAGGTTCACGCGGATCAGCTGGCGAGTATCATGCAGATGAGCAGGCAGGTGTCGCGGGGCTCAGCTGCCGAGTATCAGGCAGATGAGCAGGCAGGTGTCGTGCGAATCAGCTGCCGAATATCAGGCAGATGAGCAGCCAGGTGTCGCGCGGCTCAGCTGGCGAGTATCAGGCAGATGAGCAGGCAGGTGTCCTGTGGCTCAGCTGGCGACTAACAAGCAGATGAGCAGGCAGGTGTCGCGCATCTCAGCTGACGAGTATCAGGCAGATGAGCAGGCAGGTGTCCTGGGGCTCAGCTGGCGATTAACAAGCAGATGAGCAGGCAGGTGTCGCGCGGTTCACCTGGCGAGTATCAGGCAGATGAGCAGGCAGGTGTCGCACTGCTTAGCTGGCGATTATCAGGCAGATGAGCAGGCAGGTGTCGCGCGGCTCAGCTGGCGAGTATCAGGCAGATGAGCAGGCAGGTGTCCTGTGGCTCAGCTGGCGACTAACAAGCAGCTGAGCAGGCAGGTGTCGCGCATCTCAGCTGACGAGTATCAGGCAGATGAGCAGGCAGGTGTCCTGGGGCTCAGCTGGAGATTATCCAGCAGATGAGCAGGCAGATGTCGCCCGGCTCAGCTGGCGATTAACAAGCAGATGAGCAGGCAGGTGTCACGTGGTTAGGCTGGCGATTATCAGGCAGATGAGCAGGCATGTGTCGCACTGCTCAGCTGACGTTTATCAGGCAGATAAGCAGGCACGTGTGGCGGTGCTCAACTGGCGAGTATCAGGCAGATGAGCAGGCAGGTCTCACGCGGCTCAGCTGGCGAGTATCAGGCAGATGAGCAGGCCAGTGTCGCCCGCTTCAGCTGGCGAGTATAAGGCACATGAGCAGGCAGGTGTCTCGCGGCTCAGCTGGCGATTATCAGGCAGATGAGCAGGCTGGTGTCGCGGGGCTCAGCTGGTGAGTAACAAGCAGATGAGCAGGAAGGTGTCGCGCGGCTCAGCTGCCGAGTATCAGGCAGATGAGCAGGCAGGTGTCGTGCAGATCAGCTGCCGAATATCAGGCAGATGAGCAGGCAGGTGTCGCGCGGCTCAGCTGGCGAGTATCAGGCAGATGAGCAGGCTGGTGTTGCGCGGTTCAGCTGGCGATTATCAGGCAGATGAGCAGGCAGGAGTCGCGCGGCTCAGCTGGCGAGTATCAGGCAGATGAGCAGGCAAGTGTCGTGCGGATCAGCTGCCGAGTATCAGGCAGATGAGCATGCAGGTGTCGCACTGCTTAGCTGGCGATTATCAGGCAGATGAGCAGGCAGGTGTCACACGGCTCAGCTGGAGATTATCCAGCAGATGAGCAGGCAGGTGTCGCCCGGCTCAGCTGGCGATTAACAAGCAGATGAGCATGCAGGTGTCACGTGGTTAGGCTGGCGATTATCAGGCAGATGAGCAGGCATGTGTCGCACTGCTCAGCTGACGTTTGTCAGGCAGATAAGCAGGCACGTGTGGCGGTGCTCAACTGGCGAGTATCAGGCAGATGAGCAGGCTGGTGTCGCGGGGCTCAGCTGGTGAGTAACAAGCAGATGAGCAGGCAGGTGTCTCGCGGCTCAGCTGGCGATTATCAGGCAGATGAGCAGGCAGGTCTCACGCGGCTCAGCTGGCGAGTATCAGGCAGATGAGCAGGCCGGTGTCGCCCGCTTCAGCTGGCGAGTATCAGGCACATGAGCAGGCAGGTGTCGCGCGGATCAGCTGGCGAGTATCAGGCAGATGAGCAGGCAGGTGTCGCGCGGCTCAGCTGGCGAGTATCAGGCAGATTAGCAGGCAGGTGTCGCTCGGCTCAGCTGGTGAGTATCAGGCAGATGAGCAGGCAGGTGTTGTGGGGCTCAGTTGGCGAGTAACAAGCATATGAGCAGACAGGTGTCCCGCGGCTCAGCTGGCGAGTATCAGGCAGATGAGCAGGCAGGTGTCGCGCGGCTCAGCTGGCGAGTATCAGGCAGATGAGCAGGCAGGTGTCGTGCGGATCAGCTGCCGAGTATCAGGGAGATGAGCATGCAGGTGTCGCGCTGCTTAGCTGGCGATTATCAGGCAGATGAGCAGGCAGGTGTCACGCGGCTCAGATGGCGATTATCCAGCAGATGAGCAGGCAGGTGTCGCACTGTTCAGCTGGCGATTATCAAGCAGATGAGCAGGCTGGTTTTGCGCGGTTCAGCTGGCGATTATCAGGCAGATGAGCAGGCAGGTGTCGCGCAGCTCAGCTGGCAAGTATCAGGCACATGAGCATGCAGGTGTCACACTGCTTAGCTGGAGATTACCAGGCAGATGAGCAGGCAGGTGTCGCGCGGCTCAACTGGCAAGTATCAGGCACATGAGCATGCAGGTGTCACACTGCTTAGCTGGCGATTACCAGGCAGATGAGCAGGCAGGTGTCGCGCGGCTCAGCTGGCTATTAACAAGCAGATGAGCAGGCAGGTTTCGGGCGGCTCAGCTGGCAAGTATCATGCACATGAGCATGCATGTGTCGCACTGTTCAGCTGGAGATTATCAGGCAGATGAGCAGGCAGGTGTCGCACTGCTCAGCAGGCGATTATCAGGCAGATGAGCAGGCAGGTGTTGCGCGGCTCAGCTGGCGAGTATCAGGCAGATGAACATGCAGGTGTCGCGTGGCTCAGCTGGCGATTATCACACAGATGAACAGGTAGGTGTCGCGGGGCTCAGCTGGCGATTATCCAGCAGATGAGCAGGCAGGTGTAGCCCGGCTCAGCTGGTGATTAACAAGCAGATGATCAGGCAGGTGTCGTGCGGTTCGGCTGGCAATTATCAGGCAGATGAGCAGGCAGGTGTCGCACTGCTCAGCTGGAGTTTATCAGGCAGATAAGCAGGCACGTGTGGCGGGGCGCAACTGGCGAGTATCAGGCAGATGAGCAGGTAGGTGTCGCGCGGCTCAGCTGGCGAGTATCAGGCAGATGAGCAGGCAGGTGTCGCACGGCTCAGCTGGCGAGTATCAGGCAGATGAACAGGCAGGTGTAGTGGGGCTCAGCTGGCGAGTAACAAGCATATGAGCAGGCAGGTGTCGCGCGGCTCAGCTGGCGAGTATCAGGCAGATGAGCAGGCAGGTGTCCCGGGGCTCAGCTGGCGAGTATCAGGCAGATGAGCAGGCAGGTTTCGCGCGGCTCAGCTGGCGAGTATCAGGCAGATGAGCAGGCAGGTGTCGCGCGGCTCAGCTAGCGAATATCAGGCAGATGAGCAGGCATGCGTGGAACGGCTCAGCTGGCGAGTATCAGGCAAATGATCAGGCAGGGGTCGCGCGTCTCAGCTGGCGAGTATCAGGCAGATGAGCAGGCTGGTGCTGCGCGGTTCAGCTGGCAATTCTCAGGCAGATGAGCAGGCAGGAGTCGTGCGGCTCAGCTGGCGAGTATCAGGCAGATGAGCAGGCAGGTGTCGTTCGGATCAGCTCCGAGCATCAGGCAGATGAGGATGCAGGTGTCGCACTGCTTAGCTGGCGATTATCAGGCAGATGAGCAGGCAGGTGTCACACGGTTCAGCTGGCGAATATCAGGCAGATGAGCATGCAGGTGTCACACTGCTCAGCTGGCGATTATCAGGAAGATGAGTAGGCAGGTGTCACGCGGCTCAGCTGGCGAGTATCAGGCAGATGAGCAGGCAGGTGTCGCGTGGCTCAGCTGGCGAGTATCAGGCAGATGAGCAGGCATGTGTCGCGCGGCTCAGCTGGCGAGTATCAAGCACATGAGCAGGTTGGGTTCACGCGGCTCAGCTGGCGAGTATCAGGCAGATGAGCAGGCACGTGTCGCACAGCTCAGCTGGCGAGTATCAGGCAGATGAGCAGGCAGGTGTGGCGGGGATCAGCTGGCGATTATCCAGCAGATGAGCAGGCAGGTGTCGCCCGGCTCAGCTGGCGATTAACAAGCAGATGAGCAGGCAGGTGTCGCGCGGTTCAGATGGCGAGTATCAGGCAGATGAGCAGGCAGGTGTCGCACTGTTCAGCTGGCGATTATCAAGCAGATGAACAGGCTGGTGTTGCCAGGTTCAGCTGGCGATTATCAGGCAGATGAGCAGGCAGGTGTCGCGCGGCTCAGCTGGCAAGTATCAGGCACATGAGCATGCAGGTGTCACACTGCTTAGCTGGCGATTATCAGGCAGATGAGGAGGCAGGTGTCGCGTGGCTCAGCTGGCAATTAACAACCAGATGAGCAGGCAGGTTTCGCACGGTTCACCTGGCGATTATCAGGCAGATGAGCAGGCAGGTGTCGCCATGCTCAGCAGGCGATTATCAGGCAGATGAGCAGGCAGGTGTCGCGCGGCTCAGCTGGCGAGTATCAGGCAGATGAGCAGGCAGGTGTCGCGCGGCTCAGCTGGCGAGTATCAGGCAGATGAGCAGGCAGGTATCGCGCGGCTCAGCTGGCGAGAATCAGGCAGATGAGCAGGCAGGTGTCGTGCGGATCAGCTGCCAAATATCAGGTAGATGAGCAGGCACGTGTCGCGCGGCTCAGCGGGCGAGTATCAGGCAGATGAGCAGGCAGGTGTCGCGTGGCTCAGCTGGCGATTATCAGGCAGATGAGCAGGCAGGTGTCGCGGGCCTCAGCTGGCGAGTATCAGGCAGATGAGCAGGCAGGTGTCGCTCGGCTCAGCTGGCGAATATCAGGCAGATGAGCAGGCAGGTGTAGCACGGATCAGCTGGAGAGTATCAGGCAGATGAACAGGCAGGTGTCGTGCGGCTCATCTGGCGATTATCAGGCAGATGACAAGGCAGGTGTCCGGGGGCTCAGCTGGCGATTATCAGGCAGATGAGCAGGCAGGTTTGGCGGGGATCAGCTGGCGATTTTCCAGCAGATTAGCAGGCAGGTGTCGCCCGGCTCAGCTGGCAAGTATCAGGCACATGAGCATGCAGGTGTCACACTGCTTAGCTGGCGATTACCAGGCAGATGAGCAGGCAGGTGTCGCGCGGCTCAGCTGGCGAGTATCAGGCACATGAGCATGCAGGTGTCACACTGCTTAGCTGCCGATTACCAGACAGATTAGCAGGCAGGTGTCGCGTGGCTCAGCTGGCGATTAACAAGCAGATGAGCAGGCAGGTGTCGGGCGGCTCAGCTGGCAAGTATCATGCACATGAGCATGCATGTGTCGCACTGTTCAGCTGGCCATTATCAGGCAGATGAGCAGGCAGGTGTCGCACTGCTCAGCAGGCGATTATCAGGCAGATGAGCAGGCAGGTTTCGCGCGGCTCAGCTGGCGAGTATCAGGCAGATGAGCATGCAGGTGTTTCGCGGCTCAGCTGGCGATTATCACACAGAGGAGCAGGCAGGTGTGGCGGGGCTCAGCTGGCGATTATCCAGCAGATGAGCAGGCAGGTGTCGCCCGGCTCAGCTGGTGATTAACAAGCAGATGAGCAGGCAGGTGTCGTGCGGTTCGGCTGGCAATTATCAGGCAGATGAGCAGGCAGGTGTCGCACTGCTCAGCTGGAGTTTATCAGGCAGATAAGCAGGCACGTGTGGCGGGGCTCAACCGGCGAGTATCAGGCAGATGAGCAGGTAGGTGTCGCGCGGCTCAGCTGGCGAGTATCAGGCAGATGAGCAGGCAGGTGTCGCACGGCTCAGCTGGCGAGTATCAGGCAGATGAGCAGGCAGGTGTCGTGGGGCTCAGCTGGCGAGTAACAAGCATATGAGCAGGCAGGTGTCGCGCGGCTCAGCTGGCGAGTATCAGGCAGATGAGCAGGCAGTTGTCGCGCGGCTCAGCTGGCGAGTATCAGGCAGATGAGCAGGTTGGGGTCACGCGGCTCAGCTGGCAAGTATCAGGCAGATGAGCAGGCAGGTGTTGCGCGGCTCAGCTGGCGAGTATCAGGCAGATGAGCAGGCAGGTGTGGCGGGGATCAGCTGGCGATTATCCAGCAGATGAGCAGGCAGGTGTCGCCCAGCTCAGCTGGCGATTAACAAGCAGATGATCAGGCAGGTGTCGCGCGGCTTAGCTGGCGAGTATCAGTCAGATGAGCAGGCAGGTGTCGCGCGGCTCAGCTGCCGAGTATCAGGCAGATGAGCATGCAGGTGTAGCACTGCTCAGCTGGCGAGTATCAGGCAGATGAGCAGGCAGGTGTCTCTCGGCTTAGCTGGCGATTATCAGGCAGAGGAGCAGGCAGGTGTCTCTCGGCTTAGCTGGCGATTATCAGGCAGATGAGCAGGCAGGTGTCGCGCGGCTCAGCTGGCGAGTATCAAGCAGATGAGCAGGTTGGGGTCACGCGGCTCAGCTGGCGAGTATCAGGCAGATGAGCAGGCAGGTGTCTCGCGGCTCAGCTGGCGGTTATCAGGCAGATGAGCAGGCATGTGTCGCGGGGCTCAGCTGGTGAGTAACAAGCAGATGAGCAGGCAGGTGTCGCGCGGCTCAGCTGCCGAGTATCAGGCAGATGAGCAGGCAGGTGTCGTGCGGATCAGTTGCCGAATATCAGGCAGATGAGCAGGCAGGTGTCGCGCGGCTCAGCTGGCGAGTATCAGGCAGATGAGCAGGCTGGTGTTGCGCGGTTCAGCTGGCGATTATCAGGCAGATGAGCAGGCAGGAGTCGCGCGGCTCAGCTGGCGAGTATCAGGCAGATGAGCAGGCAAGTGTCGTGCGGATCCGCTGCCGAGTATCTGGCAGATGAGCATGCAGGTGTCGCACTGCTTAGCTGGCGATTATCAGGCAGATGAGCAGTCAGGTGTCACACAGCTCAGCTGGAGATTATCCAGCAGATGAGCAGGCAGGTGTCGCCCGGCTCAGCTGGCGATTAACAAGCAGATGAGCAGGCAGGTGTCACGCGGTTAGGCTGGCGATTATCAGGCAGATGAGCAGGCATGTGTCGCACTGCTCAGCTGACGTTTATCAGGCAGATAAGCAGGCACGTGTGGCGGTGCTCAACTGGCGAGTATCAGGCAGATGAGCAGGCAGGTCTCACGCGGCTCAGCTGGCGAGTATCAGGCAGATGAGCAGGCCGGTGTCGCCCGCTTCAGCTGGCGAGTATAAGGCACATGAGCAGGCAGGTGTCTCGCGGCTCAGCTGGCGATTATCAGGCAGATGAGCAGGCTGGTGTCGCGGGGCTCAGCTGGTGAGTAACAAGCAGATGAGCAGGCAGGTGTCGCACGGCTCAGCTGCCGAGTATCAGGCAGATGAGCAGGCAGGTGTCGTGCAGATCAGCTGCCGAATATCAGGCAGATGAGCAGGCAGGTGTCGCGCGGCTCAGCTGGCGAGTATCAGGCAGATGAGCAGGCTGGTGTTGCGCGGTTCAGCTGGCGATTATCAGGCAGATGAGCAGGCAGGAGTCACGCGGCTCAGCTGGCGAGTATCAGGCAGATGAGCAGGCAAGTGTTGTGCGGATCAGCTGCCGAGTATCAGGCAGATGAGCAGGCAGGTGTCGCGTGGCTCAGCTGGCGAGTATCAGGCGGATGAGCAGGCAGGTGTCGCGCGGCTCAGCTGGCGATTATCACTCAGATGAGCAGGCAGGTGTCGCGCGGCTCAGCTGCCGAGTGTCAGGCAGATGAGCATGCAGGTGTCGCACGGCTTAGCTGGCGATTATCAGGCAGATGAGCAGGCATGTGTCACACGGTTCAGCTGGCGAATATTAGGCAGATGAGCATGCAGGTGTCGCACTGCTCAGCTGGCGATTATCAGGAAGATGAGTAGGCAGGTGTCACGCGGCTCAGCTGGCGAGTATCAGGCAGATGAGCAGGCAGGTGTCGCGCGGCTCAGCTGGCGAGTATCAGGCAGATGAGCAGGCAGGTGTCGCGCGGCTCAGCTGGCGAGTATCAAGCAGATGAGCAGGTTGGGGTCACGCGGCTCAGCTGGCGAGTATCAGGCAGATGAGCAGGCAGGTGTCGCGCGGCTCAGCTGGCGAGTATCAGGCAGATGAGCAGGCAGGTGTGGCGGGGATCAGCTGGCGATTATCCAGCAGATGAGCAGGCAGGTGTCGCCCGGCTCAGCTGGCGATTAACAAGCAGATGAGCAGGCAGGTGTCGCGCGGTTCAGCTGGCGAGTATCAGGCAGATGAGCAGGCAGGTGTCGCACTGTTCAGCTGGCGATTATCAAGCAGATGAACAGGCTGGTGTTGCCAGGTTCAGCTGGCGATTATCAGGCAGATGAGCAGGCAGGTGTCTGTGGCTCAGCTGGTGAGTATCAGGCAGATGAGCAGACAGGTTCACGCGGATCAGCTGGCGAGTATCATGCAGATGAGCAGGCAGGTGTCGCGGGGCTCAGCTGCCGAGTATCAGGCAGATGAGCAGGCAGGTGTCGTGCGAATCAGCTGCCGAATATCAGGCAGATGAGCAGCTAGGTGTCGCGCGGCTCAGCTGGCGAGTATCAGGCAGATGAGCAGGCAGGTGTCCTGTGGCTCAGCTGGCGACTAACAAGCAGATGAGCAGGCAGGTGTCGCGCATCTCAGCTGACGAGTATCAGGCAGATGAGCAGGCAGGTGTCCTGGGGCTCAGCTGGCGATTAACAAGCAGATGAGCAGGCAGGTGTCGCGCGGTTCACCTGGCGAGTATCAGGCCGATGAGCAGGCAGGTGTCGCACTGCTTAGCTGGCGATTATCAGGCAGATGAGCAGGCAGGTGTCGCGCGGCTCAGCTGGCGAGTATCAGGCAGATGAGCAGGCAGGTGTCCTGTGGCTCAGCTGGCGACTAACAAGCAGATGAGCAGGCAGGTGTCGCGCATCTCAGCTGACGAGTATCAGGCAGATGAGCAGGCAGGTGTCCTGGGGCTCAGCTGGAGATTATCCAGCAGATGAGCAGGCAGATGTCGCCCGGCTCAGCTGGCGATTAACAAGCAGATGAGCAGGCAGGTGTCACGTGGTTAGGCTGGCGATTATCAGGCAGATGAGCAGGCATGTGTCGCACTGCTCAGCTGACGTTTATCAGGCAGATAAGCAGGCACGTGTGGCGGTGCTCAACTGGCGAGTATCAGGCAGATGAGCAGGCAGGTCTCACGCGGCTCAGCTGGCGAGTATCAGGCAGATGAGCAGGCCAGTGTCGCCCGCTTCAGCTGGCGAGTATAAGGCACATGAGCAGGCAGGTGTCTCGCGGCTCAGCTGGCGATTATCAGGCAGATGAGCAGGCTGGTGTCGCGGGGCTCAGCTGGTGAGTAACAAGCAGATGAGCAGGAAGGTGTCGCGCGGCTCAGCTGCCGAGTATCAGGCAGATGAGCAGGCAGGTGTCGTGCAGATCAGCTGCCGAATATCAGGCAGATGAGCAGGCAGGTGTCGCGCGGCTCAGCTGGCGAGTATCAGGCAGATGAGCAGGCTGGTGTTGCGCGGTTCAGCTGGCGATTATCAGGCAGATGAGCAGGCAGGAGTCGCGCGGCTCAGCTGGCGAGTATCAGGCAGATGAGCAGGCAAGTGTCGTGCGGATCAGCTGCCGAGTATCAGGCAGATGAGCATGCAGGTGTCGCACTGCTTAGCTGGCGATTATCAGGCAGATGAGCAGGCAGGTGTCACACGGCTCAGCTGGAGATTATCCAGCAGATGAGCAGGCAGGTGTCGCCCGGCTCAGCTGGCGATTAACAAGCAGATGAGCATGCAGGTGTCACGTGGTTAGGCTGGCGATTATCAGGCAGATGAGCAGGCATGTGTCGCACTGCTCAGCTGACGTTTGTCAGGCAGATAAGCAGGCACGTGTGGCGGTGCTCAACTGGCGAGTATCAGGCAGATGAGCAGGCTGGTGTCGCGGGGCTCAGCTGGTGAGTAACAAGCAGATGAGCAGGCAGGTGTCTCGCGGCTCAGCTGGCGATTATCAGGCAGATGAGCAGGCAGGTCTCACGCGGCTCAGCTGGCGAGTATCAGGCAGATGAGCAGGCCGGTGTCGCCCGCTTCAGCTGGCGAGTATCAGGCACATGAGCAGGCAGGTGTCGCGCGGATCAGCTGGCGAGTATCAGGCAGATGAGCAGGCAGGTGTCGCGCGGCTCAGCTGGCGAGTATCAGGCAGATTAGCAGGCAGGTGTCGCTCGGCTCAGCTGGTGAGTATCAGGCAGATGAGCAGGCAGGTGTCGTGGGGCTCAGTTGGCGAGTAACAAGCATATGAGCAGACAGGTGTCCCGCGGCTCAGCTGGCGAGTATCAGGCAGATGAGCAGGCAGGTGTCGCGCGGCTCAGCTGGCGAGTATCAGGCAGATGAGCAGGCAGGTGTCGTGCGGATCAGCTGCCGAGTATCAGGGAGATGAGCATGCAGGTGTCGCGCTGCTTAGCTGGCGATTATCAGGCAGATGAGCAGGCAGGTGTCACGCGGCTCAGATGGCGATTATCCAGCAGATGAGCAGGCAGGTGTCGCACTGTTCAGCTGGCGATTATCAAGCAGATGAGCAGGCTGGTTTTGCGCGGTTCAGCTGGCGATTATCAGGCAGATGAGCAGGCAGGTGTCGCGCAGCTCAGCTGGCAAGTATCAGGCACATGAGCATGCAGGTGTCACACTGCTTAGCTGGAGATTACCAGGCAGATGAGCAGGCAGGTGTCGCGCGGCTCAACTGGCAAGTATCAGGCACATGAGCATGCAGGTGTCACACTGCTTAGCTGGCGATTACCAGGCAGATGAGCAGGCAGGTGTCGCGCGGCTCAGCTGGCTATTAACAAGCAGATGAGCAGGCAGGTTTCGGGCGGCTCAGCTGGCAAGTATCATGCACATGAGCATGCATGTGTCGCACTGTTCAGCTGGAGATTATCAGGCAGATGAGCAGGCAGGTGTCGCACTGCTCAGCAGGCGATTATCAGGCAGATGAGCAGGCAGGTGTTGCGCGGCTCAGCTGGCGAGTATCAGGCAGATGAACATGCAGGTGTCGCGTGGCTCAGCTGGCGATTATCACACAGATGAACAGGTAGGTGTCGCGGGGCTCAGCTGGCGATTATCCAGCAGATGAGCAGGCAGGTGTAGCCCGGCTCAGCTGGTGATTAACAAGCAGATGATCAGGCAGGTGTCGTGCGGTTCGGCTGGCAATTATCAGGCAGATGAGCAGGCAGGTGTCGCACTGCTCAGCTGGAGTTTATCAGGCAGATAAGCAGGCACGTGTGGCGGGGCTCAACTGGCGAGTATCAGGCAGATGAGCAGGTAGGTGTCGCGCGGCTCAGCTGGCGAGTATCAGGCAGATGAGCAGGCAGGTGTCGCACGGCTCAGCTGGCGAGTATCAGGCAGATGAACAGGCAGGTGTAGTGGGGCTCAGCTGGCGAGTAACAAGCATATGAGCAGGCAGGTGTCGCGCGGCTCAGCTGGCGAGTATCAGGCAGATGAGCAGGCAGGTGTCCCGGGGCTCAGCTGGCGAGTATCAGGCAGATGAGCAGGCAGGTTTCGCGCGGCTCAGCTGGCGAGTATCAGGCAGATGAGCAGGTTGGGGTCACGCGGCTCAGCTGGCGAGTATCAGGCAGATGAGCAGGCAGGTGTCGCGCGGCTCAGCTAGCGATTATCAGGCAGATGAGCAGGCATGCGTGGAACGGCTCAGCTGGCGAGTATCAGGCAAATGATCAGGCAGGGGTCGCGCGTCTCAGCTGGCGAGTATCAGGCAGATGAGCAGGCAGGTGTCACACGGTTCAGCTGGCAATTCTCAGGCAGATGAGCAGGCAGGAGTCGTGCGGCTCAGCTGGCGAGTATCAGGCAGATGAGCAGGCAGGTGTCGTTCGGATCAGCTCCGAGCATCAGGCAGATGAGCATGCAGGTGTCGCACTGCTTAGCTGGCGATTATCAGGCAGATGAGCAGGCAGGTGTCACACGGTTCAGCTGGCGAATATCAGGCAGATGAGCATGCAGGTGTCGCACTGCTCAGCTGGCGATTATCAGGAAGATGAGTAGGCAGGTGTCACGCGGCTCAGCTGGCGAGTATCAGGCAGATGAGCAGGCAGGTGTCGCGTGGCTCAGCTGGCGAGTATCAGGCAGATGAGCAGGCAGGTGTCGCGCGGCTCAGCTGGCGAGTATCAAGCACATGAGCAGGTTGGGTTCACGCGGCTCAGCTGGCGAGTATCAGGCAGATGAGCAGGCACGTGTCGCACAGCTCAGCTGGCGAGTATCAGGCAGATGAGCAGGCAGGTGTGGCGGGGATCAGCTGGCGATTATCCAGCAGATGAGCAGGCAGGTGTCGCCCGGCTCAGCTGGCGATTAACAAGCAGATGAGCAGGCAGGTGTCGCGCGGTTCAGATGGCGAGTATCAGGCAGATGAGCAGGCAGGTGTCGCACTGTTCAGCTGGCGATTATCAAGCAGATGAACAGGCTGGTGTTGCCAGGTTCAGCTGGCGATTATCAGGCAGATGAGCAGGCAGGTGTCGCGCGGCTCAGCTGGCAAGTATCAGGCACATGAGCATGCAGGTGTCACACTGCTTAGCTGGCGATTATCAGGCAGATGAGGAGGCAGGTGTCGCGTGGCTCAGCTGGCAATTAACAACCAGATGAGCAGGCAGGTTTGGCACGGTTCACCTGGCGATTATCAGGCAGATGAGCAGGCAGGTGTCGCCATGCTCAGCAGGCGATTATCAGTCAGATGAGCAGGCAGGTGTCGCGCGGCTCAGCTGGCGAGTATCAGGCAGATGAGCAGGCAGGTATCGCGCGGCTCAGCTGGCGAGAATCAGGCAGATGAGCAGGCAGGTGTCGTGCGGATCAGCTGCCAAATATCAGGTAGATGAGCAGGCACGTGTCGCGCGGCTCAGCGGGCGAGTATCAGGCAGATGAGCAGGCAGGTGTCGCGTGGCTCAGCTGGCGATTATCAGGCAGATGAGCAGGCAGGTGTCGCGGGCCTCAGCTGGCGAGTATCAGGCAGATGAGCAGGCAGGTGTCGCTCGGCTCAGCTGGCGAATATCAGGCAGATGAGCAGGCAGGTGTAGCACGGATCAGCTGGAGAGTATCAGGCAGATGAACAGGCAGGTGTCGTGCGGCTCATCTGGCGATTATCAGGCAGATGACAAGGCAGGTGTCCGGGGGCTCAGCTGGCGATTATCAGGCAGATGAGCAGGCAGGTTTGGCGGGGATCAGCTGGCGATTTTCCAGCAGATTAGCAGGCAGGTGTCGCCCGGCTCAGCTGGCAAGTATCAGGCACATGAGCATGCAGGTGTCACACTGCTTAGCTGGCGATTATCAGGCAGATGAGCAGGCAGGAGTCGCGCGGCTCAGCTGGCGAGTATCTGGCAGATGAGCAGGCAGGTGTCACCCGGCTCAGCTGGCGATTAACAAGCAGATGAGCAGGCAGGTGTCGCGCGGTTCACCTGGTGATTATCACGCACATGAGCAAGCAGGTGTGGCACTACTTAACTGGCGATTATCAGGCAGATGAGCAGGCAGGTGTCGTAGGGCTCAGCTGGCGAGTAACAAGCAGATGAGCAGGCAGGTGTCACGCGGCTTAGCTGGCGAGTATCAGGCAGATGAGCAGGCAGGTGTTGCGCGGCTCAGCTGCCGAGTATCAGGCAGATGAGCATGCAGGTGTCGCACTGCTCAGCTGGCGAGTATCAGGCAGATGAGCAGGCAGGTGTCTCGCGGCTCAGCTGGCGGTTATCAGGCAGATGAGCAGGCATGTGTCGCGGGGCTCAGCTGGTGAGTAACAAGCAGATGAGCAGGCAGGTGTCGCGCGGCTCAGCTGCCGAGTATCAGGCAGATGAGCAGGCAGATGTCGTGCGGATCAGTTGCCGAATATCAGGCAGATGAGCAGGCAGGTGTCGCGCGGCTCAGCTGGCGAGTATCAGGCAGATGAGCAGGCTGGTGTTGCGCGGTTCAGCTGGCGATTATCAGGCAGATGAGCAGGCAGGAGTCGCGCGGCTCAGCTGGCGAGTATCAGGCAGATGAGCAGGCAAGTGTCGTGCGGATCCGCTGCCGAGTATCAGGCAGATGAGCATGCAGGTGTCGCACTGCTTAGCTGGCGATTATCAGGCAGATGAGCAGTCAGGTGTCACACGGCTCAGCTGGAGATTATCCAGCAGATGAGCAGGCAGGTGTCGCCCGGCTCAGCTGGCGATTAACAAGCAGATGAGCAGGCAGGTGTCACGCGGTTAGGCTGGCGATTATCAGGCAGATGAGCAGGCATGTGTCGCACTGCTCAGCTGACGTTTATCAGGCAGATAAGCAGGCACGTGTGGCGGTGCTCAACTGGCGAGTATCAGGCAGATGAGCAGGCAGGTCTCACGCGGCTCAGCTGGTGAGTATCAGGCAGATGAGCAGGCCGGTGCCGCCCGCTTCACCTGGCGAGTATAAGGCACATGAGCAGGCAGGTGTCTCGCGGCTCAGCTGGCGATTATCAGGCAGATGAGCAGGCTGGTGTCGCGGGGCTCAGCTGGTGAGTAACAAGCAGATGAGCAGGCAGGTGTCGCACGGCTCAGCTGCCGAGTATCAGGCAGATGAGCAGGCAGGTGTCGTGCAGATCAGCTGCCGAATATCAGGCAGATGAGCAGGCAGGTGTCGCGCGGCTCAGCTGGCGAGTATCAGGCAGATGAGCAGGCTGGTGTTGCGCGGTTCAGCTGGCGATTATCACGCAAATGAGCAGGCAGGTGTCGCGCGGCTCAGCTGCCGAGTGTCAGGCAGATGAGCATGCAGGTGTCGCACGGCTTAGCTGGCGATTATCAGGCAGATGAGCAGGCATGTGTCACACGGTTCAGCTCGCGAATATTAGGCAGATGAGCATGCAGGTGTCGCACTGCTCAGCTGGCGATTATCAGGAAGATGAGTAGGCAGGTGTCACGCGGCTCAGCTGGCGAGTATCAGGCAGATGAGCAGGCAGGTGTCGCGCGGCTCAGCTGGCGAGTATCAGGCAGATGAGCAGGCAGGTGTGGCGGGGATCAGCTGGCGATTATCCAGCAGATGAGCAGGCAGGTGTCGCCCGGCTCAGCTGGCGATTAACAAGCAGATGAGCAGGCAGGTGTCACGCGGTTCAGCTGGCGAGTATCAGGCAGATGAGCAGGCAGGTGTCGCACTGTTCAGCTGGAGATTATCAAGCAGATGAACAGGCTGGTGTTGCCAGGTTCAGCTGGCGATTATCAGGCAGATGAGCAGGCAGGTGTCGCGCGGCTCAGCTGGCGAGTATCAGGCATATGAGCAGGCTGGTGTTGCGCGGTTCAGCTGGCGATTATCAGGCAGATGAGCAGGCAGGAATCGCGAGGCTCAGCTGCCGATTATCAGCCAGATGAGCGGGCAGGTGTCGTGCGGATCAGCTGCCGAGTATCAGACAGATAAGCATGCAGGTGTCGCACTGCTTAGCTGGCGATTATCAGGCAGATGAGCAGGGAGGTGTCACACAGCACAGCTGGCGATTATCCAGCAGATGAGCAGGCAGGTGTCGCCCGGCTCAGCTGGCGATTAACAAGCAGATGCGCAGGCAGGTGTCACACTGCTCAGCTGACGTTTATCAGGCAGATAAGCGGCACGTGTGGCGGTGCTCAACTGGAGAGTATCAGGCAGATGAGCAGGCAGGTGTCGCGCGGTTCAGCTGGCGAGTATCAGGCAGATGAGCAGGCAGGTGTCACGCGGCTCAGCTGGCGAGTATCAGGCAGATGAGCAGGCAGGTGTCACGCGGCTCAGCTGGCGAGTATCAGGCAGATGAGCAGGCTGGTGTTGCGCGGCTCAGCTGGCGATTATCAGGCAGATGAGCAGGCAGGAGTCGCGCGGCTCAGCTGGCGAGTATCTGGCAGATGAGCAGGCAGGTGTCACCCGGCTCAGCTGGCGATTAACAAGCAGATGAGCAGGCAGGTGTCGCGCGGTTCACCTGGTGATTATCACGCACATGAGCAAGCAGGTGTCGCACTACTTAACTGGCGATTATCAGGCAGATGAGCAGGCAGGTGTCGTAGGGCTCAGCTGGCGAGTAACAAGCAGATGAGCAGGCAGGTGTCACGCGGCTTAGCTGGCGAGTATCAGGCAGATGAGCAGGCAGGTGTCGCACTGCTCAGCTGGCGAGTATCAGGCAGATGAGCAGGCAGGTGTCTCGCGGCTCAGCTGGCGGTTATCAGGCAGATGAGCAGGCATGTGTCGCGGGGCTCAGCTGGTGAGTAACAAGCAGATGAGCAGGCAGGTGTCGCGCGGCTCAGCTGCCGAGTATCAGGCAGATGAGCAGGCAGGTGTCGTGCGGATCAGTTGCCGAATATCAGGCAGATGAGCAGGCAGGTGTCGCGCGGCTCAGCTGGCGAGTATCAGGCAGATGAGCAGGCTGGTGTTGCGCGGTTCAGCTGGCGATTATCAGGCAGATGAGCAGGCAGGAGTCGCGCGGCTCAGCTGGCGAGTATCAGGCAGATGAGCAGGCAAGTGTCGTGCGGATCCGCTGCCGAGTATCAGGCAGATGAGCATGCAGGTGTCGCACTGCTTAGCTGGCGATTATCAGGCAGATGAGCAGTCAGGTGTCACACGGCTCAGCTGGAGATTATCCAGCAGATGAGCAGGCAGGTGTCGCCCGGCTCAGCTGGCGATTAACAAGCAGATGAGCAGGCAGGTGTCACGCGGTTAGGCTGGCGATTATCAGGCAGATGAGCAGGCATGTGTCGCACTGCTCAGCTGACGTTTATCAGGCAGATAAGCAGGCACGTGTGGCGGTGCTCAACTGGCGAGTATCAGGCAGATGAGCAGGCAGGTCTCACGCGGCTCAGCTGGCGAGTATCAGGCAGATGAGCAGGCCGGTGCCGCCCGCTTCACCTGGCGAGTATAAGGCACATGAGCAGGCAGGTGTCTCGCGGCTCAGCTGGCGATTATCAGGCAGATGAGCAGGCTGGTGTCGCGGGGCTCAGCTGGTGAGTAACAAGCAGATGAGCAGGCAGGTGTCGCACGGCTCAGCTGCCGAGTATCAGGCAGATGAGCAGGCAGGTGTCGTGCAGATCAGCTGCCGAATATCAGGCAGATGAGCAGGCAGGTGTCGCGCGGCTCAGCTGGCGAGTATCAGGCAGATGAGCAGGCTGGTGTTGCGCGGTTCAGCTGGCGATTATCACTCAGATGAGCAGGCAGGTGTCGCGCGGCTCAGCTGCCGAGTGTCAGGCAGATGAGCATGCAGGTGTCGCACGGCCTAGCTGGCGATTATCAGGCAGATGAGCAGGCATGTGTCACACGGTTCAGCTGGCGAATATTAGGCAGATGAGCATGCAGGTGTCGCACTGCTCAGCTGGCGATTATCAGGAAGATGAGTAGGCAGGTGTCACGCGGCTCAGCTGGCGAGTATCAGGCAGATGAGCAGGCAGGTGTCGCGCGGCTCAGCTGGCGAGTATCAGGCAGATGAGCAGGCAGGTGTCGCGCGGCTCAGCTGGCGAGTATCAAGCAGATGAGCAGGTTGGGGTCACGCGGCTCAGCTGGCGAGTATCAGGCAGATGAGCAGGCAGGTGTCGCGCGGCTCAGCTGGCGAGTATCAGGCAGATGAGCAGGCAGGTGTGGCGGGGATCAGCTGGCGATTATCCAGCAGATGAGCAGGCAGGTGTCGCCCGGCTCAGCTGGCGATTAACAAGCAGATGAGCAGGCAGGTGTCGCGCGGTTCAGCTGGCGAGTATCAGGCAGATGAGCAGGCAGGTGTCGCACTGTTCAGCTGGCGAGTATCAGGCATATGAGCAGGCTGGTGTTGCGCGGTTCAGCTGGCGATTATCAGGCAGATGAGCAGGCAGGAATCGCGCGGCTCAGCTGCCGATTATCAGCCAGATGAGCGGGCAGGTGTCGTGCGGATCAGCTGCCGAGTATCAGACAGATAAGCATGCAGGTGTCGCACTGCTTAGCTGGCGATTATCAGGCAGATGAGCAGGGAGGTGTCACACAGCTCAGCTGGCGATTATCCAGCAGATGAGCAGGCAGGTGTCGCCCGGCTCAGCTGGCGATTAACAAGCAGATGCGCAGGCAGGTGTCGCACTGCTCAGCTGACGTTTATCAGGCAGATAAGCGGCACGTGTGGCGGTGCTCAACTGGCGAGTATCAGGCAGATGAGCAGGCAGGTGTCGCGCGGTTCAGCTGGCGAGTATCAGGCAGATGAGCAGGCAGGTGTCACGCGGCTCAGCTGGCGAGTATCAGGCAGATGAGCAGGCTGGTGCTGCGCGGCTCAGCTGGCGATTATCAGGCAGATGAGCAGGCAGGAGTCGCGCGGCTCAGCTGGCGAGTATCTGGCAGATGAGCAGGCAGGTGTCATCCGGCTCAGCTGGCGATTAACAAGCAGATGAGCAGGCAGGTGTCGCGCGGTTCACCTGGTGATTATCACGCACATGAGCAAGCAGGTGTTGCACTACTTAACTGGCGATTATCAGGCAGATGAGCAGGCAGGTGTCGTAGCGCTCAGCTGGCGAGTAACAAGCAGATGAGCAGGCAGGTGTCACGCGGCTTAGCTGGCGAGTATCAGGCAGATGAGCAGGCAGGTGTTGCGCGGCTCAGCTGCCGAGTATCAGGCAGATGAGCATGCAGGTGTCGCACTGCTCAGCTGGCGAGTATCAGGCAGATGAGCAGGCAGGTGTCTCGCGGCTCAGCTGGCGGTTATCAGGCAGATGAGCAGGCATGTGTCGCGGGGCTCAGCTGGTGAGTAACAAGCAGATGATCAGGCAAGTGTCGCGCGGCTCAGCTGCCGAGTATCAGGCAGATGAGCAGGCAGGTGTCGTGCGGATCAGTTGCCGAATATCAGGCAGATGAGCAGGCAGGTGTCGCGCGGCTCAGCTGGCGAGTATCAGGCAGATGAGCAGGCTGGTGTTGCGCGGTTCAGCTGGCGATTATCAGGCAGATGAGCAGGCAGGAGTCGCGCGGCTCAGCTGGCGAGTATCAGGCAGATGAGCAGGCAAGTGTCGTGCGGATCCGCTGCCGAGTATCAGGCAGATGAGCATGCAGGTGTCGCACTGCTTAGCTGGCGACTATCAGGCAGATGAGCAGTCAGGTGTCACACGGCTCAGCTGGAGATTATCCAGCAGATGAGCAGGCAGGTGTCGCCCGGCTCAGCTGGCGATTAACAAGCAGATGAGCAGGCAGGTGTCACGTGGTTAGGCTGGCGATTATCAGGCAGATGAGCAGGCATGTGTCGCACTGCTCAGCTGACGTTTATCAGGCAGATAAGCAGGCACGTGTGGCGGTGCTCAACTGGCGAGTATCAGGCAGATGAGCAGGCAGGTCTCACGCGGCTCAGCTGGCGAGTATCAGGCAGATGAGCAGGCCCGTGCCGCCCGCTTCAGCTGGCGAGTATAAGGCACATGAGCAGGCAGGTGTCTCGCGGCTCAGCTGGCGATTATCAGGCAGATGAGCAGGCTGGTGTTGCGCGGTTCAGCTGGCGATTATCACTCAGATGAGCAGGCAGGTGTCGCGCGGCTCAGCTGCCGAGTGTCAGGCAGATGAGCAGGCAGGTGTCGTGCAGATCAGCTGCCGAATATCAGGCAGATGAGCAGGCAGGTGTCGCGCGGCTCAGCTGGCGAGTATCAGGCAGATGAGCAGGCTGGTGTTGCGCGGTTCAGCTGGCGATTATCACTCAGATGAGCAGGCAGGTGTCGCGCGGCTCAGCTGCCGAGTGTCAGGCAGATGAGCATGCAGGTGTCGCACGGCTTAGCTGGCGATTATCAGGCAGATGAGCAGGCATGTGTCACACGGTTCAGCTGGCGAATATTAGGCAGATGAGCATGCAGGTGTCGCACTGCTCAGCTGGCGAGTATCAGGCAGATGAGCAGGCAGGTGTCGCGCGGCTCAGCTGGCGAGTATCAGGCAGATGAGCAGGCAGATGTGGCGGGGATCAGCTGGCGATTATCCAGCAGATGAGCAGGCAGGTGTCGCCCGGCTCAGCTGGCGATTAACAAGCAGATGAGCAGGCAGGTGTCGCGCGGTTCAGCTGGCGAGTATCAGGCAGATGAGCAGGCAGGTGTCGCACTGTTCAGCTGGAGATTATCAAGCAGATGAACAGGCTGGTGTTGCCAGGTTCAGCTGGCGATTATCAGGCAGATGAGCAGGCAGGTGTCGCGCGGCTCAGCTGGTGAGTATCAGGCAGATGAGCAGACAGGTTCACGCGGATCAGCTGGCGAGTATCATGCAGATGAGCAGGCAGGTGTCGCGGGGCTCAGCTGCCGAGTATCAGGCAGATGAGCAGGCAGGTGTCGTGCGAATCAGCTGCCGAATATCAGGCAGATGAGCAGCCAGGTGTCATGCGGCTCAGCTGGCGAGTATCAGGCAGATGAGCAGGCAGGTGTCCTGTGGCTCAGCTGGCGACTAACAAGCAGATGAGCAGGCAGGTGTCGCGCATCTCAGCTGACGAGTATCAGGCAGATGAGCAGGCAGGTGTCCTGGGGCTCAGCTAGCGATTAACAAGCAGATGAGCAGGCAGGTGTCGCGCTGTTCACCTGGCGAGTATCAGGCAGATGAACAGGCAGGTGTCGCACTGCTTAGCTGGCGATTATCAGGCAGATGAGCAGGCAGGTGTCGCGCTTCTCAGCTGGCGAGTATCAGGCAGATGAGCAGGCAGGGGTCCTGTGGCTCAGCTGGCGACTAACAAGCAGATGAGCAGGCAGGTGTCTCGCATCTCAGCTGACGAGTATCAGGCAGATGAGCAGGCAGGTGTCCTGGGGCTCAGCTGGCGATTAACAAGCAGATGAGCAGGCAGGTGTCGCGCGGTTCACGTGGCGAGTATCAGGCAGATGAGCAGGCAGGTGTCGCACTGCTTAGCTGCCGAGTATCAGGCAGATGAGCAGGCAGGTGTCGCGCGGCTTAGCTGGCGATTATCAGGCAGATGAGCAGCCAGGTGTCGCGCGGCTCAGCTGGCGAGTATCAGGCAGATGAGCAGGCAGGTGTCCTGTGGCTCAGCTGGCGACTAACAAGCAGATGAGCAGGCAGGTGTCGTAGGGCTCAGCTGGCGAGTAACAAGCAGATGAGCAGGCAGGTGTCGCGCATCTCAGCTGACGAGTATCAGGCAGATGAGCAGGCAGGTGTCCTGGGGCTCAGCTGGCGATTAACAAGCAGATGAGCAGGCAGGTGTCGTAGGGCTCAGCTGGCGAGTAACAAGCAGATGAGCAGGCAGGTGTAGCGCGGCTTAGCTGGCGAGTATCAGTAAGATGAGCAGGCAGGTGTCGCGCGGCTCAGCTGGCGAGTATCAGGAAGATGAGCAGGCAGGTGTCGCGCAGCTCAGCTGCCGAGTATCAGGCAGATGAGCATGCAGGTGTAGCACTGCTCAGCTGGCGAGTATCAGGCAGATGAGCAGGCAGGTGTCTCTCGGCTTAGCTGGCGATTATCAGGCAGAGGAGCAGGCAGGTGTCGCCGGGCTCAGCTGCCGAGTATCAGGCAGATGAGCAGACAGGTGTCGTGCGGATCAGCTGCAGAATATCAGGCAGATGAGCAGGCAGGTGTCGCGCGGCTCAGCTAGCGAGTATCAGGCAGATGAGCAGGCTGGTGTTGCGCGGTTCAGCTGGCGATTATCAGGCAGATGAGCAGGCAGGAGTCGCGCGGCTCAGCTGCCGATTATCAGGCAGATGAGCGGGCAGGTGTCGTGCGGATCAGCTGCCGAGTATCAGACAGATAAGCATGCAGGTGTCGCACTGCTTAGCTGGCGATTATCAGGCAGATGAGCAGGCAGGTGTCACACGGCTCAGCTGGCGATTATCCAGCAGATGAGCAGGCAGGTGTCGCCCGGCTCAGCTGGCGATTAACAAGCAGATGCGCAGGCAGGTGTCGCACTGCTCAGCTGACGTTTATCAGGCTGATAAGCGGCACGTGTGGCGGTGCTCAACTGGCGAGTATCAGGCAGATGAGCAGGCAGGTGTCACGCGGTTCAGCTGGCGAGTATCAGGCAGATGAGCAGGCAGGTGTCACGCGGCTCAGCTGGCGAGTATCAGGCAGATGAGCAGGCAGGTGTCACGCGGCTCAGCTGGCGAGTATCAGGCAGATGAGCAGGCTGGTGTTGCGCGGCTCAGCTGGTGATTATCAGGCAGATGAGCAGGCAGGAGTCGCGCGGCTCAGCTGGCGAGTATCTGGCAGATGAGCAGGCAGGTGTCACCCAGCTCAGCTGGCGATTAACAAGCAGATGAGCAGGCAGGTGTCGCGCGGTTCACCTGGTGATTATCACGCAGATGAGCAAGCAGGTGTCGCACTACTTAACTGGCGATTATCAGGCAGATGAGCAGGCAGGTGTCGTAGGGCTCAGCTGGCGAGTAACAAGCAGATGAGCAGGCAGGTGTCACGCGGCTTAGCTGGCGAGTATCAGGCAGATGAGCAGGCAGGTGTTGCGCGGCTCAGCTGCCGAGTATCAGGCAGATGAGCATGCAGGTGTCGCACTGCTCAGCTGGCGAGTATCAGGCAGATGAGCAGGCAGGTGTCTCGCGGCTCAGCTGGCGGTTATCAGGCAGATGAGCAGGCATGTGTCGCGGGGCTCAGCTGGTGAGTAACAAGCAGATGAGCAGGCATGTGTCGCGCGGCTCTGCTGCCGAGTATCAGGCAGATGAGCAGGCAGGTGTCGCGCGGCTCAGCTGGCGAGTATCAGGCAGATGAGCAGGCTGGTGTTGCGCGGTTCAGCTGGCGATTATCAGGCAGATGAGCAGGCAGGAGTCGCGCGGCTCAGCTGGCGAGTATCAGGCAGATGAGCAGGCAAGTGTCGTGCGGATCCGCTGCCGAGTATCAGGCAGATGAGCATGCAGGTGTCGCACTGCTTAGCTGGCGATTATCAGGCAGATGAGCAGTCAGGTGTCACACGGCTCAGCTGGAGATTATCCAGCAGATGAGCAGGCAGGTGTCGCCCGGCTCAGCTGGCGATTAACAAGCAGATGAGCAGGCAGGTGTCACGCGGTTAGGCTGGCGATTATCAGGCAGATGAGCAGGCATGTGTCGCACTGCTCAGCTGACGTTTATCAGGCAGATAAGCAGGCACGTGTGGCGGTGCTCAACTGGCGAGTATCAGGCAGATGAGCAGGCAGGTCTCACGCGGCTCAGCTGGCGAGTATCAGGCAGATGAGCAGGCCGGTGTCGCCCGCTTCAGCTGGCGAGTATAAGGCACATGAGCAGGCAGGTGTCTCGCGGCTGAGCTGGCGATTATCAGGCAGATGAGCAGGCTGGTGTCGCGGGGCTCAGCTGGTGAGTAACAAGCAGATGAGCAGGCAGGTGTCGCACGGCTCAGCTGCCGAGTATCAGGCAGATGAGCAGGCAGGTGTCGTGCAGATCAGCTGCCGAATATCAGGCAGATGAGCAGGCAGGTGTCGCGCGGCTCAGCTGGCGAGTATCAGGCAGATGAGCAGGCTGGTGTTGCGCGGTTCAGCTGGCGATTATCAGGCAGATGAGCAGGCAGGAGTCGCGCGGCTCAGCTGGCGAGTATCAGGCAGATGAGCAGGCAAGTGTTGTGCGGATCAGCTGCCGAGTATCAGGCAGATGAGCAGGCAGGTGTCGCGCGGCTCAGCTGGCGAGTATCAGGCGGATGAGCAGGCAGGTGTCGCGCGGCTCAGCTGGCGATTATCACTCAGATGAGCAGGCAGGTGTCGCGCGGCTCAGCTGCCGAGTGTCAGGCAGATGAGCATGCAGGTGTCGCTCGGCTTAGCTGGCGATTATCAGGCAGATGAGCAGGCATGTGTCACACGGTTCAGCTGGCGAATATTAGGCAGATGAGCATGCAGGTGTCGCACTGCTCAGCTGGCGATTATCAGGAAGATGAGTAGGCAGGTGTCACGCGGCTCAGCTGGCGAGTATCAGGCAGATGAGCAGGCAGGTGTCGCGCGGCTCAGCTGGTGAGTATCAGGCAGATGAGCAGACAGGTTCACGCGGATCAGCTGGCGAGTATCATGCAGATGAGCAGGCAGGTGTCGCGGGGCTCAGCTGCCGAGTATCAGGCAGATGAGCAGGCAGGTGTCGTGCGAATCAGCTGCCGAATATCAGGCAGATGAGCAGCCAGGTGTCGCGCGGCTCAGCTGGCGAGTATCAGGCAGATGAGCAGTCAGGTGTCCTGTGGCTCAGCTGGCGACTAACAAGCAGATGAGCAGGCAGGTGTCGCCCATCTCAGCTGGCGATTATCAGGCAGATGAGCAGGCTGGTGTCGCGGGGCTCAGCTGGTGAGTAACAAGCAGATGAGCAGGCAGGTGTCGCGCGGCTCAGCTGCCGAGTATCAAGCAGATGAGCAGGCAGGTGTCGAGCAGATCAGCTGCCGAATATCAGGCAGATGAGCAGGCAGGTGTCGCGCGGCTCAGCTGGCGAGTATCAGGCAGATGAGCAGGCTGGTGTTGCGCGGTTCAGCTGGCGATTATCAGGCAGATGAGCAGGCAGGAGTCGCGCGGCTCAGCTGGCGAGTATCAGGCAGATGAGCAGGCAAGTGTTGTGCGGATCAGCTGCCGAGTATCAGGTAGATGAGCATGCAGGTGTCGCACTGCTTAGCTGGCGATTATCAGGCAGATGAGCAGGCAGGTGTCACACGGCTCAGCTGGAGATTATCCAGCAGATGAGCAGGCAGGTGTCGCCCGGCTCAGCTGGCGATTAACAAGCAGATGAGCAGGCAGGTGTCACGTGGTTAGGCTTGCGATTATCAGGCAGATGAGCAGGCATGTGTCGCACTGCTCAGCTGACGTTTATCAGGCAGATAAGCAGGCACGTGTGGCGGTGCTCAACTGGCGAGTATCAGGCAGATGAGCAGGCAGGTCTCACGGGGCTCAGCTGGTGAGTATCAGGCAGATGAGCAGGCCGGTGTCGCCCGCTTCAGCTGGCGAGTATCAGGCACATGAGCAGGCAGGTGTCGCACGGCTCAGCTGGCGAGTATCAGGCAGATGAGCAGGCAGGTGTGCGCGGCTCAGCTGGCGAGTATCAGGCAGATTAGCAGGCAGGTGTTGCACGGCTCAGCAGGTGAGTATCAGGCAGATGAGCAGGCAGGTGTCGTGGGGCTCAGTTGGCGAGTAACAAGCATATGAGCAGACAGGTGTCCCGCGGCTCAGCTGGCGAGTATCAGGCAGATCAGCAGGCAGGTGTCACGCGGCTTAGCTGGCGAGTATCAGGCAGATGAGCAGGCAGGTGTCGCGCGGCTCAGCTGGCGAGTATCAGGCAGATGAGCAGGCAGGTGTCGTGCGGATCAGCTGCCGAGTATCAGGGAGATGAGCATGCAGGTGTCGCGCTGCTTAGCTGGCGAGTATCAGGCAGATGAGCAGGCAGGTGTCACGCGGCTCAGATGGCGATTATCCAGCAGATGAGCAGGCAGGTGTCGCACT
Source organism: Bos grunniens (assembly GCF_055505025.1). NCBI lineage: Eukaryota > Metazoa > Chordata > Mammalia > Artiodactyla > Bovidae > Bos > Bos grunniens. The sequence continues at coordinate 537,390 of NC_141188.1, read as the reverse complement.
GTTCAGCTGGCGATTATCAAGCAGATGAGCAGGCTGGTGTTGCGCGGTTCAGCTGGCGATTATCAGGCAGATGAGCAGGCAGGTGTCGCGCAGCTCAGCTGGCAAGTATCAGGCACATGAGCATGCAGGTGTCACACTGCTTAGCTGGCGATTACCAGGTAGATGAGCAGGCAGGTGTCGCGGGCTCAACTGGCAAGTATCAGGCACATGAGCATGCAGGTGTCACACTGCTTAGCTGGCGATTACCAGGCAGATGAGCAGGCAGGTGTCACGCGGCTCAGCTTGCAAGTATCAGGCAGATGAACATGCAGGTGTGGCGCGGGTCAGTTGGCGATTATCAAACAGATGACCAGGCAGGTGTCCGGGCTCACCTGGCGAGTAACAAGCATATGAGCAGGCAGGTGTCGGGCGGCTCAGCTGGCGAGTATCAGGCAAAAGAGCAGGCAGGTGTCACGCGGCTCAGCTGGCAAGTATCAGGCACATGAGCAGGCAGGTGTCGCGCGGCTCAGCTGGCGAGTATCAGGCAGATGAGCAGGTAGGTGTCGCGCGGCTCAGCTGGCGAGTATCAGGCAGATGAGCAGGCAGGTGTCACGCGGCTCAGCTGGCGAGTATCAGGCAGATGAGCATGCAGGTGTCGCACTGCTCAGCTGGCGATTATCAGGCAGATGAATAGGCAGGTGTCACGCGGCTCAGCTGGCGAGTATCAGGCAGATGAGCAGGCAGGTGTCACACGGCTCAGCTGGCGAGTATCAGGCAGATGAGCATGCAGGTGTCGCACTGCTCAGCTGACGATTATCAGGCAGATGAGTAGGCAGGTGTCACGCGGCTCAGCTGGCGAGTATCAGGCAGATGAGCAGGCAGGTGTCACGCGGCTCAGCTGGCGAGTATCAGGCAGATGAGCAGGCAGGTGTCACGCGGCTCAGCTGGCGAGTATCAGGCAGATGAGCAGGCAGGTGTCGCGCGGCTCAGCTGGCGAGTATCAGGCAGATGAGCAGGCAGGTGTCGCGCGGCTCAGCTGGCGAGTATCAGGCAGATGAGCAGGCAGGTGTCGCACTGCTTAGCTGGCGATTACCAGGCAGATGAGCAGGCAGGTGTCGCACGGCTCAGCTGGCGATTAACAAGCAGATGAGCAGGCAGGTGTCGCGTGGCTCAGCTGGCTGTTAACAAGCAGATGAGCAGGCAGGTGTCGCGTGGCTTAGCTGGCTGTTAACAAGCAGATGAGCAGGCAGGTGTCGGGCGGCTCAGCTGGCAAGTATCATGCACATGAGCATGCATGTGTCGCACTGTTCAGCTGGCGATTATCAGGCAGATGAGCAGGCAGGTGTCGCACTGCTCAGTAGGCGATTATCAGGCAGATGAGCAGGCAGGTGTCGCGCGGCTCAACTGGCGAGTATCAGGCAGATGAGCATGCAGGTGTCGCGAGGCTCAGCTGGCGATTATGCAGCAGATGAGAAAGCAGGTGTCGCACTGCTCAGCAGGCGATTATCAGGCAGATGAGCAGGCAGGTGTCGCTCGGCTCAGCTGGCGATTATCACACAGATGAGCAGGCAGGTGTCGGGGGGCTCAGCTGGCGATTATCCAGCAGATGAGCAGGCAGGTGTCGCCCGGCTCAGCTGGTGATTAACAAGCAGATGAGCACGCAAGTGTCGTTCGGTTCGGCTGGCAATTATCAGGCAGATGAGCAGGCAGGTGTCGCACTACTCAGCTGGAGTTTATCAGGCACATAAGCAGGCACGTGTGGCGGGGCTCAACTGGCGAGTATCAGGCAGATGAGCAGGCAGGTGTCGTGGGGCTCAGCTGGCGAGTAACAAGCATATGAGCAGGCAGGTGTGGCGCGGCTCAGCTGGCGAGTATCAGGCACATGAGCAGGCAGGTGTCACGTGGCTCTGCTGGCGAGTATCAGGCAGTTGAGCAGGTAGGTGTCGCGCGGCTTAGCTGGCGAGTATCAGGCAGATGAGCAGGCAGGTGTCGCACGGCTCAGCTGGCGAGTATCAGGCAGATGAGCAGGCAGGTGTCGTGAGGCTCAGCTGGCGAGTAACAAGCATATGAGCAGGTAGGTGTCTCGCGGCTCAGCTGGCGAGTATCAGCCAGAGGAACAGGCAGGTGTCACGCGGCTCAGCTGGCGAGTATCAGGCACATGAGCAGGCAGGTGTCGCGTGGCTCAGCTGGCGAGTATCAGGCAGATGAGCAGGTAGGTGTCGCGCGGCTCAGCTGGCGAGTATCAGGCAGATGAGCAGGCAGGTGTCACGCGGCTCAGCTGGCGAGTATCAGGCAGATGAGCAGGCAGGTGTCACACGGCTCAGCTGGTGAGTATCAGGCAGATGAGCATGCAGGTGTCACACGGCTCAGCTGGCGAGTATCAGGCAGATGAGCATGCAGGTGTCGCACTGCTCAGCTGGCGATTATCAGGCAGATGAGTAGGCAGGTGTCACGCGGCTCAGCTCGCGAGTATCAGTCAGATGAGCAGGCAGGTGTCACGCGGATCAGCTGGCGAGTATCAGTCAGATGGACAGGCAGGTGTCACGCGGCTCAGCTGGCGAGTATTAGGCAGATGAGCAGGCAGGTGTCACGCGGCTCAGCTGGCGAGTATCAGGCAGATGAGCAGGCAGGTGTCGCGCGGCTCAGCTGGCGAGTATCAGGCAGATGAGCAGGCAGGTGTCGCACTGCTTAGCTGGCGATTATCAGGCAGATGAGCAGGTATGAGTCGCTCGGCTAACCTGGCGAGTATCAGGCAGATCAGGAGGCAGGTGTCACCCGGCTTTCCTGGTGATTATCAGGCAGATGACCAGGGAGGTGTCCCGGGGCTCAGCTGGTGATTATCAGACAGATGAGCAGCAGGTGTCGCGGGGATCAGCTGGCGATTATGCAGCAGATGAGCAGGCAGGTGTCGCACTGTTCAGCTGGCGATTATCAAGCAGATGAGCAGGCTTGTGTTGCACGGTTCAGCTGGTGATTATCAGCCAGATGAGCAGGCAGGTGTCGCGCGGCTCAGCTGGGGATTATCAGTCAGAGGAGTAGGCAGGTGTCACGCGGCTCAGCTGGCGAGTATCAGGCAGATGAGCAGGCAGGTGTCACGCGGCTCAGCTGGCGAGTATCAGGCAGATGAGAAGGCAGGTGTCGCACTGCTTAGCTGGCGATTATCAGGCAGATGAGCAGGCACGAGTCGCTCGGCTAAGCTGGCGAGTGTCAGGCAGATCAGGAGGCAGGTGTCACCCGGCTCTGCTGGTGATTATTAGGCAGATGACCAGGGAGGTGTCCCGGGGCTCAGCTGGTGATTATCAGACAGATGAGCAGCAGGTGTCGCGGGGATAAGCTGGCGATTATGCAGCAGATGAGCAGGCAGGTGTCGCACTGTTCAGCTGGCGATTATCAAGCAGATGAGCAGGCTTGTGTTGCACGGTTCAGCTGGCGATTATCAGGCAGATGAGCAGGCAGGTGTCGCGCGGCTCAGCTGGCAAGTATCAGGCACATGAGCATGCAGGTGTCACACTGCTTAGCTGGCGAATACCACACAGATGAGCAGGCAGGTGTCGCGCGGCTCAGCTGGCAAGTATCAGGTACATGAGCATGCAGGTGTCACACTGCTTAGCTGGCGATTACCAGGCAGATGAGCAGGCAGGTGTCGCGCGGCTCAGCTGGCGATTAACAAGCAGATGAGCAGGCAGGTGTCGCGTGGCTCAGCTGGCGATTAACAAGCAGATGAGCAGGCAGGTGTCGGGCGGCTCAGCTGGCAAGTATCATGCACATGAGCATGCATGTGTCGCACTGTTCAGCTGGCGATTATCAGGCAGATGAGCAGGCAGGTATTGCACTGCTCAGCAGGCGATTATCAGGCAGATGAGCAGGCAGGTGTCGTGCGGCTCAGCTGGCGAGTATCAGGCAGATGAGCATGCAGGTGTCGCGCGACTCAGCTGGCGATTATCACACAGATGAGCAGGCAGGTGTCGCGGGGCTCAGCTGGCGATTATCCAACAGATGAGCAGGCAGGTGTCGCCCAGCTCAGCTGGTGATTAACAAGCAGATGAGCAGACAGGTGTCGTGCGGTTCGGCTGGCAATTATCAGGCAGATGAGCAGGCAGGTGTCGCACTGCTCAGCTGGAGTTTATCAGGCAGATAAGCAGGCACGTGTGGCGGGGCTCAACTGGCGAGTATCAGGCAGATGAGCAGGTAGGTTTCGCACGGCTCAGCTGGCGAGTATCAGGCAGATGAGCAGGCACGTGTCGCACGGCTCAGCTGGCGAGTATCAGGCAGATGAGCAAGCAGGTGTCGTGGGGCTCAGCTGGCGAGTAACAAGCATATAGGCAGGCAGGTGTCGCGCGGCTCAGCTGGCGAGTATCAGGCAGATGAGCAGGCAGGTGTCCCGGGGCTCAGCTGGCGAGTATCAGGCAGATGAGCAGGCAGGTGTCGCGCGGCTCAGCTGGCGAGTATCAGGCAGATGAGCAGGCAGGGGTCGCGCGTCTCAGCTGGCGAGTATCAGGCAGATGAGCAGGCTGGTGCTGCGCGGTTCAGCTGGCGATTATCAGGCAGATTAGCAGGCAAGAGTCGCGCGGCTCAGCTGGTGAGTATCAGGCAGATGAGCAGGCAGGTGTCGTGCGGATCAGCTGCCGAGTATCAGGCAGATGAGCATGCAGGTGTCGCACTGCTTAGCTGGCGATTATCAGGCAGATGAGCAGGCAGGTGTCACACGGCTCAGCTGGCGAATATCAGGCAGATGAGCATGCAGATGTCACACTGCTCAGCTGGCGATTATCAGGCAGATGAGTAGGCAGGTGTCACGCGGCTCAGCTGGCGAGTATCAGGCAGATGAGCAGGCAGGTGTCGCGCGGCTCAGCTGGCGAGTACCAGGCAGATGAGCAGGCAGGTGTCGCGCGGCTCAGCTGGCGAGTATCAGGCAGATGAGCAGGCAGGTGTCGCCCGGCTCAGTTGTCGATTATCCAGCAGATGAGCAGGCTGGTGTTGCGCGGTTCAGCTGGCGATTATCAAGCAGATGAGCAGGCAGGTGTCGCGCGGCTAGGCTGGCGAGTATCAGGCACATGAGCATGCAGGTGTCACACTGCTCAGCTGGCGATTATCAAGCAGATGAGCAGGCAGGTGTCGCATGGTTCAGCTGGCGATTATCAGGCAGATGAGCAGGCAGGTGTCGCACTGCTCAGCAGGCGATTATCAGGCAGATGAGCAGGCAGGTGTCGCGCGGCTCAGCTGGCGAGCATCAGGCAGATGAGCAGGCAGGTGTCGCGTGGCTCAGCTGGCGAGTATCAGGCAGATGAGCAGGCAGGTGTCGCGCGGCTCAGCTGCCGAGTATCAGGCAGATGAGCAGGCAGGTGTCGTGCGGATCAGCTGCCAAATATCAGGCAGATGAGCAGGCATGTGTCGGGCGGCTCAGCGGGCGAGTATCAGGCAGATGAGCAGGCCGGTGTCCCGCGGCTCAGCGGGCGATTATCAGGCAGTTGAACAGGCAGGTGTCCCGTGGGCTCAGCTGGAGAGTATCAGGCAGATGAGCAGGCAGGTGTCGCACGGCTCAGCTGGCGAGTATCAGGCAGAGGAGCAGGCAGGTGTCGCACTGTTCAGCTGGCGATTATCAAGCAGATGAGCAGGCTGGTGTTGCGAGGTTCAGCTGGCGATTATCAGGCAGATGAGCAGGCAGGTGTCGCACGGCTCAGCTGGCAAGTATCAGGCACATGAGCATGCAGGTGTCACACTGCTTAGCTGCCGATTATCAGGCAGATGAGCAGGCAGGTGTCGCGCGGCTCAGCTGGCGAGTATCAGGCAGATGAGCAGGCAGGTGTCGCACGGTTCAGCTGGCGATTATCAGGCAGATGAGCAGGCAGGTTTCGCACTGCTCACCAGGCGATTATCAGGCAGATGAGCATGCAGGTGTCGCGCGGCTCAGGTGGCGATTATCAAACAGACGACCAGGCAGGTGTCCCGGGGCTCACCTGGCGATTATCAGGCAGATGAGCAGGCACGTGTCGCGGGGCTCAGCTGGCGATTATCCAACAGATGAGCAGGCAGGTGTCGCCCGGCTCAGCTGGTGATTAACAAGCAGATGAGCAGGCAGGTGTCATGCGGTTCGGCTGGCAATTATCAGGCAGATGAGCAGGCAGGTGTCGCACTGCTCAGCTGGCGTTTATCAGGCAGAGAAGCAGGCACGTGTGGCGGGGCTCAACTGGCGAGTATCAGGCAGATGAGCAGGTAGGTGTCACGCGGCTCAGCTGGCGAGTATCAGGCAGATGAGCAGGCAGGTGTCACGCGGCTCAGCTGGCGAGTATCAGGCAGATGAGCAGGCAGGTGTCACGCGGCTCAGCTGGCGATTATCAGGCACATGAGCAGGCAGGGGTCACGTGGCTCAGCTGGCGAGTATCAGGCAGATGAGCAGGTAGGTGTCACGCGGCTCAGCTGGCGAATATCAGGCAGATGAGCAGGCAGGTGTCGCACAGCTCAGCTGGCGAGTATCAGGCAAATGAGCAGGCAGGTGTCGTGGGGCTCAGCTGGCGAGTAACAAGCATATGAGCAGGCAGGTGTCGCGCGGCTCAGCTGGCGAGTATCAGGCAGATGAGCAGGCAGGTGTCACGCGGATCATCTGGCGAATATCAGGCACATGAGCAGGCAGGTGTCGCACTGCTTAGCTGGCGAGTATCAGGCAGATGAGCAGGCAGGTGTCGTGGGGCTCAGCTGGCGAGTATCAGGCAGATGAGCAGGTAGGTGTCGCGGGGCTGAGCTGTCGAGTATCAGGCAGATGAGCAGGCAGGTGTCGTGCGGATCAGCTGCTGAGTATCAGGCAGATGAGCATGCAGGTGTCGCACTGCTTAGCTGGCGATTATCAGGCAGATGAGCAGGCAGGTTTCACTCGGCTCAGATGGCGAATATCAGGCAGATGAGCAGGCAGGTGTTGCGTGGCTCAACTGGCAAGTATCAGGCAGATGACCAGGAAGGTGTCCCGGGGCTCAGCTGGCGATTATCAGGCAGATGACCACGCAGGTGTCCCGGGGCTCAGCTGGCGATTATCAGGCAGATGAGCAGGCAGGTGTCACGTGGCTCAGCTGGCGAGTATCAGGCAGATGAGCAGGTAGGTGTCACGCGGCTCAGCTGGCGAGTATCAGGCAGATGAGCAGGCAGGTGTTCCACGGCTCAGTTGGCGAGTATCAGGCACATGAGCGGGCAGGTTTTGCGGGGCTCAGCTGGCGATTATCAGGCAGATGACCAGGAAGGTATCACGATATCAGTGCATGATCAGCCACGTGATCACTGAGGGCACAGTCACGTGATCAGCGCCTCTCAGTCATGGGATCACAGTATGATAAACGCGTGATCAGTGAACGACCACCAACGTGATCACTGCATGCAGAGTCAGGTGGTCAGTTCCTGATCAGCCACGTGATCAGTGCGTGCACAGTCCCATGATCAGTGCCTGTCAGTCACTGATCACTGCCTGATAAACACGTGATCAGTGCCCGATCAGCCACGTCATCAGTGCATGTGCAGTCAGGTGATCAGTGCATGACAGCCACGTGATCAGTGCGTGCACAGTCCCATGATCAGCGCCTGTCAGTCACTGATCATTGCCGGATAAACACGTGATCAGTGCATGATGAGCCATGTGATCAGTGCCTGATCAGCCACATCGTCAGTGCATGCGCAGTCACGTGATCAGTGCATGATAGCCACGTGATCAGTGCATGTTCAGTCACGTGATCTGTACTTGATCAGCCACGTGATCAGTGCCTGCAGAGTCACGTGATCAGGGCCTGCTGAGCTGCGTGATTCCTGCCAGCTCATCTGCATGACAATTTCCAGCTGAGCTGCGTTATTCCTGCCTGGTCACCTGCTTGATTATTGCCAGTTGAGCAGCATGATTCGTCACTGCTGAGCTCCATGCTTATTGCCTGCTGATTGCGTGGTTCGTGTCTGCTCAGCTCTTTGAGGATTGCCTCCTGAGGTCCCTGTTCGGGCGCCACCTGCCGGGGACCAGCCCCAGCTGATCCAGGGTATTCGAAGGAGAGATGGCCTAGGCGGCTATTTATATACTAATCAGAGATGTCAAGAATAATAGTATGAGGAGAGCTCAGTAGGAAAATTCGGTGGAGAAAAGAGACTGAGTAGCTTGGTTTACGCGGGAGACCAATCAAACTTCAAGACAAGAAGTTTGCACCACTTACGTAGGCCGCAGGCGCCCTCCCGAATGGCGGAAGGTGCCTCACCCTAGACACCTTCTCGAGTGGGTCTTAGCAGCCCAGTCATAATTACTAAGCGTGGTGGGTTCCGCGCTCCAGATGGAGACTCAGCTGGAAGTTAAAGGGAAGAATCACAAGGAACTTTATGAATTGAAGCTGTAAATTAACTCTTTGACAGAGAGAGCGAGATGGAGGTGGGGGACAGCCCCCAGTGAAATCAGAGGTGAGAGCACAAAGCAATACAGTAGGCAGACACTGGTTTTTATGGGGGTAGATGCTCGAGAATATCCAGGTGGACTCCTGAGGCTCGATCCCGCATTTGCGTATGCCGAGCCTCCTTCCTCATGACCTTTGTCCAGAGTGGAATGCCTCCCCGGCTCCCGGCACATGATCAGTGCATGCTCAGTCACGATATCAGTGCATGATCAGCCACGTGATCACTGACGGCACAGTCACGTGATCAGCGCCTCTCAGTCACGGGATCACCGTATGATAAACGCGTGATCAGTGAACGACCAGCCACCTGATCACTGCATGCGCAGTCAGGTGGTCAGTTCCTGATCAGCCACGTGATCAGTGCATGATATCCACGTGATCAGTGCATGATAGCCACGTGATCAGTGCATGAGAGCCACGTGATCAATGCATGATCAATCACGTGTTACATGTGTGATCAGCCACGTGATCAGTGCATGATGAGCCACGGGATCAGTGCAGGATCAATTACGTGATCAGTGCATGATCAGTCACGTGACGAGTATATGGTTGCTACGTGATCATTGCATGATCAGCCACCTGAGCAGTGCATGATAGCCACGTGATGTGTGCATGATCAGTGACGTGAGCAGAGTGTGATCAGCCACGTGATCAGTGCATGAGTGCCACGATATCAGTGCATGTTCATTCACGTTACAGGTGTGTGATCAACCACGTGAACAGTGCATGTTCATCCACGTGATCAGTGCATGATAGCCACGTGATCAGTGCATGATAGCCACGTGATCAGTGCATGATAGCCACGTGATCAGTGCATGTCAGCCGAAGTGATCACTTCATGAGTAATCAGGTAATCTGTGCGTGACCAGGCACGTGATCAGTGTATGATCAGCCATGTTAGCAGTACATGATAGCCACGTGATCAGTGCATGATCAGTCACATGATCAGAGCATGATCAGTCACGTGATCAGTGCATGATCAATTACGTTACCATTGCATGATCAGTCACGTGACCACTAAATGTTAGCTACGTGATCATTGCAGGATCAGCCACGTGAGCACTGCATGATAGACACGTGAGCAGTGCATGATCAGTCACGTGATCAGTACATGATCAGTCACGTGAACAGTGCATGATCATTTAGGTGATCAGTGCATGATCAGTCACGTGATCAGTGCATGATAGGCACGTGATCAGTGCATGATCAGTCATGTGAACAGTGCATGATCAGTCAGGTGATCAGTGTATGATCAATTACGTTACCATTGTATGATCAGTCACGTGACCAGTACATGGTAGCTACGTGAGCATTGCATGATCAGCCACATGATCAGTGCATGATAGCCACGTGATCAGTGCATGATAGCCACGTGATCAGTGCATGTCAGCCGACGTGATCACTTCATGAGTAATCAGGTGATCTGTGCATGACCAGGCACGTGATCAGTGTATGATCAGCCATGTTAGCAGTACATGATAGCCACGTGATCAGTGCATGATGAGTCACGTGATCAGAGCATGATCAGTCACGTGATCAGTGCATGATCAATTACGTTACCATTGCATGATCAGTCACGTGACCACTACATGTTAGCTACGTGATCATTGCAGGATCAGCCAAGTGAGCACTGCATGATAGACACGTGATCAGTGCATGATCAGTCACATGATTAGTACATGATCAGTCACGTGAACAGTGCATGATCATTTAGGTGATCAGTGCATGATCAGTCACGTGATCAGTGCATGATGAGCCACGTGATCAGTGCAGGATCAATTACGTGATCAGTGCATGATCAGTCATGTGACCAGTACATGGTTGTTACGTGATTATTGCATGATCATCCACGTGAGCAGAACATGATAGCCCCGTGATCAGTGCATGATCAGTCACGTGAACAGTGCATGATCATTTACGTGATCTGTGCATGATCAGTCACGTGACCAGTATATGGTAGCTACGTGACCATTGCATGACCAGCCACGTGAGCAGTGCATGATAGCCACGTGATGTGTGCATGATCAGTTAGGTGAGCAGAGTATGATCAGCCACGTGATCAGTGCATGAGTGCCACATTGTCAGTGCATGATCAGTCACGTGAGCAGTGCATGATACCTACGTGATCAGTTCATGATTAGTCACGTGATCTGTGCATGACAGGCACGTAATCAGTGCATGATATCCACGTTATCACTGAATTATACCCACGTGATCAGTTCATGACTGGTCACGTGATCTTTGCATGACCAGGCAAGTGAACACTGTATGATCCGCCATGTGATCAGTGCATTATAGCCACGTGATCAGTGCATGATCAGTCAAGTGATCAGTGGGTGAATAGTCACGTGATCAGTGCATGATGAGCCACGTGAGCAGTTCAGGATCAATTACGTGATTAGTGTATGATCAGTCAAGTGACCAGTACATGGTTGCTACATGATCATTGCATGATCAGCCACGTGAGCAGTGCATGATAGCCACGTGATCAGTGCATGATCAGTCACGTGATCAGAACATGATCAGTCACGTGAACAGTGCATGATCATTTACGTGATCTGTGCATGATCAGTCACGTGACCAGTATATGGTAGCTACGTGATCATTGCATGACCAGCCACGAGAGCAGTGCATGATAGCCACGTGATGTGTGCATGATCATTTACTTGAGCAGAGTATGATCAGCCACGTGATCAGTGCATGAGTGCCACGTGATCAGTGCATGATCAATCACGTGACAGGTGTGTGATGAAACACGTGAACATTGCATGTTCAGCCACGTGATATGTGCATGATAGCCACGTGATCAGTGCATGATCAGTTACGTGAGCAGTGTATGATCAGCCACGTGATCAGTGCATGATATCCAAGTGATCAGTGCATGATCAATCACGTGATCAGTGTATGATCATCCACGTGATCAGTGCATGGACAGTCACGTGATCAGGGCCTGCTGAGCTGCTTGATTACTGTCTGCTCATCTGCTTGACAATTGCCAGCTGAGCTGCACGATTCCTGCCTGTCATCTGCTTGACAATTGCCAGCTGTGCTGCGTAATTCCTGCCTGCTCAGCTGCTTGATTATTGCCAGCTGAGCAGCATGATTCCTCACAGCTGAGTTCCATGATTATTGCCTGCTGACTGTTTGATTCGTGCCCACTCAGCTCTTTGTTTATTGCCTCCAGAGGCACATGATCAGTGTATGATAGCAAACATGATCAGCGCATGATCAGTCACATGATCAACGCCATTAAGTCACGTGATCACTACATGATAGTCATGTGATCAGTCCATGCTCAGTCACGGTATCAGTGCATGATCAGCCACGTGATCAGTGCATGATAGCCACGTGATCATTGCATGATAGCCACGTGAACAGTGCATGATCAGCCAGGTGATCAGTACTTGATAGCTACGTAATCAGTTCATGATTAGTCACGTGATCTGTGCATGACCAGGCAGGTGATCAGTGTATGATCAGCCACGTGAACAGTGCATGATAGCCACGTGATCAGTGCATGATCAGTCACCTGATGGGAGTATGATCAGTCACGTGACCAGTACATGGTAGCTACATGATCATTGCATGATCAGCCACGTGATCAGTGCATGATAGCCACGTGATCACTGCATGATCTGTCACAAGATCAGTGTATGACCATCCCCGTGATTAGTGCAAGGGCAATCATGTGATCAGTGCATGATATAGACGTGATCAGTGCAGGATCAGTCTCGTGATCAGTGTATGATCAGCCACCTGATCAGTGCATGATCAGCCACGTGATCAGTGCATGATCAGTCACGTGACCAGTACATGGTAGCTACGTGGTCATTGCATGATCAGCCACGTGATCAGTGCATGATAGCCACGTGGGCAGTGCATGATAGCCCCGTGATTACTTCATGATTAGTCACGTGATCTGTACATGACCAGTCACGTGATACGTGTGTTATCAGCCACCTGATCAGTGCGTGATGAGCCACGTGATCAGTGCAGGATAGCCACGTGATCACTTCATTATTAGTCACGTGATCTGTACATGATCAGTCACGAGATACGTGTGTGATCAGCCACGTGATCAGTGCGTGATGAGCCACGTGATCAGTGCAGGATCAATTACGTGATCAGGGCATGATCAGTCATGTGACCAGTACATGGTAGCTACGTGATAATTGCATGATCAGACACGTGATCAGTGCATGAGAGCCACGTGATCAGTGCATGATAGTCACGTGATCAGTGCATGATCAGTCACGTGATATGTGTGTGATCAGCCACGTGATCAGTGCATGATATCAGTGCATGATAGCCACGTGATCAGTGCATGATATGCTCGTGATCAGTGCATGATAGCCACGTGATCAGTGCATGAGAGCCACGTGAACATTGCATGATCAGTCATGTGATACATGCGTGATCAGCCACGTGATCCGTGCATGATGAGCCACGTGATCAGTGCAGGATCAATTACGCGATCAGTGCATGATCAGTCACGTGACCAGTACATGGTTGCTACGTGATCATTGCATGATCAGCCACGTGAGCAGAGCATGATAGCCACGTGATCAGTGCATGATCAGTCACGTGAACAGTGCATGATCATTTATGTGATCTGTGCATGATCAGTCACGTGACCAGTATATGGTAGCTACGTGATCATTGCATGACAAGCCACGTGAGCAGTGCATGATAGCCACGTGATGTGTGCATGATCAGTTAGGTGAGCAGAATATGATCAGCCACGTGATCGGTGCCTGAGTGCCACGTGATCAGTGCATGATCAGTCACGTGACAGGTGTGTGATCAGCCACGTGAACAGTGCATGTTCAGCCACGTGGTATGTGCATGATCAGCCACGTGATCAGTGCATTGTCAGACACGTGAACAGTGTATGATCAGCCACGTGATCAGTGCATGATATCCAAGTGATCAGTGCAAGATCAATCACGTGATCAGTGCATGGTCAGTCACGTGATCATAGCATGATCAGTCACGTGATCAGTGCATGATCAATTACGTGATCACTGCATGATCAGTTATGCGACCAGTACATGGTAGCTGTGTGATCATTGCGTGATCAGCCACGTGAGCAGTGCATGATAGCCACTTGATCAGTGCATGATCAGCCATGTGATCAGTGCATGATCAGTCACGTAATCAGTGCATGATCAGTCATGTGACCAGTACATGGTAGCTACGTGACCATTGCATGATTAGCCACGTGAGCAGTGTATGATAGCCACGTGATAAGTGCATGATCAGCCACGTGATCAGTGCATGATCAGTCACGTGATCAGTGCATGATCAGCCACGTGATCAGTGCATGATCAATTACGTGATCAGTGCATGATCAATTACGTGATCAGTGCATGATCAGTCACGTGACCAATACATGGTAGCTACGTGATCATTGCATGATCAGCCACGTGATCAGTGTATGATAGCCACGTGATCAGTGTATGATAGCCACGTGATCAGTGTATGATAGCGGACGTGATCACTTCATGTGTAATCACGTGATCTGTGCATGACCAGGCACGTGATCTGTGTATGATCAGCCACGTGATCAGTGCATGCTAGCCACGTGATCAGTGCATGATCAGTCATGTGAACAGTGCATGATAAGTCACGTGATCAGTGTATGATCAGTCACGTGATCAGTGCATGATCAATTACATGACCAGTGCGTGATCAGTCACGTGACCAGTACATTGTAGCTATGTGATCATTATATTATCAGCCACGTTAGAAGTGCATGATAGCCACGTGATAAGTGCATGATCATTCACGTGATCAGGGCATGATCAGTCACGTGATCAGTGCATGATCAATTACGTTACCATTGCATGATCAGTCCCGTGACCAGTACATGTTAGCTACGTGATCATTGCAGGATCAGCAACGTGAGCACTGCATGATAGACACGTGATCAGTGCATGATCAGTCACGTGAACAGTGCATGATCATTTACGTGATCAGTGCATGATTAGTCACGTCATACGTGTGTGATCAGCCACGTGATCAGTGCATGATATCCACGTGATCACTGCATGATAGCCACGTGATCAGTGCATGAGAGCCACGTGATCAGTACATGATCAGTCACGTGATACATGTGTGATCAGCCACGTGATCAGTGCACGATGAGCCACGTGATCAGTGCAGGATCAATTACTTGAACAGTGCATGATCAGTCACGTGACCAGTACATGGTTGCTACGTGATCATTGCATGATCAGTCACGTGAGCAGTGCATGATAGCCACGTGGTCAGTGCATGATCAGTCACGTGATCAGTACATGATCAGTCACGTGAACAGTGCATGATCATTTACGTGATCAGTGCATGATCAGTCACGTCATACGTGTGTGATCAGCCACGTGATCAGTGCATGATATCAGTGCAGGATAGCCACGTGATCAGTGCATGATAGCCACGTGATCAGTGCATAATCAGTCACATAATACGTGTGTAATCAGCCACGTGATCAGTGCATGATATCCACGTGATCACTGCATGATAGCCACGTGATCAGTGCATGAGAGCCACGTGATCAGTGCATGATCAGTCACGTGATACATGTGTGATCAGCCACGTGATCAGTGCACGATGAGCCACGTGATCAGTGCAGGATCAATTACTTGAACAGTGCATGATCAGTCACGTGACCAGTACATGGTTGCTACGTGATCATTTCATGATCAGTCACGTGAGCAGTGCATGATAGCCACGTGGTCAGTGCATGATCAGTCACGTTATCAGTACATGATCAGTCACGTTAACAGTGCATGATCATTTACGTGATCTGTGCATGATCAGTCACGTGACCAGTATATGGTAGCTACGTGATCATTCCATGACGAGCCACGTGAACAGGGCATGCTCAGTCACGTGATCACGGCCTGCTGATCTGCGTGATTACTGTCTGCTCATCTGCTTGACAATTGCCAGCTGAGCTGCACGATTCCTGCCTGTCTTCTGCTTGACAATTGCCAGCTGTGCTGTGTAATTCCTGCCTGCTCAGCTGCTTGTTTATTTCCAGGTGAGCAGCATGATTCCTCACAGCTGAGTTCCATGATTATTGCCTGCTGACTGTTTGATTCGTGCCTACTCAGCTCTTTGTTTATTGCCTCCAGAGCCACATGATCAGTGTATGATAGGAAACATGATCAGCGCATGATCAGTCACATGATCAGCGCCATTAAGTCACGTGATCACTACATGATAGTCATGAGATCAGACCATGCTCAGTCACGGTATCAGTGCATGATCAGCCACGTGATCAGTGCATGATAGCCACGTGATCATTGCATGATAGCCACCTGACAGTGCATGATAGCCACATGATCAGTGCATGATCAGTTGCGGGAGCAGAGTATGATCAGCCACTTGATCAGTGCATGATAGCCAGGTGATCACTGCATGATCTGTCCCATGATCAGTGTATGATCATCCACGTGTTCAGTGCATGGGCAGTCATGTGATCAGTGCATGATATAGACGTGATCAGTGCATGATCAGTCTCGTGATCAGTGTATGATCAACCACGTGATCAGTGCACGATAGCCAGGTTACGAGTGCATGATAGCCAGATGATCAGTGCCTTATCAGTCACGTGATCAGTGTATGATCAGCCAAGTAATCAGTGCATGATAGCCAACTGATCAGTCTATGATCAGTCACGTAATCAGTGCATGGTCAGTCACCTGATCAGTGCATGATCAGTCCCGTGATGAGTGTATGTTCAGCCAAGTGATCAGTGGAAAATAGCTACGTGATCAGTGCATGATCAGTCACATGATCATTGCATGATCAGCCACGTGATCAGTGCATGATATCCACGTGATCAGTGCATGATCGGTCACGTGATAGGTGTGTGATCAGACACGTGAACAGTGCATGCTCAGTCACGTGATCAGGGCCTGCTGAGCTGCGTGATTACTGTCTGCTCATCTGCTTGACAATTGCCAGCTGAGCTGCATGATTCCTGCCTGTCATCTCCTTGACAGTTGCCACCTGTGCTGCGTAATTCCTGCCTGCTCATCTACTTGATTATTGCCAGCTGAGCAGCATGATTTCTCAGAGCTGAGTTCCATGATTATAGCCTGCTCACTGATTCCTGCCTACTCAGCTCTTTGTTCATTGCCTCCAGAGGCACATGATCAGTGTGTGACACCAAACATGATCAGCACCTGATCAGTCACATGATCAATGCATGATAAGCCAGGTGACCAGTGCTAGATCAATTACGTGATCAGTGCATGATCAGTCATGTGACCAGTACATGGTAGCTGCGTGATCATTGCATGATCAGGCAGGTGAGCAGTGCATGATAGCCACGTGATCAGTACATGATCAGTCACGTGATCAGTGCATGATGAGTCACGTAATCAGTGCATGATCAGCCAAGTGATCAGTGCATGATCAATTACGTTACCATTGCATGATCAGTCACGTGACCAGTACATTTTAGCTACATGATCATTGCAGGATCAGCCACGTGAGCACTGCATGATAGACACGTGATCAGTGCATGATCAGCTACGTCAGCAGTGTATGATCAGCCAGGTGATCAGAGCATAATCAGACACGTGAACAGTGTATGATCAGCCACGTGATCAGTGCAGGATACCTACGTGATCAGTTCATGATTAGTCAGGTGATCTGTGCATGTCAGGCACGTAATCAGTGAATGATATCCACGTGATCAGTGAATTATAGCCACGTGATCAGTTCATGAGTAGTCACGTGATCTGTCCATGACCAGGCACGTGAACAGTGTATGATCAGCAACGTGATCAGTGCATTATAGCCACGTGATCATTGCATGATCAGTCAAGTGATCAGTGCGTGAACAGTCAGGTGATCAGTGCATGATGAGCCACGTGATCAGTGCAGGATCAATTACGTGATCAGTGCATGATCAGTCACGTGACCAGTACATGGTTTCTACGTGATCATTGCATGATCAGCCACGTGAGCAGAGCATGATAGCCACGTGATCAGTGCATGATCAGTCACGTGATCAGTACATGATCAGTCATGTTAACAGTGCATGATCATTTACGTGATCTGTGCATGATCAGTCACGTGACGAGTATATGGTAGCTACGTGATCATTGCATGACCAGCCACGGGAGCAGTGCATGATAGCCACGTGATGTGTGCATGATCAGTTACGTGAGCAGTGTATGATCAGCCACGTGATCAGTGCACGGTCAGACACATGAACAGTGTATGATCAGCCACATGATCAGTGCATGATATCCAAGTGATCAGTGCATAATCAATCACGTGATCAGTGTATGATCATCCACGTGATCAGTGCATGGGCAGTCATGTGATCAGTGCATGATATAGACGTGATCAGTGCATGATCAGTCCCGTGATCAAGGTATGATCAACCACGTGATCAGTACACGATAGCCAGGTAATGAGTGCATGATAGCCAGATGATCAGTGCATTATCAGTCACGTGATCAGTGTATGATAAGCCAAGTAATCAGTGCATGATAGCCAACTGATCAGTGCATGATCAGTCACGTAATCAGTGTATGATCATCCACGTGATCAGTGCATGTGGAGTCATGTAATCAATGCACGATAGCGCCGTGATCAGTGCATGATCTGTCCTGTGATGAGTGTATGATCAGCCAAGTGATCAGTGCAAGATAGCTCCGTGATCAGTGCATGATTAGTCACATGATCAGTGCATGATCAGCCACGTCATCAGTGCATGATAGCCACGTGATCAGTGCATACAATCACGTGATCAGTGCATGAGAGCGACGTGATAAGTGCATGATCAGTCACGTGATAGGTGTGTGATCAGCCACGTGAACAGTGCATGCTCAGTCACGTGATCAGGGCCTGCTGAGCTGCGTGATTACTGTCTGCTCATCTGCTTGACAATTGCCAGCTGAGCTGCACGATTCCTGCCTGTCATCTGCTTGACAATTGCCAGCTGTGCTGCGTAATTCCTGCCTGCTCAGCTGCTTGATTATTGCCAGCTGAGCAGCATGATTCCTCACAGCTGAGTTCCATGATTATTGCCTGCTGACTGATTCGTGCCTACTCAGCTCTTCGTTTATTGCCTCCAGAGGCACATGATCAGTGTATGATAGCAAACATGATCAGCGCATGATCAGTCACATGATCAGCGCTATTAAGTCATGGGATCACTACATGATAGTCATGTGATCAGTCCATGCTCAGTCACGGTATCAGTGCATGATCAGCCACGTGATCAGTGCATGATAGCCACGTGATCATTGCATGATAGCCACGTGATCAGTGCATGATCAGCCAGGTGATCAGTGCATGATAGCTACGTGATCAGTTTATGATTAGCCACGTGATCTGTGCATGACCTGCAGGTGATCAGTGTATGATCAGCCACGTGAACAGTGCATGATAGCCACGTGATCAGTGCATGATCAGACACCTGATGGGTGTATGATCAGTCACGTGACCGTTACATGGTAGCTACATGATTATTGAATGATCAGCCAAGTGAGTAGTGCATGATCAGCCACATGATCAGTGCATGATCAATTACGTCAGCAGTGCATGATCAGTCACGTGACCAGTACATGGTAGCTACGTGATCATTGCATGATCAGCCACGTGAGCCGTGCATGATAGCCACGAGATCAGTGCATGATCAGTCACGTGATCAGTGCATGATCAGTCACCTGAAAAGTGCATGATAAGTCACCTGATCAGTGCATGATCAATTATGTGATCAGTGCATGATGAGTCACGGGACCAGTACATGGTAGCTACGTGATCATTGCATGATCAGCCAGGTGAGCAGTGCATGATAGCCATGTGATCAGTGCATGATCAGTTTCGGGAGCAGCCTATGATAAGCCACTTGATCAGTGCATGATAGCCACGTGATCACTGCATAATCTGTCACATGATCAGTGTATGATCATCCACGTGATCAGTGCATGGGCAGTCATGTGATCAGTGCATGATATAGACGTGATCAGTGCATGATCAGTCCCGTGATCAGTGTATGATCAACCACGTGATCAGTGCACGATAGCCAGGTAATGAGTGCATGATAGCCAGATGATCAGTGCATTATCAGTCACGTGATCAGTGTATGATAAGCCAAGTAATCAGTGCATGATAGCCAACTGATCAGTGCATGATCAGTCACGTAATCAGTGCATGATCAGTCACGTGATCAGTGCATGATCAGTCACGTGATCAGTGTATGATCATCCACGTGATCAGTGCATGTGGAGTCATGTAATCAATGCACGATAGCGCCGTGATCAGTGCATGATCTGTCCCGTGATGAGTGTATGATCAGCCAAGTGATCAGTGCAAGATAGCTCCGTGATCAGTGCATGATCAGTCACATGATCAGTGCATGATCAGCCACGTCATCAGTGCATGATAGCCACGTGATCAGTGCATACAATCACATGATCAGTGCATGAGAGCGACCTGATAAGTGCATGATCAGTCACGTGATAGGTGTGTGATCAGCCACGTGAACAGTGCATGCTCAGTCACGTGATCAGGGCCTGCTGAGCTGCGTGATTACTGTCTGTTCATCTGCTTGACAATTGCCAGCTGAGCTGCACGATTCCTGCCTGTCATCTGCTTGACAATTGCCAGCTGTTCTGCGTAATTCCTGCCTGCTCAGCTGCTTGATTATTGCCAGCTGAGCAGCATGATTCCTCACAGCTGAGTTCCATGATTATTGCCTGCTGACTGTTTGATTCGTGCCTACTCAGCTCTTTGTTTATTGCCTCCAGAGGCACATGATCAGTGTATGATAGCAAACATGATCAGCGCATGATCAGTCACATGATCAGTGCCATTAAGTCACGGGATCACTACATGATAGTCATGTGATCAGTCCATGCTCAGTCACGGTATCAGTGCATGATCAGCCACGTGATCAGTGCATGATAGCCACGTGATCATTGCACGATAGCCACGTGATCAGTGCATGATCAGCCAGGTGATCAGTGCATGATAGCTACGTGATCAGTTTATGATTAGCCACGTGATCTGTGCATGACGTGGCAGGTGATCAGTGTATGATCAGCCACGTGAACAGTGCATGATAGCCACGTGATCAGTGCATGATCAGTCACCTGATGGGTGTATGATCAGTCACATGACCGGTACATGGTAGCTACATGATTATTGCATGATCAGCCACGTGAGTAGTGCATGATAGCCATGTGATCAGTGCATGGTCAGTCACGTGATCAGTGCATTTTCAGTCACGTGATCAGTGTATGATCAGCCACGTGATCAGTGCATGATCAGCCACATGATCAGTGCATGATCAATTACGTCAGCAGTGCATGATCAGTCACGTGACCAGTACATGGTAGCTACGTGATCATTGCATGATCAGCCACGTGAGCCCTGCATGATAGCCACGAGATCAGTGCATGATCAGTCACGTGATCAGTGCATGATCAGTCACGTGAACAGTGCATGATAAGTCACCTGATCAGTGCATGATCAATTATGTGATCAGTGCATGATCACTCAGGGGACCAGTACATGGTAGCTACGTGATCATTGCATGATCAGCCACGTGAGCAGTGCATGATAGCAACGTGATCAGTGCATGATCAGTTTCGGGAGCAGCGTATGATAAGCCACTGGATCAGTGCATGATAGCCACGTGATCACTGCATAATCTGTCACATGATCAGTGTATGATCATCCCCGTGATCAGTGCATGGGCTGTCATGTGATCAGTGCATGATATAGACGAGATTAGTGCATGATCAGTCTCGTGAGCAGTGTATGATCAACCACGTGATCAGTGCTCGATAGCCAGGTAATGAGTGCATGATAGCCAGATGATCAGTGCATTATCAGTCACGTGATCAGTGTATGATCAGCCAAGTAATCAGTGCATGATAGCCAACTGATCAGTGCATGATCAGTCACATGATCAGTGCATGGTCAGTCACGTGATCATTGCATGATCAGTCAAGTGATCAGTGCATGATCAATTACATGATCAGTGTATGATCAGTCATGTGACCAGTACATGGTAGCTGCGTGATCATTGCGTGATCAGCCACATGAGCAGTGCATGATAGCCACGTGATCAGTGCATGATCAGCCATGTGATCAGTGCATGATAGCTACGTGATCAGTGCACGATAGCCGACGTGATCACTTCATGAGTAATCACGTGATCTGTGCATGACCAGGCACGTGATCAGTGTATGAACAGCCACGTGATCAGTGCATGATAGGCACGTGATCAGTGCATGATCAGTCATGTGAACAGTGCATGATCAGTCAGGTGATCAGTGTATGATCAATTACGTTACCATTGTATGATCAGTCACGTGACCAGTACATGGTAGCTACGTGATCATTGCATGATCCGCCACGGGATCAGTGCATGATAGCCCCGTGATCAGTGCATGACAGCCACGTGATCAGTGCATGTCAGCCGAAGTGATCACTTCATGAGTAATCAGGTAATCTGTGCGTGACCAGGCACGTGATCAGTGTATGATCAGCCATGTTAGCAGTACATGATAGCCACGTGATCAGTGCATGATCAGTCACATGATCAGAGCATGATCAGTCACGTGATCAGTGCATGATCAATTACGTTACCATTGCATGATCAGTCACGTGACCACTAAATGTTAGCTACGTGATCATTGCAGGATCAGCCACGTGAGCACTGCATGATAGACACGTGAGCAGTGCATGATCAGTCACGTGATCAGTACATGATCAGTCACGTGAACAGTGCATGATCATTTAGGTGATCAGTGCATGATCAGTCACGTGATCAGTGCATGATAGGCACGTGATCAGTGCATGATCAGTCATGTGAACAGTGCATGATCAGTCAGGTGATCAGTGTATGATCAATTACGTTACCATTGTATGATCAGTCACGTGACCAGTACATGGTAGCTACGTGAGCATTGCATGATCAGCCACATGATCAGTGCAATATAGCCACGTGATCAGTGCATGATAGCCACGTGATCAGTGCATGTCAGCCGACGTGATCACTTCATGAGTAATCAGGTGATCTGTGCATGACCAGGCACGTGATCAGTGTATGATCAGCCATGTTAGCAGTACATGATAGCCACGTGATCAGTGCATGATGAGTCACGTGATCAGAGCATGATCAGTCACGTGATCAGTGCATGATCAATTACGTTACCATTGCATGATCAGTCACGTGACCACTACATGTTAGCTACGTGATCATTGCAGGATCAGCCAAGTGAGCACTGCATGATAGACACGTGATCAGTGCATGATCAGTCACATGATTAGTACATGATCAGTCACGTGAACAGTGCATGATCATTTAGGTGATCAGTGCATGATCAGTCACGTGATCAGTGCATGATGAGCCACGTGATCAGTGCAGGATCAATTACGTGATCAGTGCATGATCAGTCATGTGACCAGTACATGGTTGTTACGTGATTATTGCATGATCATCCACGTGAGCAGAACATGATAGCCCCGTGATCAGTGCATGATCAGTCACGTGAACAGTGCATGATCATTTACGTGATCTGTGCATGATCAGTCACGTGACCAGTATATGGTAGCTACGTGACCATTGCATGACCAGCCACGTGAGCAGTGCATGATAGCCACGTGATGTGTGCATGATCAGTTAGGTGAGCAGAGTATGATCAGCCACGTGATCAGTGCATGAGTGCCACATTGTCAGTGCATGATCAGTCACGTGAGCAGTGCATGATACCTACGTGATCAGTTCATGATTAGTCACGTGATCTGTGCATGACAGGCACGTAATCAGTGCATGATATCCACGTTATCACTGAATTATACCCACGTGATCAGTTCATGACTGGTCACGTGATCTTTGCATGACCAGGCAAGTGAACACTGTATGATCCGCCATGTGATCAGTGCATTATAGCCACGTGATCAGTGCATGATCAGTCAAGTGATCAGTGGGTGAATAGTCACGTGATCAGTGCATGATGAGCCACGTGAGCAGTTCAGGATCAATTACGTGATTAGTGTATGATCAGTCAAGTGACCAGTACATGGTTGCTACATGATCATTGCATGATCAGCCACGTGAGCAGTGCATGATAGCCACGTGATCAGTGCATGATCAGTCACGTGATCAGTACATGATCAGTCACGTGAACAGTGCATGATCATTTACGTGATCTGTGCATGATCAGTCACGTGACCAGTATATGGTAGCTACGTGATCATTGCATGACCAGCCACGAGAGCAGTGCATGATAGCCACGTGATGTGTGCATGATCATTTACTTGAGCAGAGTATGATCAGCCACGTGATCAGTGCATGAGTGCCACGTGATCAGTGCATGATCAATCACGTGACAGGTGTGTGATGAAACACGTGAACATTGCATGTTCAGCCACGTGATATGTGCATGATAGCCACGTGATCAGTGCATGATCAGTTACGTGAGCAGTGTATGATCAGCCACGTGATCAGTGCATGATATCCAAGTGATCAGTGCATGATCAATCACGTGATCAGTGTATGATCATCCACGTGATCAGTGCATGGACAGTCACGTGATCAGGGCCTGCTGAGCTGCTTGATTACTGTCTGCTCATCTGCTTGACAATTGCCAGCTGAGCTGCACGATTCCTGCCTGTCATCTGCTTGACAATTGCCAGCTGTGCTGCGTAATTCCTGCCTGCTCAGCTGCTTGATTATTGCCAGCTGAGCAGCATGATTCCTCACAGCTGAGTTCCATGATTATTGCCTGCTGACTGTTTGATTCGTGCCCACTCAGCTCTTTGTTTATTGCCTCCAGAGGCACATGATCAGTGTATGATAGCAAACATGATCAGCGCATGATCAGTCACATGATCAACGCCATTAAGTCACGTGATCACTACATGATAGTCATGTGATCAGTCCATGCTCAGTCACGGTATCAGTGCATGATCAGCCACGTGATCAGTGCATGATAGCCACGTGATCATTGCATGATAGCCACGTGAACAGTGCATGATCAGCCAGGTGATCAGTACATGATAGCTACGTAATCAGTTCATGATTAGTCACGTGATCTGTGCATGACCAGGCAGGTGATCAGTGTATGATCAGCCACGTGAACAGTGCATGATAGCCACGTGATCAGTGCATGATCAGTCACCTGATGGGAGTATGATCGGTCACGTGACCAGTACATGGTAGCTACATGATCATTGCATGATCAGCCACGTGATCAGTGCATGATAGCCACGTGATCACTGCATGATCTGTCACAAGATCAGTGTATGACCATCCCCGTGATTAGTGCAAGGGCAATCATGTGATCAGTGCATGATATAGACGTGATCAGTGCAGGATCAGTCTCGTGATCAGTGTATGATCAGCCACCTGATCAGTGCATGATCAGCCACGTGATCAGTGCATGATCAGTCACGTGACCAGTACATGGTAGCTACGTGGTCATTGCATGATCAGCCACGTGATCAGTGCATGATAGCCACGTGGGCAGTGCATGATAGCCCCGTGATTACTTCATGATTAGTCACGTGATCTGTACATGACCAGTCACGTGATACGTGTGTTATCAGCCACCTGATCAGTGCGTGATGAGCCACGTGATCAGTGCAGGATAGCCACGTGATCACTTCATTATTAGTCACGTGATCTGTACATGATCAGTCACGAGATACGTGTGTGATCAGCCACGTGATCAGTGCGTGATGAGCCACGTGATCAGTGCAGGATCAATTACGTGATCAGGGCATGATCAGTCATGTGACCAGTACATGGTAGCTACGTGATAATTGCATGATCAGACACGTGATCAGTGCATGAGAGCCACGTGATCAGTGCATGATAGTCACGTGATCAGTGCATGATCAGTCACGTGATATGTGTGTGATCAGCCACGTGATCAGTGCATGATATCAGTGCATGATAGCCACGTGATCAGTGCATGATATGCTCGTGATCAGTGCATGATAGCCACGTGATCAGTGCATGAGAGCCACGTGAACATTGCATGATCAGTCATGTGATACATGCGTGATCAGCCACGTGATCCGTGCATGATGAGCCACGTGATCAGTGCAGGATCAATTACGCGATCAGTGCATGATCAGTCACGTGACCAGTACATGGTTGCTACGTGATCATTGCATGATCAGCCACGTGAGCAGAGCATGATAGCCACGTGATCAGTGCATGATCAGTCACGTGAACAGTGCATGATCATTTATGTGATCTGTGCATGATCAGTCACGTGACCAGTATATGGTAGCTACGTGATCATTGCATGACAAGCCACGTGAGCAGTGCATGATAGCCACGTGATGTGTGCATGATCAGTTAGGTGAGCAGAATATGATCAGCCACGTGATCGGTGCCTGAGTGCCACGTGATCAGTGCATGATCAGTCACGTGACAGGTGTGTGATCAGCCACGTGAACAGTGCATGTTCAGCCACGTGGTATGTGCATGATAGCCACGTGATCAGTGCATGATCAGTTACGTAAGCAGTGTGTGATCAGCCACGTGATCAGTGCATTGTCAGACACGTGAACAGTGTATGATCAGCCACGTGATCAGTGCATGATATCCAAGTGATCAGTGCAAGATCAATCACGTGATCAGTGCATGGTCAGTCACGTGATCATAGCATGATCAGTCACGTGATCAGTGCATGATCAATTACGTGATCACTGCATGATCAGTTATGCGACCAGTACATGGTAGCTGTGTGATCATTGCGTGATCAGCCACGTGAGCAGTGCATGATAGCCACTTGATCAGTGCATGATCAGCCATGTGATCAGTGCATGATCAGTCACGTAATCAGTGCATGATCAGTCATGTGACCAGTACATGGTAGCTACGTGACCATTGCATGATTAGCCACGTGAGCAGTGTATGATAGCCACGTGATAAGTGCATGATCAGCCACGTGATCAGTGCATGATCAGTCACGTGATCAGTGCATGATCAGCCACGTGATCAGTGCATGATCAATTACGTGATCAGTGCATGATCAATTACGTGATCAGTGCATGATCAGTCACGTGACCAATACATGGTAGCTACGTGATCATTGCATGATCAGCCACGTGATCAGTGTATGATAGCCACGTGATCAGTGTATGATAGCCACGTGATCAGTGTATGATAGCGGACGTGATCACTTCATGTGTAATCACGTGATCTGTGCATGACCAGGCACGTGATCTGTGTATGATCAGCCACGTGATCAGTGCATGCTAGCCACGTGATCAGTGCATGATCAGTCATGTGAACAGTGCATGATAAGTCACGTGATCAGTGTATGATCAGTCACGTGATCAGTGCATGATCAATTACATGACCAGTGCGTGATCAGTCACGTGACCAGTACATTGTAGCTATGTGATCATTATATTATCAGCCACGTTAGAAGTGCATGATAGCCACGTGATAAGTGCATGATCATTCACGTGATCAGGGCATGATCAGTCACGTGATCAGTGCATGATCAATTACGTTACCATTGCATGATCAGTCCCGTGACCAGTACATGTTAGCTACGTGATCATTGCAGGATCAGCAACGTGAGCACTGCATGATAGACACGTGATCAGTGC
Organism: Bos grunniens; assembly: GCF_055505025.1. Lineage (NCBI taxonomy): Eukaryota > Metazoa > Chordata > Mammalia > Artiodactyla > Bovidae > Bos > Bos grunniens. The sequence goes on along the minus strand of NC_141188.1, from coordinate 510,388 downwards.
ATGATCAGTCACGTGAACAGTGCATGATCATTTACGTGATCAGTGCATGATTAGTCACGTCATACGTGTGTGATCAGCCACGTGATCAGTGCATGATATCCACGTGATCACTGCATGATAGCCACGTGATCAGTGCATGAGAGCCACGTGATCAGTACATGATCAGTCACGTGATCAGTGCATGATCAGTCACGTGATCAGTGCATGATCAATTACGTTACCATTGCATGATCAGTCACGTGACCAGTACATGTTAGCTACGGGATCATTGCAGGATCATCCACGTGAGCACTGCATGATAGACACGTGATCAGTGCATGATCAGCTACATGAGCAGTGTATGATCAGCCACGTGATCAGTGCATGATAAGACACGTGAACAGTACATGGTAGCTATGTGATCATTGTATGATCAGCCACGTTAGCAGTGCATGATAGCCACGTGATCAGTGCATGATCATTCACGTGATCAGTGCATGATCAGTCACGTGATCAGTGCATGATCAATTACGTTACCATTGCATGATCAGTCACGTGACCAGTACATGTTAGCTACGGGATCATTGCAGGATCAGCCACGTGAGCACTGCATGATAGACACGTGATCAGTGCATGATCAGCTACATGAGCAGTGTATGATCAGCCACGTGATCAGTGCATGATAAGACACGTGAACAGTGTATGATGAGCCACGTGATCAGTGCATGATACCTACGTGATCAGTTCACGATTAGTCACATGATCTGTGCATGACAGGCAGGTAAACAGTGCATGATATCCACGTGATCAGTGAATTATAGCCACGTGATCAGTTCATGATTAGTCACGTCATCTGTGCATGACCAGGCACGTTAACAGTGTATGATCCGCCATGTGATCAGTGCATTATAGCCACGTGATCAGTGCATGATCAATCAAATGATCAGTGCGTGAACAGTCACGTGATCAGTGCATGATGAGCCACGTGATCAGTGCATGATCAATTACGTGATCAGTGCATGATCAGTCACATGACCAGTACATGGTTGCTACATGATCATTGCATGATCAGCCACGTGACAGGTGTGTGATCAGCCATGTGAACAGTGCATGTTCAGCCATATAATCAGTGCATGATAGCCACGTGATCAGTGCATGAACAGTTACGTGAGCAGTGTATGATCAGCCACGTGAGTAGTGCTTGGTAAGACACGTGAACACTGTATGATCAGCCACATGATCAGTGCATGATATCCAAGTGATCAGTGCATGATCAATCACGTGATCAGTGTATGATCAGACACGTGAACAGTGCATGCTCAGTCACGTGATCAGGGCCTGCTGAGCTGCGTGATTACTGTCTGCTCATCTCTTGACAATTGCCAGCTGAGCTGCACGATTCCTGCCTGTCATCTGCTTGACAATTGCCAGCTGTGCTGCGTAATTCCTGCCTGCTCAGCTGCTTGATTATTGCCAGCTGAGCAGCATGATTCCTCACAGCTGAGTTCCATGATTATTGCCTGCTGACTGTTTGATTCGTGCCTACTCAGCTCTTTGTTTATTGCCTCCAGAGGCACATGATCAGTGTATGATAGCAAACATGATCAGCGCATGATCAGTCACATGATCAGTGCCATTAAGTCACGGGATCACTACATGATAGTCATGTGATCAGTCCATGTTCAGTCACGGTATCAGTGCATGATCAGCCACGTGATCAGTGCATGATAGCCACGTGATCATTGCATGATAGCCAGGTGATCAGTGCATGATAGCTACGTTTTCAGTTCATGATTAGTCACGTGATCTGTGCATGACCAGGCAGGTGATCAGTGTATGATCAGCCACGTGAACAGTGCATGATAGCCAAGTGATCAGTGCATGATCAGTCACCTGATGGGTGTATGATCAGTCACGTGATCAGTGTATGATCAATTATGTAATCAGTGCCTGATCAGTCAGGTGACCAGTACATGGTAACTATGTGATCATTGTATGATCAGCCATGAAAGCAGTGCATGATAGCCCCGTGATCAGTGCATGATCAGTCAAGTGATCAGTGCATGATCAGTCACGCGATCAGTGCCTGATCAATTACGTTACCATTGCATGATCAGTCACGTGACCAGTACATGTTAGCTACGGGATCATTGCAGGATCAGCCACGTGAGCACTGCATGATGGACACGTAATCAGTGCATGATCAGCTACGTCAGCAGTGTATGATCAGCCAGGTGATCAGAGCATGATCAGACACGTGAACTGTGTATGATCAGCCACGTGATCAGTGCATGATACCTACGTGATCAGTTCATGATTAGTCACGTGATCTGTGCATGTCAGGTACGTAATCAGTGCATGATATCCACCTGATCATTGAATTATAGCCACGTGATCAGTTCATGATTAGTCACGTGATCTGTGCATGACAGGCAGGTGAACAGTGTATGATCAGCAACGTGATCAGTGCATTATAGCCACGTGATCATTGCATGATCAGTCAAGTGATCAGTGGGTGAACAGTCACGTGATCAGTGCATGATGAGCCACGTGATCAGTGCAGGATCAATTACATAATCAGTGCATGATCAGTCACGTGACCAGTACATGGTTTCTACGTGATCATTGCATGATCAGCCACGTGAGCAGAGCATGATAGCCACGTGATCAGTGCATGATCAGTCACGTGATCAGTGCACGATCAGTCACGTTAACAGTGCATGATCATTTACGTGATCTGTGCATGATGAGTCACGTGACCAGTATATGGTAGCTAGGTGATTATTGCATGACCAGCCACGGGAGCAGTGCATGGTAGCCACGTGATGTGTGCATGATCAGTTAGGTGAGCAGAGTATGATCAGCCACGTGATCAGTGCATGAGTGCCACGTGATCAGTGCATGATCAGTTACGTGAGCAGTGTATGATCAGCCACGTGATCAGTGCACGGTCAGACACGTGAACAGTGTATGATCAGCCACATGATCAGTGCATGATATCCAAGTAATCAGTGCATAATCAATCACGTGATCAGTGAATAATCAACCACGTGAACAGTGCATGCTCAATCACGTGATCAGGGCCTGCTGAGCTGCGTGATTACTGTCTGCTCATCTGCTTGACAATTGCCAGCTGAGCTGCACAATTCCTGCCTGTCATCTGCTTGACAATTGCCAGCGGTGCTGCGTAATTCCTGCCTGCTCAGCTGCTTGATTATTGCCAGCTGAGCAGCATGATTCCTCACAGCTGAGTTCCATGATTATTGCCTGCTGACTGTTTGATTCGTGCCTACTCAGCTCTTCGTTTATTGCCTCCAGAGGCACATGATCAGTGTATGATAGCAAACATGATCAGCGCATGATCAGTCACATGATTAGCGCTATTAAGTCATGGGGTCACTACATGATAGTCATGTGATCAGTCCATGCTCAGTCACGGTATCAGTGCATGATCAGCCACGTGATCAGTGCATGATAGCCACGTGATCATTGCATGATAGCCACGTGATCAGTGCATGATCAGCCAGGTGATCAGTGCATGATAGCTACGTGATCAGTTTATGATTAGCCACGTGATCTGTGCATGACCTGCAGGTGATCAGTGTATGATCAGCCACGTGAACAGTGCATGATAGCCACGTGATCAGTGCATGATCAGTCACCTGATGGGTGTATGATCAGTCACGTGACCGTTACATGGTAGCTACATGATTATTGCATGATCAGCCACGTGAGTAGTGCATGATAGCCACGTGATCAGTGCATGGTCAGTCACGTGATCAGTGCATGATCAGTCACGTGATCAGTGTATGATCAGCCACGTGATCAGTGCATGATCAGCCACATGATCAGTGCATGATCAATTATGTGATCAGTGCATGATCAGTCACGGGACCAGTACATGGTAGCTACGTGATCATTGCATGATCAGCCACGTGAGCAGTGCATGATAGCCATGTGATCAGTGCATGATCAGTTTCGGGAGCAGCCTATGATAAGCCACTTGATCAGTGCATGTTAGCCACGTGATCACTGCATAATCTGTCACATGATCAGTGTATGATCATCCACGTGATCAGTGCATGGGCAGTCATGTGATCAGTGCATGATAGACACGTGATCAGTGCATGATCAGCTACATGAGCAGTGTATGATCAGCCACGTGATCAGTGCATGATAAGACACGTGAACAGTGTATGATCAGCCACGTGATCAGTGCATGATACCTACGTGATCAGTTCACGATTAGTCACATGATCTGTGCATGACAGGCAGGTAATCAGTGCATGATATCCACGTGATCAGTGAATTATAGCCACGTGATCAGTTCATGATTAGTCACGTCATCTGTGCATGACCAGGCACGTTAACAGTGTATGATCCGCCATGTGATCAGTGCATTATAGCCACGTGATCAGTGCATGATCAATCAAGTGATCAGTGCGTGAACAGTCACGTGATCAGTGCATGATGAGCCACGTGATCAGTGCATGATCAATTACGTGATCAGTGCATGATCAGTCACATGACCACTACATGGTTGCTACATGATCATTGCATGATCAGCCACGTGACAGGTGTGTGATCAGCCATGTGAACAGTGCATGTTCAGCCATATAATCAGTGCATGATAGCCACGTGATCAGTGCATGAACAGTTACGTGAGCAGTGTATGATCAGCCACGTGAGCAGTGCTTGGTAAGACACGTGAACACTGTATGATCAGCCACGTGATCAGTGCATGATATCCAAGTGATCAGTGCATGATCAATCACGTGATCAGTGTATGATCAGACATGTGAACAGTGCATGCTCAGTCACGTGATCAGGGCCTGCTGAGCTGCGTGATTACTGTCTGCTCATCTCTTGACAATTGCCAGCTGAGCTGCACGATTCCTGCCTGTCATCTGCTTGACAATTGCCAGCTGTGCTGCGTAATTCCTGCCTGCTCAGCTGCTTGATTATTGCCAGCTGAGCAGCATGATTCCTCACAGCTGAGTTCCATGATTATTGCCTGCTGACTGTTTGATTCGTGCCTACTCAGCTCTTTGTTTATTGCCTCCAGAGGCACATGATCAGTGTATGATAGCAAACATGATCAGCGCATGATCAGTCACATGATCAGCGCCATTAAGTCACGGGATCACTACATGATAGTCATGTGATCAGTCCATGCTCAGTCACGGTATCAGTGCATGATCAGCCACGTGATCAGTGCATGATAGCCACGTGATCATTGCATGATAGCCAGGTGATCAGTGCATGATAGCTACGTTTTCAGTTCATGATTAGTCACGTGATCTGTGCATGACCAGGCAGGTGATCAGTGTATGATCAGCCACGTGAACAGTGCATGATAGCCACGTGATCAGTGCATGATCAGTCACCTGATGGGTGTATGATCAGTCACGTGATCAGTGTATGATCAATTATGTAATCAGTGCCTGATCAGTCAGGTGACCAGTACATGGTAACTATGTGATCATTGTATGATCAGCCATGAAAGCAGTGCATGATAGCCCCGTGATCAGTGCATGATCAGTCAAGTGATCAGTGCATGATCAGTCACGCGATCAGTGCCTGATCAATTACGTTACCATTGCATGATCAGTCACGTGACCAGTACATGTTAGCTACGGGATCATTGCAGGATCAGCCACGTGAGCACTGCATGATAGACACGTAATCAGTGCATGATCAGCTACGTCAGCAGTGTATGATCAGCCAGGTGATCAGAGCATGATCAGACACGTGAACTGTGTATGATCAGCCACGTGATCAGTGCATGATACCTACGTGATCAGTTCATGATTAGTCACGTGATCTGTGCATGTCAGGTACGTAATCAGTGCATGATATCCACGTGATCATTGAATTATAGCCACGTGATCAGTTCATGATTAGTCACGTGATCTGTGCATGACAGGCAGGTGAACAGTGTATGATCAGCAACGTGATCAGTGCATTATAGCCACGTGATCATTGCATGATCAGTCAAGTGATCAGTGGGTGAACAGTCACGTGATCAGTGCATGATGAGCCACGTGATCAGTGCAGGATCAATTACATAATCAGTGCATGATCAGTCACGTGACCAGTACATGGTTTCTACGTGATCATTGCATGATCAGCCACGTGAGCAGAGCATGATAGCCACGTGATCAGTGCATGATCAGTCACGTGATCAGTGCACGATCAGTCACGTTAACAGTGCATGATCATTTACGTGATCTGTGCATGATGAGTCACGTGACCAGTATATGGTAGCTAGGTGATTATTGCATGACCAGCCACGGGAGCAGTGCATGGTAGCCACGTGATGTGTGCATGATCAGTTAGGTGAGCAGAGTATGATCAGCCACGTGATCAGTGCATGAGTGCCACGTGATCAGTGCATGATCAGTTACGTGAGCAGTGTATGATCAGCCACGTGATCAGTGCACGGTCAGACACGTGAACAGTGTATGATCAGCCACATGATCAGTGCATGATATCCAAGTGATCAGTGCATAATCAATCACGTGATCAGTGAATAATCAACCACGTGAACAGTGCATGCTCAATCACGTGATCAGGGCCTGCTGAGCTGCGTGATTACTGTCTGCTCATCTGCTTGACAATTGCCAGCTGAGCTGCACAATTCCTGCCTGTCATCTGCTTGACAATTGCCAGCGGTGCTGCGTAATTCCTGCCTGCTCAGCTGCTTGATTATTGCCAGCTGAGCAGCATGATTCCTCACAGCTGAGTTCCATGATTATTGCCTGCTGACTGTTTGATTCGTGCCTACTCAGCTCTTCGTTTATTGCCTCCAGAGGCACATGATCAGTGTATGATAGCAAACATGATCAGCGCATGATCAGTCACATGATTAGCGCTATTAAGTCATGGGGTCACTACATGATAGTCATGTGATCAGTCCATGCTCAGTCACGGTATCAGTGCATGATCAGCCACGTGATCAGTGCATGATAGCCACGTGATCATTGCATGATAGCCACGTGATCAGTGCATGATCAGCCAGGTGATCAGTGCATGATAGCTACGTGATCAGTTTATGATTAGCCACGTGATCTGTGCATGACCTGCAGGTGATCAGTGTATGATCAGCCACGTGAACAGTGCATGATAGCCACGTGATCAGTGCATGATCAGTCACCTGATGGGTGTATGATCAGTCACGTGACCCTTACATGGTAGCTACATGATTATTGCATGATCAGCCACGTGAGTAGTGCATGATAGCCACGTGATCAGTGCATGGTCAGTCACGTGATCAGTGCATGATCAGTCACGTGATCAGTGTATGATCAGCCACGTGATCAGTGCATGATCAGCCACATGATCAGTGCATGATCAGTCACGGGACCAGTACATGGTAGCTACGTGATCATTGCATGATCAGCCACGTGAGCAGTGCATGATAGCCATGTGATCAGTGCATGATCAGTTTCGGGAGCAGCCTATGATAAGCCACTTGATCAGTGCATGTTAGCCACGTGATCACTGCATAATCTGTCACATGATCAGTGTATGATCATCCACGTGATCAGTGCATGGGCAGTCATGTGATCAGTGCATGATAGCCACGTGATCAGTGCATGATGAGTCACGTGATCAGAGCATGATCAGTCACGTGATCAGTGCATGATCAATTACGTTACCATTGCATGATCAGTCACGTGACCACTACATGTTAGCTACGTGATCATTGCAGGATCAGCCAAGTGAGCACTGCATGATAGACACGTGATCAGTGCATGATCAGTCACATGATTAGTACATGATCAGTCACGTGAACAGTGCATGATCATTTAGGTGATCAGTGCATGATCAGTCACGTGATCAGTGCATGATGAGCCACGTGATCAGTGCAGGATCAATTACGTGATCAGTGCATGATCAGTCATGTGACCAGTACATGGTTGTTACGTGATTATTGCATGATCATCCACGTGAGCAGAACATGATAGCCCCGTGATCAGTGCATGATCAGTCACGTGAACAGTGCATGATCATTTACGTGATCTGTGCATGATCAGTCACGTGACCAGTATATGGTAGCTACGTGACCATTGCATGACCAGCCACGTGAGCAGTGCATGATAGCCACGTGATGTGTGCATGATCAGTTAGGTGAGCAGAGTATGATCAGCCACGTGATCAGTGCATGAGTGCCACATTGTCAGTGCATGATCAGTCACGTGAGCAGTGCATGATACCTACGTGATCAGTTCATGATTAGTCACGTGATCTGTGCATGACAGGCACGTAATCAGTGCATGATATCCACGTTATCACTGAATTATACCCACGTGATCAGTTCATGACTGGTCACGTGATCTTTGCATGACCAGGCAAGTGAACACTGTATGATCCGCCATGTGATCAGTGCATTATAGCCACGTGATCAGTGCATGATCAGTCAAGTGATCAGTGGGTGAATAGTCACGTGATCAGTGCATGATGAGCCACGTGAGCAGTTCAGGATCAATTACGTGATTAGTGTATGATCAGTCAAGTGACCAGTACATGGTTGCTACATGATCATTGCATGATCAGCCACGTGAGCAGTGCATGATAGCCACGTGATCAGTGCATGATCAGTCACGTGATCAGTACATGATCAGTCACGTGAACAGTGCATGATCATTTACGTGATCTGTGCATGATCAGTCACGTGACCAGTATATGGTAGCTACGTGATCATTGCATGACCAGCCACGAGAGCAGTGCATGATAGCCACGTGATGTGTGCATGATCATTTACTTGAGCAGAGTATGATCAGCCACGTGATCAGTGCATGAGTGCCACGTGATCAGTGCATGATCAATCACGTGACAGGTGTGTGATGAAACACGTGAACATTGCATGTTCAGCCACGTGATATGTGCATGATAGCCACGTGATCAGTGCATGATCAGTTACGTGAGCAGTGTATGATCAGCCACGTGATCAGTGCATGATATCCAAGTGATCAGTGCATGATCAATCACGTGATCAGTGTATGATCATCCACGTGATCAGTGCATGGACAGTCACGTGATCAGGGCCTGCTGAGCTGCTTGATTACTGTCTGCTCATCTGCTTGACAATTGCCAGCTGAGCTGCACGATTCCTGCCTGTCATCTGCTTGACAATTGCCAGCTGTGCTGCGTAATTCCTGCCTGCTCAGCTGCTTGATTATTGCCAGCTGAGCAGCATGATTCCTCACAGCTGAGTTCCATGATTATTGCCTGCTGACTGTTTGATTCGTGCCCACTCAGCTCTTTGTTTATTGCCTCCAGAGGCACATGATCAGTGTATGATAGCAAACATGATCAGCGCATGATCAGTCACATGATCAACGCCATTAAGTCACGTGATCACTACATGATAGTCATGTGATCAGTCCATGCTCAGTCACGGTATCAGTGCATGATCAGCCACGTGATCAGTGCATGATAGCCACGTGATCATTGCATGATAGCCACGTGAACAGTGCATGATCAGCCAGGTGATCAGTACATGATAGCTACGTAATCAGTTCATGATTAGTCACGTGATCTGTGCATGACCAGGCAGGTGATCAGTGTATGATCAGCCACGTGAACAGTGCATGATAGCCACGTGATCAGTGCATGATCAGTCACCTGATGGGAGTATGATCGGTCACGTGACCAGTACATGGTAGCTACATGATCATTGCATGATCAGCCACGTGATCAGTGCATGATAGCCACGTGATCACTGCATGATCTGTCACAAGATCAGTGTATGACCATCCCCGTGATTAGTGCAAGGGCAATCATGTGATCAGTGCATGATATAGACGTGATCAGTGCAGGATCAGTCTCGTGATCAGTGTATGATCAGCCACCTGATCAGTGCATGATCAGCCACGTGATCAGTGCATGATCAGTCACGTGACCAGTACATGGTAGCTACGTGGTCATTGCATGATCAGCCACGTGATCAGTGCATGATAGCCACGTGGGCAGTGCATGATAGCCCCGTGATTACTTCATGATTAGTCACGTGATCTGTACATGACCAGTCACGTGATACGTGTGTTATCAGCCACCTGATCAGTGCGTGATGAGCCACGTGATCAGTGCAGGATAGCCACGTGATCACTTCATTATTAGTCACGTGATCTGTACATGATCAGTCACGAGATACGTGTGTGATCAGCCACGTGATCAGTGCGTGATGAGCCACGTGATCAGTGCAGGATCAATTACGTGATCAGGGCATGATCAGTCATGTGACCAGTACATGGTAGCTACGTGATAATTGCATGATCAGACACGTGATCAGTGCATGAGAGCCACGTGATCAGTGCATGATAGTCACGTGATCAGTGCATGATCAGTCACGTGATATGTGTGTGATCAGCCACGTGATCAGTGCATGATATCAGTGCATGATAGCCACGTGATCAGTGCATGATATGCTCGTGATCAGTGCATGATAGCCACGTGATCAGTGCATGAGAGCCACGTGAACATTGCATGATCAGTCATGTGATACATGCGTGATCAGCCACGTGATCCGTGCATGATGAGCCACGTGATCAGTGCAGGATCAATTACGCGATCAGTGCATGATCAGTCACGTGACCAGTACATGGTTGCTACGTGATCATTGCATGATCAGCCACGTGAGCAGAGCATGATAGCCACGTGATCAGTGCATGATCAGTCACGTGAACAGTGCATGATCATTTATGTGATCTGTGCATGATCAGTCACGTGACCAGTATATGGTAGCTACGTGATCATTGCATGACAAGCCACGTGAGCAGTGCATGATAGCCACGTGATGTGTGCATGATCAGTTAGGTGAGCAGAATATGATCAGCCACGTGATCGGTGCCTGAGTGCCACGTGATCAGTGCATGATCAGTCACGTGACAGGTGTGTGATCAGCCACGTGAACAGTGCATGTTCAGCCACGTGGTATGTGCATGATAGCCACGTGATCAGTGCATGATCAGTTACGTAAGCAGTGTGTGATCAGCCACGTGATCAGTGCATTGTCAGACACGTGAACAGTGTATGATCAGCCACGTGATCAGTGCATGATATCCAAGTGATCAGTGCAAGATCAATCACGTGATCAGTGCATGGTCAGTCACGTGATCATAGCATGATCAGTCACGTGATCAGTGCATGATCAATTACGTGATCACTGCATGATCAGTTATGCGACCAGTACATGGTAGCTGTGTGATCATTGCGTGATCAGCCACGTGAGCAGTGCATGATAGCCACTTGATCAGTGCATGATCAGCCATGTGATCAGTGCATGATCAGTCACGTAATCAGTGCATGATCAGTCATGTGACCAGTACATGGTAGCTACGTGACCATTGCATGATTAGCCACGTGAGCAGTGTATGATAGCCACGTGATAAGTGCATGATCAGCCACGTGATCAGTGCATGATCAGTCACGTGATCAGTGCATGATCAGCCACGTGATCAGTGCATGATCAATTACGTGATCAGTGCATGATCAATTACGTGATCAGTGCATGATCAGTCACGTGACCAATACATGGTAGCTACGTGATCATTGCATGATCAGCCACGTGATCAGTGTATGATAGCCACGTGATCAGTGTATGATAGCCACGTGATCAGTGTATGATAGCGGACGTGATCACTTCATGTGTAATCACGTGATCTGTGCATGACCAGGCACGTGATCTGTGTATGATCAGCCACGTGATCAGTGCATGCTAGCCACGTGATCAGTGCATGATCAGTCATGTGAACAGTGCATGATAAGTCACGTGATCAGTGTATGATCAGTCACGTGATCAGTGCATGATCAATTACATGACCAGTGCGTGATCAGTCACGTGACCAGTACATTGTAGCTATGTGATCATTATATTATCAGCCACGTTAGAAGTGCATGATAGCCACGTGATAAGTGCATGATCATTCACGTGATCAGGGCATGATCAGTCACGTGATCAGTGCATGATCAATTACGTTACCATTGCATGATCAGTCCCGTGACCAGTACATGTTAGCTACGTGATCATTGCAGGATCAGCAACGTGAGCACTGCATGATAGACACGTGATCAGTGCATGATCAGTCACGTGAACAGTGCATGATCATTTACGTGATCAGTGCATGATTAGTCACGTCATACGTGTGTGATCAGCCACGTGATCAGTGCATGATATCCACGTGATCACTGCATGATAGCCACGTGATCAGTGCATGAGAGCCACGTGATCAGTACATGATCAGTCACGTGATCAGTGCATGATCAGTCACGTGATCAGTGCATGATCAATTACGTTACCATTGCATGATCAGTCACGTGACCAGTACATGTTAGCTACGGGATCATTGCAGGATCATCCACGTGAGCACTGCATGATAGACACGTGATCAGTGCATGATCAGCTACATGAGCAGTGTATGATCAGCCACGTGATCAGTGCATGATAAGACACGTGAACAGTACATGGTAGCTATGTGATCATTGTATGATCAGCCACGTTAGCAGTGCATGATAGCCACGTGATCAGTGCATGATCATTCACGTGATCAGTGCATGATCAGTCACGTGATCAGTGCATGATCAATTACGTTACCATTGCATGATCAGTCACGTGACCAGTACATGTTAGCTACGGGATCATTGCAGGATCAGCCACGTGAGCACTGCATGATAGACACGTGATCAGTGCATGATCAGCTACATGAGCAGTGTATGATCAGCCACGTGATCAGTGCATGATAAGACACGTGAACAGTGTATGATGAGCCACGTGATCAGTGCATGATACCTACGTGATCAGTTCACGATTAGTCACATGATCTGTGCATGACAGGCAGGTAAACAGTGCATGATATCCACGTGATCAGTGAATTATAGCCACGTGATCAGTTCATGATTAGTCACGTCATCTGTGCATGACCAGGCACGTTAACAGTGTATGATCCGCCATGTGATCAGTGCATTATAGCCACGTGATCAGTGCATGATCAATCAAATGATCAGTGCGTGAACAGTCACGTGATCAGTGCATGATGAGCCACGTGATCAGTGCATGATCAATTACGTGATCAGTGCATGATCAGTCACATGACCAGTACATGGTTGCTACATGATCATTGCATGATCAGCCACGTGACAGGTGTGTGATCAGCCATGTGAACAGTGCATGTTCAGCCATATAATCAGTGCATGATAGCCACGTGATCAGTGCATGAACAGTTACGTGAGCAGTGTATGATCAGCCACGTGAGTAGTGCTTGGTAAGACACGTGAACACTGTATGATCAGCCACATGATCAGTGCATGATATCCAAGTGATCAGTGCATGATCAATCACGTGATCAGTGTATGATCAGACACGTGAACAGTGCATGCTCAGTCACGTGATCAGGGCCTGCTGAGCTGCGTGATTACTGTCTGCTCATCTCTTGACAATTGCCAGCTGAGCTGCACGATTCCTGCCTGTCATCTGCTTGACAATTGCCAGCTGTGCTGCGTAATTCCTGCCTGCTCAGCTGCTTGATTATTGCCAGCTGAGCAGCATGATTCCTCACAGCTGAGTTCCATGATTATTGCCTGCTGACTGTTTGATTCGTGCCTACTCAGCTCTTTGTTTATTGCCTCCAGAGGCACATGATCAGTGTATGATAGCAAACATGATCAGCGCATGATCAGTCACATGATCAGTGCCATTAAGTCACGGGATCACTACATGATAGTCATGTGATCAGTCCATGTTCAGTCACGGTATCAGTGCATGATCAGCCACGTGATCAGTGCATGATAGCCACGTGATCATTGCATGATAGCCAGGTGATCAGTGCATGATAGCTACGTTTTCAGTTCATGATTAGTCACGTGATCTGTGCATGACCAGGCAGGTGATCAGTGTATGATCAGCCACGTGAACAGTGCATGATAGCCAAGTGATCAGTGCATGATCAGTCACCTGATGGGTGTATGATCAGTCACGTGATCAGTGTATGATCAATTATGTAATCAGTGCCTGATCAGTCAGGTGACCAGTACATGGTAACTATGTGATCATTGTATGATCAGCCATGAAAGCAGTGCATGATAGCCCCGTGATCAGTGCATGATCAGTCAAGTGATCAGTGCATGATCAGTCACGCGATCAGTGCCTGATCAATTACGTTACCATTGCATGATCAGTCACGTGACCAGTACATGTTAGCTACGGGATCATTGCAGGATCAGCCACGTGAGCACTGCATGATGGACACGTAATCAGTGCATGATCAGCTACGTCAGCAGTGTATGATCAGCCAGGTGATCAGAGCATGATCAGACACGTGAACTGTGTATGATCAGCCACGTGATCAGTGCATGATACCTACGTGATCAGTTCATGATTAGTCACGTGATCTGTGCATGTCAGGTACGTAATCAGTGCATGATATCCACCTGATCATTGAATTATAGCCACGTGATCAGTTCATGATTAGTCACGTGATCTGTGCATGACAGGCAGGTGAACAGTGTATGATCAGCAACGTGATCAGTGCATTATAGCCACGTGATCATTGCATGATCAGTCAAGTGATCAGTGGGTGAACAGTCACGTGATCAGTGCATGATGAGCCACGTGATCAGTGCAGGATCAATTACATAATCAGTGCATGATCAGTCACGTGACCAGTACATGGTTTCTACGTGATCATTGCATGATCAGCCACGTGAGCAGAGCATGATAGCCACGTGATCAGTGCATGATCAGTCACGTGATCAGTGCACGATCAGTCACGTTAACAGTGCATGATCATTTATGTGATCTGTGCATGATGAGTCACGTGACCAGTATATGGTAGCTAGGTGATTATTGCATGACCAGCCACGGGAGCAGTGCGTGATAGCCACGTGATGTGTGCATGATCAGTTAGGTGAGCAGAGTATGATCAGCCACGTGATCAGTGCATGAGTGCCACGTGATCAGTGCATGATCAGTTACGTGAGCAGTGTATGATCAGCCACGTGATCAGTGCACGGTCAGACACGTGAACAGTGTATGATCAGCCACATGATCAGTGCATGATATCCAAGTGATCAGTGCATAATCAATCACGTGATCAGTGAATAATCAACCACGTGAACAGTGCATGCTCAATCACGTGATCAGGGCCTGCTGAGCTGCGTGATTACTGTCTGCTCATCTGCTTGACAATTGCCAGCTGAGCTGCACAATTCCTGCCTGTCATCTGCTTGACAATTGCCAGCGGTGCTGCGTAATTCCTGCCTGCTCAGCTGCTTGATTATTGCCAGCTGAGCAGCATGATTCCTCACAGCTGAGTTCCATGATTATTGCCTGCTGACTGTTTGATTCGTGCCTACTCAGCTCTTCGTTTATTGCCTCCAGAGGCACATGATCAGTGTATGATAGCAAACATGATCAGCGCATGATCAGTCACATGATTAGCGCTATTAAGTCATGGGGTCACTACATGATAGTCATGTGATCAGTCCATGCTCAGTCACGGTATCAGTGCATGATCAGCCACGTGATCAGTGCATGATAGCCACGTGATCATTGCATGATAGCCACGTGATCAGTGCATGATCAGCCAGGTGATCAGTGCATGATAGCTACGTGATCAGTTTATGATTAGCCACGTGATCTGTGCACGACCTGCAGGTGATCAGTGTATGATCAGCCACGTGAACAGTGCATGATAGCCACGTGATCAGTGCATGATCAGTCACCTGATGGGTGTATGATCAGTCACGTGACCGTTACATGGTAGCTACATGATTATTGCATGATCAGCCACGTGAGTAGTGCATGATAGCCACGTGATCAGTGCATGGTCAGTCACGTGATCAGTGCATGATCAGTCACGTGATCAGTGTATGATCAGCCACGTGATCAGTGCATGATCAGCCACATGATCAGTGCATGATCAATTATGTGATCAGTGCATGATCAGTCACGGGACCAGTACATGGTAGCTACGTGATCATTGCATGATCAGCCACGTGAGCAGTGCATGATAGCCATGTGATCAGTGCATGATCAGTTTCGGGAGCAGCCTATGATAAGCCACTTGATCAGTGCATGTTAGCCACGTGATCACTGCATAATCTGTCACATGATCAGTGTATGATCATCCACGTGATCAGTGCATGGGCAGTCATGTGATCAGTGCATGATAGACACGTGATCAGTGCATGATCAGCTACATGAGCAGTGTATGATCAGCCACGTGATCAGTGCATGATAAGACACGTGAACAGTGTATGATCAGCCACGTGATCAGTGCATGATACCTACGTGATCAGTTCACGATTAGTCACATGATCTGTGCATGACAGGCAGGTAATCAGTGCATGATATCCACGTGATCAGTGAATTATAGCCACGTGATCAGTTCATGATTAGTCACGTCATCTGTGCATGACCAGGCACGTTAACAGTGTATGATCCGCCATGTGATCAGTGCATTATAGCCACGTGATCAGTGCATGATCAATCAAGTGATCAGTGCGTGAACAGTCACGTGATCAGTGCATGATGAGCCACGTGATCAGTGCATGATCAATTACGTGATCAGTGCATGATCAGTCACATGACCACTACATGGTTGCTACATGATCATTGCATGATCAGCCACGTGACAGGTGTGTGATCAGCCATGTGAACAGTGCATGTTCAGCCATATAATCAGTGCATGATAGCCACGTGATCAGTGCATGAACAGTTACGTGAGCAGTGTATGATCAGCCACGTGAGCAGTGCTTGGTAAGACACGTGAACACTGTATGATCAGCCACGTGATCAGTGCATGATATCCAAGTGATCAGTGCATGATCAATCACGTGATCAGTGTATGATCAGACATGTGAACAGTGCATGCTCAGTCACGTGATCAGGGCCTGCTGAGCTGCGTGATTACTGTCTGCTCATCTCTTGACAATTGCCAGCTGAGCTGCACGATTCCTGCCTGTCATCTGCTTGACAATTGCCAGCTGTGCTGCGTAATTCCTGCCTGCTCAGCTGCTTGATTATTGCCAGCTGAGCAGCATGATTCCTCACAGCTGAGTTCCATGATTATTGCCTGCTGACTGTTTGATTCGTGCCTACTCAGCTCTTTGTTTATTGCCTCCAGAGGCACATGATCAGTGTATGATAGCAAACATGATCAGCGCATGATCAGTCACATGATCAGCGCCATTAAGTCACGGGATCACTACATGATAGTCATGTGATCAGTCCATGCTCAGTCACGGTATCAGTGCATGATCAGCCACGTGATCAGTGCATGATAGCCACGTGATCATTGCATGATAGCCAGGTGATCAGTGCATGATAGCTACGTTTTCAGTTCATGATTAGTCACGTGATCTGTGCATGACCAGGCAGGTGATCAGTGTATGATCAGCCACGTGAACAGTGCATGATAGCCACGTGATCAGTGCATGATCAGTCACCTGATGGGTGTATGATCAGTCACGTGATCAGTGTATGATCAATTATGTAATCAGTGCCTGATCAGTCAGGTGACCAGTACATGGTAACTATGTGATCATTGTATGATCAGCCATGAAAGCAGTGCATGATAGCCCCGTGATCAGTGCATGATCAGTCAAGTGATCAGTGCATGATCAGTCACGCGATCAGTGCCTGATCAATTACGTTACCATTGCATGATCAGTCACGTGACCAGTACATGTTAGCTACGGGATCATTGCAGGATCAGCCACGTGAGCACTGCATGATAGACACGTAATCAGTGCATGATCAGCTACGTCAGCAGTGTAGATCAGCCAGGTGATCAGAGCATGATCAGACACGTGAACTGTGTATGATCAGCCACGTGATCAGTGCATGATACCTACGTGATCAGTTCATGATTAGTCACGTGATCTGTGCATGTCAGGTACGTAATCAGTGCATGATATCCACGTGATCATTGAATTATAGCCACGTGATCAGTTCATGATTAGTCACGTGATCTGTGCATGACAGGCAGGTGAACAGTGTATGATCAGCAACGTGATCAGTGCATTATAGCCACGTGATCATTGCATGATCAGTCAAGTGATCAGTGGGTGAACAGTCACGTGATCAGTGCATGATGAGCCACGTGATCAGTGCAGGATCAATTACATAATCAGTGCATGATCAGTCACGTGACCAGTACATGGTTTCTACGTGATCATTGCATGATCAGCCACGTGAGCAGAGCATGATAGCCACGTGATCAGTGCATGATCAGTCACGTGATCAGTGCACGATCAGTCACGTTAACAGTGCATGATCATTTACGTGATCTGTGCATGATGAGTCACGTGACCAGTATATGGTAGCTAGGTGATTATTGCATGACCAGCCACGGGAGCAGTGCATGGTAGCCACGTGATGTGTGCATGATCAGTTAGGTGAGCAGAGTATGATCAGCCACGTGATCAGTGCATGAGTGCCACGTGATCAGTGCATGATCAGTTACGTGAGCAGTGTATGATCAGCCACGTGATCAGTGCACGGTCAGACACGTGAACAGTGTATGATCAGCCACATGATCAGTGCATGATATCCAAGTGATCAGTGCATAATCAATCACGTGATCAGTGAATAATCAACCACGTGAACAGTGCATGCTCAATCACGTGATCAGGGCCTGCTGAGCTGCGTGATTACTGTCTGCTCATCTGCTTGACAATTGCCAGCTGAGCTGCACAATTCCTGCCTGTCATCTGCTTGACAATTGCCAGCGGTGCTGCGTAATTCCTGCCTGCTCAGCTGCTTGATTATTGCCAGCTGAGCAGCATGATTCCTCACAGCTGAGTTCCATGATTATTGCCTGCTGACTGTTTGATTCGTGCCTACTCAGCTCTTCGTTTATTGCCTCCAGAGGCACATGATCAGTGTATGATAGCAAACATGATCAGCGCATGATCAGTCACATGATTAGCGCTATTAAGTCATGGGGTCACTACATGATAGTCATGTGATCAGTCCATGCTCAGTCACGGTATCAGTGCATGATCAGCCACGTGATCAGTGCATGATAGCCACGTGATCATTGCATGATAGCCATGTGATCAGTGCATGATCAGCCAGGTGATCAGTGCATGATAGCTACGTGATCAGTTTATGATTAGCCACGTGATCTGTGCATGACCTGCAGGTGATCAGTGTATGATCAGCCACGTGAACAGTGCATGATAGCCACGTGATCAGTGCATGATCAGTCACCTGATGGGTGTATGATCAGTCACGTGACCGTTACATGGTAGCTACATGATTATTGCATGATCAGCCACGTGAGTAGTGCATGATAGCCACGTGATCAGTGCATGGTCAGTCACGTGATCAGTGCATGATCAGTCACGTGATCAGTGTATGATCAGCCACGTGATCAGTGCATGATCAGCCACATGATCAGTGCATGATCAATTATGTGATCAGTGCATGATCAGTCACGGGACCAGTACATGGTAGCTACGTGATCATTGCATGATCAGCCACGTGAGCAGTGCATGATAGCCATGTGATCAGTGCATGATCAGTTTCGGGAGCAGCCTATGATAAGCCACTTGATCAGTGCATGTTAGCCACGTGATCACTGCATAATCTGTCACATGATCAGTGTATGATCATCCACGTGATCAGTGCATGGGCAGTCATGTGATCAGTGCATGATAGACACGTGATCAGTGCATGATCAGCTACATGAGCAGTGTATGATCAGCCACGTGATCAGTGCATGATAAGACACGTGAACAGTGTATGATCAGCCACGTGATCAGTGCATGATACCTACGTGATCAGTTCACGATTAGTCACATGATCTGTGCATGACAGGCAGGTAATCAGTGCATGATATCCACGTGATCAGTGAATTATAGCCACGTGATCAGTTCATGATTAGTCACGTCATCTGTGCATGACCAGGCACGTTAACAGTGTATGATCCGCCATGTGATCAGTGCATTATAGCCACGTGATCAGTGCATGATCAATCAAGTGATCAGTGCGTGAACAGTCACGTGATCAGTGCATGATGAGCCACGTGATCAGTGCATGATCAATTACGTGATCAGTGCATGATCAGTCACATGACCACTACATGGTTGCTACATGATCATTGCATGATCAGCCACGTGACAGGTGTGTGATCAGCCATGTGAACAGTGCATGTTCAGCCATATAATCAGTGCATGATAGCCACGTGATCAGTGCATGAACAGTTACGTGAGCAGTGTATGATCAGCCACGTGAGCAGTGCTTGGTAAGACACGTGAACACTGTATGATCAGCCACGTGATCAGTGCATGATATCCAAGTGATCAGTGCATGATCAATCACGTGATCAGTGTATGATCAGACATGTGAACAGTGCATGCTCAGTCACGTGATCAGGGCCTGCTGAGCTGCGTGATTACTGTCTGCTCATCTCTTGACAATTGCCAGCTGAGCTGCACGATTCCTGCCTGTCATCTGCTTGACAATTGCCAGCTGTGCTGCGTAATTCCTGCCTGCTCAGCTGCTTGATTATTGCCAGCTGAGCAGCATGATTCCTCACAGCTGAGTTCCATGATTATTGCCTGCTGACTGTTTGATTCGTGCCTACTCAGCTCTTTGTTTATTGCCTCCAGAGGAACATGATCAGTGTATGATAGCAAACATGATCAGCGCATGATCAGTCACATGATCAGCGCCATTAAGTCACGGGATCACTACATGATAGTCATGTGATCAGTCCATGCTCAGTCACGGTATCAGTGCATGATCAGCCACGTGATCAGTGCATGATAGCCACGTGATCATTGCATGATAGCCAGGTGATCAGTGCATGATAGCTACGTTTTCAGTTCATGATTAGTCACGTGATCTGTGCATGACCAGGCAGGTGATCAGTGTATGATCAGCCACGTGAACAGTGCATGATAGCCACGTGATCAGTGCATGATCAGTCACCTGATGGGTGTATGATCAGTCACGTGATCAGTGTATGATCAATTATGTAATCAGTGCCTGATCAGTCAGGTGACCAGTACATGGTAACTATGTGATCATTGTATGATCAGCCATGAAAGCAGTGCATGATAGCCCCGTGATCAGTGCATGATCAGTCAAGTGATCAGTGCATGATCAGTCACGCGATCAGTGCCTGATCAATTACGTTACCATTGCATGATCAGTCACGTGACCAGTACATGTTAGCTACGGGATCATTGCAGGATCAGCCACGTGAGCACTGCATGATAGACACGTAATCAGTGCATGATCAGCTACGTCAGCAGTGTATGATCAGCCAGGTGATCAGAGCATGATCAGACACGTGAACTGTGTATGATCAGCCACGTGATCAGTGCATGATACCTACGTGATCAGTTCATGATTAGTCACGTGATCTGTGCATGTCAGGTACGTAATCAGTGCATGATATCCACGTGATCATTGAATTATAGCCACGTGATCAGTTCATGATTAGTCACGTGATCTGTGCATGACAGGCAGGTGAACAGTGTATGATCAGCAACGTGATCAGTGCATTATAGCCACGTGATCATTGCATGATCAGTCAAGTGATCAGTGGGTGAACAGTCACGTGATCAGTGCATGATGAGCCACGTGATCAGTGCAGGATCAATTACATAATCAGTGCATGATCAGTCACGTGACCAGTACATGGTTTCTACGTGATCATTGCATGATCAGCCACGTGAGCAGAGCATGATAGCCACGTGATCAGTGCATGATCAGTCACGTGATCAGTGCACGATCAGTCACGTTAACAGTGCATGATCATTTACGTGATCTGTGCATGATGAGTCACGTGACCAGTATATGGTAGCTAGGTGATTATTGCATGACCAGCCACGGGAGCAGTGCATGGTAGCCACGTGATGTGTGCATGATCAGTTAGGTGAGCAGAGTATGATCAGCCACGTGATCAGTGCATGAGTGCCACGTGATCAGTGCATGATCAGTTACGTGAGCAGTGTATGATCAGCCACGTGATCAGTGCACGGTCAGACACGTGAACAGTGTATGATCAGCCACATGATCAGTGCATGATATCCAAGTGATCAGTGCATAATCAATCACGTGATCAGTGAATAATCAACCACGTGAACAGTGCATGCTCAATCACGTGATCAGGGCCTGCTGAGCTGCGTGATTACTGTCTGCTCATCTGCTTGACAATTGCCAGCTGAGCTGCACAATTCCTGCCTGTCATCTGCTTGACAATTGCCAGCGGTGCTGCGTAATTCCTGCCTGCTCAGCTGCTTGATTATTGCCAGCTGAGCAGCATGATTCCTCACAGCTGAGTTCCATGATTATTGCCTGCTGACTGTTTGATTCGTGCCTACTCAGCTCTTCGTTTATTGCCTCCAGAGGCACATGATCAGTGTATGATAGCAAACATGATCAGCGCATGATCAGTCACATGATTAGCGCTATTAAGTCATGGGGTCACTACATGATAGTCATGTGATCAGTCCATGCTCAGTCACGGTATCAGTGCATGATCAGCCACGTGATCAGTGCATGATAGCCACGTGATCATTGCATGATAGCCACGTGATCAGTGCATGATCAGCCAGGTGATCAGTGCATGATAGCTACGTGATCAGTTTATGATTAGCCACGTGATCTGTGCATGACCTGCAGGTGATCAGTGTATGATCAGCCACGTGAACAGTGCATGATAGCCACGTGATCAGTGCATGATCAGTCACCTGATGGGTGTATGATCAGTCACGTGACCGTTACATGGTAGCTACATGATTATTGCATGATCAGCCACGTGAGTAGTGCATGATAGCCACGTGATCAGTGCATGGTCAGTCACGTGATCAGTGCATGATCAGTCACGTGATCAGTGTATGATCAGCCACGTGATCAGTGCATGATCAGCCACATGATCAGTGCATGATCAATTATGTGATCAGTGCATGATCAGTCACGGGACCAGTACATGGTAGCTACGTGATCATTGCTTGATCAGCCACGTGAGCAGTGCATGATAGCCATGTGATCAGTGCATGATCAGTTTCGGGAGCAGCCTATGATAAGCCACTTGATCAGTGCATGTTAGCCACGTGATCACTGCATAATCTGTCACATGATCAGTGTATGATCATCCACGTGATCAGTGCATGGGCAGTCATGTGATCAGTGCATGATAGACACGTGATCAGTGCATGATCAGCTACATGAGCAGTGTATGATCAGCCACGTGATCAGTGCATGATAAGACACGTGAACAGTGTATGATCAGCCACGTGATCAGTGCATGATACCTACGTGATCAGTTCACGATTAGTCACATGATCTGTGCATGACAGGCAGGTAATCAGTGCATGATAGCCACGTGATCATTGCATGATAGCCAGGTGATCAGTGCATGATAGCTACGTTTTCAGTTCATGATTAGTCACGTGATCTGTGCATGACCAGGCAGGTGATCAGTGTATGATCAGCCACGTGAACAGTGCATGATAGCCACGTGATCAGTGCATGATCAGTCACCTGATGGGTGTATGATCAGTCACGTGATCAGTGTATGATCAATTACGTAATCAGTGCCTGATCAGTCAGGTGACCAGTACATGGTAGCTATGTGATCATTGTATGATCAGCCATGAAAGCAGTGCATGATAGCCCCGTGATCAGTGCATGATCATTCAAGTGATCAGTGCATGATCAGTCACGTGATCAGTGCCTGATCAATTACGTTACCATTGCATGATCAGTCACGTGACCAGTACATGTTAGCTACGGGATCATTGCAGGATCAGCCACGTGAGCACTGCATGATAGACACGTAATCAGTGCATGATCAGCTACGTCAGCAGTGTATGATCAGCCAGGTGATCAGAGCATGATCAGACACGTGAACTGTGTATGATCAGCCACGTGATCAGTGCATGATACCTACGTGATCAGTTCATGATTAGTCACGTGATCTGTGCATGTCAGGTACGTAATCAGTGCATGATATCCACGTGATCATTGAATTATAGCCACGTGATCAGTTCATGATTAGTCACGTGATCTGTGCATGACAGGCAGGTGAACAGTGTATGATCAGCAACGTGATCAGTGCATTATAGCCACGTGATCATTGCATGATCAGTCAAGTGATCAGTGGGTGAAAAGTCACGTGATCAGTGCATGATGAGCCACGTGATCAGTGCAGGATCAATTACATAATCAGTGCATGATCAGTCACGTGACCAGTACATGGTTTCTACGTGATCATTGCATGATCAGCCACGTGAGCAGAGCATGATAGCCACGTGATCAGTGCATGATCAGTCACGTGATCAGTGCACGATCAGTCACGTTAACAGTGCATGATCATTTACGTGATCTGTGCATGATGAGTCACGTGACCAGTATATGGTAGCTAGGTGATTATTGCATGACCAGCCACGGGAGCAGTGCATGATAGCCACGTGATGTGTGCATGATCAGTTAGGTGAGCAGAGTATGATCAGCCACGTGATCAGTGCATGAGTGCCACGTGATCAGTGCATGATCAGTTACGTGAGCAGTGTATGATCAGCCACGTGATCAGTGCACGGTCAGACACGTGAACAGTGTATGATCAGCCACATGATCAGTGCATGATATCCAAGTGATCAGTGCATAATCAATCACGTGATCAGTGAATAATCAACCACGTGAACAGTGCATGCTCAATCACGTGATCAGGGCCTGCTGAGCTGCGTGATTACTGTCTGCTCATCTGCTTGACAATTGCCAGCTGAGCTGCACGATTCCTGCCTGTCATCTGCTTGACAATTGCCAGCGGTGCTGCGTAATTCCTGCCTGCTCAGCTGCTTGATTATTGCCAGCTGAGCAGCATGATTCCTCACAGCTGAGTTCCATGATTATTGCCTGCTGACTGTTTGATTCGTGCCTACTCAGCTCTTCGTTTATTGCCTCCAGAGGCACATGATCAGTGTATGATAGCAAACATGATCAGCGCATGATCAGTCACATGATTAGCGCTATTAAGTCATGGGGTCACTACATGATAGTCATGTGATCAGTCCATGCTCAGTCACGGTATCAGTGCATGATCAGCCACGTGATCAGTGCATGATAGCCACGTGATCATTGCATGATAGCCACGTGATCAGTGCATGATCAGCCAGGTAATCAGTGCATGATAGCTACGTGATCAGTTTATGATTAGCCACGTGATCTGTGCATGACCTGCAGGTGATCAGTGTATGATCAGCCACGTGAACAGTGCATGATAGCCACGTGATCAGTGCATGATCAGTCACCTGATGGGTGTATGATCAGTCACGTGACCGTTACATGGTAGCTACATGATTATTGCATGATCAGCCACGTGAGTAGTGCATGATAGCCACGTGATCAGTGCATGGTCAGTCACGAGACCAGTGCATGATCAGTCACGTGATCAGTGTATGATCAGCCACGTGATCAGTGCATGATCAGCCACATGATCAGTGCATGATCAATTATGTGATCAGTGCATGATCAGTCACGGGACCAGTACATGGTAGCTACGTGATCATTGCATGATCAGCCACGTGAGCAGTGCATGATAGCCATGTGATCAGTGCATGATCAGTTTCGGGAGCAGCCTATGATAAGCCACTTGATCAGTGCATGATAGCCACGTGATCACTGCATAATCTGTCACATGATCAGTGTATGATCATCCACGTGATCAGTGCATGGGCAGTCATGTGATCAGTGCATGATAGACACGTGATCAGTGCATGATCAGCTACATGAGCAGTGTATGATCAGCCACGTGATCAGTGCATGATAAGACACGTGAACAGTGTATGATCAGCCACGTGATCAGTGCATGATACCTACGTGATCAGTTCACGATTAGTCACATGATCTGTGCATGACAGGCAGGTAATCAGTGCATGATATCCACGTGATCAGTGAATTATAGCCACGTGATCAGTTCATGATTAGTCACGTCATCTGTGCATGACCAGGCACGTTAACAGTGTATGATCCGCCATGTGATCAGTGCATTATAGCCACGTGATCAGTGCATGATCAATCAAGTGATCAGTGCGTGAACAGTCACCTGATCAGTGCATGATGAGCCACGTGATCAGTGCATGATCAGTCACATGACCAGTACATGGTTGCTACATGATCATTGCATGATCAGCCACGTGACAGGTGTGTGATCAGCCATGTGAACAGTGCATGTTCAGCCATATAATCAGTGCATGATAGCCACGTGATCAGTGCATGAACAGTTACGTGAGCAGTGTATGATCAGCCACGTGAGCAGTGCTTGGTAAGACACGTGAACACTGTATGATCAGCCACGTGATCAGTGCATGATATCCAAGTGATCAGTGCATGATCAATCACGTGATCAGTGTATGATCAGACACGTGAACAGTGCATGCTCAGTCACGTGATCAGGGCCTGCTGAGCTGCGTGATTACTGTCTGCTCATCTCTTGACAATTGCCAGCTGAGCTGCACGATTCCTGCCTGTCATCTGCTTGACAATTGCCAGCTGTGCTGCGTAATTCCTGCCTGCTCAGCTGCTTGATTATTCCCAGCTGAGCAGCATGATTCCTCACAGCTGAGTTCCATGATTATTGCCTGCTGACTGTTTGATTCGTGCCTACTCAGCTCTTTGTTTATTGCCTCCAGAGGCACATGATCAGTGTATGATAGCAAACATGATCAGCGCATGATCAGTCACATGATCAGCGCCATTAAGTCACGGGATCACTACATGATAGTCATGTGATCAGTCCATGCTCAGTCACGGTATCAGTGCATGATCAGCCACGTGATCAGTGCATGATAGCCACGTGATCATTGCATGATAGCCAGGTGATCAGTGCATGATAGCTACGTTTTCAGTTCATGATTAGTCACGTGATCTGTGCATGACCAGGCAGGTGATCAGTGTATGATCAGCCACGTGAACAGTGCATGATAGCCACGTGATCAGTGCATGATCAGTCACCTGATGGGTGTATGATCAGTCACGTGATCAGTGTATGATCAATTATGTAATCAGTGCCTGATCAGTCAGGTGAACAGTACATGGTAGCTATGTGATCATTGTATGATCAGGCATGAAAGCAGTGCATGATAGCCCCGTGATCAGTGCATGATCAGTCACGTGATCAGTGCATGATCAGTCCCGCGATCAGTGCATGATCAATTACGTTACCATTGCATGATCAGTCACGTGACCAGTACATGTTAGCTACGGGATCATTGCAGGATCAGCCACGTGAGCACTGCATGATAGACACGTAATCAGTGCATGATCAGCTACGTCAGCAGTGTATGATCAGCCAGGTGATCAGAGCATGATCAGACACGTGAACTGTGTATGATCAGCCACGTATCAGTGCATGATACCTACGTGATCAGTTCATGATTAGTCACGTGATCTGTGCATGTCAGGTACGTAATCAGTGCATGATATCCACGTGATCATTGAATTATAGCCACGTGATCAGTTCATGATTAGTCACGTGATCTGTGCATGACCAGTCACGAGAACAGTGTATGATAAGCAACGTGATCAGTGCATTATAGCCACGTGATCATTGCATGATCAGTCAAGTGATCAGTGCGTGAACAGTCACGTGATCAGTGCATGATGAGCCAGGAGATCGGTGCAGGATCAATTACGTAATCAGTGCATGATCAGTCACGTGACCAGTACATGGTTTCTACGTGATCATTGCATGATCAGCCACGTGAGCAGAGCATGATAGCCACGTGATCAGTGCATGATCAGTCACGTGATCAGTACATGATCAGTCACGTTAACAGTGCATGATCATTTACGTGATCTCTGCATGATGAGTCACGTGACCAGTATATGGTAGCTAGGTGATTATTGCATGACCAGCCACGGGAGCAGTGCATGATAGCCACGTGATGTGTGCATGATCAGTTAGATGAGCAGAGTATGATCAGACACGTGATCAGTGCATGAGTGCCACGTGATCAGTGCATGATCAGTTACGTGAGCAGTGTATGATCAGCCACGTGATCAGTGCACGGTCAGATACGTGAACAGTGTATGATCAGCCACGTGATCAGTGCATGATATCCAAGTGATCAGTGCATAATCAATCACGAGATCAGTGAATAATCAACCACGTGAACAAGCATGCTCAATCACGTGATCAGGGCCTGCTGAGCTGCGTGATTACTGTCTGCTCATCTGCTTGACAATTGCCAGCTGAGCTGCACGATTCCTGCCTGTCATCTGCTTGACAATTGCCAGCTGTGCTGCGTAATTCCTGCCTGCTCAGCTGCTTGATTTTTGCCAGGTGAGCAGCATGATTCCTCACAGCTGAGTTCCATGATTATTGCCTGCTGACTGTTTGATTCGTGCCTACTCAGCTCTTTGTTTATTGCCTCCAGAGGCACATGATCAGTGTATGATAGCAAACATGATCAGCGCATGATCAGTCACATGATCAGCGCCATTAAATCACGGGATCACTACATGATAGTCATGTGATCAGTCCATGCTCAGTCACGGTATCAGTGCATGATCAGCCACGTGATCAGTGCAAGATAGCCACGTGATCATTGCATGATAGCCACGTGATCAGTGCATGATCAGCCAGGTGATCAGTGCATGATAGCGACGTGATCAGTGCATGATCAGTCACCTGATGGGTGTATGATCAGTCACGTGACCGGTACATGGTAGCTACATGATTATTGCATGATCAGTCACGTGAGTAGTGCATGATAGCCACGTGATCAGTGCATGGTCAGTCACGTGATCAGTGCATGATCAGTCACGTGATCAGTGTATGATCAGCCTCGTGATCAGTGCATGATCAGCCACATGATCAGTGCATGATCAATTACGTCATCAGTGCATGATCAGTCACGTGACCAGTACATGGTAGCTACGTGATCATTGCATGATCAGCCACGTGAGCCGTGCATGATAGCCACGAGATCAGTGCATGATCAGTCACGTGATCAGTGCATGATCAGTCACGTGAACAGTGCATGATAAGTCACCTGATCAGTGCATGATCAATTATGTGATCAGTGCATGATCAGTCACGGGACCAGTACATGGTAGCTACGTGATCATTGCATGAACAGCCAGGTGAGCAGTGCATGATAGCCACGTGATCAGTGCATGATCAGTTTCGGGAGCAGCGTATGATAAGCCACTTGATCAGTGCATGATAGCCACGTGATCACTGCATAATCTGTCACATGATCAGTGTATGATCATCCACGTGATCAGTGCATGGGCAGTCATGTGATCAGTGCATGATATAGACGTGATCAGTGCATGATCAGTCCCGTGATCAGTGTATGATCAACCACGTGATCAGTGCACGATAGCCAGGTAATGAGTGCATGATAGCCAGATGATCAGTGCATTATCAGTCACGTGATCAGTGTATGATAAGCCAAGTAATCAGTGCATGATAGCCAACTGATCAGTGCATGATCAGTCACGTAATCAGTGCATGATCAGTCACGTGATCAGTGCATGATCAGTCACGTGATCAGTGTATGATCATCCACGTGATCAGTGCATGTGGAGTCATGTAATCAATGCACGATAGTGCCGTGATCAGTGCATGATCTGTCCCGTGATGAGTGTATGATCAGCCAAGTGATCAGTGCAAGATAGCTCCGTGATCAGTGCATGATCAGTCACATGATCAGTGTATGATCATCCACGTGATCAGTGTACGATAGCCACGTGATCACTGCATAATCTGTCACATGATCAGTGTATGATCATCCACGTGATCAGTGCATGGGCAGTCATGTGATCAGTGCATGATATAGACGTGATCAGTGCATGATCAGTCCCGTGATCAGTGTATGATCAACCACGTGATCAGTGCACGATAGCCAGGTAATGAGTGCATGATAGCCAGATGATCAGTGCATTATCAGTCACGTGATCAGTGTATGATAAGCCAAGTAATCAGTGCATGATAGCCAACTGATCAGTGCATGATCAGTCACGTAATCAGTGCATGATCAGTCACGTGATACGTGTGTGATCAGCCACGTGATCAGTGCATGATAGCCACATGATCAGTGCATGAGTAGTCACGTGATCTGTGCATGACCAGGCACGTGATCAGTGTATGATCAGCCACGTGATCAGTGCATGATAGCCACGTGATCAGTGCATGATCAGTCACGTGAACGGTGCATGATCAGTCACGTGATCAGTGTATGATCAGCCACATGATCAGTGCATGATCAATTACGTGATCAGTGCATGATCAGTCACGTGACCCGTACATGGTAGCTATGTGATCATTGTATGATCAGCCGAGTTAGCAGTGCATGATAGCCACGTGATCCGTGCATGATCATTCACGTGATCAGTGCATGATCAGTCACGTGATCAGTGCATGATCAATTACGTTACCATTGCATGATCAGTCACGTGACCAGTACATGTTAGCTACGTGATCATTGCAGGATCAGCCACGTGAGCACTGCATGATAGACACGTGATCAGTGCATGATCAGCTACATGAGCAGTGTATGATCAGCCACGTGATCAGTGCATGATAAGACACCTGAACAGTGTATGATCAGCCACGTGATCAGTGCATGATACCTACGTGATCAGTTCATGATTAGTCACGTGATCTGTGCATGACAGGCAGGTAATCAGTGCATGATATCCACGTGATCAGTGAATTATAGTCACGTGATCAGTTCATGATTAGTCACGTGATCTGTGCATGACCAGGCACGTGAACAGTGTATGATCCGCCTTGTGATCAGTGCATTATAGCCACGTGATCAGTGCATGATCAGTCAAGTGATCAGTGCGTGAACAGTCACGTGATCAGTGCATGATGAGCCACGTGATCAGTGCATGATCAATTACGTAATCAGTGTATGATCAGCCACGTGAGCAGTGCATGGTCAGACACGTGAACAGTGTATGATCAGCCACGTGATCAGTGCATGATATCCAAGTGATCAGTGCATGAATCATCACGTGATCAGTGTCTGATCAGACACGTGAACAGTGCATGCTCAGTCACGTGATCAGGGCCTGCTGAGCTGCGTGATTACTGTCTGCTCATCTCTTGACAATTGCCAGCTGAGCTGCACGATTCCTGCCTGTCATCTGCTTGACAATTGCCAGCTGTGCTGCGTAATTCCTGCCTGCTCAGCTGCTTGATTATTGCCAGCTGAGCAGCATGATTCCTCACAGCTGAGTTCCATGATTATTGCCTGCTGACTGTTTGATTCGTGCCTACTCAGCTCTTTGTTTATTGCCTCCAGAGGCACATGATCAGTGTATGATAGCAAACATGATCAGCGCATGATCAGTCACATGATCAGCGCCATTAAGTCACGGGATCACTACATGATAGTCATGTGATCAGTCCATGCTCAGTCACGGTATCAGTGCATGATCAGCCACGTGATCAGTGCATGATAGCCACGTGATCATTGCATGATAGCCAGGTGATCAGTGCATGATAGCTACGTTTTCAGTTCATGATTAGTCACGTGATCTGTGCATGACCAGGCAGGTGATCAGTGTATGATCAGCCACGTGAACAGTGCATGATAGCCACGTGATAAGTGCATGATCAATTACGTAATCAGTGCCTGATCAGTCAGGTGACCAGTACATTGTAGCTATGTGTTCATTGTATGATCAGCCATGAAAGCAGTGCATGATAGCCCCGTGATCAGTGCATGATCAGTCACGTGATCAGTGCATGATCAGTCACGCGATCAGTGCCTGATCAATTACGTTACCATTGCATGATCAGTCACGTGACCAGTACATGTTAGCTACGTGATCATTGCAGGATCAGCCACGTGAGCACTGCATGATAGACACGTGATCAGTGCATGATCAGCTACGTCAGCAGTGTATGATCAGCCAGGTGATCAGAGCATGATCAGACACGTGAACAGTGTATGATCAGCCACGGGATCAGTGCATGATACCTACGTGATCAGTTCATGATTAGTCACGTGATCTGTGCATGTCAGGTACGTAATCAGTGCATGATATCCACGTGATCATTGAATTATAGCCACGTGATCAGTTCATGATTAGTCACGTGATCTGTGCATGACCAGGCACGAGAACAGTGTATGATCAGCAACGTGATCAGTGCATTATAGCCACGTGATCATTGCATGATCAGTCAAGTGATCAGTGCGTGAACAGTCACGTGATCAGTGCATGATGAGCCACCTGATCAGTGCAGGATCAATTACGTAATCAGTGCATGATCAGTCACGTGACCAGTACATGGTTTCTACGTGATCATTGCATGATCAGCCACGTGAGCAGAGCATGATAGCCACGTGATCAGTGCATGATCAGTCACGTGATCAGTACATGATCAGTCACGTTAA
The DNA here is from genome assembly GCF_055505025.1 of Bos grunniens. Classification (NCBI taxonomy): domain Eukaryota; kingdom Metazoa; phylum Chordata; class Mammalia; order Artiodactyla; family Bovidae; genus Bos; species Bos grunniens. Next base: position 478,030 of record NC_141188.1, on the reverse strand, counting down.
CAGTGCATGATCATTTACGTGATCTGTGCATGATGAGTCACGTGACCAGTATATGGTAGCTAGGTGATAATTGCCTGACCAGCCACTGGAGCAGTGCATGATAGCCACGTGATGTGTGCATGATCAGTTACGTGAGCAGAGTATGATCAGCCACGTGATCAGTGCATGAGTGCCACGTGATCAGTGCATGATCAGTTACGTGAGCAGTGTATGATCAGCCACGTGATCAGTGCACGGTCAGACACGTGAACAGTGCATGATCAGTCACGTGATCAGTGTATGATCAGTCACGTGACCAGTACATGGTAGCTATGTGATCATTGTATGATCAGCCGCATTAGCAGTGCATGATAGCCACGTGATCAGTGCATGATCATTCATGTGATCAGTGCATGATCAGTCACGTGATCAGTGCATGATCAATTACGTTACCATTGCATGATCAGTCACGTGACCAGTACATGGTAGCTATGTGATCATTGTATGATCAGCCGCATTAGCAGTGCATGATAGCCACGTGATCCGTGCATGATCATTCACGTGATCAGTGCATGATCAGTCACGTGATCAGTGCATGATCAATTACGTTACCATTGCATGATCAGTCACGTGACCAGTACATGTTAGCTACGTGATCATTGCAGGATCAGCCACGTGAGCACTGCATGATAGACACGTGATCAGTGCATGATCAGCTACATGAGCAGTGTATGATCAGCCACGTGATCAGTGCATGATAAGACACGTGAACAGTGTATGATCAGCCACGTGATCAGTGCATGATACCTACGTGATCAGTTCATGATTAGTCACGTGATCTGTGCATGACAGGCAGGTAATCAGTGCATGATATCCACGTGATCAGTGAATTATAGTCACGTGATCAGTTCATGATTAGTCACGTGATCTGTGCATGACCAGGCACGTGAACAGTGTATGATCCGCCTTGTGATCAGTGCATTATAGCCACGTGATCAGTGCATGATCAGTCAAGTGATCAGTGCGTGAACAGTCACGTGATCAGTGCATGATGAGCCACGTGATCAGTGCATGATCAATTACGTAATCAGTGCATGATCAGTCACGTGACCAGCACATTGTTGCTACATGATCATTGCATGATCAGCCACGTGACAGGTGTGTGATCAGCCATGTGAACAGTGCATGTTCAGCCACGTAATCAGTGCATGATAGCCACGTGATAAGTGCATGATCAGTTACGTGAGCAGTGTATGATCAGCCACGTGAGCAGTGCATGGTCAGACACGAGAACAGTGTATGATCAGCCACGTGATCAGTGCATGATATCCAAGTGATCAGTGCATGATCAATCACGTGATCAGTGTATGATCAGACACGTGAACAGTGCATGCTCAGTCACGTGATCAGTACATGATCAGTCACGTTAACAGTGCATGATCATTTACGTGATCTATGCATGATGAGTCACGTGACCAGTATATGGTAGCTAGGTGATTATTGCATGACCAGCCACGGGAGCAGTGCATGATAGCCACGGGATGTGTGCATGATCAGTTACGTGAGCAGAGTATGATCAGCCACGTGATCAGTGCATGAGTGCCACGTGATCAGTGCATGATCAGTTACGTGAGCAGTGTATGATCAGCCACGTGATCAGTGCACGGTCAGACACGTGAACAGTGCATGATCAGCCACGTGATCAGTGTATGATAAGCCAAGTAATCAGTGCATGATAGCCAACTGATCAGTGCATGATCAGTCACATAATCAGTGCATGATCAGTCACGTGATACGTGTGTGATCAGCCACGTGATCAGTGCATGATAGCCACATGATCAGTGCATGAGTAGTCACGTGATCTGTGCATGACCAGGCACGTGATCAGTGTATGATCAGCCACGTGATCAGTGCATGATAGCCACGTGATCAGTGCATGATCAGTCACGTGAACAGTGCATGATCAGACACGTGATCAGTGTATGATCAGCCACGTGATCAGTGCATGATCAATTACGTCATCAGTGCATGTTCAGTCACGTGACCAGTACATGGTAGCTATGTGATCATTGTATGATCAGCCGCGTTAGCAGTGCATGATAGCCACGTGATCAGTGCATGATCATTCACGTGATCAGTGCATGACCAGTCACGTGATCAGTGCATGATCTATTACGTTACCATTGCATGATCAGCCACGTGAGCAGAGCATGATAGCCATGTGATCAGTGCATGATCAGTTTCGGGAGCAGCGTATGATAAGCCACTTGATCAGTGCATGATAACCACGTGATCACTGCATAATCTGTCACATGATCAGTGTATGATCATCCACGTGATCAGTGCATGGGCAGTCATGTGATCAGTGCATGATATAGACGTGATCAGTGCATGATCAGTCCCGTGATCAGTGTATGATCAACCACGTGATCAGTACACGATAGCCAGGTAATGAGTGCATGATAGCCAGATGATCAGTGCATTATCAGTCACGTGATCAGTGTATGATAAGCCAAGTAATCAGTGCATGATAGCCAACTGATCAGTGCATGATCAGTCACGTAATCAGTGCATCATCAGTCACGTGATCAGTGCATGATCAGTCACGTGATCAGTGTATGATCATCCACGTGATCAGTGAATGTGGAGTCATGTAATCAATGCACGATAGCGCCGTGATCAGTGCATGATCTGTCCCGTGATGAGTGTATGATCAGCCAAGTGATCAGTGCAAGATAGCTCCGTGATCAGTGCATGATCAGCCACGTGATCAGTGCATGATAGCCACCTGATCATTGCATGATATCCACGGTATCAGTGCATGATCAGCCAGGTGACCAGTGCATGATAGCTACGTGATCAGTTTATGATTAGTCACGTGATCTGTGCATGACTTGGCAGGTGATCAGTGTATGATCAGCCACGTGAACAGTGCATGATAGCCACATGATCAGTGCATGATCAGTCACCTGATGGGTTTATGATCAGTCACGTGACCGGTACATGGTAGTACATGATTATTGCATGATCAGCCACGTGAGTAGTACATGATAGCCACGTGATCAGTGCATGTTCAGTCACGTGATCAGTGTATGATCAGTCACGTGATCAGTGTATGATCAGCCACGTGATCAGTGCATGATCAGCCACATGATCAGTGCATGATCAATTACGTCATCAGTGCATGATCAGTCACGTGACCAGTACATGGTAGCTACGTGATCATTGCATGATAAGCCACGTGAGCCCTGCATGATAGCCACGAGATCAGTGCATGATCAGTCACGTGATCAGTGCATGATCAGTCACGTGAACAGTGCATGATAAGTCACCTGATCAGTGCATGATCAATTATATGATCAGTGCATGATCACTCACGTGACAAGTACATGGTAGCTACGTGATCATTGCATGATCAGCCACGTGAGCAGTGCATGATAGCCACGTGATCAGTGCATGATCAGTTTCGGGAGCAGCGTATGATAAGCCACTTGATCAGTGCATGATAGCAACGTGATCACTGCATAATCTGTCACATGATCAGTGTATGATCATCCACGTGATCAGTGCATGGGCAGTCATGTGATCAGTGCATGATATAGACGTGATCAGTGCATGATCAGTCCCGTTATCAGTGTATGATCAACCACGTGATCAGTGCACGATAGCCAGGTAATGAGTGCATGATAGCCAGATGATCAGTACATTATCAGTCACGTGATCAGTGTATGATAAGCCAAGTAATCAGTGCATGATAGCCAACTGATCAGTGCATGATCAGTCACGTAATCAGTGCATGATCAGTCACGTGCTACGTCTGTGATCAGCCACGTGGTCAGTGCATGATAGCCACGTGATCAGTGCATGAGTAGTCACGTGATCTGTGCATGACCAGGCATGTGATCAGTGTATGATCAGCCACGTGATCAGTGCATGATAGCCACGTGATCAGTGCATGATCAGTCACGTAAACAGTGCATGATCAGTCACGTGATACGTGTGTGATCAGCCACGTGATCAGTGCATGATAGCCACGTGATCAGTGCAAGAGTAGTCACGTGATCTGTGCATGACCAGGCAGGTGATCAGTGTATGATCAGCCACGTGAACAGTGCATGATAGCCACGTGATCAGTGCATGATCAGTCACCTGATGGGTGTATGATCAGTCACGTGATCAGTGTATGATCAGCCACGTGATCAGTGCATGATCAATTACGTAATCAGTGCCTGATTAGTCAGGTGACCAGTACATGGTAGCTATGTGATCATTGTATGATCAGCCATGAAAGCAGTGCATGATAGCCCCGTGATCAGTGCATGATCAGTCACGTGATCAGTGCATGATCAGTCACGCGATCAGTGCATGATCAATTACGTTACCATTGCATGATCAGTCACGTGACCAGTACACGTTAGCTACGGGATCATTGCAGGATCAGCCACGTGAGCACTGCATGATAGACACGTGATCAGTGCATGATCAGCTACGTCAGCAGTGTATGATCAGCCAGGTGATCAGAGCATGATCAGACACGTGAACAGTGTATGATCAGCCACGGGATCAGTGCATGATACCTACGTGATCAGTTCATGATTAGTCACGTGATCTGTGCATGTCAGGTACGTAATCAGTGCATGATATCCACGTGATCAGTGAATTATAGCCACGTGATCAGTTCATGATTAGTCACGTGATCTGTGCATGACCAGGCACGTGAACAGTGTATGATCAGCAACGTGATCAGTGCATTATAGCCACGTGATCATTGCATGATCAGTCAAGTGATCAGTGCGTGAACAGTCACGTGATCAGTGCATGATGAGCCACGTGATCAGTGCAGGATCAATTACGTAATCAGTGCATGATCAGTCACGTGACCAGTACATGGTTTCTACGTGATCATTGCATGATCAGCCACGTGAGCAGAGCATGATAGCCACGTGATCAGTGCATGGTCAGTCACGTGACCAGTACATGGTTTCTACGTGATCATTGCATGATCAGCCACGTGATCAGTGCATGATAGCCACGTTATCAGTGCATGATCAGTCACGTGAACAGTGCAGGATCAGTCACGTGATCAGTGTATGATCAGCCACGTGATCAGTGCATGATCAATTACGTGATCAGTGCATGATCAGTCACGTGACCAGTACATGGTAGCTATGTGATCATTGTATGATCAGCCGCGTTAGCAGTGCATGATAGCCACGTGATCAGTGCATGATCATTCATGTGATCAGTGCATGATCAGTCACGTGATCAGTGTATGATCAATTACGTTACCATTGCATGATCAGTCACGTGACCAGTACATGTTAGCTACGTGATCATTGCAGGATCAGCCACATGAGCACTGCATGATAGACACGTGATCAGTGCATGATCAGCTACATGAGCAGTGTATGATCAGCCACGCGATCAGTGCATGATAAGACACGTGAACAGTGTATGATCAGCCACGTGATCAGTGCATGATAACTACGTGATCAGTTCATGATTAGTCACGTGATCTGTGCATGACAGGCAGGTAATCAGTACATGTGTCAACGTGATCAGTGAATTATAGTCACGTGATCAGTTCGTGATTAGTCACGTGATCTGTGCATGACCAGGCACGTGATCAGTGTATGATCAGCCACGTGATCAGTGCATGATAGCCACGTGATCAGTGCATGATCAGTCACGTGAACAGTGCATGATCAGACACGTGATCAGTGTATGATCAGCCACGTGATCAGTGCATGATCAATTACGTCATCAGTGCATGTTCAGTCACGTGACCAGTACATGGTAGCTATGTGATCATTGTATGATCAGCCGCGTTAGCAGTGCATGATAGCCACGTGATCAGTGCATGATCATTCACGTGATCAGTGCATGACCAGTCACGTGATCAGTGCATGATCTATTACGTTACCATTGCATGATCAGCCACGTGAGCAGAGCATGATAGCCATGTGATCAGTGCATGATCAGTTTCGGGAGCAGCGTATGATAAGCCACTTGATCAGTGCATGATAACCACGTGATCACTGCATAATCTGTCACATGATCAGTGTATGATCATCCACGTGATCAGTGCATGGGCAGTCATGTGATCAGTGCATGATATAGACGTGATCAGTGCATGATCAGTCCCGTGATCAGTGTATGATCAACCACGTGATCAGTACACGATAGCCAGGTAATGAGTGCATGATAGCCAGATGATCAGTGCATTATCAGTCACGTGATCAGTGTATGATAAGCCAAGTAATCAGTGCATGATAGCCAACTGATCAGTGCATGATCAGTCACGTAATCAGTGCATCATCAGTCACGTGATCAGTGCATGATCAGTCACGTGATCAGTGTATGATCATCCACGTGATCAGTGAATGTGGAGTCATGTAATCAATGCACGATAGCGCCGTGATCAGTGCATGATCTGTCCCGTGATGAGTGTATGATCAGCCAAGTGATCAGTGCAAGATAGCTCCGTGATCAGTGCATGATCAGCCACGTGATCAGTGCATGATAGCCACCTGATCATTGCATGATATCCACGGTATCAGTGCATGATCAGCCAGGTGACCAGTGCATGATAGCTACGTGATCAGTTTATGATTAGTCACGTGATCTGTGCATGACTTGGCAGGTGATCAGTGTATGATCAGCCACGTGAACAGTGCATGATAGCCACATGATCAGTGCATGATCAGTCACCTGATGGGTTTATGATCAGTCACGTGACCGGTACATGGTAGTACATGATTATTGCATGATCAGCCACGTGAGTAGTACATGATAGCCACGTGATCAGTGCATGTTCAGTCACGTGATCAGTGTATGATCAGTCACGTGATCAGTGTATGATCAGCCACGTGATCAGTGCATGATCAGCCACATGATCAGTGCATGATCAATTACGTCATCAGTGCATGATCAGTCACGTGACCAGTACATGGTAGCTACGTGATCATTGCATGATAAGCCACGTGAGCCCTGCATGATAGCCACGAGATCAGTGCATGATCAGTCACGTGATCAGTGCATGATCAGTCACGTGAACAGTGCATGATAAGTCACCTGATCAGTGCATGATCAATTATATGATCAGTGCATGATCACTCACGTGACAAGTACATGGTAGCTACGTGATCATTGCATGATCAGCCACGTGAGCAGTGCATGATAGCCACGTGATCAGTGCATGATCAGTTTCGGGAGCAGCGTATGATAAGCCACTTGATCAGTGCATGATAGCAACGTGATCACTGCATAATCTGTCACATGATCAGTGTATGATCATCCACGTGATCAGTGCATGGGCAGTCATGTGATCAGTGCATGATATAGACGTGATCAGTGCATGATCAGTCCCGTTATCAGTGTATGATCAACCACGTGATCAGTGCACGATAGCCAGGTAATGAGTGCATGATAGCCAGATGATCAGTACATTATCAGTCACGTGATCAGTGTATGATAAGCCAAGTAATCAGTGCATGATAGCCAACTGATCAGTGCATGATCAGTCACGTAATCAGTGCATGATCAGTCACGTGCTACGTCTGTGATCAGCCACGTGGTCAGTGCATGATAGCCACGTGATCAGTGCATGAGTAGTCACGTGATCTGTGCATGACCAGGCATGTGATCAGTGTATGATCAGCCACGTGATCAGTGCATGATAGCCACGTGATCAGTGCATGATCAGTCACGTAAACAGTGCATGATCAGTCACGTGATACGTGTGTGATCAGCCACGTGATCAGTGCATGATAGCCACGTGATCAGTGCAAGAGTAGTCACGTGATCTGTGCATGACCAGGCAGGTGATCAGTGTATGATCAGCCACGTGAACAGTGCATGATAGCCACGTGATCAGTGCATGATCAGTCACCTGATGGGTGTATGATCAGTCACGTGATCAGTGTATGATCAGCCACGTGATCAGTGCATGATCAATTACGTAATCAGTGCCTGATTAGTCAGGTGACCAGTACATGGTAGCTATGTGATCATTGAATGATCAGCCATGAAAGCAGTGCATGATAGCCCCGTGATCAGTGCATGATCAGTCACGTGATCAGTGCATGATCAGTCACGCGATCAGTGCATGATCAATTACGTTACCATTGCATGATCAGTCACGTGACCAGTACACGTTAGCTACGGGATCATTGCAGGATCAGCCACGTGAGCACTGCATGATAGACACGTGATCAGTGCATGATCAGCTACGTCAGCAGTGTATGATCAGCCAGGTGATCAGAGCATGATCAGACACGTGAACAGTGTATGATCAGCCACGGGATCAGTGCATGATACCTACGTGATCAGTTCATGATTAGTCACGTGATCTGTGCATGTCAGGTACGTAATCAGTGCATGATATCCACGTGATCATTGAATTATAGCCACGTGATCAGTTCATGATTAGTCACGTGATCTGTGCATGACCAGGCACGTGAACAGTGTATGATCAGCAACGTGATCAGTGCATTATAGCCACGTGATCATTGCATGATCAGTCAAGTGATCAGTGCGTGAACAGTCACGTGATCAGTGCATGATGAGCCACGTGATCAGTGCAGGATCAATTACGTAATCAGTGCATGATCAGTCACGTGACCAGTACATGGTTTCTACGTGATCATTGCATGATCAGCCACGTGAGCAGAGCATGATAGCCACGTGATCAGTGCATGGTCAGTCACGTGACCAGTACATGGTTTCTACGTGATCATTGCATGATCAGCCACGTGATCAGTGCATGATAGCCACGTTATCAGTGCATGATCAGTCACGTGAACAGTGCAGGATCAGTCACGTGATCAGTGTATGATCAGCCACGTGATCAGTGCATGATCAATTACGTGATCAGTGCATGATCAGTCACGTGACCAGTACATGGTAGCTATGTGATCATTGTATGATCAGCCGCGTTAGCAGTGCATGATAGCCACGTGATCAGTGCATGATCATTCATGTGATCAGTGCATGATCAGTCACGTGATCAGTGCATGATCAATTACGTTACCATTGCATGATCAGTCACGTGACCAGTACATGTTAGCTACGTGATCATTGCAGGATCAGCCACATGAGCACTGCATGATAGACACGTGATCAGTGCATGATCAGCTACATGAGCAGTGTATGATCAGCCACGCGATCAGTGCATGATAAGACACGTGAACAGTGTATGATCAGCCACGTGATCAGTGCATGATACCTACGTGATCAGTTCATGATTAGTCACGTGATCTGTGCATGACAGGCAGGTAATCAGTACATGTGTCCACGTGATCAGTGAATTATAGTCACGTGATCAGTTCGTGATTAGTCACGTGATCTGTGCATGACCAGGCACGTGAACAGTGTATGATCCGCCTTGTGATCAGTGCATTATAGCCACGTGATCAGTGCATGATCAGTCAAGTGATCAGTGCGTGAACAGTGACGTGATCAGTGCATGATGAGCCACGTGATCAGTGCATGATCAATTACGTAATCAGTGCATGATCAGTCACATGACCGGCACATTGTTGCTACATGATCATTGCATGATCAGCCACGTGACAGGTGTGTGATCAGCCACGTGAACAGTGCATGTTCAGCCACGTAATCAGTGCATGATAGCCACGTGATAAGTGCATGATCAGTTACGTGAGCAGTGTATGATCAGCCACGTTAGCAGTGCATGGTCAGACACGTGAACAGTGTATGATCAGCCACGTGATCAGTGCATGATATCCAAGTGATCAGTGCATGATCAATCACGTGATCAGTGTATGATCAGACACGTGAACAGTGCATGCTCAGTCACGTGATCAGGGCCTGCTGAGCTGCGTGATTACTGTCTGCTCATCTCTTGACAATTGCCAGCTGAGCTGCACGATTCCTGCCTGTCATCTGCTTGACAATTGCCAGCTGTGCTGCGTAATTCCTGCCTGCTCAGCTGCTTGATTATTGCCAGCTGAGCAGCATGATTCCTCACAGCTGAGTTCCATGATTATTGCCTGCTGACTGTTTGATTCGTGCCTACTCAGCTATTTGTTTATTGCCTCCAGAGGCACATGATGAGTGTATGATAGCAAACCTGATCAGCGCATGATCAGTCACATGATCAGCGCCATTAAGTCACGGGATCACTACATGATAGTCATGTGATCAGTCCATGCTCAGTCACGGTATCAGTGCATGATCAGCCACGTGATCAGTGCATGATAGCCACGTGATCATTGCATGATAGCCAGGTGATCAGTGCATGATAGCTACGTTTTCAGTTCATGATTAGACACGTGATCTGTGCATGACCAGGCAGGTGATCAGTGTATGATCAGCCACGTGAACAGTGCATGATAGCCACGTGAGAAGTGCATGATCAATTACGTAATCAGTACCTGATCAGTCAGGTGACCAGTACATTGTAGCTATGTGATCATTGTATGATCAGCCATGAAAGCAGTGCATGATAGCCCCGTGATCAGTGCATGATCAGTCACGTGATCAGTGCATGATCAGTCACGCGATCAGTGCATGATAAATTACGTTACCATTGCATGATCAGTCACGTGACCAGTACATGTTAGCTACGTGATCATTGCAGGATCAGCCACGTGAGCACTGCATGATAGACACGTGATCAGTGCATGATCAGCTACGTCAGCAGTGTATGATCAGCCAGGTGATCAGAGCATGATCAGACACGTGAACAGTGTATGATCAGCCACGGGATCAGTGCATGATACCTACGTGATCAGTTCATGATTAGTCACGTGATCTGTGCATGTCAGGTACGTAATCAGTGCATGATATCCACGTGATCATTGAATTATAGCCACGTGATCAGTTCATGATTAGTCACGTGATCTGTGCATGACCAGGCACGAGAACAGTGTATGATCAGCAAAGTGATCAGTGCATTATAGCCACGTGATCATTGCATGATCAGCCACGTGAGCAGAGCATGATAGCCACGTGATCAGTGCACGATCAGTCACGTGATCAGTACATGATCAGTCACGTTAACAGTGCATGATCATTTACGTGATCTGTGCATGATGAGTCACGTGACCAGTATATGGTAGCTAGGTGATTATTGCATGACCAGCCACGGGAGCAGTGCATGATAGACACGTGATGTGTGCATGATCAGTTACGTGAGCAGAGTATGATCAGCCACGTGAGCAGTACATGATAGCCACGTGATCAGTGCATGATCAGTTTCGGGAGCATCGTATGATAAGCCACTTGATCAGTGCATGATAACCACGTGATCACTGCATAATCTGTCACATGATCAGTGTATGATCATCCACGTGATCAGTGCATGGGCAGTCATGTGATCAGTGCATGATATAGACGTGATCAGTGCATGATCAGTCCCGTGATCAGTGTATGATCAACCACGTGATCAGTACACGATAGCCAGGTAATGAGTGCATGATAGCCAGATGATCAGTGCATTATCAGTCAGGTGATCAGTGTATGATCAGCCAAGTAATCAGTGCATGATAGCCAACTGATCAGTGCATGATCAGTCACGTAATCAGTGCATCATCAGTCACGTGATCAGTGCATGATCAGTCACTTGATCAGTGTATGATCATCCACGTGATCAGTGCATGTGGAGTCATGTAATCAATGCACGATAGCGCCGTGATCAGTGCATGATCTGTCCCGTGATGAGTGTATGATCAGCCAAGTGATCAGTGCAAGATAGCTCCGTGATCAGTGCATGATCAGTCACGTGATCAGGGCCTGTTGAGCTGCGTGATTACTGTCTGCTCATCTGCTTGACAATTGCCAGCTGAGCTGCACGATTCCTGCCTGTCATCTGCTTGACAATTGCCAGCTGTGCTGCGTAATTCCTGCCTGCTCAGCTGCTTGATTATTGCCAGCTGAGCAGCATGATTCCTCACAGCTGAGTTCCATGATTAGTACCTGCTGACTGTTTGATTCGTGCCTACTCAGCTCTTTGGTTATTGCCTCCAGAGGCACAGGATCAGTGTATGATAGCAAACATGATCAGTGCATGATCAGTCACATGATCAGTGCCATTAAGTCACGGGATCACTACATGATAGTCATGTGATCAGTCCATGCTCAGTCACGGTATCAGTGCATGATCAGCCACGTGATCAGTGCATGATAGCCACGTGATCATTTCATGATAGCCACGTGATCAGTGCATGATCAGCCAGGTGATCAGTGCATGATAGCTACGTGATCAGTTTATGATTAGTCACGTGATCTGTGCATGACTTGGCAGGTGATCAGTGTATGATCAGCCACGTGAACAGTGCATGATAGCCACATGATCAGTGCATGATCAGTCACCTGATGGGTTTATGATCAGTCACGTGACCGGTACATGGTAGCTACATGATTATTGCATGATCAGCCACGTGAGTAGTACATGATAGCCACGTGATCAGTGCATGTTCAGTCACGTGATCAGTGCATGATCAGTCACGTGATCAGTGTATGATCAGCCACGTGATCAGTGCATGATCAGCCACATGATCAGTGCATGATCAATTACGTCATCAGTGCATGATCAGTCACGTGACCAGTACATGGTAGCTACGTGATCATTGCATGATCAGCCACGTGAGCAGTGCATGATAGCCACGTGATCAGTGCATGATCAGTTTCGGGAGCAGCGTATGATAAGCCACTTGATCAGTGCATGATAGCAACGTGATCACTGCATAATCTGTCACATGATCAGTGTATGATCATCCACGTGATCAGTGCATGGGCAGTCATGTGATCAGTGCATGATATAGACGTGATCAGTGCATGATCAGTCCCGTTATCAGTGTATGATCAACCACGTGATCAGTGCACGATAGCCAGGTAATGAGTCCATGATTGCCAGATGATCAGTGCATTATCAGTCACGTGATCAGTGTATGATAAGCCAAGTAATCAGTGCATGATAGCCAACTGATCAGTGCATGATCAGTCACGTAATCAGTGCATGATCAGTCACGTGCTACGTCTGTGATCAGCCACGTGATCAGTGCATGATAGCCACGTGATCAGTGCATGAGTAGTCACGTGATCTGTGCATGACCAGGCACGTGATCAGTGTATGATCAACGACGTGATCAGTGCATGATCAGTCACGTGATCAGTGTATGATCAGCCACAAGATCAGTGCATGATCAGTCACGTGACCAGTACATGGTAGCTATGTGATCATTGTATGATCAGCCACGTTAGCAGTGCATGATAGCCACGTGATCAGTGCATGATCATTCACGTGATCAGTGCATGACCAGTCACGTGATCAGTGCATGATCTATTACGTTACCATTGCATTATCAGTCACGTGACCAGTACATGTCAGCTACGTGATCATTGCAGGATCAGCCACGTGAGCCCTGCATGATAGACACGTGATCAGTGCATGATCAGCTACATGAGCAGTGTATGATCAGCCACGTGAAAAGTGCATGATAAGACACGTGAACAGTGTATGATCAGCCACGTGATCAGTGCATGATACCTACGTGATCAGTTCATGATTCGTCACGTGATCTGTGCATGACAGGCAGGTAATCAGTGCATGATATCCACGTGATCAGTGAATTATAGCCACGTGATCAGTTCATGATTAGTCACGTGATCTGTGCATGACAGGCAGGTAATCAGTGCATGATATCCACGTGATCAGTGAATTATAGCCACGTGATCAGTTCATGATTAGTCACGTGATCTGTGCATGACCAGACACGTGAACAGTGTATGATCAGCCATGTGATCAGTGCATTATAGCCACGTGATCAGTGCATGATCAATCAAGTGATCAGTGCGTGAACAGTCACGTGATCAGTGCATGATGAGCCACGGGATCAGTGCATGATCAATTACGTAATCAGTGCATGATCAGTCACGTGACCAGTACATGTTTGCTACATGATCATTGCATGATCAGCCACGTGACAGGTGTGTGATCAGCCATGTGAACAGTGCGTGTTCAGCCACGTAATCAGTGCATGATAGCCACGTGATCAGTGCATGACCAGTTACGTGAGCAGTGTATGATCAGCCACGTGAGCAGTGCATGGTCAGACACGTGAACACTGTATGATCAGCCACGTGATCAGTGCATGATAGCCACGTGATCATTGCATGATAGCCAGGTGATCAGTGCATGATAGCTACGTTTTCAGTTCATGATTAGTCACGTGATCTGTGCATGACCAGGCAGGTGATCAGTGTATGATCAGCCACGTGAACAGTGCATGATAGCCACGTGATCAGTGCATGATCAGTCACCTGATGGGTGTATGATCAGTCACGTGATCAGTGTATGATCAGCCACGTGATCAGTGCATGATCAATTACGTAATCAGTGCCTGATTAGTCAGGTGACCAGTACATGGTAGCTATGTGATCATTGTATGATCAGCAATGAAAGCAGTGCATGATAGCCACGTGATCAGTGCATGATCAGTCAGGTGATCAGTGTATGATCAGCCACGTGATCAGTGCATGATCAACCACATGATCAGTGCAAGATCAATTTTGTGATCAGTGCATGATCACTCACGTGACCAGTACATGGTAGCTACGTGATCATTGCATGATCATCCACGTGAGAGGTGCATGATAGCCACGTGATCACTGCATGATCTGTCACATGATAAGTGTATGATCATCCACGTGATCAGTGCATAGGCAGTCACATGATCAGGGCCTGCTGAGCTGCGTGATTGCTGTCTGCTCATCTGCTTGACAATTGCAAGCTGAGCTGTGTAATTCCTACCTGCTCAGCTGCTTGATTATTGCCAGCTGAGCAGCATGATTCCTCACAGCTGGGTTCCATGATTATTGCCTGCTGAGTGTTTGATTCGTGCCTGCTCCGCTCTTGTTTATTTCCTCCAGAGGCACATGATCAGTGTACGATAGCAAACATGATCAGCGCATGATCAGTCACATGATCAGCACCATTAAGTCACGTGATCACTACATGATAGTCATGTGATCAGTCCATGCTCAGTCACGGTATCAGTGCATGATCAGCCACGTGATCAGTGTATGATCAGCCACGTGATCAGTGCATGATAGCCAGGTAATGAGTGCATGATAGCCAGATGATCAGTGCATTATCATTCACGTGATCAGTGTATGATCAGCCAAGTAGTCAGTGCATGATAGCCAACTGATCAGTGCATGATCAGTAACGTGATCAGTGCATGATCAGTCACGTGATCAGTGTATGCTCATCCACGTGATCAGTGCATGTGGAGTCATGTAATCAATGCATGATAGCGCCGTGATCAGTGCATGATCAGTCCCGTGATGAGTGTATGATCAGCCAAGTGATCAGTGCAAGATAGCTACGTGATCAGTGGATGATCAGTCACATGATCAGTGCATGATCAGCCACGTCATCAGTGCATGATAGCCACGTCATCAGTGCATACAATTACGTGATCAATGCATGCGCAATCACGTGATCAGTGCATGAGAGCCACGTGATAAGTGCATGATCAGTCACGTGATCAGGGCCTGCTGAGCTGCGTGATTACTCTCTGCTTATCTGCTTGACAATTGCCAGCTGAGCTGCACGATTCCTGCCTGTCATCTGCTTGACAATTGCCAGCTGTGCTGCATAATTCCTGCCTGCTCAGCTGCTTGATTATTGCCAGCTGAGCAGCATGATTCCTCACAGCTGAGTTCCATGATTATTGCCTGCTGACTGTTTGATTCGTGCCTACTCAGCTCTTTGTTTATTGCCTCCAGAGGCACATGATCAGTGTATGATAGCACACATGATCAGCGCATGATCAGCACCATTAGGTAACGTGATCACTACATGATAGTCATGTGATCCGTCCATGCTCAGTCACGGTATCAGTGCATGATCAGCCACGTGATCAGTGCATGATAGCCACGTGATCATTGCATGATAGCCACGTGATGAGTGCATGATCAGCCAGGTGATCAGTGCATGATAGCTACGTGATCAGTTTATGATTAGCCACGTGATCTGTGCATGACCTGGCAGGTGATCAGTGTATGATCAGCCACGTGAACAGTGCATGATAGCCACGTGATCAGTGCATGATCAGTCACCTGATGGGTGTATGATCAGTCACGTGACCGGTACATGGTAGCTACATGATTATTGCATGAACAGCCACGTGAGTAGTGCATGATAGCCACGTGATCAGTGCATGGTCAGTCACGTGATCAGTGCATGATCAGTCACGTGATCAGTGTATGATCAGCCACGTGATCAGTGCATGATCAGCCACATGATCAGTGCATGATCAATTACGTCATCACTGCATGATCAGTCACGTGACCAGTACATGGTAGCTACGTGATCATTGCATGATCAGCCACGTGAGCCGTGCATGATAGCCACGAGATCAGTGCATGATCAGTCACGTGATCAGTGCATGATCAGTCACGTGAACAGTGCATGATAAGTCACCTGATCAGTGCATGATCAATTATGTGATCAGTGCATGATCACTCAGGGGACCAGTACATGGTAGCTACGTGATCATTGCATGATCAGCCACGTGAGCAGTGCATGATAGCAACCTGATCAGTGCATGATCAGTTTCGGGAGCAGCGTATGATAAGCCACTGGATCAGTGCATGATAGCCACGTGATCACTGCATAATCTGTCACATGATCAGTGTATGATAATCCACGTGATCAGTGCATGGGCAGTCATGTGATCAGTGCATGATATAGACGAGATCAGTGCATGATCAGTCACGTGACCAGTACATGGTAGCTATGTGATCATTTTATGATCAGCCACGTTAGCAGTGCATGATAGCCACGTGATCAGTGCATGATCATTCACGTGATCAGTGCATGATCATTCACGTGATCAGTGCATGATCAATTACGTTACCATTGCATGATCAGTCACGTGACCAGTACATGTTAGCTACGTGATCATTGCATGATCAGCCATGTGATCAGTGCATTATAGCCACGTGATCAGTGCATGATCAATCAAGTGATCAGTGCGTGAACAGTCACGTGATCAGTGCATGATGAGCCACGTGATCAGTGCATGATAGCCACGTGATCAGTGCATGACCAGTTACGTGAGCAGTGTATGATCAGCCACGTGAGCAGTGCATGGTCAGACACGTGAACAGTGTATGATCAGCCACGTGATAAGTGCATGATCAGTCACGTGATCAGGGCCTGCTGAACTGCGTGATTACTGTCTGCTCATCTGCTTGACAATTGCCAGCTGAGCTGCACGATTCCTGCCTGTCATCTGCTTGACAATTGCTAGCTGTGCTGCGTAATTCCTGCCTGCTCAGCTGCTTGATTATTGCCAGCTGAGCAGCATGATTCCTCACAGCTGTGTTCCATGATTAGTGCCTGCTGACTGTTTGATTCGTGCCTACTCAGCTCTTTGTTTATTGCCTCCAGAGGCACATGATCAGTGTATGATAGCACACATGATCAGCGCATGATCAGCACCATTAGGTAACGTGATCACTACATGATAGTCATGTGATCCGTCCATGCTCAGTCACGGTATCAGTGCATGATCAGCCACGTGATCAGTGCATGATAGCCACGTGATCATTGCATGATAGCCACGTGATGAGTGCATGATCAGCCAGGTGATCAGTGCATGATAGCTACGTGATCAGTTTATGATTAGCCACGTGATCTGTGCATGACCTGGCAGGTGATCAGTGTATGATCAGCCACGTGAACAGTGCATGATAGCCACGTGATCAGTGCATGATCAGTCACCTGATGGGTGTATGATCAGTCACGTGACCGGTACATGGTAGCTACATGATTATTGCATGGACAGCCACGTGAGTAGTGCATGATAGCCACGTGATCAGTGCATGGTCAGTCACATGATCAGTGCATGATCAGTCACGTGATCAGTGTATGATCAGCCACGTGATCAGTGCATGATCAGCCACATGATCAGTGCATGATCAATTACGTCATCACTGCATGATCAGTCACGTGACCAGTACATGGTAGCTACGTGATCATTGCATGATCAGCCACGTGAGCCGTGCATGATAGCCACGAGATCAGTGCATGATCAGTCACGTGATCAGTGCATGATCAGTCACGTGAACAGTGCATGATAAGTCACCTGATCAGTGCATGATCAATTATGTGATCAGTGCATGATCACTCAGGGGACCAGTACATGGTAGCTACGTGATCATTGCATGATCAGCCACGTGAGCAGTGCATGATAGCAACCTGATCAGTGCATGATCAGTTTCGGGAGCAGCGTATGATAAGCCACTGGATCAGTGCATGATAGCCACGTGATCACTGCATAATCTGTCACATGATCAGTGTATGATCATCCACGTGATCAGTGCATGGGCAGTCATGTGATCAGTGCATGATATAGACGACATCAGTGCTTGATCAGTCACGTGACCAGTACATGGTAGCTATGTGATCATTGTATGATCAGCCACGTTAGCAGTGCATGATAGCCACGTGATCAGTGCATGATCATTCACGTGATCAGTGCATGCTCAGTCACGTGATCAGTGCATGATCAATTACGTTACCATTGCATGATCAGTCACGTGACCAGTACATGTTAGCTACGTGATCATTGCAGGATCAGCCATGTGATCAGTGCATTATAGCCATGTGATCAGTGCATGATCAATCAAGTGATCAGTGCGTGAACAGTCACGTGATCAGTGCATGATGAGCCACGTGATCAGTGCATGATAGCCACGTGAACAGTGCATGACCAGTTACGTGAGCAGTGTATGATCAGCCACGTGAGCAGTGCATGGTCAGACACGTGAATAGTGTATGATCAGCCACGTGATAAGTGCATGATCAGTCACGTGATCAGGGCCTGCTGAGCTGCGTGATTACTGTCTGCTCATCTGCTTGACAATTGCCAGCTGAGCTGCACGATTCCTGCCTGTCATCTGCTTGACAATTGCTAGCTGTGCTGCGTAATTCCTGCCTGCTCAGCTGCTTGATTATTGCCAGCTGAGCAGCATGATTCCTCACAGCTGTGTTCCATGATTAGTGCCTGCTGACTGTTTGATTCGTGCCTACTCAGCTCTTTGTTTATTGCCTCCAGAGGCACATGATCAGTGTATGATAGCACACATGATCAGCGCATGATCAGCACCATTAGGTAACGTGATCACTACATGATAGTCATGTGATCCGTCCATGCTCAGTCACGGTATCAGTGCATGATCAGCCACGTGATCAGTGCATGATAGCCACGTGATCATTGCATGATAGCCACGTGATGAGTGCATGATCAGCCAGGTGATCAGTGCATGATAGCTACGTGATCAGTTTATGATTAGCCACGTGATCTGTGCATGACCTGGCAGGTGATCAGTGTATGATCAGCCACGTGAACAGTGCATGATAGCCACGTGATCAGTGCATGATCAGTCACCTGATGGGTGTATGATCAGTCACGTGACCGGTACATGGTAGCTACATGATTATTGCATGGACAGCCACGTGAGTAGTGCATGATAGCCACGTGATCAGTGCATGGTCAGTCACGTGATCAGTGCATGATCAGTCACGTGATCAGTGTATGATCAGCCACGTGATCAGTGCATGATCAGCCACATGATCAGTGCATGATCAATTACGTCATCACTGCATGATCAGTCACGTGACCAGTACATGGTAGCTACGTGATCATTGCATGATCAGCCACGTGAGCCGTGCATGATAGCCACGAGATCAGTGCATGATCAGTCACGTGATCAGTGCATGATCAGTCACGTGAACAGTGCATGATAAGTCACCTGATCAGTGCATGATCAATTATGTGATCAGTGCATGATCACTCAGGGGACCAGTACATGGTAGCTACGTGATCATTGCATGATCAGCCACGTGAGCAGTGCATGATAGCAACCTGATCAGTGCATGATCAGTTTCGGGAGCAGCGTATGATAAGCCACTGGATCAGTGCATGATAGCCACATGATCACTGCATAATCTGTCACATGATCAGTGTATTTTCATCCACGTGATCAGTGCATGGGCAGTCATGTGATCAGTGCATGATATAGACGACATCAGTGCTTGATCAGTCACGTGACCAGTACATGGTAGCTATGTGATCATTGTATGATCAGCCACGTTAGCAGTGCATGATAGCCACGTGATCAGTGCATGATCATTCACGTGATCAGTGCATGATCAGTCACGTGATCAGTGCATGATCAATTACGTTACCATTGCATGATCAGTCACGTGACCAGTACATGTTAGCTACGTGATCATTGCAGGATCAGCCATGTGATCAGTGCATGATGAGCCACGTGATCAGTGCATGATAGCCACGTGATCAGTGCATGACCAGTTACGTGAGCAGTGTATGATCAGCCACGTGAGCAGTGCATGGTCAGACACGTGAACAGTGTATGATCAGCCACGTGATCAGTGCATGATATCCAAGTGATCAGCGCATGATCAATCACGTGATCAGTGTATGATCAGACACGTGAACAGTGCATGCTCAGTCACGTGATCAGGGCCTGCTGAGCTGCGTGATTACTGTCGGCTCATCTACTGACAATTGCCAGCTGAGCTGCACGATTCCTGCCTGTCATCTGCTTGACAATTGCTAGCTGTGCTGCGTAATTCCTGCCTGCTCAGCTGCTTGATTATTGCCAGCTGAGCAGCATGATTCCTCACAGCTGAGTTCCATGATTATTGCCTGCTGACTGTTTGATTCGTGCCTACTCAGCTCTTTGTTTATTGCCTCCAGAGGCACATGATCAGTGTATGATAGCAAACATGATCAGCGCATGATCAGTCACATGTTCAGCGCCATTAAGTCACGGGATCACTACATGATAGTCATGTGATCAGTCCATGCTCAGTCACGGTATCAGCATGATCAGCCACGTGATCAGTGCATGATAGCCACGTGATCATTGCATGATAGCCAGGTGATCAGTGCATGATAGCTACGTTTTCAATTCATGATTAGTCACGTGATCTGTGCATGACCAGGCAGGTGATCAGTGTATGATCAGCCACGTGAACAGTGCATGATAGCCACATGATCAGTGCATGATCAGTCACCTGATGGGTGTATGATCAGTCACGTGATCAGTGTATGATCAGCCACGTGATCAGTGCATGATCAATTACGTAATCAGTGCCTGATCACTCAGGTGACCAGTACATGGTAGCTATGTGATCATTGTATGATCAGCCATGAAAGCAGTGCATGATAGCCCCGTGATCAGTGCATGATCAGTCACGCGATCTGTGCATGATCAATTATGTTACCATTGCATGATCAGTCACGTGACCAGTACATGTTAGCTACGGGATCATTGCAGGATCAGCCACGTGAGCACTGCATGATAGACACGTGATCAGTGCATGATCAGCTACGTCAGCAGTGTATGATCAGTCAGGTGATCAGTGCATGATCAGACACGTGAACAGTGTATGATCAGCCACGTGATCAGTGCATGATACCTACGTGATCAGTTCATGATTAGTCACGTGATCTGTGCATGTCAGGTACGTAATCAGTGCATGATATCCACGTGGTCATTGAATTAAAGCCACGTGATCAGTTCATGATTAGTCACGTGATCTGTGCATGACCAGGCAGGAGAACAGTGTATGATCAGCAACGTGATCAGTGCATTATAGCCACGTGATCATTGCATGATCAGTCAAGTGATCAGTGCGTGAACAGTCACGTTATCAGTGCATGATGAGCCACGTGATCAGTGCAGGATCAATTACGTAATCAGTGCATGATCAGTCACGTGACCAGTACATGGTTTCTACGTGATCATTGCATGATCAGCCACGTGAGCAGAGCATGATAGCCACGTGATCAGTGCATGATCAGTCACGTGATCAGTACATGATCAGTCACGTTAACAGTGCATGATCATTTACGTGATTTGTGAATGACGAAACACGTGACCAGTATATGGTAGCTAGGTGATTATTGCATGACCAGCCACGGGAGCAGTGCATGATAGCCACGTGATGTGTGCTTGATCAGTTAGGTGAACAGAGTATGATCAGCCACGTGATCAGTGCATGAGTGCCACGTGATCAGTGCATGATCAGTTACGTGAGCAGTGTATGATCAGCCACGTGATCAGTGCACGGTCAGACACGTGAACAGTGTATGATCAGCCACGTGATCAGTGCATGATATCCAAGTGATCAGTGCATAATCAATCACGTGATCAGTGAATAATCAACCACGTGAACAGTGCATGCTCAATCATGTGATCAGGGCCTGCTGAGCTGCGTGATTACTGTCGGCTCATCTCTTGACAATTGCCAGCTGAGCTGCACGATTCCTGCCTGTCATCTGCTTGACAATTGCCAGCTGTGCTGCGTAATTCCTGCCTGCTCAGCTGCTTGATTATTGCCAGCTGAGCAGCATGATTCCTCACAGCTGAGTTCCATGATTAGTGCCTGCTGACTGTTTGATTCGTGCCTACTCAGCTCTTTGTTTATTGCCTCCAGAGGCACATGATCAGTGTATGATAGCAAACATGATCAGCGCATGATCAGTCACATGATCAGCGCTATTAAGTCACGGGATCACTACATGATAGTCATGTGATCAGTCCATGCTCAGTCACGGTATCAGTGCATGATCAGCCACGTGATCAGTGCATGATAGCCACGTGATCATTGCATGATAGCCACGTGATCAGTGCATGATCAGCCAGGTGATCAGCGCATGATACCTATGTGATCAGTTTATGATTAGCCACGTGATCTGTGCATGACCTGCAGGTGATCAGTGTATGATCAGCCACGTGAACAGTGCATGATAGCCACGTGATCAGTGCATGATCAGTCACCTGATGGGTGTATGATCAGTCACGTGACTGGTACATGGTAGCTACATGATTATTGCATGATCAGCCACGTGAGTAGTGCATGATAGCCACGTGATCAGTGCATGGTCAGTCACGTGATCAGTGTATGATCAGCCACGTGATCAGTGCATGATCAGCCACATGATCAGTGCATGATCAATTACGTCATCAGTGCATGATCAGTCACGTGACCAGTACATGGTAGCTACGTGATCATTGCATGATCAGCCACGTGAGCCCTGCATGATAGCCACGAGATCAGTGCATGATCAGTCACGTGATCATTGCATGATCAGTCACGTGAACAGTGCATGATAAGTCACCTGATCAGTGCATGATCAATTATGTGATCAGTGCATGATCACTCACGTGACCAGTACATGGTAGCTACGTGATCATTGCATGATCAGGCACGTGATCAGTGCATGTTGAGTCCCGTAATGAGTCTTTGATCAGCCAAGTGATCAGTGCAAGATAGCTACGTGATCAGTGCATGATCAGTCACATGATCAGTGCATGATCAGCCACTTCATCAGTGCATGAATCCACGTGATCAGTGCATACAATTACGTGATCAGTGCATGCACAATCACGCGATCAGTGCATGAGAGCCTCGTGATCAGTGCATGATCAGTCACGTGATAGGTGTGTGA
This sequence comes from Bos grunniens, assembly GCF_055505025.1. Classification (NCBI taxonomy): domain Eukaryota; kingdom Metazoa; phylum Chordata; class Mammalia; order Artiodactyla; family Bovidae; genus Bos; species Bos grunniens. Next base: position 454,529 of record NC_141188.1, on the reverse strand, counting down.
TCAGCCACGTGAACAGTGCATGCTCAGTCACGTGATCAGGGCCTGCTGAGCTGCGTGATTACTGTCTGCTCATCTGCTTGACAATTGCCAGCTGAGCTGCACGATTCCTGCCTGTCATCTCCTTGACAATTGCCACCTGTGCTGCGTAATTCCTGCCTGCTCATCTACTTGATTATTGCCAGCTGAGCAGCATGATTTCTCAGAGCTGAGTTCCATGATGATTGCCTGCTGACTGATTCCTGCCTACTCAGCTCTTTGTTCATTGCCTCCAGAGGCACATGATCAGTGTATGACACCAAATATGATCAGCACATGATCAGTCACATGATCAATGCATGATAAGCCAGGTGATCAGTGCAGGATCAAATACGTGATCAGTGCATGATCAGTCATGTGACCAGTACATGGTAGCTGCGTGATCATTGCATGATCAGCCAGGTGATCAGTGCATAATCAGCCACGTGATCAGTGCATGATCAATTACGTGATCAGTGCATGATGAGTCATGTGACCAGTATATGGTAGCTGCGTGATCATTGCATGATCAGCCGCGTGAGCAGTGCATGACAGCTACGTGATCAGTGCATGATCAGTCAGGTTATAAGTGCATGATCAGTCACGTGATCAGTGTGTGATCAGCCACGTGATCAGTGCATGATCAGTCACGTGACCAGTACATGGTAGCTGCGTGATCATTGCATGATCAGCCACGTGAGCCGTGCATGATAGCCAGGAGGTCAGTGCATGATCAGTAACGTGATCACTGCATGATCAGTCAGGTGAACAGTGCATGATAAGTCACCTGATTAGTGCATGATCAATTACGTGATCAGTGCATGATCACTCACGTGACCAGTACATGGTAGCTACGTGATCATTGCAGGATCAGCCACGTGAGCACTGCATGATAGACACGTGATCAGTGCATGATCAGCTACGTGAGCAGTGTATGATCAGCCACGTGATCAGTGCATGATCAGACACGTGAACAGTGTATGATCAGCCACGTGATCAGTGCATGATTCGTACGTGATTAGTTCATGATTAGTCCCGTGATCTGTGCATGACAGGAACATAATCAGTGCATGAAATCCACGTGATCAGTGAATTATAGCCACGTGATCAGTTCATGATTAGTCACGTGATCTCTGCATGACCTGGCACGTAAACAGTGTATGATCCGCCACGTGATCACTGCATGATAGCCACGTGATCAGTGCATGATCAACCACATGATCAGTGCATGATCCATTATGTAATCAGTGCATGATCAGCCACGTGAGTAGTGCATGATAGCCACGTGATCAGTGCATGATCAGTCACGTGATCAGTGCATGATCAGTCATGTGACCAGTACATGGTAGCTGCGTGATCATTGCATGATCAGCCACGTGAGCAGTGCATGATAGCCACGTGATCAGTGCATGATCAGCCACGTGATCAGTGCATGATCGGTCACGTGATCAGTACATGATCAGTCACGTGAACAGTGCATGATCATTTACGTGATCTGTGCATGATGAGTCACGGGACCACTACATGGTAGCCACGTGGGCAGTGCATGATAGCCACGTGATCAGTGCATGATCAGTTTCGGGAGCAGAGTATAATCAGCCACTTCATCAGTGCATGATAGCCACGTGATCACTGCATGATCTGTCACATGATCAGTGTATGATCATCCACGTGATCAGTGCCTGGGCAGTCATGTGATCAGTGCATGATATAGACGTGATCAGTGCATGATCAGTCTCGTGATCAGTGTATGATCAACCTCGTGATCAGTGCACGATAGCCAGGTAATGAGTGCATGACAGCCAGATGATGAGTGCATTATCAGTCACGTGATCATTGTATGATTAGCCTCGTAATCAGTGCATGATAGCCAACTGATCAGTGCATGATCAGTCACGTGATCAGTGCATGATCAGTCATGTGATCTGTGCATGATCAGTCACGTGATCAGTGTGTGATCATCCACGTGATCAGTGCATGTGGAGTCATGTAATCAATGCATGATAGCTCCGTGATCAGTGCATGATCAGTCCCGTAATGAGTGTATGATCAGCCAAGTGATCAGTGCAAGATAGCTACGTGATCAGTGCATGATCAGTCACATGATCAGTGCATGATCAGCCACGTCATCAGTGCATGATAGCCACGTGATCAGTGCATACAATTACGTGATCAGTGCATGCGCAATCACGTGATCAGTGCATGAGCGCCACGTGATCAGTGTATGATCAGTCACGTGATAGGTGTGTGATCAGCCACGTGAACAGTTCATGCTCAGTCACGTGATCAGGGCCTGCTGAGCTGCATGATTACTGTCTGCTCATCTGCTTGACAATTGCCAGCTGAGCTGCATGATTCCTCCCTGTCATCTCCTTTACAATTGCCACCTGTGCTGCGTAATTCCTGCCTGCTCATCTACTTGATTATTGCCAGCTGAGCAGCATGATTTCTCAGAGCTGAGTTCCATGGTTTTGCCTGCTGACTGATTCCTGCCTACTCAGCTCTTTGTTCATTGCCTCCAGAGGCACATGATCAGTGTATGACACCAAACATGATCAGCACATGATCAGTCACATGATCAATGCATGATAAGCCAAGTGATCAGTGCAGGATCAATTACGTGATCAGTGCATGATCAGTCATGTGACCAGTACATGGTAGCTGCGTGATCATTGCATGATCAGCCACGTGATCAGTGCATAATCAGTCACGTTATCAGTGCATGATCATTCACGTGATCAGTGCATGATCAATTACGTGATCAGTGCATGATGAGTCATGTGACCAGTACATGGTAGCTGCGTGATCATTGCATGATCAGCCACGTGATCAGTGCATAATCAGCCACGTGATCAGTGCATGATCATTCACGTGATCAGTGCATGATCAATTACGTGATCAGTGCATGATGAGTCATGTGACCAGTACATGGTAGCTGCGTGATCATTGCATGATCAGCCGCGTGAGCAGTGCATGATAGCCACGTGATCAGTGCATGATCAGTCAGGTGATAAGTGCATGATCAGTCACGTGATCAGTACATGGTAGCTACGTGATCATTGCATGATCAGCCATGTGATCAGTGCATGATAGCCACGTGATCAGTGCATGATCAGTCACGTGATACGTGTGTGATCAGCCATGTGATCAGTGCATGATATCCACGTGATCAGTGCATGATAGCCACGTGATCACTTCATGATTAGTCACGGGATCTGTGCATGACCAGGCACGTGATCAGTGTATGATCAGCCACGTGATCAGTGCATGATAGCCACGTGATCAGTGCATGATCAGTCACGTGATCAGTGCATGATAAATTACGTTACCTTTGCATGTTCAGTCACGTGACCAGTACATGTTAGCTACGTGATCATTGCAGGATCAGCCACGTCAGCACTGCATGATAGACACCTGATCAGTGCATGATCGGTCACCTGATGGGTGGATGAACAGTCACCTGACCGGTACATGGTAGCTACATGATCATTGCACGATCAGCCTCGTGAGTATTGCATGATAGCCACGTGATCAGTGCATGATCAGTCACGTGATCACTGCATGATCTGTCACATGATCAGTGTATGATCATCCAAGTGATCAGTGCATGGGCAGTCATGTGATCAGTGCATGATATAGACGTGATCAGTGCATGATCAGTCTCGTGATCAGTGTATGATCAACCACGTGATCAGTGCATGATAGCCAGGTAATGAGTGCATGATAGCCAGATGATCAGTGCATTATCAGTCACGTGATCAGTGTATGATCAGCCAAGTAATCAGTGAATGATAGCCAACTGATCAGTGCATGATCAGTCACGTGATCAGTGCATGATCAGTCATGTGATCAGTGCATGATGAGCCACGTGATCAGTGCAGGATCAATTACGGGATCAGTGCATGATCAGTCACGTGACCAGTACATGGTTGCTACGTGATCATTGCATGATCAGCCACGTCAGCACTGCATGATCAGCCATGTGATCAGTGCATGATAGCCACGTGATCAGTGCATGATCAGTCACGTGATACGTGTGTGATCAGCCATGTGATCAGTGCATGATATCCACGTGATCAGTGCATGATAGCCACGTGATCACTTCATGATTAGTCACGGGATCTGTGCATGACCAGGCACGTGATCAGTGTATGATCAGCCACGTGATCAGTGCATGATAGCCACGTGATCAGTGCATGATCAGTCACGTGATCAGTGCATGATAAATTACGTTACCTTTGCATGTTCAGTCACGTGACCAGTACATGTTAGCTACGTGATCATTGCAGGATCAGCCACGTCAGCACTGCATGATAGACACCTGATCAGTGCATGATCGGTCACCTGATGGGTGGATGAACAGTCACCTGACCGGTACATGGTAGCTACATGATCATTGCACGATCAGCCTCGTGAGTATTGCATGATAGCCACGTGATCAGTGCATGATCAGTCACGTGATCACTGCATGATCTGTCACATGATCAGTGTATGATCATCCAAGTGATCAGTGCATGGGCAGTCATGTGATCAGTGCATGATATAGACGTGATCAGTGCATGATCAGTCTCGTGATCAGTGTATGATCAACCACGTGATCAGTGCATGATAGCCAGGTAATGAGTGCATGATAGCCAGATGATCAGTGCATTATCAGTCACGTGATCAGTGTATGATCAGCCAAGTAATCAGTGAATGATAGCCAACTGATCAGTGCATGATCAGTCACGTGATCAGTGCATGATCAGTCATGTGATCAGTGCATGATGAGCCACGTGATCAGTGCAGGATCAATTACGGGATCAGTGCATGATCAGTCACGTGACCAGTACATGGTTGCTACGTGATCATTGCATGATCAGCCACGTCAGCACTGCATGATAGACACGTGATCAGTGCATGATCCCTCAACTGATGGGTGGATGATCAGTCACGTGACCGGTACATGGTAGCTACATGATCATTGCATGATCAGCCACGTGAGTAGTGCATGATAGCCACGTGATCAGTGCATGATCAGTCAGGTGATCAGTGTATGATCAGCCAAGTAATCAGTGCATGATAGCCAGGTAATGAGTGCATGATAGCCAGATGATCAGTGCATTATCAGTCACGTGATCAGTGTATGATTAGCCAAGTAATCATTGCATGATAGCCAACTGAGCAGTGCCTGATCAGTCACGTGATCAGTGCATGATAGGTCACGTGATCAGTGCATGATCATTCACGTGATCAGTGTATGATCATCCACGTGATCAGTGCATGTGGAGTCATGTAATCAATGAATGAAAGCTCCTTGATCAGTGCATGATCAGTCCCGTGATGAGTGTATGATCAGCCAAGTGATCAGTGCAAGATAGCTACGTGATCAGTGCATGATCAGTCACATGATCAGTGCATGATCAGCCACGTCATCAGTGCATGATAGCCACGTCATCAGTGCATACAATTACGTGATCAGTGCATGCGCAATCACGTGATCAGTGCATGAGAGCCACGTGATAAGTGCATGATCAGTCACGTGATAGGTGTGTGATCAGCCACGTGAACAGTGCATGCTCAGTCACGTGATCAGGGCCTGCTGAGCTGCATGATTACTGTCTGCTCATCTGCTTGACAATTGCAAGCTGAGCTGCCGGATTCCTGCCTGTCATCCCCTTGACAATTGCCACCTGTGCTGCGTAATTCCTCCCTGCTCATCTACTTGATTATTCCCAGCTGAGCAGCATGATTTCTCAGAGCTGAGTTCCATGATTATTGCCTGCTGACTGATTCCTGCCTATTCAGCTCTTTGTTCATTGCCTCCAGAGGTACATGATCAGTGTATGACACCAAACATGATCAGCACATGATCAGTCACATGATCAATGCATGATAAGCCAGGTGATCAGTGAATGATCAATTACGTAATCAGTGCATGATCAGTCTCGTGATCAGTGTAGGATCAACCACGTGATCAGTGCACGATAGCCAGGTAATGAGTGCATGGTAGCCAGATGATCAGTGCATTATCAGTCACGTGATCAGTGTATGATCAGCCAAGTAATCAGTGCATGATAGCCAACTGATCAGTGCATGGTCAGTCACGTGATCAGTGCATGATCAGTCACGTGATCAGTGTATGATCATCCACGTGATCAGTGCATGTGGAGTCATGTGATCAATGCATAATAGCACCGTGATCAGTGCATGTTGAGTCCCGTAATGAGTCTTTGATCAGCCAAGTGATCAGTGCAAGATAGCTACGTGATCAGTGCATGATCAGTCACATGATCAGTGCATGATCAGCCACTTCATCAGTGCATGAATCCACGTGATCAGTGCATACAATTACGTGATCAGTGCATGCACAATCACGCGATCAGTGCATGAGAGCCACGTGATACGTGCATGATCAGTCACGTGATAGGTGTGTGATCAGCCACGTGAAGAGTGCATGCTCATTCACGTGATCAGGGCCTGCTGAGCTGCGTGATTACTGTCTGCTCATCTGCTTGACAATTGCCAGCTGAGCTGCAGGATTCCTGCCTGTCATCTGCTTGACAATTGCCAGCTGTGCTGCGTAATTCCTGCCTGCTCATCTACTTGATTATTGCCAGCTGAGCAGCATGATTTCTCAGAGCTGAGTTCCATGATGATTGCCTGCTGACTGATTCCTGCCTACTCAACTCTTTGTTCATTGCCTCCAGAGGCACATGATCAGTGTATGACACCAAACATGATCAGCACATGATCAGTCACATGATCAATGCATGATAAGCCAGGTGATCAGTGCAGGATCAAATACGTGATCAGTGCATGATCAGTCATGTGACCAGTACATGGTAGCTGCGTGATCATTGCATGATCAGCCAGGTGATCAGTGCATAATCAGCCACGTGATCAGTGCATGATCATTCACGTGATCAGTGCATGATCAATTACGTGATCAGTGCATGATGAGTCATGTGACCAGTATATGGTAGCTGCGTGATCATTGCATGATCAGCCGCGTGAGCAGTGCATGACAGCTACGTGATCAGTGCATGATCAGTCAGGTTATAAGTGCATGATCAGTCACGTGATCAGTGTGTGATCAGCCACGTGATCAGTGCATGATCAGTCACGTGACCAGTACATGGTAGCTGCGTGATCATTGCATGATCAGCCACGTGAGCCGTGCATGATAGCCAGGAGGTCAGTGCATGATCAGTAACGTGATCACTGCATGATCAGTCAGGTGAACAGTGCATGATAAGTCACCTGATTAGTGCATGATCAATTACGTGATCAGTGCATGATCACTCACGTGACCAGTACATGGTAGCTACGTGATCATTGCAGGATCAGCCACGTGAGCACTGCATGATAGACACGTGATCAGTGCATGATCAGCTACGTGAGCAGTGTATGATCAGCCACGTGATCAGTGCATGATCAGACACGTGAACAGTGTATGATCAGCCACGTGATCAGTGCATGATTCGTACGTGATTAGTTCATGATTAGTCCCGTGATCTGTGCATGACAGGAACGTATCAGTGCATGAAATCCACGTGATCAGTGAATTATAGCCACGTGATCAGTTCATGATTAGTCACGTGATCTCTGCATGACCTGGCACGTAAACAGTGTATGATCCGCCACGTGATCACTGCATGATAGCCACGTGATCAGTGCATGATCAACCACATGATCAGTGCATGATCCATTATGTAATCAGTGCATGATCAGCCACGTGAGTAGTGCATGATAGCCACGTGATCAGTGCATGATCAGTCACGTGATCAGTGCATGATCAGTCATGTGACCAGTACATGGTAGCTGCGTGATCATTGCATGATCAGCCACGTGAGCAGTGCATGATAGCCACGTGATCAGTGCATGATCAGCCACGTGATCAGTGCATGATCGGTCACGTGATCAGTACATGATCAGTCACGTGAACAGTGCATGATCATTTACGTGATCTGTGCATGATGAGTCACGGGACCACTACATGGTAGCCACGTGGGCAGTGCATGATAGCCACGTGATCAGTGCATGATCAGTTTCGGGAGCAGAGTATAATCAGCCACTTCATCAGTGCATGATAGCCACGTGATCACTGCATGATCTGTCACATGATCAGTGTATGATCATCCACGTGATCAGTGCCTGGGCAGTCATGTGATCAGTGCATGATATAGACGTGATCAGTGCATGATCAGTCTCGTGATCAGTGTATGATCAACCTCGTGATCAGTGCACGATAGCCAGGTAATGAGTGCATGACAGCCAGATGATGAGTGCATTATCAGTCACGTGATCATTGTATGATTAGCCTCGTAATCAGTGCATGATAGCCAACTGATCAGTGCATGATCAGTCACGTGATCAGTGCATGATCAGTCATGTGATCTGTGCATGATCAGTCACGTGATCAGTGTGTGATCATCCACGTGATCAGTGCATGTGGAGTCATGTAATCAATGCATGATAGCTCCGTGATCAGTGCATGATCAGTCCCGTAATGAGTGTATGATCAGCCAAGTGATCAGTGCAAGATAGCTACGTGATCAGTGCATGATCAGTCACATGATCAGTGCATGATCAGCCACGTCATCAGTGCATGATAGCCACGTGATCAGTGCATACAATTACGTGATCAGTGCATGCGCAATCACGTGATCAGTGCATGAGCGCCACGTGATCAGTGTATGATCAGTCACGTGATAGGTGTGTGATCAGCCACGTGAACAGTTCATGCTCAGTCACGTGATCAGGGCCTGCTGAGCTGCATGATTACTGTCTGCTCATCTGCTTGACAATTGCCAGCTGAGCTGCATGATTCCTCCCTGTCATCTCCTTTACAATTGCCACCTGTGCTGCGTAATTCCTGCCTGCTCATCTACTTGATTATTGCCAGCTGAGCAGCATGATTTCTCAGAGCTGAGTTCCATGGTTTTGCCTGCTGACTGATTCCTGCCTACTCAGCTCTTTGTTCATTGCCTCCAGAGGCACATGATCAGTGTATGACACCAAACATGATCAGCACATGATCAGTCACATGATCAATGCATGATAAGCCAAGTGATCAGTGCAGGATCAATTACGTGATCAGTGCATGATCAGTCATGTGACCAGTACATGGTAGCTGCGTGATCATTGCATGATCAGCCACGTGATCAGTGCATAATCAGTCACGTTATCAGTGCATGATCATTCACGTGATCAGTGCATGATCAATTACGTGATCAGTGCATGATGAGTCATGTGACCAGTACATGGTAGCTGCGTGATCATTGCATGATCAGCCACGTGATCAGTGCATAATCAGCCACGTGATCAGTGCATGATCATTCACGTGATCAGTGCATGATCAATTACGTGATCAGTGCATGATGAGTCATGTGACCAGTACATGGTAGCTGCGTGATCATTGCATGATCAGCCGCGTGAGCAGTGCATGATAGCCACGTGATCAGTGCATGATCAGTCAGGTGATAAGTGCATGATCAGTCACGTGATCAGTACATGGTAGCTACGTGATCATTGCATGATCAGCCATGTGATCAGTGCATGATAGCCACGTGATCAGTGCATGATCAGTCACGTGATACGTGTGTGATCAGCCATGTGATCAGTGCATGATATCCACGTGATCAGTGCATGATAGCCACGTGATCACTTCATGATTAGTCACGGGATCTGTGCATGACCAGGCACGTGATCAGTGTATGATCAGCCACGTGATCAGTGCATGATAGCCACGTGATCAGTGCATGATCAGTCACGTGATCAGTGCATGATAAATTACGTTACCTTTGCATGTTCAGTCACGTGACCAGTACATGTTAGCTACGTGATCATTGCAGGATCAGCCACGTCAGCACTGCATGATAGACACCTGATCAGTGCATGATCGGTCACCTGATGGGTGGATGAACAGTCACCTGACCGGTACATGGTAGCTACATGATCATTGCACGATCAGCCTCGTGAGTATTGCATGATAGCCACGTGATCAGTGCATGATCAGTCACGTGATCACTGCATGATCTGTCACATGATCAGTGTATGATCATCCAAGTGATCAGTGCATGGGCAGTCATGTGATCAGTGCATGATATAGACGTGATCAGTGCATGATCAGTCTCGTGATCAGTGTATGATCAACCACGTGATCAGTGCATGATAGCCAGGTAATGAGTGCATGATAGCCAGATGATCAGTGCATTATCAGTCACGTGATCAGTGTATGATCAGCCAAGTAATCAGTGAATGATAGCCAACTGATCAGTGCATGATCAGTCACGTGATCAGTGCATGATCAGTCATGTGATCAGTGCATGATGAGCCACGTGATCAGTGCAGGATCAATTACGGGATCAGTGCATGATCAGTCACGTGACCAGTACATGGTTGCTACGTGATCATTGCATGATCAGCCACGTCAGCACTGCATGATAGACACGTGATCAGTGCATGATCCCTCAACTGATGGGTGGATGATCAGTCACGTGACCGGTACATGGTAGCTACATGATCATTGCATGATCAGCCACGTGAGTAGTGCATGATAGCCACGTGATCAGTGCATGATCAGTCAGGTGATCAGTGTATGATCAGCCAAGTAATCAGTGCATGATAGCCAGGTAATGAGTGCATGATAGCCAGATGATCAGTGCATTATCAGTCACGTGATCAGTGTATGATTAGCCAAGTAATCATTGCATGATAGCCAACTGAGCAGTGCCTGATCAGTCACGTGATCAGTGCATGATAGGTCACGTGATCAGTGCATGATCATTCACGTGATCAGTGTATGATCATCCACGTGATCAGTGCATGTGGAGTCATGTAATCAATGAATGAAAGCTCCTTGATCAGTGCATGATCAGTCCCGTGATGAGTGTATGATCAGCCAAGTGATCAGTGCAAGATAGCTACGTGATCAGTGCATGATCAGTCACATGATCAGTGCATGATCAGCCACGTCATCAGTGCATGATAGCCACGTCATCAGTGCATACAATTACGTGATCAGTGCATGCGCAATCACGTGATCAGTGCATGAGAGCCACGTGATAAGTGCATGATCAGTCACGTGATAGGTGTGTGATCAGCCACGTGAACAGTGCATGCTCAGTCACGTGATCAGGGCCTGCTGAGCTGCATGATTACTGTCTGCTCATCTGCTTGACAATTGCAAGCTGAGCTGCCGGATTCCTGCCTGTCATCCCCTTGACAATTGCCACCTGTGCTGCGTAATTCCTCCCTGCTCATCTACTTGATTATTGCCAGCTGAGCAGCATGATTTCTCAGAGCTGAGTTCCATGATTATTGCCTGCTGACTGATTCCTGCCTATTCAGCTCTTTGTTCATTGCCTCCAGAGGCACATGATCAGTGTATGACACCAAACATGATCAGCACATGATCAGTCACATGATCAATGCATGATAAGCCAGGTGATCAGTGAATGATCAATTACGTAATCAGTGCATGATCAGTCTCGTGATCAGTGTAGGATCAACCACGTGATCAGTGCACGATAGCCAGGTAATGAGTGCATGGTAGCCAGATGATCAGTGCATTATCAGTCACGTGATCAGTGTATGATCAGCCAAGTAATCAGTGCATGATAGCCAACTGATCAGTGCATGGTCAGTCACGTGATCAGTGCATGATCAGTCACGTGATCAGTGTATGATCATCCACGTGATCAGTGCATGTGGAGTCATGTGATCAATGCATAATAGCACCGTGATCAGTGCATGTTGAGTCCCGTAATGAGTCTTTGATCAGCCAAGTGATCAGTGCAAGATAGCTACGTGATCAGTGCATGATCAGTCACATGATCAGTGCATGATCAGCCACTTCATCAGTGCATGAATCCACGTGATCAGTGCATACAATTACGTGATCAGTGCATGCACAATCACGCGATCAGTGCATGAGAGCCACGTGATACGTGCATGATCAGTCACGTGATAGGTGTGTGATCAGCCACGTGAAGAGTGCATGCTCATTCACGTGATCAGGGCCTGCTGAGCTGCGTGATTACTGTCTGCTCATCTGCTTGACAATTGCCAGCTGAGCTGCAGGATTCCTGCCTGTCATCTGCTTGACAATTGCCAGCTGTGCTGCGTAATTCCTGCCTGCTCATCTACTTGATTATTGCCAGCTGAGCAGCATGATTTCTCAGAGCTGAGTTCCATGATGATTGCCTGCTGACTGATTCCTGCCTACTCAGCTCTTTGTTCATTGCCTCCAGAGGCACATGATCAGTGTATGACACCAAATATGATCAGCACATGATCAGTCACATGATCAATGCATGATAAGCCAGGTGATCAGTGCAGGATCAAATACGTGATCAGTGCATGATCAGTCATGTGACCAGTACATGGTAGCTGCGTGATCATTGCATGATCAGCCAGGTGATCAGTGCATAATCAGCCACGTGATCAGTGCATGATCATTCACGTGATCAGTGCATGATCAATTACGTGATCAGTGCATGATGAGTCATGTGACCAGTATATGGTAGCTGCGTGATCATTGCATGATCAGCCGCGTGAGCAGTGCATGACAGCTACGTGATCAGTGCATGATCAGTCAGGTTATAAGTGCATGATCAGTCACGTGATCAGTGTGTGATCAGCCACGTGATCAGTGCATGATCAGTCACGTGACCAGTACATGGTAGCTGCGTGATCATTGCATGATCAGCCACGTGAGCCGTGCATGATAGCCAGGAGGTCAGTGCATGATCAGTAACGTGATCACTGCATGATCAGTCAGGTGAACAGTGCATGATAAGTCACCTGATTAGTGCATGATCAATTACGTGATCAGTGCATGATCACTCACGTGACCAGTACATGGTAGCTACGTGATCATTGCAGGATCAGCCACGTGAGCACTGCATGATAGACACGTGATCAGTGCATGATCAGCTACGTGAGCAGTGTATGATCAGCCACGTGATCAGTGCATGATCAGACACGTGAACAGTGTATGATCAGCCACGTGATCAGTGCATGATTCGTACGTGATTAGTTCATGATTAGTCCCGTGATCTGTGCATGACAGGAACGTATCAGTGCATGAAATCCACGTGATCAGTGAATTATAGCCACGTGATCAGTTCATGATTAGTCACGTGATCTCTGCATGACCTGGCACGTAAACAGTGTATGATCCGCCACGTGATCACTGCATGATAGCCACGTGATCAGTGCATGATCAACCACATGATCAGTGCATGATCCATTATGTAATCAGTGCATGATCAGCCACGTGAGTAGTGCATGATAGCCACGTGATCAGTGCATGATCAGTCACGTGATCAGTGCATGATCAGTCATGTGACCAGTACATGGTAGCTGCGTGATCATTGCATGATCAGCCACGTGAGCAGTGCATGATAGCCACGTGATCAGTGCATGATCAGCCACGTGATCAGTGCATGATCGGTCACGTGATCAGTACATGATCAGTCACGTGAACAGTGCATGATCATTTACGTGATCTGTGCATGATGAGTCACGGGACCACTACATGGTAGCCACGTGGGCAGTGCATGATAGCCACGTGATCAGTGCATGATCAGTTTCGGGAGCAGAGTATAATCAGCCACTTCATCAGTGCATGATAGCCACGTGATCACTGCATGATCTGTCACATGATCAGTGTATGATCATCCACGTGATCAGTGCCTGGGCAGTCATGTGATCAGTGCATGATATAGACGTGATCAGTGCATGATCAGTCTCGTGATCAGTGTATGATCAACCTCGTGATCAGTGCACGATAGCCAGGTAATGAGTGCATGACAGCCAGATGATGAGTGCATTATCAGTCACGTGATCATTGTATGATTAGCCTCGTAATCAGTGCATGATAGCCAACTGATCAGTGCATGATCAGTCACGTGATCAGTGCATGATCAGTCATGTGATCTGTGCATGATCAGTCACGTGATCAGTGTGTGATCATCCACGTGATCAGTGCATGTGGAGTCATGTAATCAATGCATGATAGCTCCGTGATCAGTGCATGATCAGTCCCGTAATGAGTGTATGATCAGCCAAGTGATCAGTGCAAGATAGCTACGTGATCAGTGCATGATCAGTCACATGATCAGTGCATGATCAGCCACGTCATCAGTGCATGATAGCCACGTGATCAGTGCATACAATTACGTGATCAGTGCATGCGCAATCACGTGATCAGTGCATGAGCGCCACGTGATCAGTGTATGATCAGTCACGTGATAGGTGTGTGATCAGCCACGTGAACAGTTCATGCTCAGTCACGTGATCAGGGCCTGCTGAGCTGCATGATTACTGTCTGCTCATCTGCTTGACAAATGCCAGCTGAGCTGCATGATTCCTCCCTGTCATCTCCTTTACAATTGCCACCTGTGCTGCGTAATTCCTGCCTGCTCATCTACTTGATTATTGCCAGCTGAGCAGCATGATTTCTCAGAGCTGAGTTCCATGGTTTTGCCTGCTGACTGATTCCTGCCTACTCAGCTCTTTGTTCATTGCCTCCAGAGGCACATGATCAGTGTATGACACCAAACATGATCAGCACATGATCAGTCACATGATCAATGCATGATAAGCCAAGTGATCAGTGCAGGATCAATTACATGATCAGTGCATGATCAGTCATGTGACCAGTACATGGTAGCTGCGTGATCATTGCATGATCAGCCACGTGATCAGTGCATAATCAGTCACGTTATCAGTGCATGATCATTCACGTGATCAGTGCATGATCAATTACGTGATCAGTGCATGATGAGTCATGTGACCAGTACATGGTAGCTGCGTGATCATTGCATGATCAGCCACGTGATCAGTGCATAATCAGCCACGTGATCAGTGCATGATCATTCACGTGATCAGTGCATGATCAATTACGTGATCAGTGCATGATGAGTCATTTGACCAGTACATGGTAGCTGCGTGATCATTGCATGATCAGCCGCATGAGCAGTGCATGATAGCCACGTGATCAGTGCATGATCATTCACGTGATCAGTGCATGATCAATTACGTGATCAGTGCATGATGAGTCATGTGACCAGTACATGGTAGCTGCGTGATCATTGCATGATCAGCCACGTGATCAGTGCATAATCAGTCACGTTATCAGTGCATGATCATTCACGTGATCAGTGCATGATCAATTACGTGATCAGTGCATGATGAGTCATGTGACCAGTACATGGTAGCTGCGTGATCATTGCATGATCAGCCACGTGATCAGTGCATAATCAGCCACGTGATCAGTGCATGATCATTCACGTGATCAGTGCATGATCAATTACGTGATCAGTGCATGATGAGTCATTTGACCAGTACATGGTAGCTGCGTGATCATTGCATGATCAGCCGCATGAGCAGTGCATGATAGCCACGTGATCAGTGCATGATCAGTCAGGTGATAAGTGCATGATCAGTCACGTGATCAGTACATGGTAGCTACGTGATCATTGCATGATCAGCCATGTGATCAGTGCATGATAGCCACGTGATCAGTGCATGATCAGTCACGTGATACGTGTGTGATCAGCCATGTGATCAGTGCATGATATCCACGTGATCAGTGCATGATAGCCACGTGATCACTTCATGATTAGTCACGGGATCTGTGCATGACCAGGCACGTGATCAGTGTATGATCAGCCACGTGATCAGTGCATGATAGCCACGTGATCAGTGCATGATCAGTCACGTGATCAGTGCATGATAAATTACGTTACCTTTGCATGTTCAGTCACGTGACCAGTACATGTTAGCTACGTGATCATTGCAGGATCAGCCACGTCAGCACTGCATGATAGACACCTGATCAGTGCATGATCGGTCACCTGATGGGTGGATGAACAGTCACCTGACCGGTACATGGTAGCTACATGATCATTGCACGATCAGCCTCGTGAGTATTGCATGATAGCCACGTGATCAGTGCATGATCAGTCAGGTGATCAGTGTATGATCAGCCAAGTAATCAGTGCATGATATCCAGGTAATGAGTGCATGATAGCCAGATGATCAGTGCATTATCAGTCACGTGATCAGTGTATGATTAGCCAAGTAATCATTGCATGATAGCCAACTGAGCAGTGCCTGATCAGTCACGTGATCAGTGCATGATAGGTCACGTGATCAGTGCATGATCATTCACGTGATCAGTGTATGATCATCCACGTGATCAGTGCATGTGGAGTCATGTAATCAATGAATGAAAGCTCCTTGATCAGTGCATGATCAGTCCCGTGATGAGTGTATGATCAGCCAAGTGATCAGTGCAAGATAGCTACGTGATCAGTGCATGATCAGTCACATGATCAGTGCATGATCAGCCACGTCATCAGTGCATGATAGCCACGTCATCAGTGCATACAATTACGTGATCAGTGCATGCGCAATCACGTGATCAGTGCATGAGAGTCACGTGATAAGTGCATGATCAGTCACGTGATAGGTGTGTGATCAGCCACGTGAACAGTGCATGCTCAGTCACGTGATCAGGGCCTGCTGAGCTGCATGATTACTGTCTGCTCATCTGCTTGACAATTGCAAGCTGAGCTGCCGGATTCCTGCCTGTCATCCCCTTGACAATTGCCACCTGTGCTGCGTAATTCCTCCCTGCTCATCTACTTGATTATTGCCAGCTGAGCAGCATGATTTCTCAGAGCTGAGTTCCATGATTATTGCCTGCTGACTGATTCCTGCCTATTCAGCTCTTTGTTCATTGCCTCCAGAGGTACATGATCAGTGTATGACACCAAACATGATCAGCACATGATCAGTCACATGATCAATGCATGATAAGCCAGGTGATCAGTGAATGATCAATTACGTGATCAGTGCATGATCAGTCTCTTGATCAGTGTATGATCAACCACGTGATCAGTGCACGATAGCCAGGTAATGAGTGCATGGTAGCCAGATGATCAGTGCATTATCAGTCACGTGATCAGTGTATGATCAGCCAAGTAATCAGTGCATGATAGCCAACTGATCAGTGCATGATCAGTCACGTGATCAGTGCATGGTCAGTCACGTGATCAGTGCATGATCAGTCACGTGATCAGTGTATGATCATCCACGTGATCAGTGCATGTGGAGTCATGTAATCAATGCATAATAGCGCCGTGATCAGTGCATGTTGAGTCCCGTAATGAGTCTTTGATCAGCCAAGTGATCAGTGCAAGATAGCTACGTGATCAGTGCATGATCAGTCACATGATCAGTGCATGATCAGCCACTTCATCAGTGCATGAATCCACGTGATCAGTGCATACAATTACGTGATCAGTGCATGCACAATCACGCGATCAGTGCATGAGAGCCACGTGATACGTGCATGATCAGTCACGTGATAGGTGTGTGATCAGCCACGTGAAGAGTGCATGCTCATTCACGTGATCAGGGCCTGCTGAGCTGCGTGATTACTGTCTGCTCATCTGCTTGACAATTGCCAGCTGAGCTGCAGGATTCCTGCCTGTCATCTGCTTGACAATTGCCAGCTGTGCTGCGTAATTCCTGCCTGCTCATCTACTTGATTATTGCCAGCTGAGCAGCATGATTTCTCAGAGCTGAGTTCCATGATGATTGCCTGCTGACTGATTCCTGCCTACTCAGCTCTTTGTTCATTGCCTCCAGAGGCACATGATCAGTGTATGACACCAAATATGATCAGCACATGATCAGTCACATGATCAATGCATGATAAGCCAGGTGATCAGTGCAGGATCAAATACGTGATCAGTGCATGATCAGTCATGTGACCAGTACATGGTAGCTGCGTGATCATTGCATGATCAGCCAGGTGATCAGTGCATAATCAGCCACGTGATCAGTGCATGATCATTCACGTGATCAGTGCATGATCAATTACGTGATCAGTGCATGATGAGTCATGTGACCAGTATATGGTAGCTGCGTGATCATTGCATGATCAGCCGCGTGAGCAGTGCATGACAGCTACGTGATCAGTGCATGATCAGTCAGGTTATAAGTGCATGATCAGTCACGTGATCAGTGTGTGATCAGCCACGTGATCAGTGCATGATCAGTCACGTGACCAGTACATGGTAGCTGCGTGATCATTGCATGATCAGCCACGTGAGCCGTGCATGATAGCCAGGAGGTCAGTGCAAGATCAGTAACGTGATCACTGCATGATCAGTCAGGTGAACAGTGCATGATAAGTCACCTGATTAGTGCATGATCAATTACGTGATCAGTGCATGATCACTCACGTGACCAGTACATGGTAGCTACGTGATCATTGCAGGATCAGCCACGTGAGCACTGCATGATAGACACGTGATCAGTGCATGATCAGCTACGTGAGCAGTGTATGATCAGCCACGTGATCAGTGCATGATCAGACACGTGAACAGTGTATGATCAGCCACGTGATCAGTGCATGATTCGTACGTGATTAGTTCATGATTAGTCCCGTGATCTGTGCATGACAGGAACATAATCAGTGCATGAAATCCACGTGATCAGTGAATTATAGCCACGTGATCAGTTCATGATTAGTCACGTGATCTCTGCATGACCTGGCACGTAAACAGTGTATGATCCGCCACGTGATCACTGCATGATAGCCACGTGATCAGTGCATGATCAACCACATGATCAGTGCATGATCCATTATGTAATCAGTGCATGATCAGCCACGTGAGTAGTGCATGATAGCCACGTGATCAGTGCATGATCAGTCACGTGATCAGTGCATGATCAGTCATGTGACCAGTACATGGTAGCTGCGTGATCATTGCATGATCAGCCACGTGAGCAGTGCATGATAGCCACGTGATCAGTGCATGATCAGCCACGTGATCAGTGCATGATCGGTCACGTGATCAGTACATGATCAGTCACGTGAACAGTGCATGATCATTTACGTGATCTGTGCATGATGAGTCACGGGACCACTACATGGTAGCCACGTGGGCAGTGCATGATAGCCACGTGATCAGTGCATGATCAGTTTCGGGAGCAGAGTATAATCAGCCACTTCATCAGTGCATGATAGCCACGTGATCACTGCATGATCTGTCACATGATCAGTGTATGATCATCCACGTGATCAGTGGTGGGCAGTCATGTGATCAGTGCATGATATAGACGTGATCAGTGCATGATCAGTCTCGTGATCAGTGTATGATCAACCTCGTGATCAGTGCACGATAGCCAGGTAATGAGTGCATGACAGCCAGATGATGAGTGCATTATCAGTCACGTGATCATTGTATGATTAGCCTCGTAATCAGTGCATGATAGCCAACTGATCAGTGCATGATCAGTCACGTGATCAGTGCATGATCAGTCATGTGATCTGTGCATGATCAGTCACGTGATCAGTGTGTGATCATCCACGTGATCAGTGCATGTGGAGTCATGTAATCAATGCATGATAGCTCCGTGATCAGTGCATGATCAGTCCCGTAATGAGTGTATGATCAGCCAAGTGATCAGTGCAAGATAGCTATGTGATCAGTGCATGATCAGTCACATGATCAGTGCATGATCAGCCACGTCATCAGTGCATGATAGCCACGTGATCAGTGCATACAATTACGTGATCAGTGCATGCGCAATCACGTGATCAGTGCATGAGCGCCACGTGATCAGTGTATGATCAGTCACGTGATAGGTGTGTGATCAGCCACGTGAACAGTTCATGCTCAGTCACGTGATCAGGGCCTGCTGAGCTGCATGATTACTGTCTGCTCATCTGCTTGACAATTGCCAGCTGAGCTGCATGATTCCTCCCTGTCATCTCCTTTACAATTGCCACCTGTGCTGCGTAATTCCTGCCTGCTCATCTACTTGATTATTGCCAGCTGAGCAGCATGATTTCTCAGAGCTGAGTTCCATGGTTTTGCCTGCTGACTGATTCCTGCCTACTCAGCTCTTTGTTCATTGCCTCCAGAGGCACATGATCAGTGTATGACACCAAACATGATCAGCACATGATCAGTCACATGATCAATGCATGATAAGCCAAGTGATCAGTGCAGGATCAATTACGTGATCAGTGCATGATGAGTCATGTGACCAGTACATGGTAGCTGCGTGATCATTGCATGATCAGCCACGTGATCAGTGCATAATCAGCCACGTGATCAGTGCATGATCATTCACGTGATCAGTGCATGATCAATTACGTGATCAGTGCATGATGAGTCATGTGACCAGTACATGGTAGCTGCGTGATCATTGCATGATCAGCCGCGTGAGCAGTGCATGATAGCCACGTGATCAGTGCATGATCAGTCAGGTGATAAGTGCATGATCAGTCACGTGATTAGTACATGGTAGCTACGTGATCATTGCATGATCAGCCATGTGATCAGTGCATGATAGCCACGTGATCAGTGCATGATCAGTCACGTGATACGTGTGTGATCAGCCATGTGATCAGTGCATGATATCCACGTGATCAGTGCATGATAGCCACGTGATCACTTCATGATTAGTCACGGGATCTGTGCATGACCAGGCACGTGATCAGTGTATGATCAGCCACGTGATCAGTGCATGATAGCCACGTGATCAGTGCATGATCAGTCACGTGATCAGTGCATGATAAATTACGTTACCTTTGCATGTTCAGTCACGTGACCAGTACATGTTAGCTACGTGATCATTGCAGGATCAGCCACGTCAGCACTGCATGATAGACACCTGATCAGTGCATGATCGGTCACCTGATGGGTGGATGAACAGTCACCTGACCGGTACATGGTAGCTACATGATCATTGCACGATCAGCCTCGTGAGTATTGCATGATAGCCACGTGATCAGTGCATGATCAGTCACGTGATCAGTGTATGATCAGCCAAGTAATCAGTGCATGATAGCCAACTGATCAGTGCATGATCAGTCACGTGATCACTGCATGATCTGTCAGATGATCAGTGTATGATCATCCAAGTGATCAGTGCATGGGCAGTCATGTGATCAGTGCATGATATAGACGTGATCAGTGCATGATCAGTCTCGTGATCAGTGTATGATCAACCACGTGATCAGTGCATGATAGCCAGGTAATGAGTGCATGATAGCCAGATGATCAGTGCATTATCAGTCACGTGATCAGTGTATGATCAGCCAAGTAATCAGTGAATGATAGCCAACTGATCAGTGCATGATCAGTCACGTGATCAGTGCATGATCAGTCATGTGATCAGTGCATGATGAGCCACGTGATCAGTGCAGGATCAATTACGGGATCAGTGCATGATCAGTCACGTGACCAGTACATGGTTGCTACGTGATCATTGCTTGATCGGCCACGTCAGCACTGCATGATAGACACGTGATCAGTGCATGATCCCTCAACTGATGGGTGGATGATCAGTCACGTGACCGGTACATGGTAGCTACATGATCATTGCATGATCAGCCACGTGAGTAGTGCATGATAGCCACGTGATCAGTGCATGATCTGTCAGGTGATCAGTGTATGATCAGCCAAGTAATCAGTGCATGATAGCCAGGTAATGAGTGCATGATAGCCAGATGATCAGTGCATTATCAGTCACGTGATCAGTGTATGATTAGCCAAGTAATCATTGCATGATAGCCAACTGAGCAGTGCCTGATCAGTCACGTGATCAGTGCATGATAGGTCACGTGATCAGTGCATGATCATTCACGTGATCAGTGTATGATCATCCACGTGATCAGTGCATGTGGAGTCATGTAATCAATGAATGAAAGCTCCTTGATCAGTGCATGATGAGTCCCGTGATGAGTGTATGATCAGCCAAGTGATCAGTGCAAGATAGCTACGTGATCAGTGCATGATCAGTCACATGATCAGTGCATGATCAGCCACGTCATCAGTGCATGATAGCCACGTCATCAGTGCATACAATTACGTGATCAGTGCATGCGCAATCACGTGATCAGTGCATGAGAGCCACGTGATAAGTGCATGATCAGTCACGTGATAGGTGTGTGATCAGCCACGTGAACAGTGCATGCTCAGTCACGTGATCAGGGCCTGCTGAGCTGCATGATTACTGTCTGCTCATCTGCTTGACAATTGCAAGCTGAGCTGCCGGATTCCTGCCTGTCATCCCCTTGACAATTGCCACCTGTGCTGCGTAATTCCTCCCTGCTCATCTACTTGATTATTGCCAGCTGAGCAGCATGATTTCTCAGAGCTGAGTTCCATGATTATTGCCTGCTGACTGATTCCTGCCTATTCAGCTCTTTGTTCATTGCCTCCAGAGGTACATGATCAGTGTATGACACCAAACATGATCAGCACATGATCAGTCACATGATCAATGCATGATAAGCCAGGTGATCAGTGAATGATCAATTACGTGATCAGTGCATGATCAGTCTCGTGATCAGTGTATGATCAACCACGTGATCAGTGCACGATAGCCAGGTAATGAGTGCATGGTAGCCAGATGATCAGTGCATTATCAGTCACGTGATCAGTGTATGATCAGCCAAGTAATCAGTGCATGATAGCCAACTGATCAGTGCATGATCAGTCACGTGATCAGTGCATGGTCAGTCACGTGATCAGTGCATGATCAGTCACGTGATCAGTGTATGATCATCCACGTGATCAGTGCATGTGGAGTCATGTAATCAATGCATAATAGCGCCGTGATCAGTGCATGTTGAGTCCCGTAATGAGTCTTTGATCAGCCAAGTGATCAGTGCAAGATAGCTACGTGATCAGTGCATGATCAGTCACATGATCAGTGCATGATCAGCCACTTCATCAGTGCATGAATCCACGTGATCAGTGCATACAATTACGTGATCAGTGCATGCACAATCACGCGATCAGTGCATGAGAGCCACGTGATACGTGCATGATCAGTCACGTGATAGGTGTGTGATCAGCCACGTGAAGAGTGCATGCTCATTCACGTGATCAGGGCCTGCTGAGCTGCGTGATTACTGTCTGCTCATCTGCTTGACAATTGCCAGCTGAGCTGCAGGATTCCTGCCTGTCATCTGCTTGACAATTGCCAGCTGTGCTGCGTAATTCCTGCCTGCTCATCTACTTGATTATTGCCAGCTGAGCAGCATGATTTCTCAGAGCTGAGTTCCATGATGATTGCCTGCTGACTGATTCCTGCCTACTCAGCTCTTTGTTCATTGCCTCCAGAGGCACATGATCAGTGTATGACACCAAATATGATCAGCACATGATCAGTCACATGATCAATGCATGATAAGCCAGGTGATCAGTGCAGGATCAAATACGTGATCAGTGCATGATCAGTCATGTGACCAGTACATGGTAGCTGCGTGATCATTGCATGATCAGCCAGGTGATCAGTGCATAATCAGCCACGTGATCAGTGCATGATCATTCACGTGATCAGTGCATGATCAATTACGTGATCAGTGCATGATGAGTCATGTGACCAGTATATGGTAGCTGCGTGATCATTGCATGATCAGCCGCGTGAGCAGTGCATGACAGCTACGTGATCAGTGCATGATCAGTCAGGTTATAAGTGCATGATCAGTCACGTGATCAGTGTGTGATCAGCCACGTGATCAGTGCATGATCAGTCACGTGACCAGTACATGGTAGCTGCGTGATCATTGCATGATCAGCCACGTGAGCCGTGCATGATAGCCAGGAGGTCAGTGCATGATCAGTAACGTGATCACTGCATGATCAGTCAGGTGAACAGTGCATGATAAGTCACCTGATTAGTGCATGATCAATTACGTGATCAGTGCATGATCACTCACGTGACCAGTACATGGTAGCTACGTGATCATTGCAGGATCAGCCACGTGAGCACTGCATGATAGACACGTGATCAGTGCATGATCAGCTACGTGAGCAGTGTATGATCAGCCACGTGATCAGTGCATGATCAGACACGTGAACAGTGTATGATCAGCCACGTGATCAGTGCATGATTCGTACGTGATTAGTTCATGATTAGTCCCGTGATCTGTGCATGACAGGAACATAATCAGTGCATGAAATCCACGTGATCAGTGAATTATAGCCACGTGATCAGTTCATGATTAGTCACGTGATCTCTGCATGACCTGGCACGTAAACAGTGTATGATCCGCCACGTGATCACTGCATGATAGCCACGTGATCAGTGCATGATCAACCACATGATCAGTGCATGATCCATTATGTAATCAGTGCATGATCAGCCACGTGAGTAGTGCATGATAGCCACGTGATCAGTGCATGATCAGTCACGTGATCAGTGCATGATCAGTCATGTGACCAGTACATGGTAGCTGCGTGATCATTGCATGATCAGCCACGTGAGCAGTGCATGATAGCCACGTGATCAGTGCATGATCAGCCACGTGATCAGTGCATGATCGGTCACGTGATCAGTACATGATCAGTCACGTGAACAGTGCATGATCATTTACGTGATCTGTGCATGATGAGTCATGGGACCACTACATGGTAGCCACGTGGGCAGTGCATGATAGCCACGTGATCAGTGCATGATCAGTTTCGGGAGCAGAGTATAATCAGCCACTTCATCAGTGCATGATAGCCACGTGATCACTGCATGATCTGTCACATGATCAGTGTATGATCATCCACGTGATCAGTGGTGGGCAGTCATGTGATCAGTGCATGATATAGACGTGATCAGTGCATGATCAGTCTCGTGATCAGTGTATGATCAACCTCGTGATCAGTGCACGATAGCCAGGTAATGAGTGCATGACAGCCAGATGATGAGTGCATTATCAGTCACGTGATCATTGTATGATTAGCCTCGTAATCAGTGCATGATAGCCAACTGATCAGTGCATGATCAGTCACGTGATCAGTGCATGATCAGTCATGTGATCTGTGCATGATCAGTCACGTGATCAGTGTGTGATCATCCACGTGATCAGTGCATGTGGAGTCATGTAATCAATGCATGATAGCTCCGTGATCAGTGCATGATCAGTCCCGTAATGAGTGTATGATCAGCCAAGTGATCAGTGCAAGATAGCTATGTGATCAGTGCATGATCAGTCACATGATCAGTGCATGATCAGCCACGTCATCAGTGCATGATAGCCACGTGATCAGTGCATACAATTACGTGATCAGTGCATGCGCAATCACGTGATCAGTGCATGAGCGCCACGTGATCAGTGTATGATCAGTCACGTGATAGGTGTGTGATCAGCCACGTGAACAGTTCATGCTCAGTCACGTGATCAGGGCCTGCTGAGCTGCATGATTACTGTCTGCTCATCTGCTTGACAATTGCCAGCTGAGCTGCATGATTCCTCCCTGTCATCTCCTTTACAATTGCCACCTGTGCTGCGTAATTCCTGCCTGCTCATCTACTTGATTATTGCCAGCTGAGCAGCATGATTTCTCAGAGCTGAGTTCCATGGTTTTGCCTGCTGACTGATTCCTGCCTACTCAGCTCTTTGTTCATTGCCTCCAGAGGCACATGATCAGTGTATGACACCAAACATGATCAGCACATGATCAGTCACATGATCAATGCATGATAAGCCAAGTGATCAGTGCAGGATCAATTACGTGATCAGTGCATGATGAGTCATGTGACCAGTACATGGTAGCTGCGTGATCATTGCATGATCAGCCACGTGATCAGTGCATAATCAGCCACGTGATCAGTGCATGATCATTCACGTGATCAGTGCATGATCAATTACGTGATCAGTGCATGATGAGTCATGTGACCAGTACATGGTAGCTGCGTGATCATTGCATGATCAGCCGCGTGAGCAGTGCATGATAGCCACGTGATCAGTGCATGATCAGTCAGGTGATAAGTGCATGATCAGTCACGTGATTAGTACATGGTAGCTACGTGATCATTGCATGATCAGCCATGTGATCAGTGCATGATAGCCACGTGATCAGTGCATGATCAGTCACGAGATACGTGTGTGATCAGCCATGTGATCAGTGCATGATATCCACGTGATCAGTGCATGATAGCCACGTGATCACTTCATGATTAGTCACGGGATCTGTGCATGACCAGGCACGTGATCAGTGTATGATCAGCCACGTGATCAGTGCATGATAGCCACGTGATCAGTGCATGATCAGTCACGTGATCAGTGCATGATAAATTACGTTACCTTTGCATGTTCAGTCACGTGACCAGTACATGTTAGTTACGTGATCATTGCAGGATCAGCCACGTCAGCACTGCATGATAGACACCTGATCAGTGCATGATCGGTCACCTGATGGGTGGATGAACAGTCACCTGACCGGTACATGGTAGCTACATGATCATTGCACGATCAGCCTCGTGAGTATTGCATGATAGCCACGTGATCAGTGCATGATCAGTCACGTGATCAGTGTATGATCAGCCAAGTAATCAGTGCATGATAGCCAACTGATCAGTGCATGATCAGTCACGTGATCACTGCATGATCTGTCAGATGATCAGTGTATGATCATCCAAGTGATCAGTGCATGGGCAGTCATGTGATCAGTGCATGATATAGACGTGATCAGTGCATGATCAGTCTCGTGATCAGTGTATGATCAACCACGTGATCAGTGCATGATAGCCAGGTAATGAGTGCATGATAGCCAGATGATCAGTGCATTATCAGTCACGTGATCAGTGTATGATCAGCCAAGTAATCAGTGAATGATAGCCAACTGATCAGTGCATGATCAGTCACGTGATCAGTGCATGATCAGTCATGTGATCAGTGCATGATGAGCCACGTGATCAGTGCAGGATCAATTACGGGATCAGTGCATGATCAGTCACGTGACCAGTACATGGTTGCTACGTGATCATTGCATGATCGGCCACGTCAGCACTGCATGATAGACACGTGATCAGTGCATGATCCCTCAACTGATGGGTGGATGATCAGTCACGTGACCGGTACATGGTAGCTACATGATCATTGCATGATCAGCCACGTGAGTAGTGCATGATAGCCACGTGATCAGTGCATGATCAGTCAGGTGATCAGTGTATGATCAGCCAAGTAATCAGTGCATGATAGCCAGGTAATGAGTGCATGATAGCCAGATGATCAGTGCATTATCAGTCACGTGATCAGTGTATGATTAGCCAAGTAATCATTGCATGATAGCCAACTGAGAAGTGCCTGATCAGTCACGTGATCAGTGCATGATAGGTCACGTGATCAGTGCATGATCATTCACGTGATCAGTGTATGATCATCCACGTGATCAGTGCATGTGGAGTCATGTAATCAATGAATGAAAGCTCCTTGATCAGTGCATGATCAGTCCCGTGATGAGTGTATGATCAGCCAAGTGATCAGTGCAAGATAGCTACGTGATCAGTGCATGATCAGTCACATGATCAGTGCATGATCAGCCACGTCATCAGTGCATGATAGCCACGTCATCAGTGCATACAATTACGTGATCAGTGCATGCACAATCACGTGATCAGTGCATGAGAGCCACGTGATAAGTGCATGATCAGTCACGTGATAGGTGTGTGATCAGCCACGTGAACAGTGCATGCTCAGTCACGTGATCAGGGCCTGCTGAGCTGCATGATTACTGTCTGCTCATCTGCTTGACAATTGCAAGCTGAGCTGCCGGATTCCTGCCTGTCATCCCCTTGACAATTGCCACCTGTGCTGCGTAATTCCTCCCTGCTCATCTACTTGATTATTGCCAGCTGAGCAGCATGATTTCTCAGAGCTGAGTTCCATGATTATTGCCTGCTGACTGATTCCTGCATATTCAGCTCTTTGTTCATTGCCTCCAGAGGTACATGATCAGTGTATGACACCAAACATGATCAGCACATGATCAGTCACATGATCAATGCATGATAAGCCAGGTGATCAGTGAATGATCAATTACGTGATCAGTGCATGATCAGTCTCGTGATCAGTGTATGATCAACCACGTGATCAGTGCACGATAGCCAGGTAATGAGTGCATGGTAGCCAGATGATCAGTGCATTATCAGTCACGTGATCAGTGTATGATCAGCCAAGTAATCAGTGCATGATAGCCAACTGATCAGTGCATGATCAGTCACGTGATCAGTGCATGGTCAGTCACGTGATCAGTGCATGATCAGTCACGTGATCAGTGTATGATCATCCACGTGATCAGTGCATGTGGAGTCATGTAATCAATGCATAATAGCGCCGTGATCAGTGCATGTTGAGTCCCATAATGAGTCTTTGATCAGCCAAGTGATCAGTGCAAGATAGCTACGTGATCAGTGCATGATCAGTCACATGATCAGTGCATGATCAGCCACTTCATCAGTGCATGAATCCACGTGATCAGTGCATACAATTACGTGATCAGTGCATGCACAATCACGCGATCAGTGCATGAGAGCCACGTGATACGTGCATGATCAGTCACGTGATAGGTGTGTGATCAGCCACGTGAAGAGTGCATGCTCATTCACGTGATCAGGGCCTGCTGAGCTGCGTGATTACTGTCTGCTCATCTGCTTGACAATTGCCAGCTGAGCTGCAGGATTCCTGCCTGTCATCTGCTTGACAATTGCCAGCTGTGCTGCGTAATTCCTGCCTGCTCATCTACTTGATTATTGCCAGCTGAGCAGCATGATTTCTCAGAGCTGAGTTCCATGATGATTGCCTGCTGACTGATTCCTGCCTACTCAGCTCTTTGTTCATTGCCTCCAGAGGCACATGATCAGTGTATGACACCAAATATGATCAGCACATGATCAGTCACATGATCAATGCATGATAAGCCAGGTGATCAGTGAATGATCAATTACGTGATCAGTGCATGATCAGTCTCGTGATCAGTGTATGATCAACCACGTGATCAGTGCACGATAGCCAGGTAATGAGTGCATGGTAGCCAGATGATCAGTGCATTATCAGTCACGTGATCAGTGTATGATCAGCCAAGTAATCAGTGCATGATAGCCAACTGATCAGTGCATGATCAGTCACGTGATCAGTGCATGGTCAGTCACGTGATCAGTGCATGATCAGTCACGTGATCAGTGTATGATCATCCACGTGATCAGTGCATGTGGAGTCATGTAATCAATGCATAATAGCGCCGTGATCAGTGCATGTTGAGTCCCGTAATGAGTCTTTGATCAGCCAAGTGATCAGTGCAAGATAGCTACGTGATCAGTGCATGATCAGTCACATGATCAGTGCATGATCAGCCACTTCATCAGTGCATGAATCCACGTGATCAGTGCATACAATTACGTGATCAGTGCATGCACAATCACGCGATCAGTGCATGAGAGCCACGTGATACGTGCATGATCAGTCACGTGATAGGTGTGTGATCAGCCACGTGAAGAGTGCATGCTCATTCACGTGATCAGGGCCTGCTGAGCTGCGTGATTACTGTCTGCTCATCTGCTTGACAATTGCCAGCTGAGCTGCAGGATTCCTGCCTGTCATCTGCTTGACAATTGCCAGCTGTGCTGCGTAATTCCTGCCTGCTCATCTACTTGATTATTGCCAGCTGAGCAGCATGATTTCTCAGAGCTGAGTTCCATGATGATTGCCTGCTGACTGATTCCTGCCTACTCAGCTCTTTGTTCATTGCCTCCAGAGGCACATGATCAGTGTATGACACCAAATATGATCAGCACATGATCAGTCACATGATCAATGCATGATAAGCCAGGTGATCAGTGCAGGATCAAATACGTGATCAGTGCATGATCAGTCATGTGACCAGTACATGGTAGCTGCGTGATCATTGCATGATCAGCCAGGTGATCAGTGCATAATCAGCCACGTGATCAGTGCATGATCATTCACGTGATCAGTGCATGATCAATTACGTGATCAGTGCATGATGAGTCATGTGACCAGTATATGGTAGCTGCGTGATCATTGCATGATCAGCCACGTGAGCAGTGCATGACAGCTACGTGATCAGTGCATGATCAGTCAGGTTATAAGTGCATGATCAGTGACGTGATCAGTGTGTGATCAGCCACGTGATCAGTGCATGATCAGTCACGTGACCAGTACATGGTAGCTGCGTGATCATTGCATGATCAGCCACGTGAGCCGTGCATGATAGCCAGGAGGTCAGTGCATGATCAGTAACGTGATCACTGCATGATCAGTCAGGTGAACAGTGCATGATAAGTCACCTGATTAGTGCATGATCAATTACGTGATCAGTGCATGATCACTCACGTGACCAGTACATGGTAGCTACGTGATCATTGCAGGATCAGCCACGTGAGCACTGCATGATAGACACGTGATCAGTGCATGATCAGCTACGTGAGCAGTGTATGATCAGCCACGTGATCAGTGCATGATCAGACACGTGAACAGTGTATGATCAGCCACGTGATCAGTGCATGATTCGTACGTGATTAGTTCATGATTAGTCCCGTGATCTGTGCATGACAGGAACGTATCAGTGCATGAAATCCACGTGATCAGTGAATTATAGCCACGTGATCAGTGCATGATAGCCACGTGATCATTGCATGTTAGCCACGTGACCACTGCATGATCAGCCAGGTGATCAGTACATGATAGCTACGTGATCAGTTCATGATTAGTCACCTGATCAGTGCATGACCAGGCAGGTGATCAGTGTATGATCAGCCACGTGATCAGTGCTGGATAGCCAGGTAATGAGTGCATGATAGCCAGATGATCAGTGCATTATCAGTCACGTAATCAGTGTATGATCAGCCAAGTAATCAGTGCATGATAGTCAACTGATCAGTGCCTGATCAGTCACATGATCAGTGCATGGTCAGTCACTTGATCATTGCATGATCAGTCATGTGATCAGTGTATGATCAATTACGTGATCAGTGCACAATCAGTCATGTGACCAGTACATGGTAGCTGTGTGACCATTGCATGATCAGCCACGTGAGCAGTGCATGATAGCCACGTGATCAGTGCATGATCAGCCACGTGATCAGTGCAAGATCAGTCACGTGATCAGTGCATGATCAGCCACGTGATCAGTGCATAATCAATTACGTGATCAGTGCATGATCAGTCACGTGACCAGTACATGGTAGCTACGTGATCATTATATGATCAGCCACGTGATCAGTGCATGATAGCCACGTGATCAGTGCATGATAGCCACGTGATCAGTGCATGATAGCCGACGTGATCACTTCATGAGTAATCGCGAGATCTGTGCATGACCAGGCACATGATCAGTGTAGGATCAGCCACGTGATCAGTGCATGATAGCCACGTGATAAGTGCATGATCAGTCATGTGAACAGTGCATGATCAGTCACGTGATCAGTGTATGATCAGCCACGTGATCAGTGCATGATCAGCCACGTGATCAGTGCATGATCAGTCACGTGACCAGTACATGGTAGCTACGTGATCATTGCATGATCAGCCCCGTGATCAGTGCATGATAGCCACGTGATCAGTGCATGATAGCCAAGTGATCAGTGCATGTCAGCCGACGTGATCACTTCATGAGTAATCACGTGATCTGTGCATGACCAGGCACATGATCAGTGTATGATCAGCCACGTTAGCAGTGCATGATAGCCACGTGATCAGTGCATGATCAGTCACGTGATCAGGGCATGATCAGTCACGTGATCAGTGTATGATCAATTATGTTACCATTGCTTGATCAGTCACGTGACCAGTATATGTTAGCTACGTGATCATTTAGGATCAGCCACGTGAGCACTGCATGATAGACACGTGATCAGTGCATGATCAGTCACGTGATCAGTACATGATCAGTCACGTGAACAGTGCATGATCATTTACGTGATCAGTGCATGATCAGCCACGTGATCAGTGCATGATGAGCCACGTGATCAGTGCAGGATCAATTACGTGATCAGTGCATGATCAGTCACGTGACACGTACAGGGTTGCTACGTGATCATTGCATGATCAGCCACGTGAGCAGAGCATGATAGCCACGTGATCAGTGCATGATCAGTCACGTGAACAGTGCATGATCATTTACGTGATCTGTGCATGATCAGTCACATGACCAGTATATGGTAGCTACGTGATCATTGCATGACCAGCGACGTGAGCAGTGCATGATAGCCACGTGATGTGTGCATGATGAGTTAGGTGAGTAGAGTATGATCAGCCACGTGATCAGTGCATGAGTGCCACGTGATCAGTGCATGATCAGTCACGTTACAGGTGTGTGATCAGCCACGTGAACAGTGCATGTTCAGCCACGTGATCAGTGCATAATAGCCACGTGATTAGTGCATGATCACTTACGTGAGCAGTGTATGATCAGCCAAGTGATCAGTGCATGGTCAGACACGTGAACAGTGTATGATCAGCCACGTGATCAGTGCATGATATCCAAGTGATCAGTGCATGATCAATCACGTGATCAGTGTATGATCAGCCACGTGAACAGTGCATGCTCAGTCACGTGATCAGGGCCTGCTGAGCTGCGTGATTACTGTCTGCTCATCTGCTTGACAATTGCCAGCTGAGCTGCACGATTCCTGCCTGTCATCTGCTTGACAATTGCCAGCGGTGCTGCGTAATTCCTGCCTGCTCAGCTGCTTGATTATTGCCAGCTGAGCAGCATGATTCCTCACAGCTGAGTTCCATGATTAGTGCCTGCTGACTGTGTGATTCGTGCCTACTCAGCTCTATGTTTATGGCCTCCAGAGGCACATAATCAGTGTATGATAGCAAACATGATCAGCCCATGATCAGTCACATGATCAGCGCCATTAAGTCACGTAATCACTACATGATAGTCATGTGATCAGGCCATGCTCAGTCACTGTATCAGTGCATGACCAGCCACGTGATCAGTGCATGATAGCCACGTGATCATTGCATGATAGCCACGTGATCCGTGCATGATAGCCACGTGATCAGTGCATGATAGCCGACCTGATCACTTCATGAGTAATTGCGTGATCTGTGCATGACCAGGCACGTGATCAGTGTATGATCAGCCACGTGATCAGTGCATGATAGCCACGTGATCAGTGCATGATCAGTCATGTGAACAGTGCATGATCAGTCACGTGATCAGTGTATGATCAGCCACGTGATCAGTGCATGATCAATTACGTGACCAGTGCATGATCAGTCACGTGACCAGTACATGGTAGCTACGTGATCATTGCATGATCAGCCACGTGATCAGTGCATGATAGCCACGTGATCAGTGCATGATAGCCATGTGATCAGTGCATGACAGCCGACGTGATCACTTCATGAGTAATCACGTGATCTGTGCATGACCAGGCATGTGATCAGTGTATGATCAGCCACGTTAGAAGTGCATGATAGCCACGTGATCAGTGCATGATCAGTCACGTGATCAGGGCATGATCAGTCATGTGATCAGTGCATGATCAATTACGTTACCATTGCATGATCAGTCACGTGACCAGTAAATGTTAGCTACGTGATCATTGCAGGATCAGCCACGTGAGCACTGCATGATAGACACGTGATCAGTGCATGATCAGTCACGTGATCAGTGCATGATCAGTCACCTGATGGGTGTATGATTGATCTCGTGACCGGTACATGGTAGCTACATGATCATTGCATGATCAGCCACGTGATCAGTGCATGATAGCCACGTGATCAGTGCATGATCAGTCACGTGATCAGTGCATGATAGCCACGTGGTCACTGCATGATCTGTCACATGATCAGTGTATGACCAATCCTGTGATTAGTGCAAGGGCAGTCATGTGATCAGTGCATGATATAGACGTGATCAGTGCACGATCAGTCTCATGATCAGTGTATGATCAGCCACGAGATCAGCGCATGATCAGTCACGTGATAAGTGCATGATCAGTCACGTGACCACTACATGGTAGCTGCGTGATCATTGCATGATCAGCCACGTGAGCAGTGCATGATAGCCACGTGATCAGTGCATGATCAGTCACCTGATGGGTGTATGATCGGTACCGTGACCGGTACATGGTAGCTACATGATCATTGCATGATCAGCCACGTGATCAGTGCATGATAGCCACGTGATCAGTGCATGATCAGTCACGTGATCAGTGCATGATCAGTCACCTGATGGGTGTATGATCGATCACGTGACCGGTACATGGTAGCTACATGATCATTGCATGATCAGCCACTTGATCAGTGCATGATAGCCACGTGATCCCTGCATGATCTGTCACATAATCAGTGTATGACCATACCCGTGATTAGTGCAAGGGCAGTCATGTGATCAGTGCATGATATAGACGTGATCAGTGCACGATCAGTCTCATGATAAGTGTATGATCAGCCACGTGATCAGTGCATGATCAGCCACGTGATCAGTGCATGATCAGTCATGTGATCAGTGCATGATCAGTCACGTGACCAGTATATGGTAGCTACGTGATCATTGCATGATCAGCCACGTGATCAGTTCATGATAGCCACGTGATCAGTGCATGATAGCCACGTGATCAGTGCATGTCAGCCGACGTGATCACTTCATGAGTAATCACGTGATCTGTGCATGACCAGGCACGTGATCAGTGTATGATCAGCCACGTGATCAGTGCATGGTAGCCACGTGATCAGTGCATGATCAGTCATGTGAACAGTGCATGATCAGTCACGTGATCAGTGTATGATCAGCCAAGTAATCAGTGCATGATAGCCAACTGATCAGTGCATGATCAGTCACGTGATCACTGCATGATCTGTCACATGATCAGTGTATGATCATCCACGTGATCAGTGCATGGGCAGTCATGTGATCAGTGCATGATATAGACGTGATCAGTGCATGATCAGCCACGTGATCAGTGCATGATAGCCACGTGATCAGTGCATGATAAGTCACGTGAACAGTGCATGATCAGTCACGTGATCAGGGCCTGCTGAGCTGCGTGATTACTGTCTGCTCATCTGCTTGACAATTGCCAGCTGAGCTGCACGATTCCTGCCTGTCATCTGCTTGACAATTGCCAGCGGTGCTGCGTAATTCCTGCCTGCTCAGCTGCTTGATTATTGCCAGCTGAGCAGCATGATTCCTCACAGCTGAGTTCCATGATTAGTGCCTGCTGACTGTGTGATTCGTGCCTACTCAGCTCTTTGTTTATGGCCTCCAGAGGCACATAATCAGTGTATGATAGCAAACATGATCAGCCCATGATCAGTCACATGATCAGCGCCATTAAGTCACGTGATCACTACATGATAGTCATGTGATCAGGCCATGCTAAGTCACGGTATCAGTGCATGACCAGCCACGTGATCAGTGCATGATAGCCACGTGATCAGTGTATGATCAGCCACGTGATCAGTGCATGATAGCCACGTGATCAGTGCATGATCAGTCATGTGAACAGTGCATGATCAGTCACGTGATCAGTGTATGATCAGCCACGTGATCAGTGCATGATCAATTACGTGACCAGTGCATGATCAGTCATGTGACCAGTACATGGTAGCTACGTGATCATTGCATGATCAGCCACGTGATCAGTGCATGATGGCCACGTGATCAGTGCATGATAGCCATGTGATCAGTGCATGTCAGCCGACGTGATCACTTCATGAGTAATCACGTGATCTGTGCATGACCAGGCATGTGATCAGTGTATGATCAGCCACGTTAGAAGTGCATGATAGCCACGTGATCAGTGCATGATCAGTCACGTGATCAGGGCATGATCAGTCATGTGATCAGTGCATGATCAATTACGTTACCATTGCATGATCAGTCACGTGACCAGTAAATGTTAGCTACGTGATCATTGCAGGATCAGGCACGTGAGCACTGCATGATAGACACGTGATCAGTGCATGATCAGTCACGTGATCAGTGCATGATCAGTCACGTGATCAGTGCATGATCAGTCACCTGATGGGTGTATGATCGATCACGTGACCGGTACATGGTAGCTACATGATCATTGCATGATCAGCCACTTGATCAGTGCATGATAGCCACGTGATCCCTGCATGATCTGTCACATAATCAGTGTATGACCATACCCGTGATTAGTGCAAGGGCAGTCATGTGATCAGTGCATGATATAGACGTGATCAGTGCACGATCAGTCTCATGATCAGTGTATGATCAGCCACGTGATCAGTGCATGATCAGCCACGTGATGAGTGCATGATCAGTCATGTGATCAGTGCATGATCAGTCACGTGACCAGTACATGGTAGCTACGTGATCATTGCATGATCAGCCACGTGATCAGTGCATGATAGCCACGTGATCAGTGCATGATAGCCACGTGATCAGTGCATGTCAGCCGACGTGATCACTTCATGAGTAATCACGTGATCTGTGCATGACCAGGCACGTGATCAGTGTATGATCAGCCACGTGATCAGTGCATGGTAGCCACGTGATCAGTGCATGATCAGTCATGTGAACAGTGCATGATCAGTCACGTGATCAGTGTATGATCAGCCAAGTAATCAGTGCATGATAGCCAACTGATCAGTGCATGATCAGTCACATGATCACTGCATGATCTGTCACATGATCAGTGTATGATCATCCACGTGATCAGTGCATGGGCAGTCATGAGATCAGTGCATGCTATAGACGTGATCAGTGCATGATCAGCCACGTGATCAGTGCATGATAGCCACGTGATCAGTGCATGATCAGCTACGTGAGCAGTGTATGATCAGCCACGTGATCAGTGCATGATAAGACACGTGAACAGTGTATGATCAGCCACGTGATCAGTGCATGATACCTACGTGATCAGTTCATGATTAGTCACGTGATCTGTGCATGACCTGGCACGTGAACATTGTATGATCTGCCATGTGATCACTGCATGATAGCCACGTGATCAGTGCATGATCAGCCACGTGATCAGTGCATGATCCATTACGTGATCAGTGCATGATCAGCCACGTGAACAGTGCATGATAGCCACGTGATCAGTGCATGATCAGTCACGTGATTAGTGCATGTTCAGTCACGTGATCAGTGCATGATCAGTCACGTGATTAGTGCATGACCAGCCACGTGATCAGTGTATGACCAGCCACGTGATCAGTGCATGATCAGTCACGTGATCAGTGTATGATCAGCCACGTGATCAGTGCATGATCAGCCACATGATCAGTGCATGATCAATTAGGTGATCATTGCATGATCAGTAACGTGACTAGTACATGGTAGCTACGTGATCACTGCACGATCAGCCACGTGAGCCGTGCATGATAGCCACGAGATCAGTGCATGATCAGTCACGTGATCAGTGCATGATCAGTCACGTGAACAGTGCATGGTAAGTCACCTGATCAGTGCATGATCAATTACGTGATCAATGCATGATCACTCACGTGACCAGTACATGGTAGCTACGTGATCATTGCATGATCAGCCACGTGAGCAGTGCATGATAGCCACATGATCAGTGCAAGATCAGTTTCGGGAGCAGAGTATGCTCAGCCACTTGATCAGTGCATGATAGCCACGTGATCACTGCATGATCTGTCACATGATCAGTGTATGATCATCCAAGTGATCAGTGCATGGGCAGTCATGTGATCAGTGCATGATATAGACGTGATCAGTGCATGATCAGTCTCGTGAGCAGTGTATGATCAACCACGAGATCAGTGCTCGATAGCCAGGTAATGAGTGCATGAAAGCCAGATGATCAGTGCATTATCAGTCACGTGATCAGTGTATGATCAGCCAAGTAATCAGTGCATGATAGCCAACTGATCAGTGCATGATCAGTCACATGATCAGTGCATGGTCAGTCACGTGATCATTGCATGATCAGTCATGTGACCAGTACATGGTAGCTGCGTGACCATTGCATGATCAGCCACCTGAGCAGGGCATGATAGCCACATGATCAGTGCATGATCAGCCATGTGATCAGTGCATGACCAGCCACGTGATCAGTGCATGATCAGTCACGTGATCAGTGCATGATAGCCACGTGATCAGGGCATGATCAATTACATGATAAGTGCATGATCAGTCACGTGACCAGTACATGGTTGCTATGTGATCATTGCATGATCAGCCACGTGATCAGTGCATGATAGCCACGTAATCAGGGCATGATAGCCACGTGATCAGTGCATGATAGCCACGTGATCAGTGCATGTCAGCCGACGTGATCACTTCATGAGTAATCACGTGATCTGTGCATGACCAGGCACGTGATCAGTGTATGATCAGAAACGTTAGCAGTGCATGATAGCCACGTGATCAGTGCATGATCAGTCACGTGATCAGTGCATGATCAGTCACATGATCAGTGCATGATAAGTCACCTGATCAGTGCATGATCAACTACGAGATCAGTGCATGATTACTCACGAGACCAGTACATGTTAGCTACGTGATCATTGCAGGATCAGCCACGTGAGTAGTGCATGATAGCCACGTGATCAGTGCATGATCAGTCACGTGATCAGTGTATGATTAGCCAAGTAATCATTGCATGATAGCCAACTGAGCAGTGCATGATCAGTCACGTGATCAGTGCATGATCAGTCACGTGATCAGTGCATGATCATTCACGTGATCAGTGTATGATCATCCACGTGATCAGTGCATGTGGAGTCATGTAATCAATGAATGAAAGCTCCTTGATCAGTGCATGATCAGTCCCGTGATGAGTGTATGATCAGCCAAGTGATCAGTGCAAGATAGCTACGTGATCAGTGCATGATCAGTCACATGATCAGTGCATGATCAGCCACGTCATCAGTGCATGATAGCCACGTCATCAGTACATACAATTACGTGATCAGTGCATGCGCAATCACGTGATCAGTGCATGAGAGCCACGTGATAAGTGCATGATCAGTCACGTGATAGGTGTGTGATCAGCCACGTGAACAGTGCATGCTCAGTCACGTGATCAGGGCCTGCTGAGCTGCATGATTACTGTCTGCTCATCTGCTTGACAATTGCAAGCTGAGCTGCCGGATTCCTGCCTGTCATCCCCTTGACAATTGCCACCTGTGCTGCGTAATTCCTCCCTGCTCATCTACTTGATTATTGCCAGCTGAGCAGCATGATTTCTCAGAGCTGAGTTCCATGATTATTGCCTGCTGACTGATTCCTGCCTATTCAGCTCTTTGTTCATTGCCTCCAGAGGTACATGATCAGTGTATGACACCAAACATGATCAGCACATGATCAGTCACATGATCAATGCATGATAAGCCAGGTGATCAGTGAATGATCAATTACGTGATCAGTGCATGATCAGTCTCGTGATCAGTGTATGATCAACCACGTGATCAGTGCACGATAGCCAGGTAATGAGTGCATGGTAGCCAGATGATCAGTGCATTATCAGTCACGTGATCAGTGTATGATCAGCCAAGTAATCAGTGCATGATAGCCAACTGATCA
Source organism: Bos grunniens (assembly GCF_055505025.1). NCBI lineage: Eukaryota > Metazoa > Chordata > Mammalia > Artiodactyla > Bovidae > Bos > Bos grunniens. Next base: position 415,209 of record NC_141188.1, on the reverse strand, counting down.
GTGCATGATCAGTCACGTGATCAGTGCATGGTCAGTCATGTGATCAGTGCATGATCAGTCACGTGATCAGTGTATGATCATCCACGTGATCAGTGCATGTGGAGTCATGTAATCAATGCATAATAGCGCCGTGATCAGTGCATGTTGAGTCCCGTAATGAGTCTTTGATCAGCCAAGTGATCAGTGCAAGATAGCTACGTGATCAGTGCATGATCAGTCACATGATCAGTGCATGATCAGCCACTTCATCAGTGCATGAATCCACGTGATCAGTGCATACAATTACGTGATCAGTGCATGCACAATCACGTGATCAGTGCATGAGAGCCCCGTGATACGTGCATGATCAGTCACGTGATAGGTGTGTGATCAGCCACGTGAAGAGTGCATGCTCATTCACGTGATCAGGGCCTGCTGAGCTGCATGATTACTGTCTGCTCATCTGCTTGACAATTGCCAGCTGAGCTGCACGATTCCTGCCTATCATCTCCTTTACAATTGCCACCTGTGCTGCGTAATTCCTGCCTGCTCATCTACTTGATTATTGCCAGCTGAGCAGCATGATTTCTCAGAGCTGAGTTCCATGATGATTGCCTGCTGACTGATTCCTGCCTACTCAGCTCTTTGTTCATTGCCTCCAGAGGCACATGATCAGTGTATGACACCAAACATGATCAGCACATGATCAGTCACATGATCAATGCATGATAAGCCAGGTGATCAGTGCAGGATCAATTACGAGATCAGTGCATGATCAGTCATGTGACCAGTACATGGTAGCTGCGTGATCATTGCATGATCAGCCAGGTGATCAGTGCATAATCAGCCACGTGATCAGTGCATGATTATTCACGTGATCAGTGCATGATCATTCACGTGATCAGTGCATGATGAGTCATGTGACCAGTACATGGTAGCTGCGTGATCATTGCATGATCAGCCGCGTGAGCAGTGCATGACAGCTACGTGATCAGTGCATGATCAGTCAGGTTATAAGTGCATGATCAGTCACGTGATCAGTGTGTGATCAGCCACGTGATCAGTGCATGATCAGTCACGTGACCAGTACATGGTAGCTGCGTGATCATTGCATGATCAGCCACGTGAGCCGTGCATGATAGCCAGGAGGTCAGTGCATGATCAGTAACGTGATCACTGCATGATCAGTCAGGTGAACAGTGCATGATAAGTCACCTGATTAGTGCATGATCAATTATGTGATCAGTGCATGATCACTCACGTGACCAGTACATGGTAGCTACGTGATCATTGCAGGATCAGCCACGTGAGCACTGCATGATAGACACGTGATCAGTGCATGATCAGTCACGTGATCAGTGCATGATCAGTCATGTGACCAGTACATGGTAGCTGCGTGATCATTGCATGATCAGCCACGTGACCAGTGCATGATAGCCACGTGATCAGTGCATGATCAGCCACGTGATCAGTGCATGATCGGTCACGTGATCAGTACATGATCAGTCACGTGAACAGTGCATGATCATTTACGTGATCTGTGCATGATGAGTCACGGGACCTCTACATGGTAGCCACGTGGGCAGTGCATGATAGCCACGTGATCAGTGCATGATCATTTTCGGGAGCAGAGTATAATCAGCCACTTCATCAGTGTATGATAGCCACGTGATCACTGCATGATCTGTCACATGATCAGTGTATGATCATCCACGTGATCAGTGCATGATCAGTTTCGGGAGCAGAGTATAATCAGCCACTTCATCAGTGTATGATAGCCACGTGATCACTGCATGATCTGTCACATGATCAGTGTATGATCATCCACGTGATCAGTGCCTGGGCAGTCATGTGATCAGTGCATGCTATAGACGTGATCAGTGCATGATCAGTCTCGTGATCAGTGTATGATCAACCTCGTGATCAGTGCACGATAGCCAGGTAATGAGTGCATGACAGCCAGATGATGAGCGCATTATCAGTCACGTGATCATTGTATGATTAGCCTCGTAATCAGTGCATGATAGCCAACTGATCAGTGCATGATCAGTCACATGATCAGTGCATGATCAGTCATGTGATCTGTGCATGATCAGTCACGTGATCAGTGTGTGATCATCCGCGTGATCAGTGCATGTGGAGTCATGTAATCAATGCATGATAGCTCCGTGATCAGTGCATGATCAGTCCCGTGATGAGTGTATGATCAGCCAAGTGATCAGTGCAAGATAGCTACGTGATCAGTGCATGATCAGTCACATGATCAGTGCATGATCAGCCACGTCATCAGTGCATGATAGCCACGTGATCAGTGCATACAATTACGTGATCAGTGCATGCGCAATCACGTGATCAGTGCATGAGCGCCACCTGATCAGTGTATGATCAGTCACGTGATAGGTGTGTGATCAGCCACGTGAACAGTTCATGCTCAGTCACGTGATCAGGGCCTGCTGAGCTGCATGATTACTGTCTGCTCATCTGCTTGACAATTGCCAGCTGAGCTGCATGATTCCTGCCTGTCATCTCCTTTACAATTGCCACCTGTGCTGCGTAATTACTGCCTGCTCATCTACTTGATTATTGCCAGCTGAGCAGCATGATTTCTCAGATCTGAGTTCCACGGTTTTGCCTGCTGACTGATTCCTGCCTACTCAGCTCTTTGTTCATTGCCTCCAGAGGCACATGATCAGTGTATGACACCAAACATGATCAGCACATGATCAGTCACATGATCAATGCATGATAAGCCAGGTGATCAGTGCAGGATCAATTACGTGATCAATGCATGATCACTCACGTGACCAGTACATGGTAGCTACGTGATCATTGCATGATCAGCCACGTGAGCAGTGCATGATAGCCACATGATCAGTGCAAGATCAGTTTCGGGAGCAGAGTATGATCAGCCACTTTATCAGTGCATGATAGCCACGTGATCACTGCATGATCTGTCACATGATCAGTGTATGATCATCCAAGTGATCAGTGCATGGGCAGTCATGTGATCAGTGCATGATATAGACGTGATCAGTGCATGATCAGTCTCGTGAGCAGTGTATGATCAACCACGAGATCAGTGCTCGATAGCCAGGTAATGAGTGCATGAAAGCCAGATGATCAGTGCATTATCAGTCACGTGATCAGTGTATGATCAGCCAAGTAATCAGTGCATGATAGCCAACTGATCAGTGCATGATCAGTCACATGATCAGTGCATGGTCAGTCACGTGATCATTGCATGATCAGTCATGTGACCAGTACATGGTAGCTGCGTGACCATTGCATGATCAGCCACCTGAGCAGGGCATGATAGCCACATGATCAGTGCATGATCAGCCATGTGATCAGTGCATGACCAGCCACGTGATCAGTGCATGATCAGTCACGTGATCAGTGCATGATAGCCACGTGATCAGGGCATGATCAATTACATGATAAGTGCATGATCAGTCACGTGACCAGTATATGGTAGCTATGTGATCATTGCATGATCAGCCACGTGATCAGTGCATGATAGCCACGTAATCAGGGCATGATAGCCACGTGATCAGTGCATGATAGCCACGTGATCAGTGCATGTCAGCCGACGTGATCACTTCATGAGTAATCACGTGATCTGTGCATGACCAGGCACGTGATCAGTGTATGATCAGAAACGTTAGCAGTGCATGATAGCCACGTGATCAGTGCATGATCAGTCACGTGATCAGTGCATGATCAGTCACATGATCAGTGCATGATAAGTCACCTGATCAGTGCATGATCAACTACGAGATCAGTGCATGATTACTCACGAGACCAGTACATGTTAGCTACGTGATCATTGCAGGATCAGCCACGTGAGTAGTGCATGATAGCCACGTGATCAGTGCATGATCAGTCACGTGATCAGTGTATGATTAGCCAAGTAATCATTGCATGATAGCCAACTGAGCAGTGCATGATTAGTCACGTGATCATTGAATGATCAGTCACGTGATCAGTGCATGATCATTCACGTGATCAGTGTATGATCATCCACGTGATCAGTGCATGTGGAGTCATGTAATCAATGAATGAAAGCTCCTTGATCAGTGCATGATCAGTCCCGTGATGAGTGTATGATCAGCCAAGTGATCAGTGCAAGATAGCTACGTGATCAGTGCATGATCAGTCACATGATCAGTGCATGATCAGCCACGTCATCAGTGCATGATAGCCACGTCATCAGTACATACAATTACGTGATCAGTGCATGCACAATCACGTGATCAGTGCATGAGCCACGTGATAAGTGCATGATCAGTCACGTGATAGGTGTGTGATCAGCCACGTGAACAGTGCATGCTCAGTCACGTGATCAGGGCCTGCTGAGCTGCATGATTACTGTCTGCTCATCTGCTTGACAATTGCCAGCTGAGCTGCACGATTCCTGCCTGTCAACTCCTTTACAATTGCCACCTGTGCTGCGTAATTCCTGCCTGCTCATCTACTTGATTATTGCCAGCTGAGCAGCATGATTTCTCAGAGCTGAGTTCCATGATGATTGCCTGCTGACTGATTCCTGCCTACTCAGCTCTTTGTTCATTGCCTCCAGAGGTACATGATCAGTGTATGACACCAAACATGATCAGCACATGATCAGTCACATGATCAATGCATGATAAGCCAGGTGATCAGTGCAGGATCAATTACGAGATCAGTGCATGATGAGTCATGTGACCAGTACATGGTAGCTGCGTGATCATTGCATGATCAGCCGCGTGAGCAGTGCATGACAGCTACGTGATCAGTGCATGATCAGTCAGGTTATAAGTGCATGATCAGTCACGTGATCAGTGTGTGATCAGCCACGTGATCAGTGCATGATCAGTCACGTGACCAGTACATGGTAGCTGCGTGATCATTGCATGATCAGCCACGTGAGCCGTGCATGATAGCCAGGAGGTCAGTGCATGATCAGTAACGTGATCACTGCATGATCAGTCAGGTGAACAGTGCATGATAAGTCACCTGATTAGTGCATGATCAATTACGTGATCAGTGCATGATCACTCACGTGACCAGTACATGGTAGCTACGTGATCATTGCAGGATCAGCCACGTGAGCACTGCATGATAGACACGTGATCAGTGTATGATCAGTCACGTGATCAGTGCATGATCAGTCATGTGACCAGTACATGGTAGCTGCGTGATCATTGCATGATCAGCCACGTGACCAGTGCATGATAGCCACGTGATCAGTGCATGATCAGCCACGTGATCAGTGCATGATCGGTCACGTGATCAGTACATGATCAGTCATGTGAACAGTGCATGATCATTTACGTGATCTGTGCATGATGAGTCACGGGACCTCTACATGGTAGCCACGTGGGCAGTGCATGATAGCCACGTGATCAGTGCATGATCATTTTCGGGAGCAGAGTATAATCAGCCACTTCATCAGTGTATGATAGCCACGTGATCACTGCATGATCTGTCACATGATCAGTGTATGATCATCCACGTGATCAGTGCATGATCAGTTTCGGGAGCAGAGTATAATCAGCCACTTCATCAGTGTATGATAGCCACGTGATCACTGCATGATCTGTCACATGATCAGTGTATGATCATCCACGTGATCAGTGCCTGGGCAGTCATGTGATCAGTGCATGCTATAGACGTGATCAGTGCATGATCAGTCTCGTGATCAGTGTATGATCAACCTCGTGATCAGTGCACGATAGCCAGGTAATGAGTGCATGACAGCCAGATGATGAGCGCATTATCAGTCACGTGATCATTGTATGATTAGCCTCGTAATCAGTGCATGATAGCCAACTGATCAGTGCATGATCAGTCACATGATCAGTGCATGATCAGTCATGTGATCTGTGCATGATCAGTCACGTGATCAGTGTGTGATCATCCGCGTGATCAGTGCATGTGGAGTCATGTAATCAATGCATGATAGCTCCGTGATCAGTGCATGATCAGTCCCGTGATGAGTGTATGATCAGCCAAGTGATCAGTGCAAGATAGCTACGTGATCAGTGCATGATCAGTCACATGATCAGTGCATGATCAGCCACGTCATCAGTGCATGATAGCCACGTGATCAGTGCATACAATTACGTGATCAGTGCATGCGCAATCACGTGATCAGTGCATGAGCGCCACCTGATCAGTGTATGATCAGTCACGTGATAGGTGTGTGATCAGCCACGTGAACAGTTCATGCTCAGTCACGTGATCAGGGCCTGCTGAGCTGCATGATTACTGTCTGCTCATCTGCTTGACAATTGCCAGCTGAGCTGCATGATTCCTGCCTGTCATCTCCTTTACAATTGCCACCTGTGCTGCGTAATTACTGCCTGCTCATCTACTTGATTATTGCCAGCTGAGCAGCATGATTTCTCAGATCTGAGTTCCATGGTTTTGCCTGCTGACTGATTCCTGCCTACTCAGCTCTTTGTTCATTGCCTCCAGAGGCACATGATCAGTGTATGACACCAAACATGATCAGCACATGATCAGTCACATGATCAATGGATGATAAGCCAGGTGATCAGTGCAGGATCAATTACGTGATCAGTGCATGATCAGTCATGTGACCAGTACATGGTAGCTGCGTGATCAGTGCATTATAGTCACGTGATCAGTGCATGATCAGTCACGTGATCATTGCATGATGAGCCACGTGATCAGTGCGTGATCAGTCACGTGATCAGTGCATGATAGCCACGTGATCAGTGCATTATAGTCACGTGATCAGTGCATGATCAGTCACGTGATACGTGTGTGATCAGCCATGTGATCAGTGCATGATATCCACGTGATCAGTGCATGATAGCCACGTGATCACTTCATGATTAGTCACGTGATCTGTGCATGACCATGCACGAGATCAGTGTATGATCAGCCACGTGATCAGTGCATGATAGCCACGTGATCAGTGCATGATCAGTCACGTGATCAGTGCATGATAAATTACGTTACCTTTGCATGTTCAGACACGTGACCAGTACATGTTAGCTACGTGATCATTGCAGGATCAGCCACGTCAGCACTGCATGATAGACACGTGATCAGTGCATGATCCGTCACCTGATGGGTGGATGATCAGTCACCTGACCGATACATGGTAGCTACATGATCATTGCATGATCAGCCTCGTGAGTATTGCGTGATAGCCACGTGATCAGTGCATGATCAGTCACGTGACCAGCACATGGTAGCTATGTGATCATTGCATGATCAGCCACGTACACCGTGCATGATAGCCACGTGATCAGTGCATGATCAATTACGTTACCTTTGCATGATCAGTCACTTGACCAGTACATGGTAGCTCTGTCATCATTGCATGATCAGCCACGTGAGCAGTGCATTATAGCCACGTGATCAGTGCAAGATCAGCCACGTGATCAGTGCATGATCAGTCACGTGATCAGGGCCTGATCATCCACGTGATCAGTGCGTGACCAGGCACGTGATCAGTGTATGACCAGCCAAGTGATCAGTGCATGATAGCCACGAGATCAGTGCATGATCAGTCACGTGATCAGTGTATGATCAGCCACGTGATCAGTGCATGATCTCCCACATGATCAGTGCATGATCAATTAAGTGATCAGTGCATGATCAGTCACGTGACCAGTACATGGAAGCTACGTGATCATTGCATGATCAGCCACGTGAGCCGTGCATGATAGCCATGAGATCAGTGCTTGATCAGTCACGTGATCAGTGCATGAGCAGTCACGTGAACAGTACATGATAGCTACGTGATCATTGCAGGATCAGCCACGTGAGCACTGCATGATAGACACGTTATCAGTGCATGATCAGCTACGTGAGCAGTGTATGATCAGCCACGTGATCAGTGCATGATAAGACACGTGAACAGTGTATGATCAGCCACGTGATCAGTGCATGATACCTACGTGATCAGTTCATGATTAGTCACGTGATCTGTGCATGACAGGAACGTAATCAGTGTATGAAATCCACGTGATCAGTGAATTATAGCCACGTGATCAGTTCATGATTAGTCACGTGATCTGTGCATGACCTGGCACGTGAACATTGTATGATCCGCCATGTGATCACTGCATGATAGCCACGTGATCAGTGCATGATCAGCCACGTGATCAGTGCATCATCCATTACGTGATCAGTGCATGATCAGCCACGTGTACAGTGCATGATAGCCACGTGATCAGTGCATGATCAGTCACGTGATTAGTGCAGGTTCAGTCACGTGATCAGTGCATGATCAGTCACGTGATCAGTGCAGGACCAGGCCCGTGATCAGTGTATGACCAGCCAAGTGATCAGTGCTTGACAGCCACGTGATCAGTGCATGATCAGTCACGTGATCAGTGTATGATCAGCCACGTGATCAGTGCATGATCAGCCACATGATCAGTGCATGATCAATTAGGTTATCAGTGCATGATCAGTAACGTGACTAGTACATGGTAGCTACGTGATCACTGCACGATCAGCCATGTGAGCCGTGCATGATAGCCACGAGATCAGTGCATGATCAGTCACGTGATCTGTGCATGATCAGTCACGTGAACAGTGCATGGTAAGTCACCTGATCAGTGCATGATCAATTACGTGATCAATGCATGATCACTCACGTGACCAGTACATGGTAGCTACGTGATCATTGCATGATCAGCCACGTGAGCAGTGCATGATAGCCACATGATCAGTGCAAGATCAGTTTCGGGAGCAGGGTATGATCAGCCACTTGATCAGTGCATGATAGCCACGTGATCACTGCATGATCTGTCACATGATCAGTGTATGATCATCCCCGTGATCAGTGCATGGGCAGTCATGTGATCAGTGCATGATATAGACGTGATCAGTGCATGATCAGTCTCGTGAGCAGTGTATGATCAACCACGAGATCAGTGCTCGATAGCCAGGTAATGAGTGCATGAAAGCCAGATGATCAGTGCATTATCAGTCACGTGATCAGTCTATGATCAGCCAAGTAATCAGTGCATGATAGCCAACTGATCAGTGCATGATCAGTCACATGATCAGTGCATGGTCAGTCACGTGATCATTGCATGATCAGTCACGTGATCAGTGCATGATCAGTCACGTGATCAGTGCATGATCAGTCATGTGACCAGTACGTGGTAGCTGCGTGACCATTGCATGATCAGCCACCTGAGGAGGGCATGATAGCCACGTGATCAGTGCATGATCAGCCATGTGATCAGTGCATGACCAGCCACGTGATCAGTGCATGATCAGTCACGTGATCAGTGCATGATCAGCCACGTGATCAGGGCATGATCAATTACGTGATAAGTGCATGATCAGTCACGTGACCAGTACATGGTAGCTATGTGATCACTGCATGATCAGCCACGTGATCAGTGCATGATAGCCACGTGATCAGGGCATGATAGCCACGAGATCAGTGCATGATAGCCACGTGATCAGTGCATGTCAGCCGACGTGATCACTTCATGAGTAATCACGTGATCTGTGCATGACCAGGAACGTGATCAGTGTATGATCAGAAACGTTAGCAGTGCATGATAGCCACGTGATCAGTGCATGATCAGTCACGTGATCAGTGCATGATCAGTCACGTGATCAGTGCATGATAAGTCACCTGATCAGTGCATGATCAACTACGAGATCAGTGCATGATTACTCACGAGACCAGTACATGTTAGCTACGTGATCATTGCAGGATCAGCCACGTGAGGACTGCATGATAGACACGTGATCAGTGCATGATCCGTCAACTGATAGGTGGATGATCAGTCACGTGACCGGTACATGGTAGCTACATGATCATTGCATGATCAGCCACGTGAGTAGTGCATGATATCCACGTGATCAGTGCATGATCAGTCACGTGATCAGTGTATGATCAGCCAAGTAATCAGTGCATGATAGCCAGGTAATGAGTGCATGATAGCCAGATGATCAGTGCATTATCAGTCACGTGATCAGTGTATGATTAGCCAGGTAATCATTGCATGATAGCCAACTGAGCAGTGCATGATCAGTCACGAGATCAGTGCATGATCAGTCATGTGATCAGTGCATGATCATTCACGTGATCAGTGTATGATCATCCACGTGATCAGTGCATGTGGAGTCATGTAATCAATGAATGAAAGCTCCTTGATCAGTGCATGATCAGTCCCGTGATGAGTGTATGATCAGCCAAGTGATCAGTGCAAGAGCTACGTGATCAGTGCATGATCAGTCACATGATCAGTGCATGATCAGCCACGTCATCAGTGCATGATAGCCACGTGATCAGTGCATACAATTACGTGATCAGTGCATGCGCAATCACGTGATCAGTGCATGAGCGCCACGTGATCAGTGTATGATCAGTCACGTGATAGGTGTGTGATCAGCCACGTGAACAGTTCATGCTCAGTCACGTGATCAGGGCCTGCTGAGCTGCATGATTACTGTCTGCTCATCTGCGTGACAATTGCCAGCTGAGCTGCACGATTCCGGCCTGTCATCTCCTTTACAATTGCCACCTGTGCTGCGTAATTCCTGCCTGCTCATCTACTTGATTATTGCCAGCTGAGCAGCGTGATTTCTCAGAGCTGAGTTATATGGTTTTGCCTGCTGACAGATTCCTGCCTACTCAGCTCTTTGTTCATTGCCTCCAGAGGAACATGATCAGTGTATGACACCAAACATAATCAGCACATGATCAGTCACATGATCAATGCATGATAAGCCAGGTGATCAGTGCAGGATCAATTACGTGATCAGTGCATGATCAGTCATGTGACCAGTACATGGTAGGTGCGTGATCATTGCATGATCAGCCATGTGATCATTGCATGATCAGCCACGTGATCAGTACGTGATCAGTGCATGATCAGTCACATGATCAGTGCATGATCATTCACGTGATCAGTGCATGATAGCCACGTGATCAGTGCATGATCAGTCACGTGATCAGTGCATGATCAGTCACGTGATACGTGTGTGATCAGCCCTGTGATCAGTGCATGATATCCACGTGATCAGTGCATGATAACCACGTGATCACTTCATGATTAGTCACGTGATCTGTGCATGACCAGGCACGTGATCAGTGTATGATCAGCCACGTGATCAGTGCATCATAGCCACGTGATCAGTGCATGGTCAGTCACGTGATCAGTACGTGATCAGTGCATGATCAGTCACATGATCAGTGCATGATATCCACGTGATCAGTGCATGATAGCCACGTGATCACTTCATGATTAGTCACGTGTGCTGTGCATGACCAGGCACGTGATCAGTGTATGATCAGCCACGTGATCAGTGCATGATAGCCACGTGATCAGTGCATGGTCAGTCACGTGATCAGTGCATGATAAATTACGTTACCTTTGCAAGTTCAGTCACTTGACCAGTACATGTTAGCTACGTGATCATTGCAGGATCAGCCACGTCAGCACTGCATGATAGACACGTGATCAGTGCATGGTCTGTCACCTGATGGGTGGATGATCAGTCACCTGACCGGTACATGGTAGCTACATGATCATTGCATGATCAGCCTCGTGAGTATTGCGTGATAGCCCCGTGATCAGTGTATGATCAGCCAAGTAATCAGTGCATGATAGCCAACTGATCAGTGCATGATCAGTCACGTGATCACTGCATGATCTGTTACATGATCAGTGTATGATCATCCACGTGATCAGTGCATGGGCAGTCATGTGATCAGTGCATGATATAGACGTGATCAGTGCATGATCAGCCACGTGATCAGTGCATGATCAGTCACGTGAACAGTACATGGTAGCTACGTGATCATTGCAGGATCAGCCACGTGAGCACTGCATGATAGACACGTTATCAGTGCATGATCAGCTACGTGAGCAGTTTATGATCAGCCACGTGATCAGTGCATGATAAGACACGTGAACAGTGTATGATCAGCCACGTGATCAGTGCATGATCAGTCACGTGAACAGTGCATGGTAAGTCACCTGATCAGTGCATGATCAATTACGTGATCAATGCATGATCACTCACGTGACCAGTACATGGTAGCTACGTGATCATTGCATGATCAGGCACGTGAACAGTGCATGATAGCCACGTGATCAGTGCAAGATCAGTTTCGGGAGCAGAGTACGATCAACCACTTGATCAGTGCATGATAGCCACGTGATCACTGCATGATCTGTCACATGATCAGTGTATGATCATCCCCGTGATCAGTGCATGGGCAGTCATGTGATCAGTGCATGATATAGACGTGATCAGTGCATGATCAGTCTCGTGAGCAGTGTATGATCAACCACGTGATCAGTGCTCGATAGCCAGGTAATGAGTGCATGAAAGCCAGATGATCAGTGCATTATCAGTCACGTGATCAGTGTATGATCAGCCAAGTAAGCAGTGCAAGATAGCCAACTGATCAGTGCATGATCAGTCACATGATCAGTGCATGGTCAGTCACGTGATCATTGCATGATCAGTCACGTGATCAGTGCATGATCAATTACGTGATCAGTGCATGATCAGTCATGTGACCAGTACATGGTAGCTGCGTGATCATTGCGTGATCGGCCACGTGAGCAGTGCATGATAGCCAGGTGATCAGTGCGAGATCAGCCATGTGATCAGTGCATGATCAGTCACGTGATCAGTGCATGATCAGTCATGTGACCAGTACATGGTAGCTGCGTGACCATTGCAAGATCAGCCACCTGAGCAGGGAATGATAGCCACGTGATCAGTGCATGATCAGCCATGTGATCAGTGCATGACCAGCCACGTGATCAGTGCATGATCAGTCACGTGATCAGTGCAATATCAGCCATGTGATCAGTGCATGATCAGCCACGTGATCAGGGCATGATCAATTACGTGATAAGTGCATGGTAGCTGCGTGACCATTGCATGATCAGCCACGTGATCAGTGCATGATAGCCACGTGATCAGTGCATGATAGCCAAGTGATCAGTGCATGATCATCCACGTGATCAGTGCATGATAGCCACGTGAGCAGTGCATGATAGCCACGTGATCAGTGCATGATCAGTCACGTGATCAGTGCATGATAAGTCACCTGATCAGTGCATGATCAACTACGAGATCAGTCCATGATTACTCATGTGACCAGTACATGTTAGCTACGTGATCATTGCAGGATCAGCCACGTGAGCACTGCATGATAGACACGTGATCAGTGCGTGAACAGTCACGTGATCAGTGCATGATAGCCACGTGATCATTGCATGTTAGCCACGTGACCAGTGAATGATCAGCCAGGTGATCGGTACATGATAGCTACATGATCAGTTCATGATTAGTCACGTGATCTGTGCATCACCAGGCAGGTGATCAGTGTATGATCAGCCACGTGAACAGTGCATGATAGCCACGTGATCAGTGCATGATCAGTCACCTAATGGGTGTATGATCGGTCACGTGACCGGTACATGGTAGCTACATGATCATTGCATGATCAGCCACGTGATCAGTGCATGATAGCCACGTGATCAGTGCATGATCAGTCACGTGATCAGTGCATCATCAGTCACCTGATAGGTGTATGATCGGTCACGTCACCGGTACATGGTAGCTACATGATCATTGCATGATCAGCCACGTGATCAGTGCATGATAGCCACGTGATCACTGCATGATCTGTCACATGATCAGTGTATGACCATCCCCGTGATTAGTGCAAGGGCAGTCATGTGATCAGTGCATGATATAGACGTGATCAGTGCACGATCAGTCTCATGATCAGTGTATGATCAGCCACGTGATGAGTGTATGATCAGCCACGTGATCAGTGCATGATCAGTCACGTGATCAGTGCATGATCACTCATGTGACCAGTACATGGTAGCCGCGTGATCATTGCATGATCAGCCACGTGAGCAGTGCATGAGTGCCACGTGATCAGTGCATGATCAGTCACGTGACAGGTTTGTGATCCGCCACGTAAACAGTGCATGTTCAGCCACGTGATCAGTGCATGATAGCCACGTGATCAGTGCATGATCAGTTACGTGAGCAGTGTATGATCAGCCACGTGATCAGTGCATGGTCAGACACGTGAACAGTGTATTATCAGCCACGTGAACAGTGCATGCTCAGTCACGTGATCAGGGACTGCTGAGCTGCTTGATTACTGTCTGCTCATCTGCTTGACAATTGCCAGCTGAGCTGCACGATTCCTGCCTGTCATCTGCTTGACAATTGCCAACTGTGCTGCGTAATTCCGGCCTGCTCAGCTGCTTGATTATTGCCAGCTGAGCAGCATGATTCCTCACAGCTGAGTTCCATGATTAGTGCCTGCTGACTGTTTGATTCGTGCCTACTCAGCTCTTTGTTTATTGCCTCCAGAGGCACATGATCAGTGTATGATAGCAAACATGATCAGCGCATGATCAGTCACATAATCAGCACCATTAAGTCACGTGATCACTACATGATAGTCATGTGATCAGTCCATGCTCAGTCACGGTATCGGTGCATGATCAGCCACGTGATCAGTGCATGATAGCCACGTGATCATTGCATGTTAGCCACGTGACCACTGCATGATCAGCCAGGTGATCGGTACATGATAGCTAAGTGATCAGTTCATGATTAGTCACGTGATCGGTGCATGACCAGGTAGGTGATCAGTGTATGATCAGCCACGTGAACAGTGCATGATAGCCACGTGATCAGTGCATGATCAGTCACCTGATGGGTGTATGATCGGTCACGTGACCGGTACATGATAGCTACATGATCATTGCATGATCAGCCACGTGATCAGTGCATGATAACCACGTGATCAGTGCATGATAGCCACGTGATCAGTGCATGATCAGTCACGTGATCAGTGCATCATCAGTCACCTGATGGGTGTATGATCGGTCATGTGACCGGTACATGGTAGCTACATAATCATTGCATGATCAGCCACGTGATCAGTGCATGATAGCCACGTGATCACTGCATGATCTGTCACATGATCAGTGTATGACCATCCCCGTGATTAGTGCAAGGGCAGTCATGTGATCAGTGCATGATATAGACGTGATCAGTGCACGATCAGTCTCATGATCAGTGTATGATCAGCCACGTGATGAGTGTATGATCAGCCACGTGATCAGTGCATGATCAGTCACGTGATCAGTGCATGATCACTCATGTAACCAGTACATGGTAGCTGCGTGATCATTGCATGATCAGCCACGTGAGCAGTGCATGAGTGCCACGTGATCAGTGCATGATCAGTCAGGTGACAGGTTTGTGATCCGCCACGTAAACAGTGCATATTCAGCCACGTGATCAGTGCATGATAGCCACGTGATCAGTGCATGATCAGTTACGTGAGCAGTGTATGATCAGCCACGTGATCAGTGCATGGTCAGACACGTGAACAGTGTATGATCAGCCACGTGATCAGTGCATGATATCCAAGTGATCAGTGCATAATCAATCACATGATCAGTGTATGATCAGCCACGTGAACAGTGCATGTTCAGTCACGTGATCAGGGACTGCTGAGCTGCTTGAGTACTGTCTGCTCATCTGCTTGACAATTGCCAGCTGAGCTGCACGATTCCTGCCTGTCATCTGCTTGACAATTGCCAACTGTGCTGCGTAATTCCTGCCTGCTCAGCTGCTTGATTATTGCCAGCTGAGCAGCATGATTCCTCACAGCTGAGTTCCATGATTAGTGCCTGCTGACTGTTTGATTCGTGCCTACTCAGCTCTTTGTTTATTGCCTCCAGAGGCACATGATCAGTGTATGATAGCAAACATGATCAGCGCATGATCAGTCACATAATCAGCACCATTAAGTCACGTGATCACTACATGATAGTCATGTGATCAGTCCATGCTCAGTCACGGTATCAGTGCATGACCAGCCACGTGATCAGTGCATGATAGCCACGTGATCATTGCATGTTAGCCACGTGACAACTGCATGATCAGCCAGGTGATCAGTACATGATAGCTACGTGATCAGTTCATGATTAGTCACGTGATCAGTGCATGACCAGGCAGGTGATCAGTGTATGATCAGCCGCGTGATCAGTGCTGGATAGCCAGGTAATGAGTGCATGATAGCCAGATGATCAGTGCATTATCAGTCACGTGATCAGTGTATGATCAGCCAAGTAATCAGTGCATGATAGTCAACTGATCAGTGCCTTATCAGTCACATGATCAGTGCATGGTCAGTCACTTGATCATTGCATGATCAGTCATGTGATCAGTGTATGATCAATTACGTGATCAGTGCACAATCAGTCATGTGACCAGTACATGGTAGCTGTGTGACCATTGCATGATCAGCCACGTGAGCAGTGCATGATAGCCACGTGATCAGTGCATGATCAGCCACGTGATCAGTGCAAGATCAGTCACGTGATCAGTGCATGATCAGCCACGTGATCAGTGCATAATCAATTACGTGATCAGTGCATGATCAGTCACGTGACCAGTACATGGTAGCTACGTGATCATTATATGATCAGCCACGTGATCAGTGCATGATAGCCGACGTGATCACTTCATGAGTAATCGCGAGATCTGTGCATGACCAGGCACATGATCAGTGTAGGATCAGCCACGTGATCAGTGCATGATAGCCACGTGATAAGTGCATGATCAGTCATGTGAACAGTGCATGATCAGTCACGTGATCAGTGTATGATCAGCCACGTGATCAGTGCATGATCAGCCACGTGATCAGTGCATGATCAGTCACGTGATCAGTGCATGATAGCCACGTGATCAGTGCATGATAGCCAAGTGATCAGTGCATGTCAGCCGACGTGATCACTTCATGAGTAATCACGTGATCTGTGCATGACCAGGCACGTGATCAGTGTATGATCAGCCACGTTAGCAGTGCATGATAGCCACGTGATCAGTGCATGATCAGTCACGTGATCAGGGCATGATCAGTCACGTGATCAGTGTATGATCAATTATGTTACCATTGCTTGATCAGTCACGTGACCAGTATATGTTAGCTACGTGATCATTTAGGATCAGCCACGTGAGCACTGCATGATAGACACGTGATCAGTGCATGATCAGTCACGTGATCAGTACATGATCAGTCACGTGAACAGTGCATGATCATTTACGTGATCAGTGCATGATCAGCCACGTGATCAGTGCATGATGAGCCACGTGATCAGTGCAGGATCAATTACGTGATCAGTGCATGATCAGTCACGTGACACGTACAGGGTTGCTACGTGATCATTGCATGATCAGCCACGTGAGCAGAGCATGATAGCCACGTGATCAGTGCATGATCAGTCACGTGAACAGTGCATGATCATTTACGTGATCTGTGCATGATCAGTCACATGACCAGTATATGGTAGCTACGTGATCATTGCATGACCAGCGACGTGAGCAGTGCATGATAGCCACGTGATGTGTGCATGATGAGTTAGGTGAGTAGAGTATGATCAGCCACGTGATCAGTGCATGAGTGCCACGTGATCAGTGCATGATCAGTCACGTTACAGGTGTGTGATCAGCCACGTGAACAGTGCATGTTCAGCCACGTGATCAGTGCATAATAGCCACGTGATTAGTGCATGATCAGTTACGTGAGCAGTGTATGATCAGCCAAGTGATCAGTGCATGGTCAGACACGTGAACAGTGTATGATCAGCCACGTGATCAGTGCATGATATCCAAGTGATCAGTGCATGATCAATCACGTGATCAGTGTATGATCAGCCACGTGAACAGTGCATGCTCAGTCACGTGATCAGGGCCTGCTGAGCTGCGTGATTACTGTCTGCTCATCTGCTTGACAATTGCCAGCTGAGCTGCACGATTCCTGCCTGTCATCTGCTTGACAATTGCCAGCGGTGCTGCGTAATTCCTGCCTGCTCAGCTGCTTGATTATTGCCAGCTGAGCAGCATGATTCCTCACAGCTGAGTTCCATGATTAGTGCCTGCTGACTGTGTGATTCGTGCCTACTCAGCTCTTTGTTTATGGCCTCCAGAGGCACATAATCAGTGTATGATAGCAAACATGATCAGCCCATGATCAGTCACATGATCAGCGCCATTAAGTCACGTGATCACTACATGATAGTCATGTGATCAGGCCATGCTCAGTCACGGTATCAGTGCATGACCAGCCACGTGATCAGTGCATGATAGCCACGTGATCATTGCATGATAGCCACGTGATCCGTGCATGATAGCCACGTGATCAGTGCATGATAGCCGACGTGATCACTTCATGAGTAATCGCGTGATCTGTGCATGACCAGGCACGTGATCAGTGTATGATCAGCCACGTGATCAGTGCATGATAGCCACGTGATCAGTGCATGATCAGTCATGTGAACAGTGCATGATCAGTCACGTGATCAGTGTATGATCAGCCACGTGATCAGTGCATGATCAATTACGTGACCAGTGCATGATCAGTCACGTGACCAGTACATGGTAGCTACGTGATCATTGCATGATCAGCCACGTGATCAGTGCATGATAGCCACGTGATCAGTGCATGATAGCCATGTGATCAGTGCATGTCAGCCGACGTGATCACTTCATGAGTAATCACGTGATCTGTGCATGACCAGGCATGTGATCAGTGTATGATCAGCCACGTTAGAAGTGCATGATAGCCACGTGATCAGTGCATGATCAGTCACGTGATCAGGGCATGATCAGTCATGTGATCAGTGCATGATTAATTACGTTACCATTGCATGATCAGTCACGTGACCAGTAAATGTTAGCTACGTGATCATTTAGGATCAGCCACGTGAGCACTGCATGATAGACACGTGATCAGTGCATGATCAGTCACGTGATCAGTGCATGATCAGTCACCTGATGGGTGTATGATCGATAACGTGACTGGTACATGGTAGCTACATGATCATTGCATGATCAGCCACGTGATCAGTGCATGATAGCCACGTGATCAGTGCATGATCAGTCACGTGATCAGTGCATGATAGCCACGTGGTCACTGCATGATCTGTCACATGATCAGTGTATGACCAATCCCGTGATTAGTGCAAGGGCAGTCATGTGATCAGTGCATGATGTAGACGTGATCAGTGCACGATCAGTCTCATGATCAGTGTATGATCAGCCACGTGATCAGCGCATGATCAGTCACGTGATAAGTGCATGATCAGTCACGTGACCACTACATGGTAGCTGCGTGATCATTGCATGATCAGCCACGTGAGCAGTGCATGATAGCCACGTGATCAGTGCATGATCAGTCACCTGATGGGTGTATGATCGGTCACGTGACCGGTACATGGTAGCTACATGATCATTGCATGATCAGCCACGTGATCAGTGCATGATAGCCACGTGATCAGTGCATGATCAGTCACGTGATCAGTGCATCATCAGTCACCTGATGGGTGTATGATCGATCACGTGACCGGTACATGGTAGCTACATGATCATTGCATGATCAGCCACTTGATCAGTGCATGATAGCCACGTGATCCCTGCATGATCTGTCACATAATCAGTGTATGACCATACCCGTGATTAGTGCAAGGGCAGTCATGTGATCAGTGCATGATATAGACGTGATCAGTGCACGATCAGTCTCATGATCAGTGTATGATCAGCCACGTGATCAGTGCATAATCAGCCACGTGATCAGTGCATGATCAGTCATGTGATCAGTGCATGATCAGTCACGTGACCAGTACATGGTAGCTACGTGATCATTGCATGATCAGCCACGTGATCAGTGCATGATAGCCACGTGATCAGTGCATGTCAGCCGACGTGATCACTTCATGAGTAATCACGTGATCTGTGCATGACCAGGCACGTGATCAGTGTATGATTAGCCACGTGATCAGTGCATGGTAGCCACGTGATCAGTGCATGATCAGTCATGTGAACAGTGCATGATCAGTCACGTGATCAGTGTATGTTCAGCCAAGTAATCAGTGCATGATAGCCAACTGATCAGTGCATGATCAGTCACGTGATCACTGCATGATCTGTCACATGATCAGTGTATGATCATCCACGTGATCAGTGCATGGGCAGTCATGTGATCAGTGCATGATATAGACGTGATCAGTGCATGATCAGCCACGTGATCAGTGCATGATAGCCACGTGATCAGTGCATGATAAGTCACGTGAACAGTGCATGATCAGTCACGTGATCAGGGCCTGCTGAGCTGCGTGATTACTGTCTGCTCATCTGCTTGACAATTGCCAGCTGAGCTGCACGTTTCCTGCCTGTCATCTGCTTGACAATTGCCAGCGGTGCTGCGTAATTCCTGCCTGCTCAGCTGCTTGATTATTGCCAGCTGAGCAGCATGATTCCTCACAGCTGAGTTCCATGATTAGTGCCTGCTGACTGTGTGATTCGTGCCTACTCAGCTCTTTGTTTATGGCCTCCAGAGGCACATAATCAGTGTATGATAGCAAACATGATCAGCCCATGATCAGTCACATGATCAGCGCCATTAAGTCACGTGATCACTACATGATAGTCATGTGATCAGGCCATGCTCAGTCACGGTATCAGTGCATGACCAGCCACGTGATCATTGCATGATAGCCACGTGATCCGTGCATGATAGCCACGTGATCAGTGCATGATAGCCGACGTGATCACTTCATGAGTAATCGCGTGATCTGTGCATGACCAGGCACGTGATCAGTGTATGATCAGCCACGTGATCAGTGCATGATCAGCCACGTGATCAGTGCATGATCAGGAACGTGATCAGTGCATGATCAGCCACGTGATCAGTGTATGATCAGCCACGTGATCAGTCCAAGTGCAGTCACGGGATCAGTGTATGATCAGCCACGTGTTCAGTGCATGATAGCCATGTAATCAGTGCATGATAGCTACGTGATCAGTGCATAATCAGCCACATAATCAGTGCATGATAGCCAGCTGACCAATGCATGATCAGCAACGTGATCACTGCATGATAGACATGTGATCATTGCCTACAGTTACATGATCATTGCATGCACAGTCACATGATCAGTGCACGATACCCACGTGATCAGCGCATGATCAATAACATGATCAGCAACATTCAGACACGTGATCACTGTATGCTCAGTCACGTGATCAGTCCCTGATCAGCCACGTGATCATTGTATATCATCCTCGAGATCATTGCATGCACAGTCACATGATCAGTGCATGATAGCCACATGATCAGAGCACGATCAGTCACGTCTTCAGTGCATGATCAGTCAGGTGATCAGTGCATGATCAGCTACGTGATCAGTGCATCATTGCCAGGTGATCAGTGCATGATCAGTCACGTGTTCAATGTATGATCAGCCACGTGATCAGTGCATGATAGACACGTGATCAGTGCATGATCAGTCACGTGATCAGTGTTTGATCCACCACATGATCAATGCATGATAGCCACCAGATCAGTGCATGATCAGCCACGTGTTCAGTGCATGATAGACCCGTGATCAGGGCATGATAGCCACGTGATCAGTGCATGATCAGTCACGGGATCAGTGCATGATCAGCCACGTGATCAGTGCACGATAGCAACCTGATCAGTGCATGATTAGATACGAGATTAGTGCATGATCAGCCACGTGATCAGTGTACGATCAGACACGTGATCAGTGCATGACCTGCCACGTGATCAGTGCATGATAGTCACCTGATCAGTGCATGATAAGCAACGTGATTAGTGCATGATCAGCCACGTTATCAGTGTATGATCAGCCACGTGATCAGTGTATAATCAGCCACGTGATTAGTGCATGATCAGCCACGTGATCACTGTATGGTCAACCACGTAATCAGTGCATGATGAACCACATAATCAGTGCATGATCAGCCACGTGATCATTGCATGATAGCCACCTGATCAGTGCATGATAAGCAACGTGATTAGTGCATGCTCAGTCACGTGATCAGTGTATGATAAGACACGTCTTCAGTGCATGAGAGACATTTGGTCAGTGCATGATAGCCACGTGATCAGTGCATGATCAGTCACGTGATCAGTGCATGCGCAGTCACGTGATCAGTGTATGATCATTCTCGTTATCAGTGCATGATCAGCCCCTTGATCAGTGCATGATCATCCAAATGATCAGTGCAGGCAGTCACGTGATCAGTGTGTGATCAGCTTCTTCTTCATAGTAGGATCAGCCACGTGATCAGTAGATGATCAGCCACGAGATCAGAGTATGATCAGCCACGTGATCAGTGTATGATCAGCCACGTAATCAGTGCATGTTCCCCACCGTGTTTAGTGCATGATCAGGCACAGGATCAGTGTATGATCAGCCATGTGACCAGTGCATGATCAGCCACGTGATCAGTGAATGATCAGGCACGTGATC
Source organism: Bos grunniens (assembly GCF_055505025.1). Classification (NCBI taxonomy): domain Eukaryota; kingdom Metazoa; phylum Chordata; class Mammalia; order Artiodactyla; family Bovidae; genus Bos; species Bos grunniens. Next base: position 392,899 of record NC_141188.1, on the reverse strand, counting down.
AGTGCATGATCAGACACCTGATCAGTGCATGGTCAGACACGTGATCAGTGCATGATTGCCATGTGATCAGTGCATGATCAGCCACGTAATCAGTGCATGATAGCCACCTGACCAGGGAATGATCAGCAACGTGATTAGTGCATGATCAGCCACATGATCAGTGCATGACCAGCCACGTGATCACTGTATGATCAGCCACGTCAGCAGTGCATGTGCAGTCACGTGATCAGTGCATGATAGCCACGTGATCAGTGCATGATCAGCCACGTGATCAGTGAATGATCAGCAAACTGATCAGTGCATGATCAGCCACATGATCAGTGCATGCACAGTCATGAGATCAGTGTATGATCAGCTTCGTGATCAGTGCATGATCAGCCACATTATCAGTGCATGATCAGTCACGTGATCAGTGTATGATCAACCACGTGATCAATGAATTATAGCCTCAAGATCACTGCATGATCAGTCACGTGATCAGTGCATGTTCAGTCACGTGATCAGTGCATGCGCAGTCACGTGATCAGTGCATGTTCAGTCACGTGATCAGTGCATGATCAGCCACGTGATCAGTGTTTGATCAGCTTCTTGAACAGAGTATGATCAGCCACGTGATCAGTGTATGATCAGCCACGTGATCAAAGTATGGTCAGCCACGTGATCAGTGTTTGATCAGCCACGTGATCAGTGCATGTTCCCCAAAGTGATTAGTGCATGATCAGGCACGTGATCAGTGTATGATCAGCCACGTGATCAGTGCATGATCAACCACGTGATTAGTGCATGATCAGCCACATGATCAGTGCATGCACGGTCACGTGATCAGTGTATGATTAGCTTCGTGATCAGACCATGATCAGCCATGTTATCAGTGCACGATCAGGCACGTGAAGAGTGCATGATCAGTAATGTTACCAGTGTATGATAGCCAGGTTATCAGCGCATGATCAGCCACGAGATAAGTGCATGATCAGCCCTGTGATCAGTGCATGCACAGTAATGTGATCAGTGTATGATCAGCTTCGTGATCAGTGCATGATCAGACACATGATCAGTGCATGATCAGTCACGTGATCAGTGTATGATCAGCCACGTGATCAGTGCATGATAGCCACGTGACCAGTGCATGATCAGACACGGGATCGGTGCATGATCAGGCTTATGATCAGTGCATGATCAGTCACGTGATCAGTGCATGTTCAGCCACGTGATCAGTGCATGATCAGCCATGTGATCAGTGCATGCACAGTCAGGTGATCAATGTATGATCAGCTTTGTGATCAGTGCCTGATCCGCCACGTGAACAGTGCATGATCAGTCATGTGATCAGTGTATGATCAGCCACGTGATCAGTGCATGATAGCCAGGTGACCAGTGCATGATCAATCACGTGATCAGTGCATGATCAGCCACGTAATCAGTGCATGATCAGCCACGTGATTACTGTATGATCAGCCACGTGATCAGTGCATGATCCACAACGTGATTAGTGCACGATCAGCCACGTGATCAGTGAATGATCACCACGTGATCAGTGCATGATATCCACGTGACCAGTGCATGATCAGTCAGGTGATCAGTGCATGATATGTCACTTGATCAGTGTTTGATATCCACGTGATGAGTTCATGCGCAGTCATGTGATCAGTGCATGATAGCTACGTGATCAGTGCATGATCAGCCACGTGATGAGTGCAAGATTGCCAAGTGATCAGTGCATGGTTAGTTACGTGATCAATGTCTGATTAGCCACGTGATCAGTGCATGATAGCCTCCTGATCAGTGCATGATCAGTCACGTGATCATGGCATGCGCAGTCATGAGATCAGTGCATGAGAGCTATGCAATCAGTTCATAATCAGTCACTTGATCATTGCAGGATCAGCCACGTGATCGGTGCATGATAGCCACGTGACCACTGCATGATCAGTCACGTGATCAGTGCATGATCAGCCACGTCATCAGTGCATGATAGCCACGTGATCAGTGCATGATCAGTCACATGATCATGGCATGCGCAGTCATATGATCAGTGCATTATAGATAAGCCATCAGTGCATAATCAGTCATGTGAACAGTGCATGATCAGCCACGGGATCAGTGCATGATAGGCATGTAATCAGTGCATGAACAGGTAAGTGATCAGTTCATGCGCAGTCACGTGATTAGTGCATGATAGACACGTGCTCAGTGCATGATCAGCCACGTGACCAGTGTATGATCAGCTTCTTGATCAGAGTATGATCAGCCACGTGATCAGTGTATGATCAGCCACGTGATTAAAGTATGGTCAGCCACGTGATCAGTGTATGATCAGTCACGTGATCAGTGTATGATCAGCCACGTGATCAGTGCATGATCAGCCTCGTGATCAGGGCATGATCAGCCAAGTTATGAGTGCATGCACAGTCACGTGATCAGTATAGGATCAGCTACGTGATCAGTGCATGATGAGCCACTTGATCAGTGCATGGTCAGCCACGTGATCAGTGCATGAACCACGTGATCAGTCTATGCTCAGCTTCAGATCAGTGTATGATCAGCTTCGTGATCAGTGCATAATCAGGCACGAGATCAGTGCATTATCAGTAATTTGATAAGTGTATGATCAGCCACCTGATCAGTGCATGAACAGCCACGTGATCAGTGCATGATCAGCCTCGTGATCAGTGCTTGATCACCCACGTGATCAGTGCATGATCAGCCACACAGCAGGCACAGTCACGTGATCAGTGTATGATCAGCTTCGTGATCTTTGCATGATCAGCCACGGGATCAGTGGATGATCAGTCACGTGATCAGTGTATGATAAGCTTCGTGATCAGTGCATGATCAGCCACGTGTTCAGTGCATGATCAGGCACGTGAAGAGTGCATGATCAGGCACATGATCAGCGTATGATAGCCAGGTTATCAGTGCATGCTCAGCCACGTGTTCAGTGCATGTTCAGCCACGTGATCAGTGCATGCACAGTCACGTGATCATTGTATGATCAGCGTCATGATTAGTGCATGATCAGCCACGTGATCAGTGCATGATCAGGAACGTGATCAGTGCATGATCAGCCACGTGATCAGTGTATGATCAGCCACGTGATCAGTGCAAGTGCAGTCACGGGATCAGTGTATGATCAGCCACGTGTTCAGTGCATGATAGCCATGTAATCAGTGCATGATAGCTACGTGATCAGTGCATAATCAGCCACATAATCAGTGCATGATAGCCAGCTGACCAATGCATGATCAGCAACGTGATCACTGCATGATAGACATGTGATCATTGCCTACAGTTACATGATCATTGCATGCACAGTCACATGATCAGTGCACGATACCCACGTGATCAGCGCATGATCAATAACATGATCAGCAACATTCAGACACGTGATCACTGTATGCTCAGTCACGTGATCAGTCCCTGATCAGCCACGTGATCATTGTATATCATCCTCGAGATCATTGCATGCACAGTCACATGATCAGTGCATGATAGCCACATGATCAGAGCACGATCAGTCACGTCTTCAGTGCATGATCAGTCAGGTGATCAGTGCATGATCAGCTACGTGATCAGTGCATCATTGCCAGGTGATCAGTGCATGATCAGTCACGTGTTCAATGTATGATCAGCCACGTGATCAGTGCATGATAGACACGTGATCAGTGCATGATCAGTCACGTGATCAGTGTTTGATCCACCACATGATCAATGCATGATAGCCACCAGATCAGTGCATGATCAGCCACGTGTTCAGTGCATGATAGACCCGTGATCAGGGCATGATAGCCACGTGATCAGTGCATGATCAGTCACGGGATCAGTGCATGATCAGCCACGTGATCAGTGCACGATAGCAACCTGATCAGTGCATGATTAGATACGAGATTAGTGCATGATCAGCCACGTGATCAGTGTACGATCAGACACGTGATCAGTGCATGACCTGCCACGTGATCAGTGCATGATAGTCACCTGATCAGTGCATGATAAGCAACGTGATTAGTGCATGATCAGCCACGTTATCAGTGTATGATCAGCCACGTGATCAGTGTATAATCAGCCACGTGATTAGTGCATGATCAGCCACGTGATCACTGTATGGTCAACCACGTAATCAGTGCATGATGAACCACATAATCAGTGCATGATCAGCCACGTGATCATTGCATGATAGCCACCTGATCAGTGCATGATAAGCAACGTGATTAGTGCATGCTCAGTCACGTGATCAGTGTATGATAAGACACGTCTTCAGTGCATGAGAGACATTTGGTCAGTGCATGATAGCCACGTGATCAGTGCATGATCAGTCACGTGATCAGTGCATGCGCAGTCACGTGATCAGTGTATGATCATTCTCGTTATCAGTGCATGATCAGCCCCTTGATCAGTGCATGATCATCCAAATGATCAGTGCAGGCAGTCACGTGATCAGTGTGTGATCAGCTTCTTCTTCATAGTAGGATCAGCCACGTGATCAGTAGATGATCAGCCACGAGATCAGAGTATGATCAGCCACGTGATCAGTGTATGATCAGCCACGTAATCAGTGCATGTTCCCCACCGTGTTTAGTGCATGATCAGGCACAGGATCAGTGTATGATCAGCCATGTGACCAGTGCATGATCAGCCACGTGATCAGTGAATGATCAGGCACGTGATCAGTGCATGATCAGACACCTGATCAGTGCATGGTCAGACACGTGATCAGTGCATGATTGCCATGTGATCAGTGCATGATCAGCCACGTAATCAGTGCATGATAGCCACCTGACCAGGGAATGATCAGCAACGTGATTAGTGCATGATCAGCCACATGATCAGTGCATGACCAGCCACGTGATCACTGTATGATCAGCCACGTCAGCAGTGCATGTGCAGTCACGTGATCAGTGCATGATAGCCACGTGATCAGTGCATGATCAGCCACGTGATCAGTGAATGATCAGCAAACTGATCAGTGCATGATCAGCCACATGATCAGTGCATGCACAGTCATGAGATCAGTGTATGATCAGCTTCGTGATCAGTGCATGATCAGCCACATTATCAGTGCATGATCAGTCACGTGATCAGTGTATGATCAACCACGTGATCAATGAATTATAGCCTCAAGATCACTGCATGATCAGTCACGTGATCAGTGCATGTTCAGTCACGTGATCAGTGCATGCGCAGTCACGTGATCAGTGCATGTTCAGTCACGTGATCAGTGCATGATCAGCCACGTGATCAGTGTTTGATCAGCTTCTTGAACAGAGTATGATCAGCCACGTGATCAGTGTATGATCAGCCACGTGATCAAAGTATGGTCAGCCACGTGATCAGTGTTTGATCAGCCACGTGATCAGTGCATGTTCCCCAAAGTGATTAGTGCATGATCAGGCACGTGATCAGTGTATGATCAGCCACGTGATCAGTGCATGATCAACCACGTGATTAGTGCATGATCAGCCACATGATCAGTGCATGCACGGTCACGTGATCAGTGTATGATTAGCTTCGTGATCAGACCATGATCAGCCATGTTATCAGTGCACGATCAGGCACGTGAAGAGTGCATGATCAGTAATGTTACCAGTGTATGATAGCCAGGTTATCAGCGCATGATCAGCCACGAGATAAGTGCATGATCAGCCCTGTGATCAGTGCATGCACAGTAATGTGATCAGTGTATGATCAGCTTCGTGATCAGTGCATGATCAGACACATGATCAGTGCATGATCAGTCACGTGATCAGTGTATGATCAGCCACGTGATCAGTGCATGATAGCCACGTGACCAGTGCATGATCAGACACGGGATCGGTGCATGATCAGGCTTATGATCAGTGCATGATCAGTCACGTGATCAGTGCATGTTCAGCCACGTGATCAGTGCATGATCAGCCATGTGATCAGTGCATGCACAGTCAGGTGATCAATGTATGATCAGCTTTGTGATCAGTGCCTGATCCGCCACGTGAACAGTGCATGATCAGTCATGTGATCAGTGTATGATCAGCCACGTGATCAGTGCATGATAGCCAGGTGACCAGTGCATGATCAATCACGTGATCAGTGCATGATCAGCCACGTAATCAGTGCATGATCAGCCACGTGATTACTGTATGATCAGCCACGTGATCAGTGCATGATCCACAACGTGATTAGTGCACGATCAGCCACGTGATCAGTGAATGATCACCACGTGATCAGTGCATGATATCCACGTGACCAGTGCATGATCAGTCAGGTGATCAGTGCATGATATGTCACTTGATCAGTGTTTGATATCCACGTGATGAGTTCATGCGCAGTCATGTGATCAGTGCATGATAGCTACGTGATCAGTGCATGATCAGCCACGTGATGAGTGCAAGATTGCCAAGTGATCAGTGCATGGTTAGTTACGTGATCAATGTCTGATTAGCCACGTGATCAGTGCATGATAGTCTCCTGATCAGTGCATGATCAGTCACGTGATCATGGCATGCGCAGTCATGAGATCAGTGCATGATAGCTATGCAATCAGTTCATAATCAGTCACTTGATCATTGCAGGATCAGCCACGTGATCGGTGCATGATAGCCACGTGACCACTGCATGATCAGTCAGGTGATCAGTGCATGATATGTCACTTGATCAGTGTTTGATATCCACGTGATCAGTTCATGCGCAGTCATGTGATCAGTGCATGATAGCTACGTGATCAGTGCATGATCAGCCACGTGATGAGTGCAAGATTGCCAAGTGATCAGTGCATGGTTAGTTACGTGATCAATGTCTGATTAGCCACGTGATCAGTGCATGATAGCCTCCTGATCAGTGCATGATCAGTCACGTGATCATGGCATGCGCAGTCATGAGATCAGTGCATGAGAGCTATGCAATCAGTTCATAATCAGTCACTTGATCATTGCAGGATCAGCCACGTGATCGGTGCATGATAGCCACGTGACCACTGCATGATCAGTCACGTGATCAGTGCATGATCAGCCACGTCATCAGTGCATGATAGCCACGTGATCAGTGCATGATCAGTCACATGATCATGGCATGCGCAGTCATATGATCAGTGCATTATAGATAAGCCATCAGTGCATAATCAGTCATGTGAACAGTGCATGATCAGCCACGGGATCAGTGCATGATAGGCATGTAATCAGTGCATGAACAGGTAAGTGATCAGTTCATGCGCAGTCACGTGATTAGTGCATGATAGACACGTGCTCAGTGCATGATCAGCCACGTGACCAGTGTATGATCAGCTTCTTGATCAGAGTATGATCAGCCACGTGATCAGTGTATGATCAGCCACGTGATTAAAGTATGGTCAGCCACGTGATCAGTGTATGATCAGTCACGTGATCAGTGTATGATCAGCCACGTGATCAGTGCATGATCAGCCTCGTGATCAGGGCATGATCAGCCAAGTTATGAGTGCATGCACAGTCACGTGATCAGTATAGGATCAGCTACGTGATCAGTGCATGATGAGCCACTTGATCAGTGCATGGTCAGCCACGTGATCAGTGCATGAACCACGTGATCAGTCTATGCTCAGCTTCAGATCAGTGTATGATCAGCTTCGTGATCAGTGCATAATCAGGCACGAGATCAGTGCATTATCAGTAATTTGATAAGTGTATGATCAGCCACCTGATCAGTGCATGAACAGCCACGTGATCAGTGCATGATCAGCCTCGTGATCAGTGCTTGATCACCCACGTGATCAGTGCATGATCAGCCACACAGCAGGCACAGTCACGTGATCAGTGTATGATCAGCTTCGTGATCTTTGCATGATCAGCCACGGGATCAGTGGATGATCAGTCACGTGATCAGTGTATGATAAGCTTCGTGATCAGTGCATGATCAGCCACGTGTTCAGTGCATGATCAGGCACGTGAAGAGTGCATGATCAGGCACATGATCAGCGTATGATAGCCAGGTTATCAGTGCATGCTCAGCCACGTGTTCAGTGCATGTTCAGCCACGTGATCAGTGCATGCACAGTCACGTGATCATTGTATGATCAGCGTCATGATTAGTGCATGATCAGCCACGTGATCAGTGCATGATCAGCCACGTGATCAGTGCATGATCAGCCACGTGATCAGTGTATGATCAGCCACGTGATCAGTGCAAGTGCAGTCACGGGATCAGTGTATGATCAGCCACGTGTTCAGTGCATGATAGCCATGTAATCAGTGCATGATAGCTACGTGATCAGTGCATAATCAGCCACATAATCAGTGCATGATAGCCAGCTGACCAATGCATGATCAGCAACGTGATCACTGCATGATAGACATGTGATCATTGCCTACAGTTACATGATCATTGCATGCACAGTCACATGATCAGTGCACGATACCCACGTGATCAGCGCATGATCAATAACATGATCAGCAACATTCAGACACGTGATCACTGTATGCTCAGTCACGTGATCAGTCCCTGATCAGCCACGTGATCATTGTATATCATCCTCGAGATCATTGCATGCACAGTCACATGATCAGTGCATGATAGCCACATGATCAGAGCACGATCAGTCACGTCTTCAGTGCATGATCAGTCAGGTGATCAGTGCATGATCAGCTACGTGATCAGTGCATCATTGCCAGGTGATCAGTGCATGATCAGTCACGTGTTCAATGTATGATCAGCCACGTGATCAGTGCATGATAGACACGTGATCAGTGCATGATCAGTCACGTGATCAGTGTTTGATCCACCACATGATCAATGCATGATAGCCACCAGATCAGTGCATGATCAGCCACGTGTTCAGTGCATGATAGACCCGTGATCAGGGCATGATAGCCACGTGATCAGTGCATGATCAGTCACGGGATCAGTGCATGATCAGCCACGTGATCAGTGCACGATAGCAACCTGATCAGTGCATGATTAGATACGAGATTAGTGCATGATCAGCCACGTGGTCAGTGTACGATCAGACACGTGATCAGTGCATGACCTGCCACGTGATCAGTGCATGATAGTCACCTGATCAGTGCATGATAAGCAACGTGATTAGTGCATGATCAGCCACGTTATCAGTGTATGATCAGCCACGTGATCAGTGTATAATCAGCCACGTGATTAGTGCATGATCAGCCACGTGATCACTGTATGGTCAACCACGTAATCAGTGCATGATGAACCACATAATCAGTGCATGATCAGCCACGTGATCATTGCATGATAGCCACCTGATCAGTGCATGATAAGCAACGTGATTAGTGCATGCTCAGTCACGTGATCAGTGTATGATAAGACACGTCTTCAGTGCATGAGAGACATTTGGTCAGTGCATGATAGCCACGTGATCAGTGCATGATCAGTCACGTGATCAGTGCATGCGCAGTCACGTGATCAGTGTATGATCATTCTCGTTATCAGTGCATGATCAGCCCCTTGATCAGTGCATGATCATCCAAATGATCAGTGCAGGCAGTCACGTGATCAGTGTGTGATCAGCTTCTTCTTCATAGTAGGATCAGCCACGTGATCAGTAGATGATCAGCCACGAGATCAGAGTATGATCAGCCACGTGATCAGTGTATGATCAGCCACGTAATCAGTGCATGTTCCCCACCGTGTTTAGTGCATGATCAGGCACAGGATCAGTGTATGATCAGCCATGTGACCAGTGCATGATCAGCCACGTGATCAGTGAATGATCAGGCACGTGATCAGTGCATGATCAGACACCTGATCAGTGCATGGTCAGACACGTGATCAGTGCATGATTGCCATGTGATCAGTGCATGATCAGCCACGTAATCAGTGCATGATAGCCACCTGACCAGGGAATGATCAGCAACGTGATTAGTGCATGATCAGCCACATGATCAGTGCATGACCAGCCACGTGATCACTGTATGATCAGCCACGTCAGCAGTGCATGTGCAGTCACGTGATCAGTGCATGATAGCCACGTGATCAGTGCATGATCAGCCACGTGATCAGTGAATGATCAGCAAACTGATCAGTGCATGATCAGCCACATGATCAGTGCATGCACAGTCATGAGATCAGTGTATGATCAGCTTCGTGATCAGTGCATGATCAGCCACATTATCAGTGCATGATCAGTCACGTGATCAGTGTATGATCAACCACGTGATCAATGAATTATAGCCTCAAGATCACTGCATGATCAGTCACGTGATCAGTGCATGTTCAGTCACGTGATCAGTGCATGCGCAGTCACGTGATCAGTGCATGTTCAGTCACGTGATCAGTGCATGATCAGCCACGTGATCAGTGTTTGATCAGCTTCTTGAACAGAGTATGATCAGCCACGTGATCAGTGTATGATCAGCCACGTGATCAAAGTATGGTCAGCCACGTGATCAGTGTTTGATCAGCCACGTGATCAGTGCATGTTCCCCAAAGTGATTAGTGCATGATCAGGCACGTGATCAGTGTATGATCAGCCACGTGATCAGTGCATGATCAACCACGTGATTAGTGCATGATCAGCCACATGATCAGTGCATGCACGGTCACGTGATCAGTGTATGATTAGCTTCGTGATCAGACCATGATCAGCCATGTTATCAGTGCACGATCAGGCACGTGAAGAGTGCATGATCAGTCATGTTACCAGTGTATGATAGCCAGGTTATCAGCGCATGATCAGCCACGAGATAAGTGCATGATCAGCCATGTGATCAGTGCATGCACAGTTATGTGATCAGTGTATGATCAGCTTCGTGATCAGTGCATGATCAGACACCTGATCAGTGCATGGTCAGACACGTGATCAGTGCATGATTGCCATGTGATCAGTGCATGATCAGCCACGTAATCAGTGCATGATAGCCACCTGACCAGGGAATGATCAGCAACGTGATCAGTGCATGCTCACCCACATGATCAGTGCATGATCAGCCACACAGCAGGCAAAGTCACGTGATCAGTGCTAGATCAGCTATCTGATCCGTGCATGATAGCCAGGTGACAGTGCATGATCAGTCACGTGTTAAGTGTATGACCAGGCACGTGATCAGTGCATGCTAGCCACCAGATCAGTGCATGATCAGTCACATGATCAGTGCATGATCTGTCACGTGTCCAGTGTATGATATCCACGTAATCATTTTTTGCACAGTCATGTGATCAGTCATGCACAGTCACGTGATCAGTGTATGATCAGCTTTGTGATCAGTGCAAGATCAGCCACGTGTTCAGTGCATGATCAGACACGTGAAGAGTGCATGATCAGTCACGTGATAAGTGCATGATCAGGCACATGATGAGTGCAGGATCAGGCACGTGATCAGTGCAGGATCAGTCAAGTGATCAGTGCATGATCAGTCACGTGATCAGTGCATGATAGCCACATGACCAGTGCATGATCTGTCACATGTTCAGTGCATGATCAGCCACGGGTTCAGTGCATGATAGGCATGTGATCAGTGCATGATAGCTACGTGATAAGTGCAGGATCAGCCATGTAATCAGTGCATGATCAGCCACGTGATCACTGTATGATCAGTCACGTGATCAGTGCATGATCCACAACGTGATTAGTGCACGATCAGGCACGCGATCAATGTATGATCAGCCACGTGGTCAGTGCATGATCAGCCACGTGATCAGTGCATGCACAGTCACGTGACCAGTGTATGATCAGTTTCGTTGTCAGTGCATGATCAGGCAGGTGAAGAGTGCATGATCAGTCACGCGATCAGTGTATGATAGCCAGGTTATCAGTGTATAATCAGCCACATGCGCAGGGAATGATCAGCCACGGGATCAGTGCATGATAGCCACGTGATCAGTGAATGATCAGCAAACTGATCAGTGCATGATCAGCCACATGATCAGTGCATGCACAGTCATGAGATCAGTGTATGATCAGCTTCGTGATCAGTGCATGATCAGCCACATTATCAGTGCATGATCAGTCACGTGATCAGTGTATGATCAACCACGTGATCAATGAATTATAGCCTCAAGATCACTGCATGATCAGTCACGTGATCAGTGCATGTTCAGTCACGTGATCAGTGCATGCGCAGTCACGTGATCAGTGCATGTTCAGTCACGTGATCAGTGCATGATCAGCCACGTGATCAGTGTTTGATCAGCTTCTTGAACAGAGTATGATCAGCCACGTGATCAGTGTATGATCAGCCACGTGATCAAAGTATGGTCAGCCACGTGATCAGTGTTTGATCAGCCACGTGATCAGTGCATGTTCCCCAAAGTGATTAGTGCATGATCAGGCACGTGATCAGTGTATGATCAGCCACGTGATCAGTGCATGATCAACCACGTGATTAGTGCATGATCAGCCACATGATCAGTGCATGCACGGTCACGTGATCAGTGTATGATTAGCTTCGTGATCAGACCATGATCAGCCATGTTATCAGTGCACGATCAGGCACGTGAAGAGTGCATGATCAGTCATGTTACCAGTGTATGATAGCCAGGTTATCAGCGCATGATCAGCCACGAGATAAGTGCATGATCAGCCATGTGATCAGTGCATGCACAGTTATGTGATCAGTGTATGATCAGCTTCGTGATCAGTGCATGATCAGACACCTGATCAGTGCATGGTCAGACACGTGATCAGTGCATGATTGCCATGTGATCAGTGCATGATCAGCCACGTAATCAGTGCATGATAGCCACCTGACCAGGGAATGATCAGCAACGTGATCAGTGCATGCTCACCCACATGATCAGTGCATGATCAGCCACACAGCAGGCAAAGTCACGTGATCAGTGCTAGATCAGCTATCTGATCCGTGCATGATAGCCAGGTGACAGTGCATGATCAGTCACGTGTTAAGTGTATGACCAGGCACGTGATCAGTGCATGCTAGCCACCAGATCAGTGCATGATCAGTCACATGATCAGTGCATGATCTGTCACGTGTCCAGTGTATGATATCCACGTAATCATTTTTTGCACAGTCATGTGATCAGTCATGCACAGTCACGTGATCAGTGTATGATCAGCTTTGTGATCAGTGCAAGATCAGCCACGTGTTCAGTGCATGATCAGACACGTGAAGAGTGCATGATCAGTCACGTGATAAGTGCATGATCAGGCACATGATGAGTGCAGGATCAGGCACGTGATCAGTGCAGGATCAGTCAAGTGATCAGTGCATGATCAGTCACGTGATCAGTGCATGATAGCCACATGACCAGTGCATGATCTGTCACATGTTCAGTGCATGATCAGCCACGGGTTCAGTGCATGATAGGCATGTGATCAGTGCATGATAGCTACGTGATAAGTGCAGGATCAGCCATGTAATCAGTGCATGATCAGCCACGTGATCACTGTATGATCAGTCACGTGATCAGTGCATGATCCACAACGTGATTAGTGCACGATCAGGCACGCGATCAATGTATGATCAGCCACGTGGTCAGTGCATGATCAGCCACGTGATCAGTGCATGCACAGTCACGTGACCAGTGTATGATCAGTTTCGTTGTCAGTGCATGATCAGGCAGGTGAAGAGTGCATGATCAGTCACGCGATCAGTGTATGATAGCCAGGTTATCAGTGTATAATCAGCCACATGCGCAGGGAATGATCAGCCACGGGATCAGTGCATGATAGCCACGTGATCAGAGCATACACAGTCATGTGATGAGTGTGTGATCAGCTTCGTGATCAGTGCATGATCAGGCTGGTGAAGAGTGCATGATCATTCACGGGATGAGTGTATGATAGCCAGGTTATCAGTGCTTGATCAGCCACGTGCTCAGTGCATGATCAGCCACGTGATCAGGGAATGATAGCCACGTGATCACTGCATGATAAGTCACGTTATCAGTGTATGATCAACCACGTGATCAATGAAAAATAGCCACCAGAATAGTGCATGATCAGTCATGTGATCAGATCATGATCAGCCACGAGATCAGTGCATGCACAGTCACGTGATCAGTGTATGATCCGCCAGGTAATCAGTGCCTGATCAGGCATGTGGTCAGTGCATGATCAGTCAACTGATCAGTGCATGATCAGCCACGTGATCAGTGCATGCACAGTCATGTGATCAGTGTATGATCAGCTTCGTGATCAGTGCATGATCAGCCACGTAATCAGTGCATGATCAGTCACGTAATCAGTGTATGACCAATCACGTGATCAATGAATGATGGCCACCAGATCAGTGCATGATCAGTCAGGTGATAATTGCATGCACAGTCACATGATCAGGGTATGATCAGCTTCGTGATCAGTGCATGATCAGCCATGTGATCAGTGCATGATCAGGCAGGTGATCAGTGCATGATCTCTCACGTGATCAGTGTATGATCAGCTTCGTGATCAGGGCATGATCAGGCAGGTGAAGAGTGAAAGATCAGTCACGTGATCAGTGTATGGTAGCCAGGATATCAGTGCATGATCAGCCACGTGCTCGGTGCATGACCAGCGACGTGATCAGTGCATGCACAGTAATGTTATCAGTTTATGATCAGCTTCGTGATCAGTGCATGATCAGCCACATGATCAGGCACGTGATCAGTGCATGATCGGTCACGTGATCAGTGTATGATCATCCACGTGATCAGTGCATGCACAGTCACGTGATCAGTGTATGATCAGCTTCGTGATCAGTGTATGATCAGACACGTGATCAGTGCATGATCACCACGTGATCAGTGCATGATCAGCCACGTGATCAGTGCATGATCAGCCACGTGGTCAGTGTATGATCAGCTTCATGATCAGTGCATGATCAGGCACGTGATCAGTGTATGATCAGCTTCGTGATCAGTGTATGATCAGACACGTGATCAGTGCATGATCACCACGTGATCAGTGCATGATCAGCCACGTGATCAGTGCATGCACAGTCACGTGGTCAGTGTATGATCAGCTTCGTGATCAGTGTATGATCAGACACGTGATCAGTGCATGATCAACCACGTGATTAGTGCATGATCAGCCACATGATCAGTGCATGCACGGTCACGTGATCAGTGTATGATTAGCTTCGTGATCAGACCATGATCAGCCATGTTATCAGTGCAAGATCAGGCACGTGAAGAGTGCATGATCAGTCATGTTACCAGTGTATGATAGCCAGGTTATCAGCGCATGATCAGCCACGTGATCAGTGCATGATCAGCCATGTGATCAGTGCATGCACAGTCAGGTGATCAGTGTATTATCAGCTTTGTAATCAGTGCATGATCAGCCACGTGATCAGTGCATGACCAGGCACGTGAAGAGTGCATGATCAATCACGTGATAATTGCATGATCAGGCACGTGATGAGTGCATTATCAGGCACGTGATCAGTGCAGGATCAGTCACGTGATCAGTCTATGATCAGCCACGTGATCAGTGCATGATGGCCACGTGACCAGTGCATGATCAGTCACGTGATCAGTGCATGATCAGCCACGTAATCAGTGCATGATCAGCCACGTGATTACTGTATGATCAGCCACGTGATCAGTGCATGATCCACAACGTTATTAGTGCACGATCAGCCACGCGATCAGTGAATGATCACCACGTGATCAGTGCATGATATCCACGTGATCAGTGCATGATCAGTCAGGTGATCAGTGCATGATATGTCACTTGATCAGTGTTTGATATCCACGTGATCAGTTCATGCGCAGTCATGTGATCAGTGCATGATAGCTACGTGATCAGTGCATGATCAGCCACGTGATGAGTGCAAGATTGCCAAGTGATCAGTGCATGGTTAGTTACGTGATCAATGTCTGATTAGCCACGTGATCAGTGCATGATAGCCTCCTGATCAGTGCATGATCAGTCACGTGATCATGGCATGCGCAGTCATGAGATCAGTGCATGATAGCTATGCAATCAGTTCATAATCAGTCACTTGATCATTGCAGGATCAGCCACGTGATCGGTGCATGATAGCCACGTGACCACTGCATGATCAGTCACGTGATCAGTGCATGATCAGCCACGTCATCAGTGCATGATAGCCACGTGATCAGTGCATGATCAGTCACATGATCATGGCATGCGCAGTCATATGATCAGTGCATTATAGATAAGCCATCAGTGCATAATCAGTCATGTGAACAGTGCATGATCAGCCACGGGATCAGTGCATGATAGGCATGTAATCAGTGCATGAACAGGTAAGTGATCAGTTCATGCGCAGTCACGTGATTAGTGCATGATAGACACGTGATCAGTGCATGATCAGCCACGTGACCAGTGTATGATCAGCTTCTTGATCAGAGTATGATCAGCCACGTGATCAGTGTATGATCAGCCACGTGATCAAAGTATGGTCAGCCACGTGATCAGTGTATGATCAGTCACGTGATCAGTGTATGATCAGCCACGTGATCAGGGCATGATCAGCCTCGTGATCAGGGCATGATCAGCCAAGTTATGAGTGCATGCACAGTCACGTGATCAGTATAGGATCAGCTACGTGATCAGTGCATGATGAGCCACTTGATCAGTGCATGGTCAGCCACGTGATCAGTGCATGAACCACGTGATCAGTCTATGCTCAGCTTCAGATCAGTGTATGATCAGCTTCGTGATCAGTGCATAATCAGGCACGAGATCAGTGCATTATCAGTAATTTGATAAGTGTATGATCAGCCACCTGATCAGTGCATGAACAGCCACGTGATCAGTGCATGATCAGCCTCGTGATCAGTGCTTGATCACCCACGTGATCAGTGCATGATCAGCCACACAGCAGGCACAGTCACGTGATCAGTGTATGATCAGCTTCGTGATCTTTGCATGATCAGCCACGGGATCAGTGG
Source organism: Bos grunniens (assembly GCF_055505025.1). Classification (NCBI taxonomy): domain Eukaryota; kingdom Metazoa; phylum Chordata; class Mammalia; order Artiodactyla; family Bovidae; genus Bos; species Bos grunniens. The sequence continues at coordinate 376,138 of NC_141188.1, read as the reverse complement.
ATGATCAGTCACGTGATCAGTGTATGATAAGCTTCGTGATCAGTGCATGATCAGCCACGTGTTCAGTGCATGATCAGGCACGTGAAGAGTGCATGATCAGGCACATGATCAGCGTATGATAGCCAGGTTATCAGTGCATGTTCAGCCACGTGATCAGTGCATGCACAGTCACGTGATCATTGTATGATCAGCGTCGTGATTAGTGCATGATCAGCCACGTGATCAGTGCATGATCAGGAACGTGATCAGTGCATGATCAGCCACGTGATCAGTGTATGATCAGCCACGTGATCAGTGCAAGTGCAGTCACGGGATCAGTGTATGATCAGCCACGTGTTCAGTGCATGATAGCCATGTAATCAGTGCATGATAGCTACGTGATCAGTGCATAATCAGCCACATAATCAGTGCATGATAGCCAGCTGACCAATGCATGATCAGCAACGTGATCACTGCATGATAGACATGTGATCATTGCCTACAGTTACATGATCATTGCATGCACAGTCACATGATCAGTGCATGATACCCACGTGATCAGCGCATGATCAATAACATGATCAGCAACATTCAGACACGTGATCACTGTATGCTCAGTCACGTGATCAGTCCCTGATCAGCCACGTGATCATTGTATATCATCCTCGAGATCATTGCATGCACAGTCACATGATCAGTGCATGATAGCCACATGATCAGAGCACGATCAGTCACGTCTTCAGTGCATGATCAGTCAGGTGATCAGTGCATGATCAGCTACGTGATCAGTGCATCATTGCCAGGTGATCAGTGCATGATCAGTCACGTGTTCAATGTATGATCAGCCACGTGATCAGTGCATGATAGACACGTGATCAGTGCATGATCAGTCACGTGATCAGTGTTTGATCCACCACATGATCAATGCATGATAGCCACCAGATCAGTGCATGATCAGCCACGTGTTCAGTGCATGATAGACCCGTGATCAGGGCATGATAGCCACGTGATCAGTGCATGATCAGTCACGGGATCAGTGCATGATCAGCCACGTGATCAGTGCACGATAGCAACCTGATCAGTGCATGATAAGATACGAGATTAGTGCATGATCAGCCACGTGATCAGTGTACGATCAGACACGTGATCAGTGCATGACCTGCCACGTGATCCGTGCATGATAGTCACCTGATCAGTGCATGATAAGCAACGTGATTAGTGCATGATCAGCCACGTTATCAGTGTATGATCAGCCACGTGATCAGTGTATAATCAGCCACGTGATTAGTGCATGATCAGCCACGTGATCACTGTATGGTCAACCACGTAATCAGTGCATGATGAACCACATAATCAGTGCATGATCAGCCACGTGATCATTGCATGATAGCCACCTGATCAGTGCATGATAAGCAACGTGATTAGTGCATGCTCAGTCACGTGATCAGTGTATGATAAGACACGTCTTCAGTGCATGAGAGACATTTGGTCAGTGCATGATAGCCACGTGATCAGTGCATGATCAGTCACGTGATCAGTGCATGCGCAGTCACGTGATCAGTGTATGATCATTCTCGTTATCAGTGCATGATCAGCCCCTTGATCAGTGCATGATCATCCAAATGATCAGTGCAGGCAGTCACGTGATCAGTGTGTGATCAGCTTCTTCTTCATAGTAGGATCAGCCACGTGATCAGTAGATGATCAGCCACGAGATCAGAGTATGATCAGCCACGTGATCAGTGTATGATCAGCCACGTAATCAGTGCATGTTCCCCACCGGGTTTAGTGCATGATCAGGCACAGGATCAGTGTATGATCAGCCATGTGACCAGTGCATGATCAGCCACGTGATCAGTGAATGATCAGGCACGTGATCAGTGCATGATCAGACACCTGATCAGTGCATGGTCAGACACGTGATCAGTGCATGATTGCCATGTGATCAGTGCATGATCAGCCACGTAATCAGTGCATGATAGCCACCTGACCAGGGAATGATCAGCAACGTGATTAGTGCATGATCAGCCACATGATCAGTGCATGACCAGCCACGTGATCACTGTATGATCAGCCACGTCAGCAGTGCATGTGCAGTCACGTGATCAGTGCATGATAGCCACGTGATCAGTGCATGATCAGCCACGTGATCAGTGAATGATCAGCAAACTGATCAGTGCATGATCAGCCACATGATCAGTGCATGCACAGTCATGAGATCAGTGTATGATCAGCTTCGTGATCAGTGCATGATCAGCCACATTATCAGTGCATGATCAGTCACGTGATCAGTGTATGATCAACCACGTGATCAATGAATTATAGCCACAAGATCACTGCATGATCAGTCACGTGATCAGTGCATGTTCAGTCACGTGATCAGTGCATGTTCAGTCACGTGATCAGTGCATGATCAACCACGTGATCAGTGTTTGATCAGCTTCTTGAACAGAGTATAATCAGCCACGTGATCAGTGTATGATCAGCCACGTGATCAAAGTATGGTCAGCCACGTGATCAGTGTTTGATCAGCCACGTGATCAGTGCATGTTCCCCAAAGTGATTAGTGCATGATCAGGCACGTGATCAGTGTATGATCAGCCACGTGATCAGTGCATGATCAACCACGTGATTAGTGCATGATCAGCCACATGATCAGTGCATGCACGGTCACGTGATCAGTGTATGATTAGCTTCGTGATCAGACCATGATCAGCCATGTTATCAGTGCACGATCAGGCACGTGAAGAGTGCATGATCAGTCATGTTACCAGTGTATGATAGCCAGGTTATCAGCGCATGATCAGCCACGTGATAAGTGCATGATCAGCCATGTGATCAGTGCATTCACAGTAATGTGATCAGTGTATGATCAGCTTCATGATCAGTGCATGATCAGACACCTGATCAGTGCATGGTCAGACACGTGATCAGTGCATGATTGCCATGTGATCAGTGCATGATCAGCCACGTAATCAGTGCATGATAACCACCTGACCAGGGAATGATCAGCAACGTGATCAGTGCATGCTCACCCACATGATCAGTGCATGATCAGCCACACAGCAGGCAAAGTCACGTGATCAGTGCTAGATCAGCTATCTGACCCGTGCATGATAGCCAGGTGACAGTGCATGATCAGTCACGTGTTAAGTGTATGACCAGGCACGTGATCAGTGCATGCTAGCCACCAGATCAGTGCATGATCAGTCACATGATCAGTGCATGATCTGTCACGTGTCCAGTGTATGATATCCACATAATCATTTTTTGCACAGTCATGTGATCAGTCATGCACAGTCACGTGATCAGTGTATGATCAGCTTTGTGATCAGTGCAAGATCAGCCACGTGTTCAGTGCATGATCAGACACGTGAAGAGTGCATGATCAGTCACGTGATAAGTGCATGATCAGGCACATGATGAGTGCAGGATCAGGCACGTGATCAGTGCAGGATCAGTCAAGTGATCAGTGCATGATCAGTCACGTGATCAGTGCATGATAGCCACATGACCAGTGCATGATCTGTCACATGTTCAGTGCATGATCAGCCACGGGTTCAGTGCATGATAGGCATGTGATCAGTGCATGATAGCTACGTGATAAGTGCAGGATCAGCCATGTAATCAGTGCATGATCAGCCACGTGATCACTGTATGATCAGTCACGTGATCAGTGCATGATCCACAACGTGATTAGTGCACGATCAGGCACGCGATCAATGTATGATCAGCCACGTGGTCAGTGCATGATCACCACGTGATCAGTGCAGGATCAGCCACGTGATCAGTGCATGCACAGTCACGTGACCAGTGTATGATCAGTTTCGTTGTCAGTGCATGATCAGGCAGGTGAAGAGTGCATGATCAGTCAGGCGATCAGTGTATGATAGCCAGGTTATCAGTGTATAATCAGCCACATGCGCAGGGAATGATCAGCCACGGGATCAGTGCATGATAGCCACGTGATCAGAGCATACACAGTCATGTGATGAGTGTGTGATCAGCTTCGTGATCAGTGCATGATCAGGCTGGTGAAGAGTGCATGATCATTCACGGGATCAGTGTATGATAGCCAGGTTATCAGTGCTTGATCAGCCACGTGCTCAGTGCATGATCAGCCACGTGATCAGAGAATGATAGCCACGTGATCACTGCATGATAAGTCACGTTATCAGTGTATGATCAACCACGTGATCAATGAAAAATAGCCACCAGAATAGTGCATGATCAGTCACGTGATCAGATCATGATCAGTCACGAGATCAGTGCATGCACAGTCACGTGATCAGTGTATGATCCGCCAGGTAATCAGTGCCTGATCAGGCATGTGGTCAGTGCATGATCAGTCAACTGATCAGTGCATGATCAGCCACGTGATCAGTGCATGCACAGTCATGTGATCAGTGTATGATCAGCTTCGTGATCAGTGCATGATCAGCCACGTAATCAGTGCATGATCAGTCACGTAATCAGTGTATGACCAATCACGTGATCAATGAATGATGGCCACCAGATCAGTGCATGATCAGTCAGGTGATAATTGCATGCACAGTCACATGATCAGGGTATGATCAGCTTCGTGATCAGTGCATGATCAGCCATGTGATCAGTGCATGATCAGGCAGGTGATCAGTGCATGATCTCTCACGTGATCAGTGTATGATCAGCTTCGTGATCAGGGCATGATCAGGCAGGTGAAGAGTGAAAGATCAGTCACGTGATCAGTGTATGATAGCCAGGATATCAGTGCATGATCAGCCACGTGCTCGGTGCATGACCAGCGACGTGATCAGTGCATGCACAGTAATGTTATCAGTTTATGATCAGCTTCGTGATCAGTGCATGATCAGCCACATGATCAGTGCATGATCAGGCACGTGATCAGTGCATGATCGGTCACGTGATCAGTGTATGATCATCCACGTGATCAGTGCATGCACAGTCACGTGATCAGTGTATGATCAGCTTCGTGATCAGTGTATGATCAGACAGGTGATCAGTGCATGATCACCACGTGATCAGTGCATGATCAGCCACGTGATCAGTGCATGATCAGCCACGTGGTCAGTGTATGATCAGCTTCATGATTAGTGCATGATCAGGCACGTGATCAGTGTATGATCAGCTTCGTGATCAGTGTATGATCAGACACGTGATCAGTGCATGATCACCACGTGATCAGTGCATGATCAGCCACGTGATCAGTGCATGCACAGTCACGTGGTCAGTGTATGATCAGCTTCGTGATCAGTGTATGATCAGACACGTTATCAGTGCATGATCAACCACGTGATTAGTGCATGATCAGCCACATGATCAGTGCATGCACGGTCACGTGATCAGTGTATGATTAGCTTCGTGATCAGACCATGATCAGCCATGTTATCAGTGCAAGATCAGGCACGTGAAGAGTGCATGATCAGTCATGTTACCAGTGTATGATAGCCAGGTTATCAGCGCATGATCAGCCACGTGATCAGTGCATGATCAGCCATGTGATCAGTGCATGCACAGTCAGGTGATCAGTGTATTATCAGCTTTGTAATCAGTGCATGATCAGCCACGTGATCAGTGCATGACCAGGCACGTGAAGAGTGCATGATCAATCACGTGATAATTGCATGATCAGGCACGTGATGAGTGCATTATCAGGCACGTGATCAGTGCAGGATCAGTCACGTGATCAGTCTATGATCAGCCACGTGATCAGTGCATGATGGCCACGTGACCAGTGCATGATCAGTCACGTAATCAGTGCATGATCAGCCACGGTTTCAGTGCATGATAGCCATGTGATCAGTGCCTGATAGCTACGTGATCAGTGCATGATCAGCCACGTATTCAATGCTTGATCAGCCACGTTTTCACTGTATGATCATCCACGTGATCAGTGCATGATCCACAACGTGATTAGTGCACGATTAGCCATGTGATCAGTGTATGACCAGCCACCTGATCAGTGCATGATCAGCCACGTGATCAGTGCATGATCAGCCACGTAATCAGTGCTTGATCAGCCACGTTTTCACTGTTTGATCAGCCACGTAATCAGTGCATGATCCACAACGTGTTTAGTGCACGATTAGCCACGTGATCAGTGTATGATCATCCACGTGATCAGTGTATGATCAGACACGTGATCAGTGTATGATCATCCACGTGATCAGTGTATGATGAGCCACGTAATCAGTGCATGATAACCACGTGATCAGTGCATGCACAGTAATGTGATCAGTGTATGATCAGCTTCGTGATCAGTGCATGTTCAGGCAGGTGAAGAGTGCATGATCAGTCACGTGATCAGTGTATGATAGCCAGGTTATCAGTGCATGATTAGCCACATGCTGAGTGCATGATCAGCCAACTGATCAGTGCGTGATCAGCCACGGGATCAGTGCATGCACAGTCATGTGATCAGTGTATGATCAGCTTCGTGATCAGTGCATGATCAGCCACGTGATCAGTGCATGATCAGTCACGTGATCAGTGGATGATCAACCACGTGATCCATGAATTATAGCCACCAGATCAGTGCAGGATCAGTCACGGGATCAGTGCCTGATCAGTCACGTGATCAGTGCATGATCAGGCAGGTGATGAGTGCATGATCAGGCACGTATTAAGTGCAGGATCAGTCATGTGATCAGTGTATGATCAGCCACGTGATGAGTGCAAGATTGCCAAGTGATCAGTGCATGATCCACAACGTGATTAGTGCACGATCAGCCACGTGATCAGTGAATGATCACCACGTGATCAGTGCATGATATCCACGTGATCAGTGCATGATCAGTCAGGTGATCAGTGCATGATATGTCACTTGATCAGTGTTTGATATCCACGTGATCAGTTCATGCGCGGTCATGTGATCAGTGCATGATAGCTACGTGATCAGTGCATGATCAGCCACGTGATGAGTGCAAGATTGCCAAGTGATCAGTGCATGGTTAGTTACGTGATCAATGTCTGATTAGCCACGTGATCAGTGCATGATCAGTCACGGGATCAGTGCATGATCAGCCACGTGATCAGTGCACGATAGCAACCTGATCAGTGCATGATTAGATACGAGATTAGTGCATGATCAGCCACGTGATCAGTGTACGATCAGACACGTGATCAGTGCATGACCTGCCACGTGATCAGTGCATGATAGTCACCTGATCAGTGCATGATAAGCAACGTGATTAGTGCATGATCAGCCACGTTATCAGTGTATGATCAGCCACGTGATCAGTGTATAATCAGCCACGTGATTAGTGCATGATCAGCCACGTGATCACTGTATGGTCAACCACGTAATCAGTGCATGATGAACCACATAATCAGTGCATGATCAGCCACGTGATCATTGCATGATAGCCACCTGATCAGTGCATGATAAGCAACGTGATTAGTGCATGCTCAGTCACGTGATCAGTGTATGATAAGACACGTCTTCAGTGCATGAGAGACATTTGGTCAGTGCATGATAGCCACGTGATCAGTGCATGATCAGTCACGTGATCAGTGCATGCGCAGTCACGTGATCAGTGTATGATCATTCTCGTTATCAGTGCATGATCAGCCCCTTGATCAGTGCATGATCATCCAAATGATCAGTGCAGGCAGTCACGTGATCAGTGTGTGATCAGCTTCTTCTTCATAGTAGGATCAGCCACGTGATCAGTAGATGATCAGCCACGAGATCAGAGTATGATCAGCCACGTGATCAGTGTATGATCAGCCACGTAATCAGTGCATGTTCCCCACCGTGTTTAGTGCATGATCAGGCACAGGATCAGTGTATGATCAGCCATGTGACCAGTGCATGATCAGCCACGTGATCAGTGAATGATCAGGCACGTGATCAGTGCATGATCAGACACCTGATCAGTGCATGGTCAGACACGTGATCAGTGCATGATTGCCATGTGATCAGTGCATGATCAGCCACGTAATCAGTGCATGATAGCCACCTGACCAGGGAATGATCAGCAACGTGATTAGTGCATGATCAGCCACATGATCAGTGCATGACCAGCCACGTGATCACTGTATGATCAGCCACGTCAGCAGTGCATGTGCAGTCACGTGATCAGTGCATGATAGCCACGTGATCAGTGCATGATCAGCCACGTGATCAGTGAATGATCAGCAAACTGATCAGTGCATGATCAGCCACATGATCAGTGCATGCACAGTCATGAGATCAGTGTATGATCAGCTTCGTGATCAGTGCATGATCAGCCACATTATCAGTGCATGATCAGTCACGTGATCAGTGTATGATCAACCACGTGATCAATGAATTATAGCCTCAAGATCACTGCATGATCAGTCACGTGATCAGTGCATGTTCAGTCACGTGATCAGTGCATGCGCAGTCACGTGATCAGTGCATGTTCAGTCACGTGATCAGTGCATGATCAGCCACGTGATCAGTGTTTGATCAGCTTCTTGAGCAGAGTATGATCAGCCACGTGATCAGTGTATGATCAGCCACGTGATCAAAGTATGGTCAGCCACGTGATCAGTGTTTGATCAGCCATGTGATCAGTGCATGTTCCCCAAAGTGATTAGTGCATGATCAGGCACGTGATCAGTGTATGATCAGCCACGTGATCAGTGCATGATCAACCACGTGATTAGTGCATGATCAGCCACATGATCAGTGCATGCACGGTCACGTGATCAGTGTATGATTAGCTTCGTGATCAGACCATGATCAGCCATGTTATCAGTGCACGATCAGGCACGTGAAGAGTGCATGATCAGTCATGTTACCAGTGTATGATAGCCAGGTTATCAGCGCATGATCAGCCACGAGATAAGTGCATGATCAGCCCTGTGATCAGTGCATGCACAGTAATGTGATCAGTGTATGATCAGCTTCGTGATCAGTGCATGATCAGACACATGATCAGTGCATGATCAGTCACGTGATCAGTGTATGATCAGCCACGTGATCAGTGCATGATAGCCACGTGACCAGTGCATGATCAGACACGGGATCGGTGCATGATCAGGCTTATGATCAGTGCATGATCAGTCACGTGATCAGTGCATGTTCAGCCACGTGATCAGTGCATGATCAGCCATGTGATCAGTGCATGCACAGTCAGGTGATCAATGTATGATCAGCTTTGTGATCAGTGCCTGATCCGCCACGTGAACAGTGCATGATCAGTCATGTGATCAGTGTATGATCAGCCACGTGATCAGTGCATGATAGCCAGGTGACCAGTGCATGATCAATCACGTGATCAGTGCATGATCAGCCACGTAATCAGTGCATGATCAGCCACGTGATTACTGTATGATCAGCCACGTGATCAGTGCATGATCCACAACGTGATTAGTGCACGATCAGCCACGTGATCAGTGAATGATCACCACGTGATCAGTGCATGATATCCACGTGACCAGTGCATGATCAGTCAGGTGATCAGTGCATGATATGTCACTTGATCAGTGTTTGATATCCACGTGATGAGTTCATGCGCAGTCATGTGATCAGTGCATGATAGCTACGTGATCAGTGCATGATCAGCCACGTGATGAGTGCAAGATTGCCAAGTGATCAGTGCATGGTTAGTTACGTGATCAATGTCTGATTAGCCACGTGATCAGTGCATGATAGTCTCCTGATCAGTGCATGATCAGTCACGTGATCATGGCATGCGCAGTCATGAGATCAGTGCATGATAGCTATGCAATCAGTTCATAATCAGTCACTTGATCATTGCAGGATCAGCCACGTGATCGGTGCATGATAGCCACGTGACCACTGCATGATCAGTCAGGTGATCAGTGCATGATATGTCACTTGATCAGTGTTTGATATCCACGTGATCAGTTCATGCGCAGTCATGTGATCAGTGCATGATAGCTACGTGATCAGTGCATGATCAGCCACGTGATGAGTGCAAGATTGCCAAGTGATCAGTGCATGGTTAGTTACGTGATCAATGTCTGATTAGCCACGTGATCAGTGCATGATAGCCTCCTGATCAGTGCATGATCAGTCACGTGATCATGGCATGCGCAGTCATGAGATCAGTGCATGAGAGCTATGCAATCAGTTCATAATCAGTCACTTGATCATTGCAGGATCAGCCACGTGATCGGTGCATGATAGCCACGTGACCACTGCATGATCAGTCACGTGATCAGTGCATGATCAGCCACGTCATCAGTGCATGATAGCCACGTGATCAGTGCATGATCAGTCACATGATCATGGCATGCGCAGTCATATGATCAGTGCATTATAGATAAGCCATCAGTGCATAATCAGTCATGTGAACAGTGCATGATCAGCCACGGGATCAGTGCATGATAGGCATGTAATCAGTGCATGAACAGGTAAGTGATCAGTTCATGCGCAGTCACGTGATTAGTGCATGATAGACACGTGCTCAGTGCATGATCAGCCACGTGACCAGTGTATGATCAGCTTCTTGATCAGAGTATGATCAGCCACGTGATCAGTGTATGATCAGCCACGTGATTAAAGTATGGTCAGCCACGTGATCAGTGTATGATCAGTCACGTGATCAGTGTATGATCAGCCACGTGATCAGTGCATGATCAGCCTCGTGATCAGGGCATGATCAGCCAAGTTATGAGTGCATGCACAGTCACGTGATCAGTATAGGATCAGCTACGTGATCAGTGCATGATGAGCCACTTGATCAGTGCATGGTCAGCCACGTGATCAGTGCATGAACCACGTGATCAGTCTATGCTCAGCTTCAGATCAGTGTATGATCAGCTTCGTGATCAGTGCATAATCAGGCACGAGATCAGTGCATTATCAGTAATTTGATAAGTGTATGATCAGCCACCTGATCAGTGCATGAACAGCCACGTGATCAGTGCATGATCAGCCTCGTGATCAGTGCTTGATCACCCACGTGATCAGTGCATGATCAGCCACACAGCAGGCACAGTCACGTGATCAGTGTATGATCAGCTTCGTGATCTTTGCATGATCAGCCACGGGATCAGTGGATGATCAGTCACGTGATCAGTGTATGATAAGCTTCGTGATCAGTGCATGATCAGCCACGTGTTCAGTGCATGATCAGGCACGTGAAGAGTGCATGATCAGGCACATGATCAGCGTATGATAGCCAGGTTATCAGTGCATGCTCAGCCACGTGTTCAGTGCATGTTCAGCCACGTGATCAGTGCATGCACAGTCACGTGATCATTGTATGATCAGCGTCATGATTAGTGCATGATCAGCCACGTGATCAGTGCATGATCAGGAACGTGATCAGTGCATGATCAGCCACGTGATCAGTGTATGATCAGCCACGTGATCAGTGCAAGTGCAGTCACGGGATCAGTGTATGATCAGCCACGTGTTCAGTGCATGATAGCCATGTAATCAGTGCATGATAGCTACGTGATCAGTGCATAATCAGCCACATAATCAGTGCATGATAGCCAGCTGACCAATGCATGATCAGCAACGTGATCACTGCATGATAGACATGTGATCATTGCCTACAGTTACATGATCATTGCATGCACAGTCACATGATCAGTGCACGATACCCACGTGATCAGCGCATGATCAATAACATGATCAGCAACATTCAGACACGTGATCACTGTATGCTCAGTCACGTGATCAGTCCCTGATCAGCCACGTGATCATTGTATATCATCCTCGAGATCATTGCATGCACAGTCACATGATCAGTGCATGATAGCCACATGATCAGAGCACGATCAGTCACGTCTTCAGTGCATGATCAGTCAGGTGATCAGTGCATGATCAGCTACGTGATCAGTGCATCATTGCCAGGTGATCAGTGCATGATCAGTCACGTGTTCAATGTATGATCAGCCACGTGATCAGTGCATGATAGACACGTGATCAGTGCATGATCAGTCACGTGATCAGTGTTTGATCCACCACATGATCAATGCATGATAGCCACCAGATCAGTGCATGATCAGCCACGTGTTCAGTGCATGATAGACCCGTGATCAGGGCATGATAGCCACGTGATCAGTGCATGATCAGTCACGGGATCAGTGCATGATCAGCCACGTGATCAGTGCACGATAGCAACCTGATCAGTGCATGATTAGATACGAGATTAGTGCATGATCAGCCACGTGATCAGTGTACGATCAGACACGTGATCAGTGCATGACCTGCCACGTGATCAGTGCATGATAGTCACCTGATCAGTGCATGATAAGCAACGTGATTAGTGCATGATCAGCCACGTTATCAGTGTATGATCAGCCACGTGATCAGTGTATAATCAGCCACGTGATTAGTGCATGATCAGCCACGTGATCACTGTATGGTCAACCACGTAATCAGTGCATGATGAACCACATAATCAGTGCATGATCAGCCACGTGATCATTGCATGATAGCCACCTGATCAGTGCATGATAAGCAACGTGATTAGTGCATGCTCAGTCACGTGATCAGTGTATGATAAGACACGTCTTCAGTGCATGAGAGACATTTGGTCAGTGCATGATAGCCACGTGATCAGTGCATGATCAGTCACGTGATCAGTGCATGCGCAGTCACGTGATCAGTGTATGATCATTCTCGTTATCAGTGCATGATCAGCCCCTTGATCAGTGCATGATCATCCAAATGATCAGTGCAGGCAGTCACGTGATCAGTGTGTGATCAGCTTCTTCTTCATAGTAGGATCAGCCACGTGATCAGTAGATGATCAGCCACGAGATCAGAGTATGATCAGCCACGTGATCAGTGTATGATCAGCCACGTAATCAGTGCATGTTCCCCACCGTGTTTAGTGCATGATCAGGCACAGGATCAGTGTATGATCAGCCATGTGACCAGTGCATGATCAGCCACGTGATCAGTGAATGATCAGGCACGTGATCAGTGCATGATCAGACACCTGATCAGTGCATGGTCAGACACGTGATCAGTGCATGATTGCCATGTGATCAGTGCATGATCAGCCACGTAATCAGTGCATGATAGCCACCTGACCAGGGAATGATCAGCAACGTGATTAGTGCATGATCAGCCACATGATCAGTGCATGACCAGCCACGTGATCACTGTATGATCAGCCACGTCAGCAGTGCATGTGCAGTCACGTGATCAGTGCATGATAGCCACGTGATCAGTGCATGATCAGCCACGTGATCAGTGAATGATCAGCAAACTGATCAGTGCATGATCAGCCACATGATCAGTGCATGCACAGTCATGAGATCAGTGTATGATCAGCTTCGTGATCAGTGCATGATCAGCCACATTATCAGTGCATGATCAGTCACGTGATCAGTGTATGATCAACCACGTGATCAATGAATTATAGCCTCAAGATCACTGCATGATCAGTCACGTGATCAGTGCATGTTCAGTCACGTGATCAGTGCATGCGCAGTCACGTGATCAGTGCATGTTCAGTCACGTGATCAGTGCATGATCAGCCACGTGATCAGTGTTTGATCAGCTTCTTGAACAGAGTATGATCAGCCACGTGATCAGTGTATGATCAGCCACGTGATCAAAGTATGGTCAGCCACGTGATCAGTGTTTGATCAGCCACGTGATCAGTGCATGTTCCCCAAAGTGATTAGTGCATGATCAGGCACGTGATCAGTGTATGATCAGCCACGTGATCAGTGCATGATCAACCACGTGATTAGTGCATGATCAGCCACATGATCAGTGCATGCACGGTCACGTGATCAGTGTATGATTAGCTTCGTGATCAGACCATGATCAGCCATGTTATCAGTGCACGATCAGGCACGTGAAGAGTGCATGATCAGTCATGTTACCAGTGTATGATAGCCAGGTTATCAGCGCATGATCAGCCACGAGATAAGTGCATGATCAGCCATGTGATCAGTGCATGCACAGTTATGTGATCAGTGTATGATCAGCTTCGTGATCAGTGCATGATCAGACACCTGATCAGTGCATGGTCAGACACGTGATCAGTGCATGATTGCCATGTGATCAGTGCATGATCAGCCACGTAATCAGTGCATGATAGCCACCTGACCAGGGAATGATCAGCAACGTGATCAGTGCATGCTCACCCACATGATCAGTGCATGATCAGCCACACAGCAGGCAAAGTCACGTGATCAGTGCTAGATCAGCTATCTGATCCGTGCATGATAGCCAGGTGACAGTGCATGATCAGTCACGTGTTAAGTGTATGACCAGGCACGTGATCAGTGCATGCTAGCCACCAGATCAGTGCATGATCAGTCACGTGATCAGTGCATGATCTGTCACGTGTCCAGTGTATGATATCCACGTAATCATTTTTTGCACAGTCATGTGATCAGTCATGCACAGTCACGTGATCAGTGTATGATCAGCTTTGTGATCAGTGCAAGATCAGCCACGTGTTCAGTGCATGATCAGACATGTGAAGAGTGCATGATCAGTCACGTGATAAGTGCATGATCAGGCACATGATGAGTGCAGGATCAGGCACGTGATCAGTGCAGGATCAGTCAAGTGATCAGTGCATGATCAGTCACGTGATCAGTGCATGATAGCCACATGACCAGTGCATGATCTGTCACATGTTCAGTGCATGATCAGCCACGGGTTCAGTGCATGATAGGCATGTGATCAGTGCATGATAGCTACGTGATAAGTGCAGGATCAGCCATGTAATCAGTGCATGATCAGCCACGTGATCACTGTATGATCAGTCACGTGATCAGTGCATGATCCACAACGTGATTAGTGCACGATCAGGCACGCGATCAATGTATGATCAGCCACGTGGTCAGTGCATGATCAGCCACGTGATCAGTGCATGCACAGTCACGTGACCAGTGTATGATCAGTTTCGTTGTCAGTGCATGATCAGGCAGGTGAAGAGTGCATGATCAGTCACGCGATCAGTGTATGATAGCCAGGTTATCAGTGTATAATCAGCCACATGCGCAGGGAATGATCAGCCACGGGATCAGTGCATGATAGCCACGTGATCAGAGCATACACAGTCATGTGATGAGTGTGTGATCAGCTTCGTGATCAGTGCATGATCAGGCTGGTGAAGAGTGCATGATCATTCACGGGATGAGTGTATGATAGCCAGGTTATCAGTGCTTGATCAGCCACGTGCTCAGTGCATGATCAGCCACGTGATCAGGGAATGATAGCCACGTGATCACTGCATGATAAGTCACGTTATCAGTGTATGATCAACCACGTGATCAATGAAAAATAGCCACCAGAATAGTGCATGATCAGTCATGTGATCAGATCATGATCAGCCACGAGATCAGTGCATGCACAGTCACGTGATCAGTGTATGATCCGCCAGGTAATCAGTGCCTGATCAGGCATGTGGTCAGTGCATGATCAGTCAACTGATCAGTGCATGATCAGCCACGTGATCAGTGCATGCACAGTCATGTGATCAGTGTATGATCAGCTTCGTGATCAGTGCATGATCAGCCACGTAATCAGTGCATGATCAGTCACGTAATCAGTGTATGACCAATCACGTGATCAATGAATGATGGCCACCAGATCAGTGCATGATCAGTCAGGTGATAATTGCATGCACAGTCACATGATCAGGGTATGATCAGCTTCGTGATCAGTGCATGATCAGCCATGTGATCAGTGCATGATCAGGCAGGTGATCAGTGCATGATCTCTCACGTGATCAGTGTATGATCAGCTTCGTGATCAGGGCATGATCAGGCAGGTGAAGAGTGAAAGATCAGTCACGTGATCAGTGTATGGTAGCCAGGATATCAGTGCATGATCAGCCACGTGCTCGGTGCATGACCAGCGACGTGATCAGTGCATGCACAGTAATGTTATCAGTTTATGATCAGCTTCGTGATCAGTGCATGATCAGCCACATGATCAGGCACGTGATCAGTGCATGATCGGTCACGTGATCAGTGTATGATCATCCCCGTGATCAGTGCATGCACAGTCACGTGATCAGTGTATGATCAGCTTCGTGATCAGTGTATGATCAGACACGTGATCAGTGCATGATCACCACGTGATCAGTGCATGATCAGCCACGTGATCAGTGCATGATCAGCCACGTGGTCAGTGTATGATCAGCTTCATGATCAGTGCATGATCAGGCACGTGATCAGTGTATGATCAGCTTCGTGATCAGTGTATGATCAGACACGTGATCAGTGCATGATCACCACGTGATCAGTGCATGATCAGCCACGTGATCAGTGCATGCACAGTCACGTGGTCAGTGTATGATCAGCTTCGTGATCAGTGTATGATCAGACACGTGATCAGTGCATGATCAACCACGTGATTAGTGCATGATCAGCCACATGATCAGTGCATGCACGGTCACGTGATCAGTGTATGATTAGCTTCGTGATCAGACCATGATCAGCCATGTTATCAGTGCAAGATCAGGCACGTGAAGAGTGCATGATCAGTCATGTTACCAGTGTATGATAGCCAGGTTATCAGCGCATGATCAGCCACGTGATCAGTGCATGATCAGCCATGTGATCAGTGCATGCACAGTCAGGTGATCAGTGTATTATCAGCTTTGTAATCAGTGCATGATCAGCCACGTGATCAGTGCATGACCAGGCACGTGAAGAGTGCATGATCAATCACGTGATAATTGCATGATCAGGCACGTGATGAGTGCATTATCAGGCACGTGATCAGTGCAGGATCAGTCACGTGATCAGTCTATGATCAGCCACGTGATCAGTGCATGATGGCCACGTGACCAGTGCATGATCAGTCACGTGATCAGTGCATGATCAGCCACGTAATCAGTGCATGATCAGCCACGTGATTACTGTATGATCAGCCACGTGATCAGTGCATGATCCACAACGTGATTAGTGCACGATCAGCCACGCGATCAGTGAATGATCACCACGTGATCAGTGCATGATATCCACGTGATCAGTGCATGATCAGTCAGGTGATCAGTGCATGATATGTCACTTGATCAGTGTTTGATATCCACGTGATCAGTTCATGCGCAGTCATGTGATCAGTGCATGATAGCTACGTGATCAGTGCATGATCAGCCACGTGATGAGTGCAAGATTGCCAAGTGATCAGTGCATGGTTAGTTACGTGATCAATGTCTGATTAGCCACGTGATCAGTGCATGATAGCCTCCTGATCAGTGCATGATCAGTCACGTGATCATGGCATGCGCAGTCATGAGATCAGTGCATGAGAGCTATGCAATCAGTTCATAATCAGTCACTTGATCATTGCAGGATCAGCCACGTGATCGGTGCATGATAGCCACGTGACCACTGCATGATCAGTCACGTGATCAGTGCATGATCAGCCACGTCATCAGTGCATGATAGCCACGTGATCAGTGCATGATCAGTCACATGATCATGGCATGCGCAGTCATATGATCAGTGCATTATAGATAAGCCATCAGTGCATAATCAGTCATGTGAACAGTGCATGATCAGCCACGGGATCAGTGCATGATAGGCATGTAATCAGTGCATGAACAGGTAAGTGATCAGTTCATGCACAGTCACGTGATTAGTGCATGATAGACACGTGATCAGTGCATGATCAGCCACGTGACCAGTGTATGATCAGCTTCTTGATCAGAGTATGATCAGCCACGTGATCAGTGTATGATCAGCCACGTGATCAAAGTATGGTCAGCCACGTGATCAGTGTATGATCAGTCACGTGATCAGTGTATGATCAGCCACGTGATCAGGGCATGATCAGCCTCGTGATCAGGGCATGATCAGCCAAGTTATGAGTGCATGCACAGTCACGTGATCAGTATAGGATCAGCTACGTGATCAGTGCATGATGAGCCACTTGATCAGTGCATGGTCAGCCACGTGATCAGTGCATGAACCACGTGATCAGTCTATGCTCAGCTTCAGATCAGTGTATGATCAGCTTCGTGATCAGTGCATAATCAGGCACGAGATCAGTGCATTATCAGTAATTTGATAAGTGTATGATCAGCCACCTGATCAGTGCATGAACAGCCACGTGATCAGTGCATGATCAGCCTCGTGATCAGTGCTTGATCACCCACGTGATCAGTGCATGATCAGCCACACAGCAGGCACAGTCACGTGATCAGTGTATGATCAGCTTCGTGATCTTTGCATGATCAGCCACGGGATCAGTGGATGATCAGTCACGTGATCAGTGTATGATAAGCTTCGTGATCAGTGCATGATCAGCCACGTGTTCAGTGCATGATCAGGCACGTGAAGAGTGCATGATCAGGCACATGATCAGCGTATGATAGCCAGGTTATCAGTGCATGCTCAGCCACGTGATCAGTGCATGCACAGTCACGTGATCATTGTATGATCAGCGTCGTGATTAGTGCATGATCAGCCACGTGATCAGTGCATGATCAGGAACGTGATCAGTGCATGATCAGCCACGTGATCAGTGTATGATCAGCCACGTGATCAGTGCAAGTGCAGTCACGGGATCAGTGTATGATCAGCCACGTGTTCAGTGCATGATAGCCATGTAATCAGTGCATGATAGCTACGTGATCAGTGCATAATCAGCCACATAATCAGTGCATGATAGCCAGCTGACCAATGCATGATCAGCAACGTGATCACTGCATGATAGACATGTGATCATTGCCTACAGTTACATGATCATTGCATGCACAGTCACATGATCAGTGCATGATACCCACGTGATCAGCGCATGATCAATAACATGATCAGCAACATTCAGACACGTGATCACTGTATGCTCAGTCACGTGATCAGTCCCTGATCAGCCACGTGATCATTGTATATCATCCTCGAGATCATTGCATGCACAGTCACATGATCAGTGCATGATAGCCACATGATCAGAGCACGATCAGTCACGTCTTCAGTGCATGATCAGTCAGGTGATCAGTGCATGATCAGCTACATGATCAGTGCATCATTGCCAGGTGATCAGTGCATGATCAGTCACGTGTTCAATGTATGATCAGCCACGTGATCAGTGCATGATAGACACGTGATCAGTGCATGATCAGTCACGTGATCAGTGTTTGATCCACCACATGATCAATGCATGATAGCCACCAGATCAGTGCATGATCAGCCACGTGTTCAGTGCATGATAGACCCGTGATCAGGGCATGATAGCCACGTGATCAGTGCATGATCAGTCACGGGATCAGTGCATGATCAGCCACGTGATCAGTGCACGATAGCAACCTGATCAGTGCATGATAAGATACGAGATTAGTGCATGATCAGCCACGTGATCAGTGTACGATCAGACACGTGATCAGTGCATGACCTGCCACGTGATCCGTGCATGATAGTCACCTGATCAGTGCATGATAAGCAACGTGATTAGTGCATGATCAGCCACGTTATCAGTGTATGATCAGCCACGTGATCAGTGTATAATCAGCCACGTGATTAGTGCATGATCAGCCACGTGATCACTGTATGGTCAACCACGTAATCAGTGCATGATGAACCACATAATCAGTGCATGATCAGCCACGTGATCATTGCATGATAGCCACCTGATCAGTGCATGATAAGCAACGTGATTAGTGCATGCTCAGTCACGTGATCAGTGTATGATAAGACACGTCTTCAGTGCATGAGAGACATTTGGTCAGTGCATGATAGCCACGTGATCAGTGCATGATCAGTCACGTGATCAGTGCATGCGCAGTCACGTGATCAGTGTATGATCATTCTCGTTATCAGTGCATGATCAGCCCCTTGATCAGTGCATGATCATCCAAATGATCAGTGCAGGCAGTCACGTGATCAGTGTGTGATCAGCTTCTTCTTCATAGTAGGATCAGCCACGTGATCAGTAGATGATCAGCCACGAGATCAGAGTATGATCAGCCACGTGATCAGTGTATGATCAGCCACGTAATCAGTGCATGTTCCCCACCGTGTTTAGTGCATGATCAGGCACAGGATCAGTGTATGATCAGCCATGTGACCAGTGCATGATCAGCCACGTGATCAGTGAATGATCAGGCACGTGATCAGTGCATGATCAGACACCTGATCAGTGCATGGTCAGACACGTGATCAGTGCATGATTGCCATGTGATCAGTGCATGATCAGCCACGTAATCAGTGCATGATAGCCACCTGACCAGGGAATGATCAGCAACGTGATTAGTGCATGATCAGCCACATGATCAGTGCATGACCAGCCACGTGATCACTGTATGATCAGCCACGTCAGCAGTGCATGTGCAGTCACGTGATCAGTGCATGATAGCCACGTGATCAGTGCATGATCAGCCACGTGATCAGTGAATGATCAGCAAACTGATCAGTGCATGATCAGCCACATGATCAGTGCATGCACAGTCATGAGATCAGTGTATGATCAGCTTCGTGATCAGTGCATGATCAGCCACATTATCAGTGCATGATCAGTCACGTGATCAGTGTATGATCAACCACGTGATCAATGAATTATAGCCACAAGATCACTGCATGATCAGTCACGTGATCAGTGCATGCGCAGTCACGTGATCAGTGCATGTTCAGTCACGTGATCAGTGCATGATCAGCCACGTGATCAGTGTTTGATCAGCTTCTTGAACAGAGTATGATCAGCCACGTGATCAGTGTATGATCAGCCACGTGATCAAAGTATGGTCAGCCACGTGATCAGTGTTTGATCAGCCACGTGATCAGTGCATGTTCCCCAAAGTGATTAGTGCATGATCAGGCACGTGATCAGTGTATGATCAGCCACGTGATCAGTGCATGATCAACCACGTGATTAGTGCATGATCAGCCACATGATCAGTGCATGCACGGTCACGTGATCAGTGTATGATTAGCTTCGTGATCAGACCATGATCAGCCATGTTATCAGTGCACGATCAGGCACGTGAAGAGTGCATGATCAGTCATGTTACCAGTGTATGATAGCCAGGTTATCAGCGCATGATCAGCCACGTGATAAGTGCATGATCAGCCATGTGATCAGTGCATTCACAGTAATGTGATCAGTGTATGATCAGCTTCATGATCAGTGCATGATCAGACACCTGATCAGTGCATGGTCAGACACGTGATCAGTGCATGATTGCCATGTGATCAGTGCATGATCAGCCACGTAATCAGTGCATGATAACCACCTGACCAGGGAATGATCAGCAACGTGATCAGTGCATGCTCACCCACATGATCAGTGCATGATCAGCCACACAGCAGGCAAAGTCACGTGATCAGTGCTAGATCAGCTATCTGACCCGTGCATGATAGCCAGGTGACAGTGCATGATCAGTCACGTGTTAAGTGTATGACCAGGCACGTGATCAGTGCATGCTAGCCACCAGATCAGTGCATGATCAGTCACATGATCAGTGCATGATCTGTCACGTGTCCAGTGTATGATATCCACATAATCATTTTTTGCACAGTCATGTGATCAGTCATGCACAGTCACGTGATCAGTGTATGATCAGCTTTGTGATCAGTGCAAGATCAGCCACGTGTTCAGTGCATGATCAGACACGTGAAGAGTGCATGATCAGTCACGTGATAAGTGCATGATCAGGCACATGATGAGTGCAGGATCAGGCACGTGATCAGTGCAGGATCAGTCAAGTGATCAGTGCATGATCAGTCACGTGATCAGTGCATGATAGCCACATGACCAGTGCATGATCTGTCACATGTTCAGTGCATGATCAGCCACGGGTTCAGTGCATGATAGGCATGTGATCAGTGCATGATAGCTACGTGATAAGTGCAGGATCAGCCATGTAATCAGTGCATGATCAGCCACGTGATCACTGTATGATCAGTCACGTGATCAGTGCATGATCCACAACGTGATTAGTGCACGATCAGGCACGCGATCAATGTATGATCAGCCACGTGGTCAGTGCATGATCACCACGTGATCAGTGCAGGATCAGCCACGTGATCAGTGCATGCACAGTCACGTGACCAGTGTATGATCAGTTTCGTTGTCAGTGCATGATCAGGCAGGTGAAGAGTGCATGATCAGTCACGCGATCAGTGTATGATAGCCAGGTTATCAGTGTATAATCAGCCACATGCGCAGGGAATGATCAGCCACGGGATCAGTGCATGATAGCCACGTGATCAGAGCATACACAGTCATGTGATGAGTGTGTGATCAGCTTCGTGATCAGTGCATGATCAGGCTGGTGAAGAGTGCATGATCATTCACGGGATCAGTGTATGATAGCCAGGTTATCAGTGCTTGATCAGCCACGTGCTCAGTGCATGATCAGCCACGTGATCAGAGAATGATAGCCACGTGATCACTGCATGATAAGTCACGTTATCAGTGTATGATCAACCACGTGATCAATGAAAAATAGCCACCAGAATAGTGCATGATCAGTCACGTGATCAGATCATGATCAGTCACGAGATCAGTGCATGCACAGTCACGTGATCAGTGTATGATCCGCCAGGTAATCAGTGCCTGATCAGGCATGTGGTCAGTGCATGATCAGTCAACTGATCAGTGCATGATCAGCCACGTGATCAGTGCATGCACAGTCATGTGATCAGTGTATGATCAGCTTCGTGATCAGTGCATGATCAGCCACGTAATCAGTGCATGATCAGTCACGTAATCAGTGTATGACCAATCACGTGATCAATGAATGATGGCCACCAGATCAGTGCATGATCAGTCAGGTGATAATTGCATGCACAGTCACATGATCAGGGTATGATCAGCTTCGTGATCAGTGCATGATCAGCCATGTGATCAGTGCATGATCAGGCAGGTGATCAGTGCATGATCTCTCACGTGATCAGTGTATGATCAGCTTCGTGATCAGGGCATGATCAGGCAGGTGAAGAGTGAAAGATCAGTCACGTGATCAGTGTATGATAGCCAGGATATCAGTGCATGATCAGCCACGTGCTCGGTGCATGACCAGCGACGTGATCAGTGCATGCACAGTAATGTTATCAGTTTATGATCAGCTTCGTGATCAGTGCATGATCAGCCACATGATCAGTGCATGATCAGGCACGTGATCAGTGCATGATCGGTCACGTGATCAGTGTATGATCATCCACGTGATCAGTGCATGCACAGTCACGTGATCAGTGTATGATCAGCTTCGTGATCAGTGTATGATCAGACAGGTGATCAGTGCATGATCACCACGTGATCAGTGCATGATCAGCCACGTGATCAGTGCATGATCAGCCACGTGGTCAGTGTATGATCAGCTTCATGATTAGTGCATGATCAGGCACGTGATCAGTGTATGATCAGCTTCGTGATCAGTGTATGATCAGACACGTGATCAGTGCATGATCACCACGTGATCAGTGCATGATCAGCCACGTGATCAGTGCATGCACAGTCACGTGGTCAGTGTATGATCAGCTTCGTGATCAGTGTATGATCAGACACGTGATCAGTGCATGATCAACCACGTGATTAGTGCATGATCAGCCACATGATCAGTGCATGCACGGTCACGTGATCAGTGTATGATTAGCTTCGTGATCAGACCATGATCAGCCATGTTATCAGTGCAAGATCAGGCACGTGAAGAGTGCATGATCAGTCATGTTACCAGTGTATGATAGCCAGGTTATCAGCGCATGATCAGCCACGTGATCAGTGCATGATCAGCCATGTGATCAGTGCATGCACAGTCAGGTGATCAGTGTATTATCAGCTTTGTAATCAGTGCATGATCAGCCACGTGATCAGTGCATGACCAGGCACGTGAAGAGTGCATGATCAATCACGTGATAATTGCATGATCAGGCACGTGATGAGTGCATTATCAGGCACGTGATCAGTGCAGGATCAGTCACGTGATCAGTCTATGATCAGCCACGTGATCAGTGCATGATGGCCACGTGACCAGTGCATGATCAGTCACGTAATCAGTGCATGATCAGCCACGGTTTCAGTGCATGATAGCCATGTGATCAGTGCCTGATAGCTACGTGATCAGTGCATGATCAGCCACGTATTCAATGCTTGATCAGCCACGTTTTCACTGTATGATCATCCACGTGATCAGTGCATGATCCACAACGTGATTAGTGCACGATTAGCCATGTGATCAGTGTATGACCAGCCACCTGATCAGTGCATGATCAGCCACGTGATCAGTGCATGATCAGCCACGTAATCAGTGCTTGATCAGCCACGTTTTCACTGTTTGATCAGCCACGTAATCAGTGCATGATCCACAACGTGTTTAGTGCACGATTAGCCACGTGATCAGTGTATGATCATCCACGTGATCAGTGTATGATCAGACACGTGATCAGTGTATGATCATCCACGTGATCAGTGTATGATGAGCCACGTAATCAGTGCATGATAACCACGTGATCAGTGCATGCACAGTAATGTGATCAGTGTATGATCAGCTTCGTGATCAGTGCATGTTCAGGCAGGTGAAGAGTGCATGATCAGTCACGTGATCAGTGTATGATAGCCAGGTTATCAGTGCATGATTAGCCACATGCTGAGTGCATGATCAGCCAACTGATCAGTGCGTGATCAGCCACGGGATCAGTGCATGCACAGTCATGTGATCAGTGTATGATCAGCTTCGTGATCAGTGCATGATCAGCCACGTGATCAGTGCATGATCAGTCACGTGATCAGTGGATGATCAACCACGTGATCCATGTATTATAGCCACCAGATCAGTGCAGGATCAGTCACGGGATCAGTGCCTGATCAGTCACGTGATCAGTGCATGATCAGGCAGGTGATGAGTGCATGATCAGGCACGTGATAAGTGCAGGATCAGTCATGTGATCAGTGTATGATCAGCCACGTGATGAGTGCAAGATTGCCAAGTGATCAGTGCATGATCCACAACGTGATTAGTGCACGATCAGCCACGTGATCAGTGAATGATCACCACGTGATCAGTCATGATATCCACGTGATCAGTGCATGATCAGTCAGGTGATCAGTGCATGATATGTCACTTGATCAGTGTTTGATATCCACGTGATCAGTTCATGCGCGGTCATGTGATCAGTGCATGATAGCTACGTGATCAGTGCATGATCAGCCACGTGATGAGTGCAAGATTGCCAAGTGATCAGTGCATGGTTAGTTACGTGATCAATGTCTGATTAGCCACGTGATCAGTGCATGATAGCCTCCTGATCAGTGCATGATCAGTCACGTGATCATGGCATGCGCAGTCATGAGATCAGTGCATGAGAGCTATGCAATCAGTTCATAATCAGTCACTTGATCATTGCAGGATCAGCCACGTGATCGGTGCATGATAGCCACGTGACCACTGCATGATCAGTCACGTGATCAGTGCATGATCAGTCAGGTGATCAGTGCATGATATGTCACTTGATCAGTGTTTGATATCCACGTGATCAGTTCATGCGCAGTCATGTGATCAGTGCATGATAGCTACGTGATCAGTGCATGATCAGCCACGTGATGAGTGCAAGATTGCCAAGTGATCAGTGCATGGTTAGTTACGTGATCAATGTCTGATTAGCCACGTGATCAGTGCATGATAGCCTCCTGATCAGTGCATGATCAGTCACGTGATCATGGCATGCGCAGTCATGAGATCAGTGCATGAGAGCTATGCAATCAGTTCATAATCAGTCACTTGATCATTGCAGGATCAGCCACGTGATCGGTGCATGATAGCCACGTGACCACTGCATGATCAGTCACGTGATCAGTGCATGATCAGCCACGTCATCAGTGCATGATAGCCACGTGATCAGTGCATGATCAGTCACATGATCATGGCATGCGCAGTCATATGATCAGTGCATTATAGATAAGCCATCAGTGCATAATCAGTCATGTGAACAGTGCATGATCAGCCACGGGATCAGTGCATGATAGGCATGTAATCAGTGCATGAACAGGTAAGTGATCAGTTCATGCACAGTCACGTGATTAGTGCATGATAGACACGTGATCAGTGCATGATCAGCCACGTGACCAGTGTATGATCAGCTTCTTGATCAGAGTATGATCAGCCACGTGATCAGTGTATGATCAGCCACGTGATCAAAGTATGGTCAGCCACGTGATCAGTGTATGATCAGTCACGTGATCAGTGTATGATCAGCCACGTGATCAGGGCATGATCAGCCTCGTGATCAGGGCATGATCAGCCAAGTTATGAGTGCATGCACAGTCACGTGATCAGTATAGGATCAGCTACGTGATCAGTGCATGATGAGCCACTTGATCAGTGCATGGTCAGCCACGTGATCAGTGCATGAACCACGTGATCAGTCTATGCTCAGCTTCAGATCAGTGTATGATCAGCTTCGTGATCAGTGCATAATCAGGCACGAGATCAGTGCATTATCAGTAATTTGATAAGTGTATGATCAGCCACCTGATCAGTGCATGAACAGCCACGTGATCAGTGCATGATCAGCCTCGTGATCAGTGCTTGATCACCCACGTGATCAGTGCATGATCAGCCACACAGCAGGCACAGTCACGTGATCAGTGTATGATCAGCTTCGTGATCTTTGCATGATCAGCCACGGGATCAGTGGATGATCAGTCACGTGATCAGTGTATGATAAGCTTCGTGATCAGTGCATGATCAGCCACGTGTTCAGTGCATGATCAGGCACGTGAAGAGTGCATGATCAGGCACATGATCAGCGTATGATAGCCAGGTTATCAGTGCATGCTCAGCCACGTGATCAGTGCATGCACAGTCACGTGATCATTGTATGATCAGCGTCGTGATTAGTGCATGATCAGCCACGTGATCAGTGCATGATCAGGAACGTGATCAGTGCATGATCAGCCACGTGATCAGTGTATGATCAGCCACGTGATCAGTGCAAGTGCAGTCACGGGATCAGTGTATGATCAGCCACGTGTTCAGTGCATGATAGCCATGTAATCAGTGCATGATAGCTACGTGATCAGTGCATAATCAGCCACATAATCAGTGCATGATAGCCAGCTGACCAATGCATGATCAGCAACGTGATCACTGCATGATAGACATGTGATCATTGCCTACAGTTACATGATCATTGCATGCACAGTCACATGATCAGTGCATGATACCCACGTGATCAGCGCATGATCAATAACATGATCAGCAACATTCAGACACGTGATCACTGTATGCTCAGTCACGTGATCAGTCCCTGATCAGCCACGTGATCATTGTATATCATCCTCGAGATCATTGCATGCACAGTCACATGATCAGTGCATGATAGCCACATGATCAGAGCACGATCAGTCACGTCTTCAGTGCATGATCAGTCAGGTGATCAGTGCATGATCAGCTACGTGATCAGTGCATCATTGCCAGGTGATCAGTGCATGATCAGTCACGTGTTCAATGTATGATCAGCCACGTGATCAGTGCATGATAGACACGTGATCAGTGCATGATCAGTCACGTGATCAGTGTTTGATCCACCACATGATCAATGCATGATAGCCACCAGATCAGTGCATGATCAGCCACGTGTTCAGTGCATGATAGACCCGTGATCAGGGCATGATAGCCACGTGATCAGTGCATGATCAGTCACGGGATCAGTGCATGATCAGCCACGTGATCAGTGCACGATAGCAACCTGATCAGTGCATGATAAGATACGAGATTAGTGCATGATCAGCCACGTGATCAGTGTACGATCAGACACGTGATCAGTGCATGACCTGCCACGTGATCCGTGCATGATAGTCACCTGATCAGTGCATGATAAGCAACGTGATTAGTGCATGATCAGCCACGTTATCAGTGTATGATCAGCCACGTGATCAGTGTATAATCAGCCACGTGATTAGTGCATGATCAGCCACGTGATCACTGTATGGTCAACCACGTAATCAGTGCATGATGAACCACATAATCAGTGCATGATCAGCCACGTGATCATTGCATGATAGCCACCTGATCAGTGCATGATAAGCAACGTGATTAGTGCATGCTCAGTCACGTGATCAGTGTATGATAAGACACGTCTTCAGTGCATGAGAGACATTTGGTCAGTGCATGATAGCCACGTGATCAGTGCATGATCAGTCACGTGATCAGTGCATGCGCAGTCACGTGATCAGTGTATGATCATTCTCGTTATCAGTGCATGATCAGCCCCTTGATCAGTGCATGATCATCCAAATGATCAGTGCAGGCAGTCACGTGATCAGTGTGTGATCAGCTTCTTCTTCATAGTAGGATCAGCCACGTGATCAGTAGATGATCAGCCACGAGATCAGAGTATGATCAGCCACGTGATCAGTGTATGATCAGCCACGTAATCAGTGCATGTTCCCCACCGTGTTTAGTGCATGATCAGGCACAGGATCAGTGTATGATCAGCCATGTGACCAGTGCATGATCAGCCACGTGATCAGTGAATGATCAGGCACGTGATCAGTGCATGATCAGACACCTGATCAGTGCATGGTCAGACACGTGATCAGTGCATGATTGCCATGTGATCAGTGCATGATCAGCCACGTAATCAGTGCATGATAGCCACCTGACCAGGGAATGATCAGCAACGTGATTAGTGCATGATCAGCCACATGATCAGTGCATGACCAGCCACGTGATCACTGTATGATCAGCCACGTCAGCAGTGCATGTGCAGTCACGTGATCAGTGCATGATAGCCACGTGATCAGTGCATGATCAGCCACGTGATCAGTGAATGATCAGCAAACTGATCAGTGCATGATCAGCCACATGATCAGTGCATGCACAGTCATGAGATCAGTGTATGATCAGCTTCGTGATCAGTGCATGATCAGCCACATTATCAGTGCATGATCAGTCACGTGATCAGTGTATGATCAACCACGTGATCAATGAATTATAGCCACAAGATCACTGCATGATCAGTCACGTGATCAGTGCATGCGCAGTCACGTGATCAGTGCATGTTCAGTCACGTGATCAGTGCATGATCAGCCACGTGATCAGTGTTTGATCAGCTTCTTGAACAGAGTATGATCAGCCACGTGATCAGTGTATGATCAGCCACGTGATCAAAGTATGGTCAGCCACGTGATCAGTGTTTGATCAGCCACGTGATCAGTGCATGTTCCCCAAAGTGATTAGTGCATGATCAGGCACGTGATCAGTGTATGATCAGCCACGTGATCAGTGCATGATCAACCACGTGATTAGTGCATGATCAGCCACATGATCAGTGCATGCACGGTCACGTGATCAGTGTATGATTAGCTTCGTGATCAGACCATGATCAGCCATGTTATCAGTGCACGATCAGGCACGTGAAGAGTGCATGATCAGTCATGTTACCAGTGTATGATAGCCAGGTTATCAGCGCATGATCAGCCACGTGATAAGTGCATGATCAGCCATGTGATCAGTGCATTCACAGTAATGTGATCAGTGTATGATCAGCTTCATGATCAGTGCATGATCAGACACCTGATCAGTGCATGGTCAGACACGTGATCAGTGCATGATTGCCATGTGATCAGTGCATGATCAGCCACGTAATCAGTGCATGATAACCACCTGACCAGGGAATGATCAGCAACGTGATCAGTGCATGCTCACCCACATGATCAGTGCATGATCAGCCACACAGCAGGCAAAGTCACGTGATCAGTGCTAGATCAGCTATCTGACCCGTGCATGATAGCCAGGTGACAGTGCATGATCAGTCACGTGTTAAGTGTATGACCAGGCACGTGATCAGTGCATGCTAGCCACCAGATCAGTGCATGATCAGTCACATGATCAGTGCATGATCTGTCACGTGTCCAGTGTATGATATCCACATAATCATTTTTTGCACAGTCATGTGATCAGTCATGCACAGTCACGTGATCAGTGTATGATCAGCTTTGTGATCAGTGCAAGATCAGCCACGTGTTCAGTGCATGATCAGACACGTGAAGAGTGCATGATCAGTCACGTGATAAGTGCATGATCAGGCACATGATGAGTGCAGGATCAGGCACGTGATCAGTGCAGGATCAGTCAAGTGATCAGTGCATGATCAGTCACGTGATCAGTGCATGATAGCCACATGACCAGTGCATGATCTGTCACATGTTCAGTGCATGATCAGCCACGGGTTCAGTGCATGATAGGCATGTGATCAGTGCATGATAGCTACGTGATAAGTGCAGGATCAGCCATGTAATCAGTGCATGATCAGCCACGTGATCACTGTATGATCAGTCACGTGATCAGTGCATGATCCACAACGTGATTAGTGCACGATCAGGCACGCGATCAATGTATGATCAGCCACGTGGTCAGTGCATGATCACCACGTGATCAGTGCAGGATCAGCCACGTGATCAGTGCATGCACAGTCACGTGACCAGTGTATGATCAGTTTCGTTGTCAGTGCATGATCAGGCAGGTGAAGAGTGCATGATCAGTCACGCGATCAGTGTATGATAGCCAGGTTATCAGTGTATAATCAGCCACATGCGCAGGGAATGATCAGCCACGGGATCAGTGCATGATAGCCACGTGATCAGAGCATACACAGTCATGTGATGAGTGTGTGATCAGCTTCGTGATCAGTGCATGATCAGGCTGGTGAAGAGTGCATGATCATTCACGGGATCAGTGTATGATAGCCAGGTTATCAGTGCTTGATCAGCCACGTGCTCAGTGCATGATCAGCCACGTGATCAGAGAATGATAGCCACGTGATCACTGCATGATAAGTCACGTTATCAGTGTATGATCAACCACGTGATCAATGAAAAATAGCCACCAGAATAGTGCATGATCAGTCACGTGATCAGATCATGATCAGTCACGAGATCAGTGCATGCACAGTCACGTGATCAGTGTATGATCCGCCAGGTAATCAGTGCCTGATCAGGCATGTGGTCAGTGCATGATCAGTCAACTGATCAGTGCATGATCAGCCACGTGATCAGTGCATGCACAGTCATGTGATCAGTGTATGATCAGCTTCGTGATCAGTGCATGATCAGCCACGTAATCAGTGCATGATCAGTCACGTAATCAGTGTATGACCAATCACGTGATCAATGAATGATGGCCACCAGATCAGTGCATGATCAGTCAGGTGATAATTGCATGCACAGTCACATGATCAGGGTATGATCAGCTTCGTGATCAGTGCATGATCAGCCATGTGATCAGTGCATGATCAGGCAGGTGATCAGTGCATGATCTCTCACGTGATCAGTGTATGATCAGCTTCGTGATCAGGGCATGATCAGGCAGGTGAAGAGTGAAAGATCAGTCACGTGATCAGTGTATGATAGCCAGGATATCAGTGCATGATCAGCCACGTGCTCGGTGCATGACCAGCGACGTGATCAGTGCATGCACAGTAATGTTATCAGTTTATGATCAGCTTCGTGATCAGTGCATGATCAGCCACATGATCAGTGCATGATCAGGCACGTGATCAGTGCATGATCGGTCACGTGATCAGTGTATGATCATCCACGTGATCAGTGCATGCACAGTCACGTGATCAGTGTATGATCAGCTTCGTGATCAGTGTATGATCAGACAGGTGATCAGTGCATGATCACCACGTGATCAGTGCATGATCAGCCACGTGATCAGTGCATGATCAGCCACGTGGTCAGTGTATGATCAGCTTCATGATTAGTGCATGATCAGGCACGTGATCAGTGTATGATCAGCTTCGTGATCAGTGTATGATCAGACACGTGATCAGTGCATGATCACCACGTGATCAGTGCATGATCAGCCACGTGATCAGTGCATGCACAGTCACGTGGTCAGTGTATGATCAGCTTCGTGATCAGTGTATGATCAGACACGTGATCAGTGCATGATCAACCACGTGATTAGTGCATGATCAGCCACATGATCAGTGCATGCACGGTCACGTGATCAGTGTATGATTAGCTTCGTGATCAGACCATGATCAGCCATGTTATCAGTGCAAGATCAGGCACGTGAAGAGTGCATGATCAGTCATGTTACCAGTGTATGATAGCCAGGTTATCAGCGCATGATCAGCCACGTGATCAGTGCATGATCAGCCATGTGATCAGTGCATGCACAGTCAGGTGATCAGTGTATTATCAGCTTTGTAATCAGTGCATGATCAGCCACGTGATCAGTGCATGACCAGGCACGTGAAGAGTGCATGATCAATCACGTGATAATTGCATGATCAGGCACGTGATGAGTGCATTATCAGGCACGTGATCAGTGCAGGATCAGTCACGTGATCAGTCTATGATCAGCCACGTGATCAGTGCATGATGGCCACGTGACCAGTGCATGATCAGTCACGTAATCAGTGCATGATCAGCCACGGTTTCAGTGCATGATAGCCATGTGATCAGTGCCTGATAGCTACGTGATCAGTGCATGATCAGCCACGTATTCAATGCTTGATCAGCCACGTTTTCACTGTATGATCATCCACGTGATCAGTGCATGATCCACAACGTGATTAGTGCACGATTAGCCATGTGATCAGTGTATGACCAGCCACCTGATCAGTGCATGATCAGCCACGTGATCAGTGCATGATCAGCCACGTAATCAGTGCTTGATCAGCCACGTTTTCACTGTTTGATCAGCCACGTAATCAGTGCATGATCCACAACGTGTTTAGTGCACGATTAGCCACGTGATCAGTGTATGATCATCCACGTGATCAGTGTATGATCAGACACGTGATCAGTGTATGATCATCCACGTGATCAGTGTATGATGAGCCACGTAATCAGTGCATGATAACCACGTGATCAGTGCATGCACAGTAATGTGATCAGTGTATGATCAGCTTCGTGATCAGTGCATGTTCAGGCAGGTGAAGAGTGCATGATCAGTCACGTGATCAGTGTATGATAGCCAGGTTATCAGTGCATGATTAGCCACATGCTGAGTGCATGATCAGCCAACTGATCAGTGCGTGATCAGCCACGGGATCAGTGCATGCACAGTCATGTGATCAGTGTATGATCAGCTTCGTGATCAGTGCATGATCAGCCACGTGATCAGTGCATGATCAGTCACGTGATCAGTGGATGATCAACCACGTGATCCATGTATTATAGCCACCAGATCAGTGCAGGATCAGTCACGGGATCAGTGCCTGATCAGTCACGTGATCAGTGCATGATCAGGCAGGTGATGAGTGCATGATCAGGCACGTGATAAGTGCAGGATCAGTCATGTGATCAGTGTATGATCAGCCACGTGATGAGTGCAAGATTGCCAAGTGATCAGTGCATGATCCACAACGTGATTAGTGCACGATCAGCCACGTGATCAGTGAATGATCACCACGTGATCAGTCATGATATCCACGTGATCAGTGCATGATCAGTCAGGTGATCAGTGCATGATATGTCACTTGATCAGTGTTTGATATCCACGTGATCAGTTCATGCGCGGTCATGTGATCAGTGCATGATAGCTACGTGATCAGTGCATGATCAGCCACGTGATGAGTGCAAGATTGCCAAGTGATCAGTGCATGGTTAGTTACGTGATCAATGTCTGATTAGCCACGTGATCAGTGCATGATAGCCTCCTGATCAGTGCATGATCAGTCACGTGATCATGGCATGCGCAGTCATGAGATCAGTGCATGAGAGCTATGCAATCAGTTCATAATCAGTCACTTGATCATTGCAGGATCAGCCACGTGATCGGTGCATGATAGCCACGTGACCACTGCATGATCAGTCACGTGATCAGTGCATGATCAGTCAGGTGATCAGTGCATGATATGTCACTTGATCAGTGTTTGATATCCACGTGATCAGTTCATGCGCAGTCATGTGATCAGTGCATGATAGCTACGTGATCAGTGCATGATCAGCCACGTGATGAGTGCAAGATTGCCAAGTGATCAGTGCATGGTTAGTTACGTGATCAATGTCTGATTAGCCACGTGATCAGTGCATGATAGCCTCCTGATCAGTGCATGATCAGTCACGTGATCATGGCATGCGCAGTCATGAGATCAGTGCATGAGAGCTATGCAATCAGTTCATAATCAGTCACTTGATCATTGCAGGATCAGCCACGTGATCGGTGCATGATAGCCACGTGACCACTGCATGATCAGTCACGTGATCAGTGCATGATCAGCCACGTCATCAGTGCATGATAGCCACGTGATCAGTGCATGATCAGTCACATGATCATGGCATGCGCAGTCATATGATCAGTGCATTATAGATAAGCCATCAGTGCATAATCAGTCATGTGAACAGTGCATGATCAGCCACGGGATCAGTGCATGATAGGCATGTAATCAGTGCATGAACAGGTAAGTGATCAGTTCATGCACAGTCACGTGATTAGTGCATGATAGACACGTGATCAGTGCATGATCAGCCACGTGACCAGTGTATGATCAGCTTCTTGATCAGAGTATGATCAGCCACGTGATCAGTGTATGATCAGCCACGTGATCAAAGTATGGTCAGCCACGTGATCAGTGTATGATCAGTCACGTGATCAGTGTATGATCAGCCACGTGATCAGGGCATGATCAGCCTCGTGATCAGGGCATGATCAGCCAAGTTATGAGTGCATGCACAGTCACGTGATCAGTATAGGATCAGCTACGTGATCAGTGCATGATGAGCCACTTGATCAGTGCATGGTCAGCCACGTGATCAGTGCATGAACCACGTGATCAGTCTATGCTCAGCTTCAGATCAGTGTATGATCAGCTTCGTGATCAGTGCATAATCAGGCACGAGATCAGTGCATTATCAGTAATTTGATAAGTGTATGATCAGCCACCTGATCAGTGCATGAACAGCCACGTGATCAGTGCATGATCAGCCTCGTGATCAGTGCTTGATCACCCACGTGATCAGTGCATGATCAGCCACACAGCAGGCACAGTCACGTGATCAGTGTATGATCAGCTTCGTGATCTTTGCATGATCAGCCACGGGATCAGTGGATGATCAGTCACGTGATCAGTGTATGATAAGCTTCGTGATCAGTGCATGATCAGCCACGTGTTCAGTGCATGATCAGGCACGTGAAGAGTGCATGATCAGGCACATGATCAGCGTATGATAGCCAGGTTATCAGTGCATGCTCAGCCACGTGTTCAGTGCATGTTCAGCCACGTGATCAGTGCATGCACAGTCACGTGATCATTGTATGATCAGCGTCATGATTAGTGCATGATCAGCCACGTGATCAGTGCATGATCAGGAACGTGATCAGTGCATGATCAGCCACGTGATCAGTGTATGATCAGCCACGTGATCAGTGCAAGTGCAGTCACGGGATCAGTGTATGATCAGCCACGTGTTCAGTGCATGATAGCCATGTAATCAGTGCATGATAGCTACGTGATCAGTGCATAATCAGCCACATAATCAGTGCATGATAGCCAGCTGACCAATGCATGATCAGCAACGTGATCACTGCATGATAGACATGTGATCATTGCCTACAGTTACATGATCATTGCATGCACAGTCACATGATCAGTGCATGATACCCACGTGATCAGCGCATGATCAATAACATGATCAGCAACATTCAGACACGTGATCACTGTATGCTCAGTCACGTGATCAGTCCCTGATCAGCCACGTGATCATTGTATATCATCCTCGAGATCATTGCATGCACAGTCACATGATCAGTGCATGATAGCCACATGATCAGAGCACGATCAGTCACGTCTTCAGTGCATGATCAGTCAGGTGATCAGTGCATGATCAGCTACGTGATCAGTGCATCATTGCCAGGTGATCAGTGCATGATCAGTCACGTGTTCAATGTATGATCAGCCACGTGATCAGTGCATGATAGACACGTGATCAGTGCATGATCAGTCACGTGATCAGTGTTTGATCCACCACATGATCAATGCATGATAGCCACCAGATCAGTGCATGATCAGCCACGTGTTCAGTGCATGATAGACCTGTGATCAGGGCATGATAGCCACGTGATCAGTGCATGATCAGTCACGGGATCAGTGCATGATCAGCCACGTGATCAGTGCACGATAGCAACCTGATCAGTGCATGATTAGATACGAGATTAGTGCATGATCAGCCACGTGATCAGTGTACGATCAGACACGTGATCAGTGCATGACCTGCCACGTGATCAGTGCATGATAGTCACCTGATCAGTGCATGATAAGCAACGTGATTAGTGCATGATCAGCCACGTTATCAGTGTATGATCAGCCACGTGATCAGTGTATAATCAGCCACGTGATTAGTGCATGATCAGCCACGTGATCACTGTATGGTCAACCACGTAATCAGTGCATGATGAACCACATAATCAGTGCATGATCAGCCACGTGATCATTGCATGATAGCCACCTGATCAGTGCATGATAAGCAACGTGATTAGTGCATGCTCAGTCACGTGATCAGTGTATGATAAGACACGTCTTCAGTGCATGATAGACATTTGGTCAGTGCATGATAGCCACGTGATCAGTGCATGATCAGTCACGTGATCAGTGCATGCGCAGTCACGTGATCAGTGTATGATCATTCTCGTTATCAGTGCATGATCAGCCCCTTGATCAGTGCATGATCATCCAAATGATCAGTGCAGGCAGTCACGTGATCAGTGTGTGATCAGCTTCTTCTTCATAGTAGGATCAGCCACGTGATCAGTAGATGATCAGCCACGAGATCAGAGTATGATCAGCCACGTGATCAGTGTATGATCAGCCACGTAATCAGTGCATGTTCCCCACCGTGTTTAGTGCATGATCAGGCACAGGATCAGTGTATGATCAGCCATGTGACCAGTGCATGATCAGCCACGTGATCAGTGAATGATCAGGCACGTGATCAGTGCATGATCAGACACCTGATCAGTGCATGGTCAGACACGTGATCAGTGCATGATTGCCATGTGATCAGTGCATGATCAGCCACGTAATCAGTGCATGATAGCCACCTGACCAGGGAATGATCAGCAACGTGATTAGTGCATGATCAGCCACATGATCAGTGCATGACCAGCCACGTGATCACTGTATGATCAGCCACGTCAGCAGTGCATGTGCAGTCACGTGATCAGTGCATGATAGCCACGTGATCAGTGCATGATCAGCCACGTGATCAGTGAATGATCAGCAAACTGATCAGTGCATGATCAGCCACATGATCAGTGCATGCACAGTCATGAGATCAGTGTATGATCAGCTTCGTGATCAGTGCATGATCAGCCACATTATCAGTGCATGATCAGTCACGTGATCAGTGTATGATCAACCACGTGATCAATGAATTATAGCCACAAGATCACTGCATGATCAGTCACGTGATCAGTGCATGTTCAGTCACGTGATCAGTGCATGCGCAGTCACGTGATCAGTGCATGTTCAGTCACGTGATCAGTGCATGATCAGCCACGTGATCAGTGTTTGATCAGCTTCTTGAACAGAGTATGATCAGCCACGTGATCAGTGTATGATCAGCCACGTGATCAAAGTATGGTCAGCCACGTGATCAGTGTTTGATCAGCCACGTGATCAGTGCATGTTCCCCAAAGTGATTAGTGCATGATCAGGCACGTGATCAGTGTATGATCAGCCACGTGATCAGTGCATGATCAACCACGTGATTAGTGCATGATCAGCCACATGATCAGTGCATGCACGGTCACGTGATCAGTGTATGATTAGCTTCGTGATCAGACCATGATCAGCCATGTTATCAGTGCACGATCAGGCACGTGAAGAGTGCATGATCAGTCATGTTACCAGTGTATGATAGCCAGGTTATCAGCGCATGATCAGCCACGAGATAAGTGCATGATCAGCCATGTGATCAGTGCATGCACAGTTATGTGATCAGTGTATGATCAGCTTCGTGATCAGTGCATGATCAGACACCTGATCAGTGCATGGTCAGACACGTGATCAGTGCATGATTGCCATGTGATCAGTGCATGATCAGCCACGTAATCAGTGCATGATAGCCACCTGACCAGGGAATGATCAGCAACGTGATCAGTGCATGCTCACCCACATGATCAGTGCATGATCAGCCACACAGCAGGCAAAGTCACGTGATCAGTGCTAGATCAGCTATCTGATCCGTGCATGATAGCCAGGTGACAGTGCATGATCAGTCACGTGTTAAGTGTATGGCCAGGCACGTGATCAGTGCATGCTAGCCACCAGATCAGTGCATGATCAGTCACGTGATCAGTGCATGATCTGTCACGTGTCCAGTGTATGATATCCACGTAATCATTTTTTGCACAGTCATGTGATCAGTCATGCACAGTCACGTGATCAGTGTATGATCAGCTTTGTGATCAGTGCAAGATCAGCCACGTGTTCAGTGCATGATCAGACACGTGAAGAGTGCATGATCAGTCACGTGATAAGTGCATGATCAGGCACATGATGAGTGCAGGATCAGGCACGTGATCAGTGCAGGATCAGTCAAGTGATCAGTGCATGATCAGTCACGTGATCAGTGCATGATAGCCACATGACCAGTGCATGATCTGTCACATGTTCAGTGCATGATCAGCCACGGGTTCAGTGCATGATAGGCATGTGATCAGTGCATGATAGCTACGTGATAAGTGCAGGATCAGCCATGTAATCAGTGCATGATCAGCCACGTGATCACTGTATGATCAGTCACGTGATCAGTGCATGATCCACAACGTGATTAGTGCACGATCAGGCACGCGATCAATGTATGATCAGCCACGTGGTCAGTGCATGATCACCACGTGATCAGTGCAGGATCAGCCACGTGATCAGTGCATGCACAGTCACGTGACCAGTGTATGATCAGTTTCGTTGTCAGTGCATGATCAGGCAGGTGAAGAGTGCATGATCAGTCACGCGATCAGTGTATGATAGCCAGGTTATCAGTGTATAATCAGCCACATGCGCAGGGAATGATCAGCCACGGGATCAGTGCATGATAGCCACGTGATCAGAGCATACACAGTCATGTGATGAGTGTGTGATCAGCTTCGTGATCAGTGCATGATCAGGCTGGTGAAGAGTGCATGATCATTCACGGGATCAGTGTATGATAGCCAGGTTATCAGTGCTTGATCAGCCACGTGCTCAGTGCATGATCAGCCACGTGATCAGAGAATGATAGCCACGTGATCACTGCATGATAAGTCACGTTATCAGTGTATGATCAACCACGTGATCAATGAAAAATAGCCACCAGAATAGTGCATGATCAGTCACGTGATCAGATCATGATCAGTCACGAGATCAGTGCATGCACAGTCACGTGATCAGTGTATGATCCGCCAGGTAATCAGTGCCTGATCAGGCATGTGGTCAGTGCATGATCAGTCAACTGATCAGTGCATGATCAGGCACGTGATCAGTGCATGCACAGTAATGTTATCAGTTTATGATCAGCTTCGTGATCAGTGCATGATCAGCCACATGATCAGTGCATGATCAGGCACGTGATCAGTGCATGATCGGTCACGTGATCAGTGTATGATCATCCACGTGATCAGTGTATGCACAGTCACGTGATCAGTGTATGATCAGCTTCGTGATCAGTGTATGATCAGACACGTAATCAGTGCATGATCACCACGTGATCAGTGCATGATCAGCCACGTGATCAGTGCATGATCAGCCACGTGGTCAGTGTATGATCAGCTTCATGATCAGTGCATGATCAGGCACGTGATCAGTGTATGATCAGCTTCGTGATCAGTGTATGATCAGACACGTGATCAGTGCATGATCACCACGTGATCAGTGCATGATCAGCCACGTGATCAGTGCATGCACAGTCACGTGGTCAGTGTATGATCAGCTTCGTGATCAGTGTATGATCAGACACGTGATCAGTGCATGATCAACCACGTGATTAGTGCATGATCAGCCACATGATCAGTGCATGCACGGTCACGTGATCAGTGTATGATTAGCTTCGTGATCAGACCATGATCAGCCATGTTATCAGTGCAAGATCAGGCACGTGAAGAGTGCATGATCAGTCATGTTACCAGTGTATGATAGCCAGGTTATCAGCACATGATCAGCCACGTGATCAGTGCATGATCAGCCATGTGATCAGTGCATGCACAGTCAGGTGATCAGTGTATTATCAGCTTTGTAATCAGTGCATGATCAGCCACGTGATCAGTGCATGACCAGGCACGTGAAGAGTGCATGATCAATCACGTGATAATTGCATGATCAGGCACGTGATGAGTGCATTATCAGGCACGTGATCAGTGCAGTATCAGTCACGTGATCAGTCTATGATCAGCCACGTGATCAGTGCATGATAGCCACGTGACCAGTGCATGATCAGTCACGTAATCAGTGCATGATCAGCCACGGTTTCAGTGCATGATAGCCATGTGATCAGTGCCTGATAGCTACGTGATCAG
Organism: Bos grunniens; assembly: GCF_055505025.1. Lineage (NCBI taxonomy): Eukaryota > Metazoa > Chordata > Mammalia > Artiodactyla > Bovidae > Bos > Bos grunniens. The sequence continues at coordinate 335,843 of NC_141188.1, read as the reverse complement.
TGCATGATCAGCCACGTATTCAATGCTTGATCAGCCACGTTTTCACTGTATGATCATCCACGTGACCAGTGCATGATCCACAACGTGATTAGTGCACGATTAGCCATGTGATCAGTGTATGACCAGCCACGTGATCAGTGCATGATCAGCCACGTGATCAGTGCATGATCAGCCACGTAATCAGTGCTTGATTAGCCACGTTTTCACTGTTTGATCAGCCACGTAATCAGTGCATGATCCACAACGTGTTTAGTGCACGATTAGCCACGTGATCAGTGTATGATCATCCACGTGATCAGTGTATGATCATCCACGTGATCAGTGTATGATCAGCCACGTGATCAGTGCATGATAACCACGTGATCAGTGCATGCACAGTAATGTGATCAGTGTATCATCAGCTTCGTGATCAGTGCATGTTCAGGCAGGTGAAGAGTGCATGATCAGTCACGTGATCAGTGTATGATAGCCAGGTTATCAGTGCATGATTAGCCACGTGCTGAGTGCATGATCAGCCAACTGATCAGTGCGTGATCAGCCACGTGATCAGTGCATGCACAGTCATGTGATCAGTGTATAATCAGCTTCGTGATTAGTGCATGATCAGCCACGTGATCAGTGCATGATCAGTCACGTGATCAGTGGATGATCAACCACGTGATCCATGAATTATAGCCACCAGATCAGTGCAGGGTCAGTCACGGGATCAGTGCCTGATCAGTCACGTGATCAGTGCATGATCAGGCAGGTGATGAGTGCATGATCAGGCACGTGATAAGTGCAGGATCAGTCATGTGATCAGTGTATGATCAGCCACGTGATCAGTGCATGATAGCCAGGTGACCAGTGCATGATCAATCACGTGATCAGTGCATGATCAGCCACGTAATCAGTGCATGATCAGCCACGTGATCACTGTATGATCAGCCACGTGATCAGTGCATGATCCACAACGTGATTAGTGCACGATCAGCCACGTGATCAGTGAATGATCACCACGTGATCAGTGCATGATATCCACGTGATCAGTGCATGATCAGTCAGGTGATCAGTGCATGATATGTCACTTGATCAGTGTTTGATATCCACGTGATCAGTTCATGCGCAGTCATGTGATCAGTGCATGATAGCTACGTGATCAGTGCATGATCAGCCACGTGATGAGTGCAAGATTGCCAAGTGATCAGTGCATGGTTACTTACGTGATCAGTGTCTGATTAGCCACGTGATCAGTGCATGATAGCCTCCTGATCAGTGCATGATCAGTCACGTGATCATGGCATGCGCAGTCATGAGATCAGTGCATGAGAGCTATGCAATCAGTTCATAATCAGTCACTTGATCATTGCAGGATCAGCCACGTGATCGGTGCATGATAGCCACGTGACCACTGCATGATCAGTCACGTGATCAGTGCATGATAGCCACGTGATCAGTGCATGATCAGTCACATGATCATGGCATGCGCAGTCATATGATCAGTGCATTATAGATAAGCCATCAGCTGCATAATCAGTCATGTGAACAGTGCATGATCAGCCACCTGATCAGTGCATGATAGGCCTGTAATCAGTGCATGAACAGGTAAGTGATCAGTTCATGCGCAGTCACGTGATTAGTGCATGATAGACACGTGATCAGTGCATGATCAGCCACGTGACCAGTGTATGATCAGCTTCTTGATCAGAGTATGATCAGCCACGTGATCAGTGTATGATCAGCCACGTGATCAAAGTATGGTCAGCCACGTGATCAGTGTTTGATCAGCCCCGTGATCAGTGCATGTTCCCCAACGTGATTAGTGCATGATCAGGCACGTGATCAGTGTATGATCAGCCACCTGATCAGTGCATGATCAGCCTCGTGATCAGGGCATGATCAGCCAAGTTATGAGTGCATGCACAGTCACGTGATCAGTATATGATCAGCTACGTGATCAGTGCATGATCAGGCACGTGATCAGTACATGATCAGGCACGTGATCAGTGCATGATCAGTCACGTGATCAGTGAATGATCAGTCACGTGATCAGTGCATGATGAGCCACTTGATCAGTGCATGGTCAGCCAGGTGATCAGTGCATGAACCACGTTATCAGTCTATGATCAGCTTCTCATCAGTGGATGATCAGGCACGTGATCAGTGCATGATCAGGCACGAGGTCACCGCATGATCAGTCACGTGATCAGTTCATGATCAGTCACATGATCAGTGTATGATCAGCCACGTGATCAGTGCATGATCAGCCACGTGATCAGTGCATTATAGGCATGTAATCAGTGCATGAACAGGTAAGTGATCAGTTCATGCACAGTCACGTGATTATTGCATGATAGACACGTGATCAGTGCATTATCAGCCACGTGATCAGTATATGACCAGCTTCTTGATCAGTGCATGATCAGCCACGTGATCAGTGCATGCACAGTCACGTGATCAGTGTATGATCAGCTTCATGATCAGTGCATGATCAGTCACGTGATCAGTGTATGATCAGGCACGTGATCAGTGCATGATCACCACGTTATCAGTGTATGATCAGACACGTGATCAGTGCATGATCAGCCACGTGATCAGTGCATGCACAGTCACGTGATCAGTGTATGATCAGCTTCGTGATCAGTGCATGATCAGCCACGTGATCAGTGTATGATCAGACACGTGATCAGTGAATGATTACCACGTGATCAGTGCATGATCAGCCACGTGATCAGTGCATACACAGTCACGTGATCAGTGTATGATCAGCTTCCTGATCAGTGCATGATCAGGCAGGTGAAGAGTGCAAGATCAGTCACGTGATCAGATTATGATAGCCAGGTTATCAGCGCATGTTCAGCCACGTGCTCAGTTCATGATCAGCCACGTGATCAGTGCATGGTAGCCACGTGATCATTGCATGCACAGTCACGTGATCAGTGTATGATCAGCTTCGTGATCAGTGGGTGATTAGGCAGGTGAAGAGTGCATGATCAGTCACGTGGTCAGTTTATGATAGCCAGGTTATCAGTGCATGATCAGCCACGTACTCACTGCATGATCAGCCAGGTTCTCAGTGCATGATAGCCCCGTGATCAGTGCATGATCAGTCACGTGATCAGTGAATGTTCAGTCACATGATCAGTGCATGATCAGTCACGTGATCAGTGTATGATCAGCCACGTGATCCGTGCCTGATCAACCACGGTCTCAGGGCATGATCAGCCAACTGAACAGTGCATGATCAGCCACGTTATCAGTGCATGCACAGTCATGTGATCAGTGTATGATCAGCTTCGTGATCAGTGCATGATCAGCCACGAGATCAGTGCATGATCAGTCACGTGATCAGTGTATGATCAACCACGTGATTAATGAATGACAGCCACCAGATCAGTGCATAATCAGTCACATGATCAGTGCATGATAAGGCAGGTGATGAGTGCATGATAAGGCACGTGATGAGTGCATGATCAGGCACCTGATCAGTGTATGATCAGCCATGTGATCAGTGCATGATCGACAACGTGATTAGTGCAGGATCAGCCACGAAATCCGTGCATGATCAGGCACGTATAGAGTGCATGATCAGTCACGTGATCAGTGTATGATACCAGGTTATCAGTGCATGATCAGCCACGTGATTAGTGTATGATCAGCTTCGTGATCAGTGCATGATCAGCCACGTGATCAGTGCATGATCAGGCATGTGATAAGTGCATGATCAGTCACGTGATCAGTGGTTGATCAGACACGTGATCGGTGCATGATCAGGCTGATGATCAGTGCATGATCAGTCACGTGATCAGTGCATGATCAGCCACGTGATCAGTGCATGATCAGCCACGTGATCAGTGCATGCACAGTCACGTGATCAGTGAATGATCAGCTTCATGAGCAGTGCATGATCAGCCACGTGATCAGTGCATGATCAGGCACGTGAAGAGTGCATGATGAGTCACGTGATCAGTGTATGAAAAGCCACGTGATCAGTGCCTGATCAACCACGTGATTAGTGCATGATCAGCCACATGATCAGTGCATGCATGGTTACGAGATCAGTGTATGATTAGCTTCGTGATCAGACCATGATCAGCCATGTTATCAGTGCAAGATCAGGCACGTGAAGAGTGCATGATCAGTCATCTTACCAGTGTATGATAGGCAGGATATCAGCGCATGATCAGCCACGTGATCAGTGCATGATCAGCCATGTGATCAGTGCATGCACAGTCAGGTGATCAGTGTATGATCAGCTTTGTGTTCAGTGCCTGATCAGCCACCTGATCAGTGCATGACCAGGCACGTGAAGAGTGCATGATCAGTCACGTGATAAGTGCATGATCAGGCACGTGATGAGTGCATGATCAGGCACGTGATCAGTGCAGGATTAGTCACGTGATCAGTGTATGATCAGCCACGTGGTCAGTGCATGATCAGCCATGTGATCAGTGCATGCACAGTCAGGTGATCAATGTATGATCAGCTTTGTGATCAGTGCCTTATCCGCCATGAGAACAGTGCATGACCAGGCACGTGATCAGTGCAGGATAGCCACGTGACCACTGCATGATCAGTCAGGTGATTAGTGCATGATCAGCCACGTCATCAGTGCATGATAGCCACGTGACCACTGCATGATCAGTCACGTGATCAATGCATGATCAGCCACGTCATCAGTGCATGATAGCCACGTGATCAGTGCATGATCAGTCACATGATCATGGCATGCGCAGTCATATGATCAGTGCATTATAGATAAGCCATCAGTGCATAATCAGTCATGTGACCAGTGCATGATCAGCCACGTGATCAGTGCATGAACAGGTAAGTGATCAGTTCATGCGCAGTCATGTGATTAGTGCATGATAGACACGTGATCAGTGCATGATCAGCCACGTGATCAAAGTATGGTGAGACAGGTGATCAGTGTTTGATCAGCCCCGTGATCAGTGCATGTTCCACAACGTGATTAGTGCATGATCAGGCACGTGATCAGTGTATGATCAGCCACGTGATCAGTGCATGATCAACCACGTGATTAGTGCATGATCAGCCACATGATCAGTGCATGCACGGTCACGTGATCAGTGTATGATTAGCTTCGTGATCAGACCATGATCAGCCATGTTATCAGTGCAAGATCAGGCACGTGAAGAGTGCATGATCAGTCATGTTACCAGTGTATGATAGCCAGGTTATCAGCGCATGATCAGCCACGTGATCAGTGCATGATCAGCCACGTGATCAGTGCATGACCAGGCACGTGAAGAGTGCATGATCAATCACGTGATAATTGCATGATCAGGCACGTGATGAGTGCATTATCAGGCACGTGATCAGTGCAGGATCAGTCACGTGATCAGTCTATGATCAGCCACGTGATCAGTGCATGATAGCCACGTGACCAGTGCATGATCAGTCACGTAATCAGTGCATGATCAGCCACGGTTTCAGTGCATGATAGCCATGTGATCAGTGCCTGATAGCTACGTGATCAGTGCATGATCAGCCACGTATTCAATGCTTGATCAGCCACGTTTTCACTGTATGATCATCCACGTGATCAGTGCATGATCCACAACGTGATTAGTGCACGATTAGCCATGTGATCAGTGTATGACCAGCCAGGTGATCGGTGCATGATCTGCCACGTGATCAGTGCATGATCAGCCACGTAATCAGTGCTTGATCAGCCACGTTTTCACTGTTTGATCAGCCACGTAATCAGTGCATGATCCACAACGTGTTTAGTGCACGATTAGCCACGTGATCAGTGTATGATCAGACACGTGATCAGTGCATGATCAGCCACGTGATCAGTGCATGCACAGTCACGTGATCAGTGTATGATCAGCTTCGTGATCAGTGCATGATCAGCCACGTGATCAGTGTATGATCAGACGCGTGATCAGTGCATGATCACCACGTGATCAGTGCATGATCAGCCACGTGATCAGTGCATACACAGTCACGTGATCAGTGTATGATCAGCTTCCTGATCAGTGCATGATCAGGCAGGTGAAGAGTGCAAGATCAGTCACGTAATCAGATTATGATAGCCAGGTTATCAGTGCCTGTTCAGCCACGTGCTCAGTTCATGATCAGTCACGTGATCAGTGGTTGATCAGACACGTGATCGGTGCATGATCAGGCTGATGATCACTGCATGATCAGTCACGTGATCAGTGCATGATCAGCCACGTGATCAGTGCATGATCAGCCATGTGATCAGTGCATGCACAGTCAGGTAATCAGTGTATGATCAGCTTTGTGTTCAGTGCCTGATCAGCCACCTGATCAGTGCATGACCAGGCACGTGAAGAGTGCATGAACAGTCACGTGATAAGTGCATGATCAGGTACGTGATGAGTGCATGATCAGGCACGTGATCAGTGCAGGATTAGTCACGTGATCAGTGTATGATCAGCCACGTGATCAGTGCATGATCAGCCATGTGATCAGTGCATGCACAGTCAGGTGATCAATGTATGATCAGCTTTGTGATCAGTGCCTGATCCGCCACGTGAACAGTGCATGACCAGGCACGTGATCAGTGCAGGATAGCCACGTGACCACTGCATGATCAGTCAGGTGATTAGTGCATGATCAGCCACGTCATCAGTGCATGATAGCCACGTGACCACTGCATGATCAGTCACGTGATCAGTGCATGATCAGCCACGTCATCAGTGCATGATAGCCACGTGATCAGTGCATGATCAGTCACATGATCATGGCATGCGCAGTCATATGATCAGTGCATTATAGATAAGCCATCAGTGCATAATCAGTCATGTGACCAGTGCATGATCAGCCACGTGATCAGTGCATGATAGGCATGTAATCAGTGCATGAACAGGTAAGTGATCAGTTCATGCGCAGTCATGTGATTAGTGCATGATAGACACGTGATCAGTGCATGATCAGCCACGTGATCAAAGTATGGTGAGACAGGTGATCAGTGTTTGATCAGCCCCGTGATCAGTGCATGTTCCACAACGTGATTAGTGCATGATCAGGCACGTGATCAGTGTATGATCAGCCACGTGATCAGTGCATGATCAACCACGTGATTAGTGCATGATCAGACACATGATCAGTGCATGCACGGTCACGTGATCAGTGTATGATTAGCTTCGTGATCAGACCATGATCAGCCATGTTATCAGTGCAAGATCAGGCACGTGAAGAGTGCATGATCAGTCATGTTACCAGTGTATGATAGCCAGGTTATCAGCGCATGATCAGCCACGTGATCAGTGCATGATCAGCCATGTGATCAGTGCATGCACAGTCAGGTGATCAGTGTATTATCAGCTTTGTAATCAGTGCATGATCAGCCACGTGATCAGTGCATGACCAGGCACGTGAAGAGTGCATGATCAATCACGTGATAATTGCATGATCAGGCACGTGATGAGTGCATTATCAGGCACGTGATCAGTGCAGGATCAGTCACGTCATCAGTCTATGATCAGCCACGTGATCAGTGCATGATAGCCACGTGACAAGTGCATGATCAGTCACTTAGTCAGTGCATGATCAGCCACGGTTTCAGTGCATGATAGCCATGTGATCAGTGCCTGATAGCTACGTGATCAGTGCATGATCAGCCACGTATTCAATGCTTGATCAGCCACGTTTTCACTGTATGATCATCCACGTGATCAGTGCATGATCCACAACGTGATTAGTGCACGATTAGCCATGTGATCAGTGTATGACCAGCCACGTGATCGGTGCATGATCAGCCACGTGATCAGTGCATGATCAGCCACGTAATCAGTGCTTGATCAGCCACGTTTTCACTGTTTGATCAGCCACGTAATCAGTGCATGATCCACAACGTGTTTAGTGCACGATTAGCCACGTGATCAGTGTATGATCATCCACGTGATCAGTGCATGATCAGCCACGTGATCAGTGCATGCACAGTCACGTGATCAGTGTATGATCAGCTTCATGATCAGTGCATGATCAGCCACGTAATCAGTGTATGATCAGACGCGTGATCAGTGCATGATCACCACGTGATCAGTGCATGATCAGCCACGTGATCAGTGCATACACAGTCACGTGATCAGTGTATGATCAGCTTCCTGATCAGTGCATGATCAGGCAGGTGAAGAGTGCAAGATCAGTCACGTAATCAGATTATGATAGCCAGGTTATCAGTGCCTGTTCAGCCACGTGCTCAGTTCATGATCAGTCACGTGATCAGTGGTTGATCAGACACGTGATCGGTGCATGATCAGGCTGATGATCAGTGCATGATCAGTCACGTGATCAGTGCATGATCAGCCACGTGATCAGTGCATGATCAGCCATGTGATCAGTGCATGCACAGTCAGGTGATCAGTGTATGATCAGCTTTGTGTTCAGTGCCTGATTAGCCACCTGAAAAGTGCATGACCAGGCACGTGAAGAGTGCATGATCAGTCACGTGATAAGTGCATGATCAGGCACGTGATGAGTGCATGATCAGGCACGTGATCAGTGCAGGATCAGTCACGTGATCAGTGTATGATCAGCCACGTGATCAGTGCATGATCAGCCATGTGATCAGTGCATGCACAGTCAGGTGATCAGTGTATTATCAGCTTTGTAATCAGTGCATGATCAGCCACGTGATCAGTGCATGACCAGGCACGTGAAGAGTGCGTGATCAATCACGTGATAATTGCATGATCAGGCACGTGATGAGTGCATTATCAGGCACGTGATCAGTGCAGGATCAGTCACGTGATCAGTCTATGATCAGCGACGTGATCAGTGCATGATAGCCACGTGACCAGTGCATGATCAGTCACGTAGTCAGTGCATGATCAGCCACGGTTTCAGTGCATGATAGCCATGTGATCAGTGCCTGATAGCTACGTGATCAGTGCATGATCAGCCACGTATTCAATGCTTGATCAGCCACGTTTTCACTGTATGATCATCCACGTGATCAGTGCATGATCCACAACGTGATTAGTGCACGATTAGCCATGTGATCAGTGTATGACCAGCCACGTGATCAGTGCATGATCAGCCACGTGATCAGTGCATGATCAGCCACGTAATCAGTGCTTGATCAGCCACGTTTTCACTGTTTGATCAGCCACGTAATCAGTGCATGATCCACAACGTGTTTAGTGCACGATTAGCCACGTGATCAGTGTATGATCATCCACGTGATCAGTGTATGATCAGACACGTGATCAGTGCATGATCAGCCACGTGATCAGTGCATGCACAGTCACGTGATCAGTGTATGATCAGCTTCGTGATCAGTGCATGATCAGCCACGTGATCAGTGTATGATCAGACGCGTGATCAGTGCATGATCACCACGTGATCAGTGCATGATCAGCCACGTGATCAGTGCATACACAGTCACGTGATCAGTGTATGATCAGCTTCCTGATCAGTGCATGATCAGGCAGGTGAAGAGTGCAAGATCAGTCACGTAATCAGATTATGATAGCCAGGTTATCAGTGCCTGTTCAGCCACGTGCTCAGTTCATGATCAGTCACGTGATCAGTGGTTGATCAGACACGTGATCGGTGCATGATCAGGCTGATGATCAGTGCATGATCAGTCACGTGATCAGTGCATGATCAGCCACGTGATCAGTGCATGATCAGCCATGTGATCAGTGCATGCACAGTCAGGTGATCAGTATGATCAGCTTTGTGTTCAGTGCCTGATCAGCCACCTGATCAGTGCATGACCAGGCACGTGAAGAGTGCATGAACAGTCACGTGATAAGTGCATGATCAGGCACGTGATGAGTGCATGATCAGGCACGTGATCAGTGCAGGATTAGTCACGTGATCAGTGTATGATCAGCCACGTGATCAGTGCATGATCAGCCATGTGATCAGTGCATGCACAGTCAGGTGATCAATGTATGATCAGCTTTGTGATCAGTGCCTGATCCGCCACGTGAACAGTGCATGACCAGGCACGTGATCAGTGCAGGATAGCTACGTGACCACTGCATGATCAGTCAGGTGATCAGTGCATGATCAGCCACGTCATCAGTGCATGATAGCCACGTGACCACTGCATGATCAGTCACGTGATCAGTGCATGATCAGCCACGTCATCAGTGCATGATAGCCACGTGATCAGTGCATGATCAGTCACATGATCATGGCATGCGCAGTCATATGATCAGTGCATTATAGATAAGCCATCAGTGCATAATCAGTCATGTGACCAGTGCATGATCAGCCACGTGATCAGTGCATGATAGGCATGTAATCAGTGCATGAACAGGTAAGTGATCAGTTCATGCGCAGTCATGTGATTAGTGCATGATAGACACGTGATCAGTGCATGATCAGCCACGTGATCAAAGTATGGTGAGACAGGTGATCAGTGTTTGATCAGCCCCGTGATCAGTGCATGTTCCACAACGTGATTAGTGCATGATCAGGCACGTGATCAGTGTATGATCAGCCACGTGATCAGTGCATGATCAACCACGTGATTAGTGCATGATCAGCCACATGATCAGTGCATGCACGGTCACGTGATCAGTGTATGATTAGCTTCGTGATCAGACCATGATCAGCCATGTTATCAGTGCAAGATCAGGCACGTGAAGAGTGCATGATCAGTCATGTTACCAGTGTATGATAGCCAGGTTATCAGCGCATGATCAGCCACGTGATCAGTGCATGATCAGCCATGTGATCAGTGCATGCACAGTCAGGTGATCAGTGTATTATCAGCTTTGTAATTAGTGCATGATCAGCCACGTGATCAGTGCATGACCAGGCACGTGATGAGTGCATTATCAGGCACGTGATCAGTGCAGGATCAGTCACGTGATCAGTCTATGATCAGCCACGTGATCAGTGCATGATAGCCACGTGACCAGTGCATGATCAGTCACGTAATCAGTGCATGATCAGCCACGGTTTCAGTGCATGATAGCCATGTGATCAGTGCCTGATAGCTACGTGATCAGTGCATGATCAGCCACGTATTCAATGCTTGATCAGCCACGTTTTCACTGTATGATCATCCACGTGATCAGTGCATGATCCACAACGTGATTAGTGCACGATTAGCCATGTGATCAGTGTATGACCAGCCACCTGATCAGTGCATGATCAGCCACGTGATCAGTGCATGATCAGCCACGTAATCAGTGCTTGATCAGCCACGTTTTCACTGTTTGATCAGCCACGTAATCAGTGCATGATCCACAACGTGTTTAGTGCACGATTAGCCACGTGATCAGTGTATGATCATCCACGTGATCAGTGTATGATCAGACACGTGATCAGTGCATGATCAGCCACGTGATCAGTGCATGCACAGTCACGTGATCAGTGTATGATCAGCTTCGTGATCAGTGCATGATCAGCCACGTGATCAGTGTATGATCAGACGCGTGATCAGTGCATGATCACCACATGATCAGTGCATGATCAGCCACGTGATCAGTGCATACACAGTCACGTGATCAGTGTATGATCAGCTTCCTGATCAGTGCATGATCAGGCAGGTGAAGAGTGCAAGATCAGTCACGTAATCAGATTATGATAGCCAGGTTATCAGTGCATGTTCAGCCACGTGCTCAGTTCATGATCAGTCACGTGATCAGTGGTTGATCAGACACGTGATCGGTGCATGATCAGGCTCATGATCAGTGCATGATCAGTCACGTGATCAGTGCATGATCAGCCACGTGATCAGTGCATGATCAGCCACGTGATCAGTGCATGCACAGTCACGTGATCAGTGAATGATCAGCTTCGTGAGCAGTGCATGATCAGCCACGTGATCAGTACATGATCAGGCACGTGAAGAGTGCATGATGAGTCACGTGATCAGTGTATGAAAAGCCACCTGATCAGTGCATGATCAACCACGTGATTAGTGCATGATCAGCCACATGATCAGTGCATGCACCGTTACGAGATCAGTGTATGATTAGCTTCGTGATCAGACCATGATCAGCCATGTTATCAGTGCCAGATCAGGCACGTGAAGAGTGCATGATCAGTCATGTTACCAGTGTATGATAGCCAGGATATCAGCGCATGATCAGCCACGTGATCAGTGCATGATCAGCCATGTGATCAGTGCATGCACAGTCAGGTGATCAGTGTATGATCAGCTTTGTGTTCAGTGCCTGATCAGCCACGTGATCAGTGCATGACCAGGCACGTGAAGAGTGCATGATCAGTCACGTGATCAGTGCATGATCAGCCATGTGATCAGTGCATGCACAGTCAGGTGATCAGTATGATCAGCTTTGTGTTCAGTGCCTGATCAGCCACCTGATCAGTGCATGACCAGGCACGTGAAGAGTGCATGAACAGTCACGTGATAAGTGCATGATCAGGCACGTGATGAGTGCATGATCAGGCACGTGATCAGTGCAGGATTAGTCACGTGATCAGTGTATGATCAGCCACGTGATCAGTGCATGATCACCCATGTGATCAGTGCATGCACAGTCAGGTGATCAATGTATGATCAGCTTTGTGATCAGTGCCTGATCCGCCACGTGAATAGTGCATGACCAGGCACGTGATCAGTGCAGGATAGCTACGTGACCACTGCATGATCAGTCAGGTGATCAGTGCATGATCAGCCACGTCATCAGTGCATGATTGCCACGTGACCACTGCATGATCAGTCACGTGATCAGTGCATGATCAGCCACGTCATCAGTGCATGATAGCCACGTGATCAGTGCATGATCAGTCACATGATCATGGCATGCGCAGTCATATGATCAGTGCATTATAGATAAGCCATCAGTGCATAATCAGTCATGTGACCAGTGCATGATCAGCCACGTGATCAGTGCATGATAGGCATGTAATCAGTGCATGAACAGGTAAGTGATCAGTTCATGCGCAGTCATGTGATTAGTGCATGATAGACACGTGATCAGTGCATGATCAGCCACGTGATCAAAGTATGGTGAGACAGGTGATCAGTGTTTGATCAGCCCCGTGATCAGTGCATGTTCCACAACGTGATTAGTGCATGATCAGGCACGTGATCAGTGTATGATCAGCCACGTGATCAGTGCATGATCAACCACGTGATTAGTGCATGATCAGCCACATGATCAGTGCATGCACGGTCACGTGATCAGTGTATGATTAGCTTCGTGATCAGACCATGATCAGCCATGTTATCAGTGCAAGATCAGGCACGTGAAGAGTGCATGATCAGTCATGTTACCAGTGTATGATAGCCAGGTTATCAGCGCATGATCAGCCACGTGATCAGTGCATGATCAGCCATGTGATCAGTGCATGCACAGTCAGGTGATCAGTGTATTATCAGCTTTGTAATCAGTGCATGATCAGCCACGTGATCAGTGCATGACCAGGCACGTGAAGAGTGCATGATCAATCACGTGATAATTGCATGATCAGGCACGTGATGAGTGCATTATCAGGCACGTGATCAGTGCAGGATCAGTCATGTGATCAGTCTATGATCAGCCACGTGATCAGTGCATGATAGCCACGTGACCAGTGCATGATCAGTCACGTAATCAGTGCATGATCAGCCACGGTTTCAGTGCATGATAGCCATGTGATCAGTGCCTGATAGCTACGTGATCAGTGCATGATCAGCCACGTATTCAATGCTTGATCAGCCACGTTTTCACTGTATGATCATCCACGTGATCAGTGCATGATCCACAACGTGATTAGTGCACGATTAGCCATGTGATCAGTGTATGACCAGCCACGTGATCAGTGCATGATCAGCCACGTGATCAGTGCATGATCAGCCACGTAATCAGTGCTTGATCAGCCACGTTTTCACTGTTTGATCAGCCACGTAATCAGTGCATGATCCACAACGTGTTTAGTGCACGATTAGCCACGTGATCAGTGTATGATCATCCACGTGATCAGTGTATGATCAGACACGTGATCAGTGCATGATCAGCCACGTGATCAGTGCATGCACAGTCACGTGATCAGTGTATGATCAGCTTCGTGATCAGTGCATGATCAGCCACGTGATCAGTGTATGATCAGACGCGTGATCAGTGCATGATCACCACGTGATCAGTGCATGATCAGCCACGTGATCAGTGCATACACAGTCACGTGATCAGTGTATGATCAGCTTCCTGATCAGTGCATGATCAGGCAGGTGAAGAGTGCAAGATCAGTCACGTAATCAGATTATGATAACCAAGGTATCAGTGCCTGTTCAGCCACGTGCTCAGTTCATGATCAGTCACGTGATCAGTGGTTGATCAGACACGTGATCGGTGCATGATCAGGCTGATGATCAGTGCATGATCAGTCACGTGATCAGTGCATGATCAGCCACGTGATCAGTGCATGATCAGCCATGTGATCAGTGCATGCACAGTCAGGTGATCAGTGTATGATCAGCTTTGTGTTCAGTGCCTGATCAGCCACCTGATCAGTGCATGACCAGGCACGTGAAGAGTGCATGATCAGTCACGTGATCAGTGCATGATCAGCCACGTGATCAGTGCATGATCAGCCACGTGATCAGTGCATGCACAGTCACGTGATCAGTGAATGATCAGCTTCGTGAGCAGTGCATGATCAGCCACGTGATCAGTACATGATCAGGCACGTGAAGAGTGCATGATGAGTCACGTGATCAGTGTATGAAAAGCCACGTGATCAGTGCATGATCAACCACGTGATTAGTGCATGATCAGCCACATGATCAGTGCATGCACCGTTACGAGATCAGTGTATGATTAGCTTCGTGATCAGACCATGATCAGCCATGTTATCAGTGCCAGATCAGGCACGTGAAGAGTGCATGATCAGTCATGTTACCAGTGTATGATAGCCAGGATATCAGCGCATGATCAGCCACGTGATCAGTGCATGATCAGCCATGTGATCAGTGCATGCACAGTCAGGTGATCAGTGTATGATCAGCTTTGTGTTCAGTGCCTGATCAGCCACGTGATCAGTGCATGACCAGGCACGTGAAGAGTGCATGATCAGTCACGTGATAAGTGCATGATCAGGCACGTGATGAGTGCATGATCAGGCACGTGATCAGTTCAGGATTAGTCACCTGATCAGTGTATGATCAGCCACGTGATCAGTGCATGATAGCCACGTGACCAGTGCATGATCAGACATGTGATCGGTGCATGATCAGGCTCATGATCAGTGCATGATCAGTCACGTGATCAGTGCATGTTCACCCACGTGATCAGTGCATGATCAGCCATGTGATCAGTGCATGCACAGTCAGGTGATCAATGTATGATCAGCTTTGTGATCAGTGCCTGATCCGCCACGTGAACAGTGCATGACCAGGCACGTGATCAGTGCAGGATAGCCACGTGACCACTGCATGATCAGTCAGGTGATTAGTGCATGATCAGCCACGTCATCAGTGCATGATAGCCACGTGACCACTGCATGATCAGTCACGTGATCAGTGCATGATCAGCCACGTCATCAGTGCATGATAGCCACGTGATCAGTGCATGATCAGTCACATGATCATGGCATGCGCAGTCATATGATCAGTGCATTATAGATAAGCCATCAGTGCATAATCAGTCATGTGACCAGTGCATGATCAGCCACGTGATCAGTGCATGATAGGCATGTAATCAGTGCATGAACAGGTAAGTGATCAGTTCATGCGCAGTCATGTGATTAGTGCATGATAGACACGTGATCAGTGCATGATCAGCCACGTGATCAAAGTATGGTGAGACAGGTGATCAGTGTTTGATCAGCCCCGTGATCAGTGCATGTTCCACAACGTGATTAGTGCATGATCAGGCACGTGATCAGTGTATGATCAGCCACGTGATCAGTGCATGATCAACCACGTGATTAGTGCATGATCAGCCACATGATCAGTGCATGCACGGTCACGTGATCAGTGTATGATTAGCTTCGTGATCAGACCATGATCAGCCATGTTATCAGTGCAAGATCAGGCACGTGAAGAGTGCATGATCAGTCATGTTACCAGTGTATGATAGCCAGGTTATCAGCGCATGATCAGCCACGTGATCAGTGCATGATCAGCCATGTGATCAGTGCATGCACAGTCAGGTGATCAGTGTATTATCAGCTTTGTAATCAGTGCATGATCAGCCACGTGATCAGTGCATGACCAGGCACGTGAAGAGTGCATGATCAATCACGTGATAATTGCATGATCAGGCACGTGATGAGTGCATTATCAGGCACGTGATCAGTGCAGGATCAGTCACGTGATCAGTCTATGATCAGCCACGTGATCAGTGCATGATAGCCACGTGACCAGTGCATGATCAGTCACGTAATCAGTGCATGATCAGCCACGGTTTCAGTGCATGATAGCCATGTGATCAGTGCCTGATAGCTACGTGATCAGTGCATGATCAGCCACGTATTCAATGCTTGATCAGCCACGTTTTCACTGTATGATCATCCACGTGATCAGTGCATGATCCACAACGTGATTAGTGCACGATTAGCCATGTGATCAGTGTATGACCAGCCACGTGATCAGTGCATGATCAGCCACGTGATCAGTGCATGATCAGCCACGTAATCAGTGCTTGATCAGCCACGTTTTCACTGTTTGATCAGCCACGTAATCAGTGCATGATCCACAACGTGTTTAGTGCACGATTAGCCACGTGATCAGTGTATGCTCATCCACGTGATCAGTGTATGATCAGACACGTGATCAGTGCATGATCAGCCACGTGATCAGTGCATGCACAGTCACGTGATCAGTGTATGATCAGCTTCGTGATCAGTGCATGATCAGCCACGTGATCAGTGTATGATCAGACGCGTGATCAGTGCATGATCACCACGTGATCAGTGCATACACAGTCACGTGATCAGTGTATGATCAGCTTCCTGATCAGTGCATGATCAGGCAGGTGAAGAGTGCAAGATCAGTCACGTAATCAGATTATGATAGCCAGGTTATCAGTGCATGTTCAGCCACGTGCTCAGTTCATGATCAGTCACGTGATCAGTGGTTGATCAGACACGTGATCGGTGCATGATCAGGCTCATGATCAGTGCATGATCAGTCACGTGATCAGTGCATGATCAGCCACGTGATCAGTGCATGATCAGCCACGTGATCAGTGCATGCACAGTCACGTGATCAGTGAATGATCAGCTTCGTGAGCAGTGCATGATCAGCCACGTGATCAGTACATGATCAGGCACGTGAAGAGTGCATGATGAGTCACGTGATCAGTGTATGAAAAGCCACATGATCAGTGCATGATCAACCACGTGATTAGTGCATGATCAGCCATATGATCAGTGCATGCACCGTTACGAGATCAGTGTATGATTAGGTTCGTGATCAGACCATTATCAGCCATGTTATCAGTGCCAGATCAGGCACGTGAAGAGTGCATGATCAGTCATGTTACCAGTGTATGATAGCCAGGATATCAGCGCATGATCAGCCATGTGATCAGTGCATGCACAGTCAGGTGATCAGTGTATGATCAGCTTTGTGTTCAGTGCCTGATCAGCCACGTGATCAGTGCATGACCAGGCACGTGAAGAGTGCATGATCAGTCACGTGATAAGTGCATGATCAGGCACGTGATGAGTGCATGATCAGGCACGTGATCAGTTCAGGATTAGTCACGTGATCAGTGTATGATCAGCCACGTGATCAGTGCAAGATAGCCACATGACCAGTGCATGATCAGACACGTGATCGGTGCATGATCAGGCTCATGATCAGTGCATGATCAGTCACGTGATCAGTGCATGTTCACCCACGTGATCAGTGCATGATCAGCCATGTGATCAGTGCATGCACAGTCAGGTGATCAATGTATGATCAGCTTTGTGATCAGTGCTTGATCCGCCACGTGAACAGTGCATGACCAGGCACGTGATCAGTGCAGGATAGCCACGTGACCACTGCATGATCAGTCAGGTGATTAGTGCATGATCAGCCACGTCATCAGTGCATGATAGCCACGTGACCACTGCATGATCAGTCACGTGATCAGTGCATGATCAGCCACGTCATCAGTGCATGATAGCCACGTGATCAGTGCATGATCAGTCACATGATCATGGCATGTGCAGTCATATGATCAGTGCATTATAGACAAGCCATCAGTGCATAATCAGTCATGTGACAAGTGCATGATCAGCCACGTGATCAGTGCATGATAGGCATGTAATCAGTGCATGAACAGGTAAGTGATCAGTTCATGTGCAGTCATGTGATTAGTGCATGATAGACACGTGATCAGTGAATGATCAGCCACGTGATCAAAGTATGGTGAGCCACGTGATCAGTGTTTGATCAGCCCCGTGCTCAGTGCATGTTGCACAACTTGATTAGTGCATGATCAGGCACGTGATCAGTGTATGATCAGCCACGTGATCAGTGCCTGATCAACCACGTGATTAGTGCATGATCAGCCACATGATCAGTGCATGCACGGTTACGAGATCAGTGTATGATTAGCTTCGTGATCAGACCATGATCAGCCATGTTATCAGTGCAAGATCAGACACGTGAAGAGTGCATGATCAGTCATGTTACCAGTGTATGATAGCCAGGATATCAGCCCATGATCAGCCACGTGATCAGTACATGATCAGCCATGTGATCAGTGCATGCACAGTCAGGTGATCAGTGTATTATCAGCTTTGTAATCAGTGCATGATCAGCCACGTGATCAGTGCATGACCAGGCACGTGAAGAGTGCATGATCAATCACGTGATAATTGCATGATCAGGCACGTGATCAGTGCAGGATCAGTCACGTGATCAGTCTATGATCAGCCACGTGATCAGTGCATGATAGCCACGTGACCAGTGCATGATCAGTCACGTAATCAGTGCATGATCAGCCACGGTTTCAGTGCATGATAGCCATGTGATCAGTGCCTGATAGCTACGTGATCAGTGCATGATCAGCCACGTATTCAATGCTTGATCAGCCACGTTTTCACTGTATGATCATCCACGTGATCAGTGCATGATCCACAACGTGATTAGTGCACGATTAGCCATGTGATCAGTGTATGACCAGCCACGTGATCAGTGCATGATCAGCCACGTGATCAGTGCATGATCAGCCACGTAATCAGTGCTTGATCAGCCACGTTTTCACTGTTTGATCAGCCACGTAATCAGTGCATGATCCACAACGTGTTTAGTGCACGATTAGCCACGTGATCAGTGTATGCTCATCCACGTGATCAGTGTATGATCAGACACGTGATCAGTGCATGATCAGCCACGTGATCAGTGCATGCACAGTCACGTGATCAGTGTATGATCAGCTTCGTGATCAGTGCATGATCAGCCACGTGATCAGTGTATGATCAGACGCGTGATCAGTGCATGATCACCACGTGATCAGTGCATGATCAGCCACGTGATCAGTGCATACACAGTCACGTGATCAGTGCATACACAGTCACGTGATCAGTGTATGATCAGCTTCCTGATCAGTGCATGATCAGGCAGGTGAAGAGTGCAAGATCAGTCACGTAATCAGATTATGATAGCCAGGTTATCAGTGCATGTTCAGCCACGTGCTCAGTTCATGATCAGTCACGTGATCAGTGGTTGATCAGACACGTGATCGGTGCATGATCAGGCTCATGATCAGTGCATGATCAGTCACGTGATCAGTGCATGATCAGCCACGTGAGCAGTGCATGATCAGCCACGTGATCAGTATATGATCAGGCACGTGAAGAGTGCATGATGAGTCACGTGATCAGTGTATGAAAAGCCACGTGATCAGTGCATGATCAACCACGTGATTAGTGCATGATCAGCCACATGATCAGTGCATGCACCGTTACGAGATCAGTGTATGATTAGCTTCGTGATCAGACCATGATCAGCCATGTTATCAGTGCAAGATCAGGCACGTGAAGAGTGCATGATCAGTCATGTTACCAGTGTATGATAGCCAGGATATCAGCGCATGATCAGCCACGTGATCAGTGCATGATCAGCCATGTGATCAGTGCATGCACAGTCAGGTGATCAGTGTATGATCAGCTTTGTGTTCAGTGCCTGATCAGCCACGTGATCAGTGCATGACCAGGCACGTGAAGAGTGCATGATCAGTCACGTGATAAGTGCATGATCAGGCACGTGATGAGTGCATGATCAGGCACGTGATCAGTTCAGGATTAGTCACCTGATCAGTGTATGATCAGCCACGTGATCAGTGCATGATAGCCACGTGACCAGTGCATGATCAGACACGTGATCGGTGCATGATCAGGCTCATGATCAGTGCATGATCAGTCACGTGATCAGTGCATGTTCAGCCACGTGATCAGTGCATGATCAGCCATGTGATCAGTGCATGCACAGTCAGGTGATCAATGTATGATCAGCTTTGTGATCAGTGCCTGATCCGCCACGTGAACAGTGCATGACCAGGCACGTGAAGAGTGCATGATCAATCACGTGATAATTGCATGATCAGGCACGTGATCAGTGCAGGATAGCCACGTGACCACTGCATGATCAGTCAGGTGATTAGTGCATGATCAGCCACGTCATCTGTGCATGATAGCCACGTGACCACTGCATGATCAGTCACGTGATCATGGCATGGGCAGTCATATGATCAGTGCATTATAGATAAGCCATCAGTGCATAATCAGTCATGTGACCAGTGCATGATCAGCCATGTGATCAGTGCATGACAGGCATGTAATCAGTGCATGAACAGGTAAGTGATCAGTTCATGTGCAGTCATGTGATTAGTGCATGATAGACACGTGATCAGTGCATGATCAGCCACGTGATCAAAGTATGGTGAGCCACGTGATCAGTGTTTGATCAGCCCCGTGATCAGTGCATGTTCCACAACGTGATTAGTGCATGATCAGGCACGTGATCAGTGTATGATCAGCCACGTGATCAGTGCATGATCAACCACGTGATTAGTGCATGATCAGCCACATGATCAGTGCATGCACGGTCACGTGATCAGTGTATGATTAGCTTCGTGATCAGACCATGATCAGCCATGTTATCAGTGCAAGATCAGGCACGTGAAGAGTGCATGATCAGTCATGTTACCAGTGTATGATAGCCAGGTTATCAGCGCACGATCAGCCACGTGATCAGTGCATGATCAGCCATGTGATCAGTGCATGCACAGTCAGGTGATCAGTGTATTATCAGCTTTGTAATCAGTGCATGATCATCCACGTGATCAGTGCATGACCAGGCACGTGAAGAGTGCATGATCAATCACGTGATAATTGCATGATCAGGCACGTGATCAGTGCAGGATCAGTCACGTGATCAGTCTATGATCAGCCATGTGATCAGTGCATGATAGCCACGTGACCAGTGCATGATCAGTCACGTAATCAGTGCATGATCAGCCACGGTTTCAGTGCATGATAGCCATGTGATCAGTGCCTGATAGCTACGTGATCAGTGCATGATCAGCCACGTATTCAATGCTTGATCAGCCACGTTTTCACTGTATGATCATCCACGTGATCAGTGCATGATCCACAACGTGATTAGTGCACGATTAGCCATGTGATCAGTGTATGACCAGCCACGTGATCAGTGCATGATCAGCCACGTGATCCGTGCATGATCAGCCACGTAATCAGTGCTTGATCAGCCACGTTTTCACTGTTTGATCAGCCACGTAATCAGTGCATGATCCACAACGTGTTTAGTGCACGATTAGCCACGTGATCAGTGTATGATCATCCACGTGATCAGTGTATGATCATCCACGTGATCAGTGTATGATGAGCCACGTGATCAGTGCATGATAACCACGTGATCAGTGCATGCACAGTAATGTGATCAGTGTATGATCAGCTTCGTGATCAGTGCTTGTTCAGGCAGGTGAAGAGTGCATGATCAGTCACGTGATCAGTGTATGATAGCCAGGTTATCAGTGCATGATTAGCCACGTGCTGAGTGCATGATCAGCCAACTGATCAGTGCGTGATCAGCCATGTGATCAGTGCATGCACAGTCATGTGATCAGTGTATGATCAGCTTCGTGATCAGTGCATGATCAGCCACGTGATCAGTGCATGATCAGTCACGTGGTCAGTGGATGATCAACCACGTGATCCATGTATTATAGCCACCAGATCAGTGGAGGATCAGTCACGGGATCAGTGCCTGATCAGTCACGTGATCAGTGCATGATCAGGCAGGTGATGAGTGCATGATCACGCACGTGATAAGTGCAGGATCAGTCATGTGATCAGTGTATGATCAGCCACGTGATCAGTGCATGATAGCCAGGTGACCAGTGCATGATCAATCACGTGATCAGTGCATGATCAGCCACGTGATCACTGTATGATCAGCCACGTGATCAGTGCATGATCCACAACGTGATTAGTGCACGATCAGCCACGTGATCAGTGAATGATCACCACGTGATCAGTGCATGATATCCACGTGATCAGTGCATGATCAGTCAGGTGATCAGTGCATGATATGTCACTTGATCAGTGTTTGATATCCACGTGATCAGTTCATGCGCAGTCATGTGATCAGTGCATGATAGCTACGTGATCAGTGCATGATCAGCCACGTGATGAGTGCAAGATTGCCAAGTGATCAGTGCATGGTTAGTTACGTGATCAGTGTCTGATTAGCCACGTGATCAGTGCATGATAGCCTCCTGATCAGTGCATGATCAGTCACGTGATCATGGCATGCGCAGTCATGAGATCAGTGCATGATAGCTATGCAATCAGTTCATAATCAGTCACTTGATCATTGCAGGATCAGCCACGTGATCGGTGCATGATAGCCACGTGACCACTGCATGATCAGTCACGTGATCAGTGCATGATCAGCCACGTCATCAGTGCATGATAGCCACGTGATCAGTGCATGATCAGTCACATGATCATGGCATGCGCAGTCATATGATCAGTGCATTATAGATAAGCCATCAGTGCATAATCAGTCATGTGAACAGTGCATGATCAGCCACGGGATCAGTGCATGATAGGCATGTAATCAGTGCATGAACAGGTAAGTGATCAGTTCATGCGCAGTCACGTGATTAGTGCATGATAGACACGTGATCAGTGCATGATCAGCCACGTGACAAGTGTATGATCAGCTTCTTGATCAGAGTATGATCAGCCACGTGATCAGTGTATGATCAGCCACGTGATCAAAGTATGGTCAGCCACGTGATCAG
Source organism: Bos grunniens (assembly GCF_055505025.1). Taxonomy (NCBI): domain Eukaryota; kingdom Metazoa; phylum Chordata; class Mammalia; order Artiodactyla; family Bovidae; genus Bos; species Bos grunniens. Next base: position 312,687 of record NC_141188.1, on the reverse strand, counting down.
TGTTTGATCAGCCCCGTGATCAGTGCATGTTCCCCAACGTGATTAGTGCATGATCAGGCACGTGATCAGTGTATGATCAGCCACCTGATCAGTGCATGATCAGCCTCGTGATCAGGGCATGATCAGCCAAGTTATGAGTGCATGCACAGTCACGTGATCAGTATATGATCAGCTACGTGATCAGTGCATGATCAGGCACGTGGTCAGTACATGATCAGGCACGTGATCAGTGCATGATCAGTCACGTGATCAGTGAATGATCAGTCACGTGATCAGTGCATGATGAGCCACTTGATCAGTGCATGGTCAGCCAGGTGATCAGTGCATGAACCAGGTTATCAGTCTATGATCAGCTTCTCATCAGTGGATGATCAGACACGTGATCAGTGCATGATCAGGCACGAGGTCACCGCATGATCAGTCACGTGATCAGTTCATGATCAGTCACATGATCAGTGTATGATCAGCCACGTGATCAGTGCATGATCAGCCACGTGATCAGTGCATTATAGGCATGTAATCAGTGCATGAACAGGTAAGTGATCAGTTCATGCGCAGTCACGTGATTATTGCATGATAGACACGTGATCAGTGCATTATCAGCCACGTGATCAGTGTGTGACCAGCTTCTTGATCAGAGTATGATCAGCCACGTGATCAGTGTATGATCAGTCACGTGATCAGTGTATGATCAGCCACGTGATCAGTGCATGATCAGCCTCGTGATCAGGGCATGATCAGCCAAGTTATGAGTGCATGCACAGTCACGTGATCAGTATAGGATCAGCTACGTGATCAGTGCATGATGAGCCACTTGATCAGCGCATGGTCAGCCACGTGATCATTGCATGAACCACGTGATCAGTCTATGCTCAGCTTCAGATCAGTGTATGATCAGCCACGTGATCAGTGCATGATCAGCCACGTGATCAGTGCATTATCAGAAACGTGATCAGTGTATGCACCGTCAGTGTATGATCAGCTTCGTGATCAGTGCATAATCAGGCACGAGATCAGTGCATTATCAGTAATTTGATAAGTGTATGATCAGCCACCTGATCAGTGCATGAACAGCCACGTGATCAGTGCATGATCAGTGACGTGATCAGTGTATGATCAGCCTCGTGATCAGTGCTTGATCACCCACGTGATCAGTGCATGATCAGCCACACAGCAGGCACAGTCACGTGATCAGTGTATGATCAGCTTCGTGATCTTTGCATGATCAGCCACGGGATCAGTGGATGATCAGTCACGTGATCAGTGTATGATAAGCTTCGTGATCAGTGCATGATCAGCCACGTGTTCAGTGCATGATCAGGCACGTGAAGAGTGCATGATCAGGCACATGATCAGCGTATGATAGCCAGGTTATCAGTGCATGCTCAGCCACGTGTTCAGTGCATGATCAGCCACGTGATCAGTGCATGCACAGTCACGTGATCATTGTATGATCAGCGTCGTGATTAGTGCATGATCAGCCACGTGATCAGTGCATGATCAGGAACGTGATCAGTACATCATCAGTCAAGTGATCAGTGCATGATCAGCCACGTGATCACACTATGATCAGCCACGTGATCAGTGCAAGTGCAGTCACGGGATCAGTGTATGATCAGCCACGTGTTCAGTGCATGATAGCCATGTAATCAGTGCATGATAGCTACGTGATCATTGCATAATCAGCCACATAATCAGTGCATGATAGCCAGCTGACCAATGCATGATCAGCAACGTGATCACTGCATGATAGACATGTGATCATTGCCTACAGTTACACGATCATTGCATGCACAGTCACATGATCAGTGCATGATACCCACGTGATCAGCGCATGATCAATAACATGATCAGCAACATTCAGACACGTGATCACTGTATGCTCAGTCATGTGATCAGTCCCTGATCAGCCACGTGATCATTGTATATCATCCTCGAGATCATTGCATGCACAGTCACATGATCAGTGCATGATAGCCACATGATCAGAGCATGATCAGTCACGTCTTCAGTGCATGATCAGTCAGGTGATCAGTGCATGATCAGCTAAGTGATCAGTGCATCATTGCCAGGTAATCAGTGCATGATCAGTCACGTGTTCATTGTATGATCAGCCACGTGATCAGTGCATGATAGACACGTGATCAGTGCATGATCAGTCACGTGATCAGTGTTTGATCCACCACATGATCAATGCATGATAGCCACCAGATCAGTGCATGATCAGCCACGTGTTCAGTGCATGATAGACCCGTGATCAGGGCATGATAGCCACGTGATCAGTGAATGATCAGTCACGGGATCACTGCATGATCAGCCACGTGATCAGTGCACGATAGCAACCTGATCAGTGCATGATAAGATACGAGATTAGTGCATGATCAGCCACGTGATCAGTGTACAATCAGACACGTGATCAGTGCATGACCTGCCACGTGATCAGTGCATGATAGTCACCTGATCAGTGCATGATAAGCAACGTGATTAGTGCATGATCAGCCACGTGATCAGTGTATAATCAGCCACGTGATTAGTGCATGATCAGCCACGTGATCACTGTATGGTCAACCACGTAATCAGTGCATGATGAACCACATAATCAGTGCATGATCAGCCACGTGATCATTGCATGATAGCCACCTGATCAGTGCATGATAAGCAACGTGATTAGTGCATGCTCAGTCACGTGATCAGTGTATGATAAGACACGTCTTCAGTGCATGATAGACATTTGGTCAGTGCATGATAGCCACGTGATCAGTGCATGATCAGTCACGTGATCAGTGCATGCGCAGTCACGTGATCAGTGTATGATCATTCTCGTTATCAGTGCATGATCAGACCCTTGATCAGTGCATGATCATCCAAATGATCAGTGCAGGCAGTCACGTGATCAGTGTGTGATCAGCTTCTTCTTCATAGTAGGATCAGCCACGTGATCAGTAGATGATCAGCCACGAGATCAGAGTATGATCAGCCACGTGATCAGTGTATGATCAGCCACGTAATCAGTGCATGTTCCCCACTGTATTTAGTGCATGATCAGGCACAGGATCAGTGTATGATCAGCCATGTGACCAGTGCATGATCAGCCACGTGATCAGTGAATGATCAGGCACGTGATCAGTGCATGATCAGACACCTGATCAGTGCATGATCAGACACGTGATCAGTGCATGATTGCCATGTGATCAGTGCATGATCAGCCACGTAATCAGTGCATGATAGCCACCTGACCAGGGAATGATCAGCAACGTGATTAGTGCATGATCAGCCACATGATCAGTGCATGACCAGCCACGTGATCACTGTATGATCAGCCACGTCATCAGTGCATGTGCAGTCACGTGATCAGTGCATGTTCAGTCACGTGATCAGTGCATGATCAGCCACGTGATCAGTGTTTGATCAGCTTCTTGAACAGAGTATGATCAGCCACGTGATCAGTGTATGATCAGCCACGTGATCAAAGTATGGTCAGCCACGTGATCAGTGTTTGATCAGCCACGTGATCAGTGCATGTTCCCCAAAGTGATTAGTGCATGATCAGGCACGTGATCAGTGTATGATCAGCCACGTGATCAGTGCATGATCAACCACGTGATTAGTGCATGATTAGCCACATGATCAGTGCATGCACGGTCACGTGATCAGTGTATGATTACCTTCGTGATCAGACCATGATCAGCCATGTTATCAGTGCACGATCAGGCACGTGAAGAGTGCATGATCAGTCATGTTACCAGTGTATGATAGCCAGGTTATCAGCGCATGATCAGCCACGTGATAAGTGCATGATCAGCCATGTGATCAGTGCATGCACAGTCAGGTGATCAGTGTATGATCAGCTTTGTGATCAGTGCATGATCAGCAACGTGATCAGTGCATGACCAGACACGTGAAGAGTGCATGAACAGTCACGTGATAAGTGCATGATCAGGCACGTGATGAGTGCATTATCAGGCACGTGATCAGTGCAGGATCAGTTACGTGATCAGTCTATGATCAGCCACGTGATCAGTGCATGATAGCCACGTGACCAGTGCATGATCAGTCACGTGATCAGTGCAAGATCAGCCACGGATTCAGTGCATGATAGCCATGTGATCAGTGCCTGATAGCTACGTGATCAGTGCATGATCAGCCACGTATTCAATGCTTGATCAGCCACGTTTTCACTGTGTGATCATCCATGTGATCAGTGCATGATCCACAACGTGATTAGTGCACGATTAGCCATGTGATCAGTGTATGATCAGCCACGTGATCAGTGCATGATCAGCCACGTAATCAGTGCTTGATCAGCCACGTTTTCACTGTTTGATCAGCCACGTAATCAGTGCATGATCCACAACGTGTTTAGTGCACGATTAGCCACGTTATCAGTGTATGATCATCCACGTGATCAGTGTATGATCATCCACGTGATCAGTGTATGATGAGCCACGTGATCAGTGCATGATAACCACGTGATCAGTGCATGCACAGTAATGTGATCAGTGTATGATCAGCTTCGTGATCAGTGCTTGTTCAGGCAGGTGAAGAGTGCATGATCAGTCACGTGATCAGTGTATGATAGCCAGGTTATCAGTGCATGATTAGCCACGTGCTGAGTGCATGATCAGCCAACTGATCAGTGCGTGATCAGCCATGTGATCAGTGCATGCACAGTCATGTGATCAGTGTATGATCAGCTTCGTGATCAGTGCATGATCAGCCACGTGATCAGTGCATGATCAGTCACGTGGTCAGTGGATGATCAACCACGTGATCCATGTATTATAGCCACCAGATCAGTGGAGGATCAGTCACGGGATCAGTGCCTGATCAGTCACGTGATCAGTGCATGATCAGGCAGGTGATGAGTGCATGATCACGCACGTGATAAGTGCAGGATCAGTCATGTGATCAGTGTATGATCAGCCACGTGATCAGTGCATGATAGCCAGGTGACCAGTGCATGATCAATCACGTGATCAGTGCATGATCAGCCACGTGATCACTGTATGATCAGCCACGTGATCAGTGCATGATCCACAACGTGATTAGTGCACGATCAGCCACGTGATCAGTGAATGATCACCACGTGATCAGTGCATGATATCCACGTGATCAGTGCATGATCAGTCAGGTGATCAGTGCATGATATGTCACTTGATCAGTGTTTGATATCCACGTGATCAGTTCATGCGCAGTCATGTGATCAGTGCATGATAGCTACGTGATCAGTGCATGATCAGCCACGTGATGAGTGCAAGATTGCCAAGTGATCAGTGCATGGTTAGTTACGTGATCAGTGTCTGATTAGCCACGTGATCAGTGCATGATAGCCTCCTGATCAGTGCATGATCAGTCACGTGATCATGGCATGCGCAGTCATGAGATCAGTGCATGATAGCTATGCAATCAGTTCATAATCAGTCACTTGATCATTGCAGGATCAGCCACGTGATCGGTGCATGATAGCCACGTGACCACTGCATGATCAGTCACGTGATCAGTGCATGATCAGCCACGTCATCAGTGCATGATAGCCACGTGATCAGTGCATGATCAGTCACATGATCATGGCATGCGCAGTCATATGATCAGTGCATTATAGATAAGCCATCAGTGCATAATCAGTCATGTGAACAGTGCATGATCAGCCACGGGATCAGTGCATGATAGGCATGTAATCAGTGCATGAACAGGTAAGTGATCAGTTCATGCGCAGTCACGTGATTAGTGCATGATAGACACGTGATCAGTGCATGATCAGCCACGTGACAAGTGTATGATCAGCTTCTTGATCAGAGTATGATCAGCCACGTGATCAGTGTATGATCAGCCACGTGATCAAAGTATGGTCAGCCACGTGATCAGTGTTTGATCAGCCCCGTGATCAGTGCATGTTCCCCAACGTGATTAGTGCATGATCAGGCACGTGATCAGTGTATGATCAGCCACCTGATCAGTGCATGATCAGCCTCGTGATCAGGGCATGATCAGCCAAGTTATGAGTGCATGCACAGTCACGTGATCAGTATATGATCAGCTACGTGATCAGTGCATGATCAGGCACGTGGTCAGTACATGATCAGGCACGTGATCAGTGCATGATCAGTCACGTGATCAGTGAATGATCAGTCACGTGATCAGTGCATGATGAGCCACTTGATCAGTGCATGGTCAGCCAGGTGATCAGTGCATGAACCACGTTATCAGTCTATGATCAGCTTCTCATCAGTGGATGATCAGACACGTGATCAGTGCATGATCAGGCACGAGGTCACCGCATGATCAGTCACGTGATCAGTTCATGATCAGTCACATGATCAGTGTATGATCAGCCACGTGATCAGTGCATGATCAGCCACGTGATCAGTGCATTATAGGCATGTAATCAGTGCATGAACAGGTAAGTGATCAGTTCATGCGCAGTCACGTGATTATTGCATGATAGACACGTGATCAGTGCATTATCAGCCACGTGATCAGTGTGTGACCAGCTTCTTGATCAGAGTATGATCAGCCACGTGATCAGTGTATGATCAGTCACGTGATCAGTGTATGATCAGCCACGTGATCAGTGCATGATCAGCCTCGTGATCAGGGCATGATCAGCCAAGTTATGAGTGCATGCACAGTCACGTGATCAGTATAGGATCAGCTACGTGATCAGTGCATGATGAGCCACTTGATCAGCGCATGGTCAGCCACGTGATCATTGCATGAACCACGTGATCAGTCTATGCTCAGCTTCAGATCAGTGTATGATCAGCCACGTGATCAGTGCATGATCAGCCACGTGATCAGTGCATTATCAGAAACGTGATCAGTGTATGCACCGTCAGTGTATGATCAGCTTCGTGATCAGTGCATAATCAGGCACGAGATCAGTGCATTATCAGTAATTTGATAAGTGTATGATCAGCCACCTGATCAGTGCATGAACAGCCACGTGATCAGTGCATGATCAGTGACGTGATCAGTGTATGATCAGCCTCGTGATCAGTGCTTGATCACCCACGTGATCAGTGCATGATCAGCCACACAGCAGGCACAGTCACGTGATCAGTGTATGATCAGCTTCGTGATCTTTGCATGATCAGCCACGGGATCAGTGGATGATCAGTCACGTGATCAGTGTATGATAAGCTTCGTGATCAGTGCATGATCAGCCACGTGTTCAGTGCATGATCAGGCACGTGAAGAGTGCATGATCAGGCACATGATCAGCGTATGATAGCCAGGTTATCAGTGCATGCTCAGCCACGTGTTCAGTGCATGATCAGCCACGTGATCAGTGCATGCACAGTCACGTGATCATTGTATGATCAGCGTCGTGATTAGTGCATGATCAGCCACGTGATCAGTGCATGATCAGGAACGTGATCAGTACATCATCAGTCAAGTGATCAGTGCATGATCAGCCACGTGATCACACTATGATCAGCCACGTGATCAGTGCAAGTGCAGTCACGGGATCAGTGTATGATCAGCCACGTGTTCAGTGCATGATAGCCATGTAATCAGTGCATGATAGCTACGTGATCATTGCAAAATCAGCCACATAATCAGTGCATGATAGCCAGCTGACCAATGCATGATCAGCAACGTGATCACTGCATGATAGACATGTGATCATTGCCTACAGTTACACGATCATTGCATGCACAGTCACATGATCAGTGCATGATACCCACGTGATCAGCGCATGATCAATAACATGATCAGCAACATTCAGACACGTGATCACTGTATGCTCAGTCACGTGATCAGTCCCTGATCAGCCACGTGATCATTGTATATCATCCTCGAGATCATTGCATGCACAGTCACATGATCAGTGCATGATAGCCACATGATCAGAGCATGATCAGTCACGTCTTCAGTGCATGATCAGTCAGGTGATCAGTGCATGATCAGCTAAGTGATCAGTGCATCATTGCCAGGTAATCAGTGCATGATCAGTCACGTGTTCATTGTATGATCAGCCACGTGATCAGTGCATGATAGACACGTGATCAGTGCATGATCAGTCACGTGATCAGTGTTTGATCCACCACATGATCAATGCATGATAGCCACCAGATCAGTGCATGATCAGCCACGTGTTCAGTGCATGATAGACCCGTGATCAGGGCATGATAGCCACGTGATCAGTGAATGATCAGTCACGGGATCACTGCATGATCAGCCACGTGATCAGTGCACGATAGCAACCTGATCAGTGCATGATAAGATACGAGATTAGTGCATGATCAGCCACGTGATCAGTGTACAATCAGACACGTGATCAGTGCATGACCTGCCACGTGATCAGTGCATGATAGTCACCTGATCAGTGCATGATAAGCAACGTGATTAGTGCATGATCAGCCACGTGATCAGTGTATAATCAGCCACGTGATTAGTGCATGATCAGCCACGTGATCACTGTATGGTCAACCACGTAATCAGTGCATGATGAACCACATAATCAGTGCATGATCAGCCACGTGATCATTGCATGATAGCCACCTGATCAGTGCATGATAAGCAACGTGATTAGTGCATGCTCAGTCACGTGATCAGTGTATGATAAGACACGTCTTCAGTGCATGATAGACATTTGGTCAGTGCATGATAGCCACGTGATCAGTGCATGATCAGTCACGTGATCAGTGCATGCGCAGTCACGTGATCAGTGTATGATCATTCTCGTTATCAGTGCATGATCAGCCCCTTGATCAGTGCATGATCATCCAAATGATCAGTGCAGGCAGTCACGTGATCAGTGTGTGATCAGCTTCTTCTTCATAGTAGGATCAGCCACGTGATCAGTAGATGATCAGCCACGAGATCAGAGTATGATCAGCCACGTGATCAGTGTATGATCAGCCACGTAATCAGTGCATGTTCCCCACTGTATTTAGTGCATGATCAGGCACAGGATCAGTGTATGATCAGCCATGTGACCAGTGCATGATCAGCCACGTGATCAGTGAATGATCAGGCACGTGATCAGTGCATGATCAGACACCTGATCAGTGCATGATCAGACACGTGATCAGTGCATGATTGCCATGTGATCAGTGCATGATCAGCCACGTAATCAGTGCATGATAGCCACCTGACCAGGGAATGATCAGCAACGTGATTAGTGCATGATCAGCCACATGATCAGTGCATGACCAGCCACGTGATCACTGTATGATCAGCCACGTCATCAGTGCATGTGCAGTCACGTGATCAGTGCATGTTCAGTCACGTGATCAGTGCATGATCAGCCACGTGATCAGTGTTTGATCAGCTTCTTGAACAGAGTATGATCAGCCACGTGATCAGTGTATGATCAGCCACGTGATCAAAGTATGGTCAGCCACGTGATCAGTGTTTGATCAGCCACGTGATCAGTGCATGTTCCCCAAAGTGATTAGTGCATGATCAGGCACGTGATCAGTGTATGATCAGCCACGTGATCAGTGCATGATCAACCACGTGATTAGTGCATGATTAGCCACATGATCAGTGCATGCACGGTCACGTGATCAGTGTATGATTACCTTCGTGATCAGACCATGATCAGCCATGTTATCAGTGCACGATCAGGCACGTGAAGAGTGCATGATCAGTCATGTTACCAGTGTATGATAGCCAGGTTATCAGCGCATGATCAGCCACGTGATAAGTGCATGATCAGCCATGTGATCAGTGCATGCACAGTCAGGTGATCAGTGTATGATCAGCTTTGTGATCAGTGCATGATCAGCAACGTGATCAGTGCATGACCAGACACGTGAAGAGTGCATGAACAGTCACGTGATAAGTGCATGATCAGGCACGTGATGAGTGCATTATCAGGCACGTGATCAGTGCAGGATCAGTTACGTGATCAGTCTATGATCAGCCACGTGATCAGTGCATGATAGCCACGTGACCAGTGCATGATCAGTCACGTGATCAGTGCAAGATCAGCCACGGATTCAGTGCATGATAGCCATGTGATCAGTGCCTGATAGCTACGTGATCAGTGCATGATCAGCCACGTATTCAATGCTTGATCAGCCACGTTTTCACTGTGTGATCATCCACGTGATCAGTGCATGATCCACAACGTGATTAGTGCACGATTAGCCATGTGATCAGTGTATGATCAGCCACGTGATCAGTGCATGATCAGCCACGTAATCAGTGCTTGATCAGCCACGTTTTAACTGTTTGATCAGCCACGTGATCAGTGCATGATCCACAACGTGTTTAGTGCACGATTAGCCACGTGATCAGTGCATATCAGCCACGTGATCAGTGCATGATCAGGCACGTGATCAGTGCCTGATAACCACGTGATCAGTGCATGCACAGTAATCTGATCAGTGTATGATCAGCTTCGTGATCAGTGCATGTTCAGGCAGGTGAAGAGTGCATGATCAGACACGTGATCAGTGTATGATAGCCAGGTTATCAGTGCATGATTAGCCACGTGCTCAGTGCATGATCAGCCAACTGATCAGTGCATGATCAGCCACGGGATCAGTGCATGCACAGTCATGTGATCAGTGTATGATCAGCTTCGTGATCAGTGCATGATCAGCCACGTGATCAGTGCATGATCAGCCAGGTGATCAGTGTATGATCAGCCACCTGATTTGTGCAATATCAACCACGTGATCAGTGCAATATCAGCCACGTGATCAGTGCATGCACAGTCACGTGATCAGTGTATGATCAGCTTCATGATCAGTGCATGATCAGCCACGTGATGAGTTCATGGTGTGGCACGTGATCAGTGCATGATCAGTCATGTGATCAGTGTATGATCATCCACGTGAGCAGTGCATGATCAGCCACGTGATCAGTGTATGATCAGCCACGTGATCAGTGCAATATTAGCCACGTGATCAGTGCATGCACAGTCACGTGATCAGTGTATGATAAGCTTCGTGATCAGTGCATGATCAGCCACGTGTTCAGTGCATGATCAGGCACGTGAAGAGTGCATGATCAGGCACGTGATCAGCGTATGATAGCCAGGTTATCAGTGCATGCTCAGCCACGTGTTCAGTGCATGATCAGCCACGTGATCAGTGCATGCACAGTCACGTGATCATTGTATGATCAGCGTCGTGATTAGTGCATGATCAGCCACGTAATCAGTGCATGATCAGCCACGTGATCACACTATGATTAGCCACGTGATCAGTGCAAGTGCAGTCACGGGATCAGTGTATGATCAGCCACGTGTTCAGTGCATGATAGCCATGTAATCAGTGCATGATAGCTACGGGATCAGTGAATAATCAGCCACATAATCAGTACATGATAGCCAGCTGACCAGTGCATGATCAGCAACGTGATCACTGCATGATAGACATGTGATCATTGCCTACAGTTACATGATCATTGCATGCGCAGTCACATGACCAGTGCATGATACCCACGTGATCAGCGCATGATCAATAACATGATCAGCAACATTCAGACACGTGATCACTGTATGCTCAGTCACGTGATCAGTCCCTGATCAGCCACGTGATCATTGTATATCATCCTCGAGATCATTGCATGCACAGTCACATGATCAGTGCATGATAGCCACATGATCAGAGCATGATCAGTCACGTCTTCAGTGCATGATCAGTCAGGTGATCAGTGCATGATCAGCTACGTGATCAGTGCATCATTGCCAGGTGATCAGTGCATGATCAGTCACGTGTTCAATGTATGATCAGCCACGTGATCAGTGCATGATAGACACGTGATCAGTGCATGATCAGTCACGTGATCAGTGTTTGATCCACCACATGATCAATGCATGATAGCCACCAGATCAGTGTGTGATCAGCCACGTGTTCAGTGCATGATAGACCCGTGATCAGGGCATGATAGCCACGTGATCAGTGCATGATCAGTCACGGGATCAGTGCATGATCAGCCACGTGATCAGTGTACGATCAGACACGTGATCAGTGCATGACCTGCCACGTGATCAGTGCATGATAGTCACCTGATCAGTGCATGATAAGCAACGTGATTAGTGCATGATCAGCCACGTTATCAGTGTATGATCAGCCACGTGATCAGTGTATAATCAGCCACGTGATTAGTGCATGATCAGCCACGTGATCACTGTATGGTCAACCACGTAATCAGTGCATGATGAACCACATAATCAGTGCATGATCAGCCACGTGATCATTGCATGATAGCCACCTGATCAGTGCATGATAAGCAACGTGATTAGTGCATGCTCAGTCACGTGATCAGTGTATGATAAGACACGTCTTCAGTGCATGATAGACATTTGGTCAGTGCATGATGGCCACGTGATCAGTGCATGATCAGTCACGTGATCAGTGCATGCGCAGTCACGTGATCAGTGTATGATCATTCTCGTTATCAGTGCATGATCAGCCCCTTGATCAGTGCATGATCATCCAAATGATCAGTGCAGGCAGTCACGTGATCAGTGTGTGATCAGCTTCTTCTTCATAGTAGGATCAGCCACGTGATCAGTGCATGATAGCCACGTGATCAGTGCATGATAGCCAAGTGATCATTTCCTACAGTTACGTGATCAATGCATACGCAGTCACGTGATCATTGCATGATAGCCACGTGATCAGTGCATGATCAGTCACGTGATAAGTGCGTGATCAGTCACGAGATCAGTGTATGATCATCCACATAATCAGTGCATGCTCAGTCACGTGAACAGTGCATGATAGCCACGTGATCAGTGCATGATCAACCATTTTATCAGTGCATGATCAGCCATATGATCAGTGCATGATCAACCACTTTATCAGTGCATGATCAGCCACATGATCAGTGCATGCACAGTCATATGATCAGTGAATGATAGCCATTTGATCAGTGCATGATCAGTCACGTGATCAGTGTATGATCAGCCACGTGAACAGTGCCTGCTGAGTCACGTGACCAGGGCCTACTGAGCTGCAGGATTCCTGTCTGCTGAGGTGCTTGACAATGCCAGCTGAGCTGGGTGATTCCTGCCTGCTCATCTGCTTGACAATTGCCAGCTGAGCCGTCTGATTCCTGCCTATTCAGCTGCTTGATGATTACCAGCTGAGCAGCATGATTCATCAAAGCTGAGAACCATGATTATTGCCTGATGATTGCGTGATTCGTGCCTGCTCAGCTCTTTGGTTATAGCCTCCTGAGGCACATCATTAGTTCATGATAGCCAAGTGATCAATTCATCACCAGTCACATGATCAGCACCATTCATACACGAGATTACTGCATGCTAAGTCACGTGATCAGTTCATGATCAGCCATGTGATTAATGCATGATCAGCCACGTGATATGTTCATGATCATCCACGTGATTATTGCATGCACAATCAAGTGATCAGTGCATGATAGCCACGTGATCTGTGCATGATCAGTCACGTGATCAGTGTATGATCAGCCAGGTGATCAGTGCATGATAGCCACGTTACCAGTACATGATTAATCAGTGCATGATCAGTCACGTGATCAGTGCATGATCAGCCATTTATGTAGTGCATGATCAGTCACGTAATCAGTGTATGATCATCCACGTGATCAGTGCATGCACAGTCAAGTGATCAGTGAATGATAGCCATGTGATTAGGGCATGATCAAGCACGATATCAGTGTATCATCAGCCACGTGAACAGTGCGAGCTCAGTCACGTAATCAGGGTCTACTGAGCTGCGTTTTTCCTGTCTGCTCAGCTGCTTGACAAGTGCCAGCTGAGCTGCGTGATTCCTGCCTGCTCATCAGCTTGATAATCGCCAGCTGAGCTGAGTGATTCCTGCGTGTTCATTGGCTTCATAATTGCCAGCAGAGATGCATGAGTCCTGCCTGCTCATTAGCTTGATAATTGCCAGTTGAGCTGCGTGATTCCTGGCTGCTCATCTGCGTTATTATTGCCAGCGTCATTGCTCTTGAGTCATGGTAGGGGAATCTGACCTCAAGACGTGTTGAAGAAGGTCTCTCGAGGTCTTTCTCGGGTTGAAGCAGGAAACCCTGGGATCCCTCGACTTGTGCAGGTGACCTCAGGGGGCTTCTCATGGTGGCTTTGAGAAGTGAGGGAAACTGGAGGTGGCAGGGGCCTCTCCGGACACAACTGGGTTTGGTGCATTGGAAGAGGGCCTCTTTTACAGTTGAGGCAGGAACCTCAGGGTTCCTCTCCATTTCAGACTCCGATCGCAGGGTCCTTGCAGAGTTGGGACAGGAGAGTCAGTCCTCGACTTGGATTGAGGCATGGAACTCCGCTTGACTCTCTAAGTGTTCACGGGGTAAGAGGCCACTTGTCGAGCTGTATTTGGAAACTGGGGGTTTTTCTGGACAATGCACGGGCGAGTCACTGCCCCTTCGTGTTGACTTCTTTCACAGGGTGGAGTTTGGAGAGGTGTCTGGGCTTCGGGTTCTTATCAAGAGGGGACTGGGAAATCGGGGTCCTTTGGAATGTGGAACCGCCCACGAGGCCACGTCTGGAATGTCTTCGTGAGACCGGCCTCATCCTGAGGTGCGACCGGAAGGTCGGGAACCCCTTCCAGACAAAGCAGGGGAGTCGACCCTCCTGTTGAGATCAGGAGGGGAGAAGGGGCTCAGAGGAAGTGGTGCCGGAAAACATCGGTGTTCCTCTCGAGGGAAACTGGTATGTCAGGACACTTTGTGGGTTGCATCAAGGGTGCCAAGTACCGTTTGGACCTCCAATTCTTAACGTGGGACTTCTCGTGAGACGCTGTAGCGGGAAAGGGCTTCATCTTGCTATGATGGGGGAACCACGTGGTTTTTCTCGATTTCCGGCGGGATACTCGAGTAATGTCGGGGAATTCAGGATGCCTCTTGTGTTGGCCCAGGGAAGTCCAATGTTCCATTCGAGTGGCGAAGGAAAGCTGGGGATTGCTCTCGAGTGACTGCAGGGCAATTAGACCTCATCTAGGCTTGTGTCCAGAAGCCTATGTTCCACTCCAGGGGCGACACAAATCTCAGGGTTGCATTCCAGACTCACCCAGGGAGTCAGGCCTCGTCGCGAGTGGAAGCAAAGATCTCCATTCTCATCTGGAGTAGTGACGGGTATTTGTTGGGGCCCACAGAGTGGCCTAAAGAGAGCAACTCCTCCTGTGGAGTTTGGAGAGAGGAGTCGTGATTGTGCTCTAGGCCATGGGGGAAACGAAGGCCCTTATCTCAGGATAACAGGGGAGTCTCGGGGTTTCTCTTGAGCGGCGGCCACAGTGTGGGGTTTCTCACGACATACGACGCCAAGCTCAGTGAGCCTCTCGTGGGGCACCAGGGAAGTCGGGTCTCTATGCGAGTGGCGAGGGGGAGCGCGTCATTGCTGTGGAGTCATGGTTGGGGAATCGGGACTCGGGACGCCTTGAAGAAGGACTCTCGAGGTCTTTCTCGGGTGGCGGCAGGAAACCCACGGTTCCCTCCACATGTGCAGGTGACCTCAGGGGGCTTCTCATGGTGGCTCTGAGAAGTCAGGGAAACTGGAGGTGGGAGGGGCCTGTCGGGACTCCACGGCGTTTGGTGAATTGGAAGAGGGCCTCATCTCCAGTTGAGGCAGGAACTTCAGGGTTCCTCTGATTTCAGACTCCGATCGCAGGGTCCCTGCAGACTGGGGACAGGAGAGTCAGGCCTCGTCTTGGGTTGAGGCGTGGAACTCCGCTTGCCTCTCGAGGTGTCCCTGGGGAGAGAGGCCACTTGTCGAGCTGTATTTGGAACCTGGGGGTTTTTCTGGACGATGCACGGGCGAGTCACTGCCCCTTCGTGTTGACTTCATTCACAGGGTGGAGTTCGGAGAGGTGTCCGGGCATCGGGTTCTTATCAAGAGGGGACCGGGAAATCGGGGTGCTTCGCAATGTGGAAGCACCCACGAGGCCACGTCTGGAATGTCGTCGTGAGACCGGCCTCATCCTGAGGTGCGACCGGAAGGACCGGAACCCCTTCCAGACAAAGCAGGGGAGTCGACCCTCCTGTCGAGATCAGGAGGGTAGAAGGGGCTCAGAGGAAGTGGTGCCGGAAAACCTCGGTGTTCCTCTCCAGGGAGACCGGGTTGCCGGGGAACTTGGTGGGGCGCATCACGTGTGCCAAGTACCGTTTCGACCTCCAATTCTTAACGTGGGACTTCTCCTGAGACGCTGTAGCGGGAAAGGGCTTCATCTGGCGATGACGGGGGAACCAAGTGGTTTTTCTCGAGTTGCGGCGGGATTCTCGAGTTACGACGGGGAATTCAGGATGCCTCTTGTGTTGGCCCAGGGAAGTCCAATCTTCAATTCGAGTTGCGAAGGAAAGCTGGGGATTGCTCTCGAGTGACTGCAGGGCCAATAGACCTCATCTAGGCTTGTGTCCAGAAGACAATGTTCCTCTCCAGGGGCGACCGGGATCTCGGGGTTGCATTCCAGACGCACCCGGGGAGACAGGCATTCATCTCGAGTGGAAGCAAAGAACCCCGCTCTGCTCTCGAGTCACGACGTGTATCTCTTGGAGCTCACTGGGTGGACTAAAGGGAGTCAAGCCTCCTGAGGCGTTTGGAGAGAGGTCGCGAGGTTGGCCTCTAGGCCATGCAGGAGACGAAGGCCCTCATCTCCGCGATGACGGGGGAGTCTCGGGGTGGTTCTCGAGCGGCGGCCCCAGGGTGCGGTTTCGCACGAGGTACGACGGCGAGGTCAGTGAGCCTCTCGTGGGGCGCCAGGGAAGTCGGGTCTCCATGCGAGTGGCGAGGGGGAGCGCGTCATTGCTCTCGAGTCATGGTAGGGGAATCTGGCCTCGAGACCTGTTGAAGAAGGTCTCTCGAGGCCTTTCTCGGGTTGAGGCAGGAAACCCTGGCTTCCCTCGACTTGTGCAGGTGACCTCAGGGGGCTTCTCATGGTGGCTCTGAGAAGTCAGGGAAACTGGAGGTGGGAGGGGCCTCTCGGGACTCCCCTGGGTTTGGTGCATTGGAAGAGGGCCTCATCTCCAGTTGAGGCAGGCACCTCAGGGTTCCTCTGATTTCAGACTCCGATCGCAGGGTCCCTGCAGACTGGGGACAGGAGAGTCAGGCCTCGTCTTGGGTTGAGGCATGGAACTCCGCTTGCCTCTCGAGGTGTCCCCGGAGAGAGAGGCCACTTGTCGAGCTGTATTTGCAACCTGGGGGTTTTTTCTGGACGATGCACGGGCGAGTCACTGCCCCTTCCTGTTGACTTCATTCACAGGGTGGAGTTCGGAGAGGTGTCCGGGCATCGGGTTCTTATCAAGAGGGGACCGGGAAATCGGGGTGCTTCGCAATGTGGAAGCACCCACGAGGCCACGTCTGGAATGTCGTCGTGAGACCGGCCTCATCCTGAGGTGCGACCGGAAGGTCGGGAACCCCTTCCAGACCAAGCAGGGGAGTCGGCCCTCCTGTCGAGATCAGGAGGGTAGAAGGGGCTCAGAGGAAGTGGTGCCGGAAAACCTCGGTGTTCCTCTCCAGGGAGACCGGGATGCCGGGGAACTTGGTGGGGCGCATCAAGGGTGCTAAGTACCGTTTCGATCTCCAATTCCTAACGTGGGACTTCTCCTGAGACGCTGTAGCGGGAAAGGGCGTCATCTTGCGATGACGGGGGAACCACGTGGTTTTTACCGAGTTGCGACGGGATTCTCGAGTTACGACGGGGAATTCAGGCTGCCTCTTGTGTTGGCCCAGGGAAGTCCAATCTTCAATTCGAGTTGCGAAGGAAAGCTGGGGATTGCTCTCGAGTGACTGCAGGGCAAATAGAGCTCATCTAGGCTTGTGTCCAAAAGCCAAGGTTCCTCTCCAGGGGCGACCGGGATCTCGGGGTTGCATTCCAGACGCACCCGGGGAGACAGGCATTCATCTCGAGTGGAAGCAAAGAACCCCGCTCTGCTCTCGAGTCGCGACGGGTATCTCTTGGAGCTCACTGGGTGGACTAAAGGGAGTCAAGCCTCCTGAGGCGTTTGGAGAGAGGTCGCGAGGTTGGCCTCTAGGCCATGCAGGAGAAGAAGGCCCTCATTTCCGCGATGACGGGGGAGTCTCGGGGTGGTTGTCGAGCGGCGGCCCCAGGTTGCAGGTTCTCACGAGGTACGACGGCGAGGTCAGTGAGCCTCTCGTGGGGCGCCAGGGAAGTCGGGTCTCCATGCGAGTGGCGAGGGGGAGCGCGTCATTGCTCTCGAGTCATGGTAGGGGAATCTGGCCTCGAGACGTGTTGAAGAAGGTCTCTCGAGGTCTTTCTCGGGTTGAGGCAGGAAACCCTGGCTTCCCTCGACTTGTGCAGGTGACCTCAGGGGGCTTCTCATGGTGGCTCTGAGAAGTCAGGGAAACTGGAGGTGGGAGGGGCCTCTCGGGACTCCCCGGGGTTTGGTGCATTGGAAGAGGGCCTCATCTCCAGTTGAGGCAGGAACCTCAGGGTTCCTCTGATTTCAGACTCCGATCGCAGGGTCCCTGCAGACTGGGGACAGGAGAGTCAGGCCTCGTCTTGGGTTGAGGCGTGGAATTCCGCTTGCCTCTCGAGGTGTCCCCGGGGAGAGAGGCCACTTGTCGATCTGTATTTGGAACCTGGGGGTTTTTTCCGGACGATGCACGGGCGAGTCACTGCCCCTTCGTGTTGACTTCATTCACAGGGTGGAGTTCGGAGAGGTGTCCGGGCATCGGGTTCTTATCAAGAGGGGACCGGGAAATCGGGGTGCTTCGCAATGTGGAAGCACCCACGAGGCCACGTCTGGAATGTCGTCGTGAGCCCAGCCTCATCCTGAGGTGCGACCGGAAGGTCGGGAACCCCTTCCAGACAAAGCAGGGGAGTCGACCCTCCTGTCGAGATCAGGAGGGTGGAAGGGGCTCAGAGGAAGTGGTGCCGGAAAACCTTGGTGTTCCTCTCCAGGGAGACCGGGATGCCTGGGAACTTCGTGGGGACGCATCACGTGTGCCAAGTACCGTTTTGACCTCCAATTCCTAACGTGGGACTTCTCCTGAGACGCTGTAGCGGGAAAGGGCTTCACCTTGCGATGACGGGGGAACCACGTGGTTTTTCTCGAGTTGCGGCGGGATTCTCGAGTTACGACGGGGAATTCAGGATGCCTCTTGTGTTGGCCCAGGGAAGTCCAATCTTCCATTCGAGTTGCGGAGGAAAGCTGGGGATTGCTCTCGAGTGACTGCAGGGCCAATAGACCTCATCTAGGCTTGTGTCCAGAAGCCAATGCTCCACTCCAGGGGCGACCGGGATCTCGGGGTTGCATTCCAGACGCACCGGGGGAGACAGGCATTCATCTCGAGTGGAAGCAAAGAACCCCGCTCTGCTCTCGAGTGGCGACGGGTATCTCTTGGAGCTCACTGGGTGGACTAAAGGGAGTCAAGCCTCCTGAGGAGTTTGGAGAGAGGTCGCGAGATTGGCCTCTAGGCCATGCAGGAGACGAAGGCCCTCATCTCCGCGATGATGGGGGAGTCTCGGGGTGGTTCTCGAGCGGCGGCCCCAGGGTGCGGTTTCTCACGAGGTACGACGGCGAGGTCAGTGAGCCTCTCGTGGGGCGCCAGGGAAGTCGGGTCTCCATGCGAGTGGCGAGGGGGAGCGCGTCATTGTTCTCGAGTCATGGTAGGGGAATATGGCCTCGAGACGTGTTGAAGAAGGTCTCTCGAGGTCTTTCTCGGGTTGAGGCAGGAAACCCTGGCTTCCCTCGACTTGTGCAGGTGACCTCAGGGGGCTTCTCATGGTGGCTCTGAGAAGTCAGGGAAACTGGAGGTGGGAGGGGCCTCTCGGGACTCCCCGGGGTTTGGTGCATTGGAAGAGGGCCTCATCTCCAGTTGAGGCAGGAACCTCAGGGTTCCTCTGATTTCAGACTCCGATCGCAGGGTCCCTGCAGACTGGGGCCAGGAGAGTCAGGCCTCGTCTTGGGTTGAGGCATGGAACTCCGCTTGCCTCTCGAGATGTCCCCGGGGAGAGAGGCCGCTTGTCGAGCTGTATTTGGAACCTGGGGTTTTTTCCGAACGATGCACGGAAAAACTGCCCCTTCGTGTGGACTTCATTCACAGGGTGGAGTTCGGAGAGGTGTCCGGGCATCGGGTTCTTCTCAAGAGGGGACCGGGAAATCGGGGTCCTACGGAATGTGGAACCACCCACGAGGCCACGTCTGGAAGGTCTTCGTGAGACCGGCCTCATCCTGAGGTGCGACCGGAAGGTCGGGAACCCCTTCCAGACAAAGCAGGGGAGTCGACCCTCCTGTCCAGATCAGGAGGGGAGAAAGGGCTCAGAGGAGGGGGTGCCGGAAAACCTCAGTGTTCCTCTCGAGGGAGACCGGGATTTCGGGGAACTTTGTGGGTCGCATCAAGGGTGCCATGTGCCCTTTCGACTTCCAATTCCTAACGGGGGCCTTCTCCTGAGACGCTGTAGCGGGAAAGGGCTTCATCTTGCGGTGACGGGGGAGCCACGTGGTTTTTCTCGAGTTACGGCGGGATTCTCGAGTTACGACGGGGAATTCAGGATGCCTCTTGTGTTGGCCCAGGCAAGTCCAATCTTCCATTCGAGTTGCGAAGGAAAGCTGGGGATTGCTCTCGAGTGACTGCAGGGCCAAGAGACCTCATCTAGGCTTGTGTCCAGAAGCCAATGTTCCTCTCCAGGGGCGACAGGGATCTCGGGGTTGCATTCCAGATGCACCCGGGGAGACAGGCATTCATCTCGAGTGGAAGCAAAGAAGCCCGCTCTGCTCTCGAATCGCGACGGGTATCTCTTGGAGCTCACTGGGTGGACCCAAGGGAGTCAAGCCTCCTGAGGCGTTTGGAGAGAGGTCGCGAGATTGGTCTCTAGGCCATGCAGGAGACGAAGGCCCTCATCTCTCGATGACGGGGGAATCTCGGGGTTGTTCTCGAGCGGCGGCCCCAGTGTGCGGTTTCTCACGAGGTACGACGGCGAGGTCAGTGAGCCTCTCGTGGGGCGCCAGGGAAGTCGGGTCTCCATGCGAGTGGCGAGGGGGAGTGCGTCACTGCTCCCGAGCCATGGTAGGGGAATCTGGCCTCGAGACGTGTTGAAGAAGGTCTCTCGAGGTCTTTCTCGGGTTGAGGCAGGAAACCCTGGGTTCCCTCGACTTGTGCAGGTGACCTCAGGGGGCTTCTCATGGTGGCTCTGAGAAGCCAGGGAAACTGGAGGTGGGAGGGGCCTCTCGGGACTCCACTGGGTTTGGTGCATTGGAAGAGGGCCTCATCTCCAGTTGAGGCAGGAACCGCAGGGTACCTCTGATTTCAGACTCCGATCGCAGGGTCCCTGCAGACTGGGGCCAGGAGAGTCAGGCCTCGTCTTGGGTTGAGGCATGGAACTCCGCTTGCCTCTCGAGATGTCCCCGGGGAGAGAGGCCGCTTGTCGAGCTGTATTTGGAACCTGGGGTTTTTTCCGAACGATGCACGGAAAAACTGCCCCTTCGTGTGGACTTCATTCACAGGGTGGAGTTCGGAGAGGTGTCCGGGCATCGGGTTCTTCTCAAGAGGGGACTGGGAAATCGGGGTCCTACGGAATGTGGAACCACCCACGAGGCCACGTCTGGAAGGTCTTCGTGAGACCGGCCTCATCCTGAGGTGCGACCGGAAGGTCGGGAACCCCTTCCAGACAAAGCAGGGGAGTCGACCCTCCTGTCCAGATCAGGAGGGGAGAAAGGGCTCAGAGGAGGGGGTGCCGGAAAACCTCAGTGTTCCTCTCGAGGGAGACCGGGATTTCGGGGAACTTTGTGGGTCGCATCAAGGGTGCCAAGTGCCCTTTCGACCTCCAATTCCTAACGGGGGCCTTCTCCTGAGACGCTGTAGCGGGAAAGGGCTTCATCTTGCGGTGACGGCGGAGCCACGTGGTTTTTCTCGAGTTACGGCGGGATTCTCGAGTTACGACGGGGAATTCAGGATGCCTCTTGTGTTGGCCCAGGCAAGTCCAATCTTCCATTGGAGTTGCGAAGGAAAGCTGGGGATTGCTCTCGAGTGACTGCAGGGCCAAGAGACCTCATCTAGGCTTGTGTCCAGAAGCCAATGTTCCTCTCCAGGGGCGACAGGGATCTCGGGGTTGCATTCCAGACGCACCCGGGGAGACAGGCATTCATCTCGAGTGGAAGCAAAGAAGCCTGCTCTGCTCTCGAATCGCGACGGTTATCTCTTGGAGCTCACTGGGTGGACCCAAGGGAGTCAAGCCTCCTGAGGCGTTTGGAGAGAGGTCGCGAGATTGGTCTCTAGGCCATGCAGTAGACGAAGGCCCTCATCTCTCGATGACGGGGGAATCTCGGGGTTGTTCTCGAGCGGCGGCCCCAGTGTGCGGTTTCTCACGAGGTACGACGGCGAGGTCAGTGAGCCTCTCGTGGGGCGCCAGGGAAGTCGGGTCTCCATGCGAGTGGCGAGGGGGAGCGCGTCACTGCTCCCGAGCCATGGTAGGGGAATCTGGCCTCGAGACGTGTTGAAGAAGGTCTCTCGAGGTCTTTCTCGGGTTGAGGCAGGAAACCCTGGGTTCCCTCGACTTGTGCAGGTGACCTCAGGGGGCTTCTCATGGTGGCTCTGAGAAGCCAGGGAAACTGGAGGTGGGAGGGGCCTCTCGGGACTCCACTGGGTTTGGTGCATTGGAAGAGGGCCTCATCTCCAGTTGAGGCAGGAACCGCAGGGTACCTCTGATTTCAGACTCCGATCGCAGGGTCCCTGCAGACTGGGGCCAGGAGAGTCAGGCCTCGTCTTGGGTTGAGGCATGGAACTCCGCTTGCCTCTCGAGATGTCCCCGGGGAGAGAGGCCGCTTGTCGAGCTGTATTTGGAACCTGGGGTTTTTTCCGAACGATGCAAGGAAAAACTGCCCCTTCGTGTGGACTTCATTCACAGGGTGGAGTTCGGAGAGGTGTCCGGGCATCGGGTTCTTCTCAAGAGGGGACCGGGAAATCGGGGTCCTACGGAATGTGGAACCACCCACGAGGCCACGTCTGGAAGGTCTTCGTGAGACCGGCCTCATCCTGAGGTGCGACCGGAAGGTCGGGAACCCCTTCCAGACAAAGCAGGGGAGTCGACCCTCCTGTCCAGATCAGGAGGGGAGAAAGGGCTCAGAGGAGGGGGTGCCGGAAAACCTCAGTGTTCCTCTCGAGGGAGACCGGGATTTCGGGGAACTTTGTGGGTCGCATCAAGGGTGCCAAGTGCCCTTTCGACCTCCATTCCTAACGGGGGCCTTCTCCTGAGACGCTGTAGCGGGAAAGGGCTTCATCTTGCGGTGACGGGGGAGCCACGTGGTTTTTCTCGAGTTACGGCGGGATTCTCGAGTTACGACGGGGAATTCAGGATGCCTCTTGTGTTGGCCCAGGCAAGTCCAATCTTCCATTCGAGTTGCGAAGGAAAGCTGGGGATTGCTCTCGAGTGACCGCAGGGCCAAGAGACCTCATCTAGGCTTGTGTCCAGAAGCCAATGTTCCTCTCCAGGGGCGACAGGGATCTCGGGGTTGCATTCCAGACGCACCCGGGGAGACAGGCATTCATCTCGAGTGGAAGCAAAGAAGCCCGCTCTGTTCTCGAGTCGCGACGGGTATCTCTTGGAGCTCACTGGGTGGACCCAAGGGAGTCAAGCCTCCTGAGGCGTTTGGAGAGAGGTCGCGAGATTGGTCTCTAGGCCATGCAGGAGACGAAGGCCCTCATCTCTCGATGACGGGGGAATCTCGGGGTTGTTCTCGAGCGGCGGCCCCAGTGTGCGGTTTCTCACGAGGTACGACGGCGAGGTCAGTGAGCCTCTCGTGGGGCGCCAGGGAAGTCGGGTCTCCATGCGAGTGGCGAGGGGGAGCGCGTCACTGCTCCCGAGCCATGGTAGGGGAATCTGGCCTCGAGACGTGTTGAAGAAGGTCTCTCGAGGTCTTTCTCGGGTTGAGGCAGGAAACCCTGGGTTCCCTCGACTTGTGCAGGTGACCTCAGGGGGCTTCTCATGGTGGCTCTGAGAAGCCAGGGAAACTGGAGGTGGGAGGGGCCTCTCGGGACTCCACTGGGTTTGGTGCATTGGAAGAGGGCCTCATCTCCAGTTGAGGCAGGAACCGCAGGGTACCTCTGATTTCAGACTCCGATCGCAGGGTCCCTGCAGACTGGGGCCAGGAGAGTCAGGCCTCGTCTTGGGTTGAGGCATGGAACTCCGCTTGCCTCTCGAGATGTCCCCGGGGAGAGAGGCCGCTTGTCGAGCTGTATTTGGAACCTGGGGTTTTTTCCGAACGATGCACGGAAAAACTGCCCCTTCGTGTGGACTTCATTCACAGGGTGGAGTTCGGAGAGGTGTCCGGGCATCGGGTTCTTCTCAAGAGGGGACCGGGAAATCGGGGTCCTACGGAATGTGGAACCACCCACGAGGCCACGTCTGGAAGGTCTTCGTGAGACCCGCCTCATCCTGAGGTGCGACCGGAAGGTCGGGAACCCCTTCCAGACAAAGCAGGGGAGTCGACCCTCCTGTCCAGATCAGGAGGGGAGAAAGGGCTCAGAGGAGGGGGTGCCGGAAAACCTCAGTGTTCCTCTCGAGGGAGACCGGGATTTCGGGGAACTTTGTGGGTCGCATCAAGGGTGCCAAGTGCCCTTTCGACCTCCAATTCCTAACGGGGGCCTTCTCCTGAGACGCTGTAGCGGGAAAGGGCTTCATCTTGCGGTGACGGGGGAGCCACGTGGTTTTTCTCGAGTTACGGCGGGATTCTCGAGTTACGACGGGGAATTCAGGATGCCTCTTGTGTTGGCCCAGGCAAGTCCAATCTTCCATTCGAGTTGCGAAGGAAAGCTGGGGATTGCTCTCGAGTGACCGCAGGGCCAAGAGACCTCATCTAGGCTTGTGTCCAGAAGCCAATGTTCCTCTCCAGGGGCGACAGGGATCTCGGGGTTGCATTCCAGACGCACCCGGGGAGACAGGCATTCATCTCGAGTGGAAGCAAAGAAGCCCGCTCTGCTCTCGAGTCGCGACGGGTATCTCTTGGAGCTCACTGGGTGGACCCAAGGGAGTCAAGCCTCCTGAGGCGTTTGGAGAGAGGTCGCGAGATTGGTCTCTAGGCCATGCAGGAGACGAAGGCCCTCATCTCTCGATGACGGGGGAATCTCGGGGTTGTTCTCGAGCGGCGGCCCCAGTGTGCGGTTTCTCACGAGGTACGACGGCGAGGTCAGTGAGCCTCTCGTGGGGCGCCAGGGAAGTCGGGTCTCCATGCGAGTGGCGAGGGGGAGCGCGTCACTGCTCCCGAGCCATGGTAGGGGAATCTGGCCTCGAGACGTGTTGAAGAAGGTCTCTCGAGGTCTTTCTCGGGTTGAGGCAGGAAACCCTGGGTTCCCTCGACTTGTGCAGGTGACCTCAGGGGGCTTCTCATGGTGGCTCTGAGAAGCCAGGGAAACTGGAGGTGGGAGGGGCCTCTCGGGACTCCACTGGGTTTGGTGCATTGGAAGAGGGCCTCATCTCCAGTTGAGGCAGGAACCGCAGGGTACCTCTGATTTCAGACTCCGATCGCAGGGTCCCTGCAGACTGGGGCCAGGAGAGTCAGGCCTCGTCTTGGGTTGAGGCATGGAACTCCGCTTGCCTCTCGAGATGTCCCCGGGGAGAGAGGCCGCTTGTCGAGCGGTATTTGGAACCTGGGGTTTTTCCCGAACGATGCACGGAAAAACTGCCCCTTCGTGTGGACTTCATTCACAGGGTGGAGTTCGGAGAGGTGTCCGGGCATCGGGTTCTTCTCAAGAGGGGACCGGGAAATCGGGGTCCTACGGAATGTGGAACCACCCACGAGGCCACGTCTGGAAGGTCTTCGTGAGACCGGCCTCATCCTGAGGTGCGACCGGAAGGTCGGGAACCCCTTCCAGACAAAGCAGGGGAGTCGACCCTCCTGTCCAGATCAGGAGGGGAGAAAGGGCTCAGAGGAGGGGGTGCCGGAAAACCTCAGTGTTCCTCTCGAGGGAGACCGGGATTTCGGGGAACTTTGTGGGTCGCATCAAGGGTGCCAAGTGCCCTTTCGACCTCCAATTCCTAACGGGGGCCTTCTCCTGAGACGCTGTAGCGGGAAAGGGCTTCATCTTGCGGTGACGGGGGAGCCACGTGGTTTTTCTCGAGTTACGGCGGGATTCTCGAGTTACGACGGGGAATTCAGGATGCCTCTTGTGTTGGCCCAGGCAAGTCCAATCTTCCATTCGAGTTGCGAAGGAAAGCTGGGGATTGCTCTCGAGTGACCGCAGGGCCAAGAGACCTCATCTAGGCTTGTGTCCAGAAGCCAATGTTCCTCTCCAGGGGCGACAGGGATCTCGGGGTTGCATTCCAGACGCACCCGGGGAGACAGGCATTCATCTCCAGTGGAAGCAAAGAAGCCCGCTCTGCTCTCGAGTCGCGACGGGTATCTCTTGGAGCTCACTGGGTGGACCCAAGGGAGTCAAGCCTCCTGAGGCGTTTGGAGAGAGGTCGCGAGATTGGTCTCTAGGCCATGCAGGAGACGAAGGCCCTCATCTCTCGATGACGGGGGAATCTCGGGGTTGTTCTCGAGCGGCGGCCCCAGTGTGCGGTTTCTCACGAGGTACGACGGCGAGGTCAGTGAGCCTCTCGTGGGGCGCCAGGGAAGTCGGGTCTCCATGCGAGTGGCGAGGGGGAGCGCGTCACTGCTCCCGAGCCATGGTAGGGGAATCTGGCCTCGAGACGTGTTGAAGAAGGTCTCTCGAGGTCTTTCTCGGGTTGAGGCAGGAAACCCTGGGTTCCCTCGACTTGTGCAGGTGACCTCAGGGGGCTTCTCATGGTGGCTCTGAGAAGCCAGGGAAACTGGAGGTGGGAGGGGCCTCTCGGGACTCCACTGGGTTTGGTGCATTGGAAGAGGGCCTCATCTCCAGTTGAGGCAGGAACCGCAGGGTACCTCTGATTTCAGACTCCGATCGCAGGGTCCCTGCAGACTGGGGCCAGGAGAGTCAGGCCTCGTCTTGGGTTGAGGCATGGAACTCCGCTTGCCTCTCGAGATGTCCCCGGGGAGAGAGGCCGCTTGTCGAGCTGTATTTGGAACCTGGGGTTTTTTCCGAACGATGCAAGGAAAAACTGCCCCTTCGTGTGGACTTCATTCACAGGGTGGAGTTCGGAGAGGTGTCCGGGCATCGGGTTCTTCTCAAGAGGGGACCGGGAAATCGGGGTCCTACGGAATGTGGAACCACCCACGAGGCCACGTCTGGAAGGTCTTCGTGAGACCGGCCTCATCCTGAGGTGCGACCGGAAGGTCGGGAACCCCTTGCAGACAAAGCAGGGGAGTCGACCCTCCTGTCCAGATCAGGAGGGGAGAAAGGGCTCAGAGGAGGGGGTGCCGGAAAACCTCAGTGTTCCTCTCGAGGGAGACCGGGATTTCGGGGAACTTTGTGGGTCGCATCAAGGGTGCCAAGTGCCCTTTCGACCTCCATTCCTAACGGGGGCCTTCTCCTGAGACGCTGTAGCGGGAAAGGGCTTCATCTTGCGGTGACGGGGGAGCCACGTGGTTTTTCTCGAGTTACGGCGGGATTGTCGAGTTACGACGGGGAATTCAGGATGCCTCTTGTGTTGGCCCAGGCAAGTCCAATCTTCCATTCGAGTTGCGAAGGAAAGCTGGGGATTGCTCTCGAGTGACCGCAGGGCCAAGAGACCTCATCTAGGCTTGTGTCCAGAAGCCAATGTTCCTCTCCAGGGGCGACAGGGATCTCGGGGTTGCATTCCAGACGCACCCGGGGAGACAGGCATTCATCTCGAGTGGAAGCAAAGAAGCCCGCTCTGTTCTCGAGTCGCGACGGGTATCTCTTGGAGCTCACTGGGTGGACCCAAGGGAGTCAAGCCTCCTGAGGCGTTTGGAGAGAGGTCGCGAGATTGGTCTCTAGGCCATGCAGGAGACGAAGGCCCTCATCTCTCGATGACGGGGGAATCTCGGGGTTGTTCTCGAGCGGCGGCCCCAGTGTGCGGTTTCTCACGAGGTACGACGGCGAGGTCAGTGAGCCTCTCGTGGGGCGCCAGGGAAGTCGGGTCTCCATGCGAGTGGCGAGGGGGAGCGCGTCACTGCTCCCGAGCCATGGTAGGGGAATCTGGCCTCGAGACGTGTTGAAGAAGGTCTCTCGAGGTCTTTCTCGGGTTGAGGCAGGAAACCCTGGGTTCCCTCGACTTGTGCAGGTGACCTCAGGGGGCTTCTCATGGTGGCTCTGAGAAGCCAGGGAAACTGGAGGTGGGAGGGGCCTCTCGGGACTCCACTGGGTTTGGTGCATTGGAAGAGGGCCTCATCTCCAGTTGAGGCAGGAACCGCAGGGTACCTCTGATTTCAGACTCCGATAGCAGGGTCCCTGCAGACTGGGGCCAGGAGAGTCAGGCCTCGTCTTGGGTTGAGGCATGGAACTCCGCTTGCCTCTCGAGATGTCCCCGGGGAGAGAGGCCGCTTGTCGAGCTGTATTTGGAACCTGGGGTTTTTTCCGAACGATGCACGGAAAAACTGCCCCTTCGTGTGGACTTCATTCACAGGGTGGAGTTCGGAGAGGTGTCCGGGCATCGGGTTCTTCTCAAGAGGGGACCGGGAAATCGGGGTCCTACGGAATGTGGAACCACCCACGAGGCCACGTCTGGAAGGTCTTCGTGAGACCCGCCTCATCCTGAGGTGCGACCGGAAGGTCGGGAACCCCTTCCAGACAAAGCAGGGGAGTCGACCCTCCTGTCCAGATCAGGAGGGGAGAAAGGGCTCAGAGGAGGGGGTGCCGGAAAACCTCAGTGTTCCTCTCGAGGGAGACCGGGATTTCGGGGAACTTTGTGGGTCGCATCAAGGGTGCCAAGTGCCCTTTCGACCTCCAATTCCTAACGGGGGCCTTCTCCTGAGACGCTGTAGCGGGAAAGGGCTTCATCTTGCGGTGACGGGGGAGCCACGTGGTTTTTCTCGAGTTACGGCGGGATTCTCGAGTTACGACGGGGAATTCAGGATGCCTCTTGTGTTGGCCCAGGCAAGTCCAATCTTCCATTCGAGTTGCGAAGGAAAGCTGGGGATTGCTCTCGAGTGACCGCAGGGCCAAGAGACCTCATCTAGGCTTGTGTCCAGAAGCCAATGTTCCTCTCCAGGGGCGACAGGGATCTCGGGGTTGCATTCCAGACGCACCCGGGGAGACAGGCATTCATCTCGAGTGGAAGCAAAGAACCCCGCTCTGCTCTCGAGTCGCGACGGGTATCTCTTGGAGCTCACTGGGTGGACCCAAGGGAGTCAAGCCTCCTGAGGCGTTTGGAGAGAGGTCGCGAGATTGGTCTCTAGGCCATGCAGGAGACGAAGGCCCTCATCTCTCGATGACGGGGGAATCTCGGGGTTGTTCTCGAGCGGCGGCCCCAGTGTGCGGTTTCTCACGAGGTACGACGGCGAGGTCAGTGAGCCTCTCGTGGGGCGCCAGGGAAGTCGGGTCTCCATGCGAGTGGCGAGGGGGAGCGCGTCACTGCTCCCGAGCCATGGTAGGGGAATCTGGCCTCGAGACGTGTTGAAGAAGGTCTCTCGAGGTCTTTCTCGGGTTGAGGCAGGAAACCCTGGGTTCCCTCGACTTGTGCAGGTGACCTCAGGGGGCTTCTCATGGTGGCTCTGAGAAGCCAGGGAAACTGGAGGTGGGAGGGGCCTCTCGGGACTCCACTGGGTTTGGTGCATTGGAAGAGGGCCTCATCTCCAGTTGAGGCAGGAACCGCAGGGTACCTCTGATTTCAGACTCCGATCGCAGGGTCCCTGCAGACTGGGGCCAGGAGAGTCAGGCCTCGTCTTGGGTTGAGGCATGGAACTCCGCTTGCCTCTCGAGATGTCCCCGGGGAGAGAGGCCGCTTGTCGAGCGGTATTTGGAACCTGGGGTTTTTCCCGAACGATGCACGGAAAAACTGCCCCTTCGTGTGGACTTCATTCACAGGGTGGAGTTCGGAGAGGTGTCCGGGCATCGGGTTCTTCTCAAGAGGGGACCGGGAAATCGGGGTCCTACGGAATGTGGAACCACCCACGAGGCCACGTCTGGAAGGTCTTCGTGAGACCGGCCTCATCCTGAGGTGCGACCGGAAGGTCGGGAACCCCTTCCAGACAAAGCAGGGGAGTCGACCCTCCTGTCCAGATCAGGAGGGGAGAAAGGGCTCAGAGGAGGGGGTGCCGGAAAACCTCAGTGTTCCTCTCGAGGGAGACCGGGATTTCGGGGAACTTTGTGGGTCGCATCAAGGGTGCCAAGTGCCCTTTCGACCTCCAATTCCTAACGGGGGCCTTCTCCTGAGACGCTGTAGCGGGAAAGGGCTTCATCTTGCGGTGACGGGGGAGCCACGTGGTTTTTCTCGAGTTACGGCGGGATTCTCGAGTTACGACGGGGAATTCAGGATGCCTCTTGTGTTGGCCCAGGCAAGTCCAATCTTCCATTCGAGTTGCGAAGGAAAGCTGGGGATTGCTCTCGAGTGACCGCAGGGCCAAGAGACCTCATCTAGGCTTGTGTCCAGAAGCCAATGTTCCTCTCCAGGGGCGACAGGGATCTCGGGGTTGCATTCCAGACGCACCCGGGGAGACAGGCATTCATCTCCAGTGGAAGCAAAGAAGCCCGCTCTGCTCTCGAGTCGCGACGGGTATCTCTTGGAGCTCACTGGGTGGACCCAAGGGAGTCAAGCCTCCTGAGGCGTTTGGAGAGAGGTCGCGAGATTGGTCTCTAGGCCATGCAGGAGACGAAGGCCCTCATCTCTCGATGACGGGGGAATCTCGGGGTTGTTCTCGAGCGGCGGCCCCAGTGTGCGGTTTCTCACGAGGTACGACGGCGAGGTCAGTGAGCCTCTCGTGGGGCGCCAGGGAAGTCGGGTCTCCATGCGAGTGGCGAGGGGGAGCGCGTCACTGCTCCCGAGCCATGGTAGGGGAATCTGGCCTCGAGACGTGTTGAAGAAGGTCTCTCGAGGTCTTTCTCGGGTTGAGGCAGGAAACCCTGGGTTCCCTCGACTTGTGCAGGTGACCTCAGGGGGCTTCTCATGGTGGCTCTGAGAAGCCAGGGAAACTGGAGGTGGGAGGGGCCTCTCGGGACTCCACTGGGTTTGGTGCATTGGAAGAGGGCCTCATCTCCAGTTGAGGCAGGAACCGCAGGGTACCTCTGATTTCAGACTCCGATCGCAGGGTCCCTGCAGACTGGGGCCAGGAGAGTCAGGCCTCGTCTTGGGTTGAGGCATGGAACTCCGCTTGCCTCTCGAGATGTCCCCGGGGAGAGAGGCCGCTTGTCGAGCTGTATTTGGAACCTGGGGTTTTTTCCGAACGATGCACGGAAAAACTGCCCCTTCGTGTGGACTTCATTCACAGGGTGGAGTTCGGAGAGGTGTCCGGGCATCGGGTTCTTCTCAAGAGGGGACCGGGAAATCGGGGTCCTACGGAATGTGGAACCACCCACGAGGCCACGTCTGGAAGGTCTTCGTGAGACCCGCCTCATCCTGAGGTGCGACCGGAAGGTCGGGAACCCCTTCCAGACAAAGCAGGGGAGTCGACCCTCCTGTCCAGATCAGGAGGGGAGAAAGGGCTCAGAGGAGGGGGTGCCGGAAAACCTCAGTGTTCCTCTCGAGGGAGACCGGGATTTCGGGGAACTTTGTGGGTCGCATCAAGGGTGCCAAGTGCCCTTTCGACCTCCAATTCCTAACGGGGGCCTTCTCCTGAGACGCTGTAGCGGGAAAGGGCTTCATCTTGCGGTGACGGGGGAGCCACGTGGTTTTTCTCGAGTTACGGCGGGATTCTCGAGTTACGACGGGGAATTCAGGATGCCTCTTGTGTTGGCCCAGGCAAGTCCAATCTTCCATTCGAGTTGCGAAGGAAAGCTGGGGATTGCTCTCGAGTGACCGCAGGGCCAAGAGACCTCATCTAGGCTTGTGTCCAGAAGCCAATGTTCCTCTCCAGGGGCGACAGGGATCTCGGGGTTGCATTCCAGACGCACCCGGGGAGACAGGCATTCATCTCGAGTGGAAGCAAAGAAGCCCGCTCTGCTCTCGAGTCGCGACGGGTATCTCTTGGAGCTCACTGGGTGGACCCAAGGGAGTCAAGCCTCCTGAGGCGTTTGGAGAGAGGTCGCGAGATTGGTCTCTAGGCCATGCAGGAGACGAAGGCCCTCATCTCTCGATGACGGGGGAATCTCGGGGTTGTTCTCGAGCGGCGGCCCCAGTGTGCGGTTTCTCACGAGGTACGACGGCGAGGTCAGTGAGCCTCTCGTGGGGCGCCAGGGAAGTCGGGTCTCCATGCGAGTGGCGAGGGGGAGCGCGTCACTGCTCCCGAGCCATGGTAGGGGAATCTGGCCTCGAGACGTGTTGAAGAAGGTCTCTCGAGGTCTTTCTCGGGTTGAGGCAGGAAACCCTGGGTTCCCTCGACTTGTGCAGGTGACCTCAGGGGGCTTCTCATGGTGGCTCTGAGAAGCCAGGGAAACTGGAGGTGGGAGGGGCCTCTCGGGACTCCACTGGGTTTGGTGCATTGGAAGAGGGCCTCATCTCCAGTTGAGGCAGGAACCGCAGGGTACCTCTGATTTCAGACTCCGATCGCAGGGTCCCTGCAGACTGGGGCCAGGAGAGTCAGGCCTCGTCTTGGGTTGAGGCATGGAACTCCGCTTGCCTCTCGAGATGTCCCCGGGGAGAGAGGCCGCTTGTCGAGCTGTATTTGGAACCTGGGGTTTTTTCCGAACGATGCACGGAAAAACTGCCCCTTCGTGTGGACTTCATTCACAGGGTGGAGTTCGGAGAGGTGTCCGGGCATCGGGTTCTTCTCAAGAGGGGACCGGGAAATCGGGGTCCTACGGAATGTGGAACCACCCACGAGGCCACGTCTGGAAGGTCTTCGTGAGACCCGCCTCATCCTGAGGTGCGACCGGAAGGTCGGGAACCCCTTCCAGACAAAGCAGGGGAGTCGACCCTCCTGTCCAGATCAGGAGGGGAGAAAGGGCTCAGAGGAGGGGGTGCCGGAAAACCTCAGTGTTCCTCTCGAGGGAGACCGGGATTTCGGGGAACTTTGTGGGTCGCATCAAGGGTGCCAAGTGCCCTTTCGACCTCCAATTCCTAACGGGGGCCTTCTCCTGAGACGCTGTAGCGGGAAAGGGCTTCATCTTGCGGTGACGGGGGAGCCACGTGGTTTTTCTCGAGTTACGGCGGGATTCTCGAGTTACGACGGGGAATTCAGGATGCCTCTTGTGTTGGCCCAGGCAAGTCCAATCTTCCATTCGAGTTGCGAAGGAAAGCTGGGGATTGCTCTCGAGTGACCGCAGGGCCAAGAGACCTCATCTAGGCTTGTGTCCAGAAGCCAATGTTCCTCTCCAGGGGCGACAGGGATCTCGGGGTTGCATTCCAGACGCACCCGGGGAGACAGGCATTCATCTCCAGTGGAAGCAAAGAAGCCCGCTCTGCTCTTGAGTCGCGACGGGTATCTCTTGGTGCTCACTGGGTGGACCCAAGGGAGTCAAGCCTCCTGAGGCGTTTGGAGAGAGGTCGCGAGATTGGTCTCTAGGCCATGCAGGAGACGAAGGCCCTCATCTCTCGATGACGGGGGAATCTCGGGGTTGTTCTCGAGCGGCGGCCCCAGTGTGCGGTTTCTCACGAGGTACGACGGCGAGGTCAGTGAGCCTCTCGTGGGGCGCCAGGGAAGTCGGGTCTCCATGCGAGTGGCGAGGGGGAGCGCGTCACTGCTCCCGAGCCATGGTAGGGGAATCTGGCCTCGAGACGTGTTGAAGAAGGTCTCTCGAGGTCTTTCTCGGGTTGAGGCAGGAAACCCTGGGTTCCCTCGACTTGTGCAGGTGACCTCAGGGGGCTTCTCATGGTGGCTCTGAGAAGCCAGGGAAACTGGAGGTGGGAGGGGCCTCTCGGGACTCCACTGGGTTTGGTGCATTGGAAGAGGGCCTCATCTCCAGTTGAGGCAGGAACCGCAGGGTACCTCTGATTTCAGACTCCGATCGCAGGGTCCCTGCAGACTGGGGCCAGGAGAGTCAGGCCTCGTCTTGGGTTGAGGCATGGAACTCCGCTTGCCTCTCGAGATGTCCCCGGGGAGAGAGGCCGCTTGTCGAGCTGTATTTGGAACCTGGGGTTTTTTCCGAACGATGCACGGAAAAACTGCCCCTTCGTGTGGACTTCATTCACAGGGTGGAGTTCGGAGAGGTGTCCGGGCATCGGGTTCTTCTCAAGAGGGGACCGGGAAATCGGGGTCCTACGGAATGTGGAACCACCCACGAGGCCACGTCTGGAAGGTCTTCGTGAGACCGGCCTCATCCTGAGGTGCGACCGGAAGGTCGGGAACCCCTTCCAGACAAAGCAGGGGAGTCGACCCTCCTGTCCAGATCAGGAGGGGAGAAAGGGCTCAGAGGAGGGGGTGCCGGAAAACCTCAGTGTTCCTCTCGAGGGAGACCGGGATTTCGGGGAACTTTGTGGGTCGCATCAAGGGTGCCAAGTGCCCTTTCGACCTCCAATTCCTAACGGGGGCCTTCTCCTGAGACGCTGTAGCGGGAAAGGGCTTCATCTTGCGGTGACGGGGGAGCCACGTGGTTTTTCTCGAGTTACGGCGGGATTCTCGAGTTACGACGGGGAATTCAGGATGCCTCTTGTGTTGGCCCAGGCAAGTCCAATCTTCCATTCGAGTTGCGAAGGAAAGCTGGGGATTGCTCTCGAGTGACTGCAGGGCCAAGAGACCTCATCTAGGCTTGTGTCCAGAAGCCAATGTTCCTCTCCAGGGGCGACAGGGATCTCGGGGTTGCATTCCAGACGCACCCGGGGAGACAGGCATTCATCTCGAGTGGAAGCAAAGAAGCCCGCTCTGCTCTCGAATCGCGACGGGTATCTCTTGGAGCTCACTGGGTGGACCCAAGGGAGTCAAGCCTCCTGAGGCGTTTGGAGAGAGGTCGCGAGATTGGTCTCTAGGCCATGCAGGAGACGAAGGCCCTCATCTCTCGATGACGGGGGAATCTCGGGGTTGTTCTCGAGCGGCGGCCCCAGTGTGCGGTTTCTCACGAGGTACGACGGCGAGGTCAGTGAGCCTCTCGTGGGGCGCCAGGGAAGTCGGGTCTCCATGCGAGTGGCGAGGGGGAGCGCGTCACTGCTCCCGAGCCATGGTAGGGGAATCTGGCCTCGAGACGTGTTGAAGAAGGTCTCTCGAGGTCTTTCTCGGGTTGAGGCAGGAAACCCTGGGTTCCCTCGACTTGTGCAGGTGACCTCAGGGGGCTTCTCATGGTGGCTCTGAGAAGCCAGGGAAACTGGAGGTGGGAGGGGCCTCTCGGGACTCCACTGGGTTTGGTGCATTGGAAGAGGGCCTCATCTCCAGTTGAGGCAGGAACCGCAGGGTACCTCTGATTTCAGACTCCGATCGCAGGGTCCCTGCAGACTGGGGCCAGGAGAGTCAGGCCTCGTCTTGGGTTGAGGCATGGAACTCCGCTTGCCTCTCGAGATGTCCCCGGGGAGAGAGGCCGCTTGTCGAGCTGTATTTGGAACCTGGGGTTTTTTCCGAACGATGCACGGAAAAACTGCCCCTTCGTGTGGACTTCATTCACAGGGTGGAGTTCGGAGAGGTGTCCGGGCATCGGGTTCTTCTCAAGAGGGGACCGGGAAATCGGGGTCCTACGGAATGTGGAACCACCCACGAGGCCACGTCTGGAAGGTCTTTGTGAGACCGGCCTCATCCTGAGGTGCGACCGGAAGGTCGGGAACCCCTTCCAGACAAAGCAGGGGAGTCGACCCTCCTGTCCAGATCAGGAGGGGAGAAAGGGCTCAGAGGAGGGGGTGCCGGAAAACCTCAGTGTTCCTCTCGAGGGAGACCGGGATTTCGGGGAACTTTGTGGGTCGCATCAAGGGTGCCATGTGCCCTTTCGACCTCCAATTCCTAACGGGGGCCTTCTCCTGAGACGCTGTAGCGGGAAAGGGCTTCATCTTGCGGTGACGGGGGAGCCACGTGGTTTTTCTCGAGTTACGGCGGGATTCTCGAGTTACGACGGGGAATTCAGGATGCCTCTTGTGTTGGCCCAGGCAAGTCCAATCTTCCATTCGAGTTGCGAAGGAAAGCTGGGGATTGCTCTCGAGTGACTGCAGGGCCAAGAGACCTCATCTAGGCTTGTGTCCAGAAGCCAATGTTCCTCTCCAGGGGCGACAGGGATCTCGGGGTTGCATTCCAGACGCACCCGGGGAGACAGGCATTCATCTCGAGTGGAAGCAAAGAAGCCCGCTCTGCTCTCGAATCGCGACGGGTATCTCTTGGAGCTCACTGGGTGGACCCAAGGGAGTCAAGCCTCCTGAGGCGTTTGGAGAGAGGTCGCGAGATTGGTCTCTAGGCCATGCAGGAGACGAAGGCCCTCATCTCTCGATGACGGGGGAATCTCGGGGTTGTTCTCGAGCGGCGGCCCCAGTGTGCGGTTTCTCACGAGGTACGACGGCGAGGTCAGTGAGCCTCTCGTGGGGCGCCAGGGAAGTCGGGTCTCCATGCGAGTGGCGAGGGGGAGCGCGTCACTGCTCCCGAGCCATGGTAGGGGAATCTGGCCTCGAGACGTGTTGAAGAAGGTCCCTCGAGGTCTTTCTCGGGTTGAGGCAGGAAACCCTGGGTTCCCTCGACTTGTGCAGGTGACCTCAGGGGGCTTCTCATGGTGGCTCTGAGAAGCCAGGGAAACTGGAGGTGGGAGGGGCCTCTCGGGACTCCACTGGGTTTGGTGCATTGGAAGAGGGCCTCATCTCCAGTTGAGGCAGGAACCGCAGGGTACCTCTGATTTCAGACTCCGATCGCAGGGTCCCTGCAGACTGGGGCCAGGAGAGTCAGGCCTCGTCTTGGGTTGAGGCATGGAACTCCGCTTGCCTCTCGAGATGTCCCCGGGGAGAGAGGCCGCTTGTCGAGCTGTATTTGGAACCTGGGGTTTTTTCCGAACGATGCACGGAAAAACTGCCCCTTCGTGTGGACTTCATTCACAGGGTGGAGTTCGGAGAGGTGTCCGGGCATCGGGTTCTTCTCAAGAGGGGACCGGGAAATCGGGGTCCTACGGAATGTGGAACCACCCACGAGGCCACGTCTGGAAGGTCTTCGTGAGACCCGCCTCATCCTGAGGTGCGACCGGAAGGTCGGGAACCCCTTCCAGACAAAGCAGGGGAGTCGACCCTCCTGTCCAGATCAGGAGGGGAGAAAGGGCTCAGAGGAGGGGGTGCCGGAAAACCTCAGTGTTCCTCTCGAGGGAGACCGGGATTTCGGGGAACTTTGTGGGTCGCATCAAGGGTGCCAAGTGCCCTTTCGACCTCCAATTCCTAACGTGGGACTTCTCCTGAGACGCTGTAGCGGGAAAGGGCTTCATCTTGCGGTGACGGGGGAGCCACGTGGTTTTTCTCGAGTTACGGCGGGA
The DNA here is from genome assembly GCF_055505025.1 of Bos grunniens. Taxonomy (NCBI): domain Eukaryota; kingdom Metazoa; phylum Chordata; class Mammalia; order Artiodactyla; family Bovidae; genus Bos; species Bos grunniens. The sequence continues at coordinate 275,501 of NC_141188.1, read as the reverse complement.
TTCTCGAGTTACGACGGGGAATTCAGGATGCCTCTTGTGTTGGCCCAGGCAAGTCCAATCTTCCATTCGAGTTGCGAAGGAAAGCTGGGGATTGCTCTCGAGTGACTGCAGGGCCAAGAGACCTCATCTAGGCTTGTGTCCAGAAGCCAATGTTCCTCTCCAGGGGCGACAGGGATCTCGGGGTTGCATTCCAGACGCACCCGGGGAGACAGGCATTCATCTCGAGTGGAAGCAAAGAAGCCCGCTCTGCTCTCGAATCGCGACGGGTATCTCTTGGAGCTCACTGGGTGGACCCAAGGGAGTCAAGCCTCCTGAGGCGTTTGGAGAGAGGTCGCGAGATTGGTCTCTAGGCCATGCAGGAGACGAAGGCCCTCATCTCTCGATGACGGGGGAATCTCGGGGTTGTTCTCGAGCGGCGGCCCCAGTGTGCGGTTTCTCACGAGGTACGACGGCGAGGTCAGTGAGCCTCTCGTGGGGCGCCAGGGAAGTCGGGTCTCCATGCGAGTGGCGAGGGGGAGCGCGTCACTGCTCCCGAGCCATGGTAGGGGAATCTGGCCTCGAGACGTGTTGAAGAAGGTCTCTCGAGGTCTTTCTCGGGTTGAGGCAGGAAACCCTGGGTTCCCTCGACTTGTGCAGGTGACCTCAGGGGGCTTCTCATGGTGGCTCTGAGAAGCCAGGGAAACTGGAGGTGGGAGGGGCCTCTCGGGACTCCACTGGGTTTGGTGCATTGGAAGAGGGCCTCATCTCCAGTTGAGGCAGGAACCGCAGGGTACCTCTGATTTCAGACTCCGATCGCAGGGTCCCTGCAGACTGGGGCCAGGAGAGTCAGGCCTCGTCTTGGGTTGAGGCATGGAACTCCGCTTGCCTCTCGAGATGTCCCCGGGGAGAGAGGCCGCTTGTCGAGCTGTATTTGGAACCTGGGGTTTTTTCCGAACGATGCACGGAAAAACTGCCCCTTCGTGTGGACTTCATTCACAGGGTGGAGTTCGGAGAGGTGTCCGGGCATCGGGTTCTTCTCAAGAGGGGACCGGGAAATCGGGGTCCTACGGAATGTGGAACCACCCACGAGGCCACGTCTGGAAGGTCTTCGTGAGACCGGCCTCATCCTGAGGTGCGACCGGAAGGTCGGGAACCCCTTCCAGACAAAGCAGGGGAGTCGACCCTCCTGTCCAGATCAGGAGGGGAGAAAGGGCTCAGAGGAGGGGGTGCCGGAAAACCTCAGTGTTCCTCTCGAGGGAGACCGGGATTTCGGGGAACTTTGTGGGTCGCATCAAGGGTGCCATGTGCCCTTTCGACCTCCAATTCCTAACGGGGGCCTTCTCCTGAGACGCTGTAGCGGGAAAGGGCTTCATCTTGCGGTGACGGGGGAGCCACGTGGTTTTTCTCGAGTTACGGCGGGATTCTCGAGTTACGACGGGGAATTCAGGATGCCTCTTGTGTTGGCCCAGGCAAGTCCAATCTTCCATTCGAGTTGCGAAGGAAAGCTGGGGATTGCTCTCGAGTGACTGCAGGGCCAAGAGACCTCATCTAGGCTTGTGTCCAGAAGCCAATGTTCCTCTCCAGGGGCGACAGGGATCTCGGGGTTGCATTCCAGACGCACCCGGGGAGACAGGCATTCATCTCGAGTGGAAGCAAAGAAGCCCGCTCTGCTCTCGAATCGCGACGGGTATCTCTTGGAGCTCACTGGGTGGACCCAAGGGAGTCAAGCCTCCTGAGGCGTTTGGAGAGAGGTCGCGAGATTGGTCTCTAGGCCATGCAGGAGACGAAGGCCCTCATCTCTCGATGACGGGGGAATCTCGGGGTTGTTCTCGAGCGGCGGCCCCAGTGTGCGGTTTCTCACGAGGTACGACGGCGAGGTCAGTGAGCCTCTCGTGGGGCGCCAGGGAAGTCGGGTCTCCATGCGAGTGGCGAGGGGGAGCGCGTCACTGCTCCCGAGCCATGGTAGGGGAATCTGGCCTCGAGACGTGTTGAAGAAGGTCCCTCGAGGTCTTTCTCGGGTTGAGGCAGGAAACCCTGGGTTCCCTCGACTTGTGCAGGTGACCTCAGGGGGCTTCTCATGGTGGCTCTGAGAAGCCAGGGAAACTGGAGGTGGGAGGGGCCTCTCGGGACTCCACTGGGTTTGGTGCATTGGAAGAGGGCCTCATCTCCAGTTGAGGCAGGAACCGCAGGGTACCTCTGATTTCAGACTCCGATCGCAGGGTCCCTGCAGACTGGGGCCAGGAGAGTCAGGCCTCGTCTTGGGTTGAGGCATGGAACTCCGCTTGCCTCTCGAGATGTCCCCGGGGAGAGAGGCCGCTTGTCGAGCTGTATTTGGAACCTGGGGTTTTTTCCGAACGATGCACGGAAAAACTGCCCCTTCGTGTGGACTTCATTCACAGGGTGGAGTTCGGAGAGGTGTCCGGGCATCGGGTTCTTCTCAAGAGGGGACCGGGAAATCGGGGTCCTACGGAATGTGGAACCACCCACGAGGCCACGTCTGGAAGGTCTTCGTGAGACCGGCCTCATCCTGAGGTGCGACCGGAAGGTCGGGAACCCCTTCCAGACAAAGCAGGGGAGTCGACCCTCCTGTCCAGATCAGGAGGGGAGAAAGGGCTCAGAGGAGGGGGTGCCGGAAAACCTCAGTGTTCCTCTCGAGGGAGACCGGGATTTCGGGGAACTTTGTGGGTCGCATCAAGGGTGCCAAGTGCCCTTTCGACCTCCAATTCCTAACGGGGGCCTTCTCCTGAGACGCTGTAGCGGGAAAGGGCTTCATCTTGCGGTGACGGGGGAGCCACGTGGTTTTTCTCGAGTTACGGCGGGATTCTCGAGTTACGACGGGGAATTCAGGATGCCTCTTGTGTTGGCCCAGGCAAGTCCAATCTTCCATTCGAGTTGCGAAGGAAAGCTGGGGATTGCTCTCGAGTGACTGCAGGGCCAAGAGACCTCATCTAGGCTTGTGTCCAGAAGCCAATGTTCCTCTCCAGGGGCGACAGGGATCTCGGGGTTGCATTCCAGACGCACCCGGGGAGACAGGCATTCATCTCGAGTGGAAGCAAAGAAGCCCGCTCTGCTCTCGAGTCGCGACGGGTATCTCTTGGAGCTCACTGGGTGGACCCAAGGGAGTCAAGCCTCCTGAGGCGTTTGGAGAGAGGTCGCGAGACTGGTCTCTAGGCCATGCAGGCGACGAAGGCCCTCATCTCTCGATGACGGGGGAATCTCGGGGTTGTTCTCGAGCGGCGGCCCCAGTGTGCGGTTTCTCACGAGGTACGACGGCGAGGTCAGTGAGCCTCTCGTGGGGCGCCAGGGAAGTCGGGTCTCCATGCGAGTGGCGAGGGGGAGCGCGTCACTGCTCCCGAGCCATGGTAGGGGAATCTGGCCTCGAGACGTGTTGAAGAAGGTCTCTCGAGGTCTTTCTCGGGTTGAGGCAGGAAACCCTGGGTTCCCTCGACTTGTGCAGGTGACCTCAGGGGGCTTCTCATGGTGGCTCTGAGAAGCCAGGGAAACTGGAGGTGGGAGGGGCCTCTCGGGACTCCACTGGGTTTGGTGCATTGGAAGAGGGCCTCATCTCCAGTTGAGGCAGGAACCGCAGGGTACCTCTGATTTCAGACTCCGATCGCAGGGTCCCTGCAGACTGGGGCCAGGAGAGTCAGGCCTCGTCTTGGGTTGAGGCATGGAACTCCGCTTGCCTCTCGAGATGTCCCCGGGGAGAGAGGCCGCTTGTCGAGCTGTATTTGGAACCTGGGGTTTTTTCCGAACGATGCACGGAAAAACTGCCCCTTCGTGTGGACTTCATTCACAGGGTGGAGTTCGGAGAGGTGTCCGGGCATCGGGTTCTTCTCAAGAGGGGACCGGGAAATCGGGGTCCTACGGAATGTGGAACCACCCACGAGGCCACGTCTGGAAGGTCTTCGTGAGACCGGCCTCATCCTGAGGTGCGACCGGAAGGTCGGGAACCCCTTCCAGACAAAGCAGGGGAGTCGACCCTCCTGTCCAGATCAGGAGGGGAGAAAGGGCTCAGAGGAGGGGGTGCCGGAAAACCTCAGTGTTCCTCTCGAGGGAGACCGGGATTTCGGGGAACTTTGTGGGTCGCATCAAGGGTGCCAAGTGCCCTTTCGACCTCCAATTCCTAACGTGGGACTTCTCCTGAGACGCTGTAGCGGGAAAGGGCTTCATCTTGCGGTGACGGGGGAGCCACGTGGTTTTTCTCGAGTTACGGCGGGATTCTCGAGTTACGACGGGGAATTCAGGATGCCTCTTGTGTTGGCCCAGGCAAGTCCAATCTTCCATTCGAGTTGCGAAGGAAAGCTGGGGATTGCTCTCGAGTGACTGCAGGGCCAAGAGACCTCATCTAGGCTTGTGTCCAGAAGCCAATGTTCCTCTCCAGGGGCGACAGGGATCTCGGGGTTGCATTCCAGACGCACCCGGGGAGACAGGCATTCATCTCGAGTGGAAGCAAAGAACCCCGCTCTGCTCTCGAATCGCGACGGGTATCTCTTGGAGCTCACTGGGTGGACCCAAGGGAGTCAAGCCTCCTGAGGCGTTTGGAGAGAGGTCGCGAGATTGGTCTCTAGGCCATGCAGGCGACGAAGGCCCTCATCTCTCGATGACGGGGGAATCTCGGGGTTGTTCTCGAGCGGCGGCCCCAGTGTGCGGTTTCTCACGAGGTACGACGGCGAGGTCAGTGAGCCTCTCGTGGGGTGCCAGGGAAGTCGGGTCTCCATGCGAGTGGCGAGGGGGAGCGCGTCACTGCTCCCGAGCCATGGTAGGGGAATCTGGCCTCGAGACGTGTTGAAGAAGGTCTCTCGAGGTCTTTCTCGGGTTGAGGCAGGAAACCCTGGGTTCCCTCGACTTGTGCAGGTGACCTCAGGGGGCTTCTCATGGTGGCTCTGAGAAGCCAGGGAAACTGGAGGTGGGAGGGGCCTCTCGGGACTCCACTGGGTTTGGTGCATTGGAAGAGGGCCTCATCTCCAGTTGAGGCAGGAACCGCAGGGTACCTCTGATTTCAGACTCCGATCGCAGGGTCCCTGCAGACTGGGGCCAGGAGAGTCAGGCCTCGTCTTGGGTTGAGGCATGGAACTCCGCTTGCCTCTCGAGATGTCCCCGGGGAGAGAGGCCGCTTGTCGAGCTGTATTTGGAACCTGGGGTTTTTTCCGAACGATGCACGGAAAAACTGCCCCTTCGTGTGGACTTCATTCACAGGGTGGAGTTCGGAGAGGTGTCCGGGCATCGGGTTCTTCTCAAGAGGGGACCGGGAAATCGGGGTCCTACGGAATGTGGAACCACCCACGAGGCCACGTCTGGAAGGTCTTCGTGAGACCCGCCTCATCCTGAGGTGCGACCGGAAGGTCGGGAACCCCTTCCAGACAAAGCAGGGGAGTCGACCCTCCTGTCCAGATCAGGAGGGGAGAAAGGGCTCAGAGGAGGGGGTGCCGGAAAACCTCAGTGTTCCTCTCGAGGGAGACCGGGATTTCGGGGAACTTTGTGGGTCGCATCAAGGGTGCCAAGTGCCCTTTCGACCTCCAATTCCTAACGTGGGACTTCTCCTGAGACGCTGTAGCGGGAAAGGGCTTCATCTTGCGGTGACGGGGGAGCCACGTGGTTTTTCTCGAGTTACGGCGGGATTCTCGAGTTACGACGGGGAATTCAGGATGCCTCTTGTGTTGGCCCAGGCAAGTCCAATCTTCCATTCGAGTTGCGAAGGAAAGCTGGGGATTGCTCTCGAGTGACTGCAGGGCCAAGAGACCTCATCTAGGCTTGTGTCCAGAAGCCAATGTTCCTCTCCAGGGGCGACAGGGATCTCGGGGTTGCATTCCAGACGCACCCGGGGAGACAGGCATTCATCTCGAGTGGAAGCAAAGAACCCCGCTCTGCTCTCGAATCGCGACGGGTATCTCTTGGAGCTCACTGGGTGGACCCAAGGGAGTCAAGCCTCCTGAGGCGTTTGGAGAGAGGTCGCGAGATTGGTCTCTAGGCCATGCAGGAGACGAAGGCCCTCATCTCTCGATGACGGGGGAATCTCGGGGTTGTTCTCGAGCGGCGGCCCCAGTGTGCGGTTTCTCACGAGGTACGACGGCGAGGTCAGTGAGCCTCTCGTGGGGCGCCAGGGAAGTCGGGTCTCCATGCGAGTGGCGAGGGGGAGCGCGTCACTGCTCCCGAGCCATGGTAGGGGAATCTGGCCTCGAGACGTGTTGAAGAAGGTCTCTCGAGGTCTTTCTCGGGTTGAGGCAGGAAACCCTGGGTTCCCTCGACTTGTGCAGGTGACCTCAGGGGGCTTCTCATGGTGGCTCTGAGAAGCCAGGGAAACTGGAGGTGGGAGGGGCCTCTCGGGACTCCACTGGGTTTGGTGCATTGGAAGAGGGCCTCATCTCCAGTTGAGGCAGGAACCGCAGGGTACCTCTGATTTCAGACTCCGATCGCAGGGTCCCTGCAGACTGGGGCCAGGAGAGTCAGGCCTCGTCTTGGGTTGAGGCATGGAACTCCGCTTGCCTCTCGAGATGTCCCCGGGGAGAGAGGCCGCTTGTCGAGCTGTATTTGGAACCTGGGGTTTTTTCCGAACGATGCACGGAAAAACTGCCCCTTCGTGTGGACTTCATTCACAGGGTGGAGTTCGGAGAGGTGTCCGGGCATCGGGTTCTTCTCAAGAGGGGACCGGGAAATCGGGGTCCTACGGAATGTGGAACCACCCACGAGGCCACGTCTGGAAGGTCTTCGTGAGACCGGCCTCATCCTGAGGTGCGACCGGAAGGTCGGGAACCCCTTCCAGACAAAGCAGGGGAGTCGACCCTCCTGTCCAGATCAGGAGGGGAGAAAGGGCTCAGAGGAGGGGGTGCCGGAAAACCTCAGTGTTCCTCTCGAGGGAGACCGGGATTTCGGGGAACTTTGTGGGTCGCATCAAGGGTGCCAAGTGCCCTTTCGACCTCCAATTCCTAACGGGGGCCTTCTCCTGAGACGCTGTAGCGGGAAAGGGCTTCATCTTGCGGTGACGGGGGAGCCACGTGGTTTTTCTCGAGTTACGGCGGGATTCTCGAGTTACGACGGGGAATTCAGGATGCCTCTTGTGTTGGCCCAGGCAAGTCCAATCTTCCATTCGAGTTGCGAAGGAAAGCTGGGGATTGCTCTCGAGTGACTGCAGGGCCAAGAGACCTCATCTAGGCTTGTGTCCAGAAGCCAATGTTCCTCTCCAGGGGCGACAGGGATCTCGGGGTTGCATTCCAGACGCACCCGGGGAGACAGGCATTCATCTCGAGTGGAAGCAAAGAAGCCCGCTCTGCTCTCGAATCGCGACGGGTATCTCTTGGAGCTCACTGGGTGGACCCAAGGGAGTCAAGCCTCCTGAGGCGTTTGGAGAGAGGTCGCGAGATTGGTCTCTAGGCCATGCAGGCGACGAAGGCCCTCATCTCTCGATGACGGGGGAATCTCGGGGTTGTTCTCGAGCGGCGGCCCCAGTGTGCGGTTTCTCACGAGGTACGACGGCGAGGTCAGTGAGCCTCTCGTGGGGCGCCAGGGAAGTCGGGTCTCCATGCGAGTGGCGAGGGGGAGCGCGTCACTGCTCCCGAGCCATGGTAGGGGAATCTGGCCTCGAGACGTGTTGAAGAAGGTCTCTCGAGGTCTTTCTCGGGTTGAGGCAGGAAACCCTGGGTTCCCTCGACTTGTGCAGGTGACCTCAGGGGGCTTCTCATGGTGGCTCTGAGAAGCCAGGGAAACTGGAGGTGGGAGGGGCCTCTCGGGACTCCACTGGGTTTGGTGCATTGGAAGAGGGCCTCATCTCCAGTTGAGGCAGGAACCGCAGGGTACCTCTGATTTCAGACTCCGATCGCAGGGTCCCTGCAGACTGGGGCCAGGAGAGTCAGGCCTCGTCTTGGGTTGAGGCATGGAACTCCGCTTGCCTCTCGAGATGTCCCCGGGGAGAGAGGCCGCTTGTCGAGCTGTATTTGGAACCTGGGGTTTTTTCCGAACGATGCACGGAAAAACTGCCCCTTCGTGTGGACTTCATTCACAGGGTGGAGTTCGGAGAGGTGTCCGGGCATCGGGTTCTTCTCAAGAGGGGACCGGGAAATCGGGGTCCTACGGAATGTGGAACCACCCACGAGGCCACGTCTGGAAGGTCTTCGTGAGACCGGCCTCATCCTGAGGTGCGACCGGAAGGTCGGGAACCCCTTCCAGACAAAGCAGGGGAGTCGACCCTCCTGTCCAGATCAGGAGGGGAGAAAGGGCTCAGAGGAGGGGGTGCCGGAAAACCTCAGTGTTCCTCTCGAGGGAGACCGGGATTTCGGGGAACTTTGTGGGTCGCATCAAGGGTGCCAAGTGCCCTTTCGACCTCCAATTCCTAACGTGGGACTTCTCCTGAGACGCTGTAGCGGGAAAGGGCTTCATCTTGCGGTGACGGGGGAGCCACGTGGTTTTTCTCGAGTTACGGCGGGATTCTCGAGTTACGACGGGGAATTCAGGATGCCTCTTGTGTTGGCCCAGGCAAGTCCAATCTTCCATTCGAGTTGCGAAGGAAAGCTGGGGATTGCTCTCGAGTGACTGCAGGGCCAAGAGACCTCATCTAGGCTTGTGTCCAGAAGCCAATGTTCCTCTCCAGGGGCGACAGGGATCTCGGGGTTGCATTCCAGACGCACCCGGGGAGACAGGCATTCATCTCGAGTGGAAGCAAAGAAGCCCGCTCTGCTCTCGAATCGCGACGGGTATCTCTTGGAGCTCACTGGGTGGACCCAAGGGAGTCAAGCCTCCTGAGGCGTTTGGAGAGAGGTCGCGAGATTGGTCTCTAGGCCATGCAGGCGACGAAGGCCCTCATCTCTCGATGACGGGGGAATCTCGGGGTTGTTCTCGAGCGGCGGCCCCAGTGTGCGGTTTCTCACGAGGTACGACGGCGAGGTCAGTGAGCCTCTCGTGGGGCGCCAGGGAAGTCGGGTCTCCATGCGAGTGGCGAGGGGGAGCGCGTCACTGCTCCCGAGCCATGGTAGGGGAATCTGGCCTCGAGACGTGTTGAAGAAGGTCTCTCGAGGTCTTTCTCGGGTTGAGGCAGGAAACCCTGGGTTCCCTCGACTTGTGCAGGTGACCTCAGGGGGCTTCTCATGGTGGCTCTGAGAAGCCAGGGAAACTGGAGGTGGGAGGGGCCTCTCGGGACTCCACTGGGTTTGGTGCATTGGAAGAGGGCCTCATCTCCAGTTGAGGCAGGAACCGCAGGGTACCTCTGATTTCAGACTCCGATCGCAGGGTCCCTGCAGACTGGGGCCAGGAGAGTCAGGCCTCGTCTTGGGTTGAGGCATGGAACTCCGCTTGCCTCTCGAGATGTCCCCGGGGAGAGAGGCCGCTTGTCGAGCTGTATTTGGAACCTGGGGTTTTTTCCGAACGATGCACGGAAAAACTGCCCCTTCGTGTGGACTTCATTCACAGGGTGGAGTTCGGAGAGGTGTCCGGGCATCGGGTTCTTCTCAAGAGGGGACCGGGAAATCGGGGTCCTACGGAATGTGGAACCACCCACGAGGCCACGTCTGGAAGGTCTTCGTGAGACCGGCCTCATCCTGAGGTGCGACCGGAAGGTCGGGAACCCCTTCCAGACAAAGCAGGGGAGTCGACCCTCCTGTCCAGATCAGGAGGGGAGAAAGGGCTCAGAGGAGGGGGTGCCGGAAAACCTCAGTGTTCCTCTCGAGGGAGACCGGGATTTCGGGGAACTTTGTGGGTCGCATCAAGGGTGCCAAGTGCCCTTTCGACCTCCAATTCCTAACGGGGGCCTTCTCCTGAGACGCTGTAGCGGGAAAGGGCTTCATCTTGCGGTGACGGGGGAGCCACGTGGTTTTTCTCGAGTTACGGCGGGATTCTCGAGTTACGACGGGGAATTCAGGATGCCTCTTGTGTTGGCCCAGGCAAGTCCAATCTTCCATTCGAGTTGCGAAGGAAAGCTGGGGATTGCTCTCGAGTGACTGCAGGGCCAAGAGACCTCATCTAGGCTTGTGTCCAGAAGCCAATGTTCCTCTCCAGGGGCGACAGGGATCTCGGGGTTGCATTCCAGACGCACCCGGGGAGACAGGCATTCATCTCGAGTGGAAGCAAAGAAGCCCGCTCTGCTCTCGAATCGCGACGGGTATCTCTTGGAGCTCACTGGGTGGACCCAAGGGAGTCAAGCCTCCTGAGGCGTTTGGAGAGAGGTCGCGAGATTGGTCTCTAGGCCATGCAGGAGACGAAGGCCCTCATCTCTCGATGACGGGGGAATCTCGGGGTTGTTCTCGAGCGGCGGCCCCAGTGTGCGGTTTCTCACGAGGTACGACGGCGAGGTCAGTGAGCCTCTCGTGGGGCGCCAGGGAAGTCGGGTCTCCATGCGAGTGGCGAGGGGGAGCGCGTCACTGCTCCCGAGCCATGGTAGGGGAATCTGGCCTCGAGACGTGTTGAAGAAGGTCTCTCGAGGTCTTTCTCGGGTTGAGGCAGGAAACCCTGGGTTCCCTCGACTTGTGCAGGTGACCTCAGGGGGCTTCTCATGGTGGCTCTGAGAAGCCAGGGAAACTGGAGGTGGGAGGGGCCTCTCGGGACTCCACTGGGTTTGGTGCATTGGAAGAGGGCCTCATCTCCAGTTGAGGCAGGAACCGCAGGGTACCTCTGATTTCAGACTCCGATCGCAGGGTCCCTGCAGACTGGGGCCAGGAGAGTCAGGCCTCGTCTTGGGTTGAGGCATGGAACTCCGCTTGCCTCTCGAGATGTCCCCGGGGAGAGAGGCCGCTTGTCGAGCTGTATTTGGAACCTGGGGTTTTTTCCGAACGATGCACGGAAAAACTGCCCCTTCGTGTGGACTTCATTCACAGGGTGGAGTTCGGAGAGGTGTCCGGGCATCGGGTTCTTCTCAAGAGGGGACCGGGAAATCGGGGTCCTACGGAATGTGGAACCACCCACGAGGCCACGTCTGGAAGGTCTTCGTGAGACCGGCCTCATCCTGAGGTGCGACCGGAAGGTCGGGAACCCCTTCCAGACAAAGCAGGGGAGTCGACCCTCCTGTCCAGATCAGGAGGGGAGAAAGGGCTCAGAGGAGGGGGTGCCGGAAAACCTCAGTGTTCCTCTCGAGGGAGACCGGGATTTCGGGGAACTTTGTGGGTCGCATCAAGGGTGCCAAGTGCCCTTTCGACCTCCAATTCCTAACGTGGGACTTCTCCTGAGACGCTGTAGCGGGAAAGGGCTTCATCTTGCGGTGACGGGGGAGCCACGTGGTTTTTCTCGAGTTACGGCGGGATTCTCGAGTTACGACGGGGAATTCAGGATGCCTCTTGTGTTGGCCCAGGCAAGTCCAATCTTCCATTCGAGTTGCGAAGGAAAGCTGGGGATTGCTCTCGAGTGACTGCAGGGCCAAGAGACCTCATCTAGGCTTGTGTCCAGAAGCCAATGTTCCTCTCCAGGGGCGACAGGGATCTCGGGGTTGCATTCCAGACGCACCCGGGGAGACAGGCATTCATCTCGAGTGGAAGCAAAGAAGCCCGCTCTGCTCTCGAATCGCGACGGGTATCTCTTGGAGCTCACTGGGTGGACCCAAGGGAGTCAAGCCTCCTGAGGCGTTTGGAGAGAGGTCGCGAGATTGGTCTCTAGGCCATGCAGGAGACGAAGGCCCTCATCTCTCGATGACGGGGGAATCTCGGGGTTGTTCTCGAGCGGCGGCCCCAGTGTGCGGTTTCTCACGAGGTACGACGGCGAGGTCAGTGAGCCTCTCGTGGGGCGCCAGGGAAGTCGGGTCTCCATGCGAGTGGCGAGGGGGAGCGCGTCACTGCTCCCGAGCCATGGTAGGGGAATCTGGCCTCGAGACGTGTTGAAGAAGGTCTCTCGAGGTCTTTCTCGGGTTGAGGCAGGAAACCCTGGGTTCCCTCGACTTGTGCAGGTGACCTCAGGGGGCTTCTCATGGTGGCTCTGAGAAGCCAGGGAAACTGGAGGTGGGAGGGGCCTCTCGGGACTCCACTGGGTTTGGTGCATTGGAAGAGGGCCTCATCTCCAGTTGAGGCAGGAACCGCAGGGTACCTCTGATTTCAGACTCCGATCGCAGGGTCCCTGCAGACTGGGGCCAGGAGAGTCAGGCCTCGTCTTGGGTTGAGGCATGGAACTCCGCTTGCCTCTCGAGATGTCCCCGGGGAGAGAGGCCGCTTGTCGAGCTGTATTTGGAACCTGGGGTTTTTTCCGAACGATGCACGGAAAAACTGCCCCTTCGTGTGGACTTCATTCACAGGGTGGAGTTCGGAGAGGTGTCCGGGCATCGGGTTCTTCTCAAGAGGGGACCGGGAAATCGGGGTCCTACGGAATGTGGAACCACCCACGAGGCCACGTCTGGAAGGTCTTCGTGAGACCGGCCTCATCCTGAGGTGCGACCGGAAGGTCGGGAACCCCTTCCAGACAAAGCAGGGGAGTCGACCCTCCTGTCCAGATCAGGAGGGGAGAAAGGGCTCAGAGGAGGGGGTGCCGGAAAACCTCAGTGTTCCTCTCGAGGGAGACCGGGATTTCGGGGAACTTTGTGGGTCGCATCAAGGGTGCCAAGTGCCCTTTCGACCTCCAATTCCTAACGGGGGCCTTCTCCTGAGACGCTGTAGCGGGAAAGGGCTTCATCTTGCGGTGACGGGGGAGCCACGTGGTTTTTCTCGAGTTACGGCGGGATTCTCGAGTTACGACGGGGAATTCAGGATGCCTCTTGTGTTGGCCCAGGCAAGTCCAATCTTCCATTCGAGTTGCGAAGGAAAGCTGGGGATTGCTCTCGAGTGACTGCAGGGCCAAGAGACCTCATCTAGGCTTGTGTCCAGAAGCCAATGTTCCTCTCCAGGGGCGACAGGGATCTCGGGGTTGCATTCCAGACGCACCCGGGGAGACAGGCATTCATCTCGAGTGGAAGCAAAGAAGCCCGCTCTGCTCTCGAATCGCGACGGGTATCTCTTGGAGCTCACTGGGTGGACCCAAGGGAGTCAAGCCTCCTGAGGCGTTTGGAGAGAGGTCGCGAGATTGGTCTCTAGGCCATGCAGGCGACGAAGGCCCTCATCTCTCGATGACGGGGGAATCTCGGGGTTGTTCTCGAGCGGCGGCCCCAGTGTGCGGTTTCTCACGAGGTACGACGGCGAGGTCAGTGAGCCTCTCGTGGGGCGCCAGGGAAGTCGGGTCTCCATGCGAGTGGCGAGGGGGAGCGCGTCACTGCTCCCGAGCCATGGTAGGGGAATCTGGCCTCGAGACGTGTTGAAGAAGGTCTCTCGAGGTCTTTCTCGGGTTGAGGCAGGAAACCCTGGGTTCCCTCGACTTGTGCAGGTGACCTCAGGGGGCTTCTCATGGTGGCTCTGAGAAGCCAGGGAAACTGGAGGTGGGAGGGGCCTCTCGGGACTCCACTGGGTTTGGTGCATTGGAAGAGGGCCTCATCTCCAGTTGAGGCAGGAACCGCAGGGTACCTCTGATTTCAGACTCCGATCGCAGGGTCCCTGCAGACTGGGGCCAGGAGAGTCAGGCCTCGTCTTGGGTTGAGGCATGGAACTCCGCTTGCCTCTCGAGATGTCCCCGGGGAGAGAGGCCGCTTGTCGAGCTGTATTTGGAACCTGGGGTTTTTTCCGAACGATGCACGGAAAAACTGCCCCTTCGTGTGGACTTCATTCACAGGGTGGAGTTCGGAGAGGTGTCCGGGCATCGGGTTCTTCTCAAGAGGGGACCGGGAAATCGGGGTCCTACGGAATGTGGAACCACCCACGAGGCCACGTCTGGAAGGTCTTCGTGAGACCGGCCTCATCCTGAGGTGCGACCGGAAGGTCGGGAACCCCTTCCAGACAAAGCAGGGGAGTCGACCCTCCTGTCCAGATCAGGAGGGGAGAAAGGGCTCAGAGGAGGGGGTGCCGGAAAACCTCAGTGTTCCTCTCGAGGGAGACCGGGATTTCGGGGAACTTTGTGGGTCGCATCAAGGGTGCCAAGTGCCCTTTCGACCTCCAATTCCTAACGGGGGCCTTCTCCTGAGACGCTGTAGCGGGAAAGGGCTTCATCTTGCGGTGACGGGGGAGCCACGTGGTTTTTCTCGAGTTACGGCGGGATTCTCGAGTTACGACGGGGAATTCAGGATGCCTCTTGTGTTGGCCCAGGCAAGTCCAATCTTCCATTCGAGTTGCGAAGGAAAGCTGGGGATTGCTCTCGAGTGACTGCAGGGCCAAGAGACCTCATCTAGGCTTGTGTCCAGAAGCCAATGTTCCTCTCCAGGGGCGACAGGGATCTCGGGGTTGCATTCCAGACGCACCCGGGGAGACAGGCATTCATCTCGAGTGGAAGCAAAGAAGCCCGCTCTGCTCTCGAATCGCGACGGGTATCTCTTGGAGCTCACTGGGTGGACCCAAGGGAGTCAAGCCTCCTGAGGCGTTTGGAGAGAGGTCGCGAGATTGGTCTCTAGGCCATGCAGGCGACGAAGGCCCTCATCTCTCGATGACGGGGGAATCTCGGGGTTGTTCTCGAGCGGCGGCCCCAGTGTGCGGTTTCTCACGAGGTACGACGGCGAGGTCAGTGAGCCTCTCGTGGGGCGCCAGGGAAGTCGGGTCTCCATGCGAGTGGCGAGGGGGAGCGCGTCACTGCTCCCGAGCCATGGTAGGGGAATCTGGCCTCGAGACGTGTTGAAGAAGGTCTCTCGAGGTCTTTCTCGGGTTGAGGCAGGAAACCCTGGGTTCCCTCGACTTGTGCAGGTGACCTCAGGGGGCTTCTCATGGTGGCTCTGAGAAGCCAGGGAAACTGGAGGTGGGAGGGGCCTCTCGGGACTCCACTGGGTTTGGTGCATTGGAAGAGGGCCTCATCTCCAGTTGAGGCAGGAACCGCAGGGTACCTCTGATTTCAGACTCCGATCGCAGGGTCCCTGCAGACTGGGGCCAGGAGAGTCAGGCCTCGTCTTGGGTTGAGGCATGGAACTCCGCTTGCCTCTCGAGATGTCCCCGGGGAGAGAGGCCGCTTGTCGAGCTGTATTTGGAACCTGGGGTTTTTTCCGAACGATGCACGGAAAAACTGCCCCTTCGTGTGGACTTCATTCACAGGGTGGAGTTCGGAGAGGTGTCCGGGCATCGGGTTCTTCTCAAGAGGGGACCGGGAAATCGGGGTCCTACGGAATGTGGAACCACCCACGAGGCCACGTCTGGAAGGTCTTCGTGAGACCGGCCTCATCCTGAGGTGCGACCGGAAGGTCGGGAACCCCTTCCAGACAAAGCAGGGGAGTCGACCCTCCTGTCCAGATCAGGAGGGGAGAAAGGGCTCAGAGGAGGGGGTGCCGGAAAACCTCAGTGTTCCTCTCGAGGGAGACCGGGATTTCGGGGAACTTTGTGGGTCGCATCAAGGGTGCCAAGTGCCCTTTCGACCTCCAATTCCTAACGGGGGCCTTCTCCTGAGACGCTGTAGCGGGAAAGGGCTTCATCTTGCGGTGACGGGGGAGCCACGTGGTTTTTCTCGAGTTACGGCGGGATTCTCGAGTTACGACGGGGAATTCAGGATGCCTCTTGT
Organism: Bos grunniens; assembly: GCF_055505025.1. Classification (NCBI taxonomy): domain Eukaryota; kingdom Metazoa; phylum Chordata; class Mammalia; order Artiodactyla; family Bovidae; genus Bos; species Bos grunniens. The sequence continues at coordinate 260,063 of NC_141188.1, read as the reverse complement.
GTTGGCCCAGGCAAGTCCAATCTTCCATTCGAGTTGCGAAGGAAAGCTGGGGATTGCTCTCGAGTGACTGCAGGGCCAAGAGACCTCATCTAGGCTTGTGTCCAGAAGCCAATGTTCCTCTCCAGGGGCGACAGGGATCTCGGGGTTGCATTCCAGACGCACCCGGGGAGACAGGCATTCATCTCGAGTGGAAGCAAAGAAGCCCGCTCTGCTCTCGAATCGCGACGGGTATCTCTTGGAGCTCACTGGGTGGACCCAAGGGAGTCAAGCCTCCTGAGGCGTTTGGAGAGAGGTCGCGAGATTGGTCTCTAGGCCATGCAGGAGACGAAGGCCCTCATCTCTCGATGACGGGGGAATCTCGGGGTTGTTCTCGAGCGGAGGCCCCAGTGTGCGGTTTCTCACGAGGTACGACGGCGAGGTCAGTGAGCCTCTCGTGGGGCGCCAGGGAAGTCGGGTCTCCATGCGAGTGGCGAGGGGGAGCGCGTCACTGCTCCCGAGCCATGGTAGGGGAATCTGGCCTCGAGACGTGTTGAAGAAGGTCTCTCGAGGTCTTTCTCGGGTTGAGGCAGGAAACCCTGGGTTCCCTCGACTTGTGCAGGTGACCTCAGGGGGCTTCTCATGGTGGCTCTGAGAAGCCAGGGAAACTGGAGGTGGGAGGGGCCTCTCGGGACTCCACTGGGTTTGGTGCATTGGAAGAGGGCCTCATCTCCAGTTGAGGCAGGAACCGCAGGGTACCTCTGATTTCAGACTCCGATCGCAGGGTCCCTGCAGACTGGGGCCAGGAGAGTCAGGCCTCGTCTTGGGTTGAGGCATGGAACTCCGCTTGCCTCTCGAGATGTCCCCGGGGAGAGAGGCCGCTTGTCGAGCTGTATTTGGAACCTGGGGTTTTTTCCGAACGATGCACGGAAAAACTGCCCCTTCGTGTGGACTTCATTCACAGGGTGGAGTTCGGAGAGGTGTCCGGGCATCGGGTTCTTCTCAAGAGGGGACCGGGAAATCGGGGTCCTACGGAATGTGGAACCACCCACGAGGCCACGTCTGGAAGGTCTTCGTGAGACCGGCCTCATCCTGAGGTGCGACCGGAAGGTCGGGAACCCCTTCCAGACAAAGCAGGGGAGTCGACCCTCCTGTCCAGATCAGGAGGGGAGAAAGGGCTCAGAGGAGGGGGTGCCGGAAAACCTCAGTGTTCCTCTCGAGGGAGACCGGGATTTCGGGGAACTTTGTGGGTCGCATCAAGGGTGCCAAGTGCCCTTTCGACCTCCAATTCCTAACGGGGGCCTTCTCCTGAGACGCTGTAGCGGGAAAGGGCTTCATCTTGCGGTGACGGGGGAGCCACGTGGTTTTTCTCGAGTTACGGCGGGATTCTCGAGTTACGACGGGGAATTCAGGATGCCTCTTGTGTTGGCCCAGGCAAGTCCAATCTTCCATTCGAGTTGCGAAGGAAAGCTGGGGATTGCTCTCGAGTGACTGCAGGGCCAAGAGACCTCATCTAGGCTTGTGTCCAGAAGCCAATGTTCCTCTCCAGGGGCGACCGGGATCTCGGGGTTGCATTCCAGACGCACCCGGGGAGACAGGCATTCATCTCGAGTGGAAGCAAAGAAGCCCGCTCTGCTCTCGAATCGCGACGGGTATCTCTTGGAGCTCACTGGGTGGACCCAAGGGAGTCAAGCCTCCTGAGGCGTTTGGAGAGAGGTCGCGAGATTTGTCTCTAGGCCATGCAGGCGACGAAGGCCCTCATCTCTCGATGACGGGGGAATCTCGGGGTTGTTCTCGAGCGGCGGCCCCAGTGTGCGGTTTCTCACGAGGTACGACGGCGAGGTCAGTGAGCCTCTCGTGGGGCGCCAGGGAAGTCGGGTCTCCATGCGAGTGGCGAGGGGGAGCGCGTCACTGCTCCCGAGCCATGGTAGGGGAATCTGGCCTCGAGACGTGTTGAAGAAGGTCTCTCGAGGTCTTTCTCGGGTTGAGGCAGGAAACCCTGGGTTCCCTCGACTTGTGCAGGTGACCTCAGGGGGCTTCTCATGGTGGCTCTGAGAAGCCAGGGAAACTGGAGGTGGGAGGGGCCTCTCGGGACTCCACTGGGTTTGGTGCATTGGAAGAGGGCCTCATCTCCAGTTGAGGCAGGAACCGCAGGGTACCTCTGATTTCAGACTCCGATCGCAGGGTCCCTGCAGACTGGGGCCAGGAGAGTCAGGCCTCGTCTTGGGTTGAGGCATGGAACTCCGCTTGCCTCTCGAGATGTCCCCGGGGAGAGAGGCCGCTTGTCGAGCTGTATTTGGAACCTGGGGTTTTTTCCGAACGATGCACGGAAAAACTGCCCCTTCGTGTGGACTTCATTCACAGGGTGGAGTTCGGAGAGGTGTCCGGGCATCGGGTTCTTCTCAAGAGGGGACCGGGAAATCGGGGTCCTACGGAATGTGGAACCACCCACGAGGCCACGTCTGGAAGGTCTTCGTGAGACCGGCCTCATCCTGAGGTGCGACCGGAAGGTCGGGAACCCCTTCCAGACAAAGCAGGGGAGTCGACCCTCCTGTCCAGATCAGGAGGGGAGAAAGGGCTCAGAGGAGGGGGTGCCGGAAAACCTCAGTGTTCCTCTCGAGGGAGACCGGGATTTCGGGGAACTTTGTGGGTCGCATCAAGGGTGCCAAGTGCCCTTTCGACCTCCAATTCCTAACGGGGGCCTTCTCCTGAGACGCTGTAGCGGGAAAGGGCTTCATCTTGCGGTGACGGGGGAGCCACGTGGTTTTTCTCGAGTTACGGCGGGATTCTCGAGTTACGACGGGGAATTCAGGATGCCTCTTGTGTTGGCCCAGGCAAGTCCAATCTTCCATTCGAGTTGCGAAGGAAAGCTGGGGATTGCTCTCGAGTGACTGCAGGGCCAAGAGACCTCATCTAGGCTTGTGTCCAGAAGCCAATGTTCCTCTCCAGGGGCGACCGGGATCTCGGGGTTGCATTCCAGACGCACCCGGGGAGACAGGCATTCATCTCGAGTGGAAGCAAAGAAGCCCGCTCTGCTCTCGAATCGCGACGGGTATCTCTTGGAGCTCACTGGGTGGACCCAAGGGAGTCAAGCCTCCTGAGGCGTTTGGAGAGAGGTCGCGAGATTGGTCTCTAGGCCATGCAGGCGACGAAGGCCCTCATCTCTCGATGACGGGGGAATCTCGGGGTTGTTCTCGAGCGGCGGCCCCAGTGTGCGGTTTCTCACGAGGTACGACGGCGAGGTCAGTGAGCCTCTCGTGGGGCGCCAGGGAAGTCGGGTCTCCATGCGAGTGGCGAGGGGGAGCGCGTCACTGCTCCCGAGCCATGGTAGGGGAATCTGGCCTCGAGACGTGTTGAAGAAGGTCTCTCGAGGTCTTTCTCGGGTTGAGGCAGGAAACCCTGGGTTCCCTCGACTTGTGCAGGTGACCTCAGGGGGCTTCTCATGGTGGCTCTGAGAAGCCAGGGAAACTGGAGGTGGGAGGGGCCTCTCGGGACTCCACTGGGTTTGGTGCATTGGAAGAGGGCCTCATCTCCAGTTGAGGCAGGAACCGCAGGGTACCTCTGCTTTCAGACTCCGATCGCAGGGTCCCTGCAGACTGGGGCCAGGAGAGTCAGGCCTCGACTTGGGTTGAGGCATGGAACTCCGCTTGCCTCTCGAGATGTCCCCGGGGAGAGAGGCCGCTTGTCGAGCTGTATTTGGAACCTGGGGTTTTTTCCGAACGATGCACGGAAAAACTGCCCCTTCGTGTGGACTTCATTCACAGGGTGGAGTTCGGAGAGGTGTCCGGGCATCGGGTTCTTCTCAAGAGGGGACCGGGAAATCGGGGTCCTACGGAATGTGGAACCACCCACGAGGCCACGTCTGGAAGGTCTTCGTGAGACCCGCCTCATCCTGAGGTGCGACCGGAAGGTCGGGAACCCCTTCCAGACAAAGCAGGGGAGTCGACCCTCCTGTCCAGATCAGGAGGGGAGAAAGGGCTCAGAGGAGGGGGTGCCGGAAAACCTCAGTGTTCCTCTCGAGGGAGACCGGGATTTCGGGGAACTTTGTGGGTCGCATCAAGGGTGCCAAGTGCCCTTTCGACCTCCAATTCCTAACGTGGGACTTCTCCTGAGACGCTGTAGCGGGAAAGGGCTTCATCTTGCGGTGACGGGGGAGCCACGTGGTTTTTCTCGAGTTACGGCGGGATTCTCGAGTTACGACGGGGAATTCAGGATGCCTCTTGTGTTGGCCCAGGCAAGTCCAATCTTCCATTCGAGTTGCGAAGGAAAGCTGGGGATTGCTCTCGAGTGACTGCAGGGCCAAGAGACCTCATCTAGGCTTGTGTCCAGAAGCCAATGTTCCTCTCCAGGGGCGACAGGGATCTCGGGGTTGCATTCCAGACGCACCCGGGGAGACAGGCATTCATCTCGAGTGGAAGCAAAGAAGCCCGCTCTGCTCTCGAATCGCGACGGGTATCTCTTGGAGCTCACTGGGTGGACCCAAGAGAGTCAAGCCTCCTGAGGCGTTTGCAGAGAGGTCGCGAGATTGGTCTCTAGGCCATGCAGGAGACGAAGGCCCTCATCTCTCGATGACGGGGGAATCTCGGGGTTGTTCTCGAGCGGAGGCCCCAGTGTGCGGTTTCTCACGAGGTACGACGGCGAGGTCAGTGAGCCTCTCGTGGGGCGCCAGGGAAGTCGGGTCTCCATGCGAGTGGCGAGGGGGAGCGCGTCACTGCTCCCGAGCCATGGTAGGGGAATCTGGCCTCGAGACGTGTTGAAGAAGGTCTCTCGAGGTCTTTCTCGGGTTGAGGCAGGAAACCCTGAGTTCCCTCGACTTGTGCAGGTGACCTCAGGGGGCTTCTCATGGTGGCTCTGAGAAGCCAGGGAAACTGGAGGTGGGAGGGGCCTCTCGGGACTCCACTGGGTTTGGTGCATTGGAAGAGGGCCTCATCTCCAGTTGAGGCAGGAACCGCAGGGTACCTCTGATTTCAGACTCCGATCGCAGGGTCCCTGCAGACTGGGGCCAGGAGAGTCAGGCCTCGTCTTGGGTTGAGGCATGGAACTCCGCTTGCCTCTCGAGATGTCCCCGGGGAGAGAGGCCGCTTGTCGAGCTGTATTTGGAACCTGGGGTTTTTTCCGAACGATGCACGGAAAAACTGCCCCTTCGTGTGGACTTCATTCACAGGGTGGAGTTCGGAGAGGTGTCCGGGCATCGGGTTCTTCTCAAGAGGGGACCGGGAAATCGGGGTCCTACGGAATGTGGAACCACCCACGAGGCCACGTCTGGAAGGTCTTCGTGAGACCCGCCTCATCCTGAGGTGCGACCGGAAGGTCGGGAACCCCTTCCAGACAAAGCAGGGGAGTCGACCCTCCTGTCCAGATCAGGAGGGGAGAAAGGGCTCAGAGGAGGGGGTGCCGGAAAACCTCAGTGTTCCTCTCGAGGGAGACCGGGATTTCAGGGAACTTTGTGGGTCGCATCAAGGGTGCCAAGTGCCCTTTCGACCTCCAATTCCTAACGGGGGCCTTCTCCTGAGACGCTGTAGCGGGAAAGGGCTTCATCTTGCGGTGACGGGGGAGCCACGTGGTTTTTCTCGAGTTACGGCGGGATTCTCGAGTTACGACGGGGAATTCAGGATGCCTCTTGTGTTGGCCCAGGCAAGTCCAATCTTCCATTCGAGTTGCGAAGGAAAGCTGGGGATTGCTCTCGAGTGACTGCAGGGCCAAGAGACCTCATCTAGGCTTGTGTCCAGAAGCCAATGTTCCTCTCCAGGGGCGACCGGGATCTCGGGGTTGCATTCCAGACGCACCCGGGGAGACAGGCATTCATCTCGAGTGGAAGCAAAGAAGCCCGCTCTGCTCTCGAATCGCGACGGGTATCTCTTGGAGCTCACTGGGTGGACCCAAGGGAGTCAAGCCTCCTGAGGCGTTTGGAGAGAGGTCGCGAGATTGGTCTCTAGGCCATGCAGGCGACGAAGGCCCTCATCTCTCGATGACGGGGGAATCTCGGGGTTGTTCTCGAGCGGCGGCCCCAGTGTGCGGTTTCTCACGAGGTACGACGGCGAGGTCAGTGAGCCTCTCGTGGGGCGCCAGGGAAGTCGGGTCTCCATGCGAGTGGCGAGGGGGAGCGCGTCACTGCTCCCGAGCCATGGTAGGGGAATCTGGCCTCGAGACGTGTTGAAGAAGGTCTCTCGAGGTCTTTCTCGGGTTGAGGCAGGAAACCCTGGGTTCCCTCGACTTGTGCAGGTGACCTCAGGGGGCTTCTCATGGTGGCTCTGAGAAGCCAGGGAAACTGGAGGTGGGAGGGGCCTCTCGGGACTCCACTGGGTTTGGTGCATTGGAAGAGGGCCTCATCTCCAGTTGAGGCAGGAACCGCAGGGTACCTCTGATTTCAGACTCCGATCGCAGGGTCCCTGCAGACTGGGGCCAGGAGAGTCAGGCCTCGTCTTGGGTTGAGGCATGGAACTCCGCTTGCCTCTCGAGATGTCCACGGGGAGAGAGGCCGCTTGTCGAGCTGTATTTGGAACCTGGGGTTTTTTCCGAACGATGCAAGGAAAAACTGCCCCTTCGTGTGGACTTCATTCACAGGGTGGAGTTCGGAGAGGTGTCCGGGCATCGGGTTCTTCTCAAGAGGGGACCGGGAAATCGGGGTCCTACGGAATGTGGAACCACCCACGAGGCCACGTCTGGAAGGTCTTCGTGAGACCGGCCTCATCCTGAGGTGCGACCGGAAGGTCGGGAACCCCTTCCAGACAAAGCAGGGGAGTCGACCCTCCTGTCCAGATCAGGAGGGGAGAAAGGGCTCAGAGGAGAGGGTGCCGGAAAACCTCAGTGTTCCTCTCGAGGGAGACCGGGATTTCGGGGAACTTTGTGGGTCGCATCAAGGGTGCCAAGTGCCCTTTCGACCTCCAATTCCTAACGGGGGCCTTCTCCTGAGACGCTGTAGCGGGAAAGGGCTTCATCTTGCGGTGACGGGGGAGCCACGTGGTTTTTCTCGAGTTACGGCGGGATTCTCGAGTTACGACGGGGAATTCAGGATGCCTCTTGTGTTGGCCCAGGCAAGTCCAATCTTCCATTCGAGTTGCGAAGGAAAGCTGGGGATTGCTCTCGAGTGACTGCAGGGCCAAGAGACCTCATCTAGGCTTGTGTCCAGAAGCCAATGTTCCTCTCCAGGGGCGACCGGGATCTCGGGGTTGCATTCCAGACGCACCCGGGGAGACAGGCATTCATCTCGAGTGGAAGCAAAGAAGCCCGCTCTGCTCTCGAATCGCGACGGGTATCTCTTGGAGCTCACTGGGTGGACCCAAGGGAGTCAAGCCTCCTGAGGCGTTTGGAGAGAGGTCGCGAGATTGGTCTCTAGGCCATGCAGGCGACGAAGGCCCTCATCTCTCGATGACGGGGGAATCTCGGGGTTGTTCTCGAGCGGCGGCCCCAGTGTGCGGTTTCTCACGAGGTACGACGGCGAGGTCAGTGAGCCTCTCGTGGGGCGCCAGGGAAGTCGGGTCTCCATGCGAGTGGCGAGGGGGAGCGCGTCACTGCTCCCGAGCCATGGTAGGGGAATCTGGCCTCGAGACGTGTTGAAGAAGGTCTCTCGAGGTCTTTCTCGGGTTGAGGCAGGAAACCCTGGGTTCCCTCGACTTGTGCAGGTGACCTCAGGGGGCTTCTCATGGTGGCTCTGAGAAGCCAGGGAAACTGGAGGTGGGAGGGGCCTCTCGGGACTCCACTGGGTTTGGTGCATTGGAAGAGGGCCTCATCTCCAGTTGAGGCAGGAACCGCAGGGTACCTCTGATTTCAGACTCCGATCGCAGGGTCCCTGCAGACTGGGGCCAGGAGAGTCAGGCCTCGTCTTGGGTTGAGGCATGGAACTCCGCTTGCCTCTCGAGATGTCCCCGGGGAGAGAGGCCGCTTGTCGAGCTGTATTTGGAACCTGGGGTTTTTTCCGAACGATGCACGGAAAAACTGCCCCTTCGTGTGGACTTCATTCACAGGGTGGAGTTCGGAGAGGTGTCCGGGCATCGGGTTCTTCTCAAGAGGGGACCGGGAAATCGGGGTCCTACGGAATGTGGAACCACCCACGAGGCCACGTCTGGAAGGTCTTCGTGAGACCCGCCTCATCCTGAGGTGCGACCGGAAGGTCGGGAACCCCTTCCAGACAAAGCAGGGGAGTCGACCCTCCTGTCCAGATCAGGAGGGGAGAAAGGGCTCAGAGGAGGGGGTGCCGGAAAACCTCAGTGTTCCTCTCGAGGGAGACCGGGATTTCGGGGAACTTTGTGGGTCGCATCAAGGGTGCCAAGTGCCCTTTCGACCTCCAATTCCTAACGGGGGCCTTCTCCTGAGACGCTGTAGCGGGAAAGGGCTTCATCTTGCGGTGACGGGGGAGCCACGTGGTTTTTCTCGAGTTACGGCGGGATTCTCGAGTTACGACGGGGAATTCAGGATGCCTCTTGTGTTGGCCCAGGCAAGTCCAATCTTCCATTCGAGTTGCGAAGGAAAGCTGGGGATTGCTCTCGAGTGACTGCAGGGCCAAGAGACCTCATCTAGGCTTGTGTCCAGAAGCCAATGTTCCTCTCCAGGGGCGACAGGGATCTCGGGGTTGCATTCCAGACGCACCCGGGGAGACAGGCATTCATCTCGAGTGGAAGCAAAGAAGCCCGCTCTGCTCTCGAATCGCGACGGGTATCTCTTGGAGCTCACTGGGTGGACCCAAGGGAGTCAAGCCTCCTGAGGCGTTTGGAGAGAGGTCGCGAGATTGGTCTCTAGGCCATGCAGGCGACGAAGGCCCTCATCTCTCGATGACAGGGGAATCTCGGGGTTGTTCTCGAGCGGCGGCCCCAGTGTGCGGTTTCTCACGAGGTACGACGGCGAGGTCAGTGAGCCTCTCGTGGGGCGCCAGGGAAGTCGGGTCTCCATGCGAGTGGCGAGGGGGAGCGCGTCACTGCTCCCGAGCCATGGTAGGGGAATCTGGCCTCGAGACGTGTTGAAGAAGGTCTCTCGAGGTCTTTCTCGGGTTGAGGCAGGAAACCCTGGGTTCCCTCGACTTGTGCAGGTGACCTCAGGGGGCTTCTCATGGTGGCTCTGAGAAGCCAGGGAAACTGGAGGTGGGAGGGGCCTCTCGGGACTCCACTGGGTTTGGTGCATTGGAAGAGGGCCTCATCTCCAGTTGAGGCAGGAACCGCAGGGTACCTCTGATTTCAGACTCCGATCGCAGGGTCCCTGCAGACTGGGGCCAGGAGAGTCAGGCCTCGTCTTGGGTTGAGGCATGGAACTCCGCTTGCCTCTCGAGATGTCCCCGGGGAGAGAGGCCGCTTGTCGAGCTGTATTTGGAACCTGGGGTTTTTTCCGAACGATGCACGGAAAAACTGCCCCTTCGTGTGGACTTCATTCACAGGGTGGAGTTCGGAGAGGTGTCCGGGCATCGGGTTCTTCTCAAGAGGGGACCGGGAAATCGGGGTCCTACGGAATGTGGAACCACCCACGAGGCCACGTCTGGAAGGTCTTCGTGAGACCCGCCTCATCCTGAGGTGCGACCGGAAGGTCGGGAACCCCTTCCAGACAAAGCAGGGGAGTCGACCCTCCTGTCCAGATCAGGAGGGGAGAAAGGGCTCAGAGGAGGGGGTGCCGGAAAACCTCAGTGTTCCTCTCGAGGGAGACCGGGATTTCGGGGAACTTTGTGGGTCGCATCAAGGGTGCCAAGTGCCCTTTCGACCTCCAATTCCTAACGGGGGCCTTCTCCTGAGACGCTGTAGCGGGAAAGGGCTTCATCTTGCGGTGACGGGGGAGCCACGTGGTTTTTCTCGAGTTACGGCGGGATTCTCGAGTTACGACGGGGAATTCAGGATGCCTCTTGTGTTGGCCCAGGCAAGTCCAATCTTCCATTCGAGTTGCGAAGGAAAGCTGGGGATTGCTCTCGAGTGACTGCAGGGCCAAGAGACCTCATCTAGGCTTGTGTCCAGAAGCCAATGTTCCTCTCCAGGGGCGACAGGGATCTCGGGGTTGCATTCCAGACGCACCCGGGGAGACAGGCATTCATCTCGAGTGGAAGCAAAGAAGCCCGCTCTGCTCTCGAATCGCGACGGGTATCTCTTGGAGCTCACTGGGTGGACCCAAGGGAGTCAAGCCTCCTGAGGCGTTTGGAGAGAGGTCGCGAGATTGGTCTCTAGGCCATGCAGGAGACGAAGGCCCTCATCTCTCGATGACGGGGGAATCTCGGGGTTGTTCTCGAGCGGCGGCCCCAGTGTGCGGTTTCTCACGAGGTACGACGGCGAGGTCAGTGAGCCTCTCGTGGGGCGCCAGGGAAGTCGGGTCTCCATGCGAGTGGCGAGGGGGAGCGCGTCACTGCTCCCGAGCCATGGTAGGGGAATCTGGCCTCGAGACGTGTTGAAGAAGGTCTCTCGAGGTCTTTCTCGGGTTGAGGCAGGAAACCCTGGGTTCCCTCGACTTGTGCAGGTGACCTCAGGGGGCTTCTCATGGTGGCTCTGAGAAGCCAGGGAAACTGGAGGTGGGAGGGGCCTCTCGGGACTCCACTGGGTTTGGTGCATTGGAAGAGGGCCTCATCTCCAGTTGAGGCAGGAACCGCAGGGTACCTCTGATTTCAGACTCCGATCGCAGGGTCCCTGCAGACTGGGGCCAGGAGAGTCAGGCCTCGTCTTGGGTTGAGGCATGGAACTCCGCTTGCCTCTCGAGATGTCCCCGGGGAGAGAGGCCGCTTGTCGAGCGGTATTTGGAACCTGGGGTTTTTTCCGAACGATGCACGGAAAAACTGCCCCTTCGTGTGGACTTCATTCACAGGGTGGAGTTCGGAGAGGTGTCCGGGCATCGGGTTCTTCTCAAGAGGGGACCGGGAAATCGGGGTCCTACGGAATGTGGAACCACCCACGAGGCCACGTCTGGAAGGTCTTCGTGAGACCGGCCTCATCCTGAGGTGCGACCGGAAGGTCGGGAACCCCTTCCAGACAAAGCAGGGGAGTCGACCCTCCTGTCCAGATCAGGAGGGGAGAAAGGGCTCAGAGGAGGGGGTGCCGGAAAACCTCAGTGTTCCTCTCGAGGGAGACCGGGATTTCGGGGAACTTTGTGGGTCGCATCAAGGGTGCCAAGTGCCCTTTCGACCTCCAATTCCTAACGGGGGCCTTCTCCTGAGACGCTGTAGCGGGAAAGGGCTTCATCTTGCGGTGACGGGGGAGCCACGTGGTTTTTCTCGAGTTACGGCGGGATTCTCGAGTTACGACGGGGAATTCAGGATGCCTCTTGTGTTGGCCCAGGCAAGTCCAATCTTCCATTCGAGTTGCGAAGGAAAGCTGGGGATTGCTCTCGAGTGACTGCAGGGCCAAGAGACCTCATCTAGGCTTGTGTCCAGAAGCCAATGTTCCTCTCCAGGGGCGACCGGGATCTCGGGGTTGCATTCCAGACGCACCCGGGGAGACAGGCATTCATCTCGAGTGGAAGCAAAGAAGCCCGCTCTGCTCTCGAATCGCGACGGGTATCTCTTGGAGCTCACTGTGTGGACCCAAGGGAGTCAAGCCTCCTGAGGCATTTGGAGAGAGGTCGCGAGATTGGTCTCTAGGCCATGCAGGCGACGAAGGCCCTCATCTCTCGATGACGGGGGAATCTCGGGGTTGTTCTCGAGCGGCGGCCCCAGTGTGCGGTTTCTCACGAGGTACGACGGCGAGGTCAGTGAGCCTCTCGTGGGGCGCCAGGGAAGTCGGGTCTCCATGCGAGTGGCGAGGGGGAGCGCGTCACTGCTCCCGAGCCATGGTAGGGGAATCTGGCCTCGAGACGTGTTGAAGAAGGTCTCTCGAGGTCTTTCTCGGGTTGAGGCAGGAAACCCTGGGTTCCCTCGACTTGTGCAGGTGACCTCAGGGGGCTTCTCATGGTGGCTCTGAGAAGCCAGGGAAACTGGAGGTGGGAGGGGCCTCTCGGGACTCCACTGGGTTTGGTGCATTGGAAGAGGGCCTCATCTCCAGTTGAGGCAGGAACCGCAGGGTACCTCTGATTTCAGACTCCGATCGCAGGGTCCCTGCAGACTGGGGCCAGGAGAGTCAGGCCTCGTCTTGGGTTGAGGCATGGAACTCCGCTTGCCTCTCGAGATGTCCCCGGGGAGAGAGGCCGCTTGTCGAGCTGTATTTGGAACCTGGGGTTTTTTCCGAACGATGCACGGAAAAACTGCCCCTTCGTGTGGACTTCATTCACAGGGTGGAGTTCGGAGAGGTGTCCGGGCATCGGGTTCTTCTCAAGAGGGGACCGGGAAATCGGGGTCCTACGGAATGTGGAACCACCCACGAGGCCACGTCTGGAAGGTCTTCGTGAGACCCGCCTCATCCTGAGGTGCGACCGGAAGGTCGGGAACCCCTTCCAGACAAAGCAGGGGAGTCGACCCTCCTGTCCAGATCAGGAGGGGAGAAAGGGCTCAGAGGAGGGGGTGCCGGAAAACCTCAGTGTTCCTCTCGAGGGAGACCGGGATTTCGGGGAACTTTGTGGGTCGCATCAAGGGTGCCAAGTGCCCTTTCGACCTCCAATTCCTAACGGGGGCCTTCTCCTGAGACGCTGTAGCGGGAAAGGGCTTCATCTTGCGGTGACGGGGGAGCCACGTGGTTTTTCTCGAGTTACGGCGGGATTCTCGAGTTACGACGGGGAATTCAGGATGCCTCTTGTGTTGGCCCAGGCAAGTCCAATCTTCCATTCGAGTTGCGAAGGAAAGCTGGGGATTGCTCTCGAGTGACTGCAGGGCCAAGAGACCTCATCTAGGCTTGTGTCCAGAAGCCAATGTTCCTCTCCAGGGGCGACCGGGATCTCGGGGTTGCATTCCAGACGCACCCGGGGAGACAGGCATTCATCTCGAGTGGAAGCAAAGAAGCCCGCTCTGCTCTCGAATCGCGACGGGTATCTCTTGGAGCTCACTGGGTGGACCCAAGGGAGTCAAGCCTCCTGAGGCGTTTGGAGAGAGGTCGCGAGATTGGTCTCTAGGCCATGCAGGCGACGAAGGCCCTCATCTCTCGATGACGGGGGAATCTCGGGGTTGTTCTCGAGCGGCGGCCCCAGTGTGCGGTTTCTCACGAGGTACGACGGCGAGGTCAGTGAGCCTCTCGTGGGGCGCCAGGGAAGTCGGGTCTCCATGCGAGTGGCGAGGGGGAGCGCGTCACTGCTCCCGAGCCATGGTAGGGGAATCTGGCCTCGAGACGTGTTGAAGAAGGTCTCTCGAGGTCTTTCTCGGGTTGAGGCAGGAAACCCTGGGTTCCCTCGACTTGTGCAGGTGACCTCAGGGGGCTTCTCATGGTGGCTCTGAGAAGCCAGGGAAACTGGAGGTGGGAGGGGCCTCTCGGGACTCCACTGGGTTTGGTGCATTGGAAGAGGGCCTCATCTCCAGTTGAGGCAGGAACCGCAGGGTACCTCTGCTTTCAGACTCCGATCGCAGGGTCCCTGCAGACTGGGGCCAGGAGAGTCAGGCCTCGACTTGGGTTGAGGCATGGAACTCCGCTTGCCTCTCGAGATGTCCCCGGGGAGAGAGGCCGCTTGTCGAGCTGTATTTGGAACCTGGGGTTTTTTCCGAACGATGCACGGAAAAACTGCCCCTTCGTGTGGACTTCATTCACAGGGTGGAGTTCGGAGAGGTGTCCGGGCATCGGGTTCTTCTCAAGAGGGGACCGGGAAATCGGGGTCCTACGGAATGTGGAACCACCCACGAGGCCACGTCTGGAAGGTCTTCGTGAGACCCGCCTCATCCTGAGGTGCGACCGGAAGGTCGGGAACCCCTTCCAGACAAAGCAGGGGAGTCGACCCTCCTGTCCAGATCAGGAGGGGAGAAAGGGCTCAGAGGAGGGGGTGCCGGAAAACCTCAGTGTTCCTCTCGAGGGAGACCGGGATTTCGGGGAACTTTGTGGGTCGCATCAAGGGTGCCAAGTGCCCTTTCGACCTCCAATTCCTAACGTGGGACTTCTCCTGAGACGCTGTAGCGGGAAAGGGCTTCATCTTGCGGTGACGGGGGAGCCACGTGGTTTTTCTCGAGTTACGGCGGGATTCTCGAGTTACGACGGGGAATTCAGGATGCCTCTTGTGTTGGCCCAGGCAAGTCCAATCTTCCATTCGAGTTGCGAAGGAAAGCTGGGGATTGCTCTCGAGTGACTGCAGGGCCAAGAGACCTCATCTAGGCTTGTGTCCAGAAGCCAATGTTCCTCTCCAGGGGCGACAGGGATCTCGGGGTTGCATTCCAGACGCACCCGGGGAGACAGGCATTCATCTCGAGTGGAAGCAAAGAAGCCCGCTCTGCTCTCGAATCGCGACGGGTATCTCTTGGAGCTCACTGGGTGGACCCAAGAGAGTCAAGCCTCCTGAGGCGTTTGCAGAGAGGTCGCGAGATTGGTCTCTAGGCCATGCAGGAGACGAAGGCCCTCATCTCTCGATGACGGGGGAATCTCGGGGTTGTTCTCGAGCGGCGGCCCCAGTGTGCGGTTTCTCACGAGGTACGACGGCGAGGTCAGTGAGCCTCTCGTGGGGCGCCAGGGAAGTCGGGTCTCCATGCGAGTGGCGAGGGGGAGCGCGTCACTGCTCCCGAGCCATGGTAGGGGAATCTGGCCTCGAGACGTGTTGAAGAAGGTCTCTCGAGGTCTTTCTCGGGTTGAGGCAGGAAACCCTGGGTTCCCTCGACTTGTGCAGGTGACCTCAGGGGGCTTCTCATGGTGGCTCTGAGAAGCCAGGGAAACTGGAGGTGGGAGGGGCCTCTCGGGACTCCACTGGGTTTGGTGCATTGGAAGAGGGCCTCATCTCCAGTTGAGGCAGGAACCGCAGGGTACCTCTGATTTCAGACTCCGATCGCAGGGTCCCTGCAGACTGGGGCCAGGAGAGTCAGGCCTCGTCTTGGGTTGAGGCATGGAACTCCGCTTGCCTCTCGAGATGTCCCCGGGGAGAGAGGCCGCTTGTCGAGCTGTATTTGGAACCTGGGGATTTTTCCGAAGGATGCACGGAAAAACTGCCCCTTCGTGTGGACTTCATTCACAGGGTGGAGTTCGGAGAGGTGTCCGGGCATCGGGTTCTTCTCAAGAGGGGACCGGGAAATCGGGGTCCTACGGAATGTGGAACCACCCACGAGGCCACGTCTGGAAGGTCTTCGTGAGACCCGCCTCATCCTGAGGTGCGACCGGAAGGTCGGGAACCCCTTCCAGACAAAGCAGGGGAGTCGACCCTCCTGTCCAGATCAGGAGGGGAGAAAGGGCTCAGAGGAGGGGGTGCCGGAAAACCTCAGTGTTCCTCTCGAGGGAGACCGGGATTTCGGGGAACTTTGTGGGTCGCATCAAGGGTGCCAAGTGCCCTTTCGACCTCCAATTCCTAACGGGGGCCTTCTCCTGAGACGCTGTAGCGGGAAAGGGCTTCATCTTGCGGTGACGGGGGAGCCACGTGGTTTTTCTCGAGTTACGGCGGGATTCTCGAGTTACGACGGGGAATTCAGGATGCCTCTTGTGTTGGCCCAGGCAAGTCCAATCTTCCATTCGAGTTGCGAAGGAAAGCTGGGGATTGCTCTCGAGTGACTGCAGGGCCAAGAGACCTCATCTAGGCTTGTGTCCAGAAGCCAATGTTCCTCTCCAGGGGCGACAGGGATCTCGGGGTTGCATTCCAGACGCACCCGGGGAGACAGGCATTCATCTCGAGTGGAAGCAAAGAAGCCCGCTCTGCTCTCGAATCGCGACGGGTATCTCTTGGAGCTCACTGGGTGGACCCAAGGGAGTCAAGCCTCCTGAGGCGTTTGGAGAGAGGTCGCGAGATTGGTCTCTAGGCCATGCAGGCGACGAAGGCCCTCATCTCTCGATGACGGGGGAATCTCGGGGTTGTTCTCGAGCGGCGGCCCCAGTGTGCGGTTTCTCACGAGGTACGACGGCGAGGTCAGTGAGCCTCTCGTGGGGCGCCAGGGAAGTCGGGTCTCCATGCGAGTGGCGAGGGGGAGCGCGTCACTGCTCCCGAGCCATGGTAGGGGAATCTGGCCTCGAGACGTGTTGAAGAAGGTCTCTCGAGGTCTTTCTCGGGTTGAGGCAGGAAACCCTGGGTTCCCTCGACTTGTGCAGGTGACCTCAGGGGGCTTCTCATGGTGGCTCTGAGAAGCCAGGGAAACTGGAGGTGGGAGGGGCCTCTCGGGACTCCACTGGGTTTGGTGCATTGGAAGAGGGCCTCATCTCCAGTTGAGGCAGGAACCGCAGGGTACCTCTGATTTCAGACTCCGATCGCAGGGTCCCTGCAGACTGGGGCCAGGAGAGTCAGGCCTCGTCTTGGGTTGAGGCATGGAACTCCGCTTGCCTCTCGAGATGTCCCCGGGGAGAGAGGCCGCTTGTCGAGCTGTATTTGGAACCTGGGGTTTTTTCCGAACGATGCACGGAAAAACTGCCCCTTCGTGTGGACTTCATTCACAGGGTGGAGTTCGGAGAGGTGTCCGGGCATCGGGTTCTTCTCAAGAGGGGACCGGGAAATCGGGGTCCTACGGAATGTGGAACCACCCACGAGGCCACGTCTGGAAGGTCTTCGTGAGACCGGCCTCATCCTGAGGTGCGACCGGAAGGTCGGGAACCCCTTCCAGACAAAGCAGGGGAGTCGACCCTCCTGTCCAGATCAGGAGGGGAGAAAGGGCTCAGAGGAGGGGGTGCCGGAAAACCTCAGTGTTCCTCTCGAGGGAGACCGGGATTTCGGGGAACTTTGTGGGTCGCATCAAGGGTGCCAAGTGCCCTTTCGACCTCCAATTCCTAACGGGGGCCTTCTCCTGAGACGCTGTAGCGGGAAAGGGCTTCATCTTGCGGTGACGGGGGAGCCACGTGGTTTTTCTCGAGTTACGGCGGGATTCTCGAGTTACGACGGGGAATTCAGGATGCCTCTTGTGTTGGCCCAGGCAAGTCCAATCTTCCATTCGAGTTGCGAAGGAAAGCTGGGGATTGCTCTCGAGTGACTGCAGGGCCAAGAGACCTCATCTAGGCTTGTGTCCAGAAGCCAATGTTCCTCTCCAGGGGCGACCGGGATCTCGGGGTTGCATTCCAGACGCACCCGGGGAGACAGGCATTCATCTCGAGTGGAAGCAAAGAAGCCCGCTCTGCTCTCGAATCGCGACGGGTATCTCTTGGAGCTCACTGGGTGGACCCAAGGGAGTCAAGCCTCCTGAGGCGTTTGGAGAGAGGTCGCGAGATTGGTCTCTAGGCCATGCAGGCGACGAAGGCCCTCATCTCTCGATGACGGGGGAATCTCGGGGTTGTTCTCGAGCGGCGGCCCCAGTGTGCGGTTTCTCACGAGGTACGACGGCGAGGTCAGTGAGCCTCTCGTGGGGCGCCAGGGAAGTCGGGTCTCCATGCGAGTGGCGAGGGGGAGCGCGTCACTGCTCCCGAGCCATGGTAGGGGAATCTGGCCTCGAGACGTGTTGAAGAAGGTCTCTCGAGGTCTTTCTCGGGTTGAGGCAGGAAACCCTGGGTTCCCTCGACTTGTGCAGGTGACCTCAGGGGGCTTCTCATGGTGGCTCTGAGAAGCCAGGGAAACTGGAGGTGGGAGGGGCCTCTCGGGACTCCACTGGGTTTGGTGCATTGGAAGAGGGCCTCATCTCCAGTTGAGGCAGGAACCGCAGGGTACCTCTGATTTCAGACTCCGATCGCAGGGTCCCTGCAGACTGGGGCCAGGAGAGTCAGGCCTCGTCTTGGGTTGAGGCATGGAACTCCGCTTGCCTCTCGAGATGTCCCCGGGGAGAGAGGCCGCTTGTCGAGCTGTATTTGGAACCTGGGGTTTTTTCCGAACGATGCACGGAAAAACTGCCCCTTCGTGTGGACTTCATTCACAGGGTGGAGTTCGGAGAGGTGTCCGGGCATCGGGTTCTTCTCAAGAGGGGACCGGGAAATCGGGGTCCTACGGAATGTGGAACCACCCACGAGGCCACGTCTGGAAGGTCTTCGTGAGACCGGCCTCATCCTGAGGTGCGACCGGAAGGTCGGGAACCCCTTCCAGACAAAGCAGGGGAGTCGACCCTCCTGTCCAGATCAGGAGGGGAGAAAGGGCTCAGAGGAGGGGGTGCCGGAAAACCTCAGTGTTCCTCTCGAGGGAGACCGGGATTTCGGGGAACTTTGTGGGTCGCATCAAGGGTGCCAAGTGCCCTTTCGACCTCCAATTCCTAACGGGGGCCTTCTCCTGAGACGCTGTAGCGGGAAAGGGCTTCATCTTGCGGTGACGGGGGAGCCACGTGGTTTTTCTCGAGTTACGGCGGGATTCTCGAGTTACGACGGGGAATTCAGGATGCCTCTTGTGTTGGCCCAGGCAAGTCCAATCTTCCATTCGAGTTGCGAAGGAAAGCTGGGGATTGCTCTCGAGTGACTGCAGGGCCAAGAGACCTCATCTAGGCTTGTGTCCAGAAGCCAATGTTCCTCTCCAGGGGCGACCGGGATCTCGGGGTTGCATTCCAGACGCACCCGGGGAGACAGGCATTCATCTCGAGTGGAAGCAAAGAAGCCCGCTCTGCTCTCGAATCGCGACGGGTATCTCTTGGAGCTCACTGGGTGGACCCAAGGGAGTCAAGCCTCCTGAGGCGTTTGGAGAGAGGTCGCGAGATTGGTCTCTAGGCCATGCAGGCGACGAAGGCCCTCATCTCTCGATGACGGGGGAATCTCGGGGTTGTTCTCGAGCGGCGGCCCCAGTGTGCGGTTTCTCACGAGGTACGACGGCGAGGTCAGTGAGCCTCTCGTGGGGCGCCAGGGAAGTCGGGTCTCCATGCGAGTGGCGAGGGGGAGCGCGTCACTGCTCCCGAGCCATGGTAGGGGAATCTGGCCTCGAGACGTGTTGAAGAAGGTCTCTCGAGGTCTTTCTCGGGTTGAGGCAGGAAACCCTGGGTTCCCTCGACTTGTGCAGGTGACCTCAGGGGGCTTCTCATGGTGGCTCTGAGAAGCCAGGGAAACTGGAGGTGGGAGGGGCCTCTCGGGACTCCACTGGGTTTGGTGCATTGGAAGAGGGCCTCATCTCCAGTTGAGGCAGGAACCGCAGGGTACCTCTGATTTCAGACTCCGATCGCAGGGTCCCTGCAGACTGGGGCCAGGAGAGTCAGGCCTCGTCTTGGGTTGAGGCATGGAACTCCGCTTGCCTCTCGAGATGTCCCCGGGGAGAGAGGCCGCTTGTCGAGCTGTATTTGGAACCTGGGGTTTTTTCCGAACGATGCACGGAAAAACTGCCCCTTCGTGTGGACTTCATTCACAGGGTGGAGTTCGGAGAGGTGTCCGGGCATCGGGTTCTTCTCAAGAGGGGACCGGGAAATCGGGGTCCTACGGAATGTGGAACCACCCACGAGGCCACGTCTGGAAGGTCTTCGTGAGACCGGCCTCATCCTGAGGTGCGACCGGAAGGTCGGGAACCCCTTCCAGACAAAGCAGGGGAGTCGACCCTCCTGTCCAGATCAGGAGGGGAGAAAGGGCTCAGAGGAGGGGGTGCCGGAAAACCTCAGTGTTCCTCTCGAGGGAGACCGGGATTTCGGGGAACTTTGTGGGTCGCATCAAGGGTGCCAAGTGCCCTTTCGACCTCCAATTCCTAACGGGGGCCTTCTCCTGAGACGCTGTAGCGGGAAAGGGCTTCATCTTGCGGTGACGGGGGAGCCACGTGGTTTTTCTCGAGTTACGGCGGGATTCTCGAGTTACGACGGGGAATTCAGGATGCCTCTTGTGTTGGCCCAGGCAAGTCCAATCTTCCATTCGAGTTGCGAAGGAAAGCTGGGGATTGCTCTCGAGTGACTGCAGGGCCAAGAGACCTCATCTAGGCTTGTGTCCAGAAGCCAATGTTCCTCTCCAGGGGCGACCGGGATCTCGGGGTTGCATTCCAGACGCACCCGGGGAGACAGGCATTCATCTCGAGTGGAAGCAAAGAAGCCCGCTCTGCTCTCGAATCGCGACGGGTATCTCTTGGAGCTCACTGGGTGGACCCAAGGGAGTCAAGCCTCCTGAGGCGTTTGGAGAGAGGTCGCGAGATTGGTCTCTAGGCCATGCAGGCGACGAAGGCCCTCATCTCTCGATGACGGGGGAATCTCGGGGTTGTTCTCGAGCGGCGGCCCCAGTGTGCGGTTTCTCACGAGGTACGACGGCGAGGTCAGTGAGCCTCTCGTGGGGCGCCAGGGAAGTCGGGTCTCCATGCGAGTGGCGAGGGGGAGCGCGTCACTGCTCCCGAGCCATGGTAGGGGAATCTGGCCTCGAGACGTGTTGAAGAAGGTCTCTCGAGGTCTTTCTCGGGTTGAGGCAGGAAACCCTGGGTTCCCTCGACTTGTGCAGGTGACCTCAGGGGGCTTCTCATGGTGGCTCTGAGAAGCCAGGGAAACTGGAGGTGGGAGGGGCCTCTCGGGACTCCACTGGGTTTGGTGCATTGGAAGAGGGCCTCATCTCCAGTTGAGGCAGGAACCGCAGGGTACCTCTGATTTCAGACTCCGATCGCAGGGTCCCTGCAGACTGGGGCCAGGAGAGTCAGGCCTCGTCTTGGGTTGAGGCATGGAACTCCGCTTGCCTCTCGAGATGTCCCCGGGGAGAGAGGCCGCTTGTCGAGCTGTATTTGGAACCTGGGGTTTTTTCCGAACGATGCACGGAAAAACTGCCCCTTCGTGTGGACTTCATTCACAGGGTGGAGTTCGGAGAGGTGTCCGGGCATCGGGTTCTTCTCAAGAGGGGACCGGGAAATCGGGGTCCTACGGAATGTGGAACCACCCACGAGGCCACGTCTGGAAGGTCTTCGTGAGACCGGCCTCATCCTGAGGTGCGACCGGAAGGTCGGGAACCCCTTCCAGACAAAGCAGGGGAGTCGACCCTCCTGTCCAGATCAGGAGGGGAGAAAGGGCTCAGAGGAGGGGGTGCCGGAAAACCTCAGTGTTCCTCTCGAGGGAGACCGGGATTTCGGGGAACTTTGTGGGTCGCATCAAGGGTGCCAAGTGCCCTTTCGACCTCCAATTCCTAACGGGGGCCTTCTCCTGAGACGCTGTAGCGGGAAAGGGCTTCATCTTGCGGTGACGGGGGAGCCACGTGGTTTTTCTCGAGTTACGGCGGGATTCTCGAGTTACGACGGGGAATTCAGGATGCCTCTTGTGTTGGCCCAGGCAAGTCCAATCTTCCATTCGAGTTGCGAAGGAAAGCTGGGGATTGCTCTCGAGTGACTGCAGGGCCAAGAGACCTCATCTAGGCTTGTGTCCAGAAGCCAATGTTCCTCTCCAGGGGCGACCGGGATCTCGGGGTTGCATTCCAGACGCACCCGGGGAGACAGGCATTCATCTCGAGTGGAAGCAAAGAAGCCCGCTCTGCTCTCGAATCGCGACGGGTATCTCTTGGAGCTCACTGGGTGGACCCAAGGGAGTCAAGCCTCCTGAGGCGTTTGGAGAGAGGTCGCGAGATTGGTCTCTAGGCCATGCAGGCGACGAAGGCCCTCATCTCTCGATGACGGGGGAATCTCGGGGTTGTTCTCGAGCGGCGGCCCCAGTGTGCGGTTTCTCACGAGGTACGACGGCGAGGTCAGTGAGCCTCTCGTGGGGCGCCAGGGAAGTCGGGTCTCCATGCGAGTGGCGAGGGGGAGCGCGTCACTGCTCCCGAGCCATGGTAGGGGAATCTGGCCTCGAGACGTGTTGAAGAAGGTCTCTCGAGGTCTTTCTCGGGTTGAGGCAGGAAACCCTGGGTTCCCTCGACTTGTGCAGGTGACCTCAGGGGGCTTCTCATGGTGGCTCTGAGAAGCCAGGGAAACTGGAGGTGGGAGGGGCCTCTCGGGACTCCACTGGGTTTGGTGCATTGGAAGAGGGCCTCATCTCCAGTTGAGGCAGGAACCGCAGGGTACCTCTGATTTCAGACTCCGATCGCAGGGTCCCTGCAGACTGGGGCCAGGAGAGTCAGGCCTCGTCTTGGGTTGAGGCATGGAACTCCGCTTGCCTCTCGAGATGTCCCCGGGGAGAGAGGCCGCTTGTCGAGCTGTATTTGGAACCTGGGGTTTTTTCCGAACGATGCACGGAAAAACTGCCCCTTCGTGTGGACTTCATTCACAGGGTGGAGTTCGGAGAGGTGTCCGGGCATCGGGTTCTTCTCAAGAGGGGACCGGGAAATCGGGGTCCTACGGAATGTGGAACCACCCACGAGGCCACGTCTGGAAGGTCTTCGTGAGACCCGCCTCATCCTGAGGTGCGACCGGAAGGTCGGGAACCCCTTCCAGACAAAGCAGGGGAGTCGACCCTCCTGTCCAGATCAGGAGGGGAGAAAGGGCTCAGAGGAGGGGGTGCCGGAAAACCTCAGTGTTCCTCTCGAGGGAGACCGGGATTTCGGGGAACTTTGTGGGTCGCATCAAGGGTGCCAAGTGCCCTTTCGACCTCCAATTCCTAACGGGGGCCTTCTCCTGAGACGCTGTAGCGGGAAAGGGCTTCATCTTGCGGTGACGGGGGAGCCACGTGGTTTTTCTCGAGTTACGGCGGGATTCTCGAGTTACGACGGGGAATTCAGGATGCCTCTTGTGTTGGCCCAGGCAAGTCCAATCTTCCATTCGAGTTGCGAAGGAAAGCTGGGGATTGCTCTCGAGTGACTGCAGGGCCAAGAGACCTCATCTAGGCTTGTGTCCAGAAGCCAATGTTCCTCTCCAGGGGCGACCGGGATCTCGGGGTTGCATTCCAGACGCACCCGGGGAGACAGGCATTCATCTCGAGTGGAAGCAAAGAAGCCCGCTCTGCTCTCGAATCGCGACGGGTATCTCTTGGAGCTCACTGGGTGGACCCAAGGGAGTCAAGCCTCCTGAGGCGTTTGGAGAGAGGTCGCGAGATTGGTCTCTAGGCCATGCAGGCGACGAAGGCCCTCATCTCTCGATGACGGGGGAATCTCGGGGTTGTTCTCGAGCGGCGGCCCCAGTGTGCGGTTTCTCACGAGGTACGACGGCGAGGTCAGTGAGCCTCTCGTGGGGCGCCAGGGAAGTCGGGTCTCCATGCGAGTGGCGAGGGGGAGCGCGTCACTGCTCCCGAGCCATGGTAGGGGAATCTGGCCTCGAGACGTGTTGAAGAAGGTCTCTCGAGGTCTTTCTCGGGTTGAGGCAGGAAACCCTGGGTTCCCTCGACTTGTGCAGGTGACCTCAGGGGGCTTCTCATGGTGGCTCTGAGAAGCCAGGGAAACTGGAGGTGGGAGGGGCCTCTCGGGACTCCACTGGGTTTGGTGCATTGGAAGAGGGCCTCATCTCCAGTTGAGGCAGGAACCGCAGGGTACCTCTGATTTCAGACTCCGATCGCAGGGTCCCTGCAGACTGGGGCCAGGAGAGTCAGGCCTCGTCTTGGGTTGAGGCATGGAACTCCGCTTGCCTCTCGAGATGTCCCCGGGGAGAGAGGCCGCTTGTCGAGCTGTATTTGGAACCTGGGGTTTTTTCCGAACGATGCACGGAAAAACTGCCCCTTCGTGTGGACTTCATTCACAGGGTGGAGTTCGGAGAGGTGTCCGGGCATCGGGTTCTTCTCAAGAGGGGACCGGGAAATCGGGGTCCTACGGAATGTGGAACCACCCACGAGGCCACGTCTGGAAGGTCTTCGTGAGACCGGCCTCATCCTGAGGTGCGACCGGAAGGTCGGGAACCCCTTCCAGACAAAGCAGGGGAGTCGACCCTCCTGTCCAGATCAGGAGGGGAGAAAGGGCTCAGAGGAGGGGGTGCCGGAAAACCTCAGTGTTCCTCTCGAGGGAGACCGGGATTTCGGGGAACTTTGTGGGTCGCATCAAGGGTGCCAAGTGCCCTTTCGACCTCCAATTCCTAACGGGGGCCTTCTCCTGAGACGCTGTAGCGGGAAAGGGCTTCATCTTGCGGTGACGGGGGAGCCACGTGGTTTTTCTCGAGTTACGGCGGGATTCTCGAGTTACGACGGGGAATTCAGGATGCCTCTTGTGTTGGCCCAGGCAAGTCCAATCTTCCATTCGAGTTGCGAAGGAAAGCTGGGGATTGCTCTCGAGTGACTGCAGGGCCAAGAGACCTCATCTAGGCTTGTGTCCAGAAGCCAATGTTCCTCTCCAGGGGCGACCGGGATCTCGGGGTTGCATTCCAGACGCACCCGGGGAGACAGGCATTCATCTCGAGTGGAAGCAAAGAAGCCCGCTCTGCTCTCGAATCGCGACGGGTATCTCTTGGAGCTCACTGGGTGGACCCAAGGGAGTCAAGCCTCCTGAGGCGTTTGGAGAGAGGTCGCGAGATTGGTCTCTAGGCCATGCAGGCGACGAAGGCCCTCATCTCTCGATGACGGGGGAATCTCGGGGTTGTTCTCGAGCGGCGGCCCCAGTGTGCGGTTTCTCACGAGGTACGACGGCGAGGTCAGTGAGCCTCTCGTGGGGCGCCAGGGAAGTCGGGTCTCCATGCGAGTGGCGAGGGGGAGCGCGTCACTGCTCCCGAGCCATGGTAGGGGAATCTGGCCTCGAGACGTGTTGAAGAAGGTCTCTCGAGGTCTTTCTCGGGTTGAGGCAGGAAACCCTGGGTTCCCTCGACTTGTGCAGGTGACCTCAGGGGGCTTCTCATGGTGGCTCTGAGAAGCCAGGGAAACTGGAGGTGGGAGGGGCCTCTCGGGACTCCACTGGGTTTGGTGCATTGGAAGAGGGCCTCATCTCCAGTTGAGGCAGGAACCGCAGGGTACCTCTGCTTTCAGACTCCGATCGCAGGGTCCCTGCAGACTGGGGCCAGGAGAGTCAGGCCTCGACTTGGGTTGAGGCATGGAACTCCGCTTGCCTCTCGAGATGTCCCCGGGGAGAGAGGCCGCTTGTCGAGCTGTATTTGGAACCTGGGGTTTTTTCCGAACGATGCACGGAAAAACTGCCCCTTCGTGTGGACTTCATTCACAGGGTGGAGTTCGGAGAGGTGTCCGGGCATCGGGTTCTTCTCAAGAGGGGACCGGGAAATCGGGGTCCTACGGAATGTGGAACCACCCACGAGGCCACGTCTGGAAGGTCTTCGTGAGACCCGCCTCATCCTGAGGTGCGACCGGAAGGTCGGGAACCCCTTCCAGACAAAGCAGGGGAGTCGACCCTCCTGTCCAGATCAGGAGGGGAGAAAGGGCTCAGAGGAGGGGGTGCCGGAAAACCTCAGTGTTCCTCTCGAGGGAGACCGGGATTTCGGGGAACTTTGTGGGTCGCATCAAGGGTGCCAAGTGCCCTTTCGACCTCCAATTCCTAACGTGGGACTTCTCCTGAGACGCTGTAGCGGGAAAGGGCTTCATCTTGCGGTGACGGGGGAGCCACGTGGTTTTTCTCGAGTTACGGCGGGATTCTCGAGTTACGACGGGGAATTCAGGATGCCTCTTGTGTTGGCCCAGGCAAGTCCAATCTTCCATTCGAGTTGCGAAGGAAAGCTGGGGATTGCTCTCGAGTGACTGCAGGGCCAAGAGACCTCATCTAGGCTTGTGTCCAGAAGCCAATGTTCCTCTCCAGGGGCGACAGGGATCTCGGGGTTGCATTCCAGACGCACCCGGGGAGACAGGCATTCATCTCGAGTGGAAGCAAAGAAGCCCGCTCTGCTCTCGAATCGCGACGGGTATCTCTTGGAGCTCACTGGGTGGACCCAAGAGAGTCAAGCCTCCTGAGGCGTTTGCAGAGAGGTCGCGAGATTGGTCTCTAGGCCATGCAGGAGACGAAGGCCCTCATCTCTCGATGACGGGGGAATCTCGGGGTTGTTCTCGAGCGGAGGCCCCAGTGTGCGGTTTCTCACGAGGTACGACGGCGAGGTCAGTGAGCCTCTCGTGGGGCGCCAGGGAAGTCGGGTCTCCATGCGAGTGGCGAGGGGGAGCGCGTCACTGCTCCCGAGCCATGGTAGGGGAATCTGGCCTCGAGACGTGTTGAAGAAGGTCTCTCGAGGTCTTTCTCGGGTTGAGGCAGGAAACCCTGGGTTCCCTCGACTTGTGCAGGTGACCTCAGGGGGCTTCTCATGGTGGCTCTGAGAAGCCAGGGAAACTGGAGGTGGGAGGGGCCTCTCGGGACTCCACTGGGTTTGGTGCATTGGAAGAGGGCCTCATCTCCAGTTGAGGCAGGAACCGCAGGGTACCTCTGATTTCAGACTCCGATCGCAGGGTCCCTGCAGACTGGGGCCAGGAGAGTCAGGCCTCGTCTTGGGTTGAGGCATGGAACTCCGCTTGCCTCTCGAGATGTCCCCGGGGAGAGAGGCCGCTTGTCGAGCTGTATTTGGAACCTGGGGTTTTTTCCGAACGATGCACGGAAAAACTGCCCCTTCGTGTGGACTTCATTCACAGGGTGGAGTTCGGAGAGGTGTCCGGGCATCGGGTTCTTCTCAAGAGGGGACCGGGAAATCGGGGTCCTACGGAATGTGGAACCACCCACGAGGCCACGTCTGGAAGGTCTTCGTGAGACCCGCCTCATCCTGAGGTGCGACCGGAAGGTCGGGAACCCCTTCCAGACAAAGCAGGGGAGTCGACCCTCCTGTCCAGATCAGGAGGGGAGAAAGGGCTCAGAGGAGGGGGTGCCGGAAAACCTCAGTGTTCCTCTCGAGGGAGACCGGGATTTCGGGGAACTTTGTGGGTCGCATCAAGGGTGCCAAGTGCCCTTTCGACCTCCAATTCCTAACGGGGGCCTTCTCCTGAGACGCTGTAGCGGGAAAGGGCTTCATCTTGCGGTGACGGGGGAGCCACGTGGTTTTTCTCGAGTTACGGCGGGATTCTCGAGTTACGACGGGGAATTCAGGATGCCTCTTGTGTTGGCCCAGGCAAGTCCAATCTTCCATTCGAGTTGCGAAGGAAAGCTGGGGATTGCTCTCGAGTGACTGCAGGGCCAAGAGACCTCATCTAGGCTTGTGTCCAGAAGCCAATGTTCCTCTCCAGGGGCGACAGGGATCTCGGGGTTGCATTCCAGACGCACCCGGGGAGACAGGCATTCATCTCGAGTGGAAGCAAAGAAGCCCGCTCTGCTCTCGAATCGCGACGGGTATCTCTTGGAGCTCACTGGGTGGACCCAAGGGAGTCAAGCCTCCTGAGGCGTTTGGAGAGAGGTCGCGAGATTGGTCTCTAGGCCATGCAGGCGACGAAGGCCCTCATCTCTCGATGACGGGGGAATCTCGGGGTTGTTCTCGAGCGGCGGCCCCAGTGTGCGGTTTCTCACGAGGTACGACGGCGAGGTCAGTGAGCCTCTCGTGGGGCGCCAGGGAAGTCGGGTCTCCATGCGAGTGGCGAGGGGGAGCGCGTCACTGCTCCCGAGCCATGGTAGGGGAATCTGGCCTCGAGACGTGTTGAAGAAGGTCTCTCGAGGTCTTTCTCGGGTTGAGGCAGGAAACCCTGGGTTCCCTCGACTTGTGCAGGTGACCTCAGGGGGCTTCTCATGGTGGCTCTGAGAAGCCAGGGAAACTGGAGGTGGGAGGGGCCTCTCGGGACTCCACTGGGTTTGGTGCATTGGAAGAGGGCCTCATCTCCAGTTGAGGCAGGAACCGCAGGGTACCTCTGATTTCAGACTCCGATCGCAGGGTCCCTGCAGACTGGGGCCAGGAGAGTCAGGCCTCGTCTTGGGTTGAGGCATGGAACTCCGCTTGCCTCTCGAGATGTCCCCGGGGAGAGAGGCCGCTTGTCGAGCTGTATTTGGAACCTGGGGTTTTTTCCGAACGATGCACGGAAAAACTGCCCCTTCGTGTGGACTTCATTCACAGGGTGGAGTTCGGAGAGGTGTCCGGGCATCGGGTTCTTCTCAAGAGGGGACCGGGAAATCGGGGTCCTACGGAATGTGGAACCACCCACGAGGCCACGTCTGGAAGGTCTTCGTGAGACCGGCCTCATCCTGAGGTGCGACCGGAAGGTCGGGAACCCCTTCCAGACAAAGCAGGGGAGTCGACCCTCCTGTCCAGATCAGGAGGGGAGAAAGGGCTCAGAGGAGGGGGTGCCGGAAAACCTCAGTGTTCCTCTCGAGGGAGACCGGGATTTCGGGGAACTTTGTGGGTCGCATCAAGGGTGCCAAGTGCCCTTTCGACCTCCAATTCCTAACGGGGGCCTTCTCCTGAGACGCTGTAGCGGGAAAGGGCTTCATCTTGCGGTGACGGGGGAGCCACGTGGTTTTTCTCGAGTTACGGCGGGATTCTCGAGTTACGACGGGGAATTCAGGATGCCTCTTGTGTTGGCCCAGGCAAGTCCAATCTTCCATTCGAGTTGCGAAGGAAAGCTGGGGATTGCTCTCGAGTGACTGCAGGGCCAAGAGACCTCATCTAGGCTTGTGTCCAGAAGCCAATGTTCCTCTCCAGGGGCGACAGGGATCTCGGGGTTGCATTCCAGACGCACCCGGGGAGACAGGCATTCATCTCGAGTGGAAGCAAAGAAGCCCGCTCTGCTCTCGAATCGCGACGGGTATCTCTTGGAGCTCACTGGGTGGACCCAAGGGAGTCAAGCCTCCTGAGGCGTTTGGAGAGAGGTCGCGAGATTGGTCTCTAGGCCATGCAGGCGACGAAGGCCCTCATCTCTCGATGACGGGGGAATCTCGGGGTTGTTCTCGAGCGGCGGCCCCAGTGTGCGGTTTCTCACGAGGTACGACGGCGAGGTCAGTGAGCCTCTCGTGGGGCGCCAGGGAAGTCGGGTCTCCATGCGAGTGGCGAGGGGGAGCGCGTCACTGCTCCCGAGCCATGGTAGGGGAATCTGGCCTCGAGACGTGTTGAAGAAGGTCTCTCGAGGTCTTTCTCGGGTTGAGGCAGGAAACCCTGGGTTCCCTCGACTTGTGCAGGTGACCTCAGGGGGCTTCTCATGGTGGCTCTGAGAAGCCAGGGAAACTGGAGGTGGGAGGGGCCTCTCGGGACTCCACTGGGTTTGGTGCATTGGAAGAGGGCCTCATCTCCAGTTGAGGCAGGAACCGCAGGGTACCTCTGATTTCAGACTCCGATCGCAGGGTCCCTGCAGACTGGGGCCAGGAGAGTCAGGCCTCGTCTTGGGTTGAGGCATGGAACTCCGCTTGCCTCTCGAGATGTCCCCGGGGAGAGAGGCCGCTTGTCGAGCTGTATTTGGAACCTGGGGTTTTTTCCGAACGATGCACGGAAAAACTGCCCCTTCGTGTGGACTTCATTCACAGGGTGGAGTTCGGAGAGGTGTCCGGGCATCGGGTTCTTCTCAAGAGGGGACCGGGAAATCGGGGTCCTACGGAATGTGGAACCACCCACGAGGCCACGTCTGGAAGGTCTTCGTGAGACCCGCCTCATCCTGAGGTGCGACCGGAAGGTCGGGAACCCCTTCCAGACAAAGCAGGGGAGTCGACCCTCCTGTCCAGATCAGGAGGGGAGAAAGGGCTCAGAGGAGGGGGTGCCGGAAAACCTCAGTGTTCCTCTCGAGGGAGACCGGGATTTCGGGGAACTTTGTGGGTCGCATCAAGGGTGCCAAGTGCCCTTTCGACCTCCAATTCCTAACGGGGGCCTTCTCCTGAGACGCTGTAGCGGGAAAGGGCTTCATCTTGCGGTGACGGGGGAGCCACGTGGTTTTTCTCGAGTTACGGCGGGATTCTCGAGTTACGACGGGGAATTCAGGATGCCTCTTGTGTTGGCCCAGGCAAGTCCAATCTTCCATTCGAGTTGCGAAGGAAAGCTGGGGATTGCTCTCGAGTGACTGCAGGGCCAAGAGACCTCATCTAGGCTTGTGTCCAGAAGCCAATGTTCCTCTCCAGGGGCGACAGGGATCTCGGGGTTGCATTCCAGACGCACCCGGGGAGACAGGCATTCATCTCGAGTGGAAGCAAAGAAGCCCGCTCTGCTCTCGAATCGCGACGGGTATCTCTTGGAGCTCACTGGGTGGACCCAAGGGAGTCAAGCCTCCTGAGGCGTTTGGAGAGAGGTCGCGAGATTGGTCTCTAGGCCATGCAGGCGACGAAGGCCCTCATCTCTCGATGACGGGGGAATCTCGGGGTTGTTCTCGAGCGGCGGCCCCAGTGTGCGGTTTCTCACGAGGTACGACGGCGAGGTCAGTGAGCCTCTCGTGGGGCGCCAGGGAAGTCGGGTCTCCATGCGAGTGGCGAGGGGGAGCGCGTCACTGCTCCCGAGCCATGGTAGGGGAATCTGGCCTCGAGACGTGTTGAAGAAGGTCTCTCGAGGTCTTTCTCGGGTTGAGGCAGGAAACCCTGGGTTCCCTCGACTTGTGCAGGTGACCTCAGGGGGCTTCTCATGGTGGCTCTGAGAAGCCAGGGAAACTGGAGGTGGGAGGGGCCTCTCGGGACTCCACTGGGTTTGGTGCATTGGAAGAGGGCCTCATCTCCAGTTGAGGCAGGAACCGCAGGGTACCTCTGATTTCAGACTCCGATCGCAGGGTCCCTGCAGACTGGGGCCAGGAGAGTCAGGCCTCGTCTTGGGTTGAGGCATGGAACTCCGCTTGCCTCTCGAGATGTCCCCGGGGAGAGAGGCCGCTTGTCGAGCTGTATTTGGAACCTGGGGTTTTTTCCGAACGATGCACGGAAAAACTGCCCCTTCGTGTGGACTTCATTCACAGGGTGGAGTTCGGAGAGGTGTCCGGGCATCGGGTTCTTCTCAAGAGGGGACCGGGAAATCGGGGTCCTACGGAATGTGGAACCACCCACGAGGCCACGTCTGGAAGGTCTTCGTGAGACCCGCCTCATCCTGAGGTGCGACCGGAAGGTCGGGAACCCCTTCCAGACAAAGCAGGGGAGTCGACCCTCCTGTCCAGATCAGGAGGGGAGAAAGGGCTCAGAGGAGGGGGTGCCGGAAAACCTCAGTGTTCCTCTCGAGGGAGACCGGGATTTCGGGGAACTTTGTGGGTCGCATCAAGGGTGCCAAGTGCCCTTTCGACCTCCAATTCCTAACGGGGGCCTTCTCCTGAGACGCTGTAGCGGGAAAGGGCTTCATCTTGCGGTGACGGGGGAGCCACGTGGTTTTTCTCGAGTTACGGCGGGATTCTCGAGTTACGACGGGGAATTCAGGATGCCTCTTGTGTTGGCCCAGGCAAGTCCAATCTTCCATTCGAGTTGCGAAGGAAAGCTGGGGATTGCTCTCGAGTGACTGCAGGGCCAAGAGACCTCATCTAGGCTTGTGTCCAGAAGCCAATGTTCCTCTCCAGGGGCGACAGGGATCTCGGGGTTGCATTCCAGACGCACCCGGGGAGACAGGCATTCATCTCGAGTGGAAGCAAAGAAGCCCGCTCTGCTCTCGAATCGCGACGGGTATCTCTTGGAGCTCACTGGGTGGACCCAAGGGAGTCAAGCCTCCTGAGGCGTTTGGAGAGAGGTCGCGAGATTGGTCTCTAGGCCATGCAGGAGACGAAGGCCCTCATCTCTCGATGACGGGGGAATCTCGGGGTTGTTCTCGAGCGGCGGCCCCAGTGTGCGGTTTCTCACGAGGTACGACGGCGAGGTCAGTGAGCCTCTCGTGGGGCGCCAGGGAAGTCGGGTCTCCATGCGAGTGGCGAGGGGGAGCGCGTCACTGCTCCCGAGCCATGGTAGGGGAATCTGGCCTCGAGACGTGTTGAAGAAGGTCTCTCGAGGTCTTTCTCGGGTTGAGGCAGGAAACCCTGGGTTCCCTCGACTTGTGCAGGTGACCTCAGGGGGCTTCTCATGGTGGCTCTGAGAAGCCAGGGAAACTGGAGGTGGGAGGGGCCTCTCGGGACTCCACTGGGTTTGGTGCATTGGAAGAGGGCCTCATCTCCAGTTGAGGCAGGAACCGCAGGGTACCTCTGATTTCAGACTCCGATCGCAGGGTCCCTGCAGACTGGGGCCAGGAGAGTCAGGCCTCGTCTTGGGTTGAGGCATGGAACTCCGCTTGCCTCTCGAGATGTCCCCGGGGAGAGAGGCCGCTTGTCGAGCTGTATTTGGAACCTGGGGTTTTTTCCGAACGATGCACGGAAAAACTGCCCCTTCGTGTGGACTTCATTCACAGGGTGGAGTTCGGAGAGGTGTCCGGGCATCGGGTTCTTCTCAAGAGGGGACCGGGAAATCGGGGTCCTACGGAATGTGGAACCACCCACGAGGCCACGTCTGGAAGGTCTTCGTGAGACCGGCCTCATCCTGAGGTGCGACCGGAAGGTCGGGAACCCCTTCCAGACAAAGCAGGGGAGTCGACCCTCCTGTCCAGATCAGGAGGGGAGAAAGGGCTCAGAGGAGGGGGTGCCGGAAAACCTCAGTGTTCCTCTCGAGGGAGACCGGGATTTCGGGGAACTTTGTGGGTCGCATCAAGGGTGCCAAGTGCCCTTTCGACCTCCAATTCCTAACGGGGGCCTTCTCCTGAGACGCTGTAGCGGGAAAGGGCTTCATCTTGCGGTGACGGGGGAGCCACGTGGTTTTTCTCGAGTTACGGCGGGATTCTCGAGTTACGACGGGGAATTCAGGATGCCTCTTGTGTTGGCCCAGGCAAGTCCAATCTTCCATTCGAGTTGCGAAGGAAAGCTGGGGATTGCTCTCGAGTGACTGCAGGGCCAAGAGACCTCATCTAGGCTTGTGTCCAGAAGCCAATGTTCCTCTCCAGGGGCGACAGGGATCTCGGGGTTGCATTCCAGACGCACCCGGGGAGACAGGCATTCATCTCGAGTGGAAGCAAAGAAGCCCGCTCTGCTCTCGAATCGCGACGGGTATCTCTTGGAGCTCACTGGGTGGACCCAAGGGAGTCAAGCCTCCTGAGGCGTTTGGAGAGAGGTCGCGAGATTGGTCTCTAGGCCATGCAGGCGACGAAGGCCCTCATCTCTCGATGACGGGGGAATCTCGGGGTTGTTCTCGAGCGGCGGCCCCAGTGTGCGGTTTCTCACGAGGTACGACGGCGAGGTCAGTGAGCCTCTCGTGGGGCGCCAGGGAAGTCGGGTCTCCATGCGAGTGGCGAGGGGGAGCGCGTCACTGCTCCCGAGCCATGGTAGGGGAATCTGGCCTCGAGACGTGTTGAAGAAGGTCTCTCGAGGTCTTTCTCGGGTTGAGGCAGGAAACCCTGGGTTCCCTCGACTTGTGCAGGTGACCTCAGGGGGCTTCTCATGGTGGCTCTGAGAAGCCAGGGAAACTGGAGGTGGGAGGGGCCTCTCGGGACTCCACTGGGTTTGGTGCATTGGAAGAGGGCCTCATCTCCAGTTGAGGCAGGAACCGCAGGGTACCTCTGATTTCAGACTCCGATCGCAGGGTCCCTGCAGACTGGGGCCAGGAGAGTCAGGCCTCGTCTTGGGTTGAGGCATGGAACTCCGCTTGCCTCTCGAGATGTCCCCGGGGAGAGAGGCCGCTTGTCGAGCTGTATTTGGAACCTGGGGTTTTTTCCGAACGATGCACGGAAAAACTGCCCCTTCGTGTGGACTTCATTCACAGGGTGGAGTTCGGAGAGGTGTCCGGGCATCGGGTTCTTCTCAAGAGGGGACCGGGAAATCGGGGTCCTACGGAATGTGGAACCACCCACGAGGCCACGTCTGGAAGGTCTTCGTGAGACCGGCCTCATCCTGAGGTGCGACCGGAAGGTCGGGAACCCCTTCCAGACAAAGCAGGGGAGTCGACCCTCCTGTCCAGATCAGGAGGGGAGAAAGGGCTCAGAGGAGGGGGTGCCGGAAAACCTCAGTGTTCCTCTCGAGGGAGACCGGGATTTCGGGGAACTTTGTGGGTCGCATCAAGGGTGCCAAGTGCCCTTTCGACCTCCAATTCCTAACGGGGGCCTTCTCCTGAGACGCTGTAGCGGGAAAGGGCTTCATCTTGCGGTGACGGGGGAGCCACGTGGTTTTTCTCGAGTTACGGCGGGATTCTCGAGTTACGACGGGGAATTCAGGATGCCTCTTGTGTTGGCCCAGGCAAGTCCAATCTTCCATTCGAGTTGCGAAGGAAAGCTGGGGATTGCTCTCGAGTGACTGCAGGGCCAAGAGACCTCATCTAGGCTTGTGTCCAGAAGCCAATGTTCCTCTCCAGGGGCGACAGGGATCTCGGGGTTGCATTCCAGACGCACCCGGGGAGACAGGCATTCATCTCGAGTGGAAGCAAAGAAGCCCGCTCTGCTCTCGAATCGCGACGGGTATCTCTTGGAGCTCACTGGGTGGACCCAAGGGAGTCAAGCCTCCTGAGGCGTTTGGAGAGAGGTCGCGAGATTGGTCTCTAGGCCATGCAGGCGACGAAGGCCCTCATCTCTCGATGACGGGGGAATCTCGGGGTTGTTCTCGAGCGGCGGCCCCAGTGTGCGGTTTCTCACGAGGTACGACGGCGAGGTCAGTGAGCCTCTCGTGGGGCGCCAGGGAAGTCGGGTCTCCATGCGAGTGGCGAGGGGGAGCGCGTCACTGCTCCCGAGCCATGGTAGGGGAATCTGGCCTCGAGACGTGTTGAAGAAGGTCTCTCGAGGTCTTTCTCGGGTTGAGGCAGGAAACCCTGGGTTCCCTCGACTTGTGCAGGTGACCTCAGGGGGCTTCTCATGGTGGCTCTGAGAAGCCAGGGAAACTGGAGGTGGGAGGGGCCTCTCGGGACTCCACTGGGTTTGGTGCATTGGAAGAGGGCCTCATCTCCAGTTGAGGCAGGAACCGCAGGGTACCTCTGATTTCAGACTCCGATCGCAGGGTCCCTGCAGACTGGGGCCAGGAGAGTCAGGCCTCGTCTTGGGTTGAGGCATGGAACTCCGCTTGCCTCTCGAGATGTCCCCGGGGAGAGAGGCCGCTTGTCGAGCTGTATTTGGAACCTGGGGTTTTTTCCGAACGATGCACGGAAAAACTGCCCCTTCGTGTGGACTTCATTCACAGGGTGGAGTTCGGAGAGGTGTCCGGGCATCGGGTTCTTCTCAAGAGGGGACCGGGAAATCGGGGTCCTACGGAATGTGGAACCACCCACGAGGCCACGTCTGGAAGGTCTTCGTGAGACCGGCCTCATCCTGAGGTGCGACCGGAAGGTCGGGAACCCCTTCCAGACAAAGCAGGGGAGTCGACCCTCCTGTCCAGATCAGGAGGGGAGAAAGGGCTCAGAGGAGGGGGTGCCGGAAAACCTCAGTGTTCCTCTCGAGGGAGACCGGGATTTCGGGGAACTTTGTGGGTCGCATCAAGGGTGCCAAGTGCCCTTTCGACCTCCAATTCCTAACGGGGGCCTTCTCCTGAGACGCTGTAGCGGGAAAGGGCTTCATCTTGCGGTGACGGGGGAGCCACGTGGTTTTTCTCGAGTTACGGCGGGATTCTCGAGTTACGACGGGGAATTCAGGATGCCTCTTGTGTTGGCCCAGGCAAGTCCAATCTTCCATTCGAGTTGCGAAGGAAAGCTGGGGATTGCTCTCGAGTGACTGCAGGGCCAAGAGACCTCATCTAGGCTTGTGTCCAGAAGCCAATGTTCCTCTCCAGGGGCGACAGGGATCTCGGGGTTGCATTCCAGACGCACCCGGGGAGACAGGCATTCATCTCGAGTGGAAGCAAAGAAGCCCGCTCTGCTCTCGAATCGCGACGGGTATCTCTTGGAGCTCACTGGGTGGACCCAAGGGAGTCAAGCCTCCTGAGGCGTTTGGAGAGAGGTCGCGAGATTGGTCTCTAGGCCATGCAGGCGACGAAGGCCCTCATCTCTCGATGACGGGGGAATCTCGGGGTTGTTCTCGAGCGGCGGCCCCAGTGTGCGGTTTCTCACGAGGTACGACGGCGAGGTCAGTGAGCCTCTCGTGGGGCGCCAGGGAAGTCGGGTCTCCATGCGAGTGGCGAGGGGGAGCGCGTCACTGCTCCCGAGCCATGGTAGGGGAATCTGGCCTCGAGACGTGTTGAAGAAGGTCTCTCGAGGTCTTTCTCGGGTTGAGGCAGGAAACCCTGGGTTCCCTCGACTTGTGCAGGTGACCTCAGGGGGCTTCTCATGGTGGCTCTGAGAAGCCAGGGAAACTGGAGGTGGGAGGGGCCTCTCGGGACTCCACTGGGTTTGGTGCATTGGAAGAGGGCCTCATCTCCAGTTGAGGCAGGAACCGCAGGGTACCTCTGATTTCAGACTCCGATCGCAGGGTCCCTGCAGACTGGGGCCAGGAGAGTCAGGCCTCGTCTTGGGTTGAGGCATGGAACTCCGCTTGCCTCTCGAGATGTCCCCGGGGAGAGAGGCCGCTTGTCGAGCTGTATTTGGAACCTGGGGTTTTTTCCGAACGATGCACGGAAAAACTGCCCCTTCGTGTGGACTTCATTCACAGGGTGGAGTTCGGAGAGGTGTCCGGGCATCGGGTTCTTCTCAAGAGGGGACCGGGAAATCGGGGTCCTACGGAATGTGGAACCACCCACGAGGCCACGTCTGGAAGGTCTTCGTGAGACCGGCCTCATCCTGAGGTGCGACCGGAAGGTCGGGAACCCCTTCCAGACAAAGCAGGGGAGTCGACCCTCCTGTCCAGATCAGGAGGGGAGAAAGGGCTCAGAGGAGGGGGTGCCGGAAAACCTCAGTGTTCCTCTCGAGGGAGACCGGGATTTCGGGGAACTTTGTGGGTCGCATCAAGGGTGCCAAGTGCCCTTTCGACCTCCAATTCCTAACGGGGGCCTTCTCCTGAGACGCTGTAGCGGGAAAGGGCTTCATCTTGCGGTGACGGGGGAGCCACGTGGTTTTTCTCGAGTTACGGCGGGATTCTCGAGTTACGACGGGGAATTCAGGATGCCTCTTGTGTTGGCCCAGGCAAGTCCAATCTTCCATTCGAGTTGCGAAGGAAAGCTGGGGATTGCTCTCGAGTGACTGCAGGGCCAAGAGACCTCATCTAGGCTTGTGTCCAGAAGCCAATGTTCCTCTCCAGGGGCGACAGGGATCTCGGGGTTGCATTCCAGACGCACCCGGGGAGACAGGCATTCATCTCGAGTGGAAGCAAAGAAGCCCGCTCTGCTCTCGAATCGCGACGGGTATCTCTTGGAGCTCACTGGGTGGACCCAAGGGAGTCAAGCCTCCTGAGGCGTTTGGAGAGAGGTCGCGAGATTGGTCTCTAGGCCATGCAGGCGACGAAGGCCCTCATCTCTCGATGACGGGGGAATCTCGGGGTTGTTCTCGAGCGGCGGCCCCAGTGTGCGGTTTCTCACGAGGTACGACGGCGAGGTCAGTGAGCCTCTCGTGGGGCGCCAGGGAAGTCGGGTCTCCATGCGAGTGGCGAGGGGGAGCGCGTCACTGCTCCCGAGCCATGGTAGGGGAATCTGGCCTCGAGACGTGTTGAAGAAGGTCTCTCGAGGTCTTTCTCGGGTTGAGGCAGGAAACCCTGGGTTCCCTCGACTTGTGCAGGTGACCTCAGGGGGCTTCTCATGGTGGCTCTGAGAAGCCAGGGAAACTGGAGGTGGGAGGGGCCTCTCGGGACTCCACTGGGTTTGGTGCATTGGAAGAGGGCCTCATCTCCAGTTGAGGCAGGAACCGCAGGGTACCTCTGATTTCAGACTCCGATCGCAGGGTCCCTGCAGACTGGGGCCAGGAGAGTCAGGCCTCGTCTTGGGTTGAGGCATGGAACTCCGCTTGCCTCTCGAGATGTCCCCGGGGAGAGAGGCCGCTTGTCGAGCTGTATTTGGAACCTGGGGTTTTTTCCGAACGATGCACGGAAAAACTGCCCCTTCGTGTGGACTTCATTCACAGGGTGGAGTTCGGAGAGGTGTCCGGGCATCGGGTTCTTCTCAAGAGGGGACCGGGAAATCGGGGTCCTACGGAATGTGGAACCACCCACGAGGCCACGTCTGGAAGGTCTTCGTGAGACCGGCCTCATCCTGAGGTGCGACCGGAAGGTCGGGAACCCCTTCCAGACAAAGCAGGGGAGTCGACCCTCCTGTCCAGATCAGGAGGGGAGAAAGGGCTCAGAGGAGGGGGTGCCGGAAAACCTCAGTGTTCCTCTCGAGGGAGACCGGGATTTCGGGGAACTTTGTGGGTCGCATCAAGGGTGCCAAGTGCCCTTTCGACCTCCAATTCCTAACGGGGGCCTTCTCCTGAGACGCTGTAGCGGGAAAGGGATTCATCTTGTGGTGACGGTGGAGCCACGTGGTTTTTCTCGAGTTACGGCGGGATTCTCGAGTTACGACGGGGAATTCAGGATGCCTCTTGTGTTGGCCCAGGCAAGTCCAATCTTCCATTCGAGTTGCGAAGGAAAGCTTGGGATTGCTCTCGAGTGACTGCAGGGCCAAGAGACCTCATCTAGGCTTGTGTCCAGAAGCCAATGTTCCTCTCCAGGGGCGACAGGGATCTCGGGGTTGCATTCCAGACGCACCCGCGGAGACAGGCATTCATCTCGAGTGGAAGCAAAGAAGCCCGCTCTGCTCTCGAATCGCGACGGGTATCTCTTGGAGCTCACTGGGTGGACCCAAGGGAGTCAAGCCTCCTGAGGCGTTTGGAGAGAGGTCGCGAGATTGGTCTCTAGGCCATGCAGGAGACGAAGGCCCTCATCTCTCGATGACGGGGGAATCTCGGGGTTGTTCTCGAGCGGCGGCCCCAGTGTGCGGTTTCTCACGAGGTATGACGGCGAGGTCAGTGAGCCTCTCGTGGGGCGCCAGGGAAGTCGGGTCTCCATGCGAGTGGCGAGGGGGAGCGCGTCACTGCTCCCGAGCCATGGTAGGGGAATCTGGCCTCGAGACGTGTTGAAGAAGGTCTCTCGAGGTCTTTCTCGGGTTGAGGCAGGAAACCCTGGGTTCCCTCGACTTGTGCAGGTGACCTCAGGGGGCTTCTCATGGTGGCTCTGAGAAGCCAGGGAAACTGGAGGTGGGAGGGGCCTCTCGGGACTCCACTGGGTTTGGTGCATTGGAAGAGGGCCTCATCTCCAGTTGAGGCAGGAACCGCAGGGTACCTCTGATTTCAGACTCCGATCGCAGGGTCCCTGCAGACTGGGGCCAGGAGAGTCAGGCCTCGTCTTGGGTTGAGGCATGGAACTCCGCTTGCCTCTCGAGATGTCCCCGGGGAGAGAGGCCGCTTGTCGAGCTGTATTTGGAACCTGGGGTTTTTTCCGAACGATGCACGGAAAAACTGCCCCTTCGTGTGGACTTCATTCACAGGGTGGAGTTCGGAGAGGTGTCCGGGCATCGGGTTCTTCTCAAGAGGGGACCGGGAAATCGGGGTCCTACGGAATGTGGAACCACCCACGAGGCCACGTCTGGAAGGTCTTCGTGAGACCGGCCTCATCCTGAGGTGCGACCGGAAGGTCGGGAACCCCTTCCAGACAAAGCAGGGGAGTCGACCCTCCTGTCCAGATCAGGAGGGGAGAAAGGGCTCAGAGGAGGGGGTGCCGGAAAACCTCAGTGTTCCTCTCGAGGGAGACCGGGATTTCGGGGAACTTTGTGGGTTGCATCAAGGGTGCCAAGTGCCCTTTCGACCTCCAATTCCTAACGTGGGACTTCTCCTGAGACGCTGTAGCGGGAAAGGGCTTCATCTTGCGATGACGGGGGAGCCACGTGGTTTTTCTCGAGTTACGGCGGGATTCTCGAGTTACGACGGGGAATTCAGGATGCCTCTTGTGTTGGCCCAGGCAAGTCCAATCTTCCATTCGAGTTGCGAAGGAAAGCTGGGGATTGCTCTCGAGTGACTGCAGGGCCAAGAGACCTCATCTAGGCTTGTGTCCAGAAGCCAATGTTCCTCTCCAGGGGCGACAGGGATCTCGGGGTTGCATTCCAGACGCACCCGGGGAGACAGGCATTCATCTCGAGTGGAAGCAAAGAAGCCCGCTCTGCTCTCGAATCGCGACGGGTATCTCTTGGAGCTCACTGGGTGGACCCAAGGGAGTCAAGCCTCCTGAGGCGTTTGGAGAGAGGTCGCGAGATTGGTCTCTAGGCCATGCAGGAGACGAAGGCCCTCATCTCTCGATGACGGGGGAATCTCGGGGTTGTTCTCGAGCGGCGGCCCCAGTGTGCGGTTTCTCACGAGGTACGACGGCGAGGTCAGTGAGCCTCTCGTGGGGCGCCAGGGAAGTCGGGTCTCCATGCGAGTGGCGAGGGGGAGCGCGTCACTGCTCCCGAGCCATGGTAGGGGAATCTGGCCTCGAGACGTGTTGAAGAAGGTCTCTCGAGGTCTTTCTCGGGTTGAGGCAGGAAACCCTGGGTTCCCTCGACTTGTGCAGGTGACCTCAGGGGGCTTCTCATGGTGGCTCTGAGAAGCCAGGGAAACTGGAGGTGGGAGGGGCCTCTCGGGACTCCACTGGGTTTGGTGCATTGGAAGAGGGCCTCATCTCCAGTTGAGGCAGGAACCGCAGGGTACCTCTGATTTCAGACTCCGATCGCAGGGTCCCTGCAGACTGGGGCCAGGAGAGTCAGGCCTCGTCTTGGGTTGAGGCATGGAACTCCGCTTGCCTCTCGAGATGTCCCCGGGGAGAGAGGCCGCTTGTCGAGCTGTATTTGGAACCTGGGGTTTTTTCCGAACGATGCACGGAAAAACTGCCCCTTCGTGTGGACTTCATTCACAGGGTGGAGTTCGGAGAGGTGTCCGGGCATCGGGTTCTTCTCAAGAGGGGACCGGGAAATCGGGGTCCTACGGAATGTGGAACCACCCACGAGGCCACGTCTGGAAGGTCTTCGTGAGACCGGCCTCATCCTGAGGTGCGACCGGAAGGTCGGGAACCCCTTCCAGACAAAGCAGGGGAGTCGACCCTCCTGTCCAGATCAGGAGGGGAGAAAGGGCTCAGAGGAGGGGGTGCCGGAAAACCTCAGTGTTCCTCTCGAGGGAGACCGGGATTTCGGGGAACTTTGTGGGTCGCATCAAGGGTGCCAAGTGCCCTTTCGACCTCCAATTCCTAACGGGGGCCTTCTCCTGAGACGCTGTAGCGGGAAAGGGCTTCATCTTGCGGTGACGGGGGAGCCACGTGGTTTTTCTCGAGTTACGGCGGGATTCTCGAGTTACGACG
The DNA here is from genome assembly GCF_055505025.1 of Bos grunniens. Taxonomy (NCBI): domain Eukaryota; kingdom Metazoa; phylum Chordata; class Mammalia; order Artiodactyla; family Bovidae; genus Bos; species Bos grunniens. The sequence continues at coordinate 219,485 of NC_141188.1, read as the reverse complement.
GGGAATTCAGGATGCCTCTTGTGTTGGCCCAGGCAAGTCCAATCTTCCATTCGAGTTGCGAAGGAAAGCTGGGGATTGCTCTCGAGTGACTGCAGGGCCAAGAGACCTCATCTAGGCTTGTGTCCAGAAGCCAATGTTCCTCTCCAGGGGCGACAGGGATCTCGGGGTTGCATTCCAGACGCACCCGGGGAGACAGGCATTCATCTCGAGTGGAAGCAAAGAAGCCCGCTCTGCTCTCGAATCGCGACGGGTATCTCTTGGAGCTCACTGGGTGGACCCAAGGGAGTCAAGCCTCCTGAGGCGTTTGGAGAGAGGTCGCGAGATTGGTCTCTAGGCCATGCAGGCGACGAAGGCCCTCATCTCTCGATGACGGGGGAATCTCGGGGTTGTTCTCGAGCGGCGGCCCCAGTGTGCGGTTTCTCACGAGGTACGACGGCGAGGTCAGTGAGCCTCTCGTGGGGCGCCAGGGAAGTCGGGTCTCCATGCGAGTGGCGAGGGGGAGCGCGTCACTGCTCCCGAGCCATGGTAGGGGAATCTGGCCTCGAGACGTGTTGAAGAAGGTCTCTCGAGGTCTTTCTCGGGTTGAGGCAGGAAACCCTGGGTTCCCTCGACTTGTGCAGGTGACCTCAGGGGGCTTCTCATGGTGGCTCTGAGAAGCCAGGGAAACTGGAGGTGGGAGGGGCCTCTCGGGACTCCACTGGGTTTGGTGCATTGGAAGAGGGCCTCATCTCCAGTTGAGGCAGGAACCGCAGGGTACCTCTGATTTCAGACTCCGATCGCAGGGTCCCTGCAGACTGGGGCCAGGAGAGTCAGGCCTCGTCTTGGGTTGAGGCATGGAACTCCGCTTGCCTCTCGAGATGTCTCCGAGGAGAGAGGCCGCTTGTCGAGCTGTATTTGGAACCTGGGGTTTTTTCCGAACGATGCAAGGAAAAACTGCCCCTTCGTGTGGACTTCATTCACAGGGTGGAGTTCGGAGAGGTGTCCGGGCATCGGGTTCTTCTCAAGAGGGGACCGGGAAATCGGGGTCCTACGGAATGTGGAACCACCCACGAGGCCACGTCTGGAAGGTCTTCGTGAGACCGGCCTCATCCTGAGGTGCGACCGGAAGGTCGGGAACCCCTTCCAGACAAAGCAGGGGAGTCGACCCTCCTGTCCAGATCAGGAGGGGAGAAAGGGCTCAGAGGAGGGGGTGCCGGAAAACCTCAGTGTTCCTCTCGAGGGAGACCGGGATTTCGGGGAACTTTGTGGGCCGCCTCAAGGGTGCCAAGTGCCCTTTCGACCTCCAATTCCTAACGGGGGCCTTCTCCTGAGACGCTGTAGCGGGAAAGGGCTTCATCTTGTGGTGACGGGGGAGCCACGTGGTTTTTCTCGAGTTACGGCGGGATTCTCGAGTTACGACGGGGAATTCAGGATGCCTCTTGTGTTGGCCCAGGCAAGTCCAATCTTCCATTCGAGTTGCGAAGGAAAGCTGGGGATTGCTCTCGAGTGACTGCAGGGCCAAGAGACCTCATCTAGGCTTGTGTCCAGAAGCCAATGTTCCTCTCCAGGGGCGACAGGGATCTCGGGGTTGCATTCCAGACGCACCCGGGGAGACAGGCATTCATCTCGAGTGGAAGCAAAGAAGCCCGCTCTGCTCTCGAATCGCGACGGGTATCTCTTGGAGCTCACTGGGTGGACCCAAGGGAGTCAAGCCTCCTGAGGCGTTTGGAGAGAGGTCGCGAGATTGGTCTCTAGGCCATGCAGGCGACGAAGGCCCTCATCTCTCGATGACGGGGGAATCTCGGGGTTGTTCTCGAGCGGCGGCCCCAGTGTGCGGTTTCTCACGAGGTACGACGGCGAGGTCAGTGAGCCTCTCGTGGGGCGCCAGGGAAGTCGGGTCTCCATGCGAGTGGCGAGGGGGAGCGCGTCACTGGTCCCGAGCCATGGTAGGGGAATCTGGCCTCGAGACGTGTTGAAGAAGGTCTCTCGAGGTCTTTCTCGGGTTGAGGCAGGAAACCCTGGGTTCCCTCGACTTGTGCAGGTGACCTCAGGGGGCTTCTCATGGTGGCTCTGAGAAGCCAGGGAAACTGGAGGTGGGAGGGGCCTCTCGGGACTCCACTGGGTTTGGTGCATTGGAAGAGGGCCTCATCTCCAGTTGAGGCAGGAACCGCAGGGTACCTCTGATTTCAGACTCCGATCGCAGGGTCCCTGCAGACTGGGGCCAGGAGAGTCAGGCCTCGTCTTGGGTTGAGGCATGGAACTCCGCTTGCCTCTCGAGATGTCCCCGGGGAGAGAGGCCGCTTGTCGAGCTGTATTTGGAACCTGGGGTTTTTTCCGAACGATGCACGGAAAAACTGCCCCTTCGTGTGGACTTCATTCACAGGGTGGAGTTTGGAGAGGTGTCCGGGCATCGGGTTCTTCTCAAGAGGGGACCGGGAAATCGGGGTCCTACGGAATGTGGAACCACCCACGAGGCCACGTCTGGAAGGTCTTCGTGAGACCGGCCTCATCCTGAGGTGCGACCGGAAGGTCGGGAACCCCTTCCAGACAAAGCAGGGGAGTCGACCCTCCTGTCCAGATCAGGAGGGGAGAAAGGGCTCAGAGGAGGGGGTGCCGGAAAACCTCAGTGTTCCTCTCGAGGGAGACCGGGATTTCGGGGAACTTTGTGGGTCGCATCAAGGGTGCCAAGTGCCCTTTCGACCTCCAATTCCTAACGTGGGACTTCTCCTGAGACGCTGTAGCGGGAAAGGGCTTCATCTTGCGGTGACGGGGGAGCCACGTGGTTTTTCTCGAGTTACGGCGGGATTCTCGAGTTACGACGGGGAATTCAGGCTGCCTCTTGTGTTGGCCCAGGCAAGTCCAATCTTCCATTCGAGTTGCGAAGGAAAGCTGGGGATTGCTCTCGAGTGACTGCAGGGCCAAGAGACCTCATCTAGGCTTGTGTCCAGAAGCCAATGTTCCTCTCCAGGGGCGACAGGGATCTCGGGGTTGCATTCCAGACGCACCCGGGGAGACAGGCATTCATCTCGAGTGGAAGCAAAGAAGCCCGCTCTGCTCTCGAATCGCGACGGGTATCTCTTGGAGCTCACTGGGTGGACCCAAGGGAGTCAAGCCTCCTGAGGCGTTTGGAGAGAGGTCGCGAGATTGGTCTCTAGGCCATGCAGGAGACGAAGGCCCTCATCTCTCAATGACAGGGGAATCTCGGGGTTGTTCTCGAGCGGCGGCCCCAGTGTGCGGTTTCTCACGAGGTACGACGGCGAGGTCAGTGAGCCTCTCGTGGGGCGCCAGGGAAGTCGGGTCTCCATGCGAGTGGCGAGGGGGAGCGCGTCACTGCTCCCGAGCCATGGTAGGGGAATCTGGCCTCGAGACGTGTTGAAGAAGGTCTCTCGAGGTCTTTCTCGGGTTGAGGCAGGAAACCCTGGGTTCCCTCGACTTGTGCAGGTGACCTCAGGGGGCTTCTCATGGTGGCTCTGAGAAGCCAGGGAAACTGGAGGTGGGAGGGGCCTCTCGGGACTCCACTGGGTTTGGTGCATTGGAAGAGGGCCTCATCTCCAGTTGAGGCAGGAACCGCAGGGTACCTCTGATTTCAGACTCCGATCGCAGGGTCCCTGCAGACTGGGGCCAGGAGAGTCAGGCCTCGTCTTGGGTTGAGGCATGGAACTCCGCTTGCCTCTCGAGATGTCCCCGGGGAGAGAGGCCGCTTGTCGAGCTGTATTTGGAACCTGGGGTTTTTTCCGAACGATGCATGGAAAAACTGCCTCTTCGTGTGGACTTCACTCACAGGGTGGAGTTCGGAGAGGTGTCCGGGCATCGGGTTCTTCTCAAGAGGGGACCGGGAAATCGGGGTCCTACGGAATGTGGAACCACCCACGAGGCCACGTCTGGAAGGTCTTCGTGAGACCGGCCTCATCCTGAGGTGCGACCGGAAGGTCGGGAACCCCTTCCAGACAAAGCAGGGGAGTCGACCCTCCTGTCCAGATCAGGAGGGGAGAAAGGGCTCAGAGGAGGGGGTGCCGGAAAACCTCAGTGTTCCTCTCGAGGGAGACCGGGATTTCGGGGAACTTTGTGGGTCGCATCTAGGGTGCCAAGTGCCCTTTCGACCTCCAATTCCTAACGGGGGACTTCTCCTGAGACGCTGTAGCGGGAAAGGGCTTCATCTTGCGATGACGGGGGAGCCACGTGGTTTTTCTCGCGTTACGGCGGGATTCTCGAGTTACGACGGGGAATTCAGGCTGCCTCTTGTGTTGGCCCAGGCAAGTCCAATCTTCCATTCGAGTTGCGAAGGAAAGCTGGGGATTGCTCTCGAGTGACTGCAGGGCCAATAGACCTCATTTAGGCTTGTGTCCAGAAGCCAATGTTCCTCTCCAGGGGCGACAGGGATCTCGGGGTTGCATTCCAGACGCACCCGGGAAGACAGGCATTCATCTCGAGTGGAAGCAAAGAACCCCGCTCTGCTCTCGAATCGCGACGGGTATCTCTTGGAGCTCACTGGGTGGACTCAAGGGAGTCAAGCCTCCTGAGGCGTTTGGAGAGAGGTCGCGAGATTGGTCTCTAGGCCATGCAGGAGACGAAGGCCCTCATCTCTCGATGACGGGGGAATCTCGGGGTTGTTCTCGAGCGGCGGCCCCAGTGTGCGGGTTCTCACGAGGTACGACGGCGAGGTCAGTGAGCCTCTCGTGGGGCGCCAGGGAAGTCGGGTCTCCATGCGAGTGGCGAGGGGGAGCGCGTCACTGCTCCCGAGCCATGGTAGGGGAATCTGGCCTTGAGACGTGTTGAAGAAGGTCTCTCGAGGTCTTTCCCGGGTTGAGGCAGGAAACCCTGGGTTCCCTCGACTTGTGCAGGTGACCTCAGGGGGCTTCTCATGGTGGCTCTGAGAAGCCAGGGAAACTGGAGGTGGGAGGGGCCTCTCGGGACCCCACTGGGTTTGGTGCATTGGAGGAGGGCCTCCTCTCCAGTTGAGGCAGGAACCGCAGGGTACCTCTGATTTCAGACTCCGATCGCAGGGTCCCTGCAGACTGGGGACAGGAGAGTCAGGCCTCGTCTTGGGTTGAGGCATGGAACTCCGCTTGCCTCTCGAGATGTCAACGGGGAGAGAGGCCGCTTGTCGAGCTGTATTTGGAACCTGGGGTTTTTTCCGAACGATGCACGGAGAAACTGCCCCTTCGTGTGGACTTCATTCACAGGGTGGAGTTCGGAGAGGTGTCCGGGCATCGGGTTCTTCTCAAGAGGGGACCGGGAAATCGGGGTCCTACGGAATGTGGAACCACCCACGAGGCCACGTCTGGAATGTCTTCGTGAGACCGGCCTCATCCTTAGGTGCGACCGAAAGGTCGGGAACCCCTTCCAGACAAAGCAGGGGAGTCGACCCTCCTGTCCAGATCAGGAGGGGAGAAAGGGCTCAGAGGAGGGGGTGCCAGAAAACCTCAGTGTTCCTCTCGAGGGAGACCGGGATTTCGGGGAACTTTGTGGGTCGCATCAAGGGTGCCAAGTGCCCTTTCGACCTCCAATTCCTAACGGGGGCCTTCTCCTGAGGCGCTGTAGCGGGAAAGGGCTTCATCTTGCGATGACGGGGGAGCCACGTGGTTTTTCTCGAGTTACGGCGGGATTCTCGAGTTACGACGGGGAATTCAGGATGCCTCTTGTGTTGGCCCAGGCAAGTCCAATCTTCCATTCGAGTTGCGAAGGAAAGCTGGGGATTGCTCTCGAGTGACTGCAGGGCCAAGAGACCTCATCTAGGCTTGTGTCCAGAAGCCAATGTTCCTCTCCAGGGGCGACAGGGATCTCGGGGTTGCATTCCAGATGCACCCGGGGAGACAGGCATTCATCTCGAGTGGAAGCAAAGAACCCCGCTCTGCTCTCGAATCGCGACGGGTATCTCTTGGAGCTCACTGGGTGGACTCAAGGGAGTCAAGCCTCCTGAGGCGTTTGGAGAGAGGTCGCGAGATTGGTCTCTAGGCCATGCAGGAGACGAAGGCCCTCATCTCTCGATGACGGGGGAATCTCGGGGTTGTTCTCGAGCGGCGGCCCCAGTGTGCGGGTTCTCACGAGGTACGACGGCGAGGTCAGTGAGCCTCGCGTGGGGCGCCAGGGAAGTCGGGTCTCCATGCGAGTGGCGAGGGGGAGCGCGTCATTGCTCCCGAGCCATGGTAGGGGAATCTGGCCTCGATACGTGTTGAAGAAGGTCTCTCGAGGTCTTTCTCGGGTTGAGGCAGGAAACCCTGGCTTCCCTCGACTTGTGCAGGTGACCTCAGGGGGCTTCTCATGGTGGCTCTGAGAAGCCAGGGAAACTGGAGGTGGGAGGGGCCTCTCGGGCCCCCACTGGGTTTGGTGCATTGGAAGAGGGCCTCATCTCCAGTTGAGGCAGGAACCGCAGGGTACCTCTGATTTCAGACTCCGATCGCAGGGTCCCTGCAGACTGGGGACAGGAGAGTCAGGCCTCGTCTTGGGCTGAGGCATGGAACTCCGCTTGCCTCTCGAGATGTCCCCGGGGAGAGAGGCCGCTTGTCGAGCTGTATTTGGAACCTCGGGTTTTTCCCGAACGATGCACGGAAAAACTGCCCCTTCGTGTGGACTTCATTCACAGGGTGGAGTTCGGAGAGGTGTCCGGGCATCGGGTTCTTCTCAAGAGGGGACCGGGAAATCGGGGTCCTACGGAATGTGGAACCACCCACGAGGCCACGTCTGGAATGTCTTCGTGAGACCGGCGTCATCCTGAGGTGCGACCGGAAGGTCGGGAACCCCTTCCAGACAAAGCAGGGGAGTCGACCCTCCTGTCCAGATCAGGAGGGGAGAAAGGGCTCAGAGGAGGGGGTGCCGGAAAACCTCAGTGTTCCTCTCGAGGGAGACCGGGATTTCGGGGAACTTTGTGGGTCGCATCAAGGGTGCCAAGTGCCCTTTCGACCTCCAATTCCTAACGTGGGACTTCTCCTGAGACGCTGTAGCGGGAAAGGGCTTCATCTTGCGATGACGGGGGAGCCACGTGGTTTTTCTCGAGTTACGGCGGGATTCTCGAGTTACGACGGGGAATTCAGGATGCCTCTTGTGTTGGCCCAGGCAAGTCCAATCTTCCATTCGAGTTGCGAAGGAAAGCTGGGGATTGCTCTCGAGTGACTGCAGGGCCAAGAGACCTCATCTAGGCTTGTGTCCAGAAGCCAATGTTCCTCTCCAGGGGCGACAGGATGAGGTCGGTCTCACGAAGACATTCCAGACGTGGCCTCGTGGGTGGTTCCACATTCCGTAGGACCCCGATTTCCCGGTCCCCTCTTGAGAAGAACCCGATGCCCGGACACCTCTCCGAACTCCACCCTGTGAATGAAGTCCACACGAAGGGGCAGTTTTTCCGTGCATCGTTCGAGAAAAACCCCAGGTGCCAAATACAGCTCAACAAGCGGCCTCTCTCCCCGGGGACATCTCGAGAGGCAAGCGTAGTTCCATGCCTCAACCCAAGACGAGGCCTGCCTCTCCTGTCCCCAGTCTGCAGGGACCCTGCGATCGGAGTCTGAAATCAGAGGTACCCTGCGGTTCCTGCCTCAACTGGAGATGAGGCCCTCTTCCAATGCACCAAACCCAGTGGGGTCCCGAGAGGCCCCTCCCACCTCCAGTTTCCCTGGCTTCTCAGAGCCACCATGAGAAGCCCCCTGAGGTCACCTGCACAAGTCGAGGGAACCCAGGGTTTCCTGCCTCAACCCGGGAAAGACCTCGAGAGACCTTCTTCAACACGTCTCGAGGCCAGATTCCCCTACCATGGCTCGGGAGCAGTGAGGCGCTCCCCCTCGCCACTCGCATGGAGACCCGACTTCCCTGGCGCCCCAGGCGAGGCTCACTGACCTCGCCGTCGTACCTCGTGAGAAACCGCACACTGGGGCCGCCGCTCGAGAACAACCCCGAGATTCCCCCGTCATCGAGAGATGAGGGCCTTCGTCTCCTGCATGGCCTAGAGACCAATCTCGCGACCTCTCTCCAAACGCCTCAGGAGGCTTGACTCCCTTGAGTCCACCCAGTGAGCTCCAAGAAATACCCGTCGCGATTCGAGAGCAGAGCGGGGTTCTTTGCTTCCACTCGAGATGAATGCCTGTCTCCCCGGGTGCGTCTGGAATGCAACCCCGAGATCCCTGTCGCCCCTGGAGAGGAACATTGGCTTCTGGACACAAGCCTAGATGAGGTCTATTGGCCCTGCAATCACTCGAGAGCAATCCCCAGCTTTCCTTCGCAACTCGAATGGAAGATTGGACTTGCCTGGGCCAACACAAGAGGCATCCTGAATTCCCCGTCGTAACTCGAGAATCCCGCCGTAACTCGAGAAAAACCACGTGGCTCCCCCGTCATCGCAAGATGAAGCCCTTTCCCGCTACAGCGTCTCAGGAGAAGTCCCACGTTAGGAATTGGAGGTCGAAAGGGCACTTGGCACCCTTGATGCGACCCACAAAGTTCCCCGAAATCCCGGTCTCCCTCGAGAGGAACACTGAGGTTTTCTGGGACCCCCTCCTCTGAGCCCGTTCTCCCCTCCTGATCTGGACAGGAGGGTCAACTCCCCTGCTTTGTCTGGAAGGGGTTCCCGACCTTCCGGTCGCACCTCAGGATGAGGCCGGTCTCACGAAGACATTCCAGACGTGGCCTCGTGGGTGGTTCCACATTCCGTAGGACCCCGATTTCCCCGTCCCCTCTTGAGAAGAACCCGATGCGCGGACACCTCTCCGAACTCCACCCTGTGAATGAAGTCAACACGAAGGGGCAGTGACTCGCCCGTGCAAAGTCCGGAGAAAACCCCCAGGTTCCAAATACAGCTCGACAAGCGGCCTCTCTCCCCGTTGACATCTCGAGAGGCAAGCGGAGTTCCATGCCTCAACCCAAGACGAGGCCTGACTCTCCTGTCCCCAGTCTGCAGGGACCCTGCGATCGGAGTCTGAAATCAGAAGTACCCTGCGTTTCCTGCCTCAACTGGAGATGAGGCCCTCTTTCAATGCACCAAGCCCAGTGGAGTCCCGAAAGGCCCCTCCCACCTCAGTTTCCCTGGCTTCTCAGAGCCACCATGAGAAGCCCCCTGAGGTCACCTGCACAAGTCGAGGGAAGCCAGGGTTTCCTGCCTCAACCCGAGAAAGACCTCGAGAGACCTTCTTCAACACGTCTCGAGGCCAGATTCCCCTACCATGGCTCGGGAGCAGTGACGAGCTCCCCTTCGTCACTTGCATGGAGACCCGACTTCCCTGGCGCCCCACGCGAGGCTCACTGACTTTGCCGTCGTACCTCGTGAGAAACCGCACACTGGGGCCGCCGCTCGAGAACAACCCCGAGATTCGCCCTTCATCGAGAGATTAGGGCCTTCGTCTCCTGCATGGCCTAGAGATCAATCTCGCGACCTCTCTCCAAACGCCTCAGGAGGCTTGATTCCCTTGAGTCCACCCAGTGAGCTCCAAGACATACCCGTCGCGATTCGAGAGCAGAGAGGGGTTCTTTGCTTCCACTCGAGATGAATGCCCGTCTCCCCGGGTGCGTCTGGAATGCAACCCCGAGATCCCTGTCGCCCCTGGAGAGGAACATTGGCTTCTGGACACAAGCCTAGATGAGGTCTATTGGCCCTGCAGTCACTCGAGAACAAACCCCAGCTTTCCTTCGCAACTCGAATGGAAGATTGGACTTGCCTGGGCCAACACAAGAGGCAGCCTGAATTCCCCGTCGTAACTCGAGAATCCCGCCGTAACTCGAGAAAAACCACGTGGCTCCCCCGTCATCGCAAGATGAAGCCCTTTCCCGCTACAGCGTCTCAGGAGAAGTCCCACGTTAGGAATTGGAGGTCGAAAGGGCACTTGGCACCCTTGATGCGACCCACAAAGTTCCCCGAAATCCCGGTCTCCCTCGAGAGGAACACTGAGGTTTTCTGGCACCCCCTCCTCTGAGCCCTTTCTCCCCTCCTGATCTGGACAGGAGGGTCGACTCCCCTGCTTTGTCTGCAGGGGGTTCCCGACCTTCCGGTCGCACCTCAGGATGAGGCCGGTCTCACGAAGACATTCCAGACGTGGCCTCGTGGGTGGTTCCACATTCCGTAGGACCCCGATTTCCCGGTCCCCTCTTGAGAAGAACCCGATGCCCGGACACCTCTCGGAACTCCACCCTGTGAATGAAGTCCACACGAAGGGGCAGTTTTTCCGTGCATCGTTCGGAAAAAACCCCAGGTTCCAAATACAGCTCGACAAGCGGCCTCTCTCCCCGGGGACATCTCGAGAGGCAAGCGGAGTTCCATGCCTCAAGCCAAGACGAGGCCTGACTCTCCTGTCCCCAGTCTGCAGGGACCCTGCGATCGAAGTCTGAAATCAGAGGTACCCTGCGGTTCCTGCCTCAACTGGAGATGAGGCCCTCTTCCAATGCACCATGCCCAGTGGAGTCTCGAGAGGCCCCTCCCACCTCCAGTTTCCCTGGCTTCTCAGCGCCACCATGAGAAGCCCCCTGAGGTCACCTGCACAAGTCGAGGGAACCCAGGGTTTCCTGCCTCAACACGGGAAAGACCTTGAGAGACCTTCTTCAACACGTCTCGAGGCCAGATTTCCCTACCATGGCTCGGGAGCAGTGACGCGCTCCCCCTCGCCACTCGCATGGAGACCCGACTTCCCTGGCGCCCCACGAGAGGCTCACTGACCTCGCCGTCGTACCTCGTGAGAAACCGCACACTGGGGCCGCCGCTCGAGAACAACCCCGAGATTCCCCCGTCATCGAGAGATGAGGGCCTTCGTCTCCTGCATGGCCTAGAGACCAATCTCGCGACCTCTCTCCAAACGCCTCAGGAGGCTTGACTCCCTTGAGTCCACCCAGTGAGCTCCAAGAGATACCCGTCGCGATTCGAGAGCAGAGCGGGGTTCTTTGCTTCCACTCGAGATGAATGCCTGTCTCCCCGGGTGCGTCTGGAATGCAACCCCGAGATCCCTGTCGCCCCTGGAGAGGAACACTGGCTTCTGGACACAAGCCTAGATGAGGTCTATTGGCCCTGCAGTCACTCGAGAGCAATCCCCAGCTTTCCTTCGCAACTCGAATGGAAGATTGGACTTGCCTGGGCCAACACAAGAGGCATCCTGAATTCCCCGTCGTAACTCGAGAATCCCGCCGTAACTCGAGAAAAACCACGTGGCTCCCCCGTCATCGCAAGATGAAGCCCTTTCCCGCTACAGCGCCTCAGGAGAAGTCCCCCGTTAGGAATTGGAGGTCGAAAGGGCACTTGGCACCCTTGATGCGACCCACAAAGTTCCCCGAAATCCCGGTCTCCCTCGAGAGGAACACTGAGGTTTTCCGGCACCCCCTCCTCTGAGCCCTTTCTCCCCTCCTGATCTGGACAGGAGGGTCGACTCCCCTGCTTTGTCTGGAAGGGGTTCCCGACCTTCCGGTCGCACCTCAGGATGAGGCCGGTCTCACGAAGACATTCCAGACGTGGCCTCGTGGGTGGTTCCACATTCCGTAGGACCCCGATTTCCCGGTCCCCTCTTGAGAAGAACCCGATGCCCGGACACCTCTCCGAACTCCACCCTGTGAATGAAGTCCACACGAAGGGGCAGTTTTTCCGTGCATCGTTCGGGAAAAACCCCAGGTGCCAAATACAGCTCGACAAGCGACCTCTCTCCCCGGGGACATCTCGAGAGGCAAGCGGAGTTCCATGCCTCAACCCAAGACGAGGCCTGACTCTCCTGTCCCCAGTCTGCAGGGACCCTGCGATCGGAGTCTGAAATCAGAGGTACCCTGCGGTTCCTGCCTCAACTGGAGATGAGGCCCTCTTCCAATGCACCAAACCCAGTGGGGTCCCGAGAGGCCCCTCCCACCTCCAGTTTCCCTGGCTTCTCAGAGCCACCATGAGAAGCCCCCTGAGGTCACCTGCACAAGTCGAGGGAACCCAGGGTTTCCTGCCTCAACCCGAGAAAGACCTCGAGAGACCTTCTTCAACACGTCTCGAGGCCAGATTCCCCTACCATGGCTCGGGAGCAGTGACGCGCTCCCCCTCGCCACTCGCATGGAGACCCGACTTCCCTGGCGCCCCACGAGAAGCTCACTGACCTCGCCGTCGTACCTCGTGAGAAACCGCACACTGGGGCCGCCGCTCGAGAACAACCCCGAGATTCCCCGTCATCGAGAGATGAGGGCCTTCGTCTCCTGCATGGCCTAGAGACCAATCTCGCGACCTCTCTCCAAACGCCTCAGGAGGCTTGACTCCCTTGAGTCCACCCAGTGAGCTCCAAGAGATACCCGTCGCGATTCGAGAGCAGAGCGGGGTTCTTTGCTTCCACTCGAGATGAATGCCTGTCTCCCCGGGTGCGTCTGGAATGCAACCCCGAGATCCCTGTCGCCCCTGGAGAGGAACACTGGCTTCTGGACACAAGCCTAGATGAGGTCCATTGGCCCTGCAGTCACTCGAGAGCAATCCCCAGCTTTCCTTCGCAACTCGAATGGAAGATTGGACTTGCCTGGGCCAACACAAGAGGCATCCTGAATTCCCCGTCGTAACTCGAGAATCCCGCCGTAACTCGAGAAAAACCACGTGGCTCCCCCGTCATCGCAAGATGAAGCCCTTTCCCGCTACAGCGCCTCAGGAGAAGTCCGACGTTAGGAATTGGAGGTCGAAAGGGCACTTGGCACCCTTGATGCGACCCACAAAGTTCCCCGAAATCCCGGTCTCCCTCGAGAGGAACACTGAGGTTTTCCGGCACCCCCTCCTCTGAGCCCTTTCTCCCCTCCTGATCTGGACAGGAGGGTCGACTCCCCTGCTTTGTCTGGAAGGGGTTCCCGACCTTCCGGTCGCACCTCAGGATGAGGCCAGTCTCACGAAGACATTCCAGACGTGGCCTCGTGGGTGGTTCCACATTCCATAGGACCCCGATTTCCCGGTCCCCTCTTGAGAAGAACCCGATGCCCGGACACCTCTCCGAACTCCACCCTGTGAATGAAGTCCACACGAAGGGGCAGTTTTTCCGTGCATCGTTCGGAAAAACCCCAGGTGCAAATACAGCTCGACAAGCGGCCTCTCTCCCCGTTGACATCTCGAGAGGCAAGCGGAGTTCCATGCCTCAACCCAAGACGAGGCCTGACTCTCCTGTCCCCAGTCTGCAGGGACCCTGCGATCGGAGTCTGAAATCAGAGGTACCCTGCGGTTCCTGCCTCAACTGGAGATGAGGCCCTCTTCCAATGCACCAAACCCAGTGGGGTCCCGAGAGGCCCCTCCCACCTCCAGTTTCCCTGGCTTCTCAGAGCCACCATGAGAAGCCCCCTGAGGTCACCTGCACAAGTCGAGGGAACCCAGGGTTTCCTGCCTCAACCCGAGAAAGACCTCGAGAGACCTTCTTCAACACGTCTCGAGGCCAGATTCCCCTACCATGGCTCGGGACCAGTGACGCGCTCGCCCTCGCCACTCGCATGGAGACCCGACTTCCCTGGCGCCCCACGAGAGGCTCACTGACCTCGCCGTCGTACCTCGTGAGAAACCGCACACTGGGGCCGCCGCTCGAGAACAACCCCGAGATTCCCCCGTCATCGAGAGATGAGGGCCTTCGTCTCCTGCATGGCCTAGAGACCAATCTCGCGACCTCTCTCCAAACGCCTCAGGAGGCTTGACTCCCTTGAGTCCACCCAGTGAGCTCCAAGAGATACCCGTCGCGATTCGAGAGCAGAGCGGGGTTCTTTGCTTCCACTCGAGATGAATGCCTGTCTCCCCGGGTGCGTCTGGAATGCAACCCCGAGATCCCTGTCGCCCCTGGAGAGGAACATTGGCTTCTGGACACAAGCCTAGATGAGGTCCATTGGCCCTGCAGTCACTCGAGAGCAATCCCCAGCTTTCCTTCGCAACTCGAATGGAAGATTGGACTTGCCTGGGCCAACACAAGAGGCATCCTGAATTCCCCGTCGTAACTCGAGAATCCCGCCGTAACTCGAGAAAAACCACGTGGCTCCCCCGTCATCGCAAGATGAAGCCCTTTGCCGCTACAGCGTCTCAGGAGAAGTCCCACGTTAGGAATTGGAGGTCGAAAGGGCACTTGGCACCCTTGATGCGACCCACAAAGTTCCCCGAAATCCCGGTCTCCCTCGAGAGGAACACTGAGGTTTTCCGGCACCCCCTCCTCTGAGCCCTTTCTCCCCTCCTGATCTGGACAGGAGGGTCGACTCCCCTGCTTTGTCTGCAAGGGGTTCCCGGCCTTCCGGTCGCACCTCAGGATGAGGCCGGTCTCAGGAAAACATTCCAGACGTGGCCTCGTGGGTGGATCCACATTCCGTAGGACCCCGATTTCCCGGTCCCCTCTTGAGAAGAACCCGATGCCCGACACCTCTCCGAACTCCACCCTGTGAATGAATTCCACACGAAGGGGCAGTTTTTCCGTGCATCGTTCGGAAAAAACCCCAGGTTCCAAATACAGCTCGACAAGCGGCCTCTCTCCCCGGGGACATCTCGAGAGGCAAGCGGAGTTCCATGCCTCAACCCAAGACGAGGCCTGACTCTCCTGTCCCCAGTCTGCAGGGACCCTGCGATCGGAGTCTGAAATCAGAGGTACCCTGCGGTTCCTGCCTCAACTGGAGATGAGGCCCTCTTCCAATGCACCAAACCCAGTGGAGTGCCGAGAGGCCCCTCCCACCTCCAGTTTCCCTGGCTTCTCAGAGCCACCATGAGAAGGCCCCTGAGGTCACCTGCACAAGTCGAGGGAACCCAGGGTTTCCTGCCTCAACCTGAGAAAGACCTCAAGAGACCTTCTTCAACACGTTTCGAGGCCAGATACCCCTACCATGGCTCGGGAGCAATAACGCGCTCCCCCTCGCCACTCGCATGGAGACCCGACTTCCCTGGCGCCCCACGAGAGGCTCAGAGACCTCGCCGTCGTACCTCGTGAGAAACCGCACACTGTGGCCGCCGCTCGAGAACAACCCCGATATTCCCCCGTCATCGAGAGATGAGGGCCTTCGTCTCCTGCATGGCCTAGAGACCAATCTCGCGACCTCTCTCCAAACGCCTCAGGAGGCTTGACTCCCTTGAGTCCACCCAGTGAGCTCCAAGAGATACCCGTCGCGATTCGAGAGCAGAGCGGGGTTCTTTGCTTCCACTCGAGGTGAATGCCTGTCTCCCCGGGTGCGTCTGGAATGCAACCCCGAGATCCCTGTCGCCCCTGGAGAGGAACATTGGCTTCTGGACACAAGCCTAGATGAGGTCTATTGGCCCTACAGTCTCTCGAGAGCAATCCCCAGCTTTCCTTGGCAACTCGAATGGAAGATTGGACTTGCCTGGGCCAACACAAGAGGCATCCTGAATTCCCCGTCGTAACTCGAGAATCCCGCCGAAACTCGAGAAAAACCACGTGGCTCCCCCGTCATCGCAAGATGAAGCCCTTTCCCGCTACAGCGTCTCAGGAGAAGTCCCACGTTAGGAATTGGAGGTCGAAAGGGCACTTGGCACCCTTGATGCGACCCACAAAGTTCCCCGAAATCCCGGTCTCCCTCGAGAGGAACACTGAGGTTTTCCGGCACCCCCTCCTCTGAGCCCTTTCTCCCCTCCTGATCTGGACAGGAGGGTCGACTCCCCTGCTTTGTCTGCAAGGGGTTCCCGGCCTTCCGGTCGCACCTCAGGATGAGGCCGGTCTCACGAAGACATTCCAGACGTGGCCTCGTGGGTGGTTCCACATTCCGTAGGACCCCGATTTCCCGGTCCCCTCTTGAGAAGAACCCGATGCCCGGACACCTCTCCGAACTCCACCCTGTGAATGAAGTCCACACGAAGGGGCAGTTTTTCCGTGCATCGTTCGGAAGAAACCCCAGGTTCCAAATACAGCTCGACAAGCGGCCTCTCTCCACGGGGACATCTCGAGAGGCAAGCGGAGTTCCATGCCTCAACCCAAGACGAGGCCTGACTCTCCTGTCCCCAGTCTGCAGGGACCCTGCGATCGGAGTCTGAAATCAGAGGTACCCTACGTTTCCTGCCTCAACTGGAGATGAGGCCCTCTTCCAAAGCACCAAGCCCAGTGGGGTCCCGAGAGGCCCATCCCACCTCCAGTTTCCCTGGCTTCTCAGAGCCACCATGAGAAGCCCCCTGAGGTCACCTGCACAAGTCGAGGGAACCCAGGGTTTCCTTCCTCAACCCGGGAAAGACCTCGAGAGACCTTCTTCAACACGTCTCGAGGCCAGATTCCCCTACCATGGCTCGGGAGCGGTGACGCGCTCGCCCTCGCCACTCGCATGGAGACCCGACTTCCCTGGCGCCCCACGAGAGGCTCACTGACCTCGCCGTCGTACCTCGTGAGAAACCGCACACTGGGGCCGCCGCTCGAGAACAACCCCGAGATTCCCCCGTCATCGAGAGATGAGGGCCTTCGTCTCCTGCATGGCCTAGAGACCAATCTCGCGACCTCTCTCCAAACGCCTCAGGAGGCTTGACTCCCTTGAGTCCACCCAGTGAGCTCCAAGAGATACCCGTCGCGATTCGAGAGCAGAGCGGGGTTCTTTGCTTCCACTCGAGATGAATGCCTGTCTCCCCGGGTGCGTCTGGAATGCAACCCCGAGATCCCTGTCGCCCCTGGAGAGGAACATTGGCTTCTGGACACAAGCCTAGATGAGGTCTATTGGCTCTGCAGTCACTCGAGAGCAATCCCCAGCTTTCCTTCGCAACTCGAATGGAAGATTGGACTTGCCTGGGCCAACACAAGAGGCAGCCTGAATTCCCCGTCGTAACTCGAGAATCCCGCCGTAACTCGAGAAAAACCACGTGGCTCCCCCGTCATCGCAAGATGAAGCCCTTTCCCGCTACAGCGTCTCAGGAGAAGTCCCACGTTAGGAATTGGAGGTCGCAAGGGCACTTGGCACCCTTGATGCGACCCACAAAGTTCCCCGAAATCCCGGTCTCCCTCGAGAGGAACACTGAGGTTTTCCGGCACCCCCTCCTCTGAGCCCTTTCTCCCCTCCTGATCTGGAAGGGAGGGTCGACTCCCCTGCTTTGTCTGGAAGGGGTTCCCGACCTTCCGGTCGCACCTCAGGATGAGGCCGGTCTCAGGAAGACATTCCAGACGTGGCCTCGTGGGTGGATCCACATTCCGTAGGACCCCGATTTCCCGGTCCCCTCTTGAGAAGAACCCGATGCCCGACACCTCTCCGAACTCCACCCTGTGAATGAAGTCCACACGAAGGGGCAGTTTTTCCGTGCATCGTTCGGGAAAAACCCCAGGTTCCAAATACAGCTCGACAAGCGGCCTCTCTCCCCGGGGACATCTCGAGAGGCAAGCGGAGTTCCATGCCTCAACCCAAGACGAGGCCTGACTCTCCTGTCCCCAGTCTGCAGGGACCCTGCGATCGGAGTCTGAAATCAGAGGTACCCTGCGGTTCCTGCCTCAACTGGAGATGAGGCCCTCTTCCAATGCACCAAACCCAGTGGAGTGCCGAGAGGCCCCTCCCACCTCCAGTTTCCCTGGCTTTTCAGAGCCACCATGAGAAGGCCCCTGAGGTCACCTGCACAAGTCGAGGGAACCCAGGGTTTCCTGCCTCAACCTGAGAAAGACCTCAAGAGACCTTCTTCAACACGTTTCGAGGCCAGATTCCCCTACCATGGCTCGGGAGCAATAACGCGCTCCCCCTCGCCACTCGCATGGAGACCAGACTTCCCTGGCGCCCCACGAGAGGCTCAGAGACCTCGCCGTCGTACCTGGTGAGAAACCGCACACTGGGGCCGCCGCTCGAGAACAACCCCGAGATTCCCCCGTCATCGAGAGATGAGGGCCTTCGTCTCCTGCATGGCCTAGAGACCAATCTCGCGACCTCTCTCCAAACGCCTCAGGAGGCTTGACTCCCTTGAGTCCACCCAGTGAGCTCCAAGAGATACCCGTCGCGATTCGAGAGCAGAGCGGGGTTCTTTGCTTCCACTCGAGATGAATGCCTGTCTCCCCGGGTGCGTCTGGAATGCAACCCCGAGATCCCTGTCGCCCCTGGAGAGGAACATTGGCTTCTGGACACAAGCCTAGATGAGGTCTATTGGCCCTACAGTCTCTCGAGAGCAATCCCCAGCTTTCCTTGGCAACTCGAATGGAAGATTGGACTTGCCTGGGCCAACACAAGAGGCAGCCTGAATTCCCCGTCGTAACTCGAGAATCCCGCAGTAACTCGAGAAAAACCACGTGGCTCCCCCGTCATCGCAAGATGAAGCCCTTTCCCGCTACAGCGTCTCAGGAGAAGTCCCACGTTAGGAATTGGAGGTCGAAAGGGCACTTGGCACCCTTGATGCGACCCACAAAGTTCCCCGAAATCCCGGTCTCCCTCGAGAGGAACACTGAGGTTTTCCGGCACCCGCTCCTCTGAGCCCTTTCTCCCCTCCTGATCTGGACAGGAGGGTCGACTCCCCTGCTTTGTCTGCAAGGGGTTCCCGACCTTCCGGTCGCACCTCAGGATGAGGCCGGTCTCACGAAGACATTCCAGACGTGGCCTCGTGGGTGGATGCACATTCCGAAGGACCCCGAATTCCCGGTCCCCTCTTGATAAGAACCCGATGCCCGACACCTCTCCGAACTCCACCCTGTGAATGAAGTCCACACGAAGGGGCAGTTTTTCCGTGCATCGTTCGGAAAAAACCCCAGGTTCCAAATACAGCTCGACAAGCGGCCTCTCTCCCCATGGACATCTCGAGAGGCAAGCGGAGTTCCATGCCTCAACCCAAGACGAGGCCTGACTCTCCTGTCCCCAGTCTGCAGGGACCCTGCGATCGGAGTCTGAAATCAGAGGTACCCTGCGGTTCCTGCCTCAACTGTAGCTGAGGCCCTCTTCCAATGCACCAAACCCAGTGGAGTCCCGAGAGGCCCCTCCCACCTCCAGTTTCCCTGGCTTCTCAGAGCCACCATGAGAAGCCCCCTGAGGTCACCTGCACAAGTCGAGGGAACCCAGGGTTTCCTGCCTCAACCCGGGAAAGACCTCGAGAGACCTTCTTCAACACGTCTCGAGGCCAGATTCCCCTACCATGGCTCGGGAGCAGTGACGCACTCCCCCTCGCCACTCGCATGGAGACCCGACTTCCCTGGCACCCCAGGCGAGGCTCACTGACCTCGCCGTCGTACCTCGTGAGAAACCGCACACTGGGGCCGCCGCTCGAGAACAACCCCGAGATTCCCCCGTCATCGAGAGATGAGGGCCTTCGTCTCCTGCATGGCCTAGAGACCAATCTCGCGACCTCTCTCCAAACGCCTCAGGAGGCTTGACTCCCTTGGGTCCACCCAGTGAGCTCCAAGAGATACCCGTCGCGATTCGAGAGCAGAGCGGGCTTCTTTGCTTCCACTCGAGATGAATGCTTGTCTCCCCGGGTACGTCTGGAATGCAACCCCGAGATCCCTGTCGCCCCTGGAGAGGAACATTGGCTTCTGGACACAAGCCTAGATGAGGTCTATTGGCCCTGCAGTCACTCGAGAGCAATCCCCAGCTTTCCTTCGCAACTCGAATGGAAGATTGGACTTGCCTGGGCCAACACAAGAGGCAGCCTGAATTCCCCGTCGTAACTCGAGAATCCCGCCGTAACTCGAGAAAAACTACGTGGCTCCCCCGTCATCGCAAGATGAAGCCCTTTCCCGCTACAGCGTCTCAGGAGAAGTCCCACGTTAGGAATTGGAGGTCGAAAGGGTACTTGACACCCTTGATGCGACCCACAAAGTTCCCCGAAATCCCAGTCTCCCTCGAGAGGAACACTGAGGTTTTCCGGCACCCCCTCCTCTGAGCCCTTTCTCCCCTCCTGATCTGGACAGGAGGGTCGACTCCCCTGCTTTGTCTGGAAGGGGTTCCCGACCTTCCGGTCGCACCTCAGGATGAGGCCGGTCTAACGAAGACATTCCAGACGTGGCCTCGTGGGTGGTTCCACATTCCGTAGGACCCCGATTTTCCGGTCCCCTCTTGAGAGGAACCCGATGCCCGGACACCTCTCCGAACTCCACCCTGTGAATGAAGTCCACACGAAGGGGCAGTTTTTCCGTGCATCGTTCGGGAAAAACCCGAGGTTCCAAATACAGCTCGACAAGCGGCCTCTCTCCCCGGGGACATCTCGAGAGGCAAGCGGAGTTCCATGCCTCAACCCAAGACGAGGCCTGACTCTCCTGTCCCCAGTCTGCAGGGACCCTGCGATCGGAGTCTGAAATCAGAGGTACCCTGCGGTTCCTGCCTCAACTGGAGATGAGGCCCTCTTCCAATGCATCAAGCCCAGTGGGGTCCCGAGAGGCCCCTCCCACCTCCAGTTTCCCTGGCTTCTCAGAGCCACCATGAGAAGCCCCCTGAGGTCACCTGCACAAGTCGAGGGAACCCAGGGTTTCCTGCCTCAACCCGAGAAAGACCTCGAGAGACCTTCTTCAACACGTCTCGAGGCCAGATTCCCCTACCATGGCTCGGGAGCAGTGACGTGCTCCCCCTCGCCACTCGCATGGAGACCCGACTTCCCTGGCGCCCCACGCGAGGCTCATTGACCTCGCCGTCGTACCTCGTGAGAAACCGCACACTGGGGCCGCCGCTCGAGAACAACCCCGAGATTCCCCGTCATCGAGAGATGAGGGCCTTCGTCTCCTGCATGGCCTAGAGACCAATCTCGCGACCTCT
The DNA here is from genome assembly GCF_055505025.1 of Bos grunniens. NCBI lineage: Eukaryota > Metazoa > Chordata > Mammalia > Artiodactyla > Bovidae > Bos > Bos grunniens. Next base: position 198,953 of record NC_141188.1, on the reverse strand, counting down.
CTCCAAACGCCTCAGGAGGCTTGACTCCCTTGAGTCCACCCAGTGAGCTCCAAGAGATACCCGTCGCGATTCGAGAGCAGAGCGGGGTTCTTTGCTTCCACTCGAGATGAATGCCTGTCTCCCCGGGTGCGTCTGGAATGCAACCCCGAGATCCCTGTCGCCCCTGGAGAGGAACACTGGCTTCTGGACACAAGCCTAGATGAGGTCCATTGGCCCTGCAGTCACTCGAGAGCAATCCCCAGCTTTCCTTCGCAACTCGAATGGAAGATTGGACTTGCCTGGGCCAACACAAGAGGCATCCTGAATTCCCCGTCGTAACTCGAGAATCCCGCCGTAACTCGAGAAAAACCACGTGGCTCCCCCGTCATCGCAAGATGAAGCCCTTTCCCGCTACAGCGCCTCAGGAGAAGTCCCACGTTAGGAATTGGAGGTCGAAAGGGCACTTGGCACCCTTGATGCGACCCACAAAGTTCCCCGAAATCCCGGTCTCCCTCGAGAGGAACACTGAGGTTTTCCGGCACCCCCTCCTCTGAGCCCTTTCTCCCCTCCTGATCTGGACAGGAGGGTCGACTCCCCTGCTTTGTCTGGAAGGGGTTCCCGACCTTCCGGTCGCACCTCAGGATGAGGCCAGTCTCACGAAGACATTCCAGACGTGGCCTCGTGGGTGGTTCCACATTCCATAGGACCCCGATTTCCCGGTCCCCTCTTGAGAAGAACCCGATGCCCGGACACCTCTCCGAACTCCACCCTGTGAATGAAGTCCACACGAAGGGGCAGTTTTTCCGTGCATCGTTCGGAAAAACCCCAGGTGCAAATACAGCTCGACAAGCGGCCTCTCTCCCCGGGGACATCTCGAGAGGCAAGCGGAGTTCCATGCCTCAACCCAAGACGAGGCCTGACTCTCCTGTCCCCAGTCTGCAGGGACCCTGCGATCGGAGTCTGAAATCAGAGGTACCCTGCGGTTCCTGCCTCAACTGGAGATGAGGCCCTCTTCCAATGCACCAAACCCAGTGGGGTCCCGAGAGGCCCCTCCCACCTCCAGTTTCCCTGGCTTCTCAGAGCCACCATGAGAAGCCCCCTGAGGTCACCTGCACAAGTCGAGGGAACCCAGGGTTTCCTGCCTCAACCCGAGAAAGACCTCGAGAGACCTTCTTCAACACGTCTCGAGGCCAGATTCCCCTACCATGGCTCGGGACCAGTGACGCGCTCGCCCTCGCCACTCGCATGGAGACCCGACTTCCCTGGCGCCCCACGAGAGGCTCACTGACCTCGCCGTCGTACCTCGTGAGAAACCGCACACTGGGGCCGCCGCTCGAGAACAACCCCGAGATTCCCCCGTCATCGAGAGATGAGGGCCTTCGTCTCCTGCATGGCCTAGAGACCAATCTCGCGACCTCTCTCCAAACGCCTCAGGAGGCTTGACTCCCTTGAGTCCACCCAGTGAGCTCCAAGAGATACCCGTCGCGATTCGAGAGCAGAGCGGGGTTCTTTGCTTCCACTCGAGATGAATGCCTGTCTCCCCGGGTGCGTCTGGAATGCAACCCCGAGATCCCTGTCGCCCCTGGAGAGGAACATTGGCTTCTGGACACAAGCCTAGATGAGGTCCATTGGCACTGCAGTCACTCGAGAGCAATCCCCAGCTTTCCTTCGCAACTCGAATGGAAGATTGGACTTGCCTGGGCCAACACAAGAGGCATCCTGAATTCCCCGTCGTAACTCGAGAATCCCGCCGTAACTCGAGAAAAACCACGTGGCTCCCCCGTCATCGCAAGATGAAGCCCTTTGCCGCTACAGCGTCTCAGGAGAAGTCCCACGTTAGGAATTGGAGGTCGAAAGGGCACTTGGCACCCTTGATGCGACCCACAAAGTTCCCCGAAATCCCGGTCTCCCTCGAGAGGAACACTGAGGTTTTCCGGCACCCCCTCCTCTGAGCCCTTTCTCCCCTCCTGATCTGGACAGGAGGGTCGACTCCCCTGCTTTGTCTGCAAGGGGTTCCCGGCCTTCCGGTCGCACCTCAGGATGAGGCCGGTCTCAGGAAAACATTCCAGACGTGGCCTCGTGGGTGGATCCACATTCCGTAGGACCCCGATTTCCCGGTCCCCTCTTGAGAAGAACCCGATGCCCGACACCTCTCCGAACTCCACCCTGTGAATGAATTCCACACGAAGGGGCAGTTTTTCCGTGCATCGTTCGGAAAAAACCCCAGGTTCCAAATACAGCTCGACAAGCGGCCTCTCTCCCCGGGGACATCTCGAGAGGCAAGCGGAGTTCCATGCCTCAACCCAAGACGAGGCCTGACTCTCCTGTCCCCAGTCTGCAGGGACCCTGCGATCGGAGTCTGAAATCAGAGGTACCCTGCGGTTCCTGCCTCAACTGGAGATGAGGCCCTCTTCCAATGCACCAAACCCAGTGGAGTGCCGAGAGGCCCCTCCCACCTCCAGTTTCCCTGGCTTCTCAGAGCCACCATGAGAAGGCCCCTGAGGTCACCTGCACAAGTCGAGGGAACCCAGGGTTTCCTGCCTCAACCTGAGAAAGACCTCAAGAGACCTTCTTCAACACGTTTCGAGGCCAGATACCCCTACCATGGCTCGGGAGCAATAACGCGCTCCCCCTCGCCACTCGCATGGAGACCCGACTTCCCTGGCGCCCCACGAGAGGCTCAGAGACCTCGCCGTCGTACCTCGTGAGAAACCGCACACTGTGGCCGCCGCTCGAGAACAACCCCGAGATTCCCCCGTCATCGAGAGATGAGGGCCTTCGTCTCCTGCATGGCCTAGAGACCAATCTCGCGACCTCTCTCCAAACGCCTCAGGAGGCTTGACTCCCTTGAGTCCACCCAGTGAGCTCCAAGAGATACCCGTCGCGATTCGAGAGCAGAGCGGGGTTCTTTGCTTCCACTCGAGGTGAATGCCTGTCTCCCCGGGTGCGTCTGGAATGCAACCCCGAGATCCCTGTCGCCCCTGGAGAGGAACATTGGCTTCTGGACACAAGCCTAGATGAGGTCTATTGGCCCTACAGTCTCTCGAGAGCAATCCCCAGCTTTCCTTGGCAACTCGAATGGAAGATTGGACTTGCCTGGGCCAACACAAGAGGCATCCTGAATTCCCCGTCGTAACTCGAGAATCCCGCCGAAACTCGAGAAAAACCACGTGGCTCCCCCGTCATCGCAAGATGAAGCCCTTTCCCGCTACAGCGTCTCAGGAGAAGTCCCACGTTAGGAATTGGAGGTCGAAAGGGCACTTGGCACCCTTGATGCGACCCACAAAGTTCCCCGAAATCCCGGTCTCCCTCGAGAGGAACACTGAGGTTTTCCGGCACCCCCTCCTCTGAGCCCTTTCTCCCCTCCTGATCTGGACAGGAGGGTCGACTCCCCTGCTTTGTCTGCAAGGGGTTCCCGGCCTTCCGGTCGCACCTCAGGATGAGGCCGGTCTCACGAAGACATTCCAGACGTGGCCTCGTGGGTGGTTCCACATTCCGTAGGACCCCGATTTCCCGGTCCCCTCTTGAGAAGAACCCGATGCCCGGACACCTCTCCGAACTCCACCCTGTGAATGAAGTCCACACGAAGGGGCAGTTTTTCCGTGCATCGTTCGGAAGAAACCCCAGGTTCCAAATACAGCTCGACAAGCGGCCTCTCTCCACGGGGACATCTCGAGAGGCAAGCGGAGTTCCATGCCTCAACCCAAGACGAGGCCTGACTCTCCTGTCCCCAGTCTGCAGGGACCCTGCGATCGGAGTCTGAAATCAGAGGTACCCTACGTTTCCTGCCTCAACTGGAGATGAGGCCCTCTTCCAAAGCACCAAGCCCAGTGGGGTCCCGAGAGGCCCATCCCACCTCCAGTTTCCCTGGCTTCTCAGAGCCACCATGAGAAGCCCCCTGAGGTCACCTGCACAAGTCGAGGGAACCCAGGGTTTCCTGCCTCAACCCGGGAAAGACCTCGAGAGACCTTCTTCAACACGTCTCGAGGCCAGATTCCCCTACCATGGCTCGGGACCAGTGACGCGCTCGCCCTCGCCACTCGCATGGAGACCCGACTTCCCTGGCGCCCCACGAGAGGCTCACTGACCTCGCCGTCGTACCTCGTGAGAAACCGCACACTGGGGCCGCCGCTCGAGAACAACCCCGAGATTCCCCCGTCATCGAGAGATGAGGGCCTTCGTCTCCTGCATGGCCTAGAGACCAATCTCGCGACCTCTCTCCAAACGCCTCAGGAGGCTTGACTCCCTTGAGTCCACCCAGTGAGCTCCAAGAGATACCCGTCGCGATTCGAGAGCAGAGCGGGGTTCTTTGCTTCCACTCGAGATGAATGCCTGTCTCCCCGGGTGCGTCTGGAATGCAACCCCGAGATCCCTGTCGCCCCTGGAGAGGAACATTGGCTTCTGGACACAAGCCTAGATGAGGTCTATTGGCTCTGCAGTCACTCGAGAGCAATCCCCAGCTTTCCTTCGCAACTCGAATGGAAGATTGGACTTGCCTGGGCCAACACAAGAGGCAGCCTGAATTCCCCGTCGTAACTCGAGAATCCCGCCGTAACTCGAGAAAAACCACGTGGCTCCCCCGTCATCGCAAGATGAAGCCCTTTCCCGCTACAGCGTCTCAGGAGAAGTCCCACGTTAGGAATTGGAGGTCGCAAGGGCACTTGGCACCCTTGATGCGACCCACAAAGTTCCCCGAAATCCCGGTCTCCCTCGAGAGGAACACTGAGGTTTTCCGGCACCCCCTCCTCTGAGCCCTTTCTCCCCTCCTGATCTGGAAGGGAGGGTCGACTCCCCTGCTTTGTCTGGAAGGGGTTCCCGACCTTCCGGTCGCACCTCAGGATGAGGCCGGTCTCAGGAAGACATTCCAGACGTGGCCTCGTGGGTGGATCCACATTCCGTAGGACCCCGATTTCCCGGTCCCCTCTTGAGAAGAACCCGATGCCCGACACCTCTCCGAACTCCACCCTGTGAATGAAGTCCACACGAAGGGGCAGTTTTTCCGTGCATCGTTCGGGAAAAACCCCAGGTTCCAAATACAGCTCGACAAGCGGCCTCTCTCCCCGGGGACATCTCGAGAGGCAAGCGGAGTTCCATGCCTCAACCCAAGACGAGGCCTGACTCTCCTGTCCCCAGTCTGCAGGGACCCTGCGATCGGAGTCTGAAATCAGAGGTACCCTGCGGTTCCTGCCTCAACTGGAGATGAGGCCCTCTTCCAATGCACCAAACCCAGTGGAGTGCCGAGAGGCCCCTCCCACCTCCAGTTTCCCTGGCTTTTCAGAGCCACCATGAGAAGGCCCCTGAGGTCACCTGCACAAGTCGAGGGAACCCAGGGTTTCCTGCCTCAACCTGAGAAAGACCTCAAGAGACCTTCTTCAACACGTTTCGAGGCCAGATTCCCCTACCATGGCTCGGGAGCAATAACGCGCTCCCCCTCGCCACTCGCATGGAGACCAGACTTCCCTGGCGCCCCACGAGAGGCTCAGAGACCTCGCCGTCGTACCTGGTGAGAAACCGCACACTGGGGCCGCCGCTCGAGAACAACCCCGAGATTCCCCCGTCATCGAGAGATGAGGGCCTTCGTCTCCTGCATGGCCTAGAGACCAATCTCGCGACCTCTCTCCAAACGCCTCAGGAGGCTTGACTCCCTTGAGTCCACCCAGTGAGCTCCAAGAGATACCCGTCGCGATTCGAGAGCAGAGCGGGGTTCTTTGCTTCCACTCGAGATGAATGCCTGTCTCCCCGGGTGCGTCTGGAATGCAACCCCGAGATCCCTGTCGCCCCTGGAGAGGAACATTGGCTTCTGGACACAAGCCTAGATGAGGTCTATTGGCCCTACAGTCTCTCGAGAGCAATCCCCAGCTTTCCTTCGCAACTCGAATGGAAGATTGGACTTGCCTGGGCCAACACAAGAGGCAGCCTGAATTCCCCGTCGTAACTCGAGAATCCCGCAGTAACTCGAGAAAAACCACGTGGCTCCCCCGTCATCGCAAGATGAAGCCCTTTCCCGCTACAGCGTCTCAGGAGAAGTCCCACGTTAGGAATTGGAGGTCGAAAGGGCACTTGGCACCCTTGATGCGACCCACAAAGTTCCCCGAAATCCCAGTCTCCCTCGAGAGGAACACTGAGGTTTTCCGGCACCCGCTCCTCTGAGCCCTTTCTCCCCTCCTGATCTGGACAGGAGGGTCGACTCCCCTGCTTTGTCTGCAAGGGGTTCCCGACCTTCCGGTCGCACCTCAGGATGAGGCCGGTCTCACGAAGACATTCCAGACGTGGCCTCGTGGGTGGATCCACATTCCGAAGGACCCCGAATTCCCGGTCCCCTCTTGATAAGAACCCGATGCCCGACACCTCTCCGAACTCCACCCTGTGAATGAAGTCCACACGAAGGGGCAGTTTTTCCGTGCATCGTTCGGAAAAAACCCCAGGTTCCAAATACAGCTCGACAAGCGGCCTCTCTCCCCATGGACATCTCGAGAGGCAAGCGGAGTTCCATGCCTCAACCCAAGACGAGGCCTGACTCTCCTGTCCCCAGTCTGCAGGGACCCTGCGATCGGAGTCTGAAATCAGAGGTACCCTGCGGTTCCTGCCTCAACTGGAGATGAGGCCCTCTTCCAATGCATCAAGCCCAGTGGGGTCCCGAGAGGCCCCTCCCACCTCCAGTTTCCCTGGCTTCTCAGAGCCACCATGAGAAGCCCCCTGAGGTCACCTGCACAAGTCGAGGGAACCCAGGGTTTCCTGCCTCAACCCGAGAAAGACCTCGAGAGACCTTCTTCAACACGTCTCGAGGCCAGATTCCCCTACCATGGCTCGGGAGCAGTGACGTGCTCCCCCTCGCCACTCGCATGGAGACCCGACTTCCCTGGCGCCCCACGCGAGGCTCATTGACCTCGCCGTCGTACCTCGTGAGAAACCGCACACTGGGGCCGCCGCTCGAGAACAACCCCGAGATTCCCCCGTCATCGAGAGATGAGGGCCTTCGTCTCCTGCATGGCCTAGAGACCAATCTCGCGACCTCTCTCCAAACGCCTCAGGAGGCTTGACTCCCTTGAGTCCACCCAGTGAGCTCCAAGAGATACCCGTCGCGATTCGAGAGCAGAGCGGGGTTCTTTGCTTCCACTCGAGATGAATGCCCGTCTCCCCGGGTGCGTCTGGAATGCAACCCCGAGATCCCTGTCGCCCCTGGAGAGGAACATTGGCTTCTGGACACAAGCCTAGATGAGGTCTATTGGCCCTGCAGTCACTCGAGAGCAATCCCCAGCTTTCCTTCGCAACTCGAATGGAAGATTGGACTTGCCTGGGCCAACACAAGAGGCAGCCTGAATTCCCCGTCGTAACTCGAGAATCCCGCCGTAACTCGAGAAAAACCACGTGGCTCCCCCGTCGTCGCAAGATGAAGCCCTTTCCCGCTACAGCGCCTCAGGAGAAGTCCCACGTTAGGAATTGGAGGTCGAAAGGGCACTTGGCACCCTTGATGCGACCCACAAAGTTCCCCGAAATCCCGGTCTCCCTCGAGAGGAACACTGAGGTTTTCCGGCACCCCCTCCTCTGAGCCCTTTCTCCCCTCCTGATCTGGACAGGAGGGTCAACTCCCCTGCTTTGTCTGGAAGGGGTTCCCGACCTTCCGGTCGCACCTCAGGATGAGGCCGGTCTCACGAAGACATTCCAGACGTGGCCTCGTGGGTGGTTCCACATTCCGTAGGACCCCGATTTCCCCGTCCCCTCTTGAGAAGAACCCGATGCGCGGACACCTCTCCGAACTCCACCCTGTGAATGAAGTCAACACGAAGGGGCAGTGACTCGCCCGTGCAAAGTCCGGAGAAAACCCCCAGGTTCCAAATACAGCTCGACAAGCGGCCTCTCTCCCCGTTGACATCTCGAGAGGCAAGCGGAGTTCCATGCCTCAACCCAAGACGAGGCCTGACTCTCCTGTCCCCAGTCTGCAGGGACCCTGCGATCGGAGTCTGAAATCAGAAGTACCCTGCGTTTCCTGCCTCAACTGGAGATGAGGCCCTCTTTCAATGCACCAAGCCCAGTGGAGTCCCGAGAGGCCCCTCCCACCTCAGTTTCCCTGGCTTCTCAGAGCCACCATGAGAAGCCCCCTGAGGTCACCTGCACAAGTCGAGGGAAGCCAGGGTTTCCTGCCTCAACCCGAGAAAGACCTCGAGAGACCTTCTTCAACACGTCTCGAGGCCAGATTCCCCTACCATGGCTCGGGAGCAGTGACGAGCTCCCCTTCGTCACTTGCATGGAGACCCGACTTCCCTGGCGCCCCACGCGAGGCTCACTGACTTTGCCGTCGTACCTCGTGAGAAACCGCACACTGGGGCCGCCGCTCGAGAACAACCCCGAGATTCGCCCTTCATCGAGAGATTAGGGCCTTCGTCTCCTGCATGGCCTAGAGATCAATCTCGCGACCTCTCTCCAAACGCCTCAGGAGGCTTGATTCCCTTGAGTCCACCCAGTGAGCTCCAAGACATACCCGTCGCGATTCGAGAGCAGAGAGGGGTTCTTTGCTTCCACTCGAGATGAATGCCCGTCTCCCCGGGTGCGTCTGGAATGCAACCCCGAGATCCCTGTCGCCCCTGGAGAGGAACATTGGCTTCTGGACACAAGCCTAGATGAGGTCTATTGGCCCTGCAGTCACTCGAGAACAAACCCCAGCTTTCCTTCGCAACTCGAATGGAAGATTGGACTTGCCTGGGCCAACACAAGAGGCAGCCTGAATTCCCCGTCGTAACTCGAGAATCCCGCCGTAACTCGAGAAAAACCACGTGGCTCCCCCGTCATCGCAAGATGAAGCCCTTTCCCGCTACAGCGTCTCAGGAGAAGTCCCACGTTAGGAATTGGAGGTCGAAAGGGCACTTGGCACCCTTGATGCGACCCACAAAGTTCCCCGAAATCCCGGTCTCCCTCGAGAGGAACACTGAGGTTTTCTGGCACCCTCTCCTCTGAGCCCTTTCTCCCCTCCTGATCTGGACAGGAGGGTCGACTCCCCTGCTTTGTCTGCAGGGGGTTCCCGACCTTCCGGTCGCACCTCAGGATGAGGCCGGTCTCACGAAGACATTCCAGACGTGGCCTCGTGGGTGGTTCCACATTCCGTAGGACCCCGATTTCCCGGTCCCCTCTTGAGAAGAACCCGATGCCCGGACACCTCTCGGAACTCCACCCTGTGAATGAAGTCCACACGAAGGGGCAGTTTTTCCGTGCATCGTTCGGGAAAAACCCCAGGTGCCAAATACAGCTCGACAAGCGGCCTCTCTCCCCGGGGACATCTCGAGAGGCAAGCGGAGTTCCATGCCTCAACCCAAGACGAGGCCTGACTCTCCTGTCCCCAGTCTGCAGGGACCCTGCGATCGGAGTCTGAAATCAGAGGTACCCTGCGGTTCCTGCCTCAACTGGAGATGAGGCCCTCTTCCAATGCACCAAACCCAGTGGGGTCCCGAGAGGCCCCTCCCACCTCCAGTTTCCCTGGCTTCTCAGAGCCACCATGAGAAGCCCCCTGAGGTCACCTGCACAAGTCGAGGGAACCCAGGGTTTCCTGCCTCAACCCGAGAAAGACCTCGAGAGACCTTCTTCAACACGTCTCGAGGCCAGATTCCCCTACCATGGCTCGGGAGCAGTGACGCGCTCCCCCTCGCCACTCGCATGGAGACCCGACTTCCCTGGCGCCCCACGAGAGGCTCACTGACCTCGCCGTCGTACCTCGTGAGAAACCGCACACTGGGGCCGCCGCTCGAGAACAACCCCGAGATTCCCCCGTCATCGAGAGATGAGGGCCTTCGTCTCCTGCATGGCCTAGAGACCAATCTCGCGACCTCTCTCCAAACGCCTCAGGAGGCTTGACTCCCTTGAGTCCACCCAGTGAGCTCCAAGAGATACCCGTCGCGATTCGAGAGCAGAGCGGGGTTCTTTGCTTCCACTCGAGATGAATGCCTGTCTCCCCGGGTGCGTCTGGAATGCAACCCCGAGATCCCTGTCGCCCCTGGAGAGGAACACTGGCTTCTGGACACAAGCCTAGATGAGGTCTATTGGCCCTGCAGTCACTCGAGAGCAATCCCCAGCTTTCCTTCGCAACTCGAATGGAAGATTGGACTTGCCTGGGCCAACACAAGAGGCATCCTGAATTCCCCGTCGTAACTCGAGAATCCCGCCGTAACTCGAGAAAAACCACGTGGCTCCCCCGTCATCGCAAGATGAAGCCCTTTCCCGCTACAGCGCCTCAGGAGAAGACCCCCGTTAGGAATTGGAGGTCGAAAGGGCACTTGGCACCCTTGATGCGACCCACAAAGTTCCCCGAAATCCCGGTCTCCCTCGAGAGGAACACTGAGGTTTTCCGGCACCCCCTCCTCTGAGCCCTTTCTCCCCTCCTGATCTGGACAGGAGGGTCGACTCCCCTGCTTTGTCTGGAAGGGGTTCCCGACCTTCCGGTCGCACCTCAGGATGAGGCCGGTCTCACGAAGACATTCCAGACGTGGCCTCGTGGGTGGTTCCACATTCCGTAGGACCCCGACTTCCCGGTCCCCTCTTGAGAAGAACCCGATGCCCGGACACCTCTCCGAACTCCACCCTGTGAATGAAGTCCACACGAAGGGGCAGTTTTTCCGTGCATCGTTCGGGAAAAACCCCAGGTGCCAAATACAGCTCGACAAGCGACCTCTCTCCCCGGGGACATCTCGAGAGGCAAGCGGAGTTCCATGCCTCAACCCAAGACGAGGCCTGACTCTCCTGTCCCCAGTCTGCAGGGACCCTGCGATCGGAGTCTGAAATCAGAGGTACCCTGCGGTTCCTGCCTCAACTGGAGATGAGGCCCTCTTCCAATGCACCAAACCCAGTGGGGTCCCGAGAGGCCCCTCCCACCTCCAGTTTCCCTGGCTTCTCAGAGCCACCATGAGAAGCCCCCTGAGGTCACCTGCACAAGTCGAGGGAACCCAGGGTTTCCTGCCTCAACCCGAGAAAGACCTCGAGAGACCTTCTTCAACACGTCTCGAGGCCAGATTCCCCTACCATGGCTCGGGAGCAGTGACGCGCTCCCCCTCGCCACTCGCGTGGAGACCCGACTTCCCTGGCGCCCCACGAGAAGCTCACTGACCTCGCCGTCGTACCTCGTGAGAAACCGCACACTGGGGCCGCCGCTCGAGAACAACCCCGAGATTCCCCGTCATCGAGAGATGAGGGCCTTCGTCTCCTGCATGGCCTAGAGACCAATCTCGCGACCTCTCTCCAAACGCCTCAGGAGGCTTGACTCCCTTGAGTCCACCCAGTGAGCTCCAAGAGATACCCGTCGCGATTCGAGAGCAGAGCGGGGTTCTTTGCTTCCACTCGAGATGAATGCCTGTCTCCCCGGGTGCGTCTGGAATGCAACCCCGAGATCCCTGTCGCCCCTGGAGAGGAACACTGGCTTCTGGACACAAGCCTAGATGAGGTCCATTGGCCCTGCAGTCACTCGAGAGCAATCCCCAGCTTTCCTTCGCAACTTGAATGGAAGATTGGACTTGCCTGGGCCAACACAAGAGGCATCCTGAATTCCCCGTCGTAACTCGAGAATCCCGCCGTAACTCGAGAAAAACCACGTGGCTCCCCCGTCATCGCAAGATGAAGCCCTTTCCCGCTACAGCGCCTCAGGAGAAGTCCCACGTTAGGAATTGGAGGTCGAAAGGGCACTTGGCACCCTTGATGCGACCCACAAAGTTCCCCGAAATCCCGGTCTCCCTCGAGAGGAACACTGAGGTTTTCCGGCACCCCCTCCTCTGAGCCCTTTCTCCCCTCCTGATCTGGACAGGAGGGTCGACTCCCCTGCTTTGTCTGGAAGGGGTTCCCGACCTTCCGGTCGCACCTCAGGATGAGGCCAGTCTCACGAAGACATTCCAGACGTGGCCTCGTGGGTGGTTCCACATTCCATAGGACCCCGATTTCCCGGTCCCCTCTTGAGAAGAACCCGATGCCCGGACACCTCTCCGAACTCCACCCTGTGAATGAAGTCCACACGAAGGGGCAGTTTTTCCGTGCATCGTTCGGGAAAAACCCCAGGTGCAAATACAGCTCGACAAGCGGCCTCTCTCCCCGGGGACATCTCGAGAGGCAAGCGGAGTTCCATGCCTCAACCCAAGACGAGGCCTGACTCTCCTGTCCCCAGTCTGCAGGGACCCTGCGATCGGAGTCTGAAATCAGAGGTACCCTGCGGTTCCTGCCTCAACTGGAGATGAGGCCCTCTTCCAATGCACCAAACCCAGTGGGGTCCCGAGAGGCCCCTCCCACCTCCAGTTTCCCTGGCTTCTCAGAGCCACCATGAGAAGCCCCCTGAGGTCACCTGCACAAGTCGAGGGAACCCAGGGTTTCCTGCCTCAACCCGAGAAAGACCTCGAGAGACCTTCTTCAACACGTCTCGAGGCCAGATTCCCCTACCATGGCTCGGGACCAGTGACGCGCTCGCCCTCGCCACTCGCATGGAGACCCGACTTCCCTGGCGCCCCACGCGAGGCTCATTGACCTCGCCGTCGTACCTCGTGAGAAACCGCACACTGGGGCCGCCGCTCGAGAACAACCCCGAGATTCCCCGTCATCGAGAAATGAGGGCCTTCGTCTCCTGCATGGCCTAGAGACCAATCTCGCGACCTCTCTCCAAACGCCTCAGGAGGCTTGACTCCCTTGAGTCCACCCAGTGAGCTCCAAGAGATACCCGTCGCGATTCGAGAGCAGAGCGGGGTTCTTTGCTTCCACTCGAGATGAATGCCTGTCTCCCCAGGTGCGTCTGGAATGCAACCCCGAGATCCCTGTCGCCCCTGGAGAGGAACACTGGCTTCTGGACACAAGCCTAGATGAGGTCCATTGGCCCTGCAGTCACTCGAGAGCAATCCCCAGCTTTCCTTCGCAACTCGAATGGAAGATTGGACTTGCCTGGGCCAACACAAGAGGCATCCTGAATTCCCCGTCGTAACTCGAGAATCCCGCCGTAACTCGAGAAAAACCACGTGGCTCCCCCGTCATCGCAAGATGAAGCCCTTTCCCGCTACATCGTCTCAGGAGAGGTCCCACGTTAGGAATTGGAGGTCGAAAGGGCACTTGGCACCCTTGATGCGACCCACAAAGTTCCCCGAAATCCCGGTCTCCCTCGAGAGGAACACTGAGGTTTTCCGGCACCCCCTCCTCTGAGCCCTTTCTCCCCTCCTGATCTGGACAGGAGGGTCGACTCCCCTGCTTTGTCTGGAAGGGGTTCCCGACCTTCCGGTCGCACCTCAGGATGAGGCCGGTCTCACGAAGACATTCCAGACGTGGCCTCGTGGGTGGTTCCACATTCCGTAGGACCCCGATTTCCCGGTCCCCTCTTGAGAAGAACCCGATGCCCGGACACCTCTCCGAACTCCACCCTGTGAATGAAGTCCACAGGAAGGGGCAGTTTTTCCGTGCATCGTTCGGGAAAAACCCCAGGTTCCAAATACAGCTCGACAAGCGGCCTCTCTCCCCGGGGACATCTCGAGAGGCAAGCGGAGTTCCATGCCTCAGCTCAAGACGAGGCCTGACTCTCCTGTCCCCAGTCTGCAGGGACCCTGCGATCGGAGTCTGAAATCAGAGGTACCCTGCTGTTCCTGCCTCAACTGGAGATGAGGCCCTCTTCCAATGCACCAAACCCAGTGGGGTCCCGAGAGGCCCCTCCCACCTCCAGTTTCCCTGGCTTCTCAGAGCCACCATGAGAAGACCCCTGAGGTCACCTGCACAAGTCGAGGGAACCCAGGGTTTCCTGCCTCAACCCGAGAAAGACCTCGAGAGACCTTCTTCAACACGTCTCGAGGCCAGATTCCCCTACCATGGCTCGGGACCAGTGACGCGCTCCCCCTCGCCACTCGGGTGGAGACCCGACTTCCCTGGCGCCCCACGAGAGGCTCACTGACCTCGCCGTCGTACCTCGTGAGAAACCGCACACTGGGGCCGCCGCTCGAGAACAACCCCAAGATTCCCCCGTCATCGAGAGATGAGGGCCTTCGTCTCCTGCATGGCCTAGAGACCAATCTCGCGACCTCTCTCCAAACGCCTCAGGATGCTTGACTCCCTTGAGTCCACCCAGTGAGCTCCAAGAGATACCCGTCGCGATTCGAGAGCAGAGCGGGGTTCTTTGCTTCCACTCGAGATGAATGCCTGTCTCCCCGGGTGCGTCTGGAATGCAACCCCGAGACCCCTGTCGCCCCTGGAGAGGAACACTGGCTTCTGGACACAAGCCTAGATGAGGTCCATTGGCCCTGCAGTCACTCGAGAGCAATCCCCAGCTTTCCTTCGCAACTCGAATGGAAGATTGGACTTGCCTGGGCCAACACAAGAGGCATCCTGAATTCCCCGTCGTAACTCGAGAATCCCGCCGTAACTCGAGAAAAACCACGTGGCTCCCCCGTCATCGCAAGATGAAGCCCTTTCCCGCTACAGCGTCTCAGGAGAGGTCCCACGTTAGGAATTGGAGGTCGAAAGGGCACTTGGCACCCTTGATGCGACCCACAAAGTTCCCCGAAATCCCGGTCTCCCTCGAGTGGAACACTGAGGTTTTCCGGCACCCCCTCCTCTGAGCCCTTTCTCCCCTCCTGATCTGGACAGGAGGGTCGACTCCCCTGCTTTGTCTGGAAGGGGTTCCCGACCTGCCGGTCGCACCTCAGGATGAGGCCGGTCTCACGAAGACATTCCAGACGTGGCCTCGTGGGTGGTTCCACATTCCGTAGGACCCCGATTTCCCGGTCCCCTCTTGAGAAGAACCCGATGCCCGGACACCTCTCCGAACTCCACCCTGTGAATGAAGTCCACACGAAGGGGCAGTTTTTCCGTGCATCGTTCGAGAAAAACCCCAGGTGCCAAATACAGCTCAACAAGCGGCCTCTCTCCCCGGGGACATCTCGAGAGGCAAGCGGAGTTCCATGCCTCAACCCAAGACGAGGCCTGACTCTCCTGTCCCCAGTCTGCAGGGACCCTGCGATCGGAGTCTGAAATCAGAGGTACCCTGCGGTTCCTGCCTCAACTGGAGATGAGGCCCTCTTCCAATGCACCAAACCCAGTGGGGTCCCGAGAGGCCCCTCCCACCTCCAGTTTCCCTGGCTTCTCAGAGCCACCATGAGAAGCCCCCTGAGGTCACCTGCACAAGTCGAGGGAACCCAGGGTTTCCTGCCTCAACCCGGGAAAGACCTCGAGAGACCTTCTTCAACACGTCTCGAGGCCAGATTCCCCTACCATGGCTCGGGACCAGTGAGGCGCTCCCCCTCGCCACTCGCCTGGAGACCCGACTTCCCTGGCGCCCCAGGCGAGGCTCACTGACCTCGCCGTCGTACCTCGTGAGAAACCGCACACTGGGGCCGCCGCTCGAGAACAACCCCGAGATTCCCCCGTCATCGAGAGATGAGGGCCTTCGTCTCCTGCATGGCCTAGAGACCAATCTCGCGACCTCTCTCCAAACGCCTCAGGAGGCTTGACTCCCTTGAGTCCACCCAGTGAGCTCCAAGAAATACCCGTCGCGATTCGAGAGCAGAGCGGGGTTCTTTGCTTCCACTCGAGATGAATGCCTGTCTCCCCGGGTGCATCTGGAATGCAACCCCGAGATCCCTGTCGCCCATGGAGAGGAACATTGGCTTCTGGACACAAGCCTAGATGAGGTCTATTGGCCCTGCAATCACTCGAGAGCAATCCCCAGCTTTCCTTCGCAACTCGAATGGAAGATTGGACTTGCCTGGGCCAACACAAGAGGCATCCTGAATTCCCCGTCGTAACTCGAGAATCCCGCCGTAACTCGAGAAAAACCACGTGGCTCCCCCGTCATCGCAAGATGAAGCCCTTTCCCGCTACAGCGTCTCAGGAGAAGTCCCACGTTAGGAATTGGAGGTCGAAAGGGCACTTGGCACCCTTGATGCGACCCACAAAGTTCCCCGAAATCCCGGTCTCCCTCGAGAGGAACACTGAGGTTTTCTGGCACCCCCTCCTCTGAGCCCGTTCTCCCCTCCTGATCTGGACAGGAGGGTCAACTCCCCTGCTTTGTCTGGAAGGGGTTCCCGACCTTCCGGTCGCACCTCAGGATGAGGCCGGTCTCACGAACACATTCCAGACGTGGCCTCGTGGGTGGTTCCACATTCCGTAGGACCCCGATTTCCCCGTCCCCTCTTGAGAAGAACCCGATGCGCGGACACCTCTCAGAACTCCACCCTGTGAATGAAGTCAACACGAAGGGGCAGTGACTCGCCCGTGCAAAGTCCGGAGAAAAGCCCCAGGTTCCAAATACAGCTCGACAAGCGGCCTCTCTCCCCGTTGACATCTCGAGAGGCAAGCGGAGTTCCATGCCTCAACCCAAGACGAGGCCTGACTCTCCTGTCCCCAGTCTGCAGGGACCCTGCGATCGGAGTCTGAAATCAGAAGTACCCTGCGTTTCCTGCCTCAACTGGAGATGAGGCCCTCTTTCAATGCACCAAGCCCAGTGGAGTCCCGAGAGGCCCCTCCCACCTCAGTTTCCCTGGCTTCTCAGAGCCACCATGAGAAGCCCCCTGAGGTCACCTGCACAAGTCGAGGGAAGCCAGGGTTTCCTGCCTCAACCCGAGAAAGACCTCGAGAGACCTTCTTCAACACGTCTCGAGGCCAGATTCCCCTACCATGGCTCGGGAGCAGTGACGAGCTCCCCTTCGTCACTTGCATGGAGACCCGACTTCCCTGGCGCCCCACGCGAGGCTCACTGACTTTGCCGTCGTACCTCGTGAGAAACCGCACACTGGGGCCGCCGCTCGAGAACAACCCCGAGATTCGCCCTTCATCGAGAGATTAGGGCCTTCGTCTCCTGCATGGCCTAGAGATCAATCTCGCGACCTCTCTCCAAACGCCTCAGGAGGCTTGATTCCCTTGAGTCCACCCAGTGAGCTCCAAGACATACCCGTCGCGATTCGAGAGCAGAGAGGGGTTCTTTGCTTCCACTCGAGATGAATGCCCGTCTCCCCGGGTGCGTCTGGAATGCAACCCCGAGATCCCTGTCGCCCCTGGAGAGGAACATTGGCTTCTGGACACAAGCCTAGATGAGGTCTATTGGCCCTGCAGTCACTCGAGAACAAACCCCAGCTTTCCTTCGCAACTCGAATGGAAGATTGGACTTGCCTGGGCCAACACAAGAGGCAGCCTGAATTCCCCGTCGTAACTCGAGAATCCCGCCGTAACTCGAGAAAAACCACGTGGCTCCCCCGTCATCGCAAGATGAAGCCCTTTCCCGCTACAGCGTCTCAGGAGAAGTCCCACGTTAGGAATTGCAGGTCGAAAGGGCACTTGGCACCCTTGATGCGACCCACAAAGTTCCCCGAAATCCCGGTCTCCCTCGAGAGGAACACTGAGGTTTTCTGGCACCCCCTCCTCTGAGCCCTTTTTCCCCTCCTGATCTGGACAGGAGGGTCGACTCCCCTGCTTTGTCTGCAGGGGGTTCCCGACCTTCCGGTCGCACCTCAGGATGAGGCCGGTCTCACGAAGACATTCCAGACGTGGCCTCGTGGGTGGTTCCACATTCCGTAGGACCCCGATTTCCCGGTCCCCTCTTGAGAAGAACCCGATGCCCGGACACCTCTCGGAACTCCACCCTGTGAATGAAGTCCACACGAAGGGGCAGTTTTTCCGTGCATCGTTCGGAAAAAACCCCAGGTTCCAAATACAGCTCGACAAGCGGCCTCTCTCCCCGGGGACATCTCGAGAGGCAAGCGGAGTTCCATGCCTCAACCCAAGACGAGGCCTGACTCTCCTGTCCCCAGTCTGCAGGGACCCTGCGATCGGAGTCTGAAATCAGAGGTACCCTGCGGTTCCTGCCTCAACTGGAGATGAGGCCCTCTTCCAATGCACCAAACCCAGTGGGGTCCCGAGAGGCCCCTCCCACCTCCAGTTTCCCTGACTTCTCAGAGCCACCATGAGAAGCCCCCTGAGGTCACCTGCACAAGTCGAGGGAACCCAGGGTTTCCTGCCTCAACCCGAGAAAGACCTCGAGAGACCTTCTTCAACACGTCTCGAGGCCAGATTCCCCTACCATGGCTCGGGACCAGTGACGCGCTCCCCCTCGCCACTCGCGTGGAGACCCGACTTCCCTGACGCCCCACGAGAGGCTCACTGACCTCGCCGTCGTACCTCGTGAGAAACCGCACACTGGGGCCGCCGCTCGAGAACAACCCCGAGATTCCCCGTCATCGAGAAATGAGGGCCTTCGTCTCCTGCATGGCCTAGAGACCAATCTCGCGACCTCTCTCCAAACGCCTCAGGAGGCTTGACTCCCTTGAGTCCACCCAGTGAGCTCCAAGAGATACCCGTCGCGATTCGAGAGCAGAGCGGGGTTCTTTGCTTCCACTCGAGATGAATGCCTGTCTCCCCAGGTGCGTCTGGAATGCAACCCCGAGATCCCTGTCGCCCCTGGAGAGGAACACTGGCTTCTGGACACAAGCCTAGATGAGGTCCATTGGCCCTGCAGTCACTCGAGAGCAATCCCCAGCTTTCCTTCGCAACTCGAATGGAAGATTGGACTTGCCTGGGCCAACACAAGAGGCATCCTGAATTCCCCGTCGTAACTCGAGAATCCCGCCGTAACTCGAGAAAAACCACGTGGCTCCCCCGTCATCGCAAGATGAAGCCCTTTCCCGCTACATCGTCTCAGGAGAGGTCCCACGTTAGGAATTGGAGGTCGAAAGGGCACTTGGCACCCTTGATGCGACCCACAAAGTTCCCCGAAATCCCGGTCTCCCTCGAGAGGAACACTGAGGTTTTCCGGCACCCCCTCCTCTGAGCCCTTTCTCCCCTCCTGATCTGGACAGGAGGGTCGACTCCCCTGCTTTGTCTGGAAGGGGTTCCCGACCTTCCGGTCGCACCTCAGGATGAGGCCGGTCTCACGAAGACATTCCAGACGTGGCCTCGTGGGTGGTTCCACATTCCGTAGGACCCCGATTTCCCGGTCCCCTCTTGAGAAGAACCCGATGCCCGGACACCTCTCCGAACTCCACCCTGTGAATGAAGTCCACAGGAAGGGGCAGTTTTTCCGTGCATCGTTCGGGAAAAACCCCAGGTTCCAAATACAGCTCGACAAGCGGCCTCTCTCCCCGGGGACATCTCGAGAGGCAAGCGGAGTTCCATGCCTCAATCCAAGACGAGGCCTGACTCTCCTGTCCCCAGTCTGCAGGGACCCTGCGATCGGAGTCTGAAATCAGAGGTACCCTGCTGTTCCTGCCTCAACTGGAGATGAGGCCCTCTTCCAATGCACCAAACCCAGTGGGGTCCCGAGAGGCCCCTCCCACCTCCAGTTTCCCTGGCTTCTCAGAGCCACCATGAGAAGACCCCTGAGGTCACCTGCACAAGTCGAGGGAACCCAGGGTTTCCTGCCTCAACCCGAGAAAGACCTCGAGAGACCTTCTTCAACACGTCTCGAGGCCAGATTCCCCTACCATGGCTCGGGACCAGTGACGCGCTCCCCCTCGCCACTCGGGTGGAGACCCGACTTCCCTGGCGCCCCACGAGAGGCTCACTGACCTCGCCGTCGTACCTCGTGAGAAACCGCACACTGGGGCCGCCGCTCGAGAACAACCCCAAGATTCCCCCGTCATCGAGAGATGAGGGCCTTCGTCTCCTGCATGGCCTAGAGACCAATCTCGCGACCTCTCTCCAAACGCCTCAGGATGCTTGACTCCCTTGAGTCCACCCAGTGAGCTCCAAGAGATACCCGTCGCGATTCGAGAGCAGAGCGGGGTTCTTTGCTTCCACTCGAGATGAATGCCTGTCTCCCCGGGTGCGTCTGGAATGCAACCCCGAGACCCCTGTCGCCCCTGGAGAGGAACACTGGCTTCTGGACACAAGCCTAGATGAGGTCCATTGGCCCTGCAGTCACTCGAGAGCAATCCCCAGCTTTCCTTCGCAACTCGAATGGAAGATTGGACTTGCCTGGGCCAACACAAGAGGCATCCTGAATTCCCCGTCGTAACTCGAGAATCCCGCCGTAACTCGAGAAAAACCACGTGGCTCCCCCGTCATCGCAAGATGAAGCCCTTTCCCGCTACAGCGTCTCAGGAGAGGTCCCACGTTAGGAATTGGAGGTCGAAAGGGCACTTGGCACCCTTGATGCGACCCACAAAGTTCCCCGAAATCCCGGTCTCCCTCGAGTGGAACACTGAGGTTTTCCGGCACCCCCTCCTCTGAGCCCTTTCTCCCCTCCTGATCTGGACAGGAGGGTCGACTCCCCTGCTTTGTCTGGAAGGGGTTCCCGACCTGCCGGTCGCACCTCAGGATGAGGCCGGTCTCACGAAGACATTCCAGACGTGGCCTCGTGGGTGGTTCCACATTCCGTAGGACCCCGATTTCCCGGTCCCCTCTTGAGAAGAACCCGATGCCCGGACACCTCTCCGAACTCCACCCTGTGAATGAAGTCCACACGAAGGGGCAGTTTTTCCGTGCATCGTTCAAGAAAAACCCCAGGTGCCAAATACAGCTCAACAAGCGGCCTCTCTCCCCGGGGACATCTCGAGAGGCAAGCGGAGTTCCATGCCTCAACCCAAGACGAGGCCTGACTCTCCTGTCCCCAGTCTGCAGGGACCCTGCGATCGGAGTCTGAAATCAGAGGTACCCTGCGGTTCCTGCCTCAACTGGAGATGAGGCCCTCTTCCAATGCACCAAACCCAGTGGGGTCCCGAGAGGCCCCTCCCACCTCCAGTTTCCCTGGCTTCTCAGAGCCACCATGAGAAGCCCCCTGAGGTCACCTGCACAAGTCGAGGGAACCCAGGGTTTCCTGCCTCAACCCGGGAAAGACCTCGAGAGACCTTCTTCAACACGTCTCGAGGCCAGATTCCCCTACCATGGCTCGGGACCAGTGAGGCGCTCCCCCTCGCCACTCGCCTGGAGACCCGACTTCCCTGGCGCCCCAGGCGAGGCTCACTGACCTCGCCGTCGTACCTCGTGAGAAACCGCACACTGGGGCCGCCGCTCGAGAACAACCCCGAGATTCCCCCGTCATCGAGAGATGAGGGCCTTCGTCTCCTGCATGGCCTAGAGACCAATCTCGCGACCTCTCTCCAAACGCCTCAGGAGGCTTGACTCCCTTGAGTCCACCCAGTGAGCTCCAAGAAATACCCGTCGCGATTCGAGAGCAGAGCGGGGTTCTTTGCTTCCACTCGAGATGAATGCCTGTCTCCCCGGGTGCGTCTGGAATGCAACCCCGAGATCCCTGTCGCCCCTGGAGAGGAACATTGGCTTCTGGACACAAGCCTAGATGAGGTCTATTGGCCCTGCAATCACTCGAGAGCAATCCCCAGCTTTCCTTCGCAACTCGAATGGAAGATTGGACTTGCCTGGGCCAACACAAGAGGCATCCTGAATTCCCCGTCGTAACTCGAGAATCCCGCCGTAACTCGAGAAAAACCACGTGGCTCCCCCGTCATCGCAAGATGAAGCCCTTTCCCGCTACAGCGTCTCAGGAGAAGTCCCACGTTAGGAATTGGAGGTCGAAAGGGCACTTGGCACCCTTGATGCGACCCACAAAGTTCCCCGAAATCCCGGTCTCCCTCGAGAGGAACACTGAGGTTTTCTGGCACCCCCTCCTCTGAGCCCGTTCTCCCCTCCTGATCTGGACAGGAGGGTCAACTCCCCTGCTTTGTCTGGAAGGGGTTCCCGACCTTCCGGTCGCACCTCAGGATGAGGCCGGTCTCACGAACACATTCCAGACGTGGCCTCGTGGGTGGTTCCACATTCCGTAGGACCCCGATTTCCCCGTCCCCTCTTGAGAAGAACCCGATGCGCGGACACCTCTCCGAACTCCACCCTGTGAATGAAGTCAACACGAAGGGGCAGTGACTCGCCCGTGCAAAGTCCGGAGAAAAGCCCCAGGTTCCAAATACAGCTCGACAAGCGGCCTCTCTCCCCGTTGACATCTCGAGAGGCAAGCGGAGTTCCATGCCTCAACCCAAGACGAGGCCTGACTCTCCTGTCCCCAGTCTGCAGGGACCCTGCGATCGGAGTCTGAAATCAGAAGTACCCTGCGTTTCCTGCCTCAACTGGAGATGAGGCCCTCTTTCAATGCACCAAGCCCAGTGGAGTCCCGAGAGGCCCCTCCCACCTCAGTTTCCCTGGCTTCTCAGAGCCACCATGAGAAGCCCCCTGAGGTCACCTGCACAAGTCGAGGGAAGCCAGGGTTTCCTGCCTCAACCCGAGAAAGACCTCGAGAGACCTTCTTCAACACGTCTCGAGGCCAGATTCCCCTACCATGGCTCGGGAGCAGTGACGAGCTCCCCTTCGTCACTTGCATGGAGACCCGACTTCCCTGGCGCCCCACGCGAGGCTCACTGACTTTGCCGTCGTACCTCGTGAGAAACCGCACACTGGGGCCGCCGCTCGAGAACAACCCCGAGATTCGCCCTTCATCGAGAGATTAGGGCCTTCGTCTCCTGCATGGCCTAGAGATCAATCTCGCGACCTCTCTCCAAACGCCTCAGGAGGCTTGATTCCCTTGAGTCCACCCAGTGAGCTCCAAGACATACCCGTCGCGATTCGAGAGCAGAGAGGGGTTCTTTGCTTCCACTCGAGATGAATGCCCGTCTCCCCGGGTGCGTCTGGAATGCAACCCCGAGATCCCTGTCGCCCCTGGAGAGGAACATTGGCTTCTGGACACAAGCCTAGATGAGGTCTATTGGCCCTGCAGTCACTCGAGAACAAACCCCAGCTTTCCTTCGCAACTCGAATGGAAGATTGGACTTGCCTGGGCCAACACAAGAGGCAGCCTGAATTCCCCGTCGTAACTCGAGAATCCCGCCGTAACTCGAGAAAAACCACGTGGCTCCCCCGTCATCGCAAGATGAAGCCCTTTCCCGCTACAGCGTCTCAGGAGAAGTCCCACGTTAGGAATTGGAGGTCGAAAGGGCACTTGGCACCCTTGATGCGACCCACAAAGTTCCCCGAAATCCCGGTCTCCCTCGAGAGGAACACTGAGGTTTTCTGGCACCCCCTCCTCTGAGCCCTTTCTCCCCTCCTGATCTGGACAGGAGGGTCGACTCCCCTGCTTTGTCTGCAGGGGGTTCCCGACCTTCCGGTCGCACCTCAGGATGAGGCCGGTCTCACGAAGACATTCCAGACGTGGCCTCGTGGGTGGTTCCACATTCCGTAGGACCCCGATTTCCCGGTCCCCTCTTGAGAAGAACCCGATGCCCGGACACCTCTCGGAACTCCACCCTGTGAATGAAGTCCACACGAAGGGGCAGTTTTTCCGTGCATCGTTCGGAAAAAACCCCAGGTTCCAAATACAGCTCGACAAGCGGCCTCTCTCCCCGGGGACATCTCGAGAGGCAAGCGGAGTTCCATGCCTCAAGCCAAGACGAGGCCTGACTCTCCTGTCCCCAGTCTGCAGGGACCCTGCGATCGAAGTCTGAAATCAGAGGTACCCTGCGGTTCCTGCCTCAACTGGAGATGAGGCCCTCTTCCAATGCACCAAGCCCAGTGGAGTCCCGAGAGGCCCCTCCCACCTCCAGTTTCCCTGGCTTCTCAGCGCCACCATGAGAAGCCCCCTGAGGTCAACTGCACAAGTCGAGGGAACCCAGGGTTTCCTGCCTCAACACGGGAAAGACCTTGAGAGACCTTCTTCAACACGTCTCGAGGCCAGATTTCCCTACCATGGCTCGGGAGCAGTGACGCGCTCCCCCTCACCACTCGCATGGAGGCCCGACTTCCCTGGCGCCCCACGAGAGGCTCACTGACCTCGCCGTCGTACCTCATGAGAAACCGCACACTGGGGCCGCCGCTCGAGAACAACCCCGAGATTCCTCCGTCATCGTGAGATGAGGGCCTTCGTCTCCTGCATGGCCTAGAGACCAATCTCGCGACCTCTCTCCAAACGCCTCAGGAGGCTTGACTCCCTTCAGTCCACCCAGTGATCTCCAAGAGATACCCATCGCGACTCGAGAGCAGAGCGGGGTTCTTTGCTTCCACTCGAGATGAATGCCCGTCTCCTCGGGTGCGTCTGTAATGCAACCCCGAGATCCCTGTCGCCCCTGGAGAGGAACATTGGCTTCTGGACACAAGCCTAGATGAGGTCTATTGGCCCTGCAGTCACTCGAGAGCAATCCCCAGCTTTCCTTCGCAACTCGAATGGAAGATTGGACTTGCCTGGGCCAACAAAAGAGGCAGCCTGAATTCCCCGTCGTAACTCGAGAATCCCGCCGTAACTCCAGAAAAACCACGTGTCTCTCCCGTCATCGCAAGATGAAGCCCTTTGCCGCTACAGCGTCTCAGGAGAAGTCCCACGTTAGGAATTGGAGGTCGAAAGGGCACTTGGCACCCTTGATGCGACCCACAAAGTTCCCCGAAATCCCGGTCTCCCTCGAGAGGAACACTGAGGTTTTCCGGCACCCCCTCCTCTGAGCCCTTTCTCCCCTCCTGATCTGGACAGGAGGGTCGACTCCCCTGCTTTGTCTGCAAGGGGTTCCCGACCTTCCGGTCACACCTCAGGATGAGGCCGGTCTCACGAAGACATTCCAGACGTGGCCTCGTGGGTGGTTCCACATTCCGTAGGACCCCGATTTCCCGGTCCCCTCTTGAGAAGAACCCGATGCCCGGACACCTCTACGAACTCCACCCTGTGAATGAAGTCCACACGAAGTGGCAGTTTTTCCGTGCATCGTTCGGGAAAAACCCCAGGTGCCAAATACAGCTCGACAAGCGGCCTCTCTCCCCGGGGACATCTCGAGAGGCAAGCGGAGTTCCATGCCTCAACCCAAGACGAGGCCTGACTCTCCTGTCCCCAGTCTGCAGGGACCCTGCGATCGGAGTCTGAAATCAGAGGTACCCTGCGGTTCCTGCCTCAACTGGAGATGAGGCCCTCTTCCAATGCACCAAACCCAGTGGGGTCCCGAGAGGCCCCTCCCACCTCCAGTTTCCCTGGCTTCTCAGAGCCACCATGAGAAGCCCCCTGAGGTCACCTGCACAAGTCGAGGGAACCCAGGGTTTCCTGCCTCAACCCGAGAAAGACCTCGAGAGACCTTCTTCAACACGTCTCGAGGCCAGATTCCCCTACCATGGCTCGGGAGCAGTGACGCGCTCCCCCTCGCCACTCGCATGGAGACCCGACTTCCCTGGCGCCCCACGAGAGGCTCACTGACCTCGCCGTCGTACCTCGTGAGAAACCGCACACTGGGGCCGCCGCTCGAGAACAACCCCGAGATTCCCCCGTCATCGAGAGATGAGGGCCTTCGTCTCCTGCATGGCCTAGAGACCAATCTCGCGACCTCTCTCCAAACGCCTCAGGAGGCTTGACTCCCTTGAGTCCACCCAGTGAGCTCCAAGAGATACCCGTCGCGATTCGAGAGCAGAGCGGGGTTCTTTGCTTCCACTCGAGATGAATGCCTGTCTCCCCGGGTGCGTCTGGAATGCAACCCCGAGATCCCTGTCGCCCCTGGAGAGGAACACTGGCTTCTGGACACAAGCCTAGATGAGGTCTATTGGCCCTGCAGTCACTCGAGAGCAATCCCCAGCTTTCCTTCGCAACTCGAATGGAAGATTGGACTTGCCTGGGCCAACACAAGAGGCATCCTGAATTCCCCGTCGTAACTCGAGAATCCCGCCGTAACTCGAGGAAAACCACGTGGCTCCCCCGTCATCGCAAGATGAAGCCCTTTCCCGCTACAGCGCCTCAGGAGAAGTCCCCCGTTAGGAATTGGAGGTCGAAAGGGCACTTGGCACCCTTGATGCGACCCACAAAGTTCCCCGAAATCCCGGTCTCCCTCGAGAGGAACACTGAGGTTTTCCGGCACCCCCTCCTCTGAGCCCTTTCTCCCCTCCTGATCTGGACAGGAGGGTCGACTCCCCTGCTTTGTCTGCAGGGGGTTCCCGACCTTCCGGTCGCACCTCAGGATGAGGCCAGTCTCACGAAGACATTCCAGACGTGGCCTCGTGGGTGGTTCCACATTCCGTAGGACCCCGATTTCCCGGTCCCCTCTTGAGAAGAACCCGATGCCCGGACACCTCTCGGAACTCCACCCTGTGAATGAAGTCCACACGAAGGGGCAGTTTTTCCGTGCATCGTTCGGAAAAAACCCCAGGTTCCAAATACAGCTCGACAAGCGGCCTCTCTCCCCGGGGACATCTCGAGAGGCAAGCGGAGTTCCATGCCTCAAGCCAAGACGAGGCCTGACTCTCCTGTCCCCAGTCTGCAGGGACCCTGCGATCGGAGTCTGAAATCAGAGGTACCCTGCGGTTCCTGCCTCAACTGGAGATGAGGCCCTCTTCCAATGCACCAAACCCAGTGGGGTCCCGAGAGGCCCCTCCCACCTCCAGTTTCCCTGACTTCTCAGAGCCACCATGAGAAGCCCCCTGAGGTCACCTGCACAAGTCGAGGGAACCCAGGGTTTCCTGCCTCAACCCGAGAAAGACCTCGAGAGACCTTCTTCAACACGTCTCGAGGCCAGATTCCCCTACCATGGCTCGGGACCAGTGACACGCTCCCCCTCGCCACTCGCGTGGAGACCCGACTTCCCTGACGCCCCACGAGAGGCTCACTGACCTCGCCGTCGTACCTCGTGAGAAACCGCACACTGGGGCCGCCGCTCGAGAACAACCCCGAGATTCCCCGTCATCGAGAAATGAGGGCCTTCGTCTCCTGCATGGCCTAGAGACCAATCTCGCGACCTCTCTCCAAACGCCTCAGGAGGCTTGACTCCCTTGAGTCCACCCAGTGAGCTCCAAGAGATACCCGTCGCGATTCGAGAGCAGAGCGGGGTTCTTTGCTTCCACTCGAGATGAATGCCTGTCTCCCCAGGTGCGTCTGGAATGCAACCCCGAGATCCCTGTCGCCCCTGGAGAGGAACACTGGCTTCTGGACACAAGCCTAGATGAGGTCCATTGGCCCTGCAGTCACTCGAGAGCAATCCCCAGCTTTCCTTCGCAACTCGAATGGAAGATTGGACTTGCCTGGGCCAACACAAGAGGCATCCTGAATTCCCCGTCGTAACTCGAGAATCCCGCCGTAACTCCAGAAAAACCACGTGGCTCCCCCGTCATCGCAAGATGAAGCCCTTTCCCGCTACATCGTCTCAGGAGAGGTCCCACGTTAGGAATTGGAGGTCGAAAGGGCACTTGGCACCCTTGATGCGACCCACAAAGTTCCCCGAAATCCCGGTCTCCCTCGAGAGGAACACTGAGGTTTTCCGGCACCCCCTCCTCTGAGCCCTTTCTCCCCTCCTGATCTGGACAGGAGGGTCGACTCCCCTGCTTTGTCTGGAAGGGGTTCCCGACCTTCCGGTCGCACCTCAGGATGAGGCCGGTCTCACGAAGACATTCCAGACGTGGCCTCGTGGGTGGTTCCACATTCCGTAGGACCCCGATTTCCCGGTCCCCTCTTGAGAAGAACCCGATGCCCGGACACCTCTCCGAACTCCACCCTGTGAATGAAGTCCACAGGAAGGGGCAGTTTTTCCGTGCATCGTTCGGGAAAAACCCCAGGTTCCAAATACAGCTCGACAAGCGGCCTCTCTCCCCGGGGACATCTCGAGAGGCAAGCGGAGTTCCATGCCTCAATCCAAGACGAGGCCTGACTCTCCTGTCCCCAGTCTGCAGGGACCCTGCGATCGGAGTCTGAAATCAGAGGTACCCTGCTGTTCCTGCCTCAACTGGAGATGAGGCCCTCTTCCAATGCACCAAACCCAGTGGGGTCCCGAGAGGCCCCTCCCACCTCCAGTTTCCCTGGCTTCTCAGAGCCACCATGAGAAGACCCCTGAGGTCACCTGCACAAGTCGAGGGAACCCAGGGTTTCCTGCCTCAACCCGAGAAAGACCTCGAGAGACCTTCTTCAACACGTCTCGAGGCCAGATTCCCCTACCATGGCTCGGGACCAGTGACGCGCTCCCCCTCGCCACTCGGGTGGAGACCCGACTTCCCTGGCGCCCCACGAGAGGCTCACTGACCTCGCCGTCGTACCTCGTGAGAAACCGCACACTGGGGCCGCCGCTCGAGAACAACCCCAAGATTCCCCCGTCATCGAGAGATGAGGGCCTTCGTCTCCTGCATGGCCTAGAGACCAATCTCGCGACCTCTCTCCAAACGCCTCAGGATGCTTGACTCCCTTGAGTCCACCCAGTGAGCTCCAAGAGATACCCGTCGCGATTCGAGAGCAGAGCGGGGTTCTTTGCTTCCACTCGAGATGAATGCCTGTCTCCCCGGGTGCGTCTGGAATGCAACCCCGAGACCCCTGTCGCCCCTGGAGAGGAACACTGGCTTCTGGACACAAGCCTAGATGAGGTCCATTGGCCCTGCAGTCACTCGAGAGCAATCCCCAGCTTTCCTTCACAACTCGAATGGAAGATTGGACTTGCCTGGGCCAACACAAGAGGCATCCTGAATTCCCCGTCGTAACTCGAGAATCCCGCCGTAACTCGAGAAAAACCACGTGGCTCCCCCGTCATCGCAAGATGAAGCCCTTTCCCGCTACAGCGTCTCAGGAGAGGTCCCACGTTAGGAATTGGAGGTCGAAAGGGCACTTGGCACCCTTGATGCGACCCACAAAGTTCCCCGAAATCCCGGTCTCCCTCGAGTGGAACACTGAGGTTTTCCGGCACCCCCTCCTCTGAGCCCTTTCTCCCCTCCTGATCTGGACAGGAGGGTCGACTCCCCTGCTTTGTCTGGAAGGGGTTCCCGACCTGCCGGTCGCACCTCAGGATGAGGCCGGTCTCACGAAGACATTCCAGACGTGGCCTCGTGGGTGGTTCCACATTCCGTAGGACCCCGATTTCCCGGTCCCCTCTTGAGAAGAACCCGATGCCCGGACACCTCTCCGAACTCCACCCTGTGAATGAAGTCCACACGAAGGGGCAGTTTTTCCGTGCATCGTTCGAGAAAAACCCCAGGTGCCAAATACAGCTCAACAAGCGGCCTCTCTCCCCGGGGACATCTCGAGAGGCAAGCGGAGTTCCATGCCTCAACCCAAGACGAGGCCTGACTCTCCTGTCCCCAGTCTGCAGGGACCCTGCGATCGGAGTCTGAAATCAGAGGTACCCTGCGGTTCCTGCCTCAACTGGAGATGAGGCCCTCTTCCAATGCACCAAACCCAGTGGGGTCCCGAGAGGCCCCTCCCACCTCCAGTTTCCCTGGCTTCTCAGAGCCACCATGAGAAGCCCCCTGAGGTCACCTGCACAAGTCGAGGGAACCCAGGGTTTCCTGCCTCAACCCGGGAAAGACCTCGAGAGACCTTCTTCAACACGTCTCGAGGCCAGATTCCCCTACCATGGCTCGGGACCAGTGAGGCGCTCCCCCTCGCCACTCGCCTGGAGACCCGACTTCCCTGGCGCCCCAGGCGAGGCTCACTGACCTCGCCGTCGTACCTCGTGAGAAACCGCACACTGGGGCCGCCGCTCGAGAACAACCCCGAGATTCCCCCGTCATCGAGAGATGAGGGCCTTCGTCTCCTGCATGGCCTAGAGACCAATCTCGCGACCTCTCTCCAAACGCCTCAGGAGGCTTGACTCCCTTGAGTCCACCCAGTGAGCTCCAAGAAATACCCGTCGCGATTCGAGAGCAGAGCGGGGTTCTTTGCTTCCACTCGAGATGAATGCCTGTCTCCCCGGGTGCATCTGGAATGCAACCCCGAGATCCCTGTCGCCCATGGAGAGGAACATTGGCTTCTGGACACAAGCCTAGATGAGGTCTATTGGCCCTGCAATCACTCGAGAGCAATCCCCAGCTTTCCTTCGCAACTCGAATGGAAGATTGGACTTGCCTGGGCCAACACAAGAGGCATCCTGAATTCCCCGTCGTAACTCGAGAATCCCGCCGTAACTCGAGAAAAACCACGTGGCTCCCCCGTCATCGCAAGATGAAGCCCTTTCCCGCTACAGCGTCTCAGGAGAAGTCCCACGTTAGGAATTGGAGGTCGAAAGGGCACTTGGCACCCTTGATGCGACCCACAAAGTTCCCCGAAATCCCGGTCTCCCTCGAGAGGAACACTGAGGTTTTCTGGCACCCCCTCCTCTGAGCCCGTTCTCCCCTCCTGATCTGGACAGGAGGGTCAACTCCCCTGCTTTGTCTGGAAGGGGTTCCCGACCTTCCGGTCGCACCTCAGGATGAGGCCGGTCTCACGAACACATTCCAGACGTGGCCTCGTGGGTGGTTCCACATTCCGTAGGACCCCGATTTCCCCGTCCCCTCTTGAGAAGAACCCGATGCGCGGACACCTCTCAGAACTCCACCCTGTGAATGAAGTCAACACGAAGGGGCAGTGACTCGCCCGTGCAAAGTCCGGAGAAAAGCCCCAGGTTCCAAATACAGCTCGACAAGCGGCCTCTCTCCCCGTTGACATCTCGAGAGGCAAGCGGAGTTCCATGCCTCAACCCAAGACGAGGCCTGACTCTCCTGTCCCCAGTCTGCAGGGACCCTGCGATCGGAGTCTGAAATCAGAAGTACCCTGCGTTTCCTGCCTCAACTGGAGATGAGGCCCTCTTTCAATGCACCAAGCCCAGTGGAGTCCCGAGAGGCCCCTCCCACCTCAGTTTCCCTGGCTTCTCAGAGCCACCATGAGAAGCCCCCTGAGGTCACCTGCACAAGTCGAGGGAAGCCAGGGTTTCCTGCCTCAACCCGAGAAAGACCTCGAGAGACCTTCTTCAACACGTCTCGAGGCCAGATTCCCCTACCATGGCTCGGGAGCAGTGACGAGCTCCCCTTCGTCACTTGCATGGAGACCCGACTTCCCTGGCGCCCCACGCGAGGCTCACTGACTTTGCCGTCGTACCTCGTGAGAAACCGCACACTGGGGCCGCCGCTCGAGAACAACCCCGAGATTCGCCCTTCATCGAGAGATTAGGGCCTTCGTCTCCTGCATGGCCTAGAGATCAATCTCGCGACCTCTCTCCAAACGCCTCAGGAGGCTTGATTCCCTTGAGTCCACCCAGTGAGCTCCAAGACATACCCGTCGCGATTCGAGAGCAGAGAGGGGTTCTTTGCTTCCACTCGAGATGAATGCCCGTCTCCCCGGGTGCGTCTGGAATGCAACCCCGAGATCCCTGTCGCCCCTGGAGAGGAACATTGGCTTCTGGACACAAGCCTAGATGAGGTCTATTGGCCCTGCAGTCACTCGAGAACAAACCCCAGCTTTCCTTCGCAACTCGAATGGAAGATTGGACTTGCCTGGGCCAACACAAGAGGCAGCCTGAATTCCCCGTCGTAACTCGAGAATCCCGCCGTAACTCGAGAAAAACCACGTGGCTCCCCCGTCATCGCAAGATGAAGCCCTTTCCCGCTACAGCGTCTCAGGAGAAGTCCCACGTTAGGAATTGGAGGTCGAAAGGGCACTTGGCACCCTTGATGCGACCCACAAAGTTCCCCGAAATCCCGGTCTCCCTCGAGAGGAACACTGAGGTTTTCTGGCACCCCCTCCTCTGAGCCCTTTCTCCCCTCCTGATCTGGACAGGAGGGTCGACTCCCCTGCTTTGTCTGCAGGGGGTTCCCGACCTTCCGGTCGCACCTCAGGATGAGGCCGGTCTCACGAAGACATTCCAGACGTGGCCTCGTGGGTGGTTCCACATTCCGTAGGACCCCGATTTCCCGGTCCCCTCTTGAGAAGAACCCGATGCCCGGACACCTCTCGGAACTCCACCCTGTGAATGAAGTCCACACGAAGGGGCAGTTTTTCCGTGCATCGTTCGGAAAAAACCCCAGGTTCCAAATACAGCTCGACAAGCGGCCTCTCTCCCCGGGGACATCTCGAGAGGCAAGCGGAGTTCCATGCCTCAAGCCAAGACGAGGCCTGACTCTCCTGTCCCCAGTCTGCAGGGACCCTGCGATCGAAGTCTGAAATCAGAGGTACCCTGCGGTTCCTGCCTCAACTGGAGATGAGGCCCTCTTCCAATGCACCAAGCCCAGTGGAGTCCCGAGAGGCCCCTCCCACCTCCAGTTTCCCTGGCTTCTCAGCGCCACCATGAGAAGCCCCCTGAGGTCAACTGCACAAGTCGAGGGAACCCAGGGTTTCCTGCCTCAACACGGGAAAGACCTTGAGAGACCTTCTTCAACACGTCTCGAGGCCAGATTTCCCTACCATGGCTCGGGAGCAGTGACGCGCTCCCCCTCACCACTCGCATGGAGGCCCGACTTCCCTGGCGCCCCACGAGAGGCTCACTGACCTCGCCGTCGTACCTCATGAGAAACCGCACACTGGGGCCGCCGCTCGAGAACAACCCCGAGATTCCTCCGTCATCGTGAGATGAGGGCCTTCGTCTCCTGCATGGCCTAGAGACCAATCTCGCGACCTCTCTCCAAACGCCTCAGGAGGCTTGACTCCCTTCAGTCCACCCAGTGATCTCCAAGAGATACCCATCGCGACTCGAGAGCAGAGCGGGGTTCTTTGCTTCCACTCGAGATGAATGCCCGTCTCCTCGGGTGCGTCTGTAATGCAACCCCGAGATCCCTGTCGCCCCTGGAGAGGAACATTGGCTTCTGGACACAAGCCTAGATGAGGTCTATTGGCCCTGCAGTCACTCGAGAGCAATCCCCAGCTTTCCTTCGCAACTCGAATGGAAGATTGGACTTGCCTGGGCCAACAAAAGAGGCAGCCTGAATTCCCCGTCGTAACTCGAGAATCCCGCCGTAACTCCAGAAAAACCACGTGTCTCTCCCGTCATCGCAAGATGAAGCCCTTTGCCGCTACAGCGTCTCAGGAGAAGTCCCACGTTAGGAATTGGAGGTCGAAAGGGCACTTGGCACCCTTGATGCGACCCACAAAGTTCCCCGAAATCCCGGTCTCCCTCGAGAGGAACACTGAGGTTTTCCGGCACCCCCTCCTCTGAGCCCTTTCTCCCCTCCTGATCTGGACAGGAGGGTCGACTCCCCTGCTTTGTCTGCAAGGGGTTCCCGACCTTCCGGTCACACCTCAGGATGAGGCCGGTCTCACGAAGACATTCCAGACGTGGCCTCGTGGGTGGTTCCACATTCCGTAGGACCCCGATTTCCCGGTCCCCTCTTGAGAAGAACCCGATGCCCGGACACCTCTACGAACTCCACCCTGTGAATGAAGTCCACACGAAGTGGCAGTTTTTCCGTGCATCGTTCGGGAAAAACCCCAGGTGCCAAATACAGCTCGACAAGCGGCCTCTCTCCCCGGGGACATCTCGAGAGGCAAGCGGAGTTCCATGCCTCAACCCAAGACGAGGCCTGACTCTCCTGTCCCCAGTCTGCAGGGACCCTGCGATCGGAGTCTGAAATCAGAGGTACCCTGCGGTTCCTGCCTCAACTGGAGATGAGGCCCTCTTCCAATGCACCAAACCCAGTGGGGTCCCGAGAGGCCCCTCCCACCTCCAGTTTCCCTGGCTTCTCAGAGCCACCATGAGAAGCCCCCTGAGGTCACCTGCACAAGTCGAGGGAACCCAGGGTTTCCTGCCTCAACCCGAGAAAGACCTCGAGAGACCTTCTTCAACACGTCTCGAGGCCAGATTCCCCTACCATGGCTCGGGAGCAGTGACGCGCTCCCCCTCGCCACTCGCATGGAGACCCGACTTCCCTGGCGCCCCACGAGAGGCTCACTGACCTCGCCGTCGTACCTCGTGAGAAACCGCACACTGGGGCCGCCGCTCGAGAACAACCCCGAGATTCCCCGTCATCGAGAGATGAGGGCCTTCGTCTCCTGCATGGCCTAGAGACCAATCTCGCGACCTCTCTCCAAACGCCTCAGGAGGCTTGACTCCCTTGAGTCCACCCAGTGAGCTCCAAGAGATACCCGTCGCGATTCGAGAGCAGAGCGGGGTTCTTTGCTTCCACTCGAGATGAATGCCTGTCTCCCCGGGTGCGTCTGGAATGCAACCCCGAGATCCCTGTCGCCCCTGGAGAGGAACACTGGCTTCTGGACACAAGCCTAGATGAGGTCCATTGGCCCTGCAGTCACTCGAGAGCAATCCCCAGCTTTCCTTCGCAACTCGAATGGAAGATTGGACTTGCCTGGGCCAACACAAGAGGCATCCTGAATTCCCCGTCGTAACTCGAGAATCCCGCCGTAACTCGAGAAAAACCACGTGGCTCCCCCGTCATCGCAAGATGAAGCCCTTTCCCGCTACAGCGCCTCAGGAGAAGTCCCACGTTAGGAATTGGAGGTCGAAAGGGCACTTGGCACCCTTGATGCGACCCACAAAGTTCCCCGAAATCCCGGTCTCCCTCGAGAGGAACACTGAGGTTTTCCGGCACCCCCTCCTCTGAGCCCTTTCTCCCCTCCTGATCTGGACAGGAGGGTCGACTCCCCTGCTTTGTCTGGAAGGGGTTCCCGACCTTCCGGTCGCACCTCAGGATGAGGCCAGTCTCACGAAGACATTCCAGACGTGGCCTCGTGGGTGGTTCCACATTCCATAGGACCCCGATTTCCCGGTCCCCTCTTGAGAAGAACCCGATGCCCGGACACCTCTCCGAACTCCACCCTGTGAATGAAGTCCACACGAAGGGGCAGTTTTTCCGTGCATCGTTCAGGAAAAACCCCAGGTGCAAATACAGCTCGACAAGCGGCCTCTCTCCCCGGGGACATCTCGAGAGGCAAGCGGAGTTCCATGCCTCAACCCAAGACGAGGCCTGACTCTCCTGTCCCCAGTCTGCAGGGACCCTGCGATCGGAGTCTGAAATCAGAGGTACCCCGGGTTCCTGCCTCAACTGGAGATGAGGCCCTCTTCCAATGCACCAAACCCAGTGGGGTCCCGAGAGGCCCCTCCCACCTCCAGTTTCCCTGGCTTCTCAGAGCCACCATGAGAAGCCCCCTGAGGTCACCTGCACAAGTCGAGTGAACCCAGGGTTTCCTGCCTCAACCCGAGAAAGACCTCGAGAGACCTTCTTCAACACGTCTCGAGGCCAGATTCCCCTACCATGGCTCGGGACCAGTGACGCGCTCGCCCTCGCCACTCGCATGGAGACCCGACTTCCCTGGCGCCCCACGAGAGGCTCACTGACCTCGCCGTCGTACCTCGTGAGAAACCGCACACTGGGGCCGCCGCTCGAGAACAACCCCGAGATTCCCCCGTCATCGAGAGATGAGGGCCTTCGTCTCCTGCGTGGCCTAGAGACCAATCTCGCGACCTCTCTCCAAACGCCTCAGGAGGCTTGACTCCCTTGAGTCCACCCAGTGAGCTCCAAGAGATACCCGTCGCGATTCGAGAGCAGAGCGGGGTTCTTTGCTTCCACTCGAGATGAATGCCTGTCTCCCCGGGTGCGTCTGGAATGCAACCCCGAGATCCCTGTCGCCCCTGGAGAGGAACATTGGCTTCTGGACACAAGCCTAGATGAGGTCCATTGGCACTGCAGTCACTCGAGAGCAATCCCCAGCTTTCCTTCGCAACTCGAATGGAAGATTGGACTTGCCTGGGCCAACACAAGAGGCATCCTGAATTCCCCGTCGTAACTCGAGAATCCCGCCGTAACTCGAGAAAAACCACGTGGCTCCCCCGTCATCGCAAGATGAAGCCCTTTGCCGCTACAGCGTCTCAGGAGAAGTCCCACGTTAGGAATTGGAGGTCGAAAGGGCACTTGGCACCCTTGATGCGACCCACAAAGTTCCCCGAAATCCCGGTCTCCCTCGAGAGGAACACTGAGGTTTTCCGGCACCCCCTCCTCTGAGCCCTTTCTCCCCTCCTGATCTGGACAGGAGGGTCGACTCCCCTGCTTTGTCTGGAAGGGGTTCCCGACCTTCCGGTCGCACCTCAGGATGAGGCCGGTCTCACGAAGACATTCCAGACGTGGCCTCGTGGGTGGTTCCACATTCCGTAGGACCCCAATTTCCCGGTCCCCTCTTGAGAAGAACCCGATGCCCGGACACCTCTCCGAACTCCACCCTGTGAATGAAGTCCACACGAAGGGGCAGTTTTTCCGTGCATCGTTCGGGAAAAACCCCAGGTGCCAAATACAGCTCGACAAGCGTCCTCTCTCCCCGGGGACATCTCGAGAGGCAAGCGGAGTTCCATGCCTCAACCCAAGACGAGGCCTGACTCTCCTGTCCCCAGTCTGCAGGGACCCTGCGATCGGAGTCTGAAATCAGAGGTACCCTGCGGTTCCTGCCTCAACTGGAGATGAGGCCCTCTTCCAATGCACCAAACCCAGTGGGGTCCCGAGAGGCCCCTCCCACCTCCAGTTTCCCTGGCTTCTCAGAGCCACCATGAGAAGCCCCCTGAGGTCACCTGCACAAGTCGAGGGAACCCAGGGTTTCCTGCCTCAACCCGAGAAAGACCTCGAGAGACCTTCTTCAACACGTCTCGAGGCCAGATTCCCCTACCATGGCTCGGGACCAGTGACGCGCTCGCCCTCGCCACTCGCATGGAGACCCGACTTCCCTGGCGCCCCACGAGAGGCTCACTGACCTCGCCGTCGAACCTCGTGAGAAACCGCACACTGGGGCCGCCGCTCGAGAACAACCCCGAGATTCCCCCGTCATCGAGAGATGAGGGCCTTCGTCTCCTGCATGGCCTAGAGACCAATCTCGCGACCTCTCTCCAAACGCCTCAGGAGGCTT
Source organism: Bos grunniens (assembly GCF_055505025.1). NCBI lineage: Eukaryota > Metazoa > Chordata > Mammalia > Artiodactyla > Bovidae > Bos > Bos grunniens. The sequence goes on along the minus strand of NC_141188.1, from coordinate 162,532 downwards.
GACTCCCTTGAGTCCACCCAGTGAGCTCCAAGAGATACCCGTCGCGATTCGAGAGCAGAGCGGGGTTCTTTGCTTCCACTCGAGATGAATGCCTGTCTCCCCGGGTGCGTCTGGAATGCAACCCCGAGATCCCTGTCGCCCCTGGAGAGGAACATTGCCTTCTGGACACAAGCCTAGATGAGGTCCATTGGCCCTGCAGTCACTCGAGAGCAATCCCCAGCTTTCCTTCGCAACTCGAATGGAAGATTGGACTTGCCTGGGCCAACACAAGAGGCAGCCTGAATTCCCCGTCGTAACTCGAGAATCCCGCCGTAACTCGAGAAAAACCACGTGACTCCCACGTCATCGCAAGATGAAGCCCTTTCCCGCTACAGCGTCTCAGGAGAGGTCCCACGTTAGGAATTGGAGGTCGAAAGGGCACTTGGCACCCTTGATGCGACCCACAAAGTTCCCCGAAATCCCGGTCTCCCTCGAGAGGAACACTGAGGTTTTCCGGCACCCCCTCCTCTGAGCCCTTTCTCCCCTCCTGATCTGGACAGGAGGGTCGACTCCCCTGCTTTGTCTGGAAGGGGTTCCCGACCTTCCGGTCGCACCTCAGGATGAGGCCGGTCTCACGAAGACATTCCAGACGTGGCCTCGTGGGTGGTTCCACATTCCGTAGGACCCCGATTTCCCGGTCCCCTCTTGAGAAGAACCCGATGCCCGGACACCTCTCCGAACTCCACCCTGTGAATGAAGTCCACAGGAAGGGGCAGTTTTTCCGTGCATCGTTCGGGAAAAACCCCAGGTTCCAAATACAGCTCGACAAGCGGCCTCTCTCCCCGGGGACATCTCGAGAGGCAAGCGGAGTTCCATGCCTCAATCCAAGACGAGGCCTGACTCTCCTGTCCCCAGTCTGCAGGGACCCTGCGATCGGAGTCTGAAATCAGAGGTACCCTGCTGTTCCTGCCTCAACTGGAGATGAGGCCCTCTTCCAATGCACCAAACCCAGTGGGGTCCCGAAAGGCCCCTCCCACCTCCAGTTTCCCTGGCTTCTCAGAGCCACCATGAGAAGACCCCTGAGGTCACCTGCACAAGTCGAGGGAACCCAGGGTTTCCTGCCTCAACCCGAGAAAGACCTCGAGAGACCTTCTTCAACACGTCTCGAGGCCAGATTCCCCTACCATGGCTCGGGAGCAGTGACGCGCTCCCCCTCGCCACTCGCATGGAGACCCGACTTCCCTGGCGCCCCACGAGAGGCTCACTGACATCGCCGTCGTACCTCGTGAGAAACCGCACACTGGGGCCGCCGCTCGAGAACAACCCCGAGATTCCCCCGTCATCGAGAGATGAGGGCCTTCGTCTCCTGCATGGCCTAGAGACCAATCTCGCGACCTCTCTCCAAACGCCTCAGGAGGCTTGACTCCCTTGAGTCCACCCAGTGAGCTCCAAGAGATACCCGTCGCGATTCGAGAGCAGAGCGGGGTTCTTTGCTTCCACTCGAGATGAATGCCTGTCTCCCCGGGTGCGTCTGGAATGCAACCCCGAGATCCCTGTCGCCCCTGGAGAGGAACACTGGCTTCTGGACACAAGCCTAGATGAGGTCCATTGGCCCTGCAGTCACTCGAGAGCAATCCCCAGCTTTCCTTCGCAACTCGAATGGAAGATTGGACTTGCCTGGGCCAACACAAGAGGCATCCTGAATTCCCCGTCGTAACTCGAGAATCCCGCCGTAACTCGAGAAAAACCACGTGGCTCCCCCGTCATCGCAAGATGAAGCCCTTTCCCGCTACAGCGTCTCAGGAGAAGTCCCACGTTAGGAATTGGAGGTTTAAAGGGCACTTGGCACCCTTGATGCGACCCACAAAGTTCCCCGAAATCCCGGTCTCCCTCGAGAGGAACACTGAGGTTTTCCGGCACCCCCTCCTCTGAGCCCTTTCTCCCCTCCTGATCTGGACAGGAGGGTCGACTCCCCTGCTTTGTCTGGAAGGGGTTCCCGACCTTCCGGTCGCACCTCAGGATGAGGTCGGTCTCACGAAGACATTCCAGACGTGGCCTCGTGGGTGGTTCCACATTCCGTAGGACCCCGATTTCCCGGTCCCCTCTTGAGAAGAACCCGATGCCCGGACACCTCTCCGAACTCCACACTGTGAATGAAGTCCACACGAAGGGGCAGTTTTTCCGTGCATCGTTCGGGAAAAACCCCAGGTGCCAAATACAGCTCGACAAGCGGCCTCTCTCCCCGGGGACATCTCGAGAGGCAAGCGGAGTTCCATGCCTCAACCCAAGACGAGGCCTGACTCTCCTGTCCCCAGTCTGCAGGGACCCTGCGATCGGAGTCTGAAATCAGAGGTACCCTGCGGTTCCTGCCTCAACTGGAGATGAGGCCCTCTTCCAATGCACCAAACCCAGTGGGGTCCCGAGAGGCCCCTCCCACCTCCAGTTTCCCTGACTTCTCAGAGCCACCATGAGAAGCCCCCTGAGGTCACCTGCACAAGTCGAGGGAACCCAGGGTTTCCTGCCTCAACCCGAGAAAGACCTCGAGAGACCTTCTTCAACACGTCTCGAGGCCAGATTCCCCTACCATGGCTCGGGACCAGTGACGCGCTCCCCCTCGCCACTCGCGTGGAGACCCGACTTCCCTGGCGCCCCACGAGAGGCTCACTGACCTCGCCGTCGTACCTCGTGAGAAACCGCACACTGGGGCCGCCGCTCGAGAACAACCCCGAGATTCCCCGTCATCGAGAAATGAGGGCCTTCGTCTCCTGCATGGCCTAGAGACCAATCTCGCGACCTCTCTCCAAACGCCTCAGGAGGCTTGACTCCCTTGAGTCCACCCAGTGAGCTCCAAGAGATACCCGTCGCGATTCGAGAGCAGAGCGGGGTTCTTTGCTTCCACTCGAGATGAATGCCTGTCTCCCCAGGTGCGTCTGGAATGCAACCCCGACATCCCTGTCGCCCCTGGAGAGGAACACTGGCTTCTGGACACAAGCCTAGATGAGGTCCATTGGCCCTGCAGTCACTCGAGAGCAATCCCCAGCTTTCCTTCGCAACTCGAATGGAAGATTGGACTTGCCTGGGCCAACACAAGAGGCATCCTGAATTCCCCGTCGTAACTCGAGAATCCCGCCGTAACTCGAGAAAAACCACGTGGCTCCCCCGTCATCGCAAGATGAAGCCCTTTCCCGCTACATCGTCTCAAGAGAGGTCCCACGTTAGGAATTGGAGGTCGAAAGGGCACTTGGCACCCTTGATGCGACCCACAAAGTTCCCCGAAATCCCGGTCTCCCTCGAGAGGAACACTGAGGTTTTCCGGCACCCCCTCCTCTGAGCCCTTTCTCCCCTCCTGATCTGGACAGGAGGGTCGACTCCCCTGCTTTGTCTGGAAGGGGTTCCCGACCTTCCGGTCGCACCTCAGGATGAGGCCGGTCTCACGAAGACATTCCAGACGTGGCCTCGTGGGTGGTTCCACATTCCGAAGGACCCCGATTTCCCGGTCCCCTCTTGAGAAGAACCCGATGCCCGGACACCTCTCCGAACTCCACCCTGTGAATGAAGTCCACAGGAAGGGGCAGTTTTTCCGTGCATCGTTCGGGAAAAACCCCAGGTTCCAAATACAGCTCGACAAGCGGCCTCTCTCCCCTGGACATCTCGAGAGGCAAGCGGAGTTCCATGCCTCAATCCAAGACGAGGCCTGACTCTCCTGTCCCCAGTCTGCAGGGACCCTGCGATCGGAGTCTGAAATCAGAGGTACCCTGCTGTTCCTGCCTCAACTGGAGATGAGGCCCTCTTCCAATGCACCAAACCCAGTGGGGTCCCGAGAGGCCCCTCCCACCTCCAGTTTCCCTGGCTTCTCAGAGCCACCATGAGAAGACCCCTGAGGTCACCTGCACAAGTCGAGGGAACCCAGGGTTTCCTGCCTCAACCCGAGAAAGACCTCGAGAGACCTTCTTCAACACGTCTCGAGGCCAGATTCCCCTACCATGGCTCGGGACCAGTGACGCGCTCCCCCTCGCCACTCGGGTGGAGACCCGACTTCCCTGGCGCCCCACGAGAGGCTCACTGACCTCGCCGTCGTACCTCGTGAGAAACCGCACACTGGGGCCGCCGCTCGAGAACAACCCCGAGATTCCCCCGTCATCGAGAGATGAGGGCCTTCGTCTCCTGCATGGCCTAGAGACCAATCTCGCGACCTCTCTCCAAACGCCTCAGGATGCTTGACTCCCTTGAGTCCACCCAGTGAGCTCCAAGAGATACCCGTCGCGATTCGAGAGCAGAGCGGGGTTCTTTGCTTCCACTCGAGATGAATGCCTGTCTCCCCGGGTGCGTCTGGAATGCAACCCCGAGATCCCTGTCGCCCCTGGAGAGGAACACTGGCTTCTGGACACAAGCCTAGATGAGGTCCATTGGCCCTGCAGTCACTCGAGAGCAATCCCCAGCTTTCCTTCGCAACTCGAATGGAAGATTGGACTTGCCTGGGCCAACACAAGAGGCATCCTGAATTCCCCGTCGTAACTCGAGAATCCCGCCGTAACTCGAGAAAAACCACGTGGCTCCCCCGTCATCGCAAGATGAAGCCCTTTCCCGCTACAGCGTCTCAGGAGAAGTCCCACTTTAGGAATTGGAGGTTTAAAGGGCACTTGGCACCCTTGATGCGACCCACAAAGTTCCCCGAAATCCCGGTCTCCCTCGAGAGGAACACTGAGGTTTTCCGGCACCCCCTCCTCTGAGCCCTTTCTCCCCTCCTGATCTGGACAGGAGGGTCGACTCCCCTGCTTTGTCTGGAAGGGGTTCCCGACCTTCCGGTCGCACCTCAGGATGAGGTCGGTCTCACGAAGACCTTCCAGACGTGGCCTCGTGGGTGGTTCCACATTCCGTAGGACCCCGATTTCCCGGTCCCCTCTTGAGAAGAACCCGATGCCCGGACACCTCTCCGAACTCCACACTGTGAATGAAGTCCACACGAAGGGGCAGTTTTTCCGTGCATCATTCGGGAAAAACCCCAGGTGCCAAATACAGCTCGACAAGCGGCCTCTCTCCCCGGGGACATCTCGAGAGGCAAGCGGAGTTCCATGCCTCAACCCAAGACGAGGCCTGACTCTCCTGTCCCCAGTCTGCAGGGACCCTGCGATCGGAGTCTGAAATCAGAGGTACCCTGCGGTTCCTGCCTCAACTGGAGATGAGGCCCTCTTCCAATGCACCAAACCCAGTGGGGTCCCGAGAGGCCCCTCCCAGCTCCAGTTTCCCTGACTTCTCAGAGCCACCATGAGAAGCCCCCTGAGGTCACCTGCACAAATCGAGGGAACCCAGGGTTTCCTGCCTCAACCCGAGAAAGACCTCGAGAGACCTTCTTCAACACGTCTCGAGGCCAGATTCCCCTACCATGGCTCGGGACCAGTGACGCGCTCCCCCTCGCCACTCGCGTGGAGACCCGACTTCCCTGGCGCCCCACGAGAGGCTCACTGACCTCGCCGTCGTACCTCGTGAGAAACCGCACACTGGGGCCGCCGCTCGAGAACAACCCCGAGATTCCCCGTCATCGAGAAATGAGGGCCTTCGTCTCCTGCATGGCCTAGAGACCAATCTCGCGACCTCTCTCCAAACGCCTCAGGAGGCTTGACTCCCTTGAGTCCACCCAGTGAGCTCCAAGAGATACCCGTCGCGATTCGAGAGCAGAGCGGGGTTCTTTGCTTCCACTCGAGATGAATGCCTGTCTCCCCAGGTGCGTCTGGAATGCAACCCCGAGATCCCTGTCGCCCCTGGAGAGGAACACTGGCTTCTGGACACAAGCCTAGATGAGGTCCATTGGCCCTGCAGTCACTCGAGAGCAATCCCCAGCTTTCCTTGGCAACTCGAATGGAAGATTGGACTTGCCTGGGCCAACACAAGAGGCATCCTGAATTCCCCGTCGTAACTCGAGAATCCCGCCGTAACTCGAGAAAAACCACGTGGCTCCCCCGTCATCGCAAGATGAAGCCCTTTCCCGCTACATCGTCTCAGGAGAGGTCCCACGTTAGGAATTGGAGGTCGAAAGGGCACTTGGCACCCTTGATGCGACCCACAAAGTTCCCCGAAATCCCGGTCTCCCTCGAGAGGAACACTGAGGTTTTCCGGCACCCCCTCCTCTGAGCCCTTTCTCCCCTCCTGATCTGGACAGGAGGGTCGACTCCCCTGCTTTGTCTGGAAGGGGTTCCCGACCTTCCGGTCGCACCTCAGGATGAGGCCGGTCTCACGAAGACATTCCAGACGTGGCCTCGTGGGTGGTTCCACATTCCGTAGGACCCCGATTTCCCGGTCCCCTCTTGAGAAGAACCCGATGCCCGGACACCTCTCCGAACTCCACCCTGTGAATGAAGTCCACAGGAAGGGGCAGTTTTTCCGTGCATCGTTCGGGAAAAACCCCAGGTTCCAAATACAGCTCGACAAGCGGCCTCTCTCCCCGGGGACATCTCGAGAGGCAAGCGGAGTTCCATGCCTCAATCCAAGACGAGGCCTGACTCTCCTGTCCCCAGTCTGCAGGGACCCTGCGATCGGAGTCTGAAATCAGAGGTACCCTGCTGTTCCTGCCTCAACTGGAGATGAGGCCCTCTTCCAATGCACCAAACCCAGTGGGGTCCCGAGAGGCCCCTCCCACCTCCAGTTTCCCTGGCTTCTCAGAGCCACCATGAGAAGACCCCTGAGGTCACCTGCACAAGTCGAGGGAACCCAGGGTTTCCTGCCTCAACCCGAGAAAGACCTCGAGAGACCTTCTTCAACACGTCTCGAGGCCAGATTCCCCTACCATGGCTCGGGACCAGTGACGCGCTCCCCCTCGCCACTCGGGTGGAGACCCGACTTCCCTGGCGCCCCACGAGAGGCTCACTGACCTCGCCGTCGTACCTCGTGAGAAACCGCACACTGGGGCCGCCGCTCGAGAACAACCCCGAGATTCCCCCGTCATCGAGAGATGAGGGCCTTCGTCTCCTGCATGGCCTAGAGACCAATCTCGCGACCTCTCTCCAAACGCCTCAGGATGCTTGACTCCCTTGAGTCCACCCAGTGAGCTCCAAGAGATACCCGTCGCGATTCGAGAGCAGAGCGGGGTTCTTTGCTTCCACTCGAGATGAATGCCTGTCTCCCCGGGTGCGTCTGGAATGCAACCCCGAGATCCCTGTCGCCCCTGGAGAGGAACACTGGCTTCTGGACACAAGCCTAGATGAGGTCCATTGGCCCTGCAGTCACTCGAGAGCAATCCCCAGCTTTCCTTCGCAACTCGAATGGAAGATTGGACTTGCCTGGGCCAACACAAGAGGCATCCTGAATTCCCCGTCGTAACTCGAGAATCCCGCCGTAACTCGAGAAAAACCACGTGGCTCCCCCGTCATTGCAAGATGAAGCCCTTTCCCGCTACAGCGTCTCAGGAGAGGTCCCACGTTAGGAATTGGAGGTCGAAAGGGCACTTGGCACCCTTGATGCGACCCACAAAGTTCCCCGAAATCCCGGTCTCCCTCGAGTGGAACACTGAGGTTTTCCGGCACCCCCTCCTCTGAGCCCTTTCTCCCCTCCTGATCTGGACAGGAGGGTCGACTCCCCTGCTTTGTCTGGAAGGGGTTCCCGACCTGCCGGTCGCACCTCAGGATGAGGCCGGTCTCACGAAGACATTCCAGACGTGGCCTCGTGGGTGGTTCCACATTCCGTAGGACCCCGATTTCCCGGTCCCCTCTTGAGAAGAACCCGATGCCCGGACACCTCTCCGAACTCCACCCTGTGAATGAAGTCCACACGAAGGGGCAGTTTTTCCGTGCATCGTTCGGGAAAAACCCCAGGTGCCAAATACAGCTCGACAAGCGGCCTCTCTCCCCGGGGACATCTCGAGAGGCAAGCGGAGTTCCATGCCTCAACCCAAGACGAGGCCTGACTCTCCTGTCCCCAGTCTGCAGGGACCCTGCGATCGGAGTCTGAAATCAGAGGTACCCTGCGGTTCCTGCCTCAACTGGAGATGAGGCCCTCTTCCAATGCACCAAACCCAGTGGGGTCCCGAGAGGCCCCTCCCACCTCCAGTTTCCCTGACTTCTCAGAGCCACCATGAGAAGCCCCCTGAGGTCACCTGCACAAGTCGAGGGAACCCAGGGTTTCCTGCCTCAACCCGAGAAAGACCTCGAGAGACCTTCTTCAACACGTCTCGAGGCCAGATTCCCCTACCATGGCTCAGGACCAGTGACGCGCTCCCCCTCGCCACTCGCGTGGAGACCCGACTTCCCTGGCGCCCCACGAGAGGCTCACTGACCTCGCCGTCGTACCTCGTGAGAAACCGCACACTGGGGCCGCCGCTCGAGAACAACCCCGAGATTCCCCGTCATCGAGAAATGAGGGCCTTCGTCTCCTGCATGGCCTAGAGACCAATCTCGCGACCTCTCTCCAAACGCCTCAGGAGGCTTGACTCCCTTGAGTCCACCCAGTGAGCTCCAAGAGATACCCGTCGCGATTCGAGAGCAGAGCGGGGTTCTTTGCTTCCACTCGAGATGAATGCCTGTCTCCCCAGGTGCGTCTGGAATGCAACCCCGACATCCCTGTCGCCCCTGGAGAGGAACACTGGCTTCTGGACACAAGCCTAGATGAGGTCCATTGGCCCTGCAGTCACTCGAGAGCAATCCCCAGCTTTCCTTCGCAACTCGAATGGAAGATTGGACTTGCCTGGGCCAACACAAGAGGCATCCTGAATTCCCCGTCGTAACTCGAGAATCCCGCCGTAACTCGAGAAAAACCACGTGGCTCCCCCGTCATCGCAAGATGAAGCCCTTTCCCGCTACATCGTCTCAAGAGAGGTCCCACGTTAGGAATTGGAGGTCGAAAGGGCACTTGGCACCCTTGATGCGACCCACAAAGTTCCCCGAAATCCCGGTCTCCCTCGAGAGGAACACTGAGGTTTTCCGGCACCCCCTCCTCTGAGCCCTTTCTCCCCTCCTGATCTGGACAGGAGGGTCGACTCCCCTGCTTTGTCTGGAAGGGGTTCCCGACCTTCCGGTCGCACCTCAGGATGAGGCCGGTCTCACGAAGACATTCCAGACGTGGCCTCGTGGGTGGTTCCACATTCCGTAGGACCCCGATTTCCCGGTCCCCTCTTGAGAAGAACCCGATGCCCGGACACCTCTCCGAACTCCACCCTGTGAATGAAGTCCACAGGAAGGGGCAGTTTTTCCGTGCATCGTTCGGGAAAAACCCCAGGTTCCAAATACAGCTCGACAAGCGGCCTCTCTCCCCGGGGACATCTCGAGAGGCAAGCGGAGTTCCATGCCTCAATCCAAGACGAGGCCTGACTCTCCTGTCCCCAGTCTGCAGGGACCCTGCGATCGGAGTCTGAAATCAGAGGTACCCTGCTGTTCCTGCCTCAACTGGAGATGAGGCCCTCTTCCAATGCACCAAACCCAGTGGGGTCCCGAGAGGCCCCTCCCACCTCCAGTTTCCCTGGCTTCTCAGAGCCACCATGAGAAGACCCCTGAGGTCACCTGCACAAGTCGAGGGAACCCAGGGTTTCCTGCCTCAACCCGAGAAAGACCTCGAGAGACCTTCTTCAACACGTCTCGAGGCCAGATTCCCCTACCATGGCTCGGGACCAGTGACGCGCTCCCCCTCGCCACTCGGGTGGAGACCCGACTTCCCTGGCGCCCCACGAGAGGCTCACTGACCTCGCCGTCGTACCTCGTGAGAAACCGCACACTGGGGCCGCCGCTCGAGAACAACCCCGAGATTCCCCCGTCATCGAGAGATGAGGGCCTTCGTCTCCTGCATGGCCTAGAGACCAATCTCGCGACCTCTCTCCAAACGCCTCAGGATGCTTGACTCCCTTGAGTCCACCCAGTGAGCTCCAAGAGATACCCGTCGCGATTCGAGAGCAGAGCGGGGTTCTTTGCTTCCACTCGAGATGAATGCCTGTCTCCCCGGGTGCGTCTGGAATGCAACCCCGAGATCCCTGTCGCCCCTGGAGAGGAACACTGGCTTCTGGACACAAGCCTAGATGAGGTCCATTGGCCCTGCAGTCACTCGAGAGCAATCCCCAGCTTTCCTTCGCAACTCGAATGGAAGATTGGACTTGCCTGGGCCAACACAAGAGGCATCCTGAATTCCCCGTCGTAACTCGAGAATCCCGCCGTAACTCGAGAAAAACCACGTGGCTCCCCCGTCATCGCAAGATGAAGCCCTTTCCCGCTACAGCGTCTCAGGAGAAGTCCCACGTTAGGAATTGGAGGTTTAAAGGGCACTTGGCACCCTTGATGCGACCCACAAAGTTCCCCGAAATCCCGGTCTCCCTCGAGAGGAACACTGAGGTTTTCCGGCACCCCCTCCTCTGAGCCCTTTCTCCCCTCCTGATCTGGACAGGAGGGTCGACTCCCCTGCTTTGTCTGGAAGGGGTTCCCGACCTTCCGGTCGCACCTCAGGATGAGGTCGGTCTCACGAAGACATTCCAGACGTGGCCTCGTGGGTGGTTCCACATTCCGTAGGACCCCGATTTCCCGGTCCCCTCTTGAGAAGAACCCGATGCCCGGACACCTCTCCGAACTCCACACTGTGAATGAAGTCCACACGAAGGGGCAGTTTTTCCGTGCATCGTTCGGGAAAAACCCCAGGTTCCAAATACAGCTCGACAAGCGGCCTCTCTCCCCGGGGACATCTCGAGAGGCAAGCGGAGTTCCATGCCTCAACCCAAGACGAGGCCTGACTCTCCTGTCCCCAGTCTGCAGGGACCCTGCGATCGGAGTCTGAAATCAGAGGTACCCTGCGGTTCCTGCCTCAACTGGAGATGAGGCCCTCTTCCAATGCACCAAACCCAGTGGGGTCCCGAGAGGCCCCTCCCACCTCCAGTTTCCCTGACTTCTCAGAGCCACCATGAGAAGCCCCCTGAGGTCACCTGCACAAGTCGAGGGAACCCAGGGTTTCCTGCCTCAACCCGAGAAAGACCTCGAGAGACCTTCTTCAACACGTCTCGAGGCCAGATTCCCCTACCATGGCTCGGGACCAGTGACGCGCTCCCCCTCGCCACTCGCGTGGAGACCCGACTTCCCTGGCGCCCCACGAGAGGCTCACTGACCTCGCCGTCGTACCTCGTGAGAAACCGCACACTGGGGCCGCCGCTCGAGAACAACCCCGAGATTCCCCCGTCATCGAGAGATGAGGGCCTTCGTCTCCTGCATGGCCTAGAGACCAATCTCGCGACCTCTCTCCAAACGCCTCAGGAGGCTTGACTCCCTTGAGTCCACCCAGTGAGCTCCAAGAGATACCCGTCGCGATTCGAGAGCAGAGCGGGGTTCTTTGCTTCCACTCGAGATGAATGCCTGTCTCCCCGGGTGCGTCTGGAATGCAACCCCGAGATCCCTGTCGCCCCTGGAGAGGAACACTGGCTTCTGGACACAAGCCTAGATGAGGTCCATTGGCCCTGCAGTCACTCGAGAGCAATCCCCAGCTTTCCTTCGCAACTCGAATGGAAGATTGGACTTGCCTGGGCCAACACAAGAGGCATCCTGAATTCCCCGTCGTAACTCGAGAATCCCGCCGTAACTCGAGAAAAACCACGTGGCTCCCCCGTCATCGCAAGATGAAGCCCTTTCCCGCTACAGCGTCTCAGGAGAAGTCCCACGTTAGGAATTGGAGGTTTAAAGGGCACTTGGCACCCTTGATGCGACCCACAAAGTTCCCCGAAATCCCGGTCTCCCTCGAGAGGAACACTGAGGTTTTCCGGCACCCCCTCCTCTGAGCCCTTTCTCCCCTCCTGATCTGGACAGGAGGGTCGACTCCCCTGCTTTGTCTGGAAGGGGTTCCCGACCTTCCGGTCGCACCTCAGGATGAGGTCGGTCTCACGAAGACATTCCAGACGTGGCCTCGTGGGTGGTTCCACATTCCGTAGGACCCCGATTTCCCGGTCCCCTCTTGAGAAGAACCCGATGCCCGGACACCTCTCCGAACTCCACACTGTGAATGAAGTCCACACGAAGGGGCAGTTTTTCCGTGCATCGTTCGGGAAAAACCCCAGGTGCCAAATACAGCTCGACAAGCGGCCTCTCTCCCCGGGGACATCTCGAGAGGCAAGCGGAGTTCCATGCCTCAACCCAAGACGAGGCCTGACTCTCCTGTCCCCAGTCTGCAGGGACCCTGCGATCGGAGTCTGAAATCAGAGGTACCCTGCGGTTCCTGCCTCAACTGGAGATGAGGCCCTCTTCCAATGCACCAAACCCAGTGGGGTCCCGAGAGGCCCCTCCCACCTCCAGTTTCCCTGACTTCTCAGAGCCACCATGAGAAGCCCCCTGAGGTCACCTGCACAAGTCGAGGGAACCCAGGGTTTCCTGCCTCAACCCGAGAAAGACCTCGAGAGACCTTCTTCAACACGTCTCGAGGCCAGATTCCCCTACCATGGCTCGGGACCAGTGACGCGCTCCCCCTCGCCACTCGCGTGGAGACCCGACTTCCCTGGCGCCCCACGAGAGGCTCACTGACCTCGCCGTCGTACCTCGTGAGAAACCGCACACTGGGGCCGCCGCTCGAGAACAACCCCGAGATTCCCCGTCATCGAGAAATGAGGGCCTTCGTCTCCTGCATGGCCTAGAGACCAATCTCGCGACCTCTCTCCAAACGCCTCAGGAGGCTTGACTCCCTTGAGTCCACCCAGTGAGCTCCAAGAGATACCCGTCGCGATTCGAGAGCAGAGCGGGGTTCTTTGCTTCCACTCGAGATGAATGCCTGTCTCCCCAGGTGCGTCTGGAATGCAACCCCGACATCCCTGTCGCCCCTGGAGAGGAACACTGGCTTCTGGACACAAGCCTAGATGAGGTCCATTGGCCCTGCAGTCACTCGAGAGCAATCCCCAGCTTTCCTTCGCAACTCGAATGGAAGATTGGACTTGCCTGGGCCAACACAAGAGGCATCCTGAATTCCCCGTCGTAACTCGAGAATCCCGCCGTAACTCGAGAAAAACCACGTGGCTCCCCCGTCATCACAAGATGAAGCCCTTTCCCGCTACAGCGTCTCAGGAGAGGTCCCACGTTAGGAATTGGAGGTCGAAAGGGCACTTGGCACCCTTGATGCGACCCACAAAGTTCCCCGAAATCCCGGTTTCCCTCGAGTGGAACACTGAGGTTTTCCGGCACCCCCTCCTCTGAGCCCTTTCTCCCCTCCTGATCTGGACAGGAGGGTCGACTCCCCTGCTTTGTCTGGAAGGGGTTCCCGACCTGCCGGTCGCACCTCAGGATGAGGCCGGTCTCACGAAGACATTCCAGACGTGGCCTCGTGGGTGGTTCCACATTCCGTAGGACCCCGATTTCCCGGTCCCCTCTTGAGAAGAACCCAATGCCCGGACACCTCTCCGAACTCCACCCTGTGAATGAAGTCCACACGAAGGGGCAGTTTTTCCGTGCATCGTTCGGGAAAAACCCCAGGTGCCAAATACAGCTCAACAAGCGGCCTCTCTCCCCGGGGACATCTCGAGAGGCAAGCGGAGTTCCATGCCTCAACCCAAGACGAGGCCTGACTCTCCTGTCCCCAGTCTGCAGGGACCCTGCGATCGGAGTCTGAAATCAGAGGTACCCTGCGGTTCCTGCCTCAACTGGAGATGAGGCCCTCTTCCAATGCACCAAACCCAGTGGGGTCCCGAGAGGCCCCTCCCACCTCCAGTTTCCCTGGCTTCTCAGAGCCACCATGATAAGCCCCCTGAGGTCACCTGCACAAGTCGAGGGAACCCAGGGTTTCCTGCCTCAACCCGAGAAAGACCTCGAGAGACCTTCTTCAACACGTCTCGAGGCCAGATTCCCCTACCATGGCTCGGGACCAGTGACGCGCTCGCCCTCACCACTCGCATGGAGACCCGACTTCCCTGGCGCCCCACGAGAGGCTCACTGACCTCGCCGTCGTACCTCGTGAGAAACCGCACACTGGGGCCGCCGCTCGAGAACAACCCCGAGATTCCCCCGTCATCGAGAGATGAGGGCCTTCGTCTCCTGCATGGCCTAGAGACCAATCTCGCGACCTCTCTCCAAACGCCTCAGGAGGCTTGACTCCCTTGAGTCCACCCAGTGAGCTCCAAGAGATACCCGTCGCGATTCGAGAGCAGAGCGGGGTTCTTTGCTTCCACTCGAGATGAATGCCTGTCTCCCCGGGTGCGTCTGGAATGCAACCCCGACATCCCTGTCGCCCCTGGAGAGGAACATTGGCTTCTGGACACAAGCCTAGATGAGGTCCATTGGCCCTGCAGTCACTCGAGAGCAATCCCCAGCTTTCCTTCGCAACTCGAATGGAAGATTGGACTTGCCTGGGCCAACACAAGAGGCAGCCTGAATTCCCCGTCGTAACTCGAGAATCCCGCCGTAACTCGAGAAAAACCACGTGGCTCCCACGTCATCGCAAGATGAAGCCCTTTCCCGCTACAGCGTCTCAGGAGAGGTCCCACGTTAGGAATTGGAGGTCGAAAGGGCACTTGGCACCCTTGATGCGACCCACAAAGTTCCCCGAAATCCCAGTCTCCCTCGAGAGGAACACTGAGGTTTTCCGGCACCCCCTCCTCTGAGCCCTTTCTCCCCTCCTGATCTGGACAGGAGGGTCGACTCCCCTGCTTTGTCTGGAAGGGGTTCCCGACCTTCCGGTCGCACCTCAGGATGAGGCCGTTCTCACGAAGACATTCCAGACGTGGCCTCGTGGGTGGTTCCACATTCCGTAGGACCCCGATTTCCCGGTCCCCTCTTGAGAAAAACCCGATGCCCGGACACCTCTCCGAACTCCACCCTGTGAATGAAGTCCACAGGAAGGGGCAGTTTTTCCGTGCATCGTTCGGGAAAAACCCCAGGTTCCAAATACAGCTCGACAAGCGGCCTCTCTCCCCGGGGACATCTCGAGAGGCAAGCGGAGTTCCATGCCTCAATCCAAGACGAGGCCTGACTCTCCTGTCCCCAGTCTGCAGGGACCCTGCGATCGGAGTCTGAAATCAGAGGTACCCTGCTGTTCCTGCCTCAACTGGAGATGAGGCCCTCTTCCAATGCACCAAACCCAGTGGGGTCCCGAAAGGCCCCTCCCACCTCCAGTTTCCCTGGCTTCTCAGAGCCACCATGAGAAGACCCCTGAGGTCACCTGCACAAGTCGAGGGAACCCAGGGTTTCCTGCCTCAACCCGAGAAAGACCTCGAGAGATCTTCTTCAACACGTCTCGAGGCCAGATTCCCCTACAATGGCTCGGGACCAGTGACGCGCTCCCCCTCGCCACTCGGGTGGAGACCCGACTTCCCTGGCGCCCCACGAGAGGCTCACTGACCTCGCCGTCGTACCTCGTGAGAAACCGCACACTGGGGCCGCCGCTCGAGAACAACCCCGAGATTCCCCCGTCATCGAGAGATGAGGGCCTTCGTCTCCTGCATGGCCTAGAGACCAATCTCGCGACCTCTCTCCAAACATCTCAGGATGCTTGACTCCCTTGAGTCCACCCAGTGAGCTCCAAGAGATACCCGTCGCGATTCGAGAGCAGAGCGGGGTTCTTTGCTTCCACTCGAGATGAATGCCTGTCTCCCCGGGTGCGTCTGGAATGCAACCCCGAGATCCCTGTCGCCCCTGGAGAGGAACATTGGCTTCTGGACACAAGCCTAGATGAGGTCCATTGGCCCTGCAGTCACTCGAGAGCAATCCCCAGCTTTCCTTCCCAACTCGAATGGAAGATTGGACTTGCCTGGGCCAACACAAGAGGCATCCTGAATTCCCCGTCGTAACTCGAGAATCCCGCCGTAACTCGAGAAAAACCACGTGGCTCCCCCGTCATCGCAAGATGAAGCCCTTTCCCGCTACAGCGTCTCAGGAGAAGTCCCACGTTAGGAATTGGAGGTCGAAAGGGCACTTGGCACCCTTGATGCGACCCACAAAGTTCCCCGAAATCCCGGTCTCCCTCGAGAGGAACACTGAGGTTTTCCGGCACCCCCTCCTCTGAGCCCTTTCTCCCCTCCTGATCTGGACAGGAGGGTCGACTCCCCTGCTTTGTCTGGAAGGGGTTCCCGACCTTCCGGTCGCACCTCAGGATGAGGCCGGTCTCACGAAGACATTCCAGACGTGGCCTCGTGGGTGGTTCCACATTCCGTAGGACCCCGATTTCCCGGTCCCCTCTTGAGAAGAACCCGATGCCCGGACACCTCTCCGAACTCCACCCTGTGAATGAAGTCCACACGAAGGGGCAGTTTTTCCGTGCATCGTTCGGGAAAAACCCCAGGTTCCAAATACAGCTCGACAAGCGGCCTCTCTCCCCGGGGACATCTCGAGAGGCAAGCGGAGTTCCATGCCTCAAGCCAAGACGAGGCCTGACTCTCCTGTCCCCAGTCTGCAGGGACCCTGCGATCGGAGTCTGAAATCAGAGGTACCCTGCGGTTCCTGCCTCAACTGGAGATGAGGCCCTCTTCCAATGCACCAAACCCAGTGGGGTCCCGAGAGGCCCCTCCCACCTCCAGTTTCCCTGGCTTCTCAGAGCCACCATGAGAAGCCCCCTGAGGTCACCTGCACAAGTCGAGGGAACCCAGGGTTTCCTGCCTCAACCCGAGAAAGACCTCGAGAGACCTTCTTCAACACGTCTCGAGGCCAGATTCCCCTACCATGGCTCGGGACCAGTGACGCGCTCGCCCTCGCCACTCGCATGGAGACCCGACTTCCCTGGCGCCCCACGAGAGGCTCACTGACCTCGCCGTCGTACCTCGTGAGAAACCGCACACTGGGGCCGCCGCTCGAGAACAACCCCGAGATTCCCCCGTCATCGAGAGATGAGGGCCTTCGTCTCCTGCATGGCCTAGAGACCAATCTCGCGACCTCTCTCCAAACGCCTCAGGAGGCTTGACTCCCTTGAGTCCACCCAGTGAGCTCCAAGAGATACCCGTCGCGATTCGAGAGCAGAGCGGGGTTCTTTGCTTCCACTCGAGATGAATGCCTGTCTCCCCGGGTGCGTCTGGAATGCAACCCCGAGATCCCTGTCGCCCCTGCACAGGAACATTGGCTTCTGGACACAAGCCTAGATGAGGTCTATTGGCCCTGCAGTCACTCGAGAGCAATCCCCAGCTTTCCTTCGCAACTCGAATGGAAGATTGGACTTGCCTGGGCCAACACAAGAAGCAGCCTGAATTCCCCGTCGTAACTCGAGAATCCCGCCGTGACTCGAGAAAAACCTCGTGGCTCCCCCGTCATCGCAAGATGAAGCCCTTTCCCGCTACAGCGCCTCAGGAGAAGTCCCCCGTTAGGAATTGGAGGTCGAAAGGGCACTTGGCACCCTTGATGCGACCCACAAAGTTGCCCGAAATCCCAGTCTCCCTCGAGAGGAACACTGAGGTTTTCCGGCACCCCCTCCTCTGAGCCCTTTCTCCCCTCCTGATCTGGACAGGAGGGTCGACTCCCCTGCT
The DNA here is from genome assembly GCF_055505025.1 of Bos grunniens. Taxonomy (NCBI): domain Eukaryota; kingdom Metazoa; phylum Chordata; class Mammalia; order Artiodactyla; family Bovidae; genus Bos; species Bos grunniens. Next base: position 145,179 of record NC_141188.1, on the reverse strand, counting down.
TTGTCTGGAAGGGGTTCCCGACCTTCCGGTCGCACCTCAGGATGAGGCCAGTCTCACGAAGACATTACAGACGTGGCCTCGTGGGTGGTTCCACATTCCGTAGGACCCCGATTTCCCGGTCCCCTCTTGAGAAGAACCCGATGCCCGGACACCTCTCCGAACTCCACCCTGTGAATGAAGTCCACACGAAGGGGCAGTTTTTCCGTGCCTCGTTCGGGAAAAACCCCAGGTTCCAAATACAGCTCGACAAGCGGCCTCTCTCCCCGGGGACATCTCGAGAGGCAAGCGGAGTTCCATGCCTCAGCTCAAGACGAGGCCTGACTCTCCTGTCCCCAGTCTGCAGGGACCCTGCGATCGGAGTCTGAAATCAGAGGTACCCTGCGGTTCCTGCCTCAACTGGAGATGAGGCCCTCTTCCAATGCACCAAACCCAGTGGGGTCCCGAGAGGCCCCTCCCACCTCCAGTTTCCCTGGCTTCTCAGAGCCACCATGAGAAGCCCCCTGAGGTCACCTGCACAAGTCGAGGGAACCCAGGGTTTCCTGCCTCAACCCGAGAAAGACCTCGAGAGACCTTCTTCAACACGTCTCGAGGCCAGATTCCCCTACCATGGCTCGGGAGCAGTGACGCGCTCCCCCTCGCCACTCGCGTGGAGACCCGACTTCCCTGGCGCCCCACGAGAGGCTCACTGACCTCGCCGTCGTACCTCGTGAGAAACCGCACACTGGGGCCGCCGCTCGAGAACAACCCCGAGATTCCCCCGTCATCGAGAGATGAGGGCCTTCGTCTCCTGCATGGCCTAGAGACCAATCTCGAGACCTCTCTCCAAACGCCTCAGGAGGCTTGACTCCCTTGAGTCCACCCAGTGAGCTCCAAGAGATACCCGTCGCGATTCGAGAGCAGAGCGGGGTTCTTTGCTTCCACTCGAGATGAATGCCAGTCTCCCCGGTTGCGTCTGGAATGCAACCCCGAGATCCCTGTCGCCCCTGGAGAGGAACATTGGCTTCTGGACACAAGCCTAGATGAGGTCTATTGGCCCTGCAGTCACTCGAGAGCAATCCCCAGCTTTCCTTCGCAACTCGAATGGAAGATTGGACTTGCCTGGGCCAACACAAGAGGCATCCTGAATTCCCCGTCGTAACTCGAGAATCCCGCCGTAACTCGAGAAAAACCACGTGGCTCCCCCGTCATCGCAAGATGAAGCCCTTTCCCGCTACAGCGCCTCAGGAGAAGTCCCCCGTTAGGAATTGGAGGTCGAAAGGGCACTTGGCACCCTTGATGCGACCCACAAAGTTCCCCGAAATCCCGGTCTCCCTCGAGAGGAACACTGAGGTTTTCCGGCACCCCCTCCTCTGAGCCCTTTCTCCCCTCCTGATCTGGACAGGAGGGTCGACTCCCCTGCTTTGTCTGGAAGGGGTTCCCGACCTTCCTGTCGCACCTCAGAATGAGGCCGGTCTCACGAAGACATTCCAGACGTGGCCTCGTGGGTGGTTCCACATTCCGTAGGACCCCGATTTCCCGGTCCCCTCTTGAGAAGAACCCGATGCCCGGACACCTCTCCGAACTCCACCCTGTGAATGAAGTCAACACGAAGGGGCAGTTTTTCCGTGCATCGTTCGGGAAAAACCCCAGGTTCCAAATACAGCTCGACAAGCGGCCTCTCTCCCCGGGGACATCTCAAGAGGCAAGCGGAGTTCCATGCCTCAGCTCAAGACGAGGCCTGACTCTCCTGTCCCCAGTCTGCAGGGACCCTGCGATCGGAGTCTGAAATCAGAGGTACCCTGCGGTTTGCCGGGGTCCTGCCCCGGCTGATCCAGGGTATTCGAAGGAGAGACGGCGTAGGCGACCTATTTATTTATTTTATCAAAGATATAAAGAGTAATAGGATGAGGATAGCTCAGTAGGAAAATTCAGTGGAGAAAAGAGGCTGAGTGGCTTGGTTTACGCGGGAGACCAATAAAACTTCAAGACAAGAAGTTTGCACCACTTACGTAGGCCGCAGGCGTCCTTCCGTTCTCCCGAAGGAGAGGAGACACTGAGGCCTCCCCGGTCGGATCTTAGAAGCCCAGGCATAATTAGTAAGCATGGTGGGTTCCGCGCTCCAGATGGAGACTCAACCAGAGTGAGAGAGAGAGCGACATGGGGAGACTAGTATTTCGAGAAACTGATCCCAATTCTTTATTTTCCAGAGTCTGTTTTTATACACTGAGATGTTATACAAAAGTCACGTGGGGACAGCAGTCCTGACTTTTATTAAAGTCAGGTGCTTCACACAAATGTATACAGAGGTCTTAGGGGTGTTACATCATCTTCTGGCCAGGGGGGCCTGCTGACAATTTACGACCCTCTCCTTGTGACAGCGGTCAGTCAATCAGGACACTTATTTCTCCAGGGCTGATTATTCTCAAAACAGACGCCACCCAAGTAAAGTTACACTCCTACAGGGTGAGGGTGTAGTGGGTTTTAGTTAAGGAAAGAATTTACTTAGCCTAAGGTCTAACGTGATTAATATCAAAGATTAATTCTATATATTCATTAATGTGTATAAGGGCAGGGGATATGGAGACTTAGCAACAAACATTGGCTCAACAAATGAAAAACCCTTCACCAACACGATTTCTAATTAGCCCATTATACTTATACTAATAGTTTTCTAACTTTTCTAAGGAACCTGTTTTTAGAAGGTTTAAAGCATCTCATGCCTCTCACGGTTGGGAGGCTGTGAGCGATCACATGTGGCCGGACAAGCCTGTCAGGCAGGCCAGAGAACCTTCAGAGGAGTTTGTAGGTTAAAACACTCTTGTCACACCCAAGAGTTTTTATTGACTGGAGCTCTAGGTTAACTCCTTCTCCGAAAGAGGTGGTGGGGGACAGCCCCCCGTAAAGTCAGAGGTGTAGGTAAGAGCACAAAGTAGTAAAGTAGGCAGGCTCTGGTTATGGGGGTAGACGCTCGAGGATTTCCAGGGGGACTCCTGAGGCTCGATCCCGCCTTTGCGTATGTCGAGCCTCCTTCCTCATGACCTTTGTCACGGGCGGAGTACCTCACTCTGGCCCCCAACATCTCCCCCTTTTTTATTTCTTAAAACAGCCAGATGCAGCTCAGTCGCGAGCTTCCAAATGCTCTGCCAGAGAATCCTGACAATACAAGGAAGAATGATTATGAGAAGTAGGATTAGAGACTAGGGATATTAGACAGAATATTTTTCCAGAAATAAAGTTAGAGATGGTGTGAAAAAAGTCATTAGCTGCTCCAGCGGCGGTAAAATCCAGTTGAGAGTGTTCCAAGGTCTATATTTGATTATGAAGTTTCCCTAAGTCCAGGCCAATATCAGAACTGTTCCAAACACCTGAGATATGATTTTTAATCTTTTCCCATTCATAATCTGTCTCGTTTACCTTCAAAGATGTCATGCATATCCACCTGTAATCAATGTGGCATGTCAAAGCCATCTTCACCTTTAAAGCCTGTAACTCAATCCCAATATGCATAATTGCTTCTTCTAAGGCGTCTACTCTCATCTCCAATTTTCTATCTATAGCTTCCTGAGTTGCTAGAGTTAAAAAGACAATTTTAAACATGGTATCAACATATTGGGCAGTATGCACTTGTTGAGTCAATGATATTGCTGCCGCAGTAACAGAAGTAATTGTTGCTATCAAAGCTGATATTCCTAGGATAAGCAAGACCACAAACCGTCGCGATCGCATTAAATCCTGCAGTTGTTGTAACACAGTAAGACCATAGCTATCATATAGGCACCATAAGATAGGATGGGCATTGTTAACACCACAAAGGAGCAAACATTACATTGAGGGTTTAAACAAGATGAAAGCATACATTGTTCACAAGTCACTACGTTAGGTCCACCTGAATAATTCATGCCTACATTAAGTTTGTTGGAGTCATTAGTAAAAAGGAAAACATAAGGCAAGGGTGGACAAGCTAAAACAGAATAAGTAGAATTATTTTCTGGTTGGAGTTCACGCTGCAGCTGCCCTGTCAGTCTCGCCGGGATCTCGATGTTTATCTTGTCTCCCCTGCCGCCGGGCTCCTCTTTTGTGATCGAAGCAATGGGGGAACTGGATGTCTGGGGGTCTGCAACATGGAGAATCAACCTGTCCTGGATCTAAATTGGAGAATTTGCATCCTGTGGAAAAATACAAGCACATCCTCGACCGCTAGTTAATAATGGGTCAGGACCCTTTCATTGTCCTGAGAGGAGGTCCTTCCATTTAACTAATGGTTTTGTATTTGTTGTTCCGGGCACCAATGGCGAAGCATTGCAGTAGTTCCGGCCGAATCGGCATTTAAAATATTTATTACAAAAAGAGCAAGTTGCAAGATTTGATGGGGAGAGCTATACTTAAACTCCCCTTCTTTTAATTTTTGAATTTGAAGCTTTAATGTTTGATGTGCTCTTTCCACAATGGCTTGTCCCCGGGGATTATAAGGGATGCCTGTATTGTGTTTAATTTGAAACTGTAAACAAAATTCCTGAAAAGACTTAGAAGTGTAAGCAGGAGCATTGTCAGTTTTCAGAGCTTTAGGTAGGCCCAAATATGAAAAACAAGTAAAGAGATGTTGTATAACATCTTTAACTGCCTCTCCGGTACGAGACGTTGCAATAAGGACATGAGAAAAGATATCTATAGTTACATGAACAAAGAAAAGTTTTCCAAATGAAGAGATATGAGTTACATCCATTTACCAGAGTATGTTAGGTTTGAGACCACGAGGGTTAACTCCCATAGGTAGACTATTATAAACAGTGGGGCAATATAAGCAAGAACGCACAATCTCCCTAGCAGTTTCTCTGGGAATTTGGAATTGACATCTTAAGGCAGTGGCATATTGATGATGAAGTGAGTGAGAGGCTCTGGCCTCCTCAATCACAGTAGCGACTGTATTTCTGGTTAAGTCAGCCAAATCATTAAAGGCATTTAAAGGGCCGGGCAATCCGGAATGAGCCCGAATGTGTCCAGTGAAAAATATTTTATTTCTTTTCCAAATTTGTTGCTGTAATTTAGTTAACAAATGAAATATGGTAGTTTTATTTTTAGACAAAAACCACAGTTTCAATGTGTGGAAACAACCTGACAATATACTGAGAATCAGAATAAAGGTTAAATTCCTCATCTGCAAACATAGGAAAAGCCTCTATGACTGCTGTTATTTCAGCGCTTTGAGCTGAAGTTTCCTGTGTTTCTAAAACCTTTTGGTGATTTTTAGTAACTATGGAGGCTTTACCGTTTGCTGACCCATCAGTAAAGGCTATCTGAGCATTTGGAATAGGAGATTGTTTACATCTGACAGGAAAAATAACTGGATGTCTGGATATAAAATTCAGCAAAACATGCGAAGGTAAATGATGCAGAATTTGACCACAATAATTTCCTATGGCAATCTGCCAGTCTTCATCAAACATTAGAAGAGCATCAAGTTGTTCTTTATTATATGGAATTACAATTTCTGATGGCTCTTTACCAAATAATTTAATGCTCCGCTTTTTTCCTTTAATATCAGCGTAGCTATCAATCCTGGATAAGAAGCCACTACTTTTTTAGCTTGGGCGGGGAGATGGACCCATTCTAGGGGGCCGTTTTGCCATAAAACCAATTTTTGTCTGGCTACCCCAATTACACCTATGGGGGTTTTATGGTAAAAGAATTGTCAAGCAGTTGTCAATTTAATTTTTTAAATTTTTAAAATTTACATTTTAACAACATAAATGTTGGGATATGTTAATTTAGGTGTAATGTTTAGTTTAGGTCTCTGTATAAATTTAAATAATAAATGCATAACCTCCTTATCTCATTTTGGTATACAGATATATCTAAATGCAAAATGTATTTATATATGTAGTTATACATTTCAACAAGTATAAACTTATTGACATAATATACTTGAATTAATCTTTATAATTAATATGTTAATTAATATATATTACAGCAATACAACACGTACACAGCTAATACCAGCCAACACAAACCAATGTACTGCAATAATACATGTCACACACATATAATTATACAGTATATAGAACATATATCATCACAGCACATCAATCCATACCAATTAATATCAGCCACACACACATTATATTACTGCAATATATATTTGATTATACAGTATATGTATAATATGCATATATACTATACATATTAATGATATACAAATTAATTAAGTATAGATCTATAAATAGAATTAGGTATACCTCTATTATATTTTATTTATACCCATACCTAATTAGGCGAACTGCAATTAGGCAAATATATTTATATTATGTATTTATAATAATATATATAGTATTATTAATTGTACCGCCTGTTGATCACTAAGAAATTGAGAAAACCCTTCTCTGAGTATCTCCTATTTGAGATAGCACGTCCCTCCCCCATAGGGTAAAGGGGAGCGTAGGAACTACATAGGGTTGGAAAGTTCCACAGGTATCCTCAAACTGCCAATCTAACATTTTTGAACTTTTAACTACTGTGGGGGCTTGAGGGCAAATGAAACAAAATCTGACCCCTGAAATCTATCAGGGCAACTTGCCAATCATCACTACTTTGTAAAAGACTTTCAGTTGATCCTTATTGAATGGAATTACTATATTTGCTACTTCTTTTCTAAAAAGTTCCACACTTCTTTTTTCCTCCTTTTATAATTAATTGTGCCACCAAGCTGGGATAAGATAAAACTATTTTTCTTGGGGTCACTGGTAGATGGAACCAATGGGCCTTTTTGTCACAAGCACCCTGTAGGTGTATGTTTTGTGGGAAGAATAATTTAATCTCATCTTTTGGTAATATTAATCTTAATTAACTGATCATTTAAAGTCTCATCTACTTTAACAAGAGCTAACTCTGTCTCATTAGTCAACTTTCTCTTAGAACTGGAATTAGGATCAATTTTTAAGCAATCAAACAAAGGCTTTAAATCTGTAGTAGTCAGTTTTAAATGAGGGCATATCCAATTAATGTCCCCTAATAATTTTTGGAAATCATTTAAAGTTAGTAAACAATCTCTCCGCAGCTTCAAAGGGGCATTATCAGTTTTTAAAACTTTTGGCACACCTAAATATGAGAAGCAAGTAAAGAGGTGTTGCACAACATGTTTATAAGCTTCTCCAGTTATTGTTTTGTAACCTAAATTTGGTCTATAGCTTTTTAGATGACAAGCAACCATCTAATCTTTGCTTGAATACTTCCAGCAACAGGGAACTCACTACTCTTCAAGGTTTTAAACTCTCCCTCACCTTTTTTTTTTTTTTCTACAGCATTCTCAGCCCGCATATCACTTTCTCTAATCTCACCAACTCATTTTTAGTAGTATGTGTGGGCCAGGAACTGGGCCAGTCTTTTCCAGCAATGTTAAGAGACGTCTGTTCTTGTGTCTAATAGCCCTGACATTTTATTTTCTTGAATTAAAAGATCTTTTAAAGGCCTTGGAGCTGTAATTCCCTGCACCCAAAAAGCTAGATCACTAAATCTAAATGCTCTGTGGCTCTTAGCTTGAGAAGTCAAGGTTTTTTCCTGTCTGATACTAAGGTAAAAGCAAAAGCTGTGTTATTCTTTGACCTTTATTAATTTGCACAGTTTTAGTAGGCGGTGAGGTCAAAACTTTAATTTCTCAATATAATCAGAATCTACTACACCATGCACCACCGAAATTTTCTTTTTCTTTTTTTTTTCTTTCTTTCTTCTTTCTTTCTTTCTTTTTTTTTTAAGAAAGCGAGCTACGCCCTAGCACAAGTCCTACAATGCCCTCAGGTAGGGGGCCAGCCACTCCCGTTGGAATTGGAGTAACCGGCTTGTCAGGGGTTAATATTGTTGCTAAATCCCCTTACCATTTTGTTTTTCTCTTAGCCTGGGTGAGACCCCCCTGAGGGGGTTTTCTCCAAGGAGCACGCTCTGCATATTGTGCATGCAGTCTGTTTTAAAAGCTCCACTGTCTAAAAAACTTTTTATCTTTTTCAGGCTTAGGCAACACTTTGAGAGGCTTTGGGGGCAAAGTGGGGAACTCTTGGGCCCTGGAAGGCGCAAAAGGAGGTGGCAGCTATCGCCCCAAATCAGAAAGTGGTGGACAAGTTTTTTTAAAAGTTTGCGCAGAGGGGGAGGTAGCTCGCCAGGGTGTCTGGCCACAGTGTCCTGTAAGTCCTCTCCTCTCTCCTCTGCTGATTTTTTCTTCCTTCTTCTCTTTAAATCTTTCTCAAGTTTTCTTTCCCTCACTCTATCTTTTTTCCTTCCTCTTCTCTTTTCTTTCGCTTTCTATCATTTCCTTTTTGTTTCCCTCTTTCATTCTCCCTTCTTCCTTCTTACTACCTTCTCTTTCTTTCGTTTCTTTTCCTTTACCCTCTTTCTCTCTAACTTTTTCTTTCCTCCTCCCTCTCTTTCTCTCTGTATCTCTTTTTCTAACTTCCTTTTTTCCTTTTTCTATCTTGCTGCATTCCCTGATTCCTTCCTCCTCCGTTCCTCTCTCCTTTTCACTCTTTAGTTCTTTTTCTATCTTTAGATCTTTCTGTATTTTCTTTCCTTTTTTCTTTTTCACTTTTTTTCTTTTTTCTTTTTATTTTTCTCTCTTTTTTTGCTTGGGTGAGGCCCCCCCAGAGGGGGTTTTCTGCAAGGAGCAGGCTCTGTATATTGTGTATTTTTTTTAAAAGCTCCTTTGTTTAAAAGAAAACTTTTTTATCTTTTTCAACCTTAGGCAATGCTCTGGGAGGCTTTGGATGTAAACTGGGGAATTTTTAGGCCCTGGGAGGTGCAAGCGGAGGTGGAGTAGTCGCCTTAAATCAGAAATTGTTGGATAAATTTTTAAAGGTTTGTGTAGAGGGAGAGGGGGCTCGCCAGGGCGCCCGGCCGCAGCGTCCTGTAAGCCCTCTCACTCCTCGGGAGGTAGAGCACAGTGTCCCTCCTCTTCCTCGTCAATGGCAGAAAATATGATCTGCGCAGAAGGTGGAGACCCACTACCATCCACCGCTATAGCCTCTCCCATAGGTCATCCCACAGCCTCATGACGAGGATCCAGAACATTTTTAATCATATTTATAGGATAAGTGTTTAGTTGTTTTTTTTTTTTCACCTTCACCCAAGTATCTAAATTAACAGTAGCTTCTTTAACAGTTTCAGATTACTTGTATAAAGAGTTGCCATTCTTAGTTTCAGTGTTATCCATGTCAGAAAATTAAGTATAGTAAAAGATTTTGCTTTAAGCTATCAAAAGATCAGGCTTTTCTTTGGCCTTTTAACTTCAGAAACCATTTTTTCTAACTCTAACTCTTTAACACTTTCAACACTTCCCACTCCTCTCGCCCTGTCTATCCTACAGGGGGGTCCGCGGCACCCTCGAGTGGGGTCCTAGCCGTCCCGAACATTGGAAGAACAATAGGGCTGATGGCCCAGATTGTTCCGGGGGAGGAACAGTAGGCTGATGGCCCAAACTGTTCCGAGGGAGGAGCAGTAGGGCTGGTGACCCAAACTGCTCCGTGGGGGAACAAGAGGGCTGATAACCCAGTTGTTCCGAGAACGGGGAGCAATAGGGCTGATGGCCCTGATTGCTTTGGGGAGCTTACCTTCGAAAGTCCCTGTCTCGGGCGCCACCTGCCGGGGACCAGCCCCGGCTGATCCAGGGTATTCGAAGGAGAGACGGCATAGGCGAGGATCAGGATACAATAGCTTCAATTAGATATTAATTAAAGATATAAAGAGTAATAGAATAAGGATAGCTCAGTAGGAAAATTCAGTGGAGAAAAGAGGCTGAGTGGCTTGGTTTACGCGGGAGACCAATAAAACTTCAAGACAAGAAGTTTGCACCACTTACGTAGGCCGCAGGCGTCCTTCCGTTCTCCCGAAGGAGAGGAGACACTGAGGCCTCCCCGGTCGGATCTTAGAAGCCCAGGCATAATTAGTAAGCATGGTGGGTTCCGCGCTCCAGATGGAGACTCAACCAGAGTGAGAGAGAGAGCGACATGGGGAGACCAGTATTTCGAGAAACTCATCCCAATTCTTTATTTTCCACTTGAATTAATCTTTATAATTAATATGTTAATTAATATATATTACAGCAATACAACACGTACACAGCTAATACCAGCCAACACAAACCAATGTACTGCAATAATACATGTCACACACATATAATTATACAGTATATAGAACATATATCATCACAGCACATCAATCCATACCAATTAATATCAGCCACACACACATTATATTACTGCAATATATATTTGATTATACAGTATATGTATAATATGCATATATACTATACATATTAATGATATACAAATTAATTAAGTATAGATCTATAAATAGAATTAGGTATACCTCTATTATATTTTATTTATACCCATACCTAATTAGGCGAACTGCAATTAGGCAAATATATTTATATTATGTATTTATAATAATATATATAGTATTATTAATTGTACCGCCTGTTGATCACTAAGAAATTGAGAAAACCCTTCTCTGAGTATCTCCTATTTGAGATAGCACGTCCCTCCCCCATAGGGTAAAGGGGAGCGTAGGAACTACATAGGGTTGGAAAGTTCCACAGGTATCCTCAAACTGCCAATCTAACATTTTTGAACTTTTAACTACTGTGGGGGCTTGAGGGCAAATGAAACAAAATTTGACCCCTGAAATCTATCAGGGCAACTTGCCAATCATCACTACTTTGTAAAAGACTTTCAGTTGATCCTTATTGAATGGAATTACTATATTTGCTACTTCTTTTCTAAAAAGTTCCACACTTCTTTTTTCCTCCTTTTATAATTAAATTAAATTAAAAGAAGGGGAGTTTAAGTATAGCTCTCCCCATCAAATCTTGCAACTTGCTCTTTTTGTAATAAATATTTTAAATGCCGATTCGGCCGGAACTACTGCAATGCTTCGCCATTGGTGCCCGGAACAACAAATACAAAACCATTAGTTAAATGGAAGGACCTCCTCTCAGGACAATGAAAGGGTCCTGACCCATTATTAACTAGCGGTCGAGGATGTGCTTGTATTTTTCCACAGGATGCAAATTCTCCAATTTAGATCCAGGACAGGTTGATTCTCCATGTTGCAGACCCCCAGACATCCAGTTCCCCCATTGCTTCGATCACAAAAGAGGAGCCCGGCGGCAGGGGAGACAAGATAAACATCGAGATCCCGGCGAGACTGACAGGGCAGCTGCAGCGTGAACTCCAACCAGAAAATAATTCTACTTATTCTGTTTTAGCTTGTCCACCCTTGCCTTATGTTTTCCTTTTTACTAATGACTCCAACAAACTTAATGTAGGCATGAATTATTCAGGTGGACCTAACGTAGTGACTTGTGAACAATGTATGCTTTCATCTTGTTTAAACCCTCAATGTAATGTTTGCTCCTTTGTGGTGTTAACAATGCCCATCCTATCTTATGGTGCCTATATGATAGCTATGGTCTTACTGTGTTACAACAACTGCAGGATTTAATGCGATCGCGACGGTTTGTGGTCTTGCTTATCCTAGGAATATCAGCTTTGATAGCAACAATTACTTCTGTTACTGCGGCAGCAATATCATTGACTCAACAAGTGCATACTGCCCAATATGTTGATACCATGTTTAAAATTGTCTTTTTAACTCTAGCAACTCAGGAAGCTATAGATAGAAAATTGGAGATGAGAGTAGACGCCTTAGAAGAAGCAATTATGCATATTGGGATTGAGTTACAGGCTTTAAAGGTGAAGATGGCTTTGACATGCCACATTGATTACAGGTGGATATGCATGACATCTTTGAAGGTAAACGAGACAGATTATGAATGGGAAAAGATTAAAAATCATATCTCAGGTGTTTGGAACAGTTCTGATATTGGCCTGGACTTAGGGAAACTTCATAATCAAATATAGACCTTGGAACACTCTCAACTGGATTTTACCGCCGCTGGAGCAGCTAATGACTTTTTTCACACCATCTCTAACTTTATTTCTGGAAAAATATTCTGTCTAATATCCCTAGTCTCTAATCCTACTTCTCATAATCATTCTTCCTTGTATTGTCAGGATTCTCTGGCAGAGCATTTGGAAGCTCGCGACTGAGCTGCATCTGGCTGTTTTAAGAAATAAAAAAGGGGGAGATGTTGGGGGCCAGAGTGAGGTACTCCGCCCGTGACAAAGGTCATGAGGAAGGAGGCTCGACATACGCAAAGGCGGGATCGAGCCTCAGGAGTCCCCCTGGAAATCCTCGAGCGTCTACCCCCATAACCAGAGCCTGCCTACTTTACTACTTTGTGCTCTTACCTACACCTCTGACTTTACGGGGGGCTGTCCCCCACCACCTCTTTCGGAGAAGGAGTTAACCTAGAGCTCCAGTCAATAAAAACTCTTGGGTGTGACAAGAGTGTTTTAACCTACAAACTCCTCTGAAGGTTCTCTGGCCTGCCTGACAGGCTTGTCCGGCCACATGTGATCGCTCACAGCCTCCCAACCGTGAGAGGCATGAGATGCTTTAAACCTTCTAAAAACAGGTTCCTTAGAAAAGTTAGAAAACTATTAGTATAAGTATAATGGGCTAATTAGAAATCGTGTTGGTGAAGGGTTTTTCATTTGTTGAGCCAATGTTTGTTGCTAAGTCTCCATATCCCCTGCCCTTATACACATTAATGAATATATAGAATTAATCTTTGATATTAATCACGTTAGACCTTAGGCTAAGTAAATTCTTTCCTTAACTAAAACCCACTACACCCTCACCCTGTAGGAGTGTAACTTTACTTGGGTGGCGTCTGTTTTGAGAATAATCAGCCCTGGAGAAATAAGTGTCCTGATTGACTGACCGCTGTCACAAGGAGAGGGTCGTAAATTGTCAGCAGGCCCCCCTGGCCAGAAGATGATGTAACACCCCTAAGACCTCTGTATACATTTGTGTGAAGCACCTGACTTTAATAAAAGTCAGGACTGCTGTCCCCACGTGACTTTTGTATAACATCTCAGTGTATAAAAACAGACTCTGGAAAATAAAGAATTGGGATCAGTTTCTCGAAATACTAGTCTCCCCATGTCGCTCTCTCTCTCACTCTGGTTGAGTCTCCATCTGGAGCGCGGAACCCACCATGCTTACTAATTATGCCTGGGCTTCTAAGATCCGACCGGGGAGGCCTCAGTGTCTCCTCTCCTTCGGGAGAACGGAAGGACGCCTGCGGCCTACGTAAGTGGTGCAAACTTCTTGTCTTGAAGTTTTATTGGTCTCCCGCGTAAACCAAGCCACTCAGCCTCTTTTCTCCACTGAATTTTCCTACTGAGCTATCCTCATCCTATTACTCTTTATATCTTTGATAAAATAAATAAATAGGTCGCCTACGCCGTCTCTCCATCGAATACCCTGGATCAGCCGGGGCAGGACCCCGGCAAACCGCAGGGTACCTCTGATTTCAGACTCCGATCGCAGGGTCCCTGCAGACTGGGGACAGGAGAGTCAGGCCTCGTCTTGAGCTGAGGCATGGAACTCCGCTTGCCTCTTGAGATGTCCCCGGGGAGAGAGGCCGCTTGTCGAGCTGTATTTGGAACCTGGGGTTTTTCCCGAACGATGCACGGAAAAACTGCCCCTTCGTGTTGACTTCATTCACAGGGTGGAGTTCGGAGAGGTGTCCGGGCATCGGGTTCTTCTCAAGAGGGGACCGGGAAATCGGGGTCCTACGGAATGTGGAACCACCCACGAGGCCACGTCTGGAATGTCTTCGTGAGACCGGCCTCATTCTGAGGTGCGACCGGAAGGTCGGGAACCCCTTCCAGACAAAGCAGGGGAGTCGACCCTCCTGTCCAGATCAGGAGGGGAGAAAGGGCTCAGAGGAGGGGGTGCCGGAAAACCTCAGTGTTCCTCTCGAGGGAGACCGGGATTTCGGGGAACTTTGTGGGTCGCATCAAGGGTGCCAAGTGCCCTTTCGACCTCCAATTCCTAACGGGGGACTTCTCCTGAGGCGCTGTAGCGGGAAAGGGCTTCATCTTGCGATGACGGGGGAGCCACGTGGTTTTTCTCGAGTTACGGCGGGATTCTCGAGTTACGACGGGGAATTCAGGATGCCTCTTGTGTTGGCCCAGGCAAGTCCAATCTTCCATTCGAGTTGCGAAGGAAAGCTGGGGATTGCTCTCGAGTGACTGCAGGGCCAATAGACCTCATCTAGGCTTGTGTCCAGAAGCCAATGTTCCTCTCCAGGGGCGACAGGGATCTCGGGGTTGCATTCCAGACGCAACCGGGGAGACTGGCATTCATCTCGAGTGGAAGCAAAGAACCCCGCTCTGCTCTCGAATCGCGACGGGTATCTCTTGGAGCTCACTGGGTGGACTCAAGGGAGTCAAGCCTCCTGAGGCGTTTGGAGAGAGGTCGCGAGATTGGTCTCTAGGCCATGCAGGAGACGAAGGCCCTCATCTCTCGATGACGGGGGAATCTCGGGGTTGTTCTCGAGCGGCGGCCCCAGTGTGCGGTTTCTCACGAGGTACGACGGCGAGGTCAGTGAGCCTCTCGTGGGGCGCCAGGGAAGTCGGGTCTCCACGCGAGTGGCGAGGGGGAGCGCGTCACTGCTCCCGAGCCATGGTAGGGGAATCTGGCATCGAGACGTGTTGAAGAAGGTCTCTCGAGGTCTTTCCCGGGTTGAGGCAGGAAACCCTGGCTTCCCTCGACTTGTGCAGGTGACCTCAGGGGGCTTCTCATGGTGGCTTTGAGAAGCCAGGGAAACTGGAGGTGGGAGGGGCCTCTCGGGCCCCCACTGGGTTTGGTGCATTGGAAGAGGGCCTCATCTCCAGTTGAGGCAGGAACCGCAGGGTACCTCTGATTTCAGACTCCGATCGCAGGGTCCCTGCAGACTGGGGACAGGAGAGTCAGGCCTCGTCTTGAGCTGAGGCATGGAACTCCGCTTGCCTCTCGAGATGTCCCCGGGGAGAGAGGCCGCTTGTCGAGCTGTATTTGGAACCTGGGGTTTTTCCCGAACGATGCACGGAAAAACTGCCCCTTCGTGTGGACATCATTCACAGTGTGGAGTTCGGAGAGGTGTCCGGACATCGGGTTCTTATCAAGAGGGGACCGGGAAATCGGGGTCCTACGGAATGTGGAACCACCCACGAGGCCACGTCTGGAATGTCTTCGTGAGACCGGCCTCATCCTGAGGTGCGACCGGAAGGTCGGGAACCCCTTCCAGACAAAGCAGGGGAGTCGACCCTCCTGTCCAGATCAGGAGGGGAGAAAGGGCTCAGAGGAGGGGGTGCCGGAAAACCTCAGTGTTCCTCTCGAGGGAGACCGGGATTTCGGGGAACTTTGTGGGTCGCATCAAGGGTGCCAAGTGCCCTTTCGACCTCCAATTCCTAACGTGGGACTTCTCCTGAGACGCTGTAGCGGGAAAGGGCTTCATCTTGCGATGACGGGGGAGCCACGTGGTTTTTCTCGAGTCACGGCGGGATTCTCGAGTTACGACGGGGAATTCAGGCTGCCTCTTGTGTTGGCCCAGGCAAGTCCAATCTTCCATTCGAGTTGCGAAGGAAAGCTGGGGATTGCTCTCGAGTGACTGCAGGGCCAATAGACCTCATCTAGGCTTGTGTCCAGAAGCCAATGTTCCTGTCCAGGGGCGACAGGGATCTCGGGGTTGCATTCCAGACGCACCCGGGGAGACAGGCATTCATCTCGAGTGGAAGCAAAGAACCCCGCTCTGCTCTCGAATCGCGACGGGTATCTCTTGGAGCTCACTGGGTGGACTCAAGGGAGTCAAGCCTCCTGAGGCGTTTGGAGAGAGGTCGCGAGATTGGTCTCTAGGCCATGCAGGAGACGAAGGCCCTCATCTCTCGATGACGGGGGAATCTCGGGGTTGTTCTCGAGCGGCGGCCCCAGTGTGCGGTTTCTCACGAGGTACGACGGCGAGGTCAGTGAGCCTCTCGTGGGGCGCCAGGGAAGTCGGGTCTCCATGCGAGTGGCGAGGGGGAGCGCGTCACTGCTCCCGAGCCATGGTAGGGGAATCTGGCCTCGAGACGTGTTGAAGAAGGTCTCTCGAGGTCTTTCTCGGGTTGAGGCAGGAAACCCTGGCTTCCCTCGACTTGTGCAGGTGACCTCAGGGGGCTTCTCATGGTGGCTCTGAGAAGCCAGGGAAACTGGAGGTGGGAGGGGCCTCTCGGGACCCCACTGGGTTTGGTGCATTGGAAGAGGGCCTCATCTCCAGTTGAGGCAGGAACCGCAGGGTACCTCTGATTTCAGACTCCGATCGCAGGGTCCCTGCAGACTGGGGACAGGAGAGTCAGGCCTCGTCTTGAGCTGAGGCATGGAACTCCGCTTGCCTCTCGAGATGTCCCCGGGGAGAGAGGCCGCTTGTCGAGCTGTATTTGGAACCTGGGGTTTTTTCCGAACGAAGCACGGAAAAACTGCCCCTTCGTGTGGACTTCATTCACAGGGTGGAGTTCGGAGAGGTGTCCGGGCATCGGGTTCTTCTCAAGAGGGGACCGGGAAATCGGGGTCCTACGGAATGTGGAACCACCCACGAGGCCACGTCTGGAATGTCTTCGTGAGACTGGCCTCATCCTGAGGTGCGACCGGAAGGTCGGGAACCCCTTCCAGACAAAGCAGGGGAGTCGACCCTCCTGTCCAGATCAGGAGGGGAGAAAGGGCTCAGAGGAGGGGGTGCCGGAAAACCTCAGTGTTCCTCTCGAGGGAGACCGGGATTTCGGGGAACTTTGTGGGTCGCATCAAGGGTGCCAAGTGCCCTTTCGACCTCCAATTCCTAACGGGGGACTTCTCCTGAGGCGCTGTAGCGGGAAAAGGCTTCATCTTGCGATGACGGGTGAGCCACGTGGTTTTTCTCGAGTCACGGCGGGATTCTCGAGTTACGACGGGGAATTCAGGATGCCTCTTGTGTTGGCCCAGGCAAGTCCAATCTTCCATTCGAGTTGCGAAGGAAAGCTGGGGATTGCTCTCGAGTGACTGCAGGGCCAATAGACCTCATCTAGGCTTGTGTCCAGAAGCCAATGTTCCTGTCCAGGGGCGACAGGGATCACGGGGTTGCATTCCAGACGCACCCGGGGAGACAGGCATTCATCTCGAGTGGAAGCAAAGAACCCCGCTCTGCTCTCGAATCGCGACGGGTATCTCTTGGAGCTCACTGGGTGGACTCAAGGGAGTCAAGCCTCCTGAGGCGTTTGGAGAGAGGTCGCGAGATTGGTCTCTAGGCCATGCAGGAGACGAAGGCCCTCATCTCTCGATGACGGGGGAATCTCGGGGTTGCTCTCGAGCGGCGGCCCCAGTGTGCGGTTTCTCACGAGGTACGACGGCGAGGTCAGTGAGCCTCTCGTGGGGCGCCAGGGAAGTCGGGTCTCCATGCGAGTGGCGAGGGGGAGCGCGTCACTGCTCCCGAGCCATGGTAGGGGAATCTGGCCTCGAGACGTGTTGAAGAAGGTCTCTCGAGGTCTTTCTCGGGTTGAGGCAGGAAACCCTGGGTTCCCTCGACTTGTGCAGGTGACCTCAGGGGGCTTCTCATGGTGGCTCTGAGAAGCCAGGGAAACTGGAGGTGGGAGGGGCCTCTCGGGACCCCACTGGGTTTGGTGCATTGGAAGAGGGCCTCATCTCCAGTTGAGGCAGGAACCGCAGGGTACCTCTGATTTCAGACTCCGATCGCAGGGTCCCTGCAGACTGGGGACAGGAGAGTCAGGCCTCGTCTTGGGTTGAGGCATGGAACTCCGCTTGCCTCTCGAGATGTCCCCGGGGAGAGAGGCCGCTTGTCGAGCTGTATTTGGAACCTGGGGTTTTTCCCGAACGATGCACGGAAAAACTGCCCCTTCGTGTGGACTTCATTCACAGGGTGGAGTTCGGAGAGGTGTCCGGGCATCGGGTTCTTCTCAAGAGGGGACCGGGAAATTGGGGTCCTACGGAATGTGGAACCACCCACGAGGCCACGTCTGGAATGTCTTCGTGAGACCGGCCTCATCCTGAGGTGCGACCGGAAGGTCGGGAACCCCTTCCAGACAAAGCAGGGGAGTCGACCCTCCTGTCCAGATCAGGAGGGGAGAAAGGGCTCAGAGGAGAGGGTGCCGAAAAACCTCAGTGCTCCTCTCGAAGGAGACCGGGATTTCGGGGAACTTTGTGGGTCGCATCAAGGGTGCCAAGTGCCCTTTCGACCTCCAATTACTAACGGGGGACTTCTCCTGAGGCGCTGTAGCGGGAAAGGGCTTCATCTTGCGATGACGGGGGAGCCACGAGGTTTTTCTCGAGTCACGGCGGGATTCTCGAGTTACGACGGGGAATTCAGGCTGCCTCTTGTGTTGGCCCAGGCAAGTCCAATCTTCCATTCGAGTTGCGAAGGAAAGCTGGGGATTGCTCTCGAGTGACTGCAGGGCCAATAGACCTCATCTAGGCTTGTGTCCAGAAGCCAATGTTCCTGTGCAGGGGCGACAGGGATCTCGGGGTTGCATTCCAGACGCACCCGGGGAGACAGGCATTCATCTCGAGTGGAAGCAAAGAACCCCGCTCTGCTCTCGAATCGCGACGGGTATCTCTTGGAGCTCACTGGGTGGACTCAAGGGAGTCAAGCCTCCTGAGGCGTTTGGAGAGAGGTCGCGAGATTGGTCTCTAGGCCATGCAGGAGACGAAGGCCCTCATCTCTCGATGACGGGGGAATCTCGGGGTTGTTCTCGAGCGGCGGCCCCAGTGTGCGGTTTCTCACGAGGTACGACGGCGAGGTCAGTGAGCCTCTCGTGGGGCTCCAGGGAAGTCGGGTCTCCACGCGAGTGGCGAGGGGGAGCGCGTCACTGCTCCCGAGCCATGGTAGGGGAATCTGGCCTCGAGACGTGTTGAAGAAGGTCTCTCGAGGTCTTTCTCGGGTTGAGGCAGGAAACCCTGGGTTCCCTCGACTTGTGCAGGTGACCTCAGGGGGCTTCTCATGGTGGCTCTGAGAAGCCAGGGAAACTGGAGGTGGGAGGGGCCTCTCGGGACCCCACTGGGTTTGGTGCATTGGAAGAGGGCCTCATCTCCAGTTGAGGCAGGAACCGCAGGGTACCTCTGATTTCAGACTCCGATCGCAGGGTCCCTGCAGACTGGGGACAGGAGAGTCAGGCCTCGTCTTGAGCTGAGGCATGGAACTCCGCTTGCCTCTCGAGATGTCCCCGGGGAGAGAGGCCGCTTGTCGAGCTGTATTTGGAACCTGGGGTTTTTCCCGAACGAGGCACGGAAAAACTGCCCCTTCGTGTGGACTTCATTCACCGGGTGGAGTTCGGAGAGGTGTCCGGGCATCGGGTTCTTCTCAAGAGGGGACCGGGAAATCGGGGTCCTACGGAATGTGGAACCACCCACGAGGCCACGTCTGTAATGTCTTCGTGAGACTGGCCTCATCCTGAGGTGCGACCGGAAGGTCGGGAACCCCTTCCAGACAAAGCAGGGGAGTCGACCCTCCTGTCCAGATCAGGAGGGGAGAAAGGGCTCAGAGGAGGGGGTGCCGGAAAACCTCAGTGTTCCTCTCGAGGGAGACTGGGATTTCGGGCAACTTTGTGGGTCGCATCAAGGGTGCCAAGTGCCCTTTCGACCTCCAAATCCTAACGGGGGACTTCTCCTGAGGCGCTGTAGCGGGAAAGGGCTTCATCTTGCGATGACGGGGGAGCCACGAGGTTTTTCTCGAGTCACGGCGGGATTCTCGAGTTACGACGGGGAATTCAGGCTGCCTCTTGTGTTGGCCCAGGCAAGTCCAATCTTCCATTCGAGTTGCGAAGGAAAGCTGGGGATTGCTCTCGAGTGACTGCAGGGCCAATAGACCTCATCTAGGCTTGTGTCCAGAAGCCAATGTTCCTGTGCAGGGGCGACAGGGATCTCGGGGTTGCATTCCAGACGCACCCGGGGAGACAGGCATTCATCTCGAGTGGAAGCAAAGAACCCCGCTCTGCTCTCGAATCGCGACGGGTATCTCTTGGAGCTCACTGGGTGGACTCAAGGGAGTCAAGCCTCCTGAGGCGTTTGGAGAGAGGTCGCGAGATTGGTCTCTAGGCCATGCAGGAGACGAAGGCCCTCATCTCTCGATGACGGGGGAATCTCGGGGTTGTTCTCGAGCGGCGGCCCCAGTGTGCGGTTTCTCACGAGGTACGACGGCGAGGTCAGTGAGCCTCTCGTGGGGCTCCAGGGAAGTCGGGTCTTCACGCGAGTGGCGAGGGGGAGCGCGTCACTGCTCCCGAGCCATGGTAGGGGAATCTGGCCTCGAGACGTGTTGAAGAAGGTCTCTCGAGGTCTTTCTCGGGTTGAGGCAGGAAACCCTGGGTTCCCTCGACTTGTGCAGGTGACCTCAGGGGGCTTCTCATGGTGGCTCTGAGAAGCCAGGGAAACTGGAGGTGGGAGGGGCCTCTCGGGACCCCACTGGGTTTGGTGCATTGGAAGAGGGCCTCATCTCCAGTTGAGGCAGGAACCGCAGGGTACCTCTGATTTCAGACTCCGATCGCAGGGTCCCTGCAGACTGGGGACAGGAGAGTCAGGCCTCGTCTTGGGTTGAGGCATGGAACTCCGCTTGCCTCTCGAGATGTCCCCGGGGAGAGAGGCCGCTTGTCGAGCTGTATTTGGAACCTGGGGTTTTTCCCGAACGATGCACGGAAAAACTGCCCCTTCTTGTGGACTTCATTCACAGGGTGGAGTTCGGAGAGGTGTCCGGGCATCGGGTTCTTCTCAAGAGGGGACCGGGAAATCGGGGTCCTACGGAATGTGGAACCACCCACGAGGCCACGTCTGGAATGTCTTCGTGAGACCGGCCTCATCCTGAGGTGCGACCGGAAGGTCGGGAACCCCTTCCAGACAAAGCAGGGGAGTCGACCCTCCTGTCCAGATCAGGAGGGGAGAAAGGGCTCAGAGGAGGGGGTGCCGGAAAACCTCAGTGTTCCTCTCGAGGGAGACCGGGATTTCGGGGAACTTTGTGGGTCGCATCAAGGGTGCCAAGTGCCCTTTCGACCTCCAATTCCTAACGTGGGACCTCTTCTGAGACGCTGTAGCGGGAAAGGGCTTCATCTTGCGATGACGGGGGAGCCACGTGGTCTTTCTCGAGTTACGGCGGGATTCTCGAGTTACGACGGGGAATTCAGGATGCCTCTTGTGTTGGCCCAGGCAAGTCCAATCTTCCATTCGAGTTGCGAAGGAAAGCTGGGGATTGCTCTCGAGTGACTGCAGGGCCAATGGACCTCATCTAGGCTTGTGTCCAGAAGCCAATGTTCCTCTCCAGGGGCGACAGGGATCTCGGGGTTGCATTCCAGGCGCACCCGGGGAGACAGGCATTCATCTCGAGTGGAAGCAAAGAACCCCGCTCTGCTCTCGAATCGCGACGGGTATCTCTTGAAGCTCACTGGGTGGACTCAAAGGAGTCAAGCCTCCTGAGGCGTTTGGAGAGAGGTCGCGAGATTGGTCTCTAGGCCATGCAGGAGACGAAGGCCCTCATCTCTCGATGACGGGGGAATCTCGGGGTTGTTCTCGAGCGGCGGCCCCAGTGTGCGGTTTCTCACGAGGTACGACGGCGAGGTCAGTGAGCCTCTCGTGGGGCGCCAGGGAAGTCGGGTCTCCATGCGAGTGGCGAGGGCGAGCGCGTCACTGGTCCCGAGCCATGGTAGGGGAATCTGGCCTCGAGACGTGTTGAAGAAGGTCTCTCGAGGTCTTTCTCGGGTTGAGGCAGGAAACCCTGGGTTCCCTCGACTTGTGCAGGTGACCTCAGGGGGCTTCTCATGGTGGCTCTGAGAAGCCAGGGAAACTGGAGGTGGGAGGGGCCTCTCGGGACCCCACTGGGTTTGGTGCATTGGAAGAGGGCCTCATCTCCAGTTGAGGCAGGAACCGCAGGGTACCTCTGATTTCAGACTCCGATCGCAGGGTCCCTGCAGACTGGGGACAGGAGAGTCAGGCCTCGTCTTGGATTGAGGCATGGAACTCCGCTTGCCTCTCGAGATGTCCCCGGGGAGAGAGGCCGCTTGTCGAGCTGTATTTGGAACCTGGGGTTTTTCCCGAACGATGCACGGAAAAACTGCCCCTTCGTGTGGACTTCATTCACAGGGTGGAGTTCGGAGAGGTGTCCGGGCATCGGGTTCTTCTCAAGAGGGGACCGGGAAATTGGGGTCCTACGGAATGTGGAACCACCCACGAGGCCACGTCTGGAATGTCTTCGTGAGACCGGCCTCATCCTGAGGTGCGACCGGAAGGTCGGGAACCCCTTCCAGACAAAGCAGGGGAGTCGACCCTCCTGTCCAGATCAGGAGGGGAGAAAGGGCTCAGAGGAGAGGGTGCCGAAAAACCTCAGTGCTCCTCTCGAAGGAGACCGGGATTTCGGGGAACTTTGTGGGTCGCATCAAGGGTGCCAAGTGCCCTTTCGACCTCCAATTACTAACGGGGGACTTCTCCTGAGGCGCTGTAGCGGGAAAGGGCTTCATCTTGCGATGACGGGGGAGCCACGAGGTTTTTCTCGAGTCACGGCGGGATTCTCGAGTTACGACGGGGAATTCAGGCTGCCTCTTGTGTTGGCCCAGGCAAGTCCAATCTTCCATTCGAGTTGCGAAGGAAAGCTGGGGATTGCTCTCGAGTGACTGCAGGGCCAATAGACCTCATCTAGGCTTGTGTCCAGAAGCCAATGTTCCTGTGCAGGGGCGACAGGGATCTCGGGGTTGCATTCCAGACGCACCCGGGGAGACAGGCATTCATCTCGAGTGGAAGCAAAGAACCCCGCTCTGCTCTCGAATCGCGACGGGTATCTCTTGGAGCTCACTGGGTGGACTCAAGGGAGTCAAGCCTCCTGAGGCGTTTGGAGAGAGGTCGCGAGATTGGTCTCTAGGCCATGCAGGAGACGAAGGCCCTCATCTCTCGATGACGGGGGAATCTCGGGGTTGTTCTCGAGCGGCGGCCCCAGTGTGCGGTTTCTCACGAGGTACGACGGCGAGGTCAGTGAGCCTCTCGTGGGGCGCCAGGGAAGTCGGGTCTCCATGCGAGTGGCGAGGGCGAGCGCGTCACTGGTCCCGAGCCATGGTAGGGGAATCTGGCCTCGAGACGTGTTGAAGAAGGTCTCTCGAGGTCTTTCTCGGGTTGAGGCAGGAAACCCTGGGTTCCCTCGACTTGTGCAGGTGACCTCAGGGGGCTTCTCATGGTGGCTCTGAGAAGCCAGGGAAACTGGAGGTGGGAGGGGCCTCTCGGGACCCCACTGGGTTTGGTGCATTGGAAGAGGGCCTCATCTCCAGTTGAGGCAGGAACCGCAGGGTACCTCTGATTTCAGACTCCGATCGCAGGGTCCCTGCAGACTGGGGACAGGAGAGTCAGGCCTCGTCTTGAGCTGAGGCATGGAACTCCGCTTGCCTCTCGAGATGTCCCCGGGGAGAGAGGCCGCTTGTCGAGCTGTATTTGGAACCTGGGGTTTTTCCCGAACGATGCACGGAAAAACTGCCCCTTCGTGTGGACTTCATTCACAGGGTGGAGTTCGGAGAGGTGTCCGGGCATCGGGTTCTTCTCAAGAGGGGACCGGGAAATTGGGGTCCTACGGAATGTGGAACCACCCACGAGGCCACGTCTGGAATGTCTTCGTGAGACCGGCCTCATCCTGAGGTGCGACCGGAAGGTCGGGAACCCCTTCCAGACAAAGCAGGGGAGTCGACCCTCCTGTCCAGATCAGGAGGGGAGAAAGGGCTCAGAGGAGAGGGTGCCGAAAAACCTCAGTGCTCCTCTCGAAGGAGACCGGGATTTCGGGGAACTTTGTGGGTCGCATCAAGGGTGCCAAGTGCCCTTTCGACCTCCAATTACTAACGGGGGACTTCTCCTGAGGCGCTGTAGCGGGAAAGGGCTTCATCTTGCGATGACGGGGGAGCCACGAGGTTTTTCTCGAGTCACGGCGGGATTCTCGAGTTACGACGGGGAATTCAGGCTGCCTCTTGTGTTGGCCCAGGCAAGTCCAATCTTCCATTCGAGTTGCGAAGGAAAGCTGGGGATTGCTCTCGAGTGACTGCAGGGCCAATAGACCTCATCTAGGCTTGTGTCCAGAAGCCAATGTTCCTGTGCAGGGGCGACAGGGATCTCGGGGTTGCATTCCAGACGCACCCGGGGAGACAGGCATTCATCTCGAGTGGAAGCAAAGAACCCCGCTCTGCTCTCGAATCGCGACGGGTATCTCTTGGAGCTCACTGGGTGGACTCAAGGGAGTCAAGCCTCCTGAGGCGTTTGGAGAGAGGTCGCGAGATTGGTCTCTAGGCCATGCAGGAGACGAAGGCCCTCATCTCTCGATGACGGGGGAATCTCGGGGTTGTTCTCGAGCGGCGGCCCCAGTGTGCGGTTTCTCACGAGGTACGACGGCGAGGTCAGTGAGCCTCTCGTGGGGCTCCAGGGAAGTCGGGTCTCCACCCGAGTGGCGAGGGGGAGCGCGTCACTGCTCCCGAGCCATGGTAGGGGAATCTGGCCTCGAGACGTGTTGAAGAAGGTCTCTCGAGGTCTTTCTCGGGTTGAGGCAGGAAACCCTGGGTTCCCTCGACTTGTGCAGGTGACCTCAGGGGGCTTCTCATGGTGGCTCTGAGAAGCCAGGGAAACTGGAGGTGGGAGGGGCCTCTCGGGACCCCACTGGGTTTGGTGCATTGGAAGAGGGCCTCATCTCCAGTTGAGGCAGGAACCGCAGGGTACCTCTGATTTCAGACTCCGATCGCAGGGTCCCTGCAGACTGGGGACAGGAGAGTCAGGCCTCGTCTTGAGCTGAGGCATGGAACTCCGCTTGCCTCTCGAGATGTCCCCGGGGAGAGAGGCCGCTTGTCGAGCTGTATTTGGAACCTGGGGTTTTTCCCGAACGATGCACGGAAAAACTGCCCCTTCGTGTGGACTTCATTCACAGGGTGGAGTTCGGAGAGGTGTCCGGGCATCGGGTTCTTCTCAAGAGGGGAACGGGAAATCGGGGTCCTACGGAATGTGGAACCACCCACGAGGCCACGTCTGGAATGTCTTCGTGAGACCGGCCTCATCCTGAGGTGCGACCGGAAGGTCGGGAACCCCTTCCAGACAAAGCAGGGGAGTCGACCCTCCTGTCCAGATCAGGAGGGGAGAAAGGGCTCAGAGGAGGGGGTGCCGGAAAACCTCAGTGTTCCTCTCGAGGGAGACCGGGATTTCGGGGAACTTTGTGGGTCGCATCAAGGGTGCCAAGTGCCCTTTCGACCTCCAATTCCTAACGTGGGACTTCTCCTGAGACGCTGTAGCGGCAAAGGGCTTCATCTTGCGATGACGGGGGAGCCACGTGGTTTTTCTCGAGTTACGGCGGGATTCTCGAGTTACGACGGGGAATTCAGGATGCCTCTTGTGTTGGCCCAGGCAAGTCCAATCTTCCATTCGAGTTGCGAAGGAAAGCTGGGGATTGCTCTCGAGTGACTGCAGGGCCAATGGACCTCATCTAGGCTTGTGTCCAGAAGCCAATGTTCCTCTCCAGGGGCGACAGGGATCTCGGGGTTGCATTCCAGACGCACCCGGGGAGACAGGCATTCATCTCGAGTGGAAGCAAAGAACCCCGCTCTGCTCTCGAATCGCGACGGGTATCTCTTGGAGCTCACTGGGTGGACTCAAGGGAGTCAAGCATCCTGAGCCGTTTGGAGAGAGGTCGCGAGATTGGTCTCTAGGCCATGCAGGAGACGAAGGCCCTCATCTCTCGATGACGGGGAAATCTCGGGGTTGTTCTCGAGCGGCGGCCCCAGTGTGCGGTTTCTCACGAGGTACGACGGCGAGGTCAGTGAGCCTCTCGTGGGGCGCCAGGGAAGTCGGGTCTCCACCCGAGTGGCGAGGGGGAGCGCGTCACTGGTCCCGAGCCATGGTAGGGGAATCTGGCCTCGAGACGTGTTGAAGAAGGTCTCTCGAGGTCTTTCTCGGGTTGAGGCAGGAAACCCTGGGTTCCCTCGACTTGTGCAGGTGACCTCAGGGGTCTTCTCATGGTGGCTCTGAGAAGCCAGGGAAACTGAAGGTGGGAGGGGCCTTTCGGGTCCCCACTGGGTTTGGTGCATTGGAAGAGGGCCTCATCTCCAGTTGAGGCAGGAACAGCAGGGTACCTCTGATTTCAGACTCCGATCGCAGGGTCCCTGCAGACTGGGGACAGGAGAGTCAGGCCTCGTCTTGGATTGAGGCATGGAACTCCGCTTGCCTCTCGAGATGTCCCCGGGGAGAGAGGCCGCTTGTCGAGCTGTATTTGGAACCTGGGGTTTTTCCCGAACGATGCACGGAAAAACTGCCCCTTCCTGTGGACTTCATTCACAGGGTGGAGTTCGGAGAGGTGTCCGGGCATCGGGTTCTTCTCAAGAGGGGACCGGGAAATCGGGGTCCTACGGAATGTGGAACCACCCACGAGGCCACGTCTGGAATGTCTTCGTGAGACCGGCCTCATCCTGAGGTGCGACCGGAAGGTCGGGAACCCCTTCCAGACAAAGCAGGGGAGTCGACCCTCCTGTCCAGATCAGGAGGGGAGAAAGGGCTCAGAGGAGGGGGTGCCGGAAAACCTCAGTGTTCCTCTCGAGGGAGACCGGGATTTCGGGGAACTTTGTGGGTCGCATCAAGGGTGCCAAGTGCCCTTTCGACCTCCAATTCCTAACGTGGGACCTCTCCTGAGACGCTGTAGCGGGAAAGGGCTTCATCTTGCGATGACGTGGGAGCCACGTGGTTTTTCTCGAGTTACGGCGGGATTCTCGAGTTACGACGGGGAATTCAGGCTGCCTCTTGTGTTGGCCCAGGCAAGTCCAATCTTCCATTCGAGTTGCGAAGGAAAGCTGGGGATTGCTCTCGAGTGACTGCAGGGCCAATGGACCTCATCTAGGCTTGTGTCCAGAAGCCAATGTTCCTCTCCAGGGGCGACAGGGATCTCGGGGTTGCATTCCAGACGCACCCGGGGAGACAGGCATTCATCTCGAGTGGAAGCAAAGAACCCCGCTCTGCTCTCGAATCGCGACGGGTATCTCTTGGAGCTCACTGGGTGGACTCAAGGGAGTCAAGCCTCCTGAGGCGTTTGGAGAGAGGTCGCGAGATTTTTCTCTAGGCCATGCAGGAGACGAAGGCCCTCATCTCTCGATGACGGGGGAATCTCGGGGTTGTTCTCGAGCGGCGGCCCCAGTGTGCGGTTTCTCACGAGGTACGACGGCGAGGTCAGTGAGCCTCTAGTGGGGCGCCAGGGAAGTCGGGTCTCCATGCGAGTGGCGAGGGCGAGCGCGTCACTGGTCCCGAGCCATGGTAGGGGAATCTGGCCTCGAGACGTGTTGAAGAAGGTCTCTCGAGGTCTTTCTCGGGTTGAGGCAGGAAACCCTGGGTTCCCTCGACTTGTGCAGGTGACCTCAGGGGGCTTCTCATGGTGGCTCTGAGAAGCCAGGGAAACTGGAGGTGGGAGGGGCCTCTCGGGACCCCACTGGGTTTGGTGCATTGGAAGAGGGCCTCATCTCCAGTTGAGGCAGGAACCGCAGGGTACCTCTGATTTCAGACTCCGATCGCAGGGTCCCTGCAGACTGGGGACAGGAGAGTCAGGCCTCGTCTTGGGTTGAGGCATGGAACTCCGCTTGCCTCTCGAGATGTCCCCGGGGAGAGAGGCCGCTTGTTGAGCTGTATTTGGCACCTGGGGTTTTTCCCGAACGATGCACGGAAAAACTGCCCCTTCCTGTGGACTTCATTCACAGGGTGGAGTTCGGAGAGGTGTCCGGGCATCGGGTTCTTCTCAAGAGGGGACCGGGAAATCGGGGTCCTACGGAATGTGGAACCACCCACGAGGCCACGTCTGGAATGTCTTCGTGAGACCGGCCTCATCCTGAGGTGCGACCGGAAGGTCGGGAACCCCTTCCAGACAAAGCAGGGGAGTCGACCCTCCTGTCCAGATCAGGAGGGGAGAAAGGGCTCAGAGGAGGGGGTGCCGGAAAACCTCAGTGTTCCTCTCGAGGGAGACCGGGATTTCGGGGAACTTTGTGGGTCGCATCAAGGGTGCCAAGTGCCCTTTCGACCTCCAATTCCTAACGTGGGACCTCTCCTGAGACGCTGTAGCGGGAAAGGGCTTCATCTTGCGATGACGTGGGAGCCACGTGGTTTTTCTCGAGTTACGGCGGGATTCTCGAGTTACGACGGGGAATTCAGGCTGCCTCTTGTGTTGGCCCAGGCAAGTCCAATCTTCCATTCGAGTTGCGAAGGAAAGCTGGGGATTGCTCTCGAGTGACTGCAGGGCCAATGGACCTCATCTAGGCTTGTGTCCAGAAGCCAATGTTCCTCTCCAGGGGCGACAGGGATCTCGGGGTTGCATTCCAGACGCACCCGGGGAGACAGGCATTCATCTCGAGTGGAAGCAAAGAACCCCGCTCTGCTCTCGAATCGCGACGGGTATCTCTTGGAGCTCACTGGGTGGACTCAA
This sequence comes from Bos grunniens, assembly GCF_055505025.1. Classification (NCBI taxonomy): domain Eukaryota; kingdom Metazoa; phylum Chordata; class Mammalia; order Artiodactyla; family Bovidae; genus Bos; species Bos grunniens. The sequence goes on along the minus strand of NC_141188.1, from coordinate 116,864 downwards.
GGGAGTCAAGCCTCCTGAGGCGTTTGGAGAGAGGTCGCGAGATTGGTCTCTAGGCCATGCAGGAGACGAAGGCCCTCATCTCTCGATGACGGGGGAATCTCGGGGTTGTTCTCGAGCGGCGGCCCCAGTGTGCGGTTTCTCACGAGGTACGACGGCGAGGTCAGTGAGCCTCTCGTGGGGCGCCAGGGAAGTCGGGTCTCCATGCGAGTGGCGAGGGCGAGCGCGTCACTGGTCCCGAGCCATGGTAGGGGAATCTGGCCTCGAGACGTGTTGAAGAAGGTCTCTCGAGGTCTTTCTCGGGTTGAGGCAGGAAACCCTGGGTTCCCTCGACTTGTGCAGGTGACCTCAGGGGGCTTCTCATGGTGGCTCTGAGAAGCCAGGGAAACTGGAGGTGGGAGGGGCCTCTCGGGACCCCACTGGGTTTGGTGCATTGGAAGAGGGCCTCATCTCCAGTTGAGGCAGGAACCGCAGGGTACCTCTGATTTCAGACTCCGATCGCAGGGTCCCTGCAGACTGGGGACAGGAGAGTCAGGCCTCGTCTTGGGTTGAGGCATGGAACTCCGCTTGCCTCTCGAGATGTCCCCGGGGAGAGAGGCCGCTTGTTGAGCTGTATTTGGCACCTGGGGTTTTTCCCGAACGATGCACGGAAAAACTGCCCCTTCGTGTGGACTTCATTCACAGGGTGGAGTTCGGAGAGGTGTCCGGGCATCGGGTTCTTCTCAAGAGGGGACCGGGAAATCGGGGTCCTACGGAATGTGGAACCACCCACGAGGCCACGTCTGGAATGTCTTCGTGAGACCGGCCTCATCCTGAGGTGCGACCGGAAGGTCGGGAACCCCTTGCAGACAAAGCAGGGGAGTCGACCCTCCTGTCCAGATCAGGAGGGGAGAAAGGGCTCAGAGGAGGGGGTGCCGGAAAACCTCAGTGTTCCTCTCGAGGGAGACCGGGATTTCGGGGAACTTTGTGGGTCGCATCAAGGGTGCCAAGTGCCCTTTCGACCTCCAATTCCTAACGGGGGACTTCTCCTGAGGCGCTGTAGCGGGAAAGGGCTTCATCTTGCGATGACGTGGGAGCCACGTGGTTTTTCTCGAGTTACGGCGGGATTCTCGAGTTACGACGGGGAATTCAGGCTGCCTCTTGTGTTGGCCCAGGCAAGTCCAATCTTCCATTCGAGTTGCGAAGGAAAGCTGGGGATTGCTCTCGAGTGACTGCAGGGCCAATGGACCTCATCTAGGCTTGTGTCCAGAAGCCAATGTTCCTCTCCAGGGGCGACAGGGATCTCGGGGTTGCATTCCAGACGCACCCGGGGAGACAGGCATTCATCTCGAGTGGAAGCAAAGAACCCCGCTCTGCTCTCGAATCGCGACGGGTATCTCTTGGAGCTCACTGGGTGGACTCAAGGGAGTCAAGCCTCCTGAGGCGTTTGGAGAGAGGTCGCGAGATTGGTCTCTAGGCCATGCAGGAGACGAAGGCCCTCATCTCTCGATGACGGGGGAATCTCGGGGTTGTTCTCGAGCGGCGGCCCCAGTGTGCGGTTTCTCACGAGGTACGACGGCGAGGTCAGTGAGCCTCTCGTGGGGCGCCAGGGAAGTCGGGTCTCCATGCGAGTGGCGAGGGCGAGCGCGTCACTGGTCCCGAGCCATGGTAGGGGAATCTGGCCTCGAGACGTGTTGAAGAAGGTCTCTCGAGGTCTTTCTCGGGTTGAGGCAGGAAACCCTGGGTTCCCTCGATTTGTGCAGGTGACCTCAGGGGTCTTCTCATGGTGGCCCTGAGAAGCCAGGGAAACTGGAGGTGGGAGGGGCCTCTCGGGACCCCACTGGGTTTGGTGCATTGGAAGAGGGCCTCATCTCCAGTTGAGGCAGGAACAGCAGGGTACCTCTGATTTCAGACTCCGATCGCAGGGTCCCTGCAGACTGGGGACAGGAGAGTCAGGCCTCGTCTTGGATTGAGGCATGGAACTCCGCTTGCCTCTCGAGATGTCCCCGGGGAGAGAGGCCGCTTGTCGAGCTGTATTTGGAACCTGGGGTTTTTCCCGAACGATGCACGGAAAAACTGCCCCTTCCTGTGGACTTCATTCACAGGGTGGAGTTCGGAGAGGTGTCCGGGCATCGGGTTCTTCTCAAGAGGGGACCGGGAAATCGGGGTCCTACGGAATGTGGAACCACCCACGAGGCCACGTCTGGAATGTCTTCGTGAGACCGGCCTCATCCTGAGGTGCGACCGGAAGGTCGGGAACCCCTTCCAGACAAAGCAGGGGAGTCGACCCTCCTGTCCAGATCAGGAGGGGAGAAAGGGCTCAGAGGAGGGGGTGCCGGAAAACCTCAGTGTTCCTCTCGAGGGAGACCGGGATTTCGGGGAACTTTGTGGGTCGCATCAAGGGTGCCAAGTGCCCTTTCGACCTCCAATTCCTAACGTGGGACCTCTCCTGAGACGATGTAGCGGGAAAGGGCTTCATCTTGCGATGACGGGGGAGCCACGTGGTTTTTCTCGAGTTACGGCGGGATTCTCGAGTTACGACGGGGAATTCAGGATGCCTCTTGTGTTGGCCCAGGCAAGTCCAATCTTCCATTCGAGTTGCGAAGGAAAGCTGGGGATTGCTCTCGAGTGACTGCAGGGCCAATGGACCTCATCTAGGCTTGTGTCCAGAGGCCAATGTTCCTCTCCAGGGGCGACAGGGATCTCGGGGTTGCATTCCAGACGCACCCGGGGAGACAGGCATTCATCTCGAGTGGAAGCAAAGAACCCCGCTCTGCTCTCGAATCGCGACGGGTATCTCTTGGAGCTCACTGGGTGGACTCAAGGGAGTCAAGCCTCCTGAGGCGTTTGGAGAGAGGTCGCGAGATTGGTCTCTAGGCCATGCAGGAGACGAAGGCCCTCATCTCTCGATGACGGGGGAATCTCGGGGTTGTTCTCGAGCGGCGGCCCCAGTGTGCGGTTTCTCACGAGGTACGACGGCGAGGTCAGTGAGCCTCTCGTGGGGCGCCAGGGAAGTCGGGTCTCCATGCGAGTGGCGAGGGCGAGCGCGTCACTGGTCCCGAGCCATGGTAGGGGAATCTGGCCTCGAGACGTGTTGAAGAAGGTCTCTCGAGGTCTTTCTCGGGTTGAGGCAGGAAACCCTGGGTTCCCTCGACTTGTGCAGGTGACCTCAGGGGGCTTCTCATGGTGGCTCTGAGAAGCCAGGGAAACTGGAGGTGGGAGGGGCCTCTCGGGACCCCACTGGGTTTGGTGCATTGGAAGAGGGCCTCATATCCAGTTGAGGCAGGAACCGCAGGGTACCTCTGATTTCAGACTCCGATCGCAGGGTCCCTGCAGACTGGGGACAGGAGAGTCAGGCCTCGTCTTGGGTTGAGGCATGGAACTCCGCTTGCCTCTCGAGATGTCCCCGGGGAGAGAGGCCGCTTGTCGAGCTGTATTTGCACCTGGGGTTTTTCCCGAACGATGCACGGAAAAACTGCCCCTTCGTGTGGACTTCATTCACAGGGTGGAGTTCGGAGAGGTGTCCGGGCATCGGGTTCTTCTCAAGAGGGGACCGGGAAATCGGGGTCCTATGGAATGTGGAACCACCCACGAGGCCACGTCTGGAATGTCTTCGTGAGACTGGCCTCATCCTGAGGTGCGACCGGAAGGTCGGGAACCCCTTCCAGACAAAGCAGGGGAGTCGACCCTCCTGTCCAGATCAGGAGGGGAGAAAGGGCTCAGAGGAGGGGGTGCCGGAAAACCTCAGTGTTCCTCTCGAGGGAGACCGGGATTTCGGGGAACTTTGTGGGTCGCATCAAGGGTGCCAAGTGCCCTTTCGACCTCCAATTCCTAACGGGGGACTTCTCCTGAGGCGCTGTAGCGGGAAAGGGCTTCATCTTGCGATGACGGGGGAGCCACGTGGTTTTTCTCGAGTTACGGCGGGATTCTCGAGTTACGACGGGGAATTCAGGCTGCCTCTTGTGTTGGCCCAGGCAAGTCCAATCTTCCATTCGAGTTGCGAAGGAAAGCTGGGGATTGCTCTCGAGTGACTGCAGGGCCAATGGACCTCATCTAGGCTTGTGTCCAGAAGCCAGTGTTCCTCTCCAGGGGCGACAGGGATCTCGGGGTTGCATTCCAGACGCACCCGGGGAGACAGGCATTCATCTCGAGTGGAAGCAAAGAACCCCGCTCTGCTCTCGAATCGCGACGGGTATCTCTTGGAGCTCACTGGGTGGACTCAAGGGAGTCAAGCCTCCTGAGGCGTTTGGAGAGAGGTCGCGAGATTGGTCTCTAGGCCATGCAGGAGACGAAGGCCCTCATCTCTCGATGACGGGGAATCTCGGGGTTGTTCTCGAGCGGCGGCCCCAGTGTGCGGTTTCTCACGAGGTACGACGGCGAGGTCAGTGAGCCTCTCGTGGGGCGCCAGGGAAGTCGGGTCTCCATGCGAGTGGCGAGGGGGAGCGCGTCACTGCTCCCGAGCCATGGTAGGGGAATCTGGCCTCGAGACGTGTTGAAGAAGGTCTCTCGAGGTCTTTCTCGGGTTGAGGCAGGAAACCCTGGGTTCCCTCGACTTGTGCAGGTGACCTCAGGGGGCTTCTCATGGTGGCTCTGAGAAGCCAGGGAAACTGGAGGTGGGAGGGGCCTCTCGGGACCCTACTGGGTTTGGTGCATTGGAAGAGGGCCTCATCTCCAGTTGAGGCAGGAACCGCAGGGTACCTCTGATTTCAGACTCCGATCGCAGGGTCCCTGCAGATTGGGGACAGGAGAGTCAGGCCTCGTCTTGGGTTGAGGCATGGAACTCCGCTTGCCTCTCGAGATGTCCCCGGGGAGAGAGGTCGCTTGTCGAGCTGTATTTGGCACCTGGGATTTTTCCCGAACGATGCACGGAAAAACTGCCCCTTCGTGTGGACTTCATTCACAGGGTGGAGTTCGGAGAGGTGTCCGGGCATCGGGTTCTTCTCAAGAGGGGACCGGGAAATCGGGGTCCTACGGAATGTGGAACCACCCACGAGGCCACGTCTGGAATGTCTTCGTGAGACCGGCCTCATCCTGAGGTGCGACCGGAAGGTCGGGAACCCCTTGCAGACAAAGCAGGGGAGTCGACCCTCCTGTCCAGATCAGGAGGGGAGAAAGGGCTCAGAGGAGGGGGTGCCGGAAAACCTCAGTGTTCCTCTCGAGGGAGACCGGGATTTCGGGGAACTTTGTGGGTCGCATCAAGGGTGCCAAGTGCCCTTTCGACCTCCAATTCCTAACGGGGGACTTCTCCTGAGGCGCTGTAGCGGGAAAGGGCTTCATCTTGCGATGACGGGGGAGCCACGTGGTTTTTCTCGAGTTACGGCGGGATTCTCGAGTTACGACGGGGAATTCAGGATGCCTCTTGTGTTGGCCCAGGCAAGTCCAATCTTCCATTCGAGTTGCGAAGGAAAGCTGGGGATTGCTCTCGAGTGACTGCAGGGCCAATAGACCTCATCTAGGCTTGTGTCCAGAAGCCAGGGTTCCTCTCCAGGGGCGACAGGGATCTCGGGGTTGCATTCCAGACGCACCCGGGGAGACAGGCATTCATCTCGAGTGGAAGCAAAGAACCCCGCTCTGCTCTCGAATCGCGACGGGTATCTCTTGGAGCTCACTGGGTGGACTCAAGGGAGTCAAGCCTCCTAAGGCGTTTGGAGAGAGGTCGCGAGATTGGTCTCTAGGCCATGCAGGAGACGAAGGCCCTCATCTCTCGATGACGGGGGAATCTCGGGGTTGTTCTCGAGCGGCGGCCCCAGTGTGCGGTTTCTCACGAGGTACGACGGCGAGGTCAGTGAGCCTCTCGTGGGGCGCCAGGGAAGTCGGGTCTCCATGCGAGTGGCGAGGGGGAGCGCGTCACTGCTCCCGAGCCATGGTAGGGGAATCTGGCCTCGAGACGTGTTGAAGAAGGTCTCTCGAGGTCTTTCTCGGGTTGAGGCAGGAAACCCTGGGTTCCCTCGACTTGTGCAGGTGACCTCAGGGGGCTTCTCATGGTGGCTCTGAGAAGCCAGGGAAACTGGAGGTGGGAGGGGCCTCTCGGGACCCCACTGGGTTTGGTGCATTGGAAGAGGGCCTCATCTCCAGTTGAGGCAGGAACCGCAGGGTACCTCTGATTTCAGACTCCGATCGCAGGGTCCCTGCAGACTGGGGACAGGAGAGTCAGGCCTCGTCTTGGGTTGAGGCATGGAACTCCGCTTGCCTCTCGAGATGTCCCCGGGGAGAGAGGCCGCTTGTCGAGCTGTATTTGGAACCTGGGGTTTTTCCCGAACGATGCACGGAAAAACTGCCCCTTCGTGTGGACTTCATTCACAGGGTGGAGTTCGTAGAGGTGTCCGGGCATCGGGTTCTTCTCAAGAGGGGACCGGGAAATCGGGGTCCTACGGAATGTGGAACCACCCACGAGGCCACGTCTGGAATGTCTTCGTGAGACCTGCCTCATCCTGAGGTGTGACCGGAAGGTCGGGAACCCCTTGCAGACAAAGCAGGGGAGTCGACCCTCCTGTCCAGATCAGGAGGGGAGAAAGGGCTCAGAGGAGGGGGTGCCGGAAAACCTCAGTGTTCCTCTCGAGGGAGACCGGGATTTCGGGGAACTTTGTGGGTCGCATCAAGGGTGCCAAGTGCCCTTTCGACCTCCAATTCCTAACGGGGGACTTCTCCTGAGACGCTGTAGCGGCAAAGGGCTTCATCTTGCGATGACGGGAGAGACACGTGGTTTTTCTGGAGTTACGGCGGGATTCTCGAGTTACGACGGGGAATTCAGGCTGCCTCTTTTGTTGGCCCAGGCAAGTCCAATCTTCCATTCGAGTTGCGAAGGAAAGCTGGGGATTGCTCTCGAGTGACTGCAGGGCCAATAGACCTCATCTAGGCTTGTGTCCAGAAGCCAATGTTCCTCTCCAGGGGCGACAGGGATCTCGGGGTTGCATTCCAGACGCACCCGAGGAGACGGGCATTCATCTCGAGTGGAAGCAAAGAACCCCGCTCTGCTCTCGAGTCGCGATGGGTATCTCTTGGAGATCACTGGGTGGACTGAAGGGAGTCAAGCCTCCTGAGGCGTTTGGAGAGAGGTCGCGAGATTGGTCTCTAGGCCATGCAGGAGACGAAGGCCCTCATCTCTCGATGACGGGGGAATCTCGGGGTTGTTCTCGAGCGGCGGCCCCAGTGTGCGGTTTCTCATGAGGTACGACGGCGAGGTCAGTGAGCCTCTCGTGGGGCGCCAGGGAAGTCGGGCCTCCATGCGAGTGGTGAGGGGGAGCGCGTCACTGCTCCCGAGCCATGGTAGGGGAATCTGGCCTCGAGACGTGTTGAAGAAGGTCTCTCAAGGTCTTTCCCGTGTTGAGGCAGGAAACCCTGGGTTCCCTCGACTTGTGCAGGTGACCTCAGGGGGCTTCTCATGGTGGCTCTGAGAAGCCAGGGAAACTGGAGGTGGGAGGGGCCTCTCGGGACTCCACTGGGCTTGGTGCATTGGAAGAGGGCCTCATCTCCAGTTGAGGCAGGAACCGCAGGGTACCTCTGATTTCAGACTTCGATCGCAGGGTCCCTGCAGACTGGGGACAGGAGAGTCAGGCCTCGTCTTGGCTTGAGGCATGGAACTCCGCTTGCCTCTCGAGATGTCCCCGGGGAGAGAGGCCGCTTGTCGAGCTGTATTTGGAACCTGGGGTTTTTTCCGAACGATGCACGGAAAAACTGCCCCTTCGTGTGGACTTCATTCACAGGGTGGAGTTCCGAGAGGTGTCCGGGCATCGGGTTCTTCTCAAGAGGGGACCGGGAAATCGGGGTCCTACGGAATGTGGAACCACCCACGAGGCCACGTCTGGAATGTCTTCGTGAGACCGGCCTCATCCTGAGGTGCGACCGGAAGGTCGGGAACCCCTTGCAGACAAAGCAGGGGAGTCGACCCTCCTGTCCAGATCAGGAGGGGAGAAAGGGCTCAGAGGAGGGGGTGCCAGAAAACCTCAGTGTTCCTCTCGAGGGAGACCGGGATTTCGGGGAACTTTGTGGGTCGCATCAAGGGTGCCAAGTGCCCTTTCGACCTCCAATTCCTAACGTGGGACTTCTCCTGAGACGCTGTAGCGGGAAAGGGCTTCATCTTGCGATGACGGGGGAGCCACGTGGTTTTCTCGAGTTACGGCGGGATTCTCGAGTTACGACGGGGAATTCAGGCTGCCTCTTGTGTTGGCCCAGGCAAGTCCAATCTTCCATTCGAGTTGCGAAGGAAAGCTGGGGTTTGCTCTCGAGTGACTGCAGGGCCAATAGACCTCATCTAGGCTTGTGTCCAGAAGCCAATGTTCCTCTCCAGGGGCGACAGGGATCTCGGGGTTGCATTCCAGACGCACCCGGGGAGACGGGCATTCATCTCGAGTGGAAGCAAAGAACCCCTCTCTGCTCTCGAATCGCGACGGGTATGTCTTGGAGCTCACTGGGTGGACTCAAGGGAATCAAGCCTCCTGAGGCGTTTGGAGAGAGGTCGCGAGATTGATCTCTAGGCCATGCAGGAGACGAAGGCCCTAATCTCTCGATGAAGGGCGAATCTCGGGGTTGTTCTCGAGCGGCGGCCCCAGTGTGCGGTTTCTCACGAGGTACGACGGCAAAGTCAGTGAGCCTCGCGTGGGGCGCCAGGGAAGTCGGGTCTCCATGCAAGTGACGAAGGGGAGCTCGTCACTGCTCCCGAGCCATGGTAGGGGAATCTGGCCTCGAGACGTGTTGAAGAAGGTCTCTCGAGGTCTTTCTCGGGTTGAGGCAGGAAACCCTGGCTTCCCTCGACTTGTGCAGGTGACCTCAGGGGGCTTCTCATGGTGGCTCTGAAAAGCCAGGGAAACTGAGGTGGGAGGGGCCTCTCGGGACTCCACTGGGCTTGGTGCATTGAAAGAGGGCCTCATCTCCAGTTGAGGCAGGAAACGCAGGGTACCTCTGATTTCAGACTCCGATCGCAGGGTCCCTGCAGACTGGGGACAGGAGAGTCAGGCCTCGTCTTGGGTTGAGGCATGGAACTCCGCTTGCCTCTCGAGATGTCAACGGGGAGAGAGGCCGCTTGTCGAGCTGTATTTGGAACCTGGGGGTTTTCTCCGGACTTTGCACGGGCGAGTCACTGCCCCTTCGTGTTGACTTCATTCACAGGGTGGAGTTCGGAGAGGTGTCGGGCATCGGGTTCTTATCAAGAGGGGACCGGGAATTCGGGGTCCTACGGAATGTGGATCCACCCACGAGGCCACGTCTGGAATGTCTTCGTGAGACCGGCCTCATCCTGAGGTGCGACCGGAAGGTCGGGAACCCCTTGCAGACAAAGCAGGGGAGTCGACCCTCCTGTCCAGATCAGGAGGGGAGAAAGGGCTCAGAGGAGCGGGTGCCGGAAAACCTCAGTGTTCCTCTCGAGGGAGACTGGGATTTCGGGGAACTTTGTGGGTCGCATCAAGGGTGCCAAGTGCCCTTTCGACCTCCAATTCCTAACGTGGGACTTCTCCTGAGACGCTGTAGCGGGAAAGGGCTTCATCTTGCGATGACGGGGGAGCCACGTGGTTTTTCTCGAGTTACTGCGGGATTCTCGAGTTACGACGGGGAATTCAGGCTGCCTCTTGTGTTGGCCCAGGCAAGTCCAATCTTCCATTCGAGTTGCCAAGGAAAGCTGGGGATTGCTCTCGAGAGACTGTAGGGCCAATAGACCTCATCTAGGCTTGTGTCCAGAAGCCAATGTTCCTCTCCAGGGGCGACAGGGATCTCGGGGTTGCATTCCAGACGCACCCGGGGAGACAGGCATTCATCTCGAGTGGAAGCAAAGAACCCCGCTCTGCTCTCGAATCGCGACGGGTATCTCTTGGAGCTCACTGGGTGGACTCAAGGGAGTCAAGCCTCCTGAGGCGTTTGGAGAGAGGTCGCGAGATTGGTCTCTAGGCCATGCAGGAGACGAAGGCCCTCATCTCTCGATGACGGGGGAATCTCGGGGTTGTTCTCGAGCGGCGGCCCCAGTGTGCGGTTTCTCACGAGGTACGACGGCGAGGTCTCTGAGCCTCTCGTGGGGCGCCAGGGAAGTCGGGTCTCCATGCGAGTGGCGAGGGGGAGCGCGTTATTGCTCCCGAGCCATGGTAGGGGAATCTGGCCTCGAAACGTGTTGAAGAAGGTCTCTTGAGGTCTTTCTCAGGTTGAGGCAGGAAACCCTGGGTTCCCTCGACTTGTGCAGGTGACCTCAGGGGCCTTCTCATGGTGGCTCTGAAAAGCCAGGGAAACTGGAGGTGGGAGGGGCCTCTCGGGACCCCACTGGGTTTGGTGCATTGGAAGAGGGCCTCATCTCCCGTTGAGGCAGGAACCGCAGGGTACCTCTGATTTCAGACTCCGATCGCAGGGTCCCTGCAGACTGGGGACAGGAGAGTCAGGCCTCGTCTTGGGTTGAGGCATGGAACTCCGCTTGCCTCTCGAGATGTCCCCGGGGAGAGAGGCCGCTTGTCGAGCTGTATTTGGAACCTGGGGTTTTTTCCGGACGATGCACGGAAAAACTGCCCCTTCGTGTGGACTTCATTCACAGGGTGGAGTTCCGAGAGGTGTCCGGGCATCGGGTTCTTCTCAAGAGGGGACCGGGAAATCGGGGTCCTACGGAATGTGGAACCACCCACGAGGCCACGTCTGGAATGTCTTCGTGAGACCGGCCTCATCCTGAGGTGCGACCGGAAGGTCGGGAACCCCTTGCAGACAAAGCAGGGGAGTCGACCCTCCTGTCCAGATCAGGAGGGGAGAAAGGGCTCAGAGGAGGGGGTGCCAGAAAACCTCAGTGTTCCTCTCGAGGGAGACCGGGATTTCGGGGAACTTTGTGGGTCGCATCAAGGGTGCCAAGTGCCCTTTCGACCTCCAATTCCTAACGTGGGACTTCTCCTGAGACGCTGTAGCGGGAAAGGGCTTCATCTTGCGATGACGGGGGAGCCACGTGGTTTTCTCGAGTTACGGCGGGATTCTCGAGTTACGACGGGGAATTCAGGCTGCCTCTTGTGTTGGCCCAGGCAAGTCCAATCTTCCATTCGAGTTGCGAAGGAAAGCTGGGGTTTGCTCTCGAGTGACTGCAGGGCCAATAGACCTCATCTAGGCTTGTGTCCAGAAGCCAATGTTCCTCTCCAGGGGCGACAGGGATCTCGGGGTTGCATTCCAGACGCACCCGGGGAGACGGGCATTCATCTCGAGTGGAAGCAAAGAACCCCTCTCTGCTCTCGAATCGCGACGGGTATGTCTTGGAGCTCACTGGGTGGACTCAAGGGAATCAAGCCTCCTGAGGCGTTTGGAGAGAGGTCGCGAGATTGATCTCTAGGCCATGCAGGAGACGAAGGCCCTAATCTCTCGATGAAGGGCGAATCTCGGGGTTGTTCTCGAGCGGCGGCCCCAGTGTGCGGTTTCTCACGAGGTACGACGGCAAAGTCAGTGAGCCTCGCGTGGGGCGCCAGGGAAGTCGGGTCTCCATGCAAGTGACGAAGGGGAGCTCGTCACTGCTCCCGAGCCATGGTAGGGGAATCTGGCCTCGAGACGTGTTGAAGAAGGTCTCTCGAGGTCTTTCTCGGGTTGAGGCAGGAAACCCTGGCTTCCCTCGACTTGTGCAGGTGACCTCAGGGGGCTTCTCATGGTGGCTCTGAAAAGCCAGGGAAACTGAGGTGGGAGGGGCCTCTCGGGACTCCACTGGGCTTGGTGCATTGAAAGAGGGCCTCATCTCCAGTTGAGGCAGGAAACGCAGGGTACCTCTGATTTCAGACTCCGATCGCAGGGTCCCTGCAGACTGGGGACAGGAGAGTCAGGCCTCGTCTTGGGTTGAGGCATGGAACTCCGCTTGCCTCTCGAGATGTCAACGGGGAGAGAGGCCGCTTGTCGAGCTGTATTTGGAACCTGGGGGTTTTCTCCGGACTTTGCACGGGCGAGTCACTGCCCCTTCGTGTTGACTTCATTCACAGGGTGGAGTTCGGAGAGGTGTCGGGCATCGGGTTCTTATCAAGAGGGGACCGGGAATTCGGGGTCCTACGGAATGTGGATCCACCCACGAGGCCACGTCTGGAATGTCTTCGTGAGACCGGCCTCATCCTGAGGTGCGACCGGAAGGTCGGGAACCCCTTGCAGACAAAGCAGGGGAGTCGACCCTCCTGTCCAGATCAGGAGGGGAGAAAGGGCTCAGAGGAGCGGGTGCCGGAAAACCTCAGTGTTCCTCTCGAAGGAGACTGGGATTTCGGGGAACTTTGTGGGTCGCATCAAGGGTGCCAAGTGCCCTTTCGACCTCCAATTCCTAACGTGGGACTTCTCCTGAGACGCTGTAGCGGGAAAGGGCTTCATCTTGCGATGACGGGGGAGCCACGTGGTTTTTCTCGAGTTACTGCGGGATTCTCGAGTTACGACGGGGAATTCAGGCTGCCTCTTGTGTTGGCCCAGGCAAGTCCAATCTTCCATTCGAGTTGCCAAGGAAAGCTGGGGATTGCTCTCGAGAGACTGTAGGGCCAATAGACCTCATCTAGGCTTGTGTCCAGAAGCCAATGTTCCTCTCCAGGGGCGACAGGGATCTCGGGGTTGCATTCCAGACGCACCCGGGGAGACAGGCATTCATCTCGAGTGGAAGCAAAGAACCCCGCTCTGCTCTCGAATCGCGACGGGTATCTCTTGGAGCTCACTGGGTGGACTCAAGGGAGTCAAGCCTCCTGAGGCGTTTGGAGAGAGGTCGCGAGATTGGTCTCTAGGCCATGCAGGAGACGAAGGCCCTCATCTCTCGATGACGGGGGAATCTCGGGGTTGTTCTCGAGCGGCGGCCCCAGTGTGCGGTTTCTCACGAGGTACGACGGCGAGGTCTCTGAGCCTCTCGTGGGGCGCCAGGGAAGTCGGGTCTCCATGCGAGTGGCGAGGGGGAGCGCGTTATTGCTCCCGAGCCATGGTAGGGGAATCTGGCCTCGAAACGTGTTGAAGAAGGTCTCTTGAGGTCTTTCTCAGGTTGAGGCAGGAAACCCTGGGTTCCCTCGACTTGTGCAGGTGACCTCAGGGGCCTTCTCATGGTGGCTCTGAAAAGCCAGGGAAACTGGAGGTGGGAGGGGCCTCTCGGCACTCCACTGGGTTTGGTGCATTGGAAGAGGGCCTCATCTCCCGTTGAGGCAGGAACCGCAGGGTACCTCTGATTTCAGACTCCGATCGCAGGGTCCCTGCAGACTGGGGACAGGAGAGTCAGGCCTCGTCTTGGGTTGAGGCATGGAACTCCGCTTGCCTCTCGAGATGTCCCCGGGGAGAGAGGCCGCTTGTCGAGCTGTATTTGGAACCTGGGGTTTTTCCCGAACGATGCACGGAAAAACTGCCCCTTCGTGTTGACTTCATTCACAGGGTGGAGTTCGGAGAGGTGTCGGGCATCGGGTTCTTCTCAAGAGGGGACCGGGAAATCGGGGTCCTACGGAATGTGGAACCACCCACGAGGCCACGTCTGGAATGTCTTCCTGAGACCGGCCTCATCCTGAGGTGCGACCGGAAGGTCGGGAACCCCTTCCAGACAAAGCAGGGGAGTCGACCCTCCCTTCCAGATCAGGAGGGGAGAAAGGGCTCAGAGGAGGGGGTGCCGGAAAACCTCAGTGTTCCTCTCGAGGGAGACCGGGATTTCGGGGAACTTTGTGGGTCGCATCAAGGGTGCCAAGTGCCCTTTCGACCTCCAATTCCTAACGTGGGACTTCTCCTGAGACGCTGTAGCGGGAAAGGGCTTCATCTTGCGATGACGGGGGAGCCACGTGGTTTTTCTCGAGTTACGGCGGGATTCTCGAGTTACGACGGGGAATTCAGGATGCCTCTTGTGTTGGCCCAGGCAAGTCCAATCTTCCATTCGAGTTGCGAAGGAAAGCTGGGGATTGCTCTCGAGTGACTGCAGGGCCAATAGACCTCATCTAGGCTTGTGTCCAGAAGCCAATGTTCCTCTCCAGGGGCGACAGGGATCTCGGGGTTGCATTCCAGACGCACCCGGGGAGACAGGCATTCATCTCGAGTGGAAGCAAAGAACCCCGCTCTGCTCTCGAATCGCGACGGGTATCTCTTGGAGCTCACTGGGTGGACTCAAGGGAGTCAAGCCTCCTGAGGTGTTTGGAGAGAGGTCGCGAGATTGGTCTCTAGGCCATGCAGGAGACGAAGGCCCTCATCTCTCGATGACGGGGGAATCTCGGGGTTGTTCTCGAGCGGCGGCCCCAGTGTGCGGTTTCTCACGAGGTACGACGGCGAGGTCAGTGAGCCTCTCGTGGGGCGCCAGGGAAGTCGGGTCTCCATGCGAGTGGCGACGGGGAGCGCGTCACTGCTCCCGAGCCATGGTAGGGGAATCTGGCCTCGAGACGTGTTGAAGAAGGTCTCTCGAGGTCTTTCCCGGGTTGAGGCAGGAAACCCTGGGTTCCCTCGACTTGTGCAGGTGACCTCAGGGGGCTTCTCATGGTGGCTCTGAGAAGCCAGGGAAACTGGAGGTGGGATGGGCCTCTCGGGACCCCACTGGGCTTGGTGCTTTGGAAGAGGGCCTCATCTCCAGTTGAGGCAGGAACCGTAGGGTACCTCTGATTTCAGACTCCGATCGCAGGGTCCCTGCAGACTGGGGACAGGAGAGTCAGGCCTCGTCTTGGGTTGAGGCATGGAACTCCGCTTGCCTCTCGAGATGTCCCCGTGGAGAGAGGCCGCTTGTCGAGCTGTATTTGGAACCTGGGGTTTCTTCCGAACGATGCACGGAAAAACTGCCCCTTCGTGTGGACTTCATTCACAGGGTGGAGTTCGGAGAGGTGTCCGGGCATCGGGTTCTTCTCAAGAGGGGACCGGGAAATCGGGGTCCTACGGAATGTGGAACCACCCACGAGGCCACGTCTGGAATGTCTTCGTGAGACCGGCCTCATCCTGAGGTGCGACCGGAAGGCCGGGAACCCCTTGCAGACAAAGCAGGGGAGTCGACCCTCCTGTCCAGATCAGGAGGGGAGAAAGGGCTCAGAGGAGGGGGTGCCGGAAAACCTCAGTGTTCCTCTCGAGGGAGACCGGGATTTCGGGGAACTTTGTGGGTCGCATCAAGGGTGCCAAGTGCCCTTTCGACCTCCAATTCCTAACGTGGGACTTCTCCTGAGACGCTGTAGCGGGAAAGGGCTTCATCTTGCGATGACGGGGTAGCCACGTGGTTTTTCTCGAGTTTCGGCGGGATTCTCGAGTTACGACGGGGAATTCAGGATGCCTCTTGTGTTGGCCCAGGCAAGTCCAATCTTCCATTCGAGTTGCCAAGGAAAGCTGGGGATTGCTCTCGAGAGACTGTAGGGCCAATAGACCTCATCTAGGCTTGTGTCCAGAAGCCAATGTTCCTCTCCAGGGGCGACAGGGATCTCGGGGTTGCATTCCAGACGCACCCGGGGAGACAGGCATTCACCTCGAGTGGAAGCAAAGAACCCCGCTCTGCTCTCGAATCGCGACGGGTATCTCTTGGAGCTCACTGGGTGGACTCAAGGGAGTCAAGCCTCCTGAGGCGTTTGGAGAGAGGTCGCGAGATTGGTCTCTAGGCCATGCAGGAGACGAAGGCCCTCATCTCTCGATGACGGGGGAATCTCGGGGTTGTTCTCGAGCGGCGGCCCCAGTGTGCGGTTTCTCACGAGGTACGACGGCGAGGTCAGTGAGCCTCTCGTGGGGCGCCAGGGAAGTCGGGTCTCCATGCGAGTGGCGAGGGGGAGCGCGTCACTGCTCCCGAGCCATGGTAGGGGAATCTGGCCTCGAGACGTGTTGAAGAAGGTCTCTCGAGGTCTTTCCCGGGTTGAGGCAGGAAACCCTGGGTTCCCTCGACTTGTGCAGGTGACCTCAGGGGGCTTCTCATGGTGGCTCTGAGGAGCCAGGGAAACTGGAGGTGGGATGGGCCTCTCGGGACCCCACTGGGCTTGGTGCTTTGGAAGAGGGCCTCATCTCCAGTTGAGGCAGGAACCGCAGGGTACCTCTGATTTCAGACTCCGATCGCAGGGTCCCTGCAGACTGGGGACAGGAGAGTCAGGCCTCGTCTTGGGTTGAGGCATGGAACTCCGCTTGCCTCTCGAGATGTTGCCGGGGAGAGAGGCCGCTTGTCGAGCTGTATTTGGAACCTGGGGTTTCTTTCGAACGATGCACGGAAAAACTGCCCCTTCGTGTGGACTTCATTCACAGGGTGGAGTTCGGAGAGGTGTCCGGGCATCGGGTTCTTCTCAAGAGGGGACCGGGAAATCGGGGTCCTACGGAATGTGGAACCACCCACGAGGCCACGTCTGGAATGTCTTCGTGAGACCGGCCTCATCCTGAGGTGCGACCGGAAGGCCGGGAACCCCTTGCAGACAAAGCAGGGGAGTCGACCCTCCTGTCCAGATCAGGAGGGGAGAAAGGGCTCAGAGGAGGGGGTGCCGGAAAACCTCAGTGTTCCTCTCGAGGAAGACCGGGATTTCGGGGAACTTTGTGGGTCGCATCAAGGGTGCCAAGTGCCCTTTCGACCTCCAATTCCTAACGTGGGACTTCTCCTGAGGCGCTGTAGCGGGAAAGGGCTTCATCTTGCGATGACGGGGGAGCCACGTGGTTTTTCTCGAGTTACGGCGGGATTCTCGAGTTACGACGGGGAATTCAGGCTGCCTCTTGTGTTGGCCCAGGCAAGTCCAATCTTCCATTCGAGTTGCGAAGGAAAGCTGGGGATTGCTCTCGAGTGACTGCAGGGCCAATAGACCTCATCTAGGCTTGTGTCCAGAAGCCAATGTTCCTCTCCAGGGGCGACAGGGATCTCGGGGTTGCATTCCAGACGCACCCGGGGAGACAGGCATTCATCTCGAGTGGAAGCAAAGAACCCCGCTCTGCTCTCGAATCGCGACGGGTATCTGTTGGAGCTCACTGGGTGGACTCAAGGGAGTCAAGCCTCCTGAGGCGTTTGGAGAGAGGTCGCGAGATTGGTCTCTAGGCCATGCAGGAGACGAAGGCCCTCATCTCTCGATGACGGGGGAATCTCGGGGTTGTACTCGAGCGGCGGCCACAGTGTGCGGTTTCTCACGAGGTACGACGGCGAGGTCTCTGAGCCTCTCGTGGGGCGCCAGGGAAGTCGGGTCTCCATGCGAGTGGCGAGGGGGAGCGCGTTATTGCTCCCGAGCCATGGTAGGGGTATCTGGCCTCGAAACGTGTTGAAGAAGGTCTCTTGAGGTCTTTCTCAGGTTGAGGCAGGAAACCCTGGGTTCCCTCGACTTGTGCAGGTGACCTCAGGGGCCTTCTCATGGTGGCTCTGAGAAGCCAGGGAAACTGGAGGTGGGAGGGGCCTCTCGGCACTCCACTGGGTTTGGTGCATTGGAAGAGGGCCTCATCTCCAGTTGAGGCAGGAACCGCAGGGTACCTCTGATTTCAGACTCCGATCGCAGGGTCCCTGCAGACTGGGGACAGGAGAGTCAGGCCTCGTCTTGGGTTGAGGCATGGAACTCCGCTTGCCTCTCGAGATGTCCCCGGGGAGAGAGGCCGCTTGTCGAGCTGTATTTGGAACCTGGGGTTTTTTCCGAACGATGCACGGAAAAACTGCCCCTTCGTGTGGAGTTCATTCACAGGGTGGAGTTCGGAGAGGTGTCGGGCATCGGGTTCTTCTCAAGAGGGGACCGGGAAATCGGGGTCCTACGGAATGTGGATCCACCCACGAGGCCACGTCTGGAATGTCTTCCTGAGACCGGCCTCATCCTGAGGTGCGACCGGAAGGTCGGGAACCCCTTCCAGACAAAGCAGGGGAGTCGACCCTCCTGTCCAGATCAGGAGGGGAGAAAGGGCTCAGAGGAGGGGGTGCCGGAAAATCTCAGTGTTCCTCTCGAGGGAGACCGGGATTTCGGGGAACTTTGTGGGTCGCATCAAGGGTGCCAAGTGCCCTTTCGACCTCCAATTCCTAACGTGGGACTTCTCCTGAGACGCTGTAGCGGGAAAGGGCTTCATCTTGCGATGACGGGGGAGCCACGTGGTTTTTCTCGAGTTACGGCGGGATTCTCGAGTTACGACGGGGAATTCAGGCTGCCTCTTGTGTTGGCCCAGGCAAGTCCAATCTTCCATTCGAGTTGCGAAGGAAAGCTGGGGATTGCTCTCGAGTGACTGCAGGGCCAATAGACCTCATCTAGGCTTGTGTCCAGAAGCCAATGTTCCTGTCCAGGGGCGACAGGGATCTCGGGGTTGCATTCCAGACGCACCCGGGGAGACAGGCATTCATCTCGAGTGGAAGCAAAGAACCCCGCTCTGCTCTCGAATCGCGACGGGTATCTCTTGGAGCTCACTGGGTGGACTCAAGGGAGTCAAGCCTCCTGAGGCGTTTGGAGAGAGGTCGCGAGATTGGTCTCTAGGCCATGCAGGAGACGAAGGCCCTCATCTCTCGATGACGGGGGAATCTCGGGGTTGTTCTCGAGCGGCGGCCCCAGTGTGCGGTTTCTCACGAGGTACGACGGCGAGGTCAGTGAGCCTCTCGTGGGGCGCCAGGGAAGTCGGGTCTCCATGCGAGTGGCGAGGGGGAGCGCGTCACTGCTCCCGAGCCATGGTAGGGGAATCTGGCCTCGAGACGTGTTGAAGAAGGTCTCTCGAGGTCTTTCCCGGGTTGAGGCAGGAAACCCTGGGTTCCCTCGACTTGTGCAGGTGACCTCAGGGGGCTTCTCATGGTGGCTCTGAGAAGCCAGGGAAACTGGCGGTGGGATGGGCCTCTCGGGACCCCACTGGGCTTGGTGCTTTGGAAGAGGGCCTCATCTCCAGTTGAGGCAGGAACCGTAGGGTACCTCTGATTTCAGACTCCGATCGCAGGGTCCTTGCAGACTGGAGACAGGAGAGTCAGGCCTCGTCTTGGGTTGAGGCATGGAACTCCGCTTGCCTCTCGAGATGTCCCCGGGGAGAGAGGCCGCTTGTCGAGCTGTATTTGGAACCTGGGGTTTTTCCCGAACGATGCACGGAAAAACCGCCCCTTCGTGTTGACTTCATTCACAGGGTGGAGTTCGGAGAGGTGTCCGGGCATCGGGTTCTTCTCAAGAGGGGACCGGGAAATCGGGGTCCTACGGAATGTGGAACCACCCACGAGGCCACGTCTGGAATGTCTTCGTGAGACCGGCCTCATCCTGAGGTGCGACCGGAAGGTCGGGAACCCCTTGCAGACAAAGCAGGGGAGTCGACCCTCCTGTCCAGATCAGGAGTGGAGAAAGGGCTCAGAGGAGGGGGTGCCGGAAAACCTCAGTGTTCCTGTCGAGGGAGACCGGGATTTCGGGGAACTTTGTGGGTCGCATCAAGGGTGCCAAGTGCCCTTTCGACCTCCAGTTCCTAACGTGGGTCTTCTCCTGAGGCGCTGTAGCGGGAAAGGGCTTCATCTTGCGATGACGGGGGAGCCACGTGGTTTTTCTCGAGTTACGGCGGGATTCTCGAGTTACGACGGGGAATTCAGGCTGCCTCTTGTGTTGGCCCAGGCAAGTCCAATCTTCCATTCGAGTTGCGAAGGAAAGCTGGGGATTGCTCTCGAGTGACTGCAGGGCCTATAGACCTCATCTAGGCTTGTGTCCAGAAGCCAATGTTCCTCTCCAGGGGCGACAGGGATCTCGGGGTTGCATTCCAGACGCACCCGGGGAGACAGGCATTCATCTCGAGTGGAAGCAAAGAACCCCGCTCTGCTCTCGAATCGCGACGGGTATCTCTTGGAGCTCACTGGGTGGACTCAAGGGAGTCAAGCCTCCTGAGGCGTTTGGAGAGAGGTCGCGAGATTGGTCTCTAGGCCATGCAGGAGACGAAGGCCCTCATCTCTCGATGACGGGGGAATCTCGGGGTTGTTCTTGAGCGGCGGCCCCAGTGTGCGGTTTCTCACGAGGTACGACGGCGAGGTCAGTGAGCCTCTCGTAGGGCGCCAGGGAAGTCGGGTCTCCATGCGAGTGGCGAGGGGGAGCGCGTCACTGCTCCCGAGCCATGGTAGGGGAATCTGGCCTCGAGACGCGTTGAAGAAGGTCTCTCGAGGTCTTTCTCGGGTTGAGGCAGGAAACCCTGGGTTCCCTCGACTTGTGCAGGTGACCTCAGGGGGCTTCTCATGGTGGCTCTGAGAAGCCAGGGAAACTGGAGGTGGGAGGGGCCTCTCGGGACCCCACTGGGTTTGGTGCATTGGAAGAGGGCCTCATCTCCCGTTGAGGCAGGAACCGCAGGGTACCTCTGATTTCAGACTCCGATCGCAGGGTCCCTGCAGACTGGGGACAGGAGAGTCAGGCCTCGTCTTGGGTTGAGGCATGGAACTCCGCTGGCCTCTCGAGATGTCCCCGGGGAGAGAGGCCGCTTGTCGAGCTGTATTTGGAACCTGGGGTTTTTCCCGAACGATGCACGGAAAAACTGCCCCTTCGTGTGGACTTCATTCACAGGGTGGAGTTCGGAGAGGTGTCCGGGCATCGGGTTCTTATCAAGAGGGGACCGGGAAATCGGGGTCCTACGGAATGTGGAACCACCCACGAGGCCACGTCTGGAATGTCTTCGTGAGACCGGCCTCATCCTGAGGTGCGACCGGAAGGTCGGGAACCCCTTCCAGACAAAGCAGGGGAGTCGACCCTCCTGTCCAGATCAGGAGGGGAGAAAGGGCTCAGAGGAGGGGGTGCCGGAAAACCTCAGTATTCCTCTCGAGGGAGACCGGGATTTCGGGGAACTTTGTGGGTCGCATCAAGGGTGCCAAGTGCCCTTTCGACCTCCAATTCCTAACGTGGGACTTCTCCTGAGGCGCTGTAGCGGGAAAGGGCTTCATCTTGCGATGACGGGGGAGCCACGTGGTTTTTCTCGAGTTACGGCGGGATTCTCGAGTTACGACGGGGAATTCAGGATGCCTCTTGTGTTGGCCCAGGCAAGTCCAATCTTCCATTCGAGTTGCGAAGGAAAGCTGGGGATTGCTCTCGAGTGACTGCAGGGCCAATAGACCTCATCTAGGCTTGTGTCCAGAAGCCAATGTTCCTCTCCAGGGGCGACAGGGATCTCGGGGTTGCATTCCAGACGCACCCGGGGAGACAGGCATTCATCTCGAGTGGAAGCAAAGAACCCCGCTCTGCTCTCGAATCGCGACGGGTATCTCTTGGAGCTCACTGGGTGGACTCAAGGGAGTCAAGCCTCCTGAGGCGTTTGGAGAGAGGTCGCGAGATTGGTCTCTAGGCCATGCAGGAGACGAAGGCCCTCATCTCTCGATGACGGGGGAATCTCGGGGTTGTTCTCGAGCGGCGGCCCCAGTGTGCGGTTTCTCAAGAGGTACGATGGCGAGGTCAGTGAGCCTCTCGTGGGGTGCCAGGGAAGTCGGGTCTCCATGCGAGTGGCGAGGGGGAGCGCGTCACTGCTCCCGAGCCATGGTAGGGGAATCTGGCTTCGAGACGCGTTGAAGAAGGTCTCTCGAGGTCTTTCTCGGGTTGAGGCAGGAAACCCTGGGTTCCCTCGACTTGTGCAGGTGACCTCAGGGGGCTTCTCATGGTGGCTCTGAGAAGCCAGGGAAACTGGAGGTGGGAGGGGCCTCTCGGGACCCCACTGGGTTTGGTGCATTGGAAGAGGGCCTCATCTCCAGTTGAGGCAGGAACAGCAGGGTACCTCTGATTTCAGACTCCGATCGCAGGGTCCCTGCAGACTGGGGACAGGAGAGTCAGGCCTCGTCTTGAGCTGAGGCATGGAACTCCGCTTGCCTCTCGAGATGTCCCCGGGGAATGAGGCCGCTTGTCGAGCTGTATTTGGAACCTGGGGTTTTTCCCGATCGATGCACGGAAAAACTGCCCCTTCGTGTTGACTTCATTCACAGGGTGGAGTTCGGAGAGGTGTCCGGGCATCGGGTTCTTGTCAAGAGGGGACCGGGAAATCGGGGTCCTACGGAATGTGGAACCACCCACGAGGCCACGTCTGGAATGTCTTCGTGAGACCGGCCTCATCCTGAGGTGCGACCGGAAGGTCGGGAACCCCTTGCAGACAAAGCAGGGGAGTCGACCCTCCTGTCCAGATCAGGAGGGGAGAAAGGGCTCAGAGGAGGGGGTGCCGGAAAACCTCAGTGTTCCTCTCGAGGGAGATCGGGATTTCGGGGAACTTTGTGGGTCGCATCAAGGGTGCCAAGTGCCCTTTCGACCTCCAGTTCCTAACGTGGGACTTCTCCTGAGGCGCTGTAGCGGGAAAGGGCTTCATCTTGCGATGACGGGGGAGCCACGTGGTTTTTCTCGAGTTACGGCGGGATTCTCGAGTTACGACGGGGAATTCAGGATGCCTCTTGTGTTGGCCCAGGCAAGTCCAATCTTCCATTCGAGTTGCCAAGGAAAGCTGGGGATTGCTCTCGAGTGACTGCAGGGCCAATAGACCTCCTCTAGGCTTGTGTCCAGAAGCCAATGTTCCTCTCCAGGGGCGACAGGGATCTCGGGGTTGCATTCCAGACGCACCCGGGGAGACAGGCATTCATCTCGAGTGGAAGCAAAGAACCCCGCTCTGCTCTCGAATCGCGACGGGTATCTCTTGGAGCTCACTGGGTGGACTCAAGGGAGTCAAGCCTCCTGAGGCGTTTGGAGAGAGGTCGCGAGATTGGTCTCTAGGCCATGCAGGAGACGAAGGCCCTCATCTCTCGATGACGGGGGAATCTCGGGGTTGTTCTCGAGCGGCGGCCCCAGTGTGCGGTTTCTCACGAGGTACGACGGCGAGGTCAGTGAGCCTCTCGTGGGGCGCCAGGGAAGTCGGGTCTCCATGCGAGTGGCGAGGGGGAGCGCGTCACTGCTCCCGAGCCATGGTAGGGGAATCTGGCCTCGAGACGCGTTGAAGAAGGTCTCTCGAGGTCTTTCTCGGGTTGAGGCAGGAAACCCTGGGTTCCCTCGACTTGTGCAGGTGACCTCAGGGGGCTTCTCATGGTGGCTCTGAGAAGCCAGGGAAACTGGAGGTGGGAGGGGCCTCTCGGGACACCACTGGGTTTGGTGCATTGGAAGAGGGCCTCATCTCCCGTTGAGGCAGGAACCGCAGGGTACCTCTGATTTCAGACTCCGATCGCAGGGTCCCTGCAGACTGGGGACAGGAGAGTCAGGCCTCGTCTTGGCTTGAGGCATGGAACTCCGCTTGCCTCTCGAGATGTCCCCGGGGAGAGAGGCCGCTTGTCGAGCTGTATTTGGAACCTGGGGTTTTTCCCGAACGATGCACGGAAAAACTGCCCCTTCGTGTTGACTTCATTCACAGGGTGGAGTTCGGAGAGGTGTCCGGGCATCGGGTTCTTGTCAAGAGGGGACCGGGAAATCGGGGTCCTACGGAATGTGGAACCACCCACGAGGCCACGTCTGGAATGTCTTCGTGAGACCCGCCTCATCCTGAGGTGCGACCGGAAGGTCGGGAACCCCTTGCAGACAAAGCAGGGGAGTCGACCCTCCTGTCCAGATCAGGAGGGGAGAAAGGGCTCAGAGGATGGGGTGCCGGAAAACCTCAGTGTTCCTGTCGAGGGAGACCGGGATTTCGGGGAACTTTGTGGGTCGCATCAAGGGTGCCAAGTGCCCTTTCGACCTCCAATTCCTAACGTGGGACTTCTCCTGAGGCGCTGTAGCGGGAAAGGGCTTCATCTTGCGATGACGGGGGAGCCACGTGGTTTTTCTCGAGTTACGGCGGGATTCTCGAGTTACGACGGGGAATTCAGGATGCCTCTTGTGTTGGCCCAGGCAAGTCCAATCTTCCATTCGAGTTGCGAAGGAAAGCTGGGGATTGCTCTCGAGTGACTGCAGGGCCAATAGACCTCCTCTAGGCTTGTGTCCAGAAGCCAATGTTCCTCTCCAGGGGCGACAGGGATCTCGGGGTTGCATTCCAGACGCACCCGGGGAGACAGGCATTCATCTCGAGTGGAAGCAAAGAACCCCGCTCTGCTCTCGAATCGCGACGGGTATCTCTTGGAGCTCACTGGGTGGACTCAAGGGAGTCAAGCCTCCTGAGGCGTTTGGAGAGAGGTCGCGAGATTGGTCTCTAGGCCATGCAGGAGACGAAGGCCCTCATCTCTCGATGACGGGGGAATCTCGGGGTTGTTCTCGAGCGGCGGCCCCAGTGTGCGGTTTCTCACGAGGTACGACGGCGAGGTCAGTGAGCCTCTCGTGGGGCGCCAGGGAAGTCGGGTCTCCATGCGAGTGGCGAGGGGGAGCGCGTCACTGCTCCCGAGCCATGGTAGGGGAATCTGGCCTCGAGACGCGTTGAAGAAGGTCTCTCGAGGTCTTTCTCGGGTTGAGGCAGGAAACCCTGGGTTCCCTCGACTTGTGCAGGTGACCTCAGGGGGCTTCTCATGGTGGCTCTGAGAAGCCAGGGAAACTGGAGGTGGGAGGGGCCTCTCGGGACCCCACTGGGTTTGGTGCATTGGAAGAGGGCCTCATCTCCCGTTGAGGCAGGAACCGCAGGGTACCTCTGATTTCAGACTCCGATCGCAGGGTCCCGGCAGACTGGGGACAGGAGAGTCAGGCCTCGTCATGGCTTGAGGCATGGAACTCCGCTTGCCTCTCGAGATGTCCCTGGGGAGAGAGGCCGCTTGTCGAGCTGTATTTGGAACCTGGGGTTTTTCCCGAACGATGCACGGAAAAACTGCCCCTTCGTGTTGACTTCATTCACAGGGTGGAGTTCGGAGAGGTGTCCGGGCATCGGGTTCTTCTCAAGAGGGGACCGGGAAATCGGGGTCCTACGGAATGTGGAACCACCCACGAGGCCACGTCTGGAATGTCTTCGTGAGACCGGCCTCATCCTGAGGTGCGACCGGAAGGTCGGGAACCCCTTGCAGACAAAGCAGGGGAGTCGACCCTCCTGTCCAGATCAGGAGGGGAGAAAGGGCTCAGAGGAGGGGGTGCCGGAAAACCTCAGTGTTCCTGTCGAGGGAGACCGGGATTTCGGGGAACTTTGTGGGTCGCATCAAGGGTGCCAAGTGCCCTTTCGACCTCCAATTCCTAACGTGGGACTTCTCCTGAGGCGCTGTAGCGGGAAAGGGCTTCATCTTGCGATGACGGGGGAGCCACGTGGTTTTTCTCGAGTTACGGCGGGATTCTCGAATTACGACGGGGAATTCAGGATGCCTCTTGTGTTGGCCCAGGCAAGTCCAATCTTCCATTCGAGTTGCGAAGGAAAGCTGGGGATTGCTCTCGAGTGACTGCAGGGCCAATAGACCTCATCTAGGCTTGTGTCCAGAAGCCAATGTTCCTCTCCAGGGGCGACAGGGATCTCGGGGTTGCATTCCAGACGCACCCGGGGAGACAGGCATTCATCTCGAGTGGAAGCAAAGAACCCCGCTCTGCTCTCGAATCGCGACGGGTATCTCTTGGAGCTCACTGGGTGGACTCAAGGGAGTCAAGCCTCCTGAGGCGTTTGGAGAGAGGTCGCGAGATTGGTCACTAGGCCATGCAGGAGACGAAGGCCCTCATCTCTCGATGACGGGGGAATCTCGGGGTTGTTCTCGAGCGGCGGCCCCAGTGTGTGGTTTCTCACGAGGTACGACGGCGAGGTCTGTGAGCCTCTCGTGGGGCGCCAGGGAAGTCGGGTCTCCATGCGAGTGGCGAGGGGGAGCGCGTCACTGCTCCCGAGCCATGGTAGGGGAATCTGGCCTCGAGACGTGTTGAAGAAGGTCTCTCGAGGTCTTTCTCGGGTTGAGGCAGGAAACCCTGGGTTCCCTCGACTTGTGCAGGTGACCTCAGGGGGCTTCTCATGGTGGCTCTGAGAAGCCAGGGAAACTGGAGGTGGGAGGGGCCTCTCGGGACCCCACTGGGTTTGGTGCATTGGAAGAGGGCCTCATCTCCAGTTGAGGCAGGAACCGCAGGGTACCTCTGATTTCAGACTCCGAACGCAGGGTCCCTGCAGACTGGGGACAGGAGAGTCAGGCCTCGTCTTGGCTTGAGGCATGGAACTCCGCTTGCCTCTCGAGATGTCCCCGGGGAGAGAGGCCGCTTGTCGAGCTGTATTTGGAACCTGGGGTTTTTCCCGAACGATGCACGGAAAAACTGCCCCTTCGTGTTGACTTCATTCACAGGGTGGAGTTCGGAGAGGTGTCCGGGCATCGGGTTCGTCTCAAGAGGGGACCGGGAAATCGGGGTCCTACGGAATGTGGAACCACCCACGAGGCCACGTCTGGAATGTCTTCGTGAGACCGGCCTCATCCTGAGGTGTGACCGGAAGGTCGGGAACCCCTTGCAGACAAAGCAGGGGAGTCGACCCTCCTGTCCAGATCAGGAGGGGAGAAAGGGCTCAGAGGAGGGGGTGCCGGAAAACCTCAGTGTTCCTCTCGAGGGAGACCGGGATTTCGGGGAACTTTGTGGGTCGCATCAAGGGTGCCAAGTGCCCTTTCGACCTCCAATTCCTAACGTGGGACTTCTCCTGAGGCGCTGTAGCGGGAAAGGGCTTCATCTTGCGATGTCGGGTGAGCCACGTGGTTTTTCTCGAGTTACGGCGGGATTCTCGAGTTACGACGGGGAATTCAGGATGCCTCTTGTGTTGGCCCAGGCAAGTCCAATCTTCCATTCGAGTTGCGAAGGAAAGCTGGGGATTGCTCTCGAGTGACTGCAGGGCCAATAGACCTCATCTAGGCTTGTGTCCAGAAGCCAATGTTCCTCTCTAGGGGCGACAGGGATCTCGGGGTTGCATTCCAGACGCACCCGGGGAGACAGGCATTCATCTCGAGTGGAAGCAAAGAACCCCGCTCTGCTCTCGAATCGCGACGGGTATCTCTTGGAGCTCACTGGGCGGACTCAAGGGAGTCAAGCCTCCTGAGGCGTTTGGAGAGAGGTCGCGAGATTGGTCTCTAGGCCATGCAGGAGACGAAGGCCCTCATCTCTCGATGACGGGGGAATCTCGGGGTTGTTCTCGAGCGGCGGCCCCAGTGTGCGGTTTCTCACGAGGTACGACGGCGAGGTCAGTGAGCCTCTCGTGGGGCGCCAGGGAAGTCGGGTCTCCACGCGAGTGGCGAGGGGGAGCGCGTCACTGGTCCCGAGCTATGGTAGGGGAATCTGGCCTCGAGACGTGTTGAAGAAGGTCTCTCGAGGTCTTTCTCGGGTTGAGGCAGGAAACCCTGGGTTCCCTCGACTTGTGCAGGTGACCTCAGGGGGCTTCTCATGGTGGCTCTGAGAAGCCAGGGAAACTGGAGGTGGGAGGGGCCTCTCGGGACCCCACTGGGTTTGGTGCATTGGAAGAGGGCCTCATCTCCAGTTGAGGCAGGAACCGCAGGGTACCTCTGATTTCAGACTGCGATCGCAGGGTCCCTGCAGATTGGGTACAGGAGAGTCAGGCCTCGTCTTGGGTTGAGGCATGGAACTCCGCTTGCCTCTCGAGATGTCCCCGGGGAGAGAGGCCGCTTGTCGAGCTGTATTTGGAACCTGGGGTTTTTTCCGAACGATGCACGGAAAAACTGCCCCTTCGTGTTGACTTCATTCACAGGGTGGAGTTCGGAGAGGTGTCCGGGCATCGGGTTCTTCTCAAGAGGGGACCGGGAAATCGGGGTCCTACGGAATGTGGAACAACCCACGAGGCCACGTCTGGAATGTCTTCGTGAGACCGGCCTCATCCTGAGGTGCGACCGGAAGGTCGGGAACCCCTTGCAGACAAAGCAGGGGAGTCGACCCTCCTGTCCAGATCAGGAGGGGAGAAAGGGCTCAGAGGAGGGGGTGCCGGAAAACCTCAGTGTTCCTCTCGAGGGAGCCCGGGATTTCGGGGAACTTTGTGGGTCGCATCAAGGGTGCCAAGTGCCCTTTCGACCTCCAATTCCTAACGTGGGACTTCTCCTGAGACGCTGTAGCGGGAAAGGGCTTCATCTTGCGATGTCGGGTGAGCCACGTGGTTTTTCTCGAGTTACGGCGGGATTCTCGAGTTACGACGGGGAATTCAGGCTGCCTCTTGTGTTGGTCCAGGCAAGTCCAATCTTCCATTCGAGTTGCGAAGGAAAGCTGGGGATTGCTCTCGAGTGACTGCAGGGCCAATAGACCTCATCTAGGCTTGTGTCCAGAAGCCAATGTTCCTCTCCAGGGGCGACAGGGATCTCGGGGTTGCATTCCAGACGCACCCGGGGAGACAGGCATTCATCTCGAGTGGAAGCAAAGAACCCCGCTCTGCTCTCGAATCGCTACGGGTATCTCTTGGAGCTCACTGGGTGGACTCAAGGGAGTCAAGCCTCCTGAGGCGTTTGGAGAGAGGTCGCGAGATTGGTCTCTAGGCCATGCAGGAGACGAAGGCCCTCATCTCTCGATGACGGGGGAATCTCGGGGTTGTTCTCGAGCGGCGGCCCCAGGGTGCGGTTTCTCACGAGGTACGACGGCGAGGTCAGTGAGCCTCTCGTGGGGCGCCAGGGAAGTCGGGTCTCCACGCGACTGGCGAGGGGGAGCGCGTCACTGCTCCCGAGCCATGGTAGGGGAATCTGGCCTCGAGACGTGTTGAAGAAGGTCTCTCGAGGTCTTTCTCGGGTTGAGGCAGGAAACCCTGGGTTCCCTCGACTTGTGCAGGTGACCTCAGGGGGCTTCTCATGGTGGCTCTGAGAAGCCAGGGAAACTGGAGGTGGGAGGGGCCTCTCGGGACCCCACTGGGTTTGGTGCATTGGAAGAGGGCCTCATCTCCAGTTGAGGCAGGAACCGCAGGGTACCTCTGATTTCAGACTCCGATCGCAGGGTCCCTGCAGACTGGGGACAGGAGAGTCAGGCCTCGTCTTGGGTTGAGGCACGGAACTCCGCTTGCCTCTCGAGATGTCCGCGGGGAGAGAGGCCGCTTGTCGAGCTGTATTTGGAACCTGGGTTTTTTTCCGAACGATGCACGGAAATACTGCCCCTTCGTGTTGACTTCATTCACAGGGTGGAGTTCGGAGAGGTGTCCGGGCATCGGGTTCTTCTCAAGAGGGGACCGGGAAATCGGGGTCCTACGGAATGTGGAACCACCCACGAGGCCACGTCTGGAATGTCTTCGTGAGACCGGCCTCATCCTGAGGTGCGACCGGAAGGTCGGGAACCCCTTGCAGACAAAGCAGGGGAGTCGACCCTCCTGTCCAGATGAGGAGGGGAGAAAGGGCTCAGAGGAGGGGGTGCCGGAAAACCTCAGTGTTCCTCTCGAGGGAGACCGGGATTTCGGGGAACTTTGTGGGTCGCATCAAGGGTGCCAAGTGCCCTTTCGACCTCCAATTCCTAACGTGGGACTTCTCCTGAGACGCTGTAGCGGGAAAGGGCTTCATCTTGCGATGACGGGGGAGCCACGTGGTTTTTCTCGAGTTACGGCGGGATTCTCGAGTTACGACGGGGAATTCAGTCTGCCTCTTGTGTTGGCCCAGGCAAGTCCAATCTTCCATTCGAGTTGCGAAGGAAAGCTGGGGATTGCTCTCGAGTGACTGCAGGGCCAATAGACCTCATCTAGGCTTGTGTCCAGAAGCCAATGTTCCTCTCCAGGGGCGACAGGGATCTCGGGGTTGCATTCCAGACGCACCCGGGGAGACAGGCATTCATCTCGAGTGGAAGCAAAGAACCCCGCTCTGCTCTCGAATCGCGACGGGTATCTCTTGGAGCTCACTGGGCGGACTCAAGGGAGTCAAGCCTCCTGAGGCGTTTGGAGAGAGGTCGCGAGATTGGTCTCTAGGCCATGCAGGAGACGAAGGCCCTCATCTCTCGATGACGGGGGAATCTCGGGGTTGTTCTCGAGCGGCGGCCCCAGTGTGCGGTTTCTCACGAGGTACGACGGCGAGATCAGTGAGCCTCTCGTGGGGCGCCAGGGAAGTCGGGTCTCCACGCGAGTGGCGATGGGGAGCGCGTCACTGCTCCCGAGCCATGGTAGGGGAATCTGGCCTCGAGACGTGTTGAAGAAGGTCTCTCGAGGTCTTTCTCGGGTTGAGGCAGGAAACCCTGGGTTTCCTCGACTTGTGCAGGTGACCTCAGGGGGCTTCTCATGGTGGCTCTGAGAAGCCAGGGAAACTGGAGGTGGGAGGGGCCTCTCGGGACCCCACTGGGTTTGGTGCATTGGAAGAGGGCCTCATCTCCAGTTGAGGCAGGAACCGCAGGGTACCTCTGATTTCAGACTCCGATCGCAGGGTCCCGGCAGACTGGGGACAGGAGAGTCAGGCCTCGTCATGGCTTGAGGCATGGAACTCCGCTTGCCTCTCGAGATGTCCCTGGGGAGAGAGGCCGCTTGTCGAGCTGTATTTGGAACCTGGGGTTTTTCCCGAACGATGCACGGAAAAACTGCCCCTTCGTGTTGACTTCATTCACAGGGTGGAGTTCGGAGAGGTGTCCGGGCATCGGGTTCTTCTCAAGAGGGGACCGGGAAATCGGGGTCCTACGGAATGTGGAACCACCCACGAGGCCACGTCTGGAATGTCTTCGTGAGACCGGCCTCATCCTGAGGTGCGACCGGAAGGTCGGGAACCCCTTGCAGACAAAGCAGGGGAGTCGACCCTCCTGTCCAGATCAGGAGGGGAGAAAGGGCTCAGAGGAGGGGGTGCCGGAAAACCTCAGTGTTCCTGTCGAGGGAGACCGGGATTTCGGGGAACTTTGTGGGTCGCATCAAGGGTGCCAAGTGCCCTTTCGACCTCCAATTCCTAACGTGGGACTTCTCCTGAGGCGCTGTAGCGGGAAAGGGCTTCATCTTGCGATGACGGGGGAGCCACGTGGTTTTTCTCGAGTTACGGCGGGATTCTCGAATTACGACGGGGAATTCAGGATGCCTCTTGTGTTGGCCCAGGCAAGTCCAATCTTCCATTCGAGTTGCGAAGGAAAGCTGGGGATTGCTCTCGAGTGACTGCAGGGCCAATAGACCTCATCTAGGCTTGTGTCCAGAAGCCAATGTTCCTCTCCAGGGGCGACAGGGATCTCGGGGTTGCATTCCAGACGCACCCGGGGAGACAGGCATTCATCTCGAGTGGAAGCAAAGAACCCCGCTCTGCTCTCGAATCGCGACGGGTATCTCTTGGAGCTCACTGGGTGGACTCAAGGGAGTCAAGCCTCCTGAGGCGTTTGGAGAGAGGTCGCGAGATTGGTCACTAGGCCATGCAGGAGACGAAGGCCCTCATCTCTCGATGACGGGGGAATCTCGGGGTTGTTCTCGAGCGGCGGCCCCAGTGTGTGGTTTCTCACGAGGTACGACGGCGAGGTCTGTGAGCCTCTCGTGGGGCGCCAGGGAAGTCGGGTCTCCATGCGAGTGGCGAGGGGGAGCGCGTCACTGCTCCCGAGCCATGGTAGGGGAATCTGGCCTCGAGACGTGTTGAAGAAGGTCTCTCGAGGTCTTTCTCGGGTTGAGGCAGGAAACCCTGGGTTCCCTCGACTTGTGCAGGTGACCTCAGGGGGCTTCTCATGGTGGCTCTGAGAAGCCAGGGAAACTGGAGGTGGGAGGGGCCTCTCGGGACCCCACTGGGTTTGGTGCATTGGAAGAGGGCCTCATCTCCAGTTGAGGCAGGAACCGCAGGGTACCTCTGATTTCAGACTCCGAACGCAGGGTCCCTGCAGACTGGGGACAGGAGAGTCAGGCCTCGTCTTGGCTTGAGGCATGGAACTCCGCTTGCCTCTCGAGATGTCCCCGGGGAGAGAGGCCGCTTGTCGAGCTGTATTTGGAACCTGGGGTTTTTCCCGAACGATGCACGGAAAAACTGCCCCTTCGTGTTGACTTCATTCACAGGGTGGAGTTCGGAGAGGTGTCCGGGCATCGGGTTCGTCTCAAGAGGGGACCGGGAAATCGGGGTCCTACGGAATGTGGAACCACCCACGAGGCCACGTCTGGAATGTCTTCGTGAGACCGGCCTCATCCTGAGGTGTGACCGGAAGGTCGGGAACCCCTTGCAGACAAAGCAGGGGAGTCGACCCTCCTGTCCAGATCAGGAGGGGAGAAAGGGCTCAGAGGAGGGGGTGCCGGAAAACCTCAGTGTTCCTCTCGAGGGAGACCGGGATTTCGGGGAACTTTGTGGGTCGCATCAAGGGTGCCAAGTGCCCTTTCGACCTCCAATTCCTAACGTGGGACTTCTCCTGAGGCGCTGTAGCGGGAAAGGGCTTCATCTTGCGATGTCGGGTGAGCCACGTGGTTTTTCTCGAGTTACGGCGGGATTCTCGAGTTACGACGGGGAATTCAGGATGCCTCTTGTGTTGGCCCAGGCAAGTCCAATCTTCCATTCGAGTTGCGAAGGAAAG
This sequence comes from Bos grunniens, assembly GCF_055505025.1. Taxonomy (NCBI): domain Eukaryota; kingdom Metazoa; phylum Chordata; class Mammalia; order Artiodactyla; family Bovidae; genus Bos; species Bos grunniens. The sequence goes on along the minus strand of NC_141188.1, from coordinate 84,879 downwards.
CTGGGGATTGCTCTCGAGTGACTGCAGGGCCAATAGACCTCATCTAGGCTTGTGTCCAGAAGCCAATGTTCCTCTCTAGGGGCGACAGGGATCTCGGGGTTGCATTCCAGACGCACCCGGGGAGACAGGCATTCATCTCGAGTGGAAGCAAAGAACCCCGCTCTGCTCTCGAATCGCGACGGGTATCTCTTGGAGCTCACTGGGCGGACTCAAGGGAGTCAAGCCTCCTGAGGCGTTTGGAGAGAGGTCGCGAGATTGGTCTCTAGGCCATGCAGGAGACGAAGGCCCTCATCTCTCGATGACGGGGGAATCTCGGGGTTGTTCTCGAGCGGCGGCCCCAGTGTGCGGTTTCTCACGAGGTACGACGGCGAGGTCAGTGAGCCTCTCGTGGGGCGCCAGGGAAGTCGGGTCTCCACGCGAGTGGCGAGGGGGAGCGCGTCACTGGTCCCGAGCTATGGTAGGGGAATCTGGCCTCGAGACGTGTTGAAGAAGGTCTCTCGAGGTCTTTCTCGGGTTGAGGCAGGAAACCCTGGGTTCCCTCGACTTGTGCAGGTGACCTCAGGGGGCTTCTCATGGTGGCTCTGAGAAGCCAGGGAAACTGGAGGTGGGAGGGGCCTCTCGGGACCCCACTGGGTTTGGTGCATTGGAAGAGGGCCTCATCTCCAGTTGAGGCAGGAACCGCAGGGTACCTCTGATTTCAGACTGCGATCGCAGGGTCCCTGCAGATTGGGTACAGGAGAGTCAGGCCTCGTCTTGGGTTGAGGCATGGAACTCCGCTTGCCTCTCGAGATGTCCCCGGGGAGAGAGGCCGCTTGTCGAGCTGTATTTGGAACCTGGGGTTTTTTCCGAACGATGCACGGAAAAACTGCCCCTTCGTGTTGACTTCATTCACAGGGTGGAGTTCGGAGAGGTGTCCGGGCATCGGGTTCTTCTCAAGAGGGGACCGGGAAATCGGGGTCCTACGGAATGTGGAACAACCCACGAGGCCACGTCTGGAATGTCTTCGTGAGACCGGCCTCATCCTGAGGTGCGACCGGAAGGTCGGGAACCCCTTGCAGACAAAGCAGGGGAGTCGACCCTCCTGTCCAGATCAGGAGGGGAGAAAGGGCTCAGAGGAGGGGGTGCCGGAAAACCTCAGTGTTCCTCTCGAGGGAGCCCGGGATTTCGGGGAACTTTGTGGGTCGCATCAAGGGTGCCAAGTGCCCTTTCGACCTCCAATTCCTAACGTGGGACTTCTCCTGAGACGCTGTAGCGGGAAAGGGCTTCATCTTGCGATGTCGGGTGAGCCACGTGGTTTTTCTCGAGTTACGGCGGGATTCTCGAGTTACGACGGGGAATTCAGGCTGCCTCTTGTGTTGGTCCAGGCAAGTCCAATCTTCCATTCGAGTTGCGAAGGAAAGCTGGGGATTGCTCTCGAGTGACTGCAGGGCCAATAGACCTCATCTAGGCTTGTGTCCAGAAGCCAATGTTCCTCTCCAGGGGCGACAGGGATCTCGGGGTTGCATTCCAGACGCACCCGGGGAGACAGGCATTCATCTCGAGTGGAAGCAAAGAACCCCGCTCTGCTCTCGAATCGCTACGGGTATCTCTTGGAGCTCACTGGGTGGACTCAAGGGAGTCAAGCCTCCTGAGGCGTTTGGAGAGAGGTCGCGAGATTGGTCTCTAGGCCATGCAGGAGACGAAGGCCCTCATCTCTCGATGACGGGGGAATCTCGGGGTTGTTCTCGAGCGGCGGCCCCAGGGTGCGGTTTCTCACGAGGTACGACGGCGAGGTCAGTGAGCCTCTCGTGGGGCGCCAGGGAAGTCGGGTCTCCACGCGAGTGGCGAGGGGGAGCGCGTCACTGGTCCCGAGCCATGGTAGGGGAATCTGGCCTCGAGACGTGTTGAAGAAGGTCTCTCGAGGTCTTTCTCGGGTTGAGGCAGGAAACCCTGGGTTCCCTCGACTTGTGCAGGTGACCTCAGGGGGCTTCTCATGGTGGCTCTGAGAAGCCAGGGAAACTGGAGGTGGGAGGGGCCTCTCGGGACCCCACTGGGTTTGGTGCATTGGAAGAGGGCCTCATCTCCAGTTGAGGCAGGAACCGCAGGGTACCTCTGATTTCAGACTCCGATCGCAGGGTCCCTGCAGACTGGGGACAGGAGAGTCAGGCCTCGTCTTGGGTTGAGGCACGGAACTCCGCTTGCCTCTCGAGATGTCCGCGGGGAGAGAGGCCGCTTGTCGAGCTGTATTTGGAACCTGGGTTTTTTTCCGAACGATGCACGGAAATACTGCCCCTTCGTGTTGACTTCATTCACAGGGTGGAGTTCGGAGAGGTGTCCGGGCATCGGGTTCTTCTCAAGAGGGGACCGGGAAATCGGGGTCCTACGGAATGTGGAACCACCCACGAGGCCACGTCTGGAATGTCTTCGTGAGACCGGCCTCATCCTGAGGTGCGACCGGAAGGTCGGGAACCCCTTGCAGACAAAGCAGGGGAGTCGACCCTCCTGTCCAGATGAGGAGGGGAGAAAGGGCTCAGAGGAGGGGGTGCCGGAAAACCTCAGTGTTCCTCTCGAGGGAGACCGGGATTTCGGGGAACTTTGTGGGTCGCATCAAGGGTGCCAAGTGCCCTTTCGACCTCCAATTCCTAACGTGGGACTTCTCCTGAGACGCTGTAGCGGGAAAGGGCTTCATCTTGCGATGACGGGGGAGCCACGTGGTTTTTCTCGAGTTACGGCGGGATTCTCGAGTTACGACGGGGAATTCAGTCTGCCTCTTGTGTTGGCCCAGGCAAGTCCAATCTTCCATTCGAGTTGCGAAGGAAAGCTGGGGATTGCTCTCGAGTGACTGCAGGGCCAATAGACCTCATCTAGGCTTGTGTCCAGAAGCCAATGTTCCTCTCCAGGGGCGACAGGGATCTCGGGGTTGCATTCCAGACGCACCCGGGGAGACAGGCATTCATCTCGAGTGGAAGCAAAGAACCCCGCTCTGCTCTCGAATCGCGACGGGTATCTCTTGGAGCTCACTGGGCGGACTCAAGGGAGTCAAGCCTCCTGAGGCGTTTGGAGAGAGGTCGCGAGATTGGTCTCTAGGCCATGCAGGAGACGAAGGCCCTCATCTCTCGATGACGGGGGAATCTCGGGGTTGTTCTCGAGCGGCGGCCCCAGTGTGCGGTTTCTCACGAGGTACGACGGCGAGATCAGTGAGCCTCTCGTGGGGCGCCAGGGAAGTCGGGTCTCCACGCGAGTGGCGATGGGGAGCGCGTCACTGCTCCCGAGCCATGGTAGGGGAATCTGGCCTCGAGACGTGTTGAAGAAGGTCTCTCGAGGTCTTTCTCGGGTTGAGGCAGGAAACCCTGGGTTTCCTCGACTTGTGCAGGTGACCTCAGGGGGCTTCTCATGGTGGCTCTGAGAAGCCAGGGAAACTGGAGGTGGGAGGGGCCTCTCGGGACCCCACTGGGTTTGGTGCATTGGAAGAGGGCCTCATCTCCAGTTGAGGCAGGAACCGCAGGGTACCTCTGATTTCAGACTCCGATCGCAGGGTCCCTGCAGACTGGGGACAGGAGAGTCAGGCCTCGTCTTGGGTTGAGGCATGGAACTCCGCTTGCCTCTCGAGATGTCCCCGGGGAGAGAGGCCGCTTGTCGAGCTGTATTTGGAACCTGAGGTTTTTTCCGAACGATGCACGGAAAAACTGCCCCTTCGTGTGGACTTCATTCACAGGGTGGAGTTCGGAGAGGTGTCCGGGCATCGGGTTCTTCTCAAGAGGGGACCGGGAAATCGGGGTCCTACGGAATGTGGAACCACCCACGAGGCCACGTCTGCAATGTCTTCGTGAGACCGGCCTCATCCTGAGGTGCGACCGGAAGGTCGGGAACCCCTTGCAGACAAAGCAGGGGAGTCGACCCTCCTGTCCAGATCAGGAGGGGAGAAAGGGCTCAGAGGAGGGGGTGCCGGAAAACCTCAGTGTTCCTCTCGAGGGAGCCCGGGATTTCGGGGAACTTTGTGGGTCGCATCAAGGGTGCCAAGTGCCCTTTCGACCTCCAATTCCTAACGTGGGACTTCTCCTGAGACGCTGTAGCGGGAAAGGGCTTCATCTTGCGATGACGGGGGAGCCACGTGGTTTTTCTCGAGTTACGGCGGGATTCTCGAGTTACGACGGGGAATTCAGTCTGCCTCTTGTGTTGGCCCAGGCAAGTCCAATCTTCCATTCGAGTTGCGAAGGAAAGCTGGGGATTGCTCTCGAGTGACTGCAGGGCCAATAGACCTCATCTAGGCTTGTGTCCAGAAGCCAATGTTCCTCTCCAGGGGCGACAGGGATCTCGGGGTTGCATTCCAGACGCACCCGGGGAGACAGGCATTCATCTCGAGTGGAAGCAAAGAACCCCGCTCTGCTCTCGAATCGCGACGGGTATCTCTTGGAGCTCACTGGGCGGACTCAAGGGAGTCAAGCCTCCTGAGGCGTTTGGAGAGAGGTCGCGAGATTGGTCTCTAGGCCATGCAGGAGACGAAGGCCCTCATCTCTCGATGACGGGGGAATCTCGGGGTTGTTCTCGAGCGGCGGCCCCAGTGTGCGGTTTCTCACGAGGTACGACGGCGAGGTCAGTGAGCCTCTCGTGGGGCGCCAGGGAAGTCGGGTCTCCACGCGAGTGGCGAGGGGGAGCGCGTCACTGGTCCCGAGCTATGGTAGGGGAATCTGGCCTCGAGACGTTTTGAAGAAGGTCTCTCGAGGTCTTTCTCGGGTTGAGGCAGGAAACCCTGGGTTCCCTCGACTTGTGCAGGTGACCTCAGGGGGCTTCTCATGGTGGCTCTGAGAAGCCAGGGAAACTGGAGGTGGGAGGGGCCTCTCGGGACCCCACTGGGTTTGGTGCATTGGAAGAGGGCCTCATCTCCAGTTGAGGCAGGAACCGCAGGGTACCTCTGATTTCAGACTCCGATCGCAGGGTCCCTGCAGATTGGGTACAGGAGAGTCAGGCCTCGTCTTGGGTTGAGGCATGGAACTCCGCTTGCCTCTCGAGATGTCCCCGGGGAGAGAGGCCGCTTGTCGAGCTGTATTTGGAACCTGGGGTTTTTTCCGAACGATGCACGGAAAAACTGCCCCTTCGTGTTGACTTCATTCACAGGGTGGAGTTCGGAGAGGTGTCCGGGCATCGGGTTCTTCTCAAGAGGGGACCGGGAAATCGGGGTCCTACGGAATGTGGAACCACCCACGAGGCCACGTCTGGAATGTCTTCGTGAGACCGGCCTCATCCTGAGGTGCGACCGGAAGGTCGGGAACCCCTTGCAGACAAAGCAGGGGAGTCGACCCTCCTGTCCAGATCAGGAGGGGAGAAAGGGCTCAGAGGAGGGGGTGCCGGAAAACCTCAGTGTTCCTCTCGAGGGAGCCCGGGATTTCGGGGAACTTTGTGGGTCGCATCAAGGGTGCCAAGTGCCCTTTCGACCTCCAATTCCTAACGTGGGACTTCTCCTGAGACGCTGTAGCGGGAAAGGGCTTCATCTTGCGATGTCGGGTGAGCCACGTGGTTTTTCTCGAGTTACGGCGGGATTCTCGAGTTACGACGGGGAATTCAGGCTGCCTCTTGTGTTGGTCCAGGCAAGTCCAATCTTCCATTCGAGTTGCGAAGGAAAGCTGGGGATTGCTCTCGAGTGACTGCAGGGCCAATAGACCTCATCTAGGCTTGTGTCCAGAAGCCAATGTTCCTCTCCAGGGGCGACAGGGATCTCGGGGTTGCATTCCAGACGCACCCGGGGAGACAGGCATTCATCTCGAGTGGAAGCAAAGAACCCCGCTCTGCTCTCGAATCGCGACGGGTATCTCTTGGAGCTCACTGGGTGGACTCAAGGGAGTCAAGCCTCCTGAGGCGTTTGGAGAGAGGTCGCGAGATTGGTCTCTAGGCCATGCAGGAGACGAAGGCCCTCATCTCTCGATGACGGGGGAATCTCGGGGTTGTTCTCGAGCGGCGGCCCCAGGGTGCGGTTTCTCACGAGGTACGACGGCGAGGTCAGTGAGCCTCTCGTGGGGCGCCAGGGAAGTCGGGTCTCCACGCGACTGGCGAGGGGGAGCGCGTCACTGCTCCCGAGCTATGGTAGGGGAATCTGGCCTCGAGACGTGTTGAAGAAGGTCTCTCGAGGTCTTTCTCGGGTTGAGGCAGGAAACCCTGGGTTCCCTCGACTTGTGCAGGTGACCTCAGGGGGCTTCTCATGGTGGCTCTGAGAAGCCAGGGAAACTGGAGGTGGGAGGGGCCTCTCGGGACCCCACTGGGTTTGGTGCATTGGAAGAGGGCCTCATCTCCAGTTGAGGCAGGAACCGCAGGGTACCTCTGATTTCAGACTCCGATCGCAGGGTCCCTGCAGACTGGGGACAGGAGAGTCAGGCCTCGTCTTGGGTTGAGGCACGGAACTCCGCTTGCCTCTCGAGATGTCCGCGGGGAGAGAGGCCGCTTGTCGAGCTGTATTTGGAACCTGGGTTTTTTTCCGAACGATGCACGGAAATACTGCCCCTTCGTGTTGACTTCATTCACAGGGTGGAGTTCGGAGAGGTGTCCGGGCATCGGGTTCTTCTCAAGAGGGGACCGGGAAATCGGGGTCCTACGGAATGTGGAACCACCCACGAGGCCACGTCTGGAATGTCTTCGTTAGACCGGCCTCATCCTGAGGTGTGACCGGAAGGTCGGGAACCCCTTGCAGACAAAGCAGGGGAGTCGACCCTCCTGTCCAGATCAGGAGGGGAGAAAGGGCTCAGAGGAGGGGGTGCCGGAAAACCTCAGTGTTCCTCTCGAGGGAGACCGGGATTTCGGGGAACTTTGTGGGTCGCATCAAGGGTGCCAAGTGCCCTTTCGACCTCCAATTCCTAACGTGGGACTTCTCCTGAGACGCTGTAGCGGGAAAGGGCTTCATCTTGCGATGACGGGGGAGCCACGTGGTTTTTCTCGAGTTACGGCGGGATTCTCGAGTTACGACGGGGAATTCAGTCTGCCTCTTGTGTTGGCCCAGGCAAGTCCAATCTTCCATTCGAGTTGCGAAGGAAAGCTGGGGATTGCTCTCGAGTGACTGCAGGGCCAATAGACCTCATCTAGGCTTGTGTCCAGAAGCCAATGTTCCTCTCCAGGGGCGACAGGGATCTCGGGGTTGCATTCCAGACGCACCCGGGGAGACAGGCATTCATCTCGAGTGGAAGCAAAGAACCCCGCTCTGCTCTCGAATCGCGACGGGTATCTCTTGGAGCTCACTGGGCGGACTCAAGGGAGTCAAGCCTCCTGAGGCGTTTGGAGAGAGGTCGCGAGATTGGTCTCTAGGCCATGCAGGAGACGAAGGCCCTCATCTCTCGATGACGGGGGAATCTCGGGGTTGTTCTCGAGCGGCGGCCCCAGTGTGCGGTTTCTCACGAGGTACGACGGCGAGATCAGTGAGCCTCTCGTGGGGCGCCAGGGAAGTCGGGTCTCCACGCGAGTGGCGATGGGGAGCGCGTCACTGCTCCCGAGCCATGGTAGGGGAATCTGGCCTCGAGACGTGTTGAAGAAGGTCTCTCGAGGTCTTTCTCGGGTTGAGGCAGGAAACCCTGGGTTTCCTCGACTTGTGCAGGTGACCTCAGGGGGCTTCTCATGGTGGCTCTGAGAAGCCAGGGAAACTGGAGGTGGGAGGGGCCTCTCGGGACCCCACTGGGTTTGGTGCATTGGAAGAGGGCCTCATCTCCAGTTGAGGCAGGAACCGCAGGGTACCTCTGATTTCAGACTCCGATCGCAGGGTCCCTGCAGACTGGGGACAGGAGAGTCAGGCCTCGTCTTGGGTTGAGGCATGGAACTCCGCTTGCCTCTCGAGATGTCCCCGGGGAGAGAGGCCGCTTGTCGAGCTGTATTTGGAACCTGAGGTTTTTTCCGAACGATGCACGGAAAAACTGCCCCTTCGTGTGGACTTCATTCACAGGGTGGAGTTCGGAGAGGTGTCCGGGCATCGGGTTCTTCTCAAGAGGGGACCGGGAAATCGGGGTCCTACGGAATGTGGAACCACCCACGAGGCCACGTCTGCAATGTCTTCGTGAGACCGGCCTCATCCTGAGGTGCGACCGGAAGGTCGGGAACCCCTTGCAGACAAAGCAGGGGAGTCGACCCTCCTGTCCAGATGAGGAGGGGAGAAAGGGCTCAGAGGAGGGGGTGCCGGAAAACCTCAGTGTTCCTCTCGAGGGAGACCGGGATTTCGGGGAACTTTGTGGGTCGCATCAAGGGTGCCAAGTGCCTTTCGACCTCCAATTCCTAACGTGGGACTTCTCCTGAGACGCTGTAGCAGGAAAGGGCTTCATCTTGCGATGACGGGGGAGCCACGTGGTTTTTCTCGAGTTACGGCGGGATTCTCGAGTTACGACGGGGAATTCAGGCTGCCTCTTGTGTTGGCCCAGGCAAGTCCAATCTTCCATTCGAGTTGCGAAGGAAAGCTGGGGATTGCTCTCGAGTGACTGAAGAGCCAATAGACCTCATCTAGGCTTGTGTCCAGAAGCCAATGTTCCTCTCCAGGGGCGACAGGGATCTCGGGGTTGCATTCCAGACGCACCCGGGGAGACAGGCATTCATCTCGAGTGGAAGCAAAGAACCCCGCTCTGCTCTCGAATCGCGACGGGTATCTCTTGGAGCTCACTGGGTGGACTCAAGGGAGTCAAGCCTCCTGAGGCGTTTGGAGAGAGGTCGCAAGATTGGTCTCTAGGCCATGCAGGAGACGAAGGCCCTCATCTCTCGATGACGGGGGAATCTCGGGGTTGTTCTCGAGAGGCGGCCCAAGTGTGCGGTTTCTCACGAGGTACGACGGCGAGGTCAGTGAGCCTCGCGTGCGGCGCCAGGGAAGTCGGGTCTCCACGCGAGTGGCGAGGGGGAGCGCGTCACTGCTCCCGAGCCATGGTAGGGGAATCTGGCCTCGAGACGTGTTGAAGAAGGTCTCTCGAGGTCTTTCTCGGGTTGAGGCAGGAAACCCTGGGTTCCCTCGACTTGTGCAGGTGACCTCAGGGGGCTTCTCATGGTGGCTCTGAGAAGCCAGGGAAACTGGAGGTGGGAGGGGCCTCTCGGGACCCCACTGGGTTTGGTGCATTGGAAGAGGGCCTCATCTCCAGTTGAGGCAGGAACCGCAGGGTACCTCTGATTTCAGACTCCGATCGCAGGGTCCCTGCAGACTGGGGACAGGAGAGTCAGGCCTCGTCTTGGGTTGAGGCACGGAACTCCGCTTGCCTCTCGAGATGTCCCCGGGGAGAGAGGCCGCTTGTCGAGCTGTATTTGGAACCTGGGGTTTTTTCCGAACGATGCACGGAAAAACTGCCCCTTCGTGTTGACTTCATTCACAGGGTGGAGTTCGGAGAGGTGTCCGGACATCGGGTTCTTCTCAAGAGGGGACCGGGAAATCGGGGTCCTACGGAATGTGGAACCACCCACGAGGCCACGTCTGGAATGTCTTCGTGAGACCGGCCTCATCCTGAGGTGCGACCGGAAGGTCGGGAACCCCTTGCAGACAAAGCAGGGGAGTCGACCCTCCTGTCCAGATCAGGAGGGGAGAAAGGGCTCAGAGGAGGGGGTGCCGGAAAACCTCAGTGTTCCTCTCGAGGGAGACCGGGATTTCGGGGAACTTTGTGGGTCGCATCAAGGGTGCCAAGTGCCCTTTCGACCTCCAATTCCTAACGTGGGACTTCTCCTGAGACGCTGTAGCGGGAAAGGGCTTCATCTTGCGATGACGGGGGAGCCACGTGGTTTTTCTCGAGTTACGGCGGGATTCTCGAGTTACGACGGGGAATTCAGGATGCCTCTTGTGTTGGCCCAGGCAAGTCCAATCTTCCATTCGAGTTGCGAAGGAAAGCTGGGGATTGCTCTCGAGTGACTGCAGGGCCAATAGACCTCATCTAGGCTTGTGTCCAGAAGCCAATGTTCCTCTCCAGGGGCGACAGGGATCTCGGGGTTGCATTCCAGACGCACCCGGGGAGACAGGCATTCATCTCGAGTGGAAGCAAAGAACCCCGCTCTGCTCTCGAATCGCGACGGGTATCTCTTGGAGCTCACTGGGCGGACTCAAGGTAGTCAAGCCTCCTGAGGCGTTTGGAGAGAGGTCGCGAGATTGGTCTCTAGGCCATGCAGGAGACGAAGGCCCTCATCTCTCGATGACGGGGGAATCTCGGGGTTGTTCTCGAGCGGCGGCCCCAGTGTGCGGTTTCTCACGAGGTACGACGGCGAGATCAGTGAGCCTCTCGTGGGGCGCCTGGGAAGTCGGGTCTCCACGCGAGTGGCGATGGGGAGCGCGTCACTGCTCCCGAGCCATGGTAGGGGAATCTGGCCTCGAGACGTGTTGAAGAAGGTCTCTCGAGGTCTTTCTCGGGTTGAGGCAGGAAACCCTGCTTTTCCTCGACTTGTGCAGGTGACCTCAGGGGGCTTCTCATGGTGGCTCTGAGAAGCCAGGGAAACTGGAGGTGGGAGGGGCCTCTCGGGACCCCACTGGGTTTGGTGCATTGGAAGAGGGCCTCATCTCCAGTTGAGGCAGGAACCGCAGGGTACCTCTGATTTCAGACTCCGATCGCAGGGTCCCTGCAGACTGGGGGCAGGAGAGTCAGGCCTCGTCTTGGGTTGAGGCATGGAACTCCGCTTGCCTCTCGAGATGTCCCCGGGGAGAGAGGCCGCTTGTCGAGCTGTATTTGGAACCTGAGGTTTTTTCCGAACGATGCACGGAAAAACTGCCCCTTCGTGTGGACTTCATTCACAGGGTGGAGTTCGGAGAGGTGTCCGGGCATCGGGTTCTTCTCAAGAGGGGACCGGGAAATCGGGGTCCTACGGAATGTGGAACCACCCACGAGGCCACGTCTGGAATGTCTTCGTGAGACCGGCCTCATCCTGAGGTGCGACCGGAAGGTCGGGAACCCCTTGCAGACAAAGCAGGGGAGTCGACCCTCCTGTCCAGATCAGGAGGGGAGAAAGGGCTCAGAGGAGGGGGTGCCGGAAAACCTCAGTGTTCCTCTCGAGGGAGACCGGGATTTCGGGGAACTTTGTGGGTCGCATCAAGGGTGCCAAGTGCCTTTCGACCTCCAATTCCTAACGTGGGACTTCTCCTGAGACGCTGTAGCAGGAAAGGGCTTCATCTTGCGATGACGGGGGAGCCACGTGGTTTTTCTCGAGTTACGGCGGGATTCTCGAGTTACGACGGGGAATTCAGGCTGCCTCTTGTGTTGGCCCAGGCAAGTCCAATCTTCCATTCGAGTTGCGAAGGAAAGCTGGGGATTGCTCTCGAGTGACTGAAGAGCCAATAGACCTCATCTAGGCTTGTGTCCAGAAGCCAATGTTCCTCTCCAGGGGCGACAGGGATCTCGGGGTTGCATTCCAGACGCACCCGGGGAGACAGGCATTCATCTCGAGTGGAAGCAAAGAACCCCGCTCTGCTCTCGAATCGCGACGGGTATCTCTTGGAGCTCACTGGGTGGACTCAAGGGAGTCAATCCTCCTGAGGCGTTTGGAGAGAGGTCGCAATATTGGTCTCTAGGCCATGCAGGAGACGAAGGCCCTCATCTCTCGATGACGGGGAAATCTCGGGGTTGTTCTCGAGAGGCGGCCCCAGTGTGCGGTTTCTCACGAGGTACGACGGCGAGGTCAGTGAGCCTCGCGTGGGGCGCCAGGGAAGTCGGGTCTCCATGCGAGTGGCGAGGGGGAGCGCGTCACTGGTCCCGAGCCATGGTAGGGGAATCTGGCCTCGAGACGTGTTGAAGAAGGTCTCTCGAGGTCTTTCTCGGGTTGAGGCAGGAAACCCTGGGTTCCCTCGACTTGTGCAGGTGACCTCAGGGGGCTTCTCATGGTGGCTCTGAGAAGCCAGGGAAACTGGAGGTGGGAGGGGCCTCTCGGGACCCCACTGGGTTTGGTGCATTGGAAGAGGGCCTCATCTCCAGTTGAGGCAGGAACCGCAGGGTACCTCTGATTTCAGACTCCGATCGCAGGGTCCCTGTAGACTGGGGACAGGAGAGTCAGGCCTCGTCTTGGGTTGAGGCACGGAACTCCGCTTGCCTCTAGAGATGTCCCCGGGGAGAGAGGCCGCTTGTCGAGCTGTATTTGGAACCTGGGGTTTTTTCCGAACGATGCACGGAAAAACTGCCCCTTCGTGTTGACTTCATTTACAGGGTGGAGTTCGGAGAGGTGTCCGGGCATCGGGTTCTTCTCAAGAGGGGACCGGGAAATCGGGGTCCTACGGAATGTGGAACCACCCACGAGGCCACGTCTGGAATGTCTTCGTGAGACCGGCCTCATCCTGAGGTGCGACCGGAAGGTCGGGAACCCCTTCCAGACAAAGCAGGTGAGTCGACCCTCCTGTCCAGATCAGGAGGGGAGAAAGGGCTCAGAGGAGGGGGTGCCGGAAAACCTCAGTGTTCCTCTCGAGGGAGACCAGGATTTCGGGGAACTTTGTGGGTCGCATCAAGGGTGCCAAGTGCCCTTTCGACCTCCAATTCCTAACGTGGGACTTCTCCTGAGGCGCTGTAGCGGGAAAGGGCTTCATCTTGCGATGACGGGGGAGCCACGTGGTTTTTCTCGAGTTACGGCGGGATTCTCGAGTTACGACGGGGAATTCAGGATGCCTCTTGTGTTGGCCCAGGCAAGTCCAATCTTCTATTCGAGTTGCGAAGGAAAGCTGGGGATTGCTCTCGAGTGACTGCAGGGCCAATAGACCTCATCTAGGCTTGTGTCCAGAAGCCAATGTTCCTCTCCAGGGGCGACAGGGATCTCGGGGTTGCATTCCAGACGCACCCGGGGAGACAGGCATTCATCTCGAGTGGAAGCAAACAACCCCGCTCTGCTCTCGAATCGCGACGGGTATCTCTTGGAGCTCACTGGGTGGACTCAAGGGAGTCAAGCCTCCTGAGGCGTTTGGGGAGAGGTCGCGAGATTGGTCTCTAGGCCATGCAGGAGACGAAGGCCCTCATCTCTCGATGACGGGGGAATCTCGGGGTTGTTCTCGAGCGGCGGCCCCAGTGTGCGGTTTCTCACGAGGTACGACGGCGAGTTCAGTGAGCCTCTCGTGGGGCGCCAGGGAAGTCGGGTCTCCATGCGAGTGGCGAGGGGGAGCGCGTCACTGCTCCCGAGCCATGGTAGGGGAATCTGGCCTCGAGACGTGTTGAAAAAGGTCTTTCGAGGTCTTTCTCGGGTTGAGGCAGGAAACCCTGGCTTCCCTCGACTTGTGCAGGTGACCTCAGGGGGCTTCTCATGGTGGCTCTGAGAAGCCAGGGAAACTGGAGGTGGGAGGGGCCTCTCGGGACCCCACTGGGTTTGGTGCATTGGAAGAGGGCCTCATCTCCAGTTGAGGCAGGAACCGCAGGGTACCTCTGATTTCAGACTCCGATCGCAGGGTCCCTGCAGACTGGGGACAGGAGAGTCAGGGCTCGTCTTGGGTTGAGGCATGGAACTCCGCTTGCCTCTCGAGATGTCCCCAGGGAGAGAGGCCGCTTGTCCAGCTGTATTTGGAACCTGGGGTTTTTTCCGAACGATGCACGGAAAAACTGCCCCTTCGTGTGGACTTCATTCACAGGGTGGAGTTCGGAGAGGTGTCCGGGCATCGGGTTCTTCGCAAGAGGGGACCGGGAAATCGGGGTCCTACGGAATGTGGAACCACCCACGAGGCCACGTCTGGAATGTCTTCGTGAGACCGGCCTCATCCTGAGGTGTGACCGGAAGGTCGGTAACCCCTTCCAGACAAAGCAGGGGAGTCGACCCTCCTGTCCAGATCAAGAGGGGAGAAAGGGCTCAGAGGAGGAGGTGCCGGAAAGCCTCAGTGTTCCTCTCGAGGAAGACTGGGATTTCGGGGAACTTTGTGGGTCGCATCAAGGGTGCCAAGTGCCCTTTCGACCTCCAATTCCTAACGTGGGACTTCTCCTGAGACGCTGTAGCGGGAAAGGGCTTCATCTTGCGATGACGGAGGAGCCACGTGGTTTTTCTCGAGTTACGGCGGGATTCTCGAGTTACGACGGGGAATTCAGGCTGCCTCTTGTGTTGGCCCAGTCAAGTCCAATCTTCCATTCGAGTTGCGAAGGAAAGCTGGGGATTGCTCTCGAGTGACTGCAGGGCCAATAGACCTCATCTAGGCTTGTGTCCAGAAGCCAATGTTCCTCTCCAGGGGCGACAGGGATCTCGGGGTTGCATTCCAGACGCACCCGGGGAGACAGGCATTCATCTCGAGTGGAAGCAAAGAACCCCGCTCTGCTCTCGAATCGCGACGGGTATCACTTGGAGCTCACTGGGTGGACTCAAGGGAGTCAAGCCTCCTGAGGCGTTTGGAGAGAGGTCGCGAGATTGGTCTCTAGGCCATGCAGGAGACGAAGGCCCTCATCTCTCGATGACGGGGGAATCTCGGGGTTGTTCTCGAGCGGCGGCCCCAGTGTGCGGTTTCTCACGAGGTACGACGGCGAGGTCAGTGAGCCTCTCGTGGGGCGCCAGGGAAGTCGGGTCTCCATGCGAGTGGCGAGGGGGAGTGCGTCACTGCTCCCGAGCCATGGTAGGGGAATCTGGCCTCGAGACGTGTTGAAGAAGGTCTCTCGAGGTCTTTCTCGGGTTGAGGCAGGAAACCCTGTCTTCCCTCGACTTGTGCAGGTGACCTCAGGGGGCTTCTCATGGTGGCTCTGAGAAGCCAGGGAAACTGGAGGTGGGAGGGGCCTCTCGGGACCCCACTGGGTTTGGTGCATTGGAAGAGGGCCTCATCTCCAGTTGAGGCAGGAACCGCAGGGTACCTCTGATTTCAGACTCCGATCGCAGGGTCCCTGCAGACTGGGGACAGGAGAGTCAGGCCTCGTCTTGGGTTGAGGCATGGAACTCCGCTTGCCTCTCGAGATGTCCCCAGGGAGAGAGGCCGCTTGTCGAGCTGTATTTGGAACCTGGGGTTTTTTCCGAACGATGCACGGAAAAACTGCCCCTTCGTGTGGACTTCATTCACAGGGTGGAGTTCGGAGAGGTGTCCGGGCATCGGGTTCTTCTCAAGAGGGGACCGGGAAATCGGGGTCCTACGGAATGTGGAACCACCCACGAGGCCACGTCTAGAATGTCTTCGTGAGACTGGCCTCATCCTGAGGTGCGACCGGAAGGTCGGGAACCCCTTTCAGACAAAGCAGGGGAGTCGACCCTCCTGTCCAGATCAGGAGGGGAGAAAGGGCTCAGAGGAGGGGGTGCCGGAAAACCTCAGTGTTCCTCTCGAGGGAGACCTGGATTTCGGGGAACTTTGTGGGTCGCATCAAGGGTGCCAAGTGCCCTTTCGATCTCCAATTCCTAACGTGGGACTTCTCCTGAGACGCTGTAGCGGGAAAGGGCTTCATCTTGCGATGACGGGGGAGCCACGTGGTTTTTCTCGAGTTACGGCGGGATTCTCGAGTTACGACGGGGAATTCAGGATGCCTCTTGTGTTGGCCCAGGCAAGTCCAATCTTCCATTCGAGTTGCGAAGGAAAGCTGGGGATTGCTCTCGAGTGACTGCAGGGCCAATAGACCTAATCTAGGCTTGTGTCCAGAAGCCAATGTTCCTCTCCAGGGGCGACAGGGATCTCGGGGTTGCATTCCAGACGCACCCGGGGAGACAGGCATTCATCTCGAGTGGAAGCAAAGAACCCCGCTCTGCCCTCGAATCGCGACAGGTATCTCTTGGAGCTCACTGGGTGGACTCAAGGGAGTCAAGCCTCCTGAGGCGTTTGGAGAGAGGTCGCGAGATTGGTCTCTAGGCCATGCAGGAGACGAAGGCCCTCATCTCTCGATGTCGGGGGAATCTCGGGGTTGTTCTCGAGCGGCGGCCCCAGTGTGCGGTTTCTCACGAGGTAAGACGGCGAGGTCAGTGAGCCTCTCGTGGGGCGCCAGGGAAGTCGGGTCTCCATGCGAGTGGCGAGGGGGAGCGCGTCACTGCTCCCGAGCCATGGTAGGGGAATCTGGCCTCGAGACGTGTTGAAGAAGGTCTCTCGAGGTCTTTCTCGGGTTGAAGCAGGAAACCCTGGGTTCCCTCGACTTGTGCAGGTGACCTCAGGGGGCTTCTCATGGTGGCTCTGAGAAGCCAGGGAAACTGGAGGTGGGAGGGGCCTCTCGGGACCCCACTGGGTTTGGTGCATTGGAAGAGGGCCTCATCTCCAGTTGAGGCAAGAACCGCAGGGTACCTCTATTTTCAGACTCCGATCGCAGGGTCCCTGCAGACTGGGGACAGGAGAGTCAGGCCTCGTCTTGGGTTGAGGCATGGAACTCCGCTTGCCTCTCGAGATGTCCCCGGGGAGAGAGGCCGCTTGTCGAGCTGTATTTGGAACCTGGGGTTTTTTCCGAACGATGCGCGGAAAAACTGCCCCTTCGTGTTGACTTCATTCACAGGGTGGAGTTCGGAGAGGTGTCCGGGCATCGGGTTCTTCTCAAGAGGGGACCGGGAAATCGGGTTCCTACGGAATGTGGAACCACCCACGAGGCCACGTCTGGAATGTCTTCGTGAGACCGGCCTCATCCTGAGGTGTGACCGGAAGGTCGGGAACCCCTTCCAGACAAAGCAGCGGAGTAGACCCTCCTGTCCAGATCAGGAGGGGAGAAAGGGCTCAGAGGAGGGGGTGCCGGAAAACTTCAGTGTTCCTCTCGAGGGAGTCCGGGATTTCGGGGAACTTTGTGGGTCTCATCAAGGGTGCCAAGTGCCCTTTCGACCTCCAATTCCTAACGTGGGACTTCTCCTGAGACGTTGAAGCGGGAAAGGGCTTCATCTTGCGATGACGGGGGAGCCACGTGGTTTTTCTCGAGTTACGGCGGGATTCTCGAGTTACGACGGGGAATTCAGGATGCCTCTTGTGTTGGCCCAGGCAAGTCCAATCTTCCATTCGAGTTGCGAAGGAAAGCTGGGGATTGCTCTCGAGTGACTGCAGGTCCAATAGACCTCATCTAGGCTTGTGTCCAGAAGCCAATGTTCCTCTCCAGGGGCGACAGGGATCTCGGGGTTGCATTCCAGACGCACCCGGGGAGACAGGCATTCATCTCGAGTGGAAGCAAAGAACCCCGCTCTGCTCTCGAATCGCGACGGGTATCTCTTGGAGCTCACTGGGTGGACTCAAGGGAGTCAAGCCTCCTGAGGCGTTTGGAGAGAGGTCGCGAGATTGGTCTCTAGGCCATGCAGGAGACGAAGGCCCTCATCTCTCGATGACGGGGGAATCTCGGGGTTGTTCTCGAGCGGCGGCCCCAGTGTGCGGTTTCTCACGAGGTACGACGGCGAGGTCAGTGAGCCTCTCGTGGGGCGCCAGGGAAGTCGGGTCTCCATGCGAGTGGCGAGGGGGAGCGCGTCACTGCTCCCGAGCCATGGTAGGGGAATCTGGCCTCGAGACGTGTTGAAGAAGGTCTCTCGAAGTCTTTTTCGGGTTGAGGCAGGAAACCCTGGCTTCCCTCGACTTGTGCAGGTGACCTCAGGGGGCTTCTCATGGTGGCTCTGAGAAGCCAGGGAAACTGGAGGTGGGAGGGGCCTCTCGGGACCCCACTGGGTTTGGTGCATTGGAAGAGGGCCTCATCTCCAGTTGAGGAAGGAACCGCAGGGTACCTCTGATTTCAGACTCCGATCGCAGGGTCCCTGCAGACTGGGGACAGGAGAGTCAGGCCTCGTCTTGGGTTGAGGCATGGAACTCCGCTTGCCTCTCGAGATGTCCCCAGGGAGAGAGGCCGCTTGTCGAGCTGTATTTGGAACCTGGGGTTTTTTCCGAACGATGCACGGAAAAACTGCCCCTTCGTGTTGACTTCATTCACAGGGTGGAGTTCGGAGAGGTGTCCGGGCATCGGGTTCTTCTCAAGAGGGGACCGGGAAATCGGGGTCCTACGGAATGTGGAACCACCCACGAGGCCACGTCTGGAATGTCTTCGTGAGAACGGCCTCATCCTGAGGTGCGACCGGAAGGTCGGGAACCCCTTCCAGACAAAGCAGGGGAGTCGACCCTCCTGTCCAGATCAGGAGGGGAGAAAGGGCTCAGAGGAGGGGGTGCCGGAAAACCTCAGTGTTCCTCTCTAGGGAGACCGGGATTTCGGGGAACTTTGTGGGTCGCATCAAGGGTGCCAAGTGCCCTTTCGACCTCCAATTCCTAACGTGGGACTTCTCCTGAGACGCTGTAGCGGGAAAGGGCTTCATCTTGCGATGACGGGGGAGCCACGTGGTTTTTCTCGAGTTACGGCGGGATTCTCGAGTTACGACGGGGAATTCAGGATGCCTCTTGTGTTGGCCCAGGCAAGTCCAATCTTCCATTCGAGTTGCGAAGGAAAGCTGGGGATTGCTCTCGAGTGACTGCAGGGCCAATAGACCTAATCTAGGCTTGTGTCCAGAAGCCAATGTTCCTCTCCAGGGGCGACAGGGATCTCGGGGTTGCATTCCAGACGCACCCGGGGAGACAGGCATTCATCTCGAGTGGAAGCAAAGAACCCCGCTCTGCCCTCGAATCGCGACAGGTATCTCTTGGAGCTCACTGGGTGGACTCAAGGGAGTCAAGCCTCCTGAGGCGTTTGGAGAGAGGTCGCGAGATTGGTCTCTAGGCCATGCAGGAGACGAAGGCCCTCATCTCTCGATGTCGGGGGAATCTCGGGGTTGTTCTCGAGCGGCGGCCCCAGTGTGCGGTTTCTCACGAGGTACGACGGCGAGGTCAGTGAGCCTCTCGTGGGGCGCCAGGGAAGTCGGGTCTCCATGCGAGTGGCGAGGGGGAGCGCGTCACTGCTCCCGAGCCATGGTAGGGGAATCTGGCCTCGAGACGTGTTGAAGAAGGTCTCTCGAGGTCTTTCTCGGGTTGAGGCAGGAAACCCTGGGTTCCCTCGACTTGTGCAGGTGACCTCAGGGGGCTTCTCATGGTGGCTCTGAGAATCCAGGGAAACTGGAGGTGGGAGGGGCCTCTCGGGACCCCACTGGGTTTGGTGCATTGGAAGAGGGCCTCATCTCCAGTTGAGGCAAGAACCGCAGGGTACCTCTATTTTCAGACTCCGATCGCAGGGTCCCTGCAGACTGGGGACAGGAGAGTCAGGCCTCGTCTTGGGTTGAGGCATGGAACTCCGCTTGCCTCTCGAGATGTCCCCGGGGAGAGAGGCCGCTTGTCGAGCTGTATTTGGAACCTGGGGTTTTTTCCGAACGATGCACGGAAAAACTGCCCCTTCGTGTTGACTTCATTCACAGGGTGGAGTTCGGAGAGGTGTCTGGGCATCGGGTTCTTCTCAAGAGGGGACCGGAAAATCGGGGTCCTACGGAATGTGGAACCACCCACGAGGCCACGTCTGGAATGTCTTCGTGAGACCGGCCTCATCCTGAGGTGTGACCGGAAGGTAGGGAACCCCTTCCAGACAAAGCAGGGGAGTAGACCCTCCTGTCCAGATCAGGAGGGGAGAAAGGGCTCAGAGGAGGGGGTGCCGGAAAACCTCAGTGTTCCTCTCGAGGGAGTCCGGGATTTCGGGGAACTTTGTGGGTCTCATCAAGGGTGCCAAGTGCCCTTTCGACCTCCAATTCCTAACGTGGGACTTCTCCTGAGACGTTGAAGCGGGAAAGGGCTTCATCTTGCGATGACGGGGGAGCCACGTGGTTTTTCTCGAGTTATGGCGGGATTCTCGAGTTACGACGGGGAATTCAGGATGCCTCTTGTGTTGGCCCAGGAAAGTCCAATCTTCCATTCGAGTTGCTAAGGAAAGCTGGGGATTGTTCTCGAGTGACTGCAGGTCCAATAGACCTCATCTAGGCTTGTGTCCAGAAGCCAATGTTCCTCTCCAGGGGCGACAGGGATCTCGGGGTTGCATTCCAGACGCACCCGGGGAGACAGGCATTCATCTCGAGTGGAAGCAAAGAACCCCGCTCTGCTCTCGAATCGCGACGGGTATCTCTTGGAGCTCACTGGGTGGACTCAAGGGAGTCAAGCCTCCTGAGGCGTTTGGAGAGAGGTCGCGAGATTGGTCTCTAGGCCATGCAGGAGACGAAGGCCCTCATCTCTCGATGACGGGGGAATCTCGGGGTTGTTTTCGAGCGGCGGCCCCAGTGTGCGGTTTCTCACGAGGTACGACGGCGAGGTCAGTGAGCCTCTCGTGGGGCGCCAGGGAAGTCGGGTCTCCATGCGAGTGGCGAGGGGGAGCGCGTCACTGCTCCCGAGCCATGGTAGGGGAATCTGGCCTCGAGACGTGTTGAAGAAGGTCTCTCGAAGTCTTTTTCGGGTTGAGGCAGGAAACCCTGGGTTCCCTCGACTTGTGCAGGTGACCTCAGTGGGCTTCTCATGGTGGCTCTGAGAAGCCAGGGAAACTGGAGGTGGGAGGGGCCTCTCGGGACCCCACTGGGTTTGGTGCATTGGAAGAGGGCCTCATCTCCAGTTGAGGAAGGAACCGCAGGGTACCTCTGATTTCAGACTCCGATCGCAGGGTCCCTGCAGACTGGGGACAGGAGAGTCAGGCCTCGTCTTGGGTTGAGGCATGGAACTCCGCTTGCCTCTCGAGATGTCCCCAGGGAGAGAGGCCGCTTGTCGAGCTGTATTTGGAACCTGGGGTTTTTTCCAAACGATGCACGGAAAAACTGCCCCTTCGTGTGGACTTCATTCACAGGGTGGAGTTCGGAGAGGTGTCCGGGCATCGGGTTCTTCTCAAGAGGGGACCGGGAAATCGGGGTCCTACGGAATGTGGAACCACCCACTAGGCCACGTCTGGAATGTCTTCGTGAGACCGGCCTCATCCTGAGGTGCGACCGGAAGGTCGGGAACCCCTTCCAGACAAAGCAGGGGAGTCGACCCTCCTGTCCAGATCAGGAGGGGAGAAAGGGCTCAGAGGAGGGGGTGCCGGAAAACCTCAGTGTTCCTCTCGAGGGAGACCGGCATTTCGGGGAACTTTGTGGGTCGCATCAAGGGTGCCAAGTGCCCTTTCGACCTCCAGTTCCTAACGTGGGACTTCTCCTGAGACGCTGTAGCGGGAAAGGGCTTCATCTTGCGATGACGGGGGAGCCACGTGGTTTTTCTCGAGTTACGGCGGGATTCTCGAGTTACGACGGGGAATTCAGGATGCTTCTTGTGTTGGCCCAGGCAAGTCCAATCTTCCATTCGAGTTGCGAAGGAAAGCTGGGGATTGCTCTCGAGTCACTGAAGGGCCAATAGACCTCATCTAGGCTCGTGTCCAGAAGCCAATGTTCCTCTCCAGGGGCGACAGCGATGTCGGGGTTGCATTCCAGACGCACCCGGGGAGACAGGCATTCATCTCGAGTGGAAGCAAAGAACCCCGCTCTGCTCTCGAATTGCGACGGGTATTTCTTGGAGCTCACTGGGTGGACTCAAGGGAGTCAAGCCTCCTGAGGCGTTTGGAGAGAGGTCGCGAGATTGGTCTCTAGGCCATGCAGGAGACGAAGGCCCTCATCTCTCGATGACGGGGGAATCTCGGGGTTGTTCTCGAGCAGCGGCCCCAGTGTGCGGTTTCTCACGAAGTACGACGGCGAGGTCAGTGAGCCTCTCGTGGGGCGCCAGGGAAGTCGGGTCTCCATGCGAGTGGCGAGGGGGAGCGCGTCACTGCTTCCGAGCCATGGAAGGGGAATGTGGCCTCGAGACGTGCTGAAGAAGGTCTCTCGAGGTCTTTCTCGGGTTGAGGCAGGAAACCCTGGTTTCCCTCGACTTGTGCAGGTGACCTCAGGGGGCTTCTCATGGTGGCTCTGAGAAGCCAGGGAAACTGGAGGTGGGAGGGACCTCTCGGGAACCCACTGGGTTTGGTGCATTGGAAGAGGGCCTCATCTCCAGTTGAGGCAGGAACCGCAGGGTACCTCTGATTTCAGACTCCGATCGCAGGGTCCCTGCAGACTGGGGACAGGAGAGTCAGGCCTCGTCTTGGGTTGAGGCATGGAACTCCGCTTGCCTCTCGAGATGTCCCCGGGGAGAGAGGCCGCTTGTCGAGCTGTATTTGGAACCTGGGGTTTTTTCCGAACAATGCACGGAAAAACTGCCCCTTCGTGTGGACTTCCTTCACAGGGTGGAGTTCGGAGAGGTGTCCGGGCATCGGGTTCTTCTCAAGAGGGGACCGGGAAATCGGGGTCCTACAGAATGTGGAACCACCCACGGGGCCACGTCTGGAATGTCTTCGTGAGACCGGCCTCATCCTGAGGTGCGACCGGAAGGTCGGGAACCCCTTCCAGACAAAGCAGGGGAGTCGACCCTCCTGTCCAGATCAGGAGGGGAGAAAGGGCTCAGAGGAGGGGGTGCCGGAAAACCTCAGTGTTCCTCTCGAGGGAGACCGGGATTTCGGGGAACTTTGTGGGTCGCATCAAGGGTGCCAAGTGCCCTTTCGACCTCCAATTCCTAATGTGGGACTTCTCCTGAGACGCTGTAGCGGGAAAGGGCTTCATCTTGCGATGACGGGGGAGCCACGTGGTTTTTCTCGAGTTACGGCGGGATTCTCGAGTTACGACGGGGAATTCAGGATGCCTCTTGTGTTGGCCCAGGCAAGTCCAATCTTCCATTCGAGTTGCGAAGGAAAGCTGGGGATTGCTCTCGAGTGACTGCAGGGCCAATAGACCTCATCTAGGCTGGTGTCCAGAAGCCAATGTTCCTCTCCAGGGGCGACAGGGATCTCGGGGTTGCATTCCAGACGCACCCGGGGAGACAGGCATTCATCTCGAGTGGAAGCAAAGAACCCCGCTCTGCTCTCGAATCGCGACGGGTATCTCTTGGAGCTCACTGGGTGGACTCAAGGGAGTCAAGCCTCCTGAGGCGTTTGGAGAGAGGTCGCGAGATTGGTCTCTAGGCCATGCAGGAGACGAAGGCCCTCATCTCTCGATGACGGGGGAATCTCGGGGTTGTTCTCGAGCGGCGGCCCCAGTGTGCGGTTTCTCACGAGGTACGACGGCGAGGTCAGTGAGCTTCTCGTGGGGCGCCAGGGAAGTCGGGCCTCCATGCGAGTGGCGAGGGGGTGCGCGTCACTGCTCCCGAGCCATGGTAGGGGAATCTGGCCTCGAGACGTGTTGAAGAAGGTCTCTCGAGGTCTTTCTCGGGTTGAGGCAGGAAACCCTGGGTTCCCTCGACTTGTGCAGGTGACCTCAGGGGGCTTTCATGGTGGCTCTGAGAAGCCAGGGAAACTGGAGGTGGGAGGGGCCTCTCGGGACCCCACTGGGTTTGGTGCATTGGAAGAGGGCCTCATCTCCAGTTGAGGCAGGAACCGCAGGGTACCTCTGATTTCAGACTCCGATCGCAGGGTCCCTGCAGACTGGGGACAGGAGAGTCAGGCCTCGTCTTGGCTTGAGGCATGGAACTCCGCTTGCCTCTCGAGATGTCCCCGGGGAGAGAGGCCGCTTGTCGAGCTGTATTTGGAACCTGGGGTTTTTTCCGAACGATGCACGGAAAAACTGCCCCTCCGTGTGGACTTCATTCACAGGGTGGAGTTCGGAGAGGTGTCCGGGCTTCGGGTTCTTCTCAAGAGGGGACCGGGAAATCGGGGTCCTACGGAATGTGGAACCACCCACGAGGCCACGTCTGGAATGTCTTCGTGAGACCGGCCTCATCCTGAGGTGCGACCGGAAGGTCGGGAACCCCTTGCAGACAAAGCAGGGGAGTCGACCCTCCTGTCCAAATCAGGAGGGGAGAAAGGGCTCAGAGGAGGGGGTGCCGGAAAACCTCAGTGTTCCTCTCGAGGGAGACCGGGATTTCGGGGAACTTTGTGGGTCGCATCAAGGGTGCCAAGTGCCCTTTCGACCTCCAATTCCTAACGTGGGACTTCTCCTGAGACGCTGTAGCGGGAAAGGGCTTCATCTTGCGATGACGGGGGAGCCACGTGGTTTTTCTCGAGTTACGGCGGGATTCTCGAGTTACGACGGGGAATTCAGGCTGCCTCTTGTGTTGGCCCAGGCAAGTCCAATCTTCCATTCGAGTTGCGAAGAAAAGCTGGGGATTGCTCTCGAGTCACTGAAGGGCCAATAGACCTCATCTAGGCTCGTGTCCAGAAGCCAATGTTCCTCTCCAGGGGCGACAGGGATGTCGGGGTTGCATTCCAGACGCACCCGGGGAGACAGGCATTCATCTCGAGTGGAAGCAAAGAACCCCGCTCTGCTCTCGAATCGCGACGGGTATCTCTTGGAGCTCACTGGGTGGACTCAAGGGAGTCAAGCCTCCTGAGGCGTTTGGAGAGAGGTCGCGAGATTGGTCTCTAGGCCATGCAGGAGACGAAGGCCCTCATCTCTCGATGACGGGGGAATCTCGGGGTTGTTCTCGAGCGGCGGCCCCAGTGTGCGGTTTCTCACGAAGTACGACGGCGAGGTCAGTGAGCCTCTCGTGGGGCGCCAGGGAAGTCGGGTCTCCATGCGAGTGGCGAGGGGGAGCGCGTCACTGCTCCCGAGCCATGGAAGGGGAATGTGGCCTCGAGACGTGCTGAAGAAGGTCTCTCGAGGTCTTTCTCGGGTTGAGGCAGGAAACCCTGGTTTCCCTCGACTTGTGCAGGTGACCTCAGGGGGCTTCTCATGGTGGCTCTGAGAAGCCAGGGAAACTGGAGGTGGGAGGGACCTCTCGGGACCCCACTGGGTTTGGTGCATTGGAAGAGGGCCTCATCTCCAGTTGAGGCAGGAACCGCAGGGTACCTCTGATTTCAGACTCCGATCGCAGGGTCCCTGCAGACTGGGGACAGGAGAGTCAGGCCTCGTCTTGGGTTGAGGCATGGAACTCCGCTTGCCTCTCGAGATGTCCCCGGGGAGAGAGGCCGCTTGTCGAGCTGTATTTGGAACCTGGGGTTTTTTCCGAACGATGCACGGAAAAACTGCCCCTTCGTGTGGACTTCCTTCACAGGGTGGAGTTCGGAGAGGTGTCCGGGCATCGGGTTCTTCTCAAGAGGGGACCGGGAAATCGGGGTCCTACGGAATGTGGAACCACCCACGGGGCCACGTCTGGAATGTCTTCGTGAGACCGGCCTCATCCTGAGGTGCGACCGGAAGGTCGGGAACCCCTTGCAGACAAAGCAGGGGAGTCGACCCTCCTGTCCAGATCAGGAGGGGAGAAAGGGCTCAGAGGAGGGGGTGCCGGAAAACCTCAGTGTTCCTCTCGAGGGAGACCGGGATTTCGGGGAACTTTGTGGGTCGCATCAAGGGTGCCAAGTGCCCTTTCGACCTCCAATTCCTAAAGTGGGACTTCTCCTGAGACGCTGTAGCCGGAAAGGGCTTCATCTTGCGATGACGGGGGAGCCACGTGGTTTTTCTCGAGTTACGGCGGGATTCTCGAGTTACGACGGGGAATTCAGGCTGCCTCTTGTGTTGGCCCAGGCAAGTCCAATCTTCCATTCGAGTTGCGAAGGAAAGCTGGGGATTGCTCTCGAGTCACTGAAGGGCCAATAGACCTCATCTAGGCTCGTGTCAAGAAGCCAATGTTCCTCTCCAGGGGCGACAGGGATGTCGGGGTTGCATTCCAGACGCACCCGGGGAGACAGGCATTCATCTCGAGTGGAAGCAAAGAACCCCGCTCTGCTCTCGAATCGCGACGGGTATCTCTTGGAGCTCACTGGGTGGACTCAAGGGAGTCAAGCCTCCTGAGGCGTTTGGAGAGAGGTCGCGAGATTGGTCTCTAGGCCATGCAGGAGACGAAGGCCCTCATCTCTCGATGACGGGGGAATCTCGGGGTTGTTCTCGAGCGGCGGCCCCAGTGTGCGGTTTCTCACGAAGTACGACGGCGAGGTCAGTGAGCCTCTCGTGGGGCGCCAGGGAAGTCGGGTCTCCATGCGAGTGGCGAGGGGGAGCGCGTCACTGCTCCCGAGCCATGGAAGGGGAATGTGGCCTCGAGACGTGTTGAAGAAGGTCTCTCGAGGTCTTTCTCGGGTTGAGGCAGGAAACCCTGGTTTCCCTCGACTTGTGCAGGTGACCTCAGGGGGCTTCTCATGGTGGCTCTGAGAAGCCAGGGAAACTGGAGATGGGAGGGACCTCTCGGGACTCCACTGGGTTTGGTGCATTGGAAGAGGGCCTCATCTCCAGTTGAGGCAGGAACCGCAGGGTACCTCTGATTTCAGACTCCGATCGCAGGGTCCCTGCAGACTGGGGACAGGAGAGTCAGGCCTCGTCTTGGGTTGAGGCATGGAACTCCGCTTGCCTCTCGAGATGTCCCCGGGGAGAAAGGCCGCTTGTCGAGCTGTATTTGGAACCTGGGGTTTTTTCCAAACGATGCACGGAAAAACTGCCCCTTCGTGTGGACTTCCTTCACAGGGTGGAGTTCGGAGAGGTGTCCGGGCATCGGGTTCTTCTCAAGAGGGGACCGGGAAATCGGGGTCCTACGGAATGTGGAACCACCCACGAGGCCACGTCTGGAATGTCTTCGTGAGACCGGCCTCATCCTGAGGTGCGACCGGAAGGTCGGGAACCCCTTCCAGACAAAGCAGGGGAGTCGACCCTCCTGTCCAGATCAGGAGGGGAGAAAGGGCTCAGAGGAGGGGGTGCCGGAAAACCTCAGTGTTCCTCTCGAGGGAGCCCGGGATTTCGGGGAACTTTGTGGGTCGCATCAAGGGTGCCAAGTGCCCTTTCGACCTCCAATTCCTAACGTGGGACTTCTCCTGAGACGCTGTAGCGGGAAGGGGCTTCATTTTGCGATGACGGGGGAGCCACGTGGTTTTTCTCGAGTTACGGCGGGATTCTCGAGTTACGACGGGGAATTCAGGATGCCTCTTGTGTTGGCCCAGGCAAGTCCAATCTTCCATTCGAGTTGCGAAGGAAAGCTGGGGATTGCTCTCGAGTGACTCCAGGGCCAATAGACCTCATCTAGGCTTGTGTCCAGAAGCCAATGTTCCTCTCCAGGGGCGACAGGGATCTCGGGGTTGCATTCCAGACGCACCCGGGGAGACAGGCATTCATCTCGAGTGGAAGCAAAGAACCCCGCTCTGCTCTCGAATCGCGACGGGTATCTCTTGGAGCTCACTGGGTTGACTCAAGGGAGTCAAGCCTCCTGAGGCGTTTGGAGAGAGGTCGCGAGATTGGTCTCTAGGCCATGCAGGAGACGAAGGCCCTCATCTCTCGATGACGGGGGAATCTCGGGGTTGTTCTCGAGCGGCGGCCCCAGTGTGCGGTTTCTCACGAGGTACGACGGCGAGGTCAGTGAGCCTCTCGTGGGGAGCCAGGGAAGTCGGGTCTCCATGCGAGTGGCGAGGGGGTGCGCGTCACTGCTCCCGAGCCATGGTAGGCGAATCTGGCCTCGAGACGTGTTGAAGAAGGTCTCTCGAGGTCTTTCTCGGGTTGAGGCAGGAAACCCTGGGTTCCCTCGACTTGTGCAGGTGACCTCAGGGGGCTTCTCATGGTGGCTCTGAGAAACCAGGGAAACTGGAGGTGGGAGGGGCCTCTCGGGACCCCACTGGGTTTGGTGCATTGGAAGAGGGCCTCATCTCCAGTTGAGGCAGGAACCGCAGGGTACCTCTGATTTCAGACTCCGATCGCAGGGTCCCTGCAGACTGGGGACAGGAGAGTCAGGCCTCGTCTTGGGTTGAGGCATGGAACTCCGCTTGCCTCTCGAGATGTCCCCGGGGAGAGAGGCCGCTTGTCGAGCTGTATTTGGAACCTGGGGTTTTTCCGAAAGATGCACGGAAAAACTGCCCCTTCGTGTGGACTTCATTCACAGGGTGGAGTTCGGAGAGGTGTCCGGGCATCGGGTTCTTCTCAAGAGGGGACCGGGAAATCGGGGTCCTACGGAATGTGGAACCACCCACGAGGCCACGTCTGGAATGTCTTCGTGAGACCGGCCTCATCCTGAGGTGCGACCGGAAGGTCGGGAACCCCTTCCAGACAAAGCAGGGGAGTCGACCCTCCTGTCCAAATCAGGAGAGGAGAAAGGGCTCAGAGGAGGGGGTGCCGGAAAACCTCAGTGTTCCTCTCGAGGGAGACTGTGATTTCGGGGAACTTTGTGGGTCGCATCAAGGGTGCCAAGTGCCCTTTCGACCTCCAATTCCTAACGTGGGACTTCTCCTGAGACGCTGTAGCGGAAAAGGGCTTCATCTTGCGATGACGGGGGAGCCACGTGGTTTTTCTCGAGTTACGGCGGGATTCTCGAGTTACGACGGGGAATTCAGGCTGCCTCTTGTGTTGGCCCAGGCAAGTCCAATCTTCCATTCGAGTTGCGAAGGAAAGCTGGGGATTGCTCTCGAGTGACTGCAGGGCCAATAGACCTCATCTAGGCTTGTGTCCAGAAGTCAATGTTCCTCTTCAGGGGCGACAGGGATCTCGGGGTTGCATTCCAGACGCACCCGGGGAGACAGGCATTCATCTCGAGTGGAAGCAAAGAACCCCGCTCTGCTCTCGAATCGCGACGGGTATCTCTTGGAGCTCACTGGGTGGACTCAAGGGAGTCAAGCCTCCTGAGGCGTTTGGAGAGAGGTCGCGAGATTGGTCTCTAGGCCATGCAGGAGACGAAGGCCCTCATCTCTCGATGACGGGGGAATCTCGGGGTTGTTCTCGAGTGGCGGCCCCAGTGTGCGGTTTCTCACGAGGTACGACGGCGAGGTCAGTGAGCCTCTCGTGGGGCGCCAGGGAAGTCGGGTCTCCACGCGAGTGGCGAGGGGGAGCGCGTCATTGCTCCCGAGCCATGGTAGGGGAATCTGGCCTCGAGACGTGTTGAAGAAGGTCTCTCGAGGTCTTTCTCGGGTTGAGGCAGGAAACCCTGGGTTCCCTCGACTTGTGCAGGTGACCTCAGGGGGCTTCTCATGGTGACTCTGAGAAGCCAGGGAAACTGGAGGTGGGAGGGGCCTCTCGGGACCCCACTGGGTTTGGTGCATTGGAAGAGGGCCTCATCTCCAGTTGAGGCAGGAACCGCAGGGTACCTCTGATTTCAGACTCCGATCGCAGGGTCCCTGCAGACTGGGGACAGGAGAGTCAGGCCTCGTCTTGGGTTGAGGCATGGAACTCCGCTTGCCTCTCGAGATGTCCCCGGGGAGAGAGGCCGCTTGTCGAGCTGTATTTGGAACCTGGGGTTTTTTCCGAACGATGCACGGAAAATCTGCCCCTTCGTGTGGACTTCCTTCACAGGGTGGAGTTCGGAGAGGTGTCCGGGCATCGGGTTCTTCTCAAGAGGGGACCGGGAAATCGGGGTCCTACGGAATGTGGAACCACCCACGAGGCCACGTCTGGAATGTCTTCGTGAGACCGGCCTCATCCTGAGGTGCGACAGGAAGGTCGGGAACCCCTTCCAGACAAAGCAGGGGAGTCGACCCTCCTGTCCAGATCAGGAGGGGAGAAAGGGCTCAGAGGAGGGGGTGCCGGAAAACCTCAGTGTTCCTCTCGAGGGAGACCGGGATTTCGGGGAACTTTGTGGGTCGCATCAAGGGTGCCAAGTGCCCTTTCGACCTCCAATTCCTAACGTGGGACTTCTCCTGAGACGCTGTAGCGGGAAAGGGCTTCATCTTGCGATGACGTGTGAGCCACGTGGTTTTTCTCGAGTTACGGCAGGATTCTCGAGTTACGACGGGGAATTCAGGCTGCCTCTTGTGTTGGCCCAGGCAAGTCCAATCTTCCATTCGAGTTGCGAAGGAAAGCTGGGGATTGCTCTCGAGTGACTGCAGGGCCAATAGACCTCATCTAGGCTTGTGTCCAGAAACCAATGTTCCTCTCCAGGGGCGACAGGGATCTCGGGGTTGCATTGCAGACGCACCCGGGGAGACAGGCATTCATCTCGAGTGGAAGCAAAGAACCCCGCTCTGCTCTCGAATCGCGACGGGTATCTCTTGGAGCTCACTGGGTGGACTCAAGGGAGTCAAGCCTCCTGAGGCGTTTGGAGAGAGGTCGCGAGATTGGTCTCTAGGCCATGCAGGAGACGAAGGCCCTCATCTCTCGATGACGGGGGAATCTCGGGGTTGTTCTCGAGCGGCGGCCCCAGTGTGCGGTTTCTCACGAAGTACGACGGCGAGGTCAGTGAGCCTCTCGTGGGGCGCCAGGGAAGTCGGGTCTCCATGCGAGTGGCGAGGGGGAGCGCGTCACTGCTCCCGAGCCATGGAAGGGGAATGTGGCCTCGAGACGTGTTGAAGAAGGTCTCTCGAGGTCTTTCTCGGGTTGAGGCAGGAAACCCTGGTTTCCCTCGACTTGTGCAGGTGACCTCAGGGGGCTTCTCATGGTGGCTCTGAGAAGCCAGGGAAACTGGAGATGGGAGGGACCTCTCGGGACTCCACTGGGTTTGGTGCATTGGAAGAGGGCCTCATCTCCAGTTGAGGCAGGAACCGCAGGGTACCTCTGATTTCAGACTCCGATCGCAGGGTCCCTGCAGACTGGGGACAGGAGAGTCAGGCCTCGTCTTGGGTTGAGGCATGGAACTCCGCTTGCCTCTCGAGATGTCCCCGGGGAGAAAGGCCGCTTGTCGAGCTGTATTTGGAACCTGGGGTTTTTTCCAAACGATGCACGGAAAAACTGCCCCTTCGTGTGGACTTCCTTCACAGGGTGGAGTTCGGAGAGGTGTCCGGGCATCGGGTTCTTCTCAAGAGGGGACCGGGAAATCGGGGTCCTACGGAATGTGGAACCACCCACGAGGCCACGTCTGGAATGTCTTCGTGAGACCGGCCTCATCCTGAGGTGCGACCGGAAGGTCGGGAACCCCTTCCAGACAAAGCAGGGGAGTCGACCCTCCTGTCCAGATCAGGAGGGGAGAAAGGGCTCAGAGGAGGGGGTGCCGGAAAACCTCAGTGTTCCTCTCGAGGGAGCCCGGGATTTCGGGGAACTTTGTGGGTCGCATCAAGGGTGCCAAGTGCCCTTTCGACCTCCAATTCCTAACGTGGGACTTCTCCTGAGACGCTGTAGCGGGAAGGGGCTTCATCTTGCGATGACGGGGGAGCCACGTGGTTTTTCTCGAGTTACGGCGGGATTCTCGAGTTACGACGGGGAATTCAGGATGCCTCTTGTGTTGGCCCAGGCAAGTCCAATCTTCCATTCGAGTTGCGAAGGAAAGCTGGGGATTGCTCTCGAGTGACTCCAGGGCCAATAGACCTCATCTAGGCTTGTGTCCAGAAGCCAATGTTCCTCTCCAGGGGCGACAGGGATCTCGGGGTTGCATTCCAGACGCACCCGGGGAGACAGGCATTCATCTCGAGTGGAAGCAAAGAACCCCGCTCTGCTCTCGAATCGCGACGGGTATCTCTTGGAGCTCACTGGGTGGACTCAAGGGAGTCAAGCCTCCTGAGGCGTTTGGAGAGAGGTCGCGAGATTGGTCTCTAGGCCATGCAGGAGACGAAGGCCCTCATCTCTCGATGACGGGGGAATCTCGGGGTTGTTCTCGAGCGGCGGCCCCAGTGTGCGGTTTCTCACGAGGTACGACGGCGAGGTCAGTGAGCCTCTCGTGGGGAGCCAGGGAAGTCGGGTCTCCATGCGAGTGGCGAGGGGGTGCGCGTCACTGCTCCCGAGCCATGGTAGGGGAATCTGGCCTCGAGACGTGTTGAAGAAGGTCTCTCGAGGTCTTTCTCGGGTTGAGGCAGGAAACCCTGGGTTCCCTCGACTTGTGCAGGTGACCTCAGGGGGCTTCTCATGGTGGCTCTGAGAAACCAGGGAAACTGGAGGTGGGAGGGGCCTCTCGGGACCCCACTGGGTTTGGTGCATTGGAAGAGGGCCTCATCTCCAGTTGAGGCAGGAACCGCAGGGTACCTCTGATTTCAGACTCCGATCGCAGGGTCCCTGCAGACTGGGGACAGGAGAGTCAGGCCTCGTCTTGGGTTGAGGCATGGAACTCCGCTTGCCTCTCGAGATGTCCGCGGGGAGAGAGGCCGCTTGTCGAGCTGTATTTGGAACCTGGGGTTTTTCCGAAAGATGCACGGAAAAACTGCCCCTTCGTGTGGACTTCATTCACAGGGTGGAGTTCGGAGAGGTGTCCGGGCATCGGGTTCTTCTCAAGAGGGGACCGGGAAATCGGGGTCCTACGGAATGTGGAACCACCCACGAGGCCACGTCTGGAATGTCTTCGTGAGACCGGCCTCATCCTGAGGTGCGACCGGAAGGTCGGGAACCCCTTCCAGACAAAGCAGGGGAGTCGACCCTCCTGTCCAAATCAGGAGAGGAGAAAGGGCTCAGAGGAGGGGGTGCCGGAAAACCTCAGTGTTCCTCTCGAGGGAGACTGTGATTTCGGGGAACTTTGTGGGTCGCATCAAGGGTGCCAAGTGCCCTTTCGACCTCCAATTCCTAACGTGGGACTTCTCCTGAGACGCTGTAGCGGGAAAGGGCTTCATCTTGCGATGACGTGTGAGCCACGTGGTTTTTCTCGAGTTACGGCAGGATTCTCGAGTTACGACGGGGAATTCAGGCTGCCTCTTGTGTTGGCCCAGGCAAGTCCAATCTTCCATTCGAGTTGCGAAGGAAAGCTGGGGATTGCTCTCGAGTGACTGCAGGGCCAATAGACCTCATCTAGGCTTGTGTCCAGAAACCAATGTTCCTCTCCAGGGGCGACAGGGATCTCGGGGTTGCATTGCAGACGCACCCGGGGAGACAGGCATTCATCTCGAGTGGAAGCAAAGAACCCCGCTCTGCTCTCGAATCGCGACGGGTATCTCTTGGAGCTCACTGGGTGGACTCAAGGGAGTCAAGCCTCCTGAGGCGTTTGGAGAGAGGTCGCGAGATTGGTCTCTAGGCCATGCAGGAGACGAAGGCCCTCATCTCTCGATGACGGGGGAATCTCGGGATTGTTCTTGAGCGGCGGCCCCAGTGTGCAGTTTCTCACGAGGTACGACGGCGAGGTCAGTGAGCCTCTCGTGGGGAGCCAGGGAAGTCGGGTCTCCATGCGAGTGGCGAGGGGGAGCGCGTCACTGCTCCCGAGCCATGGTAGGGGAATCTGGCCTCGAGACGTGTTGAAGAAGGTCTCTCGAGGTCTTTCTCGGGTTGAGGCAGGAAACCCTGGGTTCCCTCGACTTGTGCAGGTGACCTCAGGGGGCTTCTCATGGTGGCTCTGAGAAGCCAGGGAAACTGGAGGTGGGAGGGGCCTCTCGGGACCCCACTGGGTTTGGTGCATTGGAAGAGGGCCTCATCTCCAGTTGAGGCAGGAACCGCAGGGTACCTCTGATTTCAGACTCCGATCGCAGGGTCCCTGCAGACTGGGGACAGGAGAGTCAGGCCTCGTCTTGGGTTGAGGCATGGAACTCCGCTTGCCTCTCGAGATGTCCCCGGGGAGAGAGGCCGCTTGTCGAGCTGTATTTGGAACCTGGGGTTTTTTCCGAACGATGCACGGAAAAACTGCCCCTTCGTGTTGACTTCATTCACAGGGTGGAGTTCGGAGAGGTGTCCGGGCATCAGGTTCTTCTCAAGAGGGGACCGGGAAATCGGGGTCCTACGGAATGTGGAACCACCCACGAGGCCACGTCTGGAATGTCTTCGTGAGACCGGCCTCATCCTGAGGTGCGACCGGAAGGTCGGGAACCCCTTGCAGACAAAGCAGGGGAGTCGACCCTCCTGTCCAGATCAGGAGGGGAGAAAGGGCTCAGAGGAGGGGGTGCCGGAAAACCTCAGTGTTCCTCTCGAGGGAGACCGGGATTTCGGGGAACTTTGTGGGTCGCATCAAGGGTGCCAAGTGCCCTTTCGACCTAGAATTCCTAACGTGGGACTTCTCCTGAGACGCTGTAGCGGGAAAGGGCTTCATCTTGCGATGACGTGGGAGCCGCGTGGTTTTTCTCGAGTTATGGCGGGATTCTGGAGTTACGACGGGGAATTCAGGATGCCTCTTGTGTTGGCCCAGGCAAGTCCAATCTTCCTTTCGAGTTGCGAAGGAAAGCTGGGGATTGCTCTCGAGTGACTGCAGGGCCAATAGACCTCATCTAGGCTTGTGTCCAGAAGCCAATGTTCCTCTCCAGGGGCGACAGGGATCTCGGGGTTGCATTCCAGACGCACCCGGGGAGACAGGCATTCATCTCGAGTGGAAGCAAAGAACGCCGCTCTGCTCTCGAATCGCGACGGGTATCTCTTGGAGCTCACTGGGTGGACTCAAGGGAGTCAAGCCTCCTGAGGCGTTTGGAGAGAGGTCGCGAGATTGGTCTCTAGGCCATGCAGGAGACGAAGGCCCTCATCTCTCGATGACGGGGCAATCTCGGGGTTGTTCTCGAGCGGCGGCCCCAGTGTGCGGTTTCTCACGAGGTACGACGGGGAGGTCAGTGAGCCTCTCGTGGGGCGCCAGGGAAGTCGGGTCTCCATGCGAGTGGCGAGGGGGAGCGCGTCACTGCTCCCGAGCCATGGTAGGGGAATCTGGCCTCGAGACGTGTTGAAGAAGGTCTCTCGAGGTCTTTCCCGGGTTGAGGCAGGAATCCCTGGGTTCCCTCGACTTGTGCAGGTGACCTCAGGGGGCTTCTCATGGTGGCTCTGAGAAGCCAGGGAAACTGGAGGTGGGAGGGGCTTCTCGGGACCCCACTGGGTTTGGTGCATTGGAAGAGGGCCTCATCTCCAGTTGAGGCAGGAACCGCAGGGTACCTCTGATTTCAGACTCCGATCGCAGGGTCCCTGCAGACTGGGGACAGGAGAGTCAGGCCTCGTCTTGGGTTGAGGCATGGAACTCCGCTTGCCTCTCGAGATGTCCCCGGGGAGAGAGGCCGCTTGTCGAGCGGTATTTGGAACCTGGGGTTTTTCCCGAACGATGCACGGAAAAACTGCCCCTTCGTGTTGACTTCATTCACAGGGTGGAGTTCGGAGAGGTGTCCGGGCATCGGGTTCTTCTCAAGAGGGGACCGGGAAATCGGGGTCCTACGGAATGTGGAACCACCCACGAGGCCACGTCTGGAATGTCTTCGTGAGACCGGCCTCATCCTGAGGTGCGACCGGAAGGTCGGGAACCCCTTCCAGACAAAGCAGGGGAGTCGACCCTCCTGTCCAGATCAGGAGGGGAGAAAGGGCTCAGAGGAGTGGGTGCCGGAAATCCTCAGTGTTCCTCTCGAGGGAGACCGGCATTTCGGGGAACTTTGTGGGTCGCATCAAGGGTGCCAAGTGCCCTTTCGACCTCCAATTCCTAACGTGGGACTTCTCCTGAGACGCTGTAGCGGGAAAGGGCTTCATCTTGCGATGACGTGGGAGCCGCGTGGTTTTTCTCGAGTTACGGCGGGATTCTCGAGTTACGACGGGGAATTCAGGATGCCTCTTGTGTTGGCCCAGGCAAGTCCAATCTTCCATTCGAGTTGTGAAGGAAAGCTGGGGATTGCTCTCGAGTGACTGCAGGGCCAATAGACCTCATCTAGGCTTGTGTCCAGAAGCCAATGTTCCTCTCCAGGGGCGACAGGGATCTCGGGGTTGCATTGCAGACGCACCCGGGGAGACAGGCATTCATCTCGAGTGGAAGCAAAGAACCCCGCTCTGCTCTCGAATCGCGACGGGTATCTCTTGGAGCTCACTGGGTGGACTCAAGGGAGTCAAGCCTCCTGAGGCGTTTGGAGAGAGGTCGCGAGATTGGTCTCTAGGCCATGCAGGAGACGAAGGCCCTCATCTCTCGATGACGGGGGAATCTCGGGGTTGTTCTCGAGCGGCGGCCCCAGTGTGCAGTTTCTCACGAGGTACGACGGCGAGGTCAGTGAGCCTCTCATGGGGCGCCAGGGAAGTCGGGTCTCCATGCGAGTGGCGAGGGGGAGCGCGTCACTGCTCCCGAGCCATGGTAGGGGAATCTGGCCTCGAGACGTGTTGAAGAAGGTCTCTCGAGGTCTTTCTCGGGTTGAGGCAGGAAACCCTGGGTTTCCTCGACTTGTGCAGGTGACCTCAGGGGGCTTCTCATGGTGGCTCTGAGAAGCCAGGGAAACTGGAGGTGGGAGGGGCCTCTCGGGACCCCACTGGGTTTGGTGCATTGGAAGAGGGCCTCATCTCCAGTTGAGGCAGGAACCGCAGGGTACCTCTGATTTCAGACTCCGATCGCAGGGTCCCTGCAGACTGGGGACAGGAGAGTCAGGCCTCGTCTTGGGTTGAGGCATGGAACTCCCCTTGCCTCTCGAGATGTCCCCGGGGAGAGAGGCCGCTTGTCGAGCGGTATTTGGAACCTGGGGTTTTTCCCGAACGATGCACGGAAAAACTGCCCCTTCGTGTTGACTTCATTCACAGGGTGGAGTTCGGAGAGGTGTCCGGGCATCGGGTTCTTCTCAAGAGGGGACCGGGAAATCGGGGTCCTACGGAATGTGGAACCACCCACGAGGCCACGTCTGGAATGTCTTCGTGAGACCGGCCTCATCCTGAGGTGCGACCGGAAGGTCGGGAACCCCTTCCAGACAAAGCAGGGGAGTCGACCCTCCTGTCCAGATCAGGAGGGGAGAAAGGGCTCAGAGGAGTGGGTGCCGGAAATCCTCAGTGTTCCTCTCGAGGGAGACCGGCATTTCGGGGAACTTTGTGGGTCGCATCAAGGGTGCCAAGTGCCCTTTCGACCTCCAATTCCTAACGTGGGACTTCTCCTGAGACGCTGTAGCGGGAAAGGGCTTCATCTTGCGATGACGTGGGAGCCGCGTGGTTTTTCTCGAGTTACGGCGGGATTCTCGAGTTACGACGGGGAATTCAGGATGCCTCTTGTGTTGGCCCAGGCAAGTCCAATCTTCCATTCGAGTTGCGAAGGAAAGCTGGGGATTGCTCTCGAGTGACTGCAGGGCCAATAGACCTCATCTAGGCTTGTGTCCAGAAGCCAATGTTCCTCTCCAGGGGCGACAGGGATCTCGGGGTTGCATTCCAGACGCACCCGGGGAGACAGGCATTCATCTCGAGTGGAAGCAAAGAACCCCGCTCTGCTCTCGAATCGCGACGGGTATCTCTTGGAGCTCACTGGGTGGACTCAAGGGAGTCAAGCCTCCTGAGGCGTTTGGAGAGAGGTCGCGAGATTGGTCTCTAGGCCATGCAGGAGACGAAGGCCCTCATCTCTCGATGACGGGGGAATCTCGGGTTGTTCTCGAGCGGCGGCCCCAGTGTGCGGTTTCTCACGAGGTACGACGGCGAGGTCAGTGAGCCTCTCGTGGGGCGCCGGGGAAGTCGGGTCTCCATGCGAGTGGCGAGGGGGAGCGCGTCACTGCTCCCGAGCCATGGTAGGGGAATCTGGCCTCGAGACGTGTTGAAGAAGGTCTCTCGAGGTCTTTCTCGGGTTGAGGCAGGAAACCCTGGTTTCCCTCGACTTGTGCAGGTGACCTCAGGGGGCTTCTCATGGTGGCTCTGAGAAGCCAGGGAAACTGGAGGTGGGAGGGGCCTCTCGGGACCCCACTGGGTTTGGTGCATTGGAAGAGGGCCTCATCTCCAGTTGAGGCAGGAACCGCAGGGTACCTCTGATTTCAGACTCCGATCGCAGGGTCCCTGCAGACTGGGGACAGGAGAGTCAGGCCTCGTCTTGGGTTGAGGCATGGAACTCCGCTTGCCTCTCGAGATGTCCCCGGGGAGAGAGGCCGCTTGTCGAGCTGTATTTGGAACCTGGGGTTTTTTCCGAACGATGCACGGAAAAACTGCCCCTTCGTGTTGACTTCATTCACAGGGTGGAGTTCGGAGAGGTGTCCGGGCATCAGGTTCTTCTCAAGAGGGGACCGGGAAATCGGGGTCCTACGGAATGTGGAACCACCCACGAGGCCACGTCTGGAATGTCTTCGTGAGACCGGCCTCATCCTGAGGTGCGACCGGAAGGTCGGGAACCCCTTACAGACAAAGCAGGGGAGTCGACCCTCCTGTCCAGATCAGGAGGGGAGAAAGGGCTCAGAGGAGGGGGTGCCGGAAAACCTCAGTGTTCCTCTCGAGGGAGACCGGGATTTCGGGGAACTTTGTGGGTCGCATCAAGGGTGCCAAGTGCCCTTTCGACCTAGAATTCCTAACGTGGGACTTCTCCTGAGACGCTGTAGCGGGAAAGTGCTTCATCTTGCGATGACGTGGGAGCCGCGTGGTTTTTCTCGAGTTATGGCGGCATTCTGGAGTTACGACGGGGAATTCAGGATGCCTCTTGTGTTGGCCCAGCTAAGTCCAATCTTCCTTTCGAGTTGCGAAGGAAAGCTGGGGATTGCTCTCGAGTGACTGCAGGGCCAATAGACCTCATCTAGGCTTGTGTCCAGAAGCCAATGTTCCTCTCCAGGGGCGACAGGGATGTCGGGGTTGCATTCCAGACGCACCCGGGGAGACAGGCATTCATCTCGAGTGGAAGCAAAGAACCCCGCTCTGCTCTCGAATCGCGACGGGTATCTCTTGGAGCTCACTGGGTGGACTCAAGGGAGTCAAGCCTCCTGAGGCGTTTGGAGAGAGGTCGCGAGATTGGTCTCTAGGCCATGCATGAGACGAAGGCCCTCATCTCTGGATGACGGGGGAATCTCGGGGTTGTTCTCGAGCGGCGGCCCAAGTGTGCGGTTTCTCACGAGGTACGACGGCGAGGTCAGTGAGCCTCTCGTGGGGCGCCAGGGAAGTCGGGTCTCCATGCGAGTGGCGAGGGGGAGCGCGTCACTGCTCCCGAGCCATGGTAGGGGAATCTGGCCTCGAGACGTGTTGAAGAAGGTCTCTCGAGGTCTTTCCCGGGTTGAGGCAGGAAACCCTGGGTTCCCTCGACTTGTGCAGGTGACCTCAGGGGGCTTCTCATGGTGGCTCTGAGAAGCCAGGGAAACTGGAGGTGGGAGGGGCTTCTCGGGACCCCACTGGGTTTGGTGCATTGGAAGAGGGCCTCATCTCCAGTTGAGGCAGGAACCGCAGGGTACCTCTGATTTCAGACTCCGATCGCAGGGTCCCTGCAGACTGGGGACAGGAAAGTCAGGCCTCGTCTTGGGTTGAGGCATGGAACTCCGCTTGCCTCTCGAGATGTCCCAGGGGAGAGAGGCCGCTTGTCGAGCGGTATTTGGAACCTGGGGTTTTTCCCGAAGGATGCACGGAAAAACTGCCCCTTCGTGTTGACTTCATTCACAGGGTGGAGTTCGGAGAGGTGTCCGGGCATCGGGTTCTTCTCAAGAGGGGACCGGGAAATCGGGGTCCTACGGAATGTGGAACCACCCACGAGGCCACGTCTGGAATGTCTTCGTGAGACCGGCCTCATCCTGAGGTGCGACCGGAAGGTCGGGAACCCCTTCCAGACAAAGCAGGGGAGTCGACCCTCCTGTCCAGATCAGGAGGGGAGAAAGGGCTCAGAGGAGTGGGTGCCGGAAATCCTCAGTGTTCCTCTCGAGGGAGACCGGGATTTCGGGGAACTTTGTGGGTCGCATCAAGGGTGCCAAGTGCCCTTTCGACCTCCAATTCCTAACTTGGGACTTCTCCTGAGACGCTGTAGCGGGAAAGGGCTTCATCTTGCGATGACGTGAGAGCCGCGTGGTTTTTCTCGAGTTACGGCGGGATTCTCGAGTTACGACGGGGAATTCAGGATGCCTCTTGTGTTGGCCCAGGCAAGTCCAATCTTCCCTTCGAGTTGCGAAGGAAAGCTGGGGATTGCTCTCGAGTGACTGCAGGGCCAATAGACCTCATCTAGGCTTGTGTCCAGAAGCCAATGTTCCTCTCCAGGGGCGACGGGGATCTCGGGGTTGCATTCCAGACGCACCGGGGGAGACAGGCTTTCATCTCGAGTGGAAGCAAAGAACCCCGCTCTGCTCTCGAATCGCGACGGGTATCTCTTGGAGCTCACTGGGTGGACTCAAGGGAGTCAAGCCTCCTGAGGCGTTTGGAGAGAGGTCGCGAGATTGGTCTCTAGGCCATGCAGGAGACGAAGGCCCTCATCTCTCGATGACGGGGGAATCTCGGGGTTGTTCTGGAGCGGCGGCCCCAGTGTGCGGTTTCTCACGAGGTACGACGGCGAGGTCAGTGAGCCTCTCGTGGGGCGCCAGGGAAGTCGGGTCTCCATGCGAGTGGCGAGGGGGAGCGCGTCACAGGTCCCGAGCCAAGGTAGGGGAATCTGGCCACGAGACGTGTTGAAGAAGGTCTCTCGAGGTCTTTCTCGGGTTGAGGCAGGAAACCCTGGGTTCCCTCGACTTGTGCAGGTGACCTCAGGGGGCTTCTCATGGTGGCTCTGAGAAGCCAGGGAAACTGGAGGTGGGAGGGGCCTCTCGGGACCCCACTGGGTTTGGTGCATTGGAAGAGGGCCTCATCTCCAGTTGAGGCAGGAACCGCAGGGTACCTCTGATTTCAGACTCCGATCGCAGGGTCTCTGCAGACTGGGGACAGGGAGTCAGGCCTCGTCTTGGGTTGAGGCATGGAACTCCGCTTGCCTCTCGAGATATCCCCGGGGAGAGAGGCCGCTTGTCGAGCTGTATTTGGAACCTGGGGTTGTTTCCGAACGATGCACGGAAAAACTGTCCCTTCGTGTGGACTTCATTCACAGGGTGGAGTTCGGAGAGGTGTCCGGGCATCGGGTTCTTCTCAAGAGGGGACCGGGAAATCGGGGTCCTACGGAATGTGGAACCACCCACGAGGCCACGTCTGGAATGTCTTCGTGAGACCGGCCTCATCCTGAGGTGCGACCGGAAGGTCGGGAACCCCTTGCAGACAAAGCAGGGGAGTCGACCCTCCTGTCCAGATCAGAAGGGGAGAAAGGGCTCAGAGGAGGGGGTGCCGGAAAACCTCAGTGTTCCTCTCGAGGGAGACCGGGATTTCGGGGAACTTTGTGGGTCGCATCAAGGGTGCCAAGTGCCCTTTCGACCTCCAATTCCTAACGTGGGACTTCTCCTGAGACGCTGTAGCGGGAAAGGGCTTCATCTTGCGATGACGGGGGAGCCACGTGGTTTTTCTCGAGTTACGGCGGGATTCTCGAGTTACGACGGGGAATTCAGGATGCCTCTTGTGTTGGTCCAGGCAAGTCCAATCTTCCATTCGAGTTGCGAAGGAAAGCTGGGGATTGCTCTCGAGTGACTGCAGGGCCAATAGACCTCATCTAGGCTTGTGTCCAGAAGCCAATGTTCCTCTCCAGGGGCGACAGGGATCTCGGGGTTGCATTCCAGACGCACCCGGGGAGACAGGCATTCATCTCGAGTGGAAGCAAAGAACCCCGCTCTGCTCTCGAATCGCGACGGGTATCTCTTGGAGCTCACTGGGTGGACTCAAGGGAGTCAAGCCTCCTGAGGCGTTTGGAGAGAGGTCGCGAGATTGGTCTCTAGGCCATGCAGGAGACGAAGGCCCTCATCTCTCGATGACGGGGGAATCTCGGGGTTGTTCTCGAGCGGCGGCCCCAGTGTGCGGTTTCTCACGAGGTACGACGGCGAGGTCAGTGAGCCTCTCGTGGGGCGCCAGGGAAGTCGGGTCTCCATGCGAGTGGCGAGGGGGAGCGCGTCATTGCTCCCGAGCCATGGTAGGGGAATCTGGCCTCGAGACGTGTTGAAGAAGGTCTCTCGAGGTCTTTCTCGGGTTGAGGCAGGAAACCCTGGGTTCCCTCGACTTGTGCAGGTGACCTCAGGGGGCTTCTCATGGTGGCTCTGAGAAGCCAGGGAAACTGGAGGTGGGAGGGGCCTCTCGGGACCCCACTGGGTTTGGTGCATTGGAAGAGGGCCTCATCTCCAGTTGAGGCAGGAACCGCAGGGTACCTCTGATTTCAGACTCCGATCGCAGGGTCCCTGCAGACTGGGGACAGGAGAGTCAGGCCTCGTCTTGGGTTGAGGCATGGAACTCCGCTTGCCTCTCGAGATGTCCCCGGGGAGAGAGGCCGCTTGTCGAGCTGTATTTGGTACCTGGGGTTTTTCCCGAACGATGCACGGAAAAACTGCCCCTTCGTGTGGACTTCATTCACAGGGTGGAGTTCGGAGAGGTGTCCGGGCATCGGGTTCTTCTCAAGAGGGGACCGGGAAATCGGGGTCCTACGGAATGTGGAACTACCCACGAGGCCACGTCTGGAATGTCTTCGTGAGACCGGCCTCATCCTGAGGTGCGACCGGAAGGTCGGGAACCCCTTCCAGACAAAGCAGGGGAGTCGACCCTCCTGTCCAGATCAGGAGGGGAGAAAGGGCTCAGAGGAGGTGGTGCCGGAAAACCTCAGTGTTCCTCTCGAGGGAGACCGGGATTTCGGGGAACTTTGTGGGTCGCATCAAGGGTGC
The DNA here is from genome assembly GCF_055505025.1 of Bos grunniens. NCBI lineage: Eukaryota > Metazoa > Chordata > Mammalia > Artiodactyla > Bovidae > Bos > Bos grunniens. The sequence continues at coordinate 43,090 of NC_141188.1, read as the reverse complement.
CAAGTGCCCTTTCGACCTCCAATTCCTAACGTGGGACTTCTCCTGAGACGCTGTAGCGGGAAAGGTTTTCATCTTGCGATGACGGGGGAGCCACGTGGTTTTTCTCGAGTTACGGCGGGATTCTCGAGTTACGACGGGGAATTCAGGATGCCTCTTGTGTTGTCCCAGGCAAGTCCAATCTTCCATTCGAGTTGCGAAGGAAAGCCTGGGATTGCTCTCGAGTGACTGCAGGGCCAATAGACCTCATCTAGGCTTGTGTCCAGAAGCCAATGTTCCTCTCCAGAGGCGACAGGGATCTCGGGGTTGCATTCCAGACGCACCCGGGGAGACAGACATTCATCTCGAGTGGAAGCAAAGAACCCCGCTCTGCTCTCGAATCGCGACGGGTATCTCTTGGAGCTCACTGGGTGGACTCAAGGGAGTCAAGCCTCTTGAGGCGTTTGGAGAGAGGTCGCGAGATTGGTCTCTAGGCCATGCAGGAGACGAAGGCCCTCATCTCTCGATGACGCGGGAATCTCGGGGTTGTTCTCGAGCGGCGGCCCCAGTGTGCGGTTTCTCACGAGGTACGACAGGGAGGTCAGTGAGCCTCTCGTGGGGCGCCAGGGAAGTCGGGTCTCCACGCGAGTGGCGAGGGGGAGCGCGTCACTGCTCCCGAGCCATGGTAGGGGAATCTGGCCTCGAGACGTGTTGAAGAAGGTCTCTCGAGGTCTTTCTCGGGTTGAGGCAGGAAACCCTGGCTTCCCTCGACTTGTGCAGGTGACCTCAGGGGGCTTCTCATGGTGGCTCTGAGAAGCCAGGGAAACTGGAGGTGGGAGGGGCCTCTCGGGACCCCACTGGGTTTGGTGCATTGGAAGAGGGCCTCATCTCCAGTTGAGGCAGGAACCGCAGGGTACCTCTGATTTCAGACTCCGATCGCAGGGTCCCTGCAGACTGGGGACAGGAGAGTCAGGCCTCGTCTTGGGTTGAGGCATGGAACTCCGCTTGCCTCTCGAGATGTCCCCGGGGAGAGAGGCCGCTTGTCGAGCTGTATTTGGAACCTGGGGTTTTTTCCGAACGATGCACGGAAAAACTGCCCCTTCGTGTGGACTTCATTCACAGGGTGGAGTTCGGAGAGTTGTCCGGGCATCGGGTTCTTCTCAAGAGGGGACCGGGAAATCGGGGTCCTACGGAATGTGGAACCACCCACGAGGCCACGTCTGGAATGTCTTCGTGAGACCGGCCTCATCCTGAGGTGCGACCGGAAGGTCGGGAACCCCTTCCAGACAAAGCAGGGGAGTCGACCCTCCTGTCCAGATCAGGAGGGGAGAAAGGGCTCAGAGGAGGTGGTGCCGGAAAACCTCAGTGTTCCTCTCGAGGGAGCCCGGGATTTCGGGGAACTTTGTGGGTCGCATCAAGGATGCCAAGTGCCCTTTCGACCTCCAGTTCCTAACGTGGGACTTCTCCTGAGACGCTGTAGCCGGAAAGGCCTTCATCTTGCGATGACGGGGGAGCCACGTGGTTTTTCTCGAGTTATGGCGGGATTCTCGAGTTACGACGGGGAGTTCAGGATGCCTCTTGTGTTGGCCCAGGCAAGTCCAATCTTCCATTCGAGTTGCGAAGGAAAGCTGGGGATTGCTCTCGAGTGACTGCAGGGCCAATAGACCTCATCTAGGCTTGTGTCCAGAAGCCAATGTTCCTCTCCAGGGGCGACAGGGATCTCGGGGTTGCATTCCAGACGCACCCGGGGAGACAGGCATTCATCTCGAGTGGAAGCAAAGAACCCCGCTCTGCTCTCGAATCGCGACGGGTATCTCTTGGAGCTCACTGGGTGGACTCAAGGGAGTCAAGCCTCCTGAGGCGTTTGGAGAGAGGTCGCGAGATTGGTCTCTAGGCCATGCAGGAGACGAAGGCCCTCATCTCTCGATGACGCGGGAATCTCGGGGTTGTTCTCGAGCGGCGGCCCCAGTGTGCGGTTTCTCACGAAGTACGACGGCGAGGTCAGTGAGCCTCTCGTGGGGCGCCAGGGAAGTCGGGTCTCCACGCGAGTGGCGAGGGGGAGCGCGTCAATGCTCCCGAGCCATGGTAGGGGAATCTGGCCTCGAGACGTGTTGAAGAAGGTTTCTCGAGGTCTTTCTCGGGTTGAGGCAGGAAACCCTGGGTTCCCTCGACTTGTGCAGGTGACCTCAGGGGGCTTCTCATGGTGGCTCTGAGAAGCCAGGGAAACTGGAGGTGGGAGGGGCCTCTTGGGACCCCACTGGGTTTGGTGCATTGGAAGAGGGCCTCATCTCCAGTTGAGGCAGGAACCGCAGGGTACCTCTGATTTCAGACTCCGATCGCAGGGTCCCTGCAGACTGGGGACAGGAGAGTCAGGCCTCGTCTTGGGTTGAGGCACGGAACTCCGCTTGCCTCTCGAGATGTCCCCGGGGAGAGAGGCCGCTTGTCGAGCTGTATTTGGAACCTGGGGTTTTTTCCGAACGATGCACGGAAAAACTGCCCCTTCGTGTGGACTTCATTCACAGGTTGGAGTTCGGAGAGGTGTCCGGGCATCGGGTTCTTCTCAAGAGGGGACCGGGAAATCGGGGTCCTACGGAATGTGGAACCACCCACGACGCCACGTCTGGAATGTCTTCGTGAGACCGGCCTCATCCTGAGGTGCGACCGGAAGGTCGGGAACCCCTTCCAGACAAAGCAGGGGGGTCAACCCTCCTGTCCAGATCAGGAGGGGAGAAAGGGCTCAGAGGAGGGGGTGCCGGAAAACCTCAGTGTTCCTCTCGAGGGAGACCGGGATTTCGGGGAACTTTGTGGGTCGCATCAAGGGTGCCAGGTGCCCTTTCGACCTCCAATTCCTAACGTGGGACTTCTCCTGAGACGCTGTAGCGGGAAAGGGCTTCATCTTGCGATGACGGGGGAGCCACGTGGTTTTTCTCGAGTTACGGCGGGATTCTCGAGTTACGACGGGGAATTCAGGATGCCTCTTGTGTTGGCCCAGGCAAGTCCAATCTTCCATTCGAGTTGCGAAGGAAAGCTGGGGATTGCTCTCGAGTGACTGCAGGGCCAATAGACCTCATCTAGGCTTGTGTCCAGAAGCCAATGTTCCTCTCCAGGGGCGACAGGGATCTCGGGGTTGCATTCCAGACGCACCCGGGGAGACAGGCATTCATCTCGAGTGGAAGCAAAGAACCCCGCTCTGCTCTCGAATCGCGACGGGTATCTCTTGGAGCTCACTGGGTGGACTCAAGGGAGTCAAGCCTCCTGAGGCGTTTGGAGAGAGGTCGCGAGATTGGTCTCTAGGCCATGCAGGAGACGAAGGCCCTCATCTCTCGATGACGCGGGAATCTCGGGGTTGTTCTCGAGCGGCGGCCCCAGTGTGCGGTTTCTCACGAAGTACGACGGCGAGGTCAGTGAGCCTCTCGTGGGGCGCCAGGGAAGTCGGGTCTCCATGCGAGTGGCGAGGGGGAGCGCGTCACTGCTCCCGAGCCATGGTAGGGGAATCTGGCCACGAGACGTGTTGAAGAAGGTCTCTCGAGGTCTTTCTCGGGTTGAGGCAGGAAACCCTGGGTTCCCTCGACTTGTGCAGGTGACCTCAGGGGGCTTCTCATGGTGGCTCTGAGAAGCCAGGGAAACTGGAGGTGGGAGGGGCCTCTCGGGACCCCACTGGGTTTGGTGCATTGTAAGAGGGCCTCATCTCCAGTTGAGGCAGGAACCGCAGGGTACCTCTGATTTCAGAGTCCGATCGCAGGGTCCCTGCAGACTGGGGACAGGAGAGTCAGGCCTCGTCTTGGGTTGAGGCACGGAACTCCGCTTGCCTCTCGAGATGTCCCCGGGGAGAGAGGCCGCTTGTCGAGCTGTATTTGGAACCTGGGGTTTTTTCCGAACGATGCACGGAAAAACTGCCCCTTCGTGTGGACTTCATTCACAGGTTTGAGTTCGGAGAGGTGTCCGGGCATCGGGTTCTTCTCAAGAGGGGACCGGGAAATCGGGGTCCTACGGAATGTGGAACCACCCACGAGGCCACGTCTGGAATGTCTTCGTGAGACCGGCCTCATCCTGAGGTGCGACCGGAAGGTCGGGAACCCCTTCCAGACAAAGCAGGGGAGTCAACCCTCCTGTCCAGATCAGGAGGGGAGAAAGGGCTCAGAGGAGGGGGTGCCGGAAAACCTCAGTGTTCCTCTCGAGGGAGCCCGGGATTTCGGGGAACTTTGTGGGTCGCATCAAGGGTGCCAAGTGCCCTTTCGACCTCCAATTCCTAACGTGGGACTTCTCCTGAGACGCTGTAGCGGGAAAGGGCTTCATCTTGCGATGACGGGGGAGCCACGTGGTTTTTCTCGAGTTACGGCGGGATTCTCGAGTTACGACGGGGAATTCAGGATGCCTCTTGTGTTGGCCCAGGCAAGTCCAATCTTCCATTCCAGTTGCGAAGGAAAGCCTGGGATTGCTCTCGAGTGACTGCAGGGCCAATAGACCTCATCTAGGCTTGTGTCCAGAAGCCAATGTTCCTCTCCAGGGGCGACAGGGATCTCGGGGTTGCATTCCAGACGCACCCGGGGAGACAGGCATTGATCTCGAGTGGAAGCAAAGAACCCCGCTCTGCTCTCGAATCGCGACTGGTATCTCTTGGAGCTCACTGGGTGGACTCAAGGGAGTCAAGCCTCCTGAGGCGTTTGGAGAGAGGTCGCGAGATTGGTCTCTAGGCCATGCAGGAGACGAAGGCCCTCATCTCTCGATGATGCGGGAATCTCGGGATTGTTCTCGAGCGGCGGCCCCAGTGTGCGGTTTCTCACGAGGTACGACGGCGAGGTCAGTGAGCCTCTCGTGGGGCGCCAGGGAAGTCGGGTCTCCATGCGAGTGGCGAGGGGGAGCGCGTCACTGCTCCCGAGCCATGGTAGGGGAATCTGGCCTCGAGACGTGTTGAAGAAGGTTTCTCGAGGTCTTTCTCGGGTTGAGGCAGGAAACCCTGGGTTCCCTCGACTTGTGCAGGTGACCTCAGGGGGCTTCTCATGGTGGCTCTGAGAAGTAGGGAAACTGGAGGTGGGAGGGGCCTCTCGGGACCCCACTGGGTTTGGTGCATTGGAAGAGGGCCTCATCTCCAGTTGAGGCAGGAACCGCAGGGTACCTCTGATTTCAGACTCCGATCGCAGGGTCCCTGCAGACTAGGGACAGGAGAGTCAGGCCTCGTCTTGGGTTGAGGCATGGAACTCCACTTGCCTCTCGAGATGTTTCCGGGGAGAGAGGCCGCTTGTCGAGCTGTATTTGGAACCTGGGGTTTTTTTCCGAACGATGCACGGAACAACTGCCCCTTCGTGTTGACTTCATTCACAGGGTGGAGTTCGGAGAGGTGTCCGGGCATCGGGTTCTTCTCAAGAGGGGACCGGGAAATCGGGGTCCTACGGAATGTGGAACCACCCACGAGGCCACGTCTGGAATGTCTTCGTGAGACCGGCCTCATCCTGAGGTGCGACCGGAAGGTCGGGAACCCCTTGCAGACAAAGCAGGGGAGTCGACCCTCCTGTCCAGATCAGGAGGGGAGAAAGGGCTCAGAGGAGGGGGTGCCGGAAAACCTCAGTGTTCCTCTCGAGGGAGACCGGGATTTCGGGGAACTTTGTGGGTCGCATCAAGGGTGCCAAGAGCCCTTTCGACCTCCATTTCCTAACGTGGGACTTCTCCTGAGACGCTGTAGCCGGAAAGGCCTTCATCTTGCGATGACGGGGGAGCCACGTGGTTTTTCTCGAGTTACGGCGGGATTCTCGAGTTACGACGGGGAGTTCAGGATGCCTCTTGTGTTGGCCCAGGCAAGTCCAATCTTCCATTCGAGTTGCGAAGGAAAGCTGGGGATTGCTCTCGAGTGACTGCAGGGCCAATAGACCTCATCTAGGCTTGTGTCCAGAAGCCAATGTTCCTCTCCAGGGGCGACAGGGATCTCGGGGTTGCATTCCAGACGCACCCGGGGAGACAGGCATTCATCTCGAGTGGAAGCAAAGAACCCCGCTCTGCTCTCGAATCGCGACGGGTATCTCTTGGAGCTCACTGGGTGGACTCAAGGGAGTCAAGCCTCCTGAGGCGTTTGGAGAGAGGTCGCGAGATTGGTCTCTAGGCCATGCAGGAGACGAAGGCCCTCATCTCTCGATGACGCGGGAATCTCGGGGTTGTTCTCGAGCGGCTGCCCCAGTGTGCGGTTTCTCACGAGGTACGACGGCGAGGTCAGTGAGCCTCTCGTGGGGCGCCAGGGAAGTCGGGTCTCCATGCGAGTGGCGAGGGGGAGCGCGTCACAGGTCCCGAGCCAAGGTAGGGGAATCTGGCCACGAGACGTGTTGAAGAAGGTCTCTCGAGGGCTTTCTCGGGTTGAGGCAGGAAACCCTGGGTTCCCTCGACTTGTGCAGGTGACCTCAGGGGGCTTCTCATGGTGGCTCTGAGAAGCCAGGGAAACTGGAGGTGGGAGGGGCCTCTCGGGACCCCACTGGGTTTGGTGCATTGGAAGAGGGCCTCATCTCCAGTTGAGGCAGGAACCGCAGGGTACCTCTGATTTCAGACTCCGATCGCAGGGTCCCTGCAGACTGGGGACAGGAGAGTCAGGCCTCGTCTTGGGTTGAGGCATGGAACTCCGCTTGCCTCTCGAGATGTCCCCGGGGAGAGAGGCCGCTTGTCGAGCTGTATTTGGTACCTAGTGTTTTTCCCGAACGATGCACGGAAAAACTCCCCCTTCGTGTGGACTTCATTCACAGGGTGGAGTTCGGAGAGGTGTCCGGGCATCGGGTTCTTCTCAAGAGGGGACCGGGAAATCGGGGTCCTACGGAATGTGGAACCACCCACGAGGCCACGTCTGGAATGTCTTCGTGAGACCGGCCTCATCCTGAGGTGCGACCGGAAGGTCGGGAACCCCTTGCAGACAAAGCAGGGGAGTCGACCCTCCTGTCCAGATCAGGAGGGGAGAAAGGGCTCAGAGGAGGGGGTGCCGGAAAACCTCAGTGTTCCTCTCGAGTGAGACCGGGATTTCGGGGAACTTTGTGGGTCGCATCAAGGGTGCCAAGTGCCCTTTCGACCTCCAATTCCTAACGTGGGACTTCTCCTGAGACGCTGTAGCGGGAAAGGGCTTCATCTTGCGATGACGGGGGAGCCACGTGGTTTTTCTCGAGTTACGGCGGGATTCTCGAGTTACGACGGGGAATTCAGGATGCCTCTTGTGTTGGCCCAGGCAAGTCCAATCTTCCATTCGAGTTGCGAAGGAAAGCTGGGGATTGCTCTCGAGTGACTGCAGGGCCAATAGACCTCATCTAGGCTTGTGTCCAGAAGCCAATGTTCCTCTCCAGGGGCGACAGGGATCTCGGGGTTGCATTCCAGACGCACCCGGGGAGACAGGCATTCATCTCGAGTGGAAGCAAAGAACCCCGCTCTGCTCTCGAATCGCGACGGGTATCTCTTGGAGCTCACTGGGTGGACTCAAGGGAGTCAAGCCTCCTGAGGCGTTTGGAGAGAGGTCGCGAGATTGGTCTCTAGGCCATGCAGGAGACGAAGGCCCTCATCTCTCGATGACGCGGGAATCTCGGGGTTGTTCTCGAGCGGCTGCCCCAGTGTGCGGTTTCTCACGAGGTACGACGGCGAGGTCAGTGAGCCTCTCGTGGGGCGCCAGGGAAGTCGGGTCTCCATGCGAGTGGCGAGGGGGAGCGCGTCACTGGTCCCGAGCCATGGTAGGGGAATCTGGCCACGAGACGTGTTGAAGAAGGTCTCTCGAGGGCTTTCTCGGGTTGAGGCAGGAAACCCTGGGTTCCCTCGACTTGTGCAGGTGACCTCAGGGGGCTTCTCATGGTGGCTCTGAGAAGCCAGGGAAACTGGAGGTGGGAGGGGCCTCTCGGGACCCCACTGGGTTTGGTGCATTGGAAGAGGGCCTCATCTCCAGTTGAGGCAGGAACCGCAGGGTACCTCTGATTTCAGACTCCGATCGCAGGGTCCCTGCAGACTGGGGACAGGAGAGTCAGGCCTCGTCTTGGGTTGAGGCATGGAACTCCGCTTGCCTCTCGAGATGTCCCCGGGGAGAGAGGCCGCTTGTCGAGCTGTATTTGGAACCTGGGGTTTTTTCCGAACGATGCACGGAAAAACTGCCCCTTCGTGTGGACTTCATTCACAGGTTGGAGTTCGGAGAGGTGTCCGGGCATCGGGTTCTTCTCAAGAGGGGACCGGGAAATCGGGGTCCTACGGAATGTGGAACCACCCACGAGGCCACGTCTGGAATGTCTTCGTGAGACCGGCCTCATCCTGAGGTGCGACCGGAAGGTCGGGAACCCCTTCCAGACAAAGCAGGGGATTCAAACCTCCTGTCCAGATCAGGAGGAGAGAAAGGGCTCAGAGGAGGGGGTGCCGGAAAACCTCAGTGTTCCTCTCGAGGGAGCCCGGGATTTCGGGGAACTTTGTGGGTCGCATCAAGGGTGCCAAGTGCCCTTTCGACCTCCAATTCCTAACGTGGGACTTCTCCTGAGACGCTGTAGCGGGAAAGGGCTTCATCTTGCGATGACGGGGGAGCCACGTGGTTTTTCTCGAGTTACGGCGGGATTCTCGAGTTACGACGGGGAATTCAGGATGCCTCTTGTGTTGGCCCAGGCAAGTCCAATCTTCCATTCCCGTTGCGAAGGAAAGCCTGGGATTGCTCTCGAGTGACTGCAGGGCCAATAGACCTCATCTAGGCTTGTGTCCAGGAGCCAATGTTCCTCTCCAGGGGCGACGGGGATCTCGGGGTTGCATTCCAGACGCACCCGGGGAGACAGGCATTCATCTCGAGTGGAAGCAAAGAACCCCGCTCTGCTCTCGAATCGCGACGGGTATCTCTTGGAGCTCACTGTGTGGACTCAAGGGAGTCAAGCCTCCTGAGGCGTTTGGAGAGAGGTCGCGAGATTGGTCTCTAGGCCATGCAGGAGACGAAGGCCCTCATCTCTCGATGACGCGGGAATCTCGGGGTTGTTCTCGAGCGGCGGCCCCAGTGTGCGGTTTCTCACGAGGTACGACGGCGAGGTCAGTGAGCCTCTCGTGGGGCGCCAGGGAAGTCGGGTCTCCATGCGAGTGGCGAGGGGGAGCGCGTCACTGGTCCCGAGCCATGGTAGGGGAATCTGGCCTCGAGACGTGTTGAAGAAGGTCTCTCGAGGTCTTTTTCGGGTTGAGGCAGGAAACCCTGGGTTCCCTCGACTTGTGCAGGTGACCTCAGGGGGCTTCTCATGGTGGCTCTGAGAAGCCAGGGAAACTGGAGGTGGGAGGGGCCTCTCGGGACCCCACTGGGTTTGGTGCATTGGAAGAGGGCCTCATCTCCAGTTGAGGCAGGAACCGCAGGGTACCTCTGATTTCAGACTCCGATCGCAGGGTCCCTGCAGACTGGGGACAGGAGAGTCAGGCCTCGTCTTGGGTTGAGGCATGGAACTCCGCTTGCCTCTCGAGATGTCCCCAGGGAGAAAGGCCGCTTGTCGAGCTGTATTTGGAACCTGGGGTTTTTCCCGAACGATGCACGGAAAAACTGCCCTTTCGTGTTGACTTCATTCACAGGGTGGAGTTCGGAGAGGTGTCCGGGCATCGGGTTCTTCTCAAGAGGGGACCGGGAAATCGGGGTCCTACGGAATGTGGAACCACCCACGAGGCCACGTCTGGAATGTCTTCGTGAGACCGGCCTCATCCTGAGGTGCGACCGGAAGGTCGGGAACCCCTTCCAGACAAAGCAGGGGAGTCGACCCTCCTGTCCAGATCAGGAGGGGAGAAAGGGCTCAGAGGAGGGGGTGCCGGAAAACCTCAGTGTTCCTCTCGAGGGAGACCGGGATTTCGGGGAACTTTGTGGGTCGCATCAAGGGTGCCAAGAGCCCTTTCGACCTCCAATTCCTAACGTGGGACTTCTCCTGAGACGCTGTAGCCGGAAAGGCCTTCATCTTGCGATGACGGGGGAGCCACGTGGTTTTTCTCGAGTTACGGCGGGATTCTCGAGTTACGACGGGGAGTTCAGGATGCCTCTTGTGTTGGCCCAGGCAAGTCCAATCTTCCATTCGAGTTGCGAAGGAAAACTGGGGATTGCTCTCGAGTGACTGCAGGGCCAATAGACCTCATCTAGGCTTGTGTCCAGAAGCCAATGTTCCTCTCCAGGGGCGACAGGGATCTCGGGGTTGCATTCCAGACGCACCCGGGGAGACAGGCATTCATCTCGAGTGGAAGCAAAGAACCCCGCTCTGCTTTCGAATCGCGACGGGTATCTCTTGGAGCTCACTGGGTGGACTCAAGGGAGTCAAGCCTCCTGAGGCGTTTGGAGAGAGGTCGCGAGATTGGTCTCTAGGCCATGCAGGAGACGAAGGCCCTCATCTCTCGATGACGCGGGAATCTCGGGGTTGTTCTCGAGCGGCGGCCCCAGTGTGCGGTTTCTCACGAGGTACGACGGCGAGGTCAGTGAGCCTCTCGTGGGGCGCCAGGGAAGTCGGGTCTCCACGCGAGTGGCGAGGGGAAGCGCGTCACTGCTCCCGAGCCATGGTAGGGGAATCTGGCCTCGAGACGTGTTGAAGAAGGTCTCTCGAGGTCTTTCTCGGGTTGAGGCAGGAAACCCTGGGTTCCCTCGACTTGTGCAGGTGACCTCAGGGGGCTTCTCATGGTGGCTCTGAGAAGCCAGGGAAACTGGAGGTGGGAGGGGCCTCTCGGGACCCCACTGGGTTTGGAGCATTGGAAGAGGGCCTCATCTCCAGTTGAGGCAGGAACCGCAGGGGACCTCTGATTTCAGACTCCGATCGCAGGGTCCCTGCAGACTGGGGACAGGAGAGTCAGGCCTCGTCTTGGGTTGAGGCATGGAACTCCGCTTGCCTCTCGAGATGTCCCCGGGGAGAGAGGCCGCTTGTCGAGCTGTATTTGGAACCTGGGGTTTTTTCCGAACGATGCACGGAAAATCTGCCCCTTCGTGTTGACTTCATTCACAGGGTGAAGTTCGGAGAGGTGTCCGGGCATCGGGTTCTTCTCAAGAGGGGACCGGGAAATCGGGGTCCTACGGAATGTGGAACCACCCACGAGGCCACGTCTGGAATGACTTCGTGAGACCGGCCTCATCCTGAGGTGCGACCGGAAGGTCGGGAACCCCTTCCAGACAAAGCAGGGGAGTCGACCCTCCTGTCCAGATCAGGAGGGGAGAAAGGGCTCAGAGGAGGGGGTGCCGGAAAACCTCAGTGTTCCTCTCGAGGGAGACCGGGATTTCGGGGAACTTTGTGGGTCGCATCAAGGGTGCCAAGTGCCCTTTCGACCTCCAATTCCTAACGTGGGACTTCTCCTGAGACGCTGTAGCGGGAAAGGGCTTCATCTTGCGATGACGGGGGAGCCACGTGGTTTTTCTCGAGTTACGGCGGGATTCTCGAGTTACGACGGGGAATTCAGGATGCCTCTTGTGTTGGCCCAGGCAAGTCCAATCTTCCATTCGAGTTGCGAAGGAAAGCTGGGGATTGCTCTCGAGTGACTGCAGGGCCAATAGACCTCATCTAGGCTTGTGTCCAGAAGCCAATGTTCCTCTCCAGGGGCGACAGGGATCTCGGGCTTGCATTCCAGACGCACCCGGGGAGACAGGCATTCATCTCGAGTGGAAGCAAAGAACCCCGCTCTGCTCTCGAATCGCGACGGGTATCTCTTGGAGCTCACTGGGTGGACTCAAGGGAGTCAAGCCTCCTGAGGCGTTTGGAGAGAGGTCGCGAGATTGGTCTCTAGGCCATGCAGGAGACGAAGGCCCTCATCTCTCGATGACGGGGGAATCTCGGGGTTGTTCTCGAGCGGCGGCCCCAGTGTGCGGTTTCTCACGAGGTACGACGGCGAGGTCAGTGAGCCTCTCGTGGGGCGCCAGGGAAGTCGGGTCTCCATGCGAGTGGCGAGGGGGAGCGCGTCACTGCTCCCGAGCCATGGTAGGGGAATCTGGCCTCGAGACGTGTTGAAGAAGGTCTCTCGAGGTCTTTCTCGGGTTGAGGCAGGAAACCCTGGGTTCCCTCGACTTGTGCAGGTGACCTCAGGGGGCTTCTCATGGTGGCTCTGAGAAGCCAGGGAAACTGGAGGTGGGAGGGGCCTCTCGGGACCCCACTGGGTTTGGTGCATTGGAAGAGGGCCTCATCTCCAGTTGAGGCAGGAACCGCAGGGTACCTCTGATTTCAGACTCCGATCGCAGGGTCCCTGCAGACTGGGGACAGGAGAGTCAGGCCTCGTCTTGGGTTGAGGCATGGAACTCCGCTTGCCTCTCGAGATGTCCCCGGGGAGAGAGGCCGCTTGTCGAGCGGTATTTGGAACCTGGGGTTTTTCCCGAACGATGCACGGAAAAACTGCCCCTTCGTGTGGACTTCATTCACAGGGTGGAGTTCGGAGAGGTGTCCGGGCATCGGGTTCTTCTCAAGAGGGGACCGGGAAATCGGGGTCCTACGGAATGTGGAACCACCCACGAGGCCACGTCTGGAATGTCTTCGTGAGACCGGCCTCATCCTGAGGTGCGACCGGAAGGTCGGGAACCCCTTCCAGACAAAGCAGGGGAGTCGACCCTCCTGTCCAGATCAGGAGGGGAGAAAGGGCTCAGAGGAGGGGGTGCCGGAAAACCTCAGTGTTCCTCTCGAGGGAGACCGGGATTTCGGGGAACTTTGTGGGTCGCATCAAGGGTGCCAAGTGCCCTTTCGACCTCCAATTCCTAACGTGGGACTTCTCCTGAGACGCTGTAGCGGGAAAGGGCTTCATCTTGCGATGACGGGGGAGCCACGTGGTTTTTCTCGAGTTACGGCGGGATTCTCGAGTTACGACGGGGAATTCAGGATGCCTCTTGTGTTGGCCCAGGCAAGTCCAATCTTCCATTCGAGTTGCGAAGGAAAGCTGGGGATTGCTCTCGAGTGACTGCAGGGCCAATAGACCTCATCTAGGCTTGTGTCCAGAAGCCAATGTTCCTCTCCAGGGGCGACAGGGATCTCGGGCTTGCATTCCAGACGCACCCGGGGAGACAGGCATTCATCTCGAGTGGAAGCAAAGAACCCCGCTCTGCTCTCGAATCGCGACGGGTATCTCTTGGAGCTCACTGGGTGGACTCAAGGGAGTCAAGCCTCCTGAGGCGTTTGGAGAGAGGTCGCGAGATTGGTCTCTAGGCCATGCAGGAGACGAAGGCCCTCATCTCTCGATGACGGGGGAATCTCGGGGTTGTTCTCGAGCGGCGGCCCCAGTGTGCGGTTTCTCACGAGGTACGACGGCGAGGTCAGTGAGCCTCTCGTGGGGCGCCAGGGAAGTCGGGTCTCCATGCGAGTGGCGAGGGGGAGCGCGTCACTGCTCCCGAGCCATGGTAGGGGAATCTGGCCTCGAGACGTGTTGAAGAAGGTCTCTCGAGGTCTTTCTCGGGTTGAGGCAGGAAACCCTGGCTTCCCTCGACTTGTGCAGGTGACCTCAGGGGGCTTCTCATGGTGGCTCTGAGAAGCCAGGGAAACTGGAGGTGGGAGGGGCCTCTCGGGACCCCACTGGGTTTGGTGCATTGGAAGAGGGCCTCATCTCCAGTTGAGGCAGGAACCGCAGGGTACCTCTGATTTCAGACTCCGATCGCAGGGTCCCTGCAGACTGGGGACAGGAGAGTCAGGCCTCGTCTTGGGTTGAGGCATGGAACTCCGCTTGCCTCTCGAGATGTCCCCGGGGAGAGAGGCCGCTTGTCGAGCGGTATTTGGAACCTGGGGTTTTTCCCGAACGATGCACGGAAAAACTGCCCCTTCGTGTGGACTTCATTCACAGGGTGGAGTTCGGAGAGGTGTCCGGGCATCGGGTTCTTCTCAAGAGGGGACCGGGAAATCGGGGTCCTACGGAATGTGGAACCACCCACGAGGCCACGTCTGGAATGTCTTCGTGAGACCGGCCTCATCCTGAGGTGCGACCGGAAGGTCGGGAACCCCTTCCAGACAAAGCAGGGGAGTCGACCCTCCTGTCCAGATCAGGAGGGGAGAAAGGGCTCAGAGGAGGGGGTGCCGGAAAACCTCAGTGTTCCTCTCGAGGGAGACCGGGATTTCGGGGAACTTTGTGGGTCGCATCAAGGGTGCCAAGTGCCCTTTCGACCTCCAATTCCTAACGTGGGACTTCTCCTGAGACGCTGTAGCGGGAAAGGGCTTCATCTTGCGATGACGGGGGAGCCACGTGGTTTTTCTCGAGTTACGGCGGGATTCTCGAGTTACGACGGGGAATTCAGGATGCCTCTTGTGTTGGCCCAGGCAAGTCCAATCTTCCATTCGAGTTGCGAAGGAAAGCTGGGGATTGCTCTCGAGTGACTGCAGGGCCAATAGACCTCATCTAGGCTTGTGTCCAGAAGCCAATGTTCCTCTCCAGGGGCGACAGGGATCTCGGGCTTGCATTCCAGACGCACCCGGGGAGACAGGCATTCATCTCGAGTGGAAGCAAAGAACCCCGCTCTGCTCTCGAATCGCGACGGGTATCTCTTGGAGCTCACTGGGTGGACTCAAGGGAGTCAAGCCTCCTGAGGCGTTTGGAGAGAGGTCGCGAGATTGGTCTCTAGGCCATGCAGGAGACGAAGGCCCTCATCTCTCGATGACGGGGGAATCTCGGGGTTGTTCTCGAGCGGCGGCCCCAGTGTGCGGTTTCTCACGAGGTACGACGGCGAGGTCAGTGAGCCTCTCGTGGGGCGCCAGGGAAGTCGGGTCTCCATGCGAGTGGCGAGGGGGAGCGCGTCACTGCTCCCGAGCCATGGTAGGGGAATCTGGCCTCGAGACGTGTTGAAGAAGGTCTCTCGAGGTCTTTCTCGGGTTGAGGCAGGAAACCCTGGCTTCCCTCGACTTGTGCAGGTGACCTCAGGGGGCTTCTCATGGTGGCTCTGAGAAGCCAGGGAAACTGGAGGTGGGAGGGGCCTCTCGGGACCCCACTGGGTTTGGTGCATTGGAAGAGGGCCTCATCTCCAGTTGAGGCAGGAACCGCAGGGTACCTCTGATTTCAGACTCCGATCGCAGGGTCCCTGCAGACTGGGGACAGGAGAGTCAGGCCTCGTCTTGGGTTGAGGCATGGAACTCCGCTTGCCTCTCGAGATGTCCCCGGGGAGAGAGGCCGCTTGTCGAGCGGTATTTGGAACCTGGGGTTTTTCCCGAACGATGCACGGAAAAACTGCCCCTTCGTGTGGACTTCATTCACAGGGTGGAGTTCGGAGAGGTGTCCGGGCATCGGGTTCTTCTCAAGAGGGGACCGGGAAATCGGGGTCCTACGGAATGTGGAACCACCCACGAGGCCACGTCTGGAATGTCTTCGTGAGACCGGCCTCATCCTGAGGTGCGACCGGAAGGTCGGGAACCCCTTCCAGACAAAGCAGGGGAGTCGACCCTCCTGTCCAGATCAGGAGGGGAGAAAGGGCTCAGAGGAGGGGGTGCCGGAAAACCTCAGTGTTCCTCTCGAGGGAGACCGGGATTTCGGGGAACTTTGTGGGTCGCATCAAGGGTGCCAAGTGCCCTTTCGACCTCCAATTCCTAACGTGGGACTTCTCCTGAGACGCTGTAGCGGGAAAGGGCTTCATCTTGCGATGACGGGGGAGCCACGTGGTTTTTCTCGAGTTACGGCGGGATTCTCGAGTTACGACGGGGAATTCAGGATGCCTCTTGTGTTGGCCCAGGCAAGTCCAATCTTCCATTCGAGTTGCGAAGGAAAGCTGGGGATTGCTCTCGAGTGACTGCAGGGCCAATAGACCTCATCTAGGCTTGTGTCCAGAAGCCAATGTTCCTCTCCAGGGGCGACAGGGATCTCGGGGTTGCATTCCAGACGCACCCGGGGAGACAGGCATTCATCTCGAGTGGAAGCAAAGAACCCCGCTCTGCTCTCGAATCGCGACGGGTATCTCTTGGAGCTCACTGGGTGGACTCAAGGGAGTCAAGCCTCCTGAGGCGTTTGGAGAGAGGTCGCGAGATTGGTCTCTAGGCCATGCAGGAGACGAAGGCCCTCATCTCTCGATGACGGGGGAATCTCGGGGTTGTTCTCGAGCGGCGGCCCCAGTGTGCGGTTTCTCACGAGGTACGACGGCGAGGTCAGTGAGCCTCTCGTGGGGCGCCAGGGAAGTCGGGTCTCCATGCGAGTGGCGAGGGGGAGCGCGTCACTGCTCCCGAGCCATGGTAGGGGAATCTGGCCTCGAGACGTGTTGAAGAAGGTCTCTCGAGGTCTTTCTCGGGTTGAGGCAGGAAACCCTGGCTTCCCTCGACTTGTGCAGGTGACCTCAGGGGGCTTCTCATGGTGGCTCTGAGAAGCCAGGGAAACTGGAGGTGGGAGGGGCCTCTCGGGACCCCACTGGGTTTGGTGCATTGGAAGAGGGCCTCATCTCCAGTTGAGGCAGGAACCGCAGGGTACCTCTGATTTCAGACTCCGATCGCAGGGTCCCTGCAGACTGGGGACAGGAGAGTCAGGCCTCGTCTTGGGTTGAGGCATGGAACTCCGCTTGCCTCTCGAGATGTCCCCGGGGAGAGAGGCCGCTTGTCGAGCGGTATTTGGAACCTGGGGTTTTTCCCGAACGATGCACGGAAAAACTGCCCCTTCGTGTGGACTTCATTCACAGGGTGGAGTTCGGAGAGGTGTCCGGGCATCGGGTTCTTCTCAAGAGGGGACCGGGAAATCGGGGTCCTACGGAATGTGGAACCACCCACGAGGCCACGTCTGGAATGTCTTCGTGAGACCGGCCTCATCCTGAGGTGCGACCGGAAGGTCGGGAACCCCTTCCAGACAAAGCAGGGGAGTCGACCCTCCTGTCCAGATCAGGAGGGGAGAAAGGGCTCAGAGGAGGGGGTGCCGGAAAACCTCAGTGTTCCTCTCGAGGGAGACCGGGATTTCGGGGAACTTTGTGGGTCGCATCAAGGGTGCCAAGTGCCCTTTCGACCTCCAATTCCTAACGTGGGACTTCTCCTGAGACGCTGTAGCGGGAAAGGGCTTCATCTTGCGATGACGGGGGAGCCACGTGGTTTTTCTCGAGTTACGGCGGGATTCTCGAGTTACGACGGGGAATTCAGGATGCCTCTTGTGTTGGCCCAGGCAAGTCCAATCTTCCATTCGAGTTGCGAAGGAAAGCTGGGGATTGCTCTCGAGTGACTGCAGGGCCAATAGACCTCATCTAGGCTTGTGTCCAGAAGCCAATGTTCCTCTCCAGGGGCGACAGGGATCTCGGGGTTGCATTCCAGACGCACCCGGGGAGACAGGCATTCATCTCGAGTGGAAGCAAAGAACCCCGCTCTGCTCTCGAATCGCGACGGGTATCTCTTGGAGCTCACTGGGTGGACTCAAGGGAGTCAAGCCTCCTGAGGCGTTTGGAGAGAGGTCGCGAGATTGGTCTCTAGGCCATGCAGGAGACGAAGGCCCTCATCTCTCGATGACGGGGGAATCTCGGGGTTGTTCTCGAGCGGCGGCCCCAGTGTGCGGTTTCTCACGAGGTACGACGGCGAGGTCAGTGAGCCTCTCGTGGGGCGCCAGGGAAGTCGGGTCTCCATGCGAGTGGCGAGGGGGAGCGCGTCACTGCTCCCGAGCCATGGTAGGGGAATCTGGCCTCGAGACGTGTTGAAGAAGGTCTCTCGAGGTCTTTCTCGGGTTGAGGCAGGAAACCCTGGCTTCCCTCGACTTGTGCAGGTGACCTCAGGGGGCTTCTCATGGTGGCTCTGAGAAGCCAGGGAAACTGGAGGTGGGAGGGGCCTCTCGGGACCCCACTGGGTTTGGTGCATTGGAAGAGGGCCTCATCTCCAGTTGAGGCAGGAACCGCAGGGTACCTCTGATTTCAGACTCCGATCGCAGGGTCCCTGCAGACTGGGGACAGGAGAGTCAGGCCTCGTCTTGGGTTGAGGCATGGAACTCCGCTTGCCTCTCGAGATGTCCCCGGGGAGAGAGGCCGCTTGTCGAGCGGTATTTGGAACCTGGGGTTTTTCCCGAACGATGCACGGAAAAACTGCCCCTTCGTGTGGACTTCATTCACAGGGTGGAGTTCGGAGAGGTGTCCGGGCATCGGGTTCTTCTCAAGAGGGGACCGGGAAATCGGGGTCCTACGGAATGTGGAACCACCCACGAGGCCACGTCTGGAATGTCTTCGTGAGACCGGCCTCATCCTGAGGTGCGACCGGAAGGTCGGGAACCCCTTCCAGACAAAGCAGGGGAGTCGACCCTCCTGTCCAGATCAGGAGGGGAGAAAGGGCTCAGAGGAGGGGGTGCCGGAAAACCTCAGTGTTCCTCTCGAGGGAGACCGGGATTTCGGGGAACTTTGTGGGTCGCATCAAGGGTGCCAAGTGCCCTTTCGACCTCCAATTCCTAACGTGGGACTTCTCCTGAGACGCTGTAGCGGGAAAGGGCTTCATCTTGCGATGACGGGGGAGCCACGTGGTTTTTCTCGAGTTACGGCGGGATTCTCGAGTTACGACGGGGAATTCAGGATGCCTCTTGTGTTGGCCCAGGCAAGTCCAATCTTCCATTCGAGTTGCGAAGGAAAGCTGGGGATTGCTCTCGAGTGACTGCAGGGCCAATAGACCTCATCTAGGCTTGTGTCCAGAAGCCAATGTTCCTCTCCAGGGGCGACAGGGATCTCGGGGTTGCATTCCAGACGCACCCGGGGAGACAGGCATTCATCTCGAGTGGAAGCAAAGAACCCCGCTCTGCTCTCGAATCGCGACGGGTATCTCTTGGAGCTCACTGGGTGGACTCAAGGGAGTCAAGCCTCCTGAGGCGTTTGGAGAGAGGTCGCGAGATTGGTCTCTAGGCCATGCAGGAGACGAAGGCCCTCATCTCTCGATGACGGGGGAATCTCGGGGTTGTTCTCGAGCGGCGGCCCCAGTGTGCGGTTTCTCACGAGGTACGACGGCGAGGTCAGTGAGCCTCTCGTGGGGCGCCAGGGAAGTCGGGTCTCCATGCGAGTGGCGAGGGGGAGCGCGTCACTGCTCCCGAGCCATGGTAGGGGAATCTGGCCTCGAGACGTGTTGAAGAAGGTCTCTCGAGGTCTTTCTCGGGTTGAGGCAGGAAACCCTGGCTTCCCTCGACTTGTGCAGGTGACCTCAGGGGGCTTCTCATGGTGGCTCTGAGAAGCCAGGGAAACTGGAGGTGGGAGGGGCCTCTCGGGACCCCACTGGGTTTGGTGCATTGGAAGAGGGCCTCATCTCCAGTTGAGGCAGGAACCGCAGGGTACCTCTGATTTCAGACTCCGATCGCAGGGTCCCTGCAGACTGGGGACAGGAGAGTCAGGCCTCGTCTTGGGTTGAGGCATGGAACTCCGCTTGCCTCTCGAGATGTCCCCGGGGAGAGAGGCCGCTTGTCGAGCGGTATTTGGAACCTGGGGTTTTTCCCGAACGATGCACGGAAAAACTGCCCCTTCGTGTGGACTTCATTCACAGGGTGGAGTTCGGAGAGGTGTCCGGGCATCGGGTTCTTCTCAAGAGGGGACCGGGAAATCGGGGTCCTACGGAATGTGGAACCACCCACGAGGCCACGTCTGGAATGTCTTCGTGAGACCGGCCTCATCCTGAGGTGCGACCGGAAGGTCGGGAACCCCTTCCAGACAAAGCAGGGGAGTCGACCCTCCTGTCCAGATCAGGAGGGGAGAAAGGGCTCAGAGGAGGGGGTGCCGGAAAACCTCAGTGTTCCTCTCGAGGGAGACCGGGATTTCGGGGAACTTTGTGGGTCGCATCAAGGGTGCCAAGTGCCCTTTCGACCTCCAATTCCTAACGTGGGACTTCTCCTGAGACGCTGTAGCGGGAAAGGGCTTCATCTTGCGATGACGGGGGAGCCACGTGGTTTTTCTCGAGTTACGGCGGGATTCTCGAGTTACGACGGGGAATTCAGGATGCCTCTTGTGTTGGCCCAGGCAAGTCCAATCTTCCATTCGAGTTGCGAAGGAAAGCTGGGGATTGCTCTCGAGTGACTGCAGGGCCAATAGACCTCATCTAGGCTTGTGTCCAGAAGCCAATGTTCCTCTCCAGGGGCGACAGGGATCTCGGGGTTGCATTCCAGACGCACCCGGGGAGACAGGCATTCATCTCGAGTGGAAGCAAAGAACCCCGCTCTGCTCTCGAATCGCGACGGGTATCTCTTGGAGCTCACTGGGTGGACTCAAGGGAGTCAAGCCTCCTGAGGCGTTTGGAGAGAGGTCGCGAGATTGGTCTCTAGGCCATGCAGGAGACGAAGGCCCTCATCTCTCGATGACGGGGGAATCTCGGGGTTGTTCTCGAGCGGCGGCCCCAGTGTGCGGTTTCTCACGAGGTACGACGGCGAGGTCAGTGAGCCTCTCGTGGGGCGCCAGGGAAGTCGGGTCTCCATGCGAGTGGCGAGGGGGAGCGCGTCACTGCTCCCGAGCCATGGTAGGGGAATCTGGCCTCGAGACGTGTTGAAGAAGGTCTCTCGAGGTCTTTCTCGGGTTGAGGCAGGAAACCCTGGCTTCCCTCGACTTGTGCAGGTGACCTCAGGGGGCTTCTCATGGTGGCTCTGAGAAGCCAGGGAAACTGGAGGTGGGAGGGGCCTCTCGGGACCCCACTGGGTTTGGTGCATTGGAAGAGGGCCTCATCTCCAGTTGAGGCAGGAACCGCAGGGTACCTCTGATTTCAGACTCCGATCGCAGGGTCCCTGCAGACTGGGGACAGGAGAGTCAGGCCTCGTCTTGGGTTGAGGCATGGAACTCCGCTTGCCTCTCGAGATGTCCCCGGGGAGAGAGGCCGCTTGTCGAGCGGTATTTGGAACCTGGGGTTTTTCCCGAACGATGCACGGAAAAACTGCCCCTTCGTGTGGACTTCATTCACAGGGTGGAGTTCGGAGAGGTGTCCGGGCATCGGGTTCTTCTCAAGAGGGGACCGGGAAATCGGGGTCCTACGGAATGTGGAACCACCCACGAGGCCACGTCTGGAATGTCTTCGTGAGACCGGCCTCATCCTGAGGTGCGACCGGAAGGTCGGGAACCCCTTCCAGACAAAGCAGGGGAGTCGACCCTCCTGTCCAGATCAGGAGGGGAGAAAGGGCTCAGAGGAGGGGGTGCCGGAAAACCTCAGTGTTCCTCTCGAGGGAGACCGGGATTTCGGGGAACTTTGTGGGTCGCATCAAGGGTGCCAAGTGCCCTTTCGACCTCCAATTCCTAACGTGGGACTTCTCCTGAGACGCTGTAGCGGGAAAGGGCTTCATCTTGCGATGACGGGGGAGCCACGTGGTTTTTCTCGAGTTACGGCGGGATTCTCGAGTTACGACGGGGAATTCAGGATGCCTCTTGTGTTGGCCCAGGCAAGTCCAATCTTCCATTCGAGTTGCGAAGGAAAGCTGGGGATTGCTCTCGAGTGACTGCAGGGCCAATAGACCTCATCTAGGCTTGTGTCCAGAAGCCAATGTTCCTCTCCAGGGGCGACAGGGATCTCGGGCTTGCATTCCAGACGCACCCGGGGAGACAGGCATTCATCTCGAGTGGAAGCAAAGAACCCCGCTCTGCTCTCGAATCGCGACGGGTATCTCTTGGAGCTCACTGGGTGGACTCAAGGGAGTCAAGCCTCCTGAGGCGTTTGGAGAGAGGTCGCGAGATTGGTCTCTAGGCCATGCAGGAGACGAAGGCCCTCATCTCTCGATGACGGGGGAATCTCGGGGTTGTTCTCGAGCGGCGGCCCCAGTGTGCGGTTTCTCACGAGGTACGACGGCGAGGTCAGTGAGCCTCTCGTGGGGCGCCAGGGAAGTCGGGTCTCCATGCGAGTGGCGAGGGGGAGCGCGTCACTGCTCCCGAGCCATGGTAGGGGAATCTGGCCTCGAGACGTGTTGAAGAAGGTCTCTCGAGGTCTTTCTCGGGTTGAGGCAGGAAACCCTGGCTTCCCTCGACTTGTGCAGGTGACCTCAGGGGGCTTCTCATGGTGGCTCTGAGAAGCCAGGGAAACTGGAGGTGGGAGGGGCCTCTCGGGACCCCACTGGGTTTGGTGCATTGGAAGAGGGCCTCATCTCCAGTTGAGGCAGGAACCGCAGGGTACCTCTGATTTCAGACTCCGATCGCAGGGTCCCTGCAGACTGGGGACAGGAGAGTCAGGCCTCGTCTTGGGTTGAGGCATGGAACTCCGCTTGCCTCTCGAGATGTCCCCGGGGAGAGAGGCCGCTTGTCGAGCGGTATTTGGAACCTGGGGTTTTTCCCGAACGATGCACGGAAAAACTGCCCCTTCGTGTGGACTTCATTCACAGGGTGGAGTTCGGAGAGGTGTCCGGGCATCGGGTTCTTCTCAAGAGGGGACCGGGAAATCGGGGTCCTACGGAATGTGGAACCACCCACGAGGCCACGTCTGGAATGTCTTCGTGAGACCGGCCTCATCCTGAGGTGCGACCGGAAGGTCGGGAACCCCTTCCAGACAAAGCAGGGGAGTCGACCCTCCTGTCCAGATCAGGAGGGGAGAAAGGGCTCAGAGGAGGGGGTGCCGGAAAACCTCAGTGTTCCTCTCGAGGGAGACCGGGATTTCGGGGAACTTTGTGGGTCGCATCAAGGGTGCCAAGGGCCCTTTCGACCTCCAATTCCTAACGTGGGACTTCTCCTGAGACGCTGTAGCGGGAAAGGGCTTCATCTTGCGATGACGGGGGAGCCACGTGGTTTTTCTCGAGTTACGGCGGGATTCTCGAGTTACGACGGGGAATTCAGGATGCCTCTTGTGTTGGCCCAGGCAAGTCCAATCTTCCATTCGAGTTGCGAAGGAAAGCTGGGGATTGCTCTCGAGTGACTGCAGGGCCAATAGACCTCATCTAGGCTTGTGTCCAGAAGCCAATGTTCCTCTCCAGGGGCGACAGGGATCTCGGGCTTGCATTCCAGACGCACCCGGGGAGACAGGCATTCATCTCGAGTGGAAGCAAAGAACCCCGCTCTGCTCTCGAATCGCGACGGGTATCTCTTGGAGCTCACTGGGTGGACTCAAGGGAGTCAAGCCTCCTGAGGCGTTTGGAGAGAGGTCGCGAGATTGGTCTCTAGGCCATGCAGGAGACGAAGGCCCTCATCTCTCGATGACGGGGGAATCTCGGGGTTGTTCTCGAGCGGCGGCCCCAGTGTGCGGTTTCTCACGAGGTACGACGGCGAGGTCAGTGAGCCTCTCGTGGGGCGCCAGGGAAGTCGGGTCTCCATGCGAGTGGCGAGGGGGAGCGCGTCACTGCTCCCGAGCCATGGTAGGGGAATCTGGCCTCGAGACGTGTTGAAGAAGGTCTCTCGAGGTCTTTCTCGGGTTGAGGCAGGAAACCCTGGCTTCCCTCGACTTGTGCAGGTGACCTCAGGGGGCTTCTCATGGTGGCTCTGAGAAGCCAGGGAAACTGGAGGTGGGAGGGGCCTCTCGGGACCCCACTGGGTTTGGTGCATTGGAAGAGGGCCTCATCTCCAGTTGAGGCAGGAACCGCAGGGTACCTCTGATTTCAGACTCCGATCGCAGGGTCCCTGCAGACTGGGGACAGGAGAGTCAGGCCTCGTCTTGGGTTGAGGCATGGAACTCCGCTTGCCTCTCGAGATGTCCCCGGGGAGAGAGGCCGCTTGTCGAGCGGTATTTGGAACCTGGGGTTTTTCCCGAACGATGCACGGAAAAACTGCCCCTTCGTGTGGACTTCATTCACAGGGTGGAGTTCGGAGAGGTGTCCGGGCATCGGGTTCTTCTCAAGAGGGGACCGGGAAATCGGGGTCCTACGGAATGTGGAACCACCCACGAGGCCACGTCTGGAATGTCTTCGTGAGACCGGCCTCATCCTGAGGTGCGACCGGAAGGTCGGGAACCCCTTCCAGACAAAGCAGGGGAGTCGACCCTCCTGTCCAGATCAGGAGGGGAGAAAGGGCTCAGAGGAGGGGGTGCCGGAAAACCTCAGTGTTCCTCTCGAGGGAGACCGGGATTTCGGGGAACTTTGTGGGTCGCATCAAGGGTGCCAAGTGCCCTTTCGACCTCCAATTCCTAACGTGGGACTTCTCCTGAGACGCTGTAGCGGGAAAGGGCTTCATCTTGCGATGACGGGGGAGCCACGTGGTTTTTCTCGAGTTACGGCGGGATTCTCGAGTTACGACGGGGAATTCAGGATGCCTCTTGTGTTGGCCCAGGCAAGTCCAATCTTCCATTCGAGTTGCGAAGGAAAGCTGGGGATTGCTCTCGAGTGACTGCAGGGCCAATAGACCTCATCTAGGCTTGTGTCCAGAAGCCAATGTTCCTCTCCAGGGGCGACAGGGATCTCGGGCTTGCATTCCAGACGCACCCGGGGAGACAGGCATTCATCTCGAGTGGAAGCAAAGAACCCCGCTCTGCTCTCGAATCGCGACGGGTATCTCTTGGAGCTCACTGGGTGGACTCAAGGGAGTCAAGCCTCCTGAGGCGTTTGGAGAGAGGTCGCGAGATTGGTCTCTAGGCCATGCAGGAGACGAAGGCCCTCATCTCTCGATGACGGGGGAATCTCGGGGTTGTTCTCGAGCGGCGGCCCCAGTGTGCGGTTTCTCACGAGGTACGACGGCGAGGTCAGTGAGCCTCTCGTGGGGCGCCAGGGAAGTCGGGTCTCCATGCGAGTGGCGAGGGGGAGCGCGTCACTGCTCCCGAGCCATGGTAGGGGAATCTGGCCTCGAGACGTGTTGAAGAAGGTCTCTCGAGGTCTTTCTCGGGTTGAGGCAGGAAACCCTGGCTTCCCTCGACTTGTGCAGGTGACCTCAGGGGGCTTCTCATGGTGGCTCTGAGAAGCCAGGGAAACTGGAGGTGGGAGGGGCCTCTCGGGACCCCACTGGGTTTGGTGCATTGGAAGAGGGCCTCATCTCCAGTTGAGGCAGGAACCGCAGGGTACCTCTGATTTCAGACTCCGATCGCAGGGTCCCTGCAGACTGGGGACAGGAGAGTCAGGCCTCGTCTTGGGTTGAGGCATGGAACTCCGCTTGCCTCTCGAGATGTCCCCGGGGAGAGAGGCCGCTTGTCGAGCGGTATTTGGAACCTGGGGTTTTTCCCGAACGATGCACGGAAAAACTGCCCCTTCGTGTGGACTTCATTCACAGGGTGGAGTTCGGAGAGGTGTCCGGGCATCGGGTTCTTCTCAAGAGGGGACCGGGAAATCGGGGTCCTACGGAATGTGGAACCACCCACGAGGCCACGTCTGGAATGTCTTCGTGAGACCGGCCTCATCCTGAGGTGCGACCGGAAGGTCGGGAACCCCTTCCAGACAAAGCAGGGGAGTCGACCCTCCTGTCCAGATCAGGAGGGGAGAAAGGGCTCAGAGGAGGGGGTGCCGGAAAACCTCAGTGTTCCTCTCGAGGGAGACCGGGATTTCGGGGAACTTTGTGGGTCGCATCAAGGGTGCCAAGTGCCCTTTCGACCTCCAATTCCTAACGTGGGACTTCTCCTGAGACGCTGTAGCGGGAAAGGGCTTCATCTTGCGATGACGGGGGAGCCACGTGGTTTTTCTCGAGTTACGGCGGGATTCTCGAGTTACGACGGGGAATTCAGGATGCCTCTTGTGTTGGCCCAGGCAAGTCCAATCTTCCATTCGAGTTGCGAAGGAAAGCTGGGGATTGCTCTCGAGTGACTGCAGGGCCAATAGACCTCATCTAGGCTTGTGTCCAGAAGCCAATGTTCCTCTCCAGGGGCGACAGGGATCTCGGGCTTGCATTCCAGACGCACCCGGGGAGACAGGCATTCATCTCGAGTGGAAGCAAAGAACCCCGCTCTGCTCTCGAATCGCGACGGGTATCTCTTGGAGCTCACTGGGTGGACTCAAGGGAGTCAAGCCTCCTGAGGCGTTTGGAGAGAGGTCGCGAGATTGGTCTCTAGGCCATGCAGGAGACGAAGGCCCTCATCTCTCGATGACGGGGGAATCTCGGGGTTGTTCTCGAGCGGCGGCCCCAGTGTGCGGTTTCTCACGAGGTACGACGGCGAGGTCAGTGAGCCTCTCGTGGGGCGCCAGGGAAGTCGGGTCTCCATGCGAGTGGCGAGGGGGAGCGCGTCACTGCTCCCGAGCCATGGTAGGGGAATCTGGCCTCGAGACGTGTTGAAGAAGGTCTCTCGAGGTCTTTCTCGGGTTGAGGCAGGAAACCCTGGCTTCCCTCGACTTGTGCAGGTGACCTCAGGGGGCTTCTCATGGTGGCTCTGAGAAGCCAGGGAAACTGGAGGTGGGAGGGGCCTCTCGGGACCCCACTGGGTTTGGTGCATTGGAAGAGGGCCTCATCTCCAGTTGAGGCAGGAACCGCAGGGTACCTCTGATTTCAGACTCCGATCGCAGGGTCCCTGCAGACTGGGGACAGGAGAGTCAGGCCTCGTCTTGGGTTGAGGCATGGAACTCCGCTTGCCTCTCGAGATGTCCCCGGGGAGAGAGGCCGCTTGTCGAGCGGTATTTGGAACCTGGGGTTTTTCCCGAACGATGCACGGAAAAACTGCCCCTTCGTGTGGACTTCATTCACAGGGTGGAGTTCGGAGAGGTGTCCGGGCATCGGGTTCTTCTCAAGAGGGGACCGGGAAATCGGGGTCCTACGGAATGTGGAACCACCCACGAGGCCACGTCTGGAATGTCTTCGTGAGACCGGCCTCATCCTGAGGTGCGACCGGAAGGTCGGGAACCCCTTCCAGACAAAGCAGGGGAGTCGACCCTCCTGTCCAGATCAGGAGGGGAGAAAGGGCTCAGAGGAGGGGGTGCCGGAAAACCTCAGTGTTCCTCTCGAGGGAGACCGGGATTTCGGGGAACTTTGTGGGTCGCATCAAGGGTGCCAAGTGCCCTTTCGACCTCCAATTCCTAACGTGGGACTTCTCCTGAGACGCTGTAGCGGGAAAGGGCTTCATCTTGCGATGACGGGGGAGCCACGTGGTTTTTCTCGAGTTACGGCGGGATTCTCGAGTTACGACGGGGAATTCAGGATGCCTCTTGTGTTGGCCCAGGCAAGTCCAATCTTCCATTCGAGTTGCGAAGGAAAGCTGGGGATTGCTCTCGAGTGACTGCAGGGCCAATAGACCTCATCTAGGCTTGTGTCCAGAAGCCAATGTTCCTCTCCAGGGGCGACAGGGATCTCGGGGTTGCATTCCAGACGCACCCGGGGAGACAGGCATTCATCTCGAGTGGAAGCAAAGAACCCCGCTCTGCTCTCGAATCGCGACGGGTATCTCTTGGAGCTCACTGGGTGGACTCAAGGGAGTCAAGCCTCCTGAGGCGTTTGGAGAGAGGTCGCGAGATTGGTCTCTAGGCCATGCAGGAGACGAAGGCCCTCATCTCTCGATGACGGGGGAATCTCGGGGTTGTTCTCGAGCGGCGGCCCCAGTGTGCGGTTTCTCACGAGGTACGACGGCGAGGTCAGTGAGCCTCTCGTGGGGCGCCAGGGAAGTCGGGTCTCCATGCGAGTGGCGAGGGGGAGCGCGTCACTGCTCCCGAGCCATGGTAGGGGAATCTGGCCTCGAGACGTGTTGAAGAAGGTCTCTCGAGGTCTTTCTCGGGTTGAGGCAGGAAACCCTGGCTTCCCTCGACTTGTGCAGGTGACCTCAGGGGGCTTCTCATGGTGGCTCTGAGAAGCCAGGGAAACTGGAGGTGGGAGGGGCCTCTCGGGACCCCACTGGGTTTGGTGCATTGGAAGAGGGCCTCATCTCCAGTTGAGGCAGGAACCGCAGGGTACCTCTGATTTCAGAGTCCGATCGCAGGGTCCCTGCAGACTGGGGACAGGAGAGTCAGGCCTCGTCTTGGGTTGAGGCATGGAACTCCGCTTGCCTCTCGAGATGTCCCCGGGGAGAGAGGCCGCTTGTCGAGCGGTATTTGGAACCTGGGGTTTTTCCCGAACGATGCACGGAAAAACTGCCCCTTCGTGTGGACTTCATTCACAGGGTGGAGTTCGGAGAGGTGTCCGGGCATCGGGTTCTTCTCAAGAGGGGACCGGGAAATCGGGGTCCTACGGAATGTGGAACCACCACGAGGCCACGTCTGGAATGTCTTCGTGAGACCGGCCTCATCCTGAGGTGCGACCGGAAGGTCGGGAACCCCTTCCAGACAAAGCAGGGGAGTCGACCCTCCTGTCCAGATCAGGAGGGGAGAAAGGGCTCAGAGGAGGGGGTGCCGGAAAACCTCAGTGTTCCTCTCGAGGGAGACCGGGATTTCGGGGAACTTTGTGGGTCGCATCAAGGGTGCCAAGTGCCCTTTCGACCTCCAATTCCTAACGTGGGACTTCTCCTGAGACGCTGTAGCGGGAAAGGGCTTCATCTTGCGATGACGGGGGAGCCACGTGGTTTTTTCTCGAGTTACGGCGGGATTCTCGAGTTACGACGGGGAATTCAGGATGCCTCTTGTGTTGGCCCAGGCAAGTCCAATCTTCCATTCGAGTTGCGAAGGAAAGCTGGGGATTGCTCTCGAGTGACTGCAGGGCCAATAGACCTCATCTAGGCTTGTGTCCAGAAGCCAATGTTCCTCTCCAGGGGCGACAGGGATCTCGGGCTTGCATTCCAGACGCACCCGGGAGACAGGCATTCATCTCGAGTGGAAGCAAAGAACCCCGCTCTGCTCTCGAATCGCGACGGGTATCTCTTGGAGCTCACTGGGTGGACTCAAGGGAGTCAAGCCTCCTGAGGCGTTTGGAGAGAGGTCGCGAGATTGGTCTCTAGGCCATGCAGGAGACGAAGGCCCTCATCTCTCGATGACGGGGGAATCTCGGGGTTGTTCTCGAGCGGCGGCCCCAGTGTGCGGTTTCTCACGAGGTACGACGGCGAGGTCAGTGAGCCTCTCGTGGGGCGCCAGGAAGTCGGGTCTCCATGCGAGTGGCGAGGGGGGAGCGCGTCACTGCTCCCGAGCCATGGTAGGGGAATCTGGCCTCGAGACGTGTTGAAGAAGGTCTCTCGAGGTCTTTCTCGGGTTGAGGCAGGAAACCCTGGCTTCCCTCGACTTGTGCAGGTGACCTCAGGGGGCTTCTCATGGTGGCTCTGAGAAGCCAGGGAAACTGGAGGTGGGAGGGGCCTCTCGGGACCCCACTGGGTTTGGTGCATTGGAAGAGGGCCTCATCTCCAGTTGAGGCAGGAACCGCAGGGTACCTCTGATTTCAGACTCCGATCGCAGGTCCCTGCAGACTGGGGACAGGAGAGTCAGGCCTCGTCTTGGGTTGAGGCATGGAACTCCGCTTGCCTCTCGAGATGTCCCGGGGAGAGAGGCCGCTTGTCGAGCGGTATTTGGAACCTGGGGTTTTTCCCGAACGATGCACGGAAAAACTGCCCCTTCGTGTGACTTCATTCACAGGGTGGAGTTCGGAGAGGTGTCCGGGCATCGGGTTCTTCTCAAGAGGGGACCGGGAAATCGGGGTCCTACGGAATGTGGAACCACCCACGAGGCCACGTCTGGAATGTCTTCGTGAGACCGGCCTCATCCTGAGGTGCGACCGGAAGGTCGGGAACCCTTCCAGACAAAGCAGGGGAGTCGACCCTCCTGTCCAGATCAGGAGGGGAGAAAGGGCTCAGAGGAGGGGGTGCCGGAAAACCTCAGTGTTCCTCTCGAGGGAGACCGGGATTTCGGGGAACTTTGTGGGTCGCATCAAGGGTGCCAAGTGCCCTTTCGACCTCCAATTCCTAACGTGGGACTTCTCCTGAGACGCTGTAGCTGGGAAAGGGCTTCATCTTGCGATGACGGGGGAGCCACGTGGTTTTTCTCGAGTTACGGCGGGATTCTCGAGTTACGACGGGGAATTCAGGATGCCTCTTGTGTTGGGCCCAGGCAAGTCCAATCTTCCATTCGAGTTGCGAAGGAAAGCTGGGGATTGCTCTCGAGTGACTGCAGGGCCAATAGACCTCATCTAGGCTTGTGTCCAGAAGCCAATGTCCTCTCCAGGGGCGACAGGGATCTCGGGCTTGCATTCCAGACGCACCCGGGGAGACAGGCATTCATCTCGAGTGGAAGCAAAGAACCCCGCTCTGCTCTCGAATCGCGACGGGTATCTCTTGGAGCTCACTGGGTGGACTCAAGGGAGTCAAGCCTCCTGAGGCGTTTGGAGAGAGGTCGCGAGATTGGTCTCTAGGCCATGCAGGAGACGAAGGCCCTCATCTCTCGATGACGGGGGAATCTCGGGTTGTTCTCGAGCGGCGGCCCCAGTGTGCGGTTTCTCACGAGGTACGACGGCGAGGTCAGTGAGCCTCTCGTGGGGCGCCAGGGAAGTCGGGGTCTCCATGCGAGTGGCGAGGGGGAGCGCGTCACTGCTCCCGAGCCATGGTAGGGGAATCTGGCCTCGAGACGTGTTGAAGAAGGTCTCTCGAGGTCTTTCTCGGGTTGAGGCAGGAAACCCTGGCTTCCCTCGACTTGTGCAGGTGACCTCAGGGGGCTTCTCATGGTGGCTCTGAGAAGCAGGGAAACTGGAGGTGGGAGGGGCCTCTCGGGACCCCACTGGGTTTGGTGCATTGGAAGAGGGCCTCATCTCCAGTTGAGGCAGGAACCGCAGGGTACCTCTGATTTCAGACTCCGATCGCAGGGTCCCTGCAGACTGGGGACAGGAGAGTCAGGCCTCGTCTTGGGTTGAGGCATGGAACTCCGCTTGCCTCTCGAGATGTCCCCGGGGAGAGAGGCCGCTTGTCGAGCGGTATTTGGAACCTGGGTTTTTCCCGAACGATGCACGGAAAAACTGCCCCTTCGTGTGGACTTCATTCACAGGGTGGAGTTCGGAGAGGTGTCCGGGCATCGGGTTCTTCTCAAGAGGGGACCGGGAAATCGGGGTCCTACGGAATGTGGAACCACCCACGAGGCCACGTCTGGAATGTCTTCGTGAGACCGGCCTCATCCTGAGGTGCGACCGGAAGGTCGGGAACCCCTTCCAGACAAAGCAGGGGAGTCGACCCTCCTTGTCCAGATCAGGAGGGGAGAAAGGGCTCAGAGGAGGGGGGTGCCGGAAAACCTCAGTGTTCCTCTCGAGGGAGACCGGGATTTCGGGGAACTTTGTGGGTCGCATCAAGGGTGCCAAGTGCCCTTTCGACCTCCAATTCCTAACGTGGGACTTCTCCTGAGACGCTGTAGCGGAAGGGCTTCATCTTGCGATGACGGGGGAGCCACGTGGTTTTTCTCGAGTTACGGCGGGATTCTCGAGTTACGACGGGGAATTCAGGATGCCTCTTGTGTTGGCCCAGGCAAGTCCAATCTTCCATTCGAGTTGCGAAGGAAAGCTGGGGATTGCTCTCGAGTGACTGCAGGGCCAATAGACCTCATCTAGGCTTGTGTCCAGAAGCCAATGTTCCTCTCCAGGGGCGACAGGGATCTCGGGCTTGCATTCCAGACGCACCCGGGGAGACAGGCATTCATCTCGAGTGGAAGCAAAGAACCCCGCTCTGCTCTCGAATCGCGACGGGTATCTCTTGGAGCTCACTGGGTGGACTCAAGGGAGTCAAGCCTCCTGAGGCGTTTGGAGAGAGGTCGCGAGATTGGTCTCTAGGCCATGCAGGAGACGAAGGCCCTCATCTCTCGATGACGGGGGAATCTCGGGGTTGTTCTCGAGCGGCGGCCCCAGTGTGCGGTTTCTCACGAGGTACGACGGCGAGGTCAGTGAGCCTCTCGTGGGGGCGCCAGGGAAGTCGGGTCTCCATGCGAGTGGCGAGGGGAGCGCGTCACTGCTCCCGAGCCATGGTAGGGGAATCTGGCCTCGAGACGTGTTGAAGAAGGTCTCTCGAGGTCTTTCTCGGGTTGAGGCAGGAAACCCTGGCTTCCCTCGACTTGTGCAGGTGACCTCAGGGGGCTTCTCATGGTGGCTCTGAGAAGCCAGGGAAACTGGAGGTGGGAGGGGCCTCTCGGGACCCCACTGGGTTTGGTGCATTGGAAGAGGGCCTCATCTCCAGTTGAGGCAGGAACCGCAGGGTACCTCTGATTTCAGACTCCGATCGCAGGGTCCCTGCAGACTGGGACAGGAGAGTCAGGCCTCGTCTTGGGTGAGGCATGGAACTCCCGCTTGCCTCTCGAGATGTCCCCGGGGAGAGAGGCCGCTTGTCGAGCGGTATTTGGAACCTGGGGGTTTTTCCCGAACGATGCACGGAAAAAACTGCCCCTTCGTGTGGACTTCATTCACAGGGTGGAGTTCGGAGAGGTGTCCGGGCATCGGGTTCTTCTCAAGAGGGGACCGGGAAATCGGGGTCCTACGGAATGTGGAACCACCCACGAGGCCACGTCTGGAATGTCTTCGTGAGACCGGCCTCATCCTGAGGTGCGACCGGAAGGTCGGGAACCCCTTCCAGACAAAGCAGGGGAGTCGACCCTCCTGTCCAGATCAGGAGGGGAGAAAGGGCTCAGAGGAGGGGGTGCCGGAAACCTCAGTGTTCCTCTCGAGGGAGACCGGGATTCGGGGAACTTTGTGGGTCGCATCAAGGGTGCCAAGTGCCCTTTCGACCTCCAATTCCTAACGTGGGACTTCTCCTGAGACGCTGTAGCGGGGAAAGGGCTTCATCTTGCGATGACGGGGGAGCCACGTGGTTTTTCTCGAGTTACGGCGGGATTCTCGAGTTACGACGGGGAATTCAGGATGCCTCTTGTGTTGGCCCAGGCAAGTCCAATCTTCCATTCGAGTTGCGAAGGAAAGCTGGGGATTGCTCTCGAGTGACTGCAGGGCCAATAGACCTCATCTAGGCTTGTGTCCAGAAGCCAATGTTCCTCTCCAGGGGCGACAGGGATCTCGGGCTTGCATTCCAGACGCACCCGGGGAGACAGGCATTCATCTCGAGTGGAAGCAAAGAACCCCGCTCTGCTCTCGAATCGCGACGGGTATCTCTTGGAGCTCACTGGTGGACTCAGGGAGTCAAGCCTCCTGAGGCGTTTGGAGAGAGGTCGCGAGATTGGTCCTCTAGGCCATGCAGGAGACGAAGGCCCTCATCTCTCGATGACGGGGGAATCTCGGGGTTGTTCTCGAGCGGCGGCCCCAGTGTGCGGTTTCTCACGAGGTACGACGGCGAGGTCAGTGAGCCTCTCGTGGGGCGCCAGGGAAGTCGGGTCTCCATGCGAGTGGCGAGGGGAGCGCGTCACTGCTCCCGAGCCATGGTAGGGGAATCTGGCCCTCGAGACGTGTTGAAGAAGGTCTCTCGAGGTCTTTCTCGGGTTGAGGCAGGAAACCCTGGCTTCCCTCGACTTGTGCAGGTGACCTCAGGGGGCTTCTCATGGTGGCTCTGAGAAGCCAGGGAAACTGGAGGTGGGAGGGGCCTCTCGGGACCCCACTGGGTTTGGTGCATTGGAAGAGGGCCTCATCTCCAGTTGAGGCAGGAACCGCAGGGTACCTCTGATTTCAGACTCCGATCGCAGGGTCCCTGCAGACTGGGGACAGGAGAGTCAGGCCTCGTCTTGGGTTGAGGCATGGAACTCCGCTTGCCTCTCGAGATGTCCCCGGGGAGAGAGGCCGCTTGTCGAGCGGTATTTGGAACCTGGGGTTTTTCCCGAACGATGCACGGAAAAACTGCCCCTTCGTGTGGACTTCATTCACAGGGTGGAGTTCGGAGAGGTGTCCGGGCATCGGGTTCTTCTCAAGAGGGGACCGGGAAATCGGGGTCCTACGGAATGTGGAACCACCCACGAGGCCACGTCTGGAATGTCTTCGTGAGACGGGCCTCATCCTGAGGTGCGACCGGAAGGTCGGGAACCCCTTCCAGACAAAGCAGGGGAGTCGACCCTCCTGTCCAGATCAGGAGGGGAGAAAGGGCTCAGAGGAGGGGGTGCCGGAAACCTCAGTGTTTCCTCTCGAGGGAGACCGGGATTTCGGGGAACTTTGTGGTCGCATCAAGGGTGCAAGTGCCCTTTCGACCTCCAATCCTAACGTGGGACTTCTCCTGAGACGCTGTAGCGGGGAAAGGGCTTCATCTTGCGATGACGGGGGAGCCACGTGGTTTTTCTCGAGTTACGGCGGGATTCTCGAGTTACGACGGGGAATTCAGGATGCCTCTTGTGTTGGCCCCAGGCAAGTCCAATCTTCCATTCGAGTTGCGAAGGAAAGCTGGGGATTGCTCTCGAGTGACTGCAGGGCCAATAGACCTCATCTAGGCTTGTGTCCAGAAGCCAATGTTCCTCTCCAGGGGCGACAGGGATCTCGGGCTTGCATTCCAGACGCACCCGGGGAGACAGGCATTCATCTCGAGTGGAAGCAAAGAACCCCGCTCTGCTCTCGAATCGCGACGGGTATCTCTTGGAGCTCACTGGGTGGACTCAAGGGAGTCAAGCCTCCTGAGGCGTTTGGAGAGAGGTCGCGAGATTGGTCTCTAGGCATGCAGAGACGAAGGCCCTCATCTCTCGATGACGGGGGAATCTCGGGGTTGTTCTCGAGCGGCGGCCCCAGTGTGCGGTTTCTCACGAGGTACGACGGCGAGGTCAGTGAGCCTCTCGTGGGGCGCCAGGGAAGTCGGGTCTCCATGCGAGTGGCGAGGGGGAGCGCGTCACTGTCTCCCGAGCCATGGTAGGGGAATCTGGCCTCGAGACGTGTTGAAGAAGGTCTCTCGAGGTCTTTCTCGGGTTGAGCAGGAAACCCTGGCTTCCCTCGACTTGTGCAGGTGACCTCAGGGGGCTTCTCATGGTGGCTCTGAGAAGCCAGGGAACTGGAGGTGGGAGGGGCCTCTCGGGACCCCACTGGGTTTGGTGCATTGGAAGAGGGCCTCATCTCCAGTTGAGGCAGGAACCGCAGGGTACCTCTGATTTCAGACTCCGATCGCAGGGTCCCTGCAGACTGGGGACAGGAGAGTCAGGCCTCGTCTTGGTTGAGGCATGGAACTCCGCTTGCCTCTCGAGATGTCCCCGGGGGAGAGAGGCCGCTTGTCGAGCGGTATTTGGAACCTGGGGTTTTTCCCGAACGATGCACGGAAAAACTGCCCCTTCGTGTGGACTTCATTCACAGGGTGGAGTTCGGAGAGGTGTCCGGGCATCGGGTTCTTCTCAAGAGGGGACCGGGAAATCGGGGTCCTACGGAATGTGGAACCACCCACGAGGCCACGTCTGGAATGTCTTCGTGAGACCGGCCTCATCCTGAGGTGCGACCGGAAGGTCGGGAACCCCTTCCAGACAAAGCAGGGGAGTCGACCCTCCTGTCCAGATCAGGAGGGGAGAAAGGGCTCAGAGGAGGGGGTGCCGGAAAACCTCAGTGTTCCTCTCGAGGGAGACCGGGATTTCGGGGAACTTTGTGGGTCGCATCAAGGGTGCCAAGTGCCCTTTCGACCTCCAATTCCTAACGTGGGACTTCTCCTGAGACGCTGTAGCGGGAAAGGGCTTCATCTTGCGATGACGGGGGAGCCACGTGGTTTTTCTCGAGTTACGGCGGGATTCTCGAGTTACGACGGGGAATTCAGGATGCCTCTTGTGTTGGGCCCAGGCAAGTCCAATCTTCCATTCGAGTTGCGAAGGAAAGCTGGGGATTGCTCTCGAGTGACTGCAGGGCCAATAGACCTCATCTAGGCTTGTGTCCAGAAGCCAATGTTCCTCTCCAGGGGCGACAGGGATCTCGGGGTTGCATTCCAGACGCACCCGGGGAGACAGGCATTCATCCTCGAGTGGAAGCAAAGCACCCCGCTCTGCTCTCGGAATCGCGACGGGTATCTCTTCGGAGCTCACTGGGTGGACTCAAGGGAGTCAAGCCTCCTGAGGCGTTTGGAGAGAGGTCGCGAGATTGGTCTCTAGGCCATGCAGGAGACGAAGGCCCTCATCTCTCGATGACGGGGAATCTCGGGGTTGTTCTCGAGCGGCGGCCCCAGTGTGCGGTTTCTCACGAGGTACGACGGCGAGGTCAGTGAGCCTCTCGTGGGGCGCCAGGGAAGTCGGGTCTCCATGCGAGTGGCGAGGGGAGCGCGTCACTGCTCCCGAGCCATGTTAGGGGAATCTGGCCTCGAGACGTGTTGAAGAAGGTCTCTCGAGGTCTTTCTCGGGTTGAGGCAGGAAACCCTGGCTTCCCTCGACTTGTGCAGGTGACCTCAGGGGGCTTCTCATGGTGGCTCTGAGAAGCCAGGGAAACTGGAGGTGGGAGGGGCCTCTCGGGACCCCACTGGGTTTGGTGCATTGGAAGAGGGCCTCATCTCCAGTTGAGGCAGGAACCGCAGGGTACCTCTGATTTCAGAGTCCGATCGCAGGGTCCCTGCAGACTGGGACAGGAGAGTCAGGCCTCGTCTTGGGTTGAGGCATGGAACTCCGCTTGCCTCTCGAGATGTCCCCGGGGAGAGAGGCCGCTTGTCGAGCGGTATTTGGAACCTGGGGTTTTTCCCGAACGATGCACGGAAAAACTGCCCCTTCGTGTGGACTTCATTCACAGGGTGGGAGTTCGGAGAGGTGTCCGGGCATCGGGTTCTTCTCAAGAGGGGACCGGGAAATCGGGGTCCTACGGAATGTGGAACCACCACGAGGCCACGTCTGGAATGTCTTCGTGAGACCGGCCTCATCCCTGAGGTGCGACCGAAGGTCGGGAACCCCTTCCAGACAAAGCAGGGGAGTCGACCCTCCTGTCCAGATCAGGAGGGGAGAAAGGGCTCAGAGGAGGGGGTGCCGGAAAACCTCAGTGTTCCTCTCGAGGGAGACCGGGATTTCGGGGAACTTTGTGGGTCGCATCAAGGGTGCCAAGTGCCCTTTCGACCTCCAATCCTAACGTGGGACTTCTCCTGAGACGCTGTAGCGGGAAAGGGCTTCATCTTGCGATGACGGGGGAGCCACGTGGTTTTTCTCGAGTTACGGCGGGATTCTCGAGTTACGACGGGGAATTCAGGATGCCTCTTGTGTTGGCCCAGGCAAGTCCAATCTTCCATTCGAGTTGCGAAGGAAAGCTGGGGATGCTCTCGAGTGACTGCAGGGCCAATAGACCTCATCTAGGCTTGTGTCCAGAAGCCAATGTTCCTCTCCAGGGGCGACAGGGATCTCGGGCTTGCATTCCAGACGCACCCGGGGAGACAGGCATTCATCTCGAGTGGAAGCAAAGAACCCCGCTCTGCTCTCGAATCGCGACGGGTATCTCTTGGAGCTCACTGGGTGGACTCAAGGGAGTCAAGCCTCCTGAGGCGTTTGGAGAGAGGTCGCGAGATTGGTCTCTAGGCCATGCAGGAGACGAAGGCCCTCATCTCTCGATGACGGGGAATCTCGGGTTGTTCTCGAGCGGCGGCCCCAGTGTGCGGTTTCTCACGAGGTACGACGGCGAGGTCAGTGAGCCTCTCGTGGGGCGCCAGGGAAGTCGGGTCTCCATGCGAGTGGCGAGGGGGAGCGCGTCACTGCTCCCGAGCCATGGTAGGGGAATCTGGCCTCGAGACGTGTTGAAGAAGGTCTCTCGAGGTCTTTCTCGGGTTGAGGCAGGAACCTGGCTTCCCTCGACTTGTGCAGGTGACCTCAGGGGCTTCTCATGGTGGCTCTGAGAAGCCAGGGAAACTGGAGGTGGGAGGGGCCTCTCGGGACCCCCACTGGGTTTGGTGCATTGGAAGAGGGCCTCATCTCCAGTTGAGGCAGGAACCGCAGGGTACCTCTGATTTCAGACTCCGATCGCAGGGTCCCTGCAGACTGGGGACAGGAGAGTCAGGGCCTCGTCTTGGGTTGAGGCATGGAACTCCGCTTGCCTCTCGAGATGTCCCCGGGGAAGAGAGGCCGCTTGTCGAGCGGTATTTGGAACCTGGGGGTTTTTCCCGAACGATGCACGGGAAAAACTGCCCCTTCGTGTGGACTTCATTCACAGTGTGGAGTTCGGAGAGGTGTCCGGGCATCGGGTTCTTTCAAGAGGGGACCGGGAAATCGGGGGTCCTACGGAATGTGGAACCACCACGAGGCCACGTCTGGAATGTCTTCGTGAGACCGGCTCAATCCTGAGGTGCGACCGGAAGGTCGGGAACCCCTTCCAGACAAAGCAGGGGAGTCGACCCTCCTGTCCAGATCAGGAGGGGAGAAAGGGCTCAGAGGAGGGGGTGCCGAAAACCTCAGTGTTCCTCTCGAGGGAGACCGGGATTTCGGGGAACTTTGTGGGTCGCATCAAGGGTGCCAAGTGCCCTTTCGACCTCCAATTCCTAACGTGGGACTTCTCCTGAGACGCTGTAGCGGGAAAGGGCTTCATCTTGCGATGACGGGGGAGCCACGTGGTTTTTCTCGAGTTACGGCGGGATTCTCGAGTTACGACGGGGAATTCAGGATGCCTCTTGTGTTGGCCCAGGCAAGTCCATCTTCCATTCGAGTTGCGAAGGAAAGCTGGGGATTGCTCTCAGAGTGACTGCAGGGCCAATAGACCTCATCTAGGCTTGTGTCCAGAGCCAATGTTCCTCTCCAGGGGGCGACAGGGATCTCGGGCTTGCATTCCAGACGCACCCGGGGAGACAGGCATTCATCTCGAGTGGAAGCAAGAACCCCGCTCTGCTCTCGAATCGCGACGGGTATCTCTTGGAGCTCACTGGGTGGACTCAAGGGAGTCAAGCCTCCTGAGGCGTTTTGGAGAGAGGTCGCGAGATTGGTCTCTAGGCCATGCAGGAGACGAAGGCCCTCATCTCTCGATGACGGGGGGAATCTCGGGGTTGTTCTCGAGCGGCGGCCCCAGTGTGCGGTTTCTCACGAGGTACGACGGCGAGGTCAGTGAGCCTCTCGTGGGGCGCCAGGGAAGTCGGGTTTCCATGCGCGGTGGCGAGGGGGAGCGCGTCACTGCTCCCGAGCCATGGTAGGGGAATTCTGCCTCGAGACGTGTTGAAGAAGGTCTCTCCTCGAGGTCTTTCTCGGGTTGAGGCAGGAAACCCTGGCTCCCTCGACTTGTGCAAGGTGACCTCAGGGGGCTTCTCATGGTGGCTCTGAGAAGCCAGGGAAACTGGAGGTGGGAGGGGCCTCTCGGGACCCCACTGGGTTTCGTGCATTGGAAGAGGGCCTCATCTCCAGTTGAGGCAGGAACCGCAGGGTACCTCTGATTTCAGACTCCGATCGCAGGGTCCCCTGCAGACTGGGGACAGGAGAGTCAGGCCTCGTCTTGGGTTGAGGCATGGAACTCCGCTTGCCTCTCGAGATGTCCCCGGGGAGAGAGGCCGCTTGTCGAGCGGTATTTGGAACCTGGGGTTTTTTTCCGAACGATGCACGGAAAAACTGCCCCTTCGTGTGGACTTCATTCACAGGGTGGAGTTCGGAGAGGTGTCCGGGCATCGGGTTCTTCTCAAGAGGGACCGGGAAATCGGGGTCCTACGGAATGGGAACCACCCACGAGGCCACGTCTGGAATGTCTTCGTGAGACCGGCCTCATCCTGAGGTGCGACCGGAAGGTCGGGAACCCCTTCAGACAAAGCAGGGGAGTCGACCCATCCTGTCCAGATCAGGAGGGGAGGAAAGGGCTCAGAGGAGGGGGTGCCGGAAACTCAGTGTTCCTCTCGAGGGAGACCGGGATTTCGGGGAACTTTGTGGGTCGCATCAAGGGTGCCAAGTGCCCTTTCGACCTCCAATTCTAACGTGGGACTTCTCCTGAGACGCTGTAGCGGGAAAGGGCTTCATCTTGCGATGACGGGGGAGCCACGTGGTTTTTCTCGAGTTACGGCGGGATTCTCGAGTTACGACGGGGAATTCAGGATGCCTCTTGTGTTGGCCCAGCAAGTCCAATCTTCCATTCGAGTTGCGAAGGAAAGCTGGGGATTGCTCTCGAGTGACTGCAGGGCCAATAGACCTCATCTAGGCTTGTGTCCAGAAGCCAATGTTCCTCTCCAGGGGCGACAGGGATCTCGGGCTTGCATTCCAGACGCACCCGGGGAGACAGGCATTCATCTCGAGTGGAAGCAAAGAACCCCGCTCTGCTCTCGAATCGCGACGGGTATCTCTTGGAGCTCACTGGGTGGACTCAAGGGAGTCAAGCCTCTGAGGCGTTTGGAGAGAGGTCGCGAGATAGGTCTCTAGGCCATGCAGGAGACGAAGGCCCTCATCTCTCGATGACGGGGGAATCTCGGGGTTGTTCTCGAGCGGCGGCCCCAGTGTGCGGTTTCTCACGAGGTACGACGGCGAGGTCAGTGAGCCTCTCGTGGGGCGCCAGGGAAGTCGGGTCTCCCATGCGAGTGGCGAGGGGGAGCGCGTCACTGCTCCCGAGCCATGGTAGGGGGAATCTGGCCTCGAGACGTGTTGAAGAAGGTCTCTCGAGGTCTTTCTCGGGTTGAGGCAGGAAACCCTGGCTTCCCTCGACTTGTGCAGGTGACCTCAGGTGGCTTCTCATGGTGGCTCTGAGAAGCCAGGGAAACTGGAGGTGGGAGGGGCCTCTCGGGACCCACTGGGTTTGGTGCATTGGAAGAGGGCCTCATCTCCAGTTGAGGCAGGAACCGCAGGGTACCTCTGATTTCAGACTCCGATCGCAGGGTCCCTGCAGACTGGGGACAGGAGAGTCAGGCCTCGTCTTGGGTTGAGGCATGGAACTCCGCTTGCCTCTCGAGATGTCCCCGGGGAGAGAGGCCGCTTGTCGAGCGGTATTTGGAACCTGGGGTTTTTTCCCGAACGATGCACGGAAAAACTGCCCCTTCGTGTGGACTTCATTCACAGGGTGGAGTTCGGAGAGGTGTCCGGGCATCGGGTTCTTCTCAAGAGGGGACCGGGAAATCGGGGTCTACGGAATGTGGAACCACCCACGAGGCCACGTCTGGAATGTCTTCGTGAGACCGGCCTCATCCTGAGGTGCGACCGGAAGGTCGGGAACCCCTTCCAGACAAAGCAGGGAGTCGACCCTCCTGTCCAGATCAGGAGGGGAGAAAGGGCTCAGAGGAGGGGGTGCCGGAAAACCCTCAGTGTTCCTCTCGAGGGAGACCGGGATTTCGGGGAACTTTGTGGGTCGCATCAAGGGTGCCAAGTGCCCTTTTCGACCTCCAATTCCTAAACGTGGACTTCTCCTGAGACGCTGTAGCGGGGAAAGGGCTTCATCTTGCGATGACGGGGGGAGCCACGTGGTTTTTCTCGAGTTACGGCGGGATTCTCGAGTTACGACGGGGAATTCAGGATGCCTCTTGTGTTGGCCCAGGCAAGTCCAATCTTCCATTCGAGTTGCGAAGGAAAGCTGGGGATTGCTCTCGAGTGACTGCAGGGCCAATAGACCTCATCTAGGCTTGTGTCCAGAAGCCAATGTTCCTCTCCAGGGGCGACAGGGATCTCGGGCTTGCATTCCAGACGCACCCGGGGAGACAGGCATTCATCTCGAGTGGAAGCAAAGAACCCCGCTCTGCTCTCGAATCGCGACGGGTATCTCTTGGAGCTCACTGGGTGGACTCAAGGGAGTCAAGCCTCCTGAGGCGTTTGGAGAGAGGTCGCGAGATTGGTCTCTAGGCCATGGCAGGAGACGAAGGCCCTCATCTCTCGATGACGGGGGAATCTCGGGGTTGTTCTCGAGCGGCGGCCCCAGTGTGCGGTTTCTCACGAGGTACGACGGCGAGGTCAGTGAGCCTCTCGTGGGGCGCCAGGGAAGTCGGGTCTCCATGCGAGTGGCGAGGGGGAGCGCGTCACTGCTCCCGAGCCATGGTAGGGGAATCTGGCCTCGAGACGTGTTGAAGAAGGTCTCTCGAGGTCTTTCTCGGGTTGAGGCAGGAAACCCTGGCTT
This sequence comes from Bos grunniens, assembly GCF_055505025.1. Taxonomy (NCBI): domain Eukaryota; kingdom Metazoa; phylum Chordata; class Mammalia; order Artiodactyla; family Bovidae; genus Bos; species Bos grunniens. The sequence goes on along the minus strand of NC_141188.1, from coordinate 1,758 downwards.
CCCTCGACTTGTGCAGGTGACCTCAGGGGGCTTCTCATGGTGGCTCTGAGAGCCAGGGAAACTGGAGGTGGGAGGGGCCTCTCGGGACCCACTGGGTTTGGTGCATTGGAAGAGGGCCTCATCTCCAGTTGAGGCAGGAACCGCAGGGTACCTCTGATTTCAGACTCCGATCGCAGGGTCCCTGCAGACTGGGGACAGGAGAGTCAGGCCTCGTCTTGGGTTGAGGCATGGAACTCCGCTTGCCTCTCGAGATGTCCCCGGGGAGAGAGGCCGCTTGTCGAGCGGTATTTGGAACCTGGGGTTTTTCCCGAACGATGCACGGAAAAACTGCCCCTTCGTGTGGACTTCATTCACAGGGTGGAGTTCGGAGAGGTGTCCGGGCATCGGGTTCTTCTCAAGAGGGGACCGGGAAATCGGGGTCCTACGGAATGTGGAACCACCCACGAGGCCACGTCTGGAATGTCTTCGTGAGACCGGCCTCATCCTGAGGTGCGACCGGAAGGTCGGGAACCCCTTCCAGACAAAGCAGGGAGTCGACCCTCCTGTCCAGATCAGGAGGGGAGAAAGGGCTCAGAGGAGGGGGTGCCGGAAAACTCAGTGTTCCTCTCGAGGGAGACCGGGATTTCGGGGAACTTTGTGGGTCGCATCAAGGGTGCCAAGTGCCCTTTCGACCTCCAATTCCTAACGTGGGACTTCTCCTGAGACGCTGTAGCGGGAAAGGGCTTCATCTTGCGATGACGGGGGAGCCACGTGGTTTTTCTCGAGTTACGGCGGGATTCTCGAGTTACGACGGGAATTCAGGATGCCTCTTGTGTTGGCCCAGGCAAGTCCAATCTTCCATTCGAGTTGCCGAAGGAAAGGCTGGGGATTGCTCTCGAGTGACTGCAGGCCAATAGACCTCATCTAGGCTTGTGTCCAGAAGCCAATGTTCCTCTCCAGGGGCGACAGGGATCTCGGCTTGCATTCCAGACGCACCCGGGGAGACAGGCATTCATCTCGAGTGGAAGCAAAGAACCCCGCTCTGCTCTCGAATCGCGACGGGTATCTCTTGGAGCTCACTGGGTGGACTCAAGGGAGTCAAGCCTCCTGAGGCGTTTGGAGAGAGGTCGCGAGATTGGTCTCTAGGCCATGCAGGAGACGAAGGCCCTCATCTCTCGATGACGGGGAATCTCGGGGTTGTTCTCGAGCGGCGGCCCCAGTGTGCGGTTTTCTCACGAGGTACGACGGCGAGGTCAGTGAGCCTCTCGTGGGGCGCCAGGGAAGTCGGGTCTCCATGCGAGTGGCGAGGGGGAGCGCGTCACTGCTCCCGAGCCATGGTAGGGGAATCTGGCCTCGAGACGTGTTGAAGAAGGTCTCTCGAGGTCTTTCTCGGGGTTGAGGCAGGAAACCTGGCTTCCCTCGACTTGTGCAGGTGACCTCAGGGGGCTTCTCATGGTGGCTCTGAGAAGCCAGGGAAACTGGAGGTGGGAGGGGCCTCTCGGGACCCCACTGGGTTGGTGCATTGGAAGAGGGCCTCATCTCCAGTTGAGGCAGGAACCGCAGGGTACCTCTGATTTCAGACTCCGATCGCAGGGTCCCTGCAGACTGGGGACAGGAGAGTCAGGCCTCGTCTTGGGTTGAGGCATGGAACTCCGCTTGCCTCTCGAGATGTCCCCGGGGAGAGAGGCCGCTTGTCGAGCGGTATTTGGAACCTGGGTTTTTCCCGAACGATGCACGGAAAAACTGCCCCTTCGTGTGGACTTCATTCACAGGGTGGAA